>NC_140581.1:364227956-365427956 GCF_964204655.1 Triturus cristatus | reverse complement strand
CTGAACAGATTGACTCCATATATGCAAAAGGCACATCCCTGACCTGAGGACTACCTCTTTGCCAAATTTCAAGTAATTCTGTTCAGCCGTTTGGGCTGTACCTTCGACTAAAGGTCCTATGGGAAAATGCATGGGGAAAACGCGTTTTGGGACCCCCCTTTTTTCTCGGCCCCCGCTTGACGAATCCCCCCCCGAGACTTTCAGGGTAGGAGCTGAGCGGAGCGCCCAATTAGTTATGAAAATTCGCGAAGATTCGTCAACCGGCGCCAAAGTTATTCAAAATAGAATTTTGAGATTTCCTATGGAAACACAGTCCTAGCTATAACTATCTACTGGCGACCGCCAGTAGATAATAAAAAAAAAATATATATATATATATATATATATATAATATATTACTGCTCTCCGTATTTTATGTTCCGGATTTTCACACCCAAAACGACGGACACGGAGCATGTAGTAAGTGCAGTTACTCCTTTATTTCCGCAGTGTCGCCATAACGTTTCGGCTCGACTTAACAATTTAAAGTGACAAGTGCTGATTACTTTAGATCACGTGTTTGTAGCAACCATAGACATAGAAGAAATTACAATTCATCAATTTGTTAATACTGAAATAATGTAACGTACATGATTCATAATAAATACTTTGAAAGATAAAATCCATGTTTGAATACAAGATAAAATGTAAGGGTTAAATTACTAGATTATTAAAATAACATTTAATGCTCATCAATACTAGCATCGTGCTGTACTAATGATTGCCGGTTTCAGTCAGAAACACTTGTATCCTTATATATTAACTATTGTTATATAAGTCCCATCATATCAAATATATTCAAAAGTATTCCAAATATAAAACCCTTTGATTCCACAATATTGTATATATGTTATCAGTTGGATCAATCAAGTATGTTAAATATTTCAATTTTAGTCAGGGATTTCTATATACACACACATACATATTAATATATATTTGTGTATATAGTACATTTATAATTAACTATATTATACAATATTATGATTAAATGCTTACATTTTCACACAGGACACTTTGAGACTGGCAGTCGGGGAGATATCTTCATAAATCCATCATGGAAGATGATTCCAAGCCTCTCCTACACCCCTCAGCATCTGAAGAAAGCATTGCCAGAGTTGAAAGAAACCCCTGTGACTCCATAGACCCAAGAACTCGAAGGTAAGTGGTGCAAGAATGATAAAGCAGTTATTTATGTTCAAGAACAATGAATGCAGCACCATCGGCAGAGAAAGTAACTGTTTCTGCAGTTCCATGGCAAGGACTTTCAGTCCCCTGTGCAAAGTGACATTTTGCCAGTCCTTCACATGACCATGTCCCCTTGATGGTACCTTCCTGGTCTGTTGCCTCGTTTTGCCTTGGCTTACAAATCAACTGAGTCATACACTGTCCGTGCTTACTTTATAGTTCACATATACCTTCTCTACAAAATAGTAAAGATGCAGGCAAACAGCTGGTCTTGTGCTTTGTGTCTGAAGCCACACACCTGTTGGTGGGTTAATGATGTAAGTGTTCACCAATGTTATGGAGAGCCTAAGTACATTAAACTGCATGGATAGGGTATCAGAAAAATGCGAAACCAACAGGAGTTATTCCTTTTTTATGAAAGAATAGCCAATTATGTGGCAATAGTCCTTTTTTATATTTTGCCTACGAATTTGGCTATATTCCCAAAAAACACCGCCAGACTCCACTACATGAGTGAAAATAAGCATAGTTCAGTTGTGTTTAATTTACGTAATTAGGCAGATTTAGAGGGCATCAAATGATTATGGCTGAGGGAATGCGTATGGCAGGAAGATGCTTGCAAAATCCTGCTATGAGCAATGGGATGCTGCTCGGAACCAGTAGAAGGAATGGTCACATTGGTAAGACTGCATCCGTGTAACAGTAAGTTGCCAGCCACACAGGGCACTGTTTCCCTCATGCACACCTCAACTTGCAACTACATTCTGTTTTTTGAGATATTGCTGTTGGTGCTTGCTTGACTAGCAAATCATGCCTTTCTATGGTCAGTGTGCCCTTTATCCATTAGTTGTGCTCTAACAATTGTGTAAGAGGCTCCATGGGCACCTTCAATTGCTGAGAAAAAAAGGTGAGCTCTGTCTAGTCCCTTACATCAAAGAACAAACCTTGGCAAAGCCAATAGATCTGCCTTTGGGTGCCAGCCTCTTGGCTTTGTCAATGCTTGCTTTGTTTTGTCATGGGTTTTAGTAAAACTTTATTGTTGAGGGAGCTAATCAGTCTTTAACAATATAAAAAACACATTCGCTCAGCTAGTGATGTAGGGCATCTTGCTATTACGATTATGCTTGCCTCTGATGGTTTTAGTGTGATTGCCCACTTGGTCATTCATTGAGGCTGCCGTGTAGTCCTATTACAAATCGGGTACTCCTATCTGCTCTCCGGCAATGGGAGGGTTGGACTGCCCAGGTGTAACGTTAGCAAAATAATATAGATTCTACATGTCCCATAACAGCTTTTGGTAGCCGACGCCACAAAGCTGAGATGCTGTGTTAAACTGTGACAACTTGAGTGTAGTTGCCATCAAGTAGTCTCATAGGGTCTCTATGTAGTCTAACCTACATGTACTTGAAGGTGTGTAGTGTCCATTCGATTCTCCATCTTTCACTCTGTGCCACATCATGGTCTGTCATGCCTATCAAATGCAAGGCAAAAGGGATGTATTAGATCTGTTCATGCAGAGTCCCGAAGCCTTACCAAATTTGTCAAAGATCTGTATAATCTTCTCTATACCTTTTCTAGGATCTGAGAGAAAGGAGTGTAGTTAGGGTGTCTCTTATGAGGTCATTTTGAACAAAAACTATTTGGTCAAGTCATTGGCTGATATGGAAGGGTCCATTGTTTTTTTGTTTTTTTTTGTAAACCAACTTTATTGGGGTTTACAGACTTTTCCAGAGACCATCAATGTATCACATTTATCCTACATTTGGATATACAATTACTGGACTCTGATATGTACAGCTCCATAGTGCAACAACATAGAGAAGACTCAGGCCCTTGCTGTACTCACAAGACCTCCCTCCTCCCCCAGTTGTACAAAAGCTATGCTCATTTATGGTCAGTCCTTGGATCATTCTTTACATCAACATTCTCATCTTCTAACTACCCCGCCAACTCCCCACCTCCTTTCCCTCCCCCAGCCGTGTCACTTATATACATATTCCTCATTTGTGATTAGCTTCTGGTACAGGTTGTGCTTTGCGAATATCAGAGCGTTACAACAAACAATTGATGGACGGAATGCTGACAATGCACACATTCTCCCCCAGTCAAGAGATCTGGGTTAAATCCATCGTTCTTTTGCCCACTACACCACCCCAGTTTAGACATGGCCATATGCAAATCAGTCTTGACCCTGTGCCTCATGGGAACAGTCCAGCCCGAACTGCCAAGCCATGTCTTCCCTGGACCGGAATCAAGCATCCTAGGACCGGTTTCTGGCTATCAGCCGTCATCAGCCAGGATAGCTTGACTCCAGTGGCGTAGTGAGCACGGGTCCCACGTCTGGGAATACCCATCCCACTTAGGGCGAAAAGCGTTACAACAAACAATTGATGGACGGAATGCTGACAATGCACACATTCTCCCCCAGTCAAGAGATCTGGGTTAAATCCATCGTTCTTTTGCCCACTACACCACCCCAGTTTAGACATGGCCATATGCAAATCAGTCTTGACCCTGTGCCTCATGGGAACAGTCCAGCCCGAACTCCCGGTATTCCCAGACGTGGGACCCGTGCTCACTACGCCACTGGAGTCAAGCTATCCTGGCTGATGACGGCTGATAGCCAGAAACCGGTCCTAGGATGCTTGATTCCGGTCCAGGGAAGACATGGCTTGGCAGTTCGGGCTGGACTGTTCCCATGAGGCACAGGGTCAAGACTGATTTGCATATGGCCATGTCTAAACTGGGGTGGTGTAGTGGGCAAAAGAACGATGGATTTAACCCAGATCTCTTGACTGGGGGAGAATGTTTGCATTGTCAGCATTCCGTCCATCAATTGTTTGTTGTAACGCTTTTCGCCCTAAGTGGGATGGGTATTCCCAGACGTGGGACCCGTGCTCACTACGCCACTGGAGTCAAGCTATCCTGGCTGATGACGGCTGATAGCCAGAAACCGGTCCTAGGATGCTTGATTCCGGTCCAGGGAAGACATGGCTTGGCAGTTCGGGCTGGACTGTTCCCATGAGGCACAGGGTCAAGACTGATTTGCATATGGCCATGTCTAAACTGGGGTGGTGTAGTGGGCAAAAGAACGATGGATTTAACCCAGATCTCTTGACTGGGGGAGAATGTTTGCATTGTCAGCATTCCGTCCATCAATTGTTTGTTGTAACGCTTTTCGCCCTAAGTGGGATGGGTATTCCCAGACGTGGGACCCGTGCTCACTACGCCACTGGAGTCAAGCTATCCTGGCTGATGACGGCTGATAGCCAGAAACCGGTCCTAGGATGCTTGATTCCGGTCCAGGGAAGACATGGCTTGGCAGTTCGGGCTGGACTGTTCCCATGAGGCACAGGGTCAAGACTGATTTGCATATGGCCATGTCTAAACTGGGGTGGTGTAGTGGGCAAAAGAACGATGGATTTAACCCAGATCTCTTGACTGGGGGAGAATGTTTGCATTGTCAGCATTCCGTCCATCAATTGTTTGTTGTAACGCTTTTCGCCCTAAGTGGGATGGGTATTCCCAGACGTGGGACCCGTGCTCACTACGCCACTGGAGTCAAGCTATCCTGGCTGATGACGGCTGATAGCCAGAAACCGGTCCTAGGATGCTTGATTCCGGTCCAGGGAAGACATGGCTTGGCAGTTCGGGCTGGACTGTTCCCATGAGGCACAGGGTCAAGACTGATTTGCATATGGCCATGTCTAAACTGGGGTGGTGTAGTGGGCAAAAGAACGATGGATTTAACCCAGATCTCTTGACTGGGGGAGAATGTTTGCATTGTCAGCATTCCGTCCATCAATTGTTTGTTGTAACGCTTTTCGCCCTAAGTGGGATGGGTATTCCCAGACGTGGGACCCGTGCTCACTACGCCACTGGAGTCAAGCTATCCTGGCTGATGACGGCTGATAGCCAGAAACCGGTCCTAGGATGCTTGATTCCGGTCCAGGGAAGACATGGCTTGGCAGTTCGGGCTGGACTGTTCCCATGAGGCACAGGGTCAAGACTGATTTGCATATGGCCATGTCTAAACTGGGGTGGTGTAGTGGGCAAAAGAACGATGGATTTAACCCAGATCTCTTGACTGGGGGAGAATGTTTGCATTGTCAGCATTCCGTCCATCAATTGTTTGTTGTAACGCTTTTCGCCCTAAGTGGGATGGGTATTCCCAGACGTGGGACCCGTGCTCACTACGCCACTGGAGTCAAGCTATCCTGGCTGATGACGGCTGATAGCCAGAAACCGGTCCTAGGATGCTTGATTCCGGTCCAGGGAAGACATGGCTTGGCAGTTCGGGCTGGACTGTTCCCATGAGGCACAGGGTCAAGACTGATTTGCATATGGCCATGTCTAAACTGGGGTGGTGTAGTGGGCAAAAGAACGATGGATTTAACCCAGATCTCTTGACTGGGGGAGAATGTTTGCATTGTCAGCATTCCGTCCATCAATTGTTTGTTGTAACGCTTTTCGCCCTAAGTGGGATGGGTATTCCCAGACGTGGGACCCGTGCTCACTACGCCACTGGAGTCAAGCTATCCTGGCTGATGACGGCTGATAGCCAGAAACCGGTCCTAGGATGCTTGATTCCGGTCCAGGGAAGACATGGCTTGGCAGTTCGGGCTGGACTGTTCCCATGAGGCACAGGGTCAAGACTGATTTGCATATGGCCATGTCTAAACTGGGGTGGTGTAGTGGGCAAAAGAACGATGGATTTAACCCAGATCTCTTGACTGGGGGAGAATGTTTGCATTGTCAGCATTCCGTCCATCAATTGTTTGTTGTAACGCTTTTCGCCCTAAGTGGGATGGGTATTCCCAGACGTGGGACCCGTGCTCACTACGCCACTGGAGTCAAGCTATCCTGGCTGATGACGGCTGATAGCCAGAAACCGGTCCTAGGATGCTTGATTCCGGTCCAGGGAAGACATGGCTTGGCAGTTCGGGCTGGACTGTTCCCATGAGGCACAGGGTCAAGACTGATTTGCATATGGCCATGTCTAAACTGGGGTGGTGTAGTGGGCAAAAGAACGATGGATTTAACCCAGATCTCTTGACTGGGGGAGAATGTTTGCATTGTCAGCATTCCGTCCATCAATTGTTTGTTGTAACGCTTGCGAATATCAGAGGCACCACTTTAGGAACCCTTGTTCTATCGAGACGGCGGTGCACTATGGTTGCTCACCAATTCTCTGGGGCTTGTTGATGGTCATGGGTGTAAATTGCCTAATTTGCTCCTACCGGGGGCTCTTCAATTGATTCTTCATCGTTAGTATCCTCTGGGGTTCGAAGTAAGGCCACCAAGGATTCCCATGCTCTAGCCGCCTCCAGCGCCTTCTCGCTTTTCGTTCATTGTGCTATCTGCATCCTAACTATTCCTTCACCCTGCCCACTTAATGAGTTCTTTCTTCCATCTGGTTGTATTTGGCCCTTGTTTTGCTTTCCAGTGCATGGTTATATCCCTTTTGGCTTGTACTAATCCCATATCTATGAATTTGCTCTTGATTTTGTTTTTCGTTACGTGTGGGAACCTGTGTAACAGGCAGTATCCCTGCGATGCCTCTTCTTCCCTGTCAGTGATATCTGCCAGCAGCATAGTTACCTCCACCCTGAAGCTACCTAACTGTGGGCAATCCCAGAGCATATGTCTAAACCCATCTCCCTCTCTATTACATCGCGGACAAGCCGCCTCTTGAGAATTAAAATACTGATTAATCTTCTCCGGGGTAAGGTATGCTCTGTGTAGTATGTACAAATGCATTCATTGGAATATGGCATTTCTGGTGCTCTTCCAAGCCATCTCTACTATCTCCCCCCATGACTTTTCTGGGATGTACTCCCCGATGTCTGCTTCCCATTTTAATTGCAGCTCCGTTAAGGGTAGTAGCGTTTCCCGCGTTATTCGTCTATAGATGCACGTGACCGCTTTAATCGTCCGTGCCGCCATGACCAGATATTGACACCCTAATGACGGTGGCTCCGTGAGTCCCTCCCCCCAATGTTTTCGATTGGCCGCGGTGAGGGCAGAATGCAATAGGATATCCCCCCTGAGTAAGTCATACCGATCTTGTAGATCATTGAATGTGATCATGGCGCCCTCTTCAAACAAATCACTGTGAGAAGTTGGCCTGGCATATGACGGTCACTAGTTATAGTGGCCACCTTGCACCAGTCCAATTCGACTCTTATGGTAGATAGGTTTAAGACAACCTTTTAAAGAAAGCTATCCTAGTGGTAGCTGTGGAGAGCAGCCTTCAGGCTAAGTCTCTGAGGAATGTAAAGCAGCTTGTTTTACCTTATAATATCTTGAAATACCAAATGAATAGGACACCACACAGGTATATATATCAAATATATATGTAGTTCTCAATAAATTAAGCACAAATATGGCTGGAGCCCTAGGGGCGTACCAGACCATATACTAAAAAAATGGTTTAACAAAGTCGACTTACAAAATTACAAAGCCTAGGGCCATGGGAATCGCTGGGGGTTTACTACTGCAGTGTTAGCAAGTAAGTAACGAGCCCACGGGAGACGCGTGCAGTGTCTAAACACAGCCGCGGATTTCCTATAGGTTACAATGGAGCAAGTCGCGGTTTGTATTTTAAAGTTTTAGGGTACTTTCGAAGAAGTCAACAAGCAAGCCACTTACAGGGTAAGTATTTCGAGGGCCAACACACACTTGGGCACCGGAGTGCACGATTTACCTCACCCAGGGAAGCCGGGTGCATAGGTGTCTTTTGGTGTCGGTCGCGATGCTGTTTTCAATGGAGACCAGTGAAGACTTGCTGCTTGAGACGACTGAAGAGGTGTCCGCTGGAATCCAAAGGTGGATTGAAGATGAAGAGGACCTCAAAATTGAGGGGACAGTGTTCAAAGTCACTTGCCAGTGACCGGTGGCCAGCAAGATAGATGACCACAGATGTCGCGTTGCTTCAGGTCGTCGATGGTGTTTTGTCTCTTTGCTCACGAGGTCCAGGAGGGATCGACGATGACCAGCAGCTGAATTCGTAGTGTCCCGCGACGTCTGCAGCTGATGACGGTGTCGGCAACCGGATTGGAGCCAACAAGCCTTGGCAACTGCAAGTCTCATGTGAACTGAAGATAGTCGGTGATGCAGACCAGCAAGGTCTGATGGACTTACCCAGCGAGGGTAATTGAGGGCAGGCCCAGAGCAACCAGGAGAGCCCTTGAAGTCGGTTAGAAAGTCTTCGGGAGAGTCACTAGGCAACAGGCAAGTAACCGCGAAGACGCCTTCACAGGAACAGTTTCACAGGAGCCCACGGTCACTCGGGACGGGGTAGGCCGCTGATTTTTGGAACGAGACCTGCCAGGGACCTGGGCCACAAATGGTCCAAAGCACAAGTTCGTAGAACGTTGTGTAGGGTTTGCACTCGAAATCAGTTCACGGTTCCCAGGTATTGCTGTTCCTCGTCACTCGTGGGGTCCAGATGCCACAGCCTCGCTGGGGACTCAAAATGGCCGTCGAGAGGTCAGAAAATCCGCTTCTGGGGCCGCAGGGACTTCGGACTCCGGCGGGAGCGGTGAAGTTTGCAACCGTTGATTGAAGTTATTGGTGCCTGCCAAGCAGGGGAGTCACTCCTTGACTCCAAGGGAGATTCTTCAGTCTTCCAGAGATAGTGGAACTTCGAAGGGCCAGGATTCTTCTTTGTAGAGCGTCGTCCAGGGTAATCTGAATTGCATTGGCAATGCTTGCTATCTTATAGTGAAGATAGGGGAGGGACTAGCTCTATGACCACTCCTCTAGGAGGGTCAGGGTAGTGGGTGGTTACACCCACTTCCCTTTGTCCAGTTTCGCGCCAGAGCAGGGGCAGGTAGCCCCTGAACCGGTTTGAGCTGGCATATGCACAGAGGAGCCTACTGCTCCCCCAGTGCAGGACTTCAAAGCACTCTAAGAGTGCACCCACCCAGCTCCAATACACTAAATCCTGTCTGGAATGTGGTGACACCTCCCTGTGACAGGATGCCTTTTGTTGGGCTTCCTCCACTGCGAGTTTCGTCAGCAGCAGGAAAGCAGCCCAGTGTCTGTGCTGGTGGCATCCATTTTGTGATGCCAGGGCTCTAGAAGATTTCTACTGTTTACTACAGTGGGTACATGCCATCCCCTCTAGAAGGGTGGGATCATACTCCCACACCAGTTACTGGTGTGGGGGTATGATTCCAAGTTGTTTGACACCAAACACGACATGTTTTGATGCAGTCATTCCAAAGTTAGCATTTACCGCGAAGTTATAATGTGCTTAAGAGTATATGGTTTAACCGCATCCACAAACAGTAGCAGAGAATAGACTCTGCCAGCTGCAGAGGGGTCCTGCTCATGCAGAAGCACTCTCTCACATAGTAAACCAAGCACCCTGCCCTCAGGATTGTTAGGACCTGCAAGAGGGGTGGCTGATAGATTTATATGTGTGTGTATGGTGAGATATAGGAACCTATACCTCAGTGAGGAGTGCTAACACTACCTCACACAGGCTGCAGTAGCAGGCCTGTGGTGTCAGATTGAGAATGCTTCCCAGGGGTGGAATAATACATGCTGCAGCCCCTGGTAGGCCTGTGAAGTACCAATGCCCTAGGTACCTAAGGTACCATATACTAGGGGCTCCTAAGGTACCACAGTATCCAATCACTAGTGCATCTAATATGCACACCAAGTTGTTTAGAGAGATCAGTGAGACTGGGGCACTGATTAGCAGGGACCCAGCCAGACTATGGCCAGAAACCAGTGTATTCATCAGAAAAAAAGTGGGGGCAACATAAGTGCAGACCCTACTCTCCTACAATCACCTAAAGTATCCAGCCCCTGTTCCGCTCAAACTGTCAGTCCCTGCCAACTACCTCCATGTGGCAGGGCGTCACACATAAGTAGACAAATTTCCGGAGCAAGGGGCATCTTATTTTGGCACGTCTCGGATACCTATGCCAGCACTGGCGGGCCGTGCGTAGTTCCAGGGGTAGGGTTGAAGGGCGAACAGGCAGCCTCCGTGCGATCTGGGCTATCGCACTCAGGGTCACGGAGTCCTCTCTTGGTTCCTCCAGCCCCCGAATATGGCTTGCTGCCCATTTCGTGAGCCACTGTAGTTGTGCTGAGAGGTAATAGGCCTCAAAGTTGTGAACTGCCAGCCCTCCCTCTGATCTCGGTCGCATGTAATTTTCAGACTCCGAGAAGCCAGAAGGCGTTGTTGCGCATTGCTGGGTCAAGTTAGCTTATGTAGGGGATAGATCAAATGCTTCCAGTTCCATAACCTCCCACTCCAATGAGATAGGCTGTTTCCTTAGCCCTCTCTCTTCTTCTCTGCGAAGAGCTGCACCCTCCGCCTGTCCCCACTGTATCATGTCAGTTTGCCAAATAGCAACCGCCGGGCATCTTGGGGACTTCCACCTCATAGTAAGTACTCTAATTGCTAAAATGAGTGCTAGGTCCAAGAACCTTAACCTCTCCTTCTGCACCCCTGAGCGCCGACGAAGGCCCACCAGGCAGTTTAGGACCTCTTCTGGAACCGAGAGCTGCGTTACCCTTGTCAATGAATTGCGGACTCTCCCCCAGTATCCCCGTATGCAGGGGCACGACCACAGCATATGAATAAAGTCCGCCTCGTCTCCCTTTCAACGGGGGCAGAAGTGAGGGGAGTCTGAGAACATGCGATGTATCTTTTTTGGGGCGAGGTATGACCTATGAAGGATCATTGTCTGAATAAATTTGAGTTTCGCATTACGCGATATTTATTGGGGGTGTTCCAGCATGCTCTTCCATACTTTATCCGTAATCTCAGCTCCTGAGTCCTCCACCCAACGCTCCCTAAGGGAAGTAAGTGGGATTGCTGCATGTGCCCTGACTCCAGTGTATAGACAACGTACTAAATGCCCCCAGGGTCCCATATAGTATAGTAGGTGTACCAGTTTGTGTTGTGGGAGTTCAGTCCTCTGCGGGGCCCAAGCGGTTCTGATGTAATGCGTTACAGTAGCGTGTAGGAGATATAAGCGTGGTGCCCCCATGGCCTGTAGGAAAGAGTCGTGATCTAGCATGGCGCCGTCCCCAAAGAATGCCCCCACTCCCTCCACCCCACTGTCTGTCCAATCTCGCAGTCTGGCCTTCGTGAGTCTACCCGACGGTGTAGGGATACCGAGAGGGGACGTTCGCGGCATACGGATCACTGTAGATGTATAAGATAGGGCCTTCCTCCAACACAATAGGGTGGTCTTCAGCAGGGGAGGACAATCCGGGGGAATCCTAGCCTTCGGTAGCAACAAGGAATGCAATTCCCTCGATCTAGCCTCTGCAACGTAAACCCAATCTCCTGCAAGTTCCTCCTTGCAGTCCAGTATGAGAGCCACTGGAGCTGGCTTGCATAGTAGTAGCCCTGGAAGTCAGGGACTCCTAGACCGCCACTGCGCGCAGCCAGCTGGAGCTTTCGAAGACTTATTCGTCTGCGGCCAGTGCCCCAGATAAGACTCACCAGTATCGTGTTTAGTGTGTTAAAAATGGAGTGCGGGAGGATCACGGGTAGATTCACAAAATAATATAATAGGCGAGGCAGCATCATCATTTTTGAGATAGCGATCCGTCCCATCACCGATAAAGGCAGAAAGGACCAAAACCCTACACTAGCACGGAGCCCTGTTATTGCTCGCTGTATATTGCCCTCAATTTGATCCTCCTGTGCCCTGTAGACCTGGATACCAAGGTATTTAAAGGTGGTAGGAGTGACCGGTAGGGTATAGGCGCCGAACTGCAGGCGGGTTAGATGCGGTGTCTCTTGGAAGAAATAGCTCGTCGATTTCTCAGGGTTTATGGCCAGTCCCGACAGTCGCTGAAAGGTGGCCAGTATATTAGGGAGAGGGGCATTATCAGCGGTCAGGTCTCGTAGGTATAGGAGTATGTCGTCTGCATAGATGGACATCAGGTGGCTCACTCCATCAATAGGAATGCCAAGCCGGTCCTCGGAAACCCTTAGGGCCAGGGCCAGGGCCAAGGGTTCCAATGCAAGGACAAACAGCAGGGGGGATAGAGGGCATCCCTGCCTCGTGCCTCTATAGATGTTATATTGATTTGAGATGTATCGACCCGTGCGAGCTCTGGCGTGTACAATAATCGGACCCATTTAAGGTATGCGTCCGGGAATTTAAACGGTCTCAGAGTCGCGAACATGAAGTCCCAGGAAAGGGAGTTGAATGCCTGTTTAAGGTCCAACGCCATACATCCTGCGTATTGATATTGGTATTGATAAGCTCGTGGGGTGGCCTTCATTACATAATGTAGCCGTCTGGTGTTCAAAGAGGTGCTGCGGTTTGGTAGAAAGCCGCACTGATCCTGGTGGATGAGCGTTGTAAGATAGGGTTGTATGCGATTAGCCAGGGCCTTGTTGAGGATTTTATATTCTGTAGATAGCATAGAGAGGGGTCTGTAATTAGACAGCTCTAGCCCGTGCCGCCCTGGGTTAGGTATGGACACGACCAATGCCTGCATGGTGGAATCTGGCAAGCGGCCAAGCTCTAAAGCAGTCTTAAACACAGCCTCCAGTGCAGGTACTAAAGATTCAGAGTAGGTCTGGTAAAATTCTACAGGGAGCCCATCCATCCCAGGCGTCTTGTTACGGTTAAGACCCTTGATCGCAACGCGGATCTCTTGTTGAGTGATGGGGCCATCTATTTCTTTCTGCACATCGGCAGATAGCACTGGGAAGGGGAGGTCTTGAAAAAACTCAGTGATTGAGGAGCTTTCTATCGGGACAGGGGCTGCATAGAGTGCTTCCAGGTGATCATGGAAGGCCACGTTGATTTCTTCTTGAGTGTGGACTATATGTCCCTCTAGGGTCCGGATTCTAGTTATAACGGTCTGTCTCTAACTATGCGGGCAAGTAACGAACCCGATCTGTCCGCTTCGGTATGTTTTTGTTGGAGAAACGCCCTGTAATCTATTGTCCGCAGTGTCTCCAGCGTTTCCGCATGCTCCATGTGTGCGGATTGCAATGCCCCCTGTTTGGCAGGGTCTGATACTACCTCCCTCTCCAGGGTATGTAACTTATGTTCAACGTCCTTCAGCCTTTGGTGCGTCTCTTGCCTAGCCCCCACTAACCATCCAATTGTCGCCCCCCTTACCACCACCTTCAATGCATCCCACTCGGTCAGATAGGAGGAGGCCGTGTTCCAGTTTTCAGCCAAGTAATTTGTGATAGTGTTAGACAGGGTCGTGCGGAATGGGGCGTCTTTAAGTAGGTGTGGATGCAACCTCCATGTGGGAACTGGGGCAGGCACCATGCCCCAGCGGAGTGTGAGCTCGTTGGGGCTGTGATCTGAGAAGGTCTTTGCTAGATATGTGGAGTGGTGGGTCTTCGCAATGATGGATCTCGAACAGAGGAACCGGTCTATTCTGGTATGGAGACTGTGTACCGGGGGAGTAAAAGGAATATTCCTTGTGGGTTGGGTGAAGGCTGCGCCACACGTCCGAGTGTCCACCCGCTGGTCCATGTCGTGAATTGCTCTGCTAGTTTGCTAGCGTTCGTGCCATTCAGGGGGGGGGGTGGGGGGGTGTGACCTGTTCAATTCAGTGTCCAGCACCGCATTCCAATCCCCACCTAGTATCCAGGGTATCCCGTCCCTGTCTGCTAAGGCCACACCCACCTTACCCAAGAAACGGTCCTGGTCAAAGTTGGGGGCATAAATGCTGCCAAGGACCACCGGGGAGCCATCGAGGGTGCCCTTCACCAGAATGTAGCGACCCTGGTCGTCTACCCTGCGCTCCAGTTAAAGAAAGGGTACCTCGTGGCGTATCCAAATAGTCGCTCCCCTAGCGAAGGCTGAGTAATTGGTGGAATAAATATGTCCCCTCCATTTTTTCCGCATCTTTTGTGTTTCACATTCGGTTAGGTGGGATTCCTGGAGGAACGCCACCTGTGTCTTTTGACGAAGGAGAAATGCATGTATACGGTGCCTTTTCTGGATTGCACCTAGTCCCCGTACATTCAATGTGATGAAGTTATACGAGCCTGTTGTGTTAGCGTTCCCTGCCATGTTGCAAAGTATACTGTGGGTCTCCCGTTCCCGTGTACCCAGTAGAGCAGACCTGACCAGGAGTCCCCTTCCCCATAACCGGAACAAAACTTGGCACAGCGCCTAAACTGCGCTGGGCCCAACATTGAAATACCACTAATATAAAACAAATAACGGTGCGTACGCAAGCAAGGGGGTAGCCACCCCAATACCTAATCATGGTCGTAAAAGGGAGTCTGCAACCCAGCGGCTCTACGGTACCTCGCCCCCGGGGGGAGGGAAGTATGTGTAGATGTGATGGGGACATAATTATTGGCATACTCCATCACAATGGGGAGGGTTACGGAGCCCCTTCACATATAATGCACGACCCAGGTGCATCAGAGTGTAGCAGTTGTATCAATAGGATAGAAGGCTGTAGCCCCACCGACCCCCTGAGAAACCCGGAACTCATCAACATACACAAAAAGCATTATTAGTTAAAGGATACTATAGTCTCAGGCGCAGGGCTCACGCCATCGGCAAGGGCAAGTCCAAGTCCCACATCCTCCGGCTCAAGCTTCGTTGATTCTTCCCCTGTATTCAGTTGTCGATCATATCATCAGCTGTCCTCGGTGTGATCGTGGGGAAAAGAATTGCACTGTGCTCAGAGTCGGAGTGAGTAGCATTGTCCTCAGAGTCAGTGGAGATTTTGTGTGAGTCTTCACGGAAGGCCCCGGCAGCCGCAAGCGCTCCCTCCTGATCTCGTCGCTGTTGTTCCCGTGATGGGCCGGCGCCTCCTCTACTCCCGTTAGGGTTCTGAGTTCGGCGAGGGGTCCTTTTCAGGTGTGCGTCCGAATCCTGTGAGGAGATATCCGGGTTACTGCTTTGGCTAGAACCGATGCACATTACTTCCAACCATTCCTCGACATCTGTTTTTTTTAATCATGCATAACCTTCAGCCGGGCAGGATATAAAAGTGCGTATTTGAGGTGTGCTTTCTGTAGTTTTTTCTTTACAGCCTGGTAGGATGATCTTTGTCTCTGCACCAACACCGTGTAGTCGGGATACAGGGAGATGCGGTGGTTTTCGTACTGGTTTAGTGCCTTTTCTCTAGCTTTCTATAAGAGGACATCGCGGTCTCGAGAATTGAGTATTTTCACGATCAGGGGGCGGGGCGGTACGCCGGGCCTGGGCTGTCCCGTCGGAATTCGATGAGCTCGTTCCACACAGAAGTACGGGGAGAGTCCTTCAGGTGCCACATGATCTCTGAGCCATATCTCCATGAAGTCTGCCGCCCTGTTCCCCTCACAGCGTTCTGGCAGGCCAATGACGCGGACATTGTTGCGCCTGTTCCTGCCCTCCGCATCCTCCACCCGATCAAGGAGCGTCGACACCTGCTTTTGTAGTTGTTGCAGTGTGGATGAGTGTTCCGCTACTCTAGGGGCAAAGTCAGTGATCGATTGGCCGTGGTCTTTTACAGTGTCCGCCAGCTTATTATGGTCTGCCTTAAGCAGCGTGAGCCCCGTGGCCAGCGTGCTCATTTGTAGTTCCAGTGCCGTTCTAGTGTCTCGGATCTCCTGGAGAATGAGGTCCAGTTTATCCGGTGGCTCTTCTGTATGTCCGGTCGATGTTGCCCCCAACGGGGAGAGCCTATTGGTGTGGCCCGCCTCAGTGTAGGAGTGGTCAGGGCCCTGTGGTCCCTCCAGCGCCCTAGCCCGATGCCTGCCCATGACGCAACGTTGCCGCCAATCTCCGCACTGAACCGTCTCTATGATCGGGTCCACAGGGACTCTGGTAGTGTTCCTCGTGGGGTTATGGCGCAGCCCGAGTACGTTTCAACGCACCCTAGGGGAGTATCGCCGGTGGGCCAGGGGGCCCATGGAGGCAGTATCTCTCCGCGTATATCCAGGCAAATCAGTTAGATCCCGCGTTCGCAGGCAGTGGTATCCCAAAGTTGTTAGATAGTATGCCCTCCCAGGGCTCTCCGTATGTTGTTCCCTATGTGCATCTTCCCAGTACGTGTATAGGATGCTCGAGTCACCATAGGAGGATGCGTCTCGCGCAGCTGAACTCCGACCAAAGACGACGGTAGGGGCGCCCAGGGCCCACGGTCAGCCAGCCCCACGTCCCGTTGGGAGGAGGCGTCTCAGCATCCATCACGCAGTCTCCCCCCGGGGCTCCGTGGTGGCCCTCCAGCCACCTTTTGTGCCCGGGCAGCCGACTGGCAGGGGAGAGGGGGTCAGGGTTGTACACTCCGGGTCACTTTCGCTTTCTACGAGGCTCAAATGGCAGGCCGCAGGGGCCCCACACGGCACCGTGGCCCCACACCCGGCACCGCACTGACTGTTAACCGGGTCCTCTGACGTCCCCCCTCGGTCGCACCTCCTCTAGGGGCCAGTCTGGTCCGTGGGCTAAGTGTCGTTCTGCCGCAAGCCTCCAGCACACCCCCGCCGCGCAGCTGTCCCAGGAAAGTACTTGTCGTATGGGCCAGGCCACCGGGCTCCTCCACCGCAGCCCCAGGCCCCCGTCGCAGTGCCAATGTCCGGCCGCAGGTCTCAGCCTCCCCTCAGGCGCGGCCTTGAGCAGGCCCACGTCCGCCTCTTTTCTGCAGGCTGGCTAGCTCCTGGGTCGCAGCAGGCTACAGATCCGGGGCCCGGGCACAGCGAAGGCGCCCCCACAGCCCCTCGCAACTCTACAGTCCGCAGCGGGCACTCTCCCGGGTGACGACACTCCAGGCTTAATGCGGAGCCCCAGGCCGTTCCCCCGCCAGGCCTTCCGTCCCACAGCCACTATCCAGTAGGGAGGGGGGGGGCCCCCCAGGCCTCGCGCCCGGTATTGTAGGGGCACCCGCGAATAATCAAAGGATCCCCAAGTCTCAAACGAGGCGCGGGGCTCGGGCGGGAACACGCCCAGGTACCCGCCTCGCGCCCGGACGCCCTCGCTACTCCAGGCCCCGGCCTCCGCTCGGATCCAGCAGATGACAGGCCCCAGGGAGGATATTCGCCGGAGCGCCGCTATTCCGGTGGGTAAACTTCCGCCCCCAGGCTGGGGGGCTATGGGCTTCCTAGACGTCCGTCTCCCAATCCAGAATAGTCCGTAGGAGCTCTCCTGTGCTGCGTCCGCCATGACAGACGGCTAGCCACGCCCCCCTTCGATGGTACCCATACCGACAGGGTTCTGAAGTAATCTAGTAATCTCTGCAGGGTTACCATCTTAAGCAGAGCCATCCGGCCAGCCACCGACAATGGCAGAGATCCCCAGAACTCAGTTACTTTTTGTACCCCTAATTGCTCTCTCGATGTTACCCTCCAAGATGTCTCCCTGGGTGTGGTAGATTTGAGTCTCTAGGCACATCAGGCTCCTAGTCTCCGATCTCACTCCATCAGTTTCTTGTGGACCTATCCTACCCTCCATCGGTGGGAACAGACCAGACTTTGCCCAATTTACCTTCAGCCCTGCTACATCACCTAGGGTTTGTAGCAAGCCTTTAGCACCCCTGAGCACCTCCCTCGAATCTGCCAGAAACAGTAACAGGTCGTATGCGTAGAGCGCAATGTGGTGGATCTGGATAAGAACATTTAGGCCCTGATAGTGTTGTCCTGTTCTAGCCTGGGCTGCAAACGGTTCCATCGTAAGGGGAAAGCGAGCACCCCTGTCGCGATCCCGTCCTACATTACAGATGTCCGATATTAGTCCCCCTCCCGTCTTAACCCTAGCAGTAGAGTTGACATATAAGAGAGCCGTCTGTGAGAAGTTGGCCTGGTATATGCTGTCCACTAATTAAAGTGGGCACCTAGCACCAGTCCAAACAACCCTTATTGATGATTAGGTTAGAGACCACCTTTATTGAAAGCTATCCTAGTGGTAGCTATGGAGAGCAGCCTTCATACTAAGTCTCGAAGGAATGTAAAACAGCTTGTTTTACCAGATCAGAACATCCTGAATGACCAAATGAAAGGAGAACCACACGAGATATATAAAATATATGTATTTATTACTAAACACTCTACTAACCTCTTTATGAGATTAGAGCACAAAGCACCCAATATTAAATCACTAGAACAACAGTAAATAGACCAATACACAGCGGGCTCCAGGGGGAGACAGAACCATATACTAAGAAAGTGGTATAACAACCACGACTTGACTAGACACAGTGCCTAGAGCACGTAGAATCGCTGGGACCCCAAGGAACCACCCAAAGTAGTGACACAGGGGACCCACGGAGGACGGGTGCAGTGTGTGAACACAGGCACGAGCTCAGTCCAATCTTATGGGAAAGTCACGGTTGGAATTTTAAAGATTAAGGCCACTTCGGAGAGGACTTTAAACAAACCCTTTCAAACATAGAGGGTTCTAAGACCAGCACCCTTGAGAGTACCGAGATACCCGTGTTACCTATCCCAGAGGAGCCGGGTGCATAGGGGTCAGGTGATGTCGGAAATCTTTGTCGTTTTCAATGGCGTGATGCGGAAATGTGCTGCTGCCGGGAAGATGAAAAGTGTCCAGTGGAATCCCAGCCTGGATCTCAGGTGAGAAGAACCTGAAAGCAGAGGGGACAGACAATGGGTCACTTCAGGGTGACCAGGGGCACGATAGATGAATGCCCACCGATGTCGGTTGCTTCAGGTGAGATGACGCAATGCTTGACTCTGCAGCCACAGGGACCAGGAGATGTCTGCGACGACCAAAGTCCGGAGGTGAGCTGTCCCCCGAAGTTATGTCTAGTGCTGGGGGGGTCAGTGTCCGGATCGAACACCAACAAGCCTTGGGAACTACATCCCACGCGGGCAGAGGAAATCTGCTTCAGTGAGGACCAGCAAGGTCCTGGGGACTCTCCAAGCTGTGGAGAGTCAGGGCACGTCTGGAGCAACCGGGAATGCCCACGGAAAGTCAGTTACCTTCACAGGGACCCACAGGCCAATGCACCAGGGATCGCGAAGGAACCTCGAGCTGAATCACAAAATACCAGCCCACGGAACACTCGTGGAGTGTAGGCCGGAAATCTTCGGTGGAAATACTGCTCGGGGTCAGGACTACAAGTAGCCCAAATCACAGCCTCGGGGATCGCCAAAAAGCATATGCTGCAGCAAAAGTACAGGGTGCACAGGGGTTTGGGTTGCACGGTCCCCACGAGGGATACTGGTCTCAGAATTGCTAAAAGAGCAGATCGACCTCTGAGACCTCGGGAACCAACCTCTTGTGTTGCAGAAATCTTCGGAGTCCTCAGGAGCTCGGGAGATGCAAACCGGTCAGATGCGTATAGGTGCCTGCTGCTGCAGGGGAGTAACTCCTTTACTCCAAGGGAGATTCTTCAGTCATCCAGCGTAGTGTAGATCGTTGAAGTACTGTAGCAGAGTTTAGTCCAGGTAAAATCTAAAGTTCTGTAGTCAGGGGTTCCTACTTTATACCCAAGGAAGGGGTGGGACAAACTCTGGGGACCCACCTATGGGAGGGTCAGGACAGAGGGGTGGCTACACCCATGCCCTTTGTCCAGTTGCGCGCCATAGCAGCAGCAATGGCTCCTGCAACCGGTTTGAGCTGGACTATGCACAGGGACTCCAAATGAGTGCACCCACTTAACCCCAATACACTAAAGCCTGTCTGGGAGGTGGTGACACCTCCCTGTGACAGGAAATCTATTGTCAGGCCTTCCCCTGCTCGAGCTTGGCTTAGCAGCAGGAGGGCAGACTTGTGTCTGTGGCTGGCAGCATCCATTTTGTGATGCCCAGGTCGAGAAAGCTGGTACCGGGTAGCCCCGTGACCCACGGTTGTGGTACTAGAAGGGAGGAATCATACCTCCCACACCAGTCACTGGTGTGGAGGTATGATTCCAAGGTATTTGACATCAAACACAACATTTTTCTAAGCAGCCGATTTCAAGTTAGCATTTACCGTGAGGTTATAATGCACTTAAATATATATGGTTGGCTGCATCACAAACAACCCCGGAAAATAGTTTCCGAAGGCTGCAGAGGGGCTATGCTCATGCAGGTGCACCCTCTCACAAAAAAACCCAGCACCCTGCCTTCAGGATTGATAAGGCCTGCCATAGGGGTGACTGATAGGTTTATATGTGCAGTGATTTAGAATAGATATAGTGAACCTATATCTAAGTAAGGGGTGCATGCACCACCTTACACAGGCTGCAGTAGCAGACCTGTGGTGTCAGTTTGAATGGTCTCTCAGGGGTGGTACAATACATGCTGCAGCCCCTGAGAGGCCTCTGGGGTACAACGGCCCTGGGTACATAGTATACCATATACTAGGGACTTATAAG
This sequence comes from Triturus cristatus, assembly GCF_964204655.1. Lineage (NCBI taxonomy): Eukaryota > Metazoa > Chordata > Amphibia > Caudata > Salamandridae > Triturus > Triturus cristatus. The sequence continues at coordinate 365,407,463 of NC_140581.1, read as the reverse complement.
GGTACCCCAGAATCCAATCTGGAGTGTACCTAAAGTACATGCAATCAATTTAGAGGAGAAAGCAGCTAGACTTGGGTCCTGGATAGCAAGTCGAAAACAGTGATACATCAGCAAAAAGTGGGGGTAACCATAAGAAGCAGATCCTACTCTGCTACACCGTCCATCCCAAAAACGGCTCATCCAGCCCCACCCTCCTCATCACATGAAATAAATACGGCCGTTCCAGGATGTCAAATGCCTTCTCTATGTCCACTGAGAAGACCGCTGCTTCTTCTTTTCTATAGGTATCTGCCTCTAATACCTGTATGAGGTGACAAACATTAAGGACTGTGTTTCTGGTGGGTATAAACCCGAATTGATCTCTGTGTATAACGGCTGTCATAGGAGGGAGCAGGCAAGTGGCCAGGTTAAGCATGGAGAGCGGATGGTATGCCACTATTTCCCAGGATGGTTTCCCCGGTTTGAGCAGGGGTATAATAATCGCTTCCCTGGTCGAGGCCGGTAGGTGTCCCTCTAGCCTCGCGCCATTGTACAGCTGTACCAGACTAGGGGCTAGCAAGTCCATATATGCTAAGTAGAATTCAATGGGTAAGCCATCCATTCCCAGGGTTTTGTCGCTTGCCATATGTTTAATAGCCCCCACATCTCTCCCAATTCCACATCCCGACCCAGAGTAGTCGCAAATTCCTCGTCCAACACCGGTAGTTCCACGTATCCTATGAACGCGTCGATGTCCTCTTCTGTTGGCGTCAGTCTACTTTTGTATAAGTTGGTATAGTAATCTAGGAACAGGTCATTGATACCTTGCTGGTCATACCTCACTACTGCATTCTGTTCTCTGACCTCCAATGTGACCGACCCCCTCCTGGCTGGGTTGGCCAACCAAGCCAACAGAGCTCCCGTCTTGTCTCTCTCTATGTGGGCTCGGGTTATATATTTTTTTTATAATCGAAGCAACAAGGTCGCTCCACCCACCGCTACGGCTTCTCTAGCTTCCAGGAGTTCCCCCTGTTTATCAGAATTCTCTGGTCTTTCCTGCTCTAGCTCTCTTAGGTGCTGGTCCGCCCTCTGTATGTCCTGCAGTAGGGTCTTCCATGTTCCCACCATCCCCGAGATACAGTGCCCCCTGATGACCAACTTAAACCCGTCCCACTCCACCAGGGAGCTCGATGCTGAATTAGCATTGTATTGGAAATACTGGTCAATGGCGATTCCAATCTCTGCGTGAAATGCTTAGTCCTCTAGGGCCTCAGGTCTCAGGCGCCATGTGGGTATTTTGGACCTTGGTCGAGACCACTGCAAGCTTAACAACTCTGGGTTGTGGTCTCCAGTATATTGAAATGAATATTGTTTTTTTTTTTTTTTTACATATTCAACAAGCACTGGCAAAACCAGTTGCTTAGCTCTTGCATTATAAAATGAGGACTATAGGCTTAGCCAATGCTGCTATCATAAAGATGATTTAAAAGGGTTTTCTTTTCAGTGATGCAAATTGTTTTCTTTCTTCAATAGACCATTCTATATAAAGCCTACAAATATAGTCAGTGTGAACTATGATCCTGAGGATGATGTGCAACAAGTTACAGCCCAAGCCTCTGCAATGAACAAACGAATTCATTACTACAGCAAACTCTCTTCCAGATCCACAGCATCACTGGTAAGTAGTTCCTCTGGTTGCATTGTTGTATGACCTTTTGTGTCAGGTTCACAAGTTGATTTCTTTGCCTTCGCGACCCAAAGTGCAACCGTGTGCCCTGTATTGCAAAAAAAAAGAGAGACCGTTGGTATGTAGTGAGTGCAGTTGGAATTCAGTTATGTATGAATAGGACCTTCATACGTGGACCCCAGAAAACGTTAATATACATTTTTTTTGTCCATGGAATTAATAGCACCATGTCTGTGAAATGCATTATTCAATAGAATGCCTATCTGTCGCAATGTTTTTCTCTATTGTGGATTGTATGCCTTCAAAAGGCCTATTTGTAGGTTTCTTTGGAGTGTGTGCAATGCAAAACTGTTTAAACTGTCTAAATGACGGTAACAATGCAGCCGGATTAGCTTATATTGAGCATAGTGAAAACAGATTCCTGTCTCTTTAAGACATTGCAAGGTTCCCTTGCCCTTAGTGCATTGTTTGGCAGTTGACTCCCTGAGCCGGTTCTTTTTCTAGCTCATAAGACAATCTCAGAACACTTGTCAGGCTTCACACTTCAAAAAATCTTGACATTTTGAGTCTGAAATGTTTTACTGACCTCTACTCAACTTTTCCTACCATCCTTGGTTGAGTGCAGTGATTGGTTTCCTGCCTCTGGTAGGCTTTTCCTTTCAGGGAAGCCTAATATTGGGTGGTAAGGAGTGTCCTCAACATCACTCTTAATATCAATCAAAAATGACATAAATGGTAGCAACGTGTCAGTCGAGAGCCTCAACCCCTACATGCTCGCATTCGAAAGCTAGATCGTCGGACCCCACAGAAGGCACTCTCAAGTATTTCACACTAAGATACTCAAAAACAGTTGCGACCAGAATACTTTCACCCTTAACGTTGAAGGGAGCCCACACAGTATTGATTCATTCCCCATCTCTGGCGTCGTGAGTGTTCATGATAGCGTCACCACCGCCGTCTGTGTATTTGTCTTTTGCTGTACATTTGCAAAGTGTGTCTTCTCCTTAAGGAATAACCTGACTCAAGATAACACCGAGGTTTTCATCTTCCTTTATGTCATCATCACCAAAGAAGAAACTTGGGGCTGTTCAAGAAGAGAGGGCCTCAGGGCCTCCTCTCCAGGCAAGGCGTGTATTTTCGCCGGATCCTGCACTTATTCTTTTAATTCCATTGAGGCCAGTCATTCCTTTTCAGGGCCCTTTGCTAAAGCCTCTGCGACTACTTATTGTATCTCCTCCAATGAAGGCATCAAGAACTACTTCAATGGAAACCAATTATGCATCTCCGACTGCCCCAGGGTCACCGAGCAGTAGAATAGTGACATCACCAAGCAGTCCCGAAAAGGGAAAGACGCATAGATTCTATTTAAGTTCAAGATTCCATATTCAGACTCCGATGATAATCCGTCATTTTACACTCTGATGCCTCCACCTAGTTCTGTTTCCTGAGTGTCTGGTAGACGACATTAGCATATATCAGGAAATGCTAGCTGGAGGAGCAGCAAAACTAAATATTCAAATGGAGACGCCTCAGCCAACAGTTTCAGTAATTCTAGAAACTCTCCAACCAAAAGCAGCACTAAAACCTTCAATTTTAGGGCTGCTCGATATTGCTATAAAGAAATTCAAGACATCGGCGAAAGGTATAGGATCAAAACCTTGCCTTATGAAAAAGTATACAACAAGACCTAGAATTGCTAAAGGCAGATCCCCAAATAGCACCATGTTGTTTTATTATCTGTTAGGCGCAGGCATGTGTAAGCCTCCGAGTCAACAACCACTTGAGGGAAAGTAGGATACTTGATTCTACTGACAGAAAATCATGGGGCCAGTGCCGTCACCTTACTATGTTATGTGTATTTGTATAGCACACAACTCACCCGGGAGGGTACCCTGGCGCTGAAGCAGGAGTTGCATGAGCCAAGCCACGGTCAGGGCTAGGTGAAGAGCCAGGTCTTCAGGCTTCATACGAAGTTTGGAAACTGAGGAGGAGGCTCTGACGTACAGGGGGCAGGCCATTCCAGGCTTTAGGAGCGGGGTAGGAGAGGGCACGGCCATCAGATCTGGCTCCGCATATGCACGTGTCTGTGTGTAAGTAGGAGTTCAGCTGAGGTGTCTGGAAGTTTTGTGGAAGATGATGCAGTTGTTGAGGTACATAGGGGCCAATGTTGTGTAGGTATTTGTATGCATGCTTGAGGAATTTGAATTTGTTTGTGGATTGGGAGCCAGTGGAGCCCTTTGATGCGGGGGAGTACAGTTTGGGTGAGCCTGTCCGGGTAGATAGAGATTTGGGAGGGGATGACATTTGTTATCAAAGATTTTCTCAACCATCAGCAACAAGACTACCTAGAGATGGTCAATGAAGGCATCCTGGTGTCTCATCAGGTAATAAGAGCAGCATTTGTAGATCCAGCAGAACATGTCACAATAGACTACTACCAATAGAGTGCCCATAAGGAGAACATCTTGTCTTTGATTAGCCATCTTAAAGCAAGAAGCTCAACTTAAGATGGCTAACCTGCCTTTTTCACTGTCCGCATTATTTGGGTAGCATATAGAGGAAAAAATGCTGCCAAGAAAGTGTGAAGTGGCAATTCAAATTCAGTGGGTTTGGAAGACTAGAAAAATTTATTCAGGCAGCAGTACAATACAACGGTGAAAAATTATTTTAATCAAAGGATTTAATGACCTTACAATGGATGAATGAGTGTTAAACATCATAAATCATGGATCCTCTATATGGTTCAAGGCTTTTCCACCTCTGAATCCTCCAAAGCCAATGGCAAACATCAGCTTTATACCTTGAGGAATGAAAAGCAAATGCCCTCACCCTCATTTTCATAAAAGTGTACAATACAGCTGGTTCCATCCAATCTACAAGGCCAAGGAGTTGACTCCAGATACTTTTGAATACAAATAAAAGCTCAGAAAAAAAATAAAGATTGATTTTATATATTTGGTTCACAAACAAATTCATCAGAATGTAAAGTTCAGAATGCTGACCTTACACCACAACAACATATTATGAAACTCCCACTCAACCTGTTCCTTCTCGATAGAAAAATCATCATCTAACAACAATCCATGACACACAACACCAAAATTCTCAAAGAAGGCTTTTAAAGTTTTTCATACAGTAACGTTACAGACATTCCTTTACAAAATTCATGTTAAAAAAAGTTCAACTATTTCATTATCATCAGCCCCATAACTTAATATCATACATACACCAAATCATACCGCAAACTTTCATTAAAAATCGAAACCGATCTAAGGAGCCATTTATAACCCACTGAGTAAAGTTCATATGTACAGCTCTTCACCGTATCTTGCCCAATGGATCACATAAAAAGAAGCAGTCAATGCAGGGCATGGCTTGGAGGCCGAAGATGGCGGACTTGTGAGCCTGTCTCTCCGTGCCGTCCCATGTAATATCCTTTTATTATCACAGCTCAAAGCAGAAAAATTGATCGGCAGGACATGCCATGAACAGTGGGGCGCCCTGTGCTGTGGGCGACTGCAAACAGAGTGCGGAGGAGCAGTGGTTAGCTGACCCGGAAAGTGCAGCAACTCCGGCTTCCATCATGGCAGTCTGGGACGTGGAGACACACTGTGACTGGGTGAGGCCTGAGGCGGGCATATGGAAATTGGCTTGCGAGTGGCTGGAAGACCAGGTGGCTGTGAAGGTGGAGATAGGCTGGTCCTGCCAGCTGCACTGTGTACGCCGGTGTGCGTGAGTGGGCCTTCCCACAGCAGCGGAGAGCTGAGGCGGTTCTCGTGGCCCAGAGGGAGTGGCAACCTGTTCAGGCAGAAAGAGGTGGCTGAGAAGTGGGCTTGCTTGGGGTGCTGAGGAGGCCGCAGACTGTGGGTGGCCACTTACAGCTCCGAAATGGGACAAGAGCTTTGTCGCGCCGGCTGCGACCCTGAGTTGAACCGGTGCAGTGAGCAGAGCTGTGGCCTTTAAGGTGGCGGTAAGCAGAGCACAGGCACAGTGTGAGGCTTCCCCCCCGCGGTGTGTGCATTCGGGCCCAGATCGTGGCCTGGAGACCCGCAGATAGCTCGTAGTTGGATTGGGGGGGAGTTATCCAGATGTAGTCCCCCCCCTTAGGAACAGACTGGGACCCTGGCCCATTGAGAGGGCTGATGGAAGCTTAGAGATCAGAGTGGGTGGCCTGCGGCAACAATGTGAATATTGGGCTGCATTTTTCCACCAAGCAGCTAAGAATAAGCAGAGGCCCCAGGCTGACTGCATGGATCCCAGGAAAAGACTCCAATAGGTCCGAGCGTCTTGTGGCCATGCTGCTGCCTGGGGCTTATAATCCGGATTAAACACAGTGGACATTGAGGAACAAGCATTTACAATGCAATGGTCTCGGCATTGGTAAAGTTAGAGCTATTGGCATTGCTCATGACATTATTTTTGTTTATGTTTTTGTGTTTAAAACATTTAAAGAAACGGCATTGTCATGAGCAATGCCAATAGCTCTAACTTTACCAATGCCGAGACCATTGCATTGTAAATAGCTCTGTACATTTAGGTGTTGCTCCCATAGATGATAGGTAGAGGTGCATATTAGATTAACAATTTTGGCAAGGTTTTTAAAGAAGGATGTGGTGCGTTAAGGTGCGTGTTATATAACACTTCGTGCATTAAATGAGGTTGTGGCTGTAACAGTAAGGTGCGCCGGTGAGAGTGGGGTAGTTTAGTGAAGTATTGTGGAGTTTTCTGTCAGTCTCTTATCCAGCAGGCCTTCTCCTCCTCCACCCCTAACGGACAGACAGAGTGAAGGAATGTGGCATTTACAAGATGTAGAGTTGGCAGCATGGCAAGGTCATCGTGGTCGATCCAAGTTTCCGTTTTGGCAGTGAAGGTAAGTTTTAGAGGGGTCAGTATTAAAAAGGTTTTTATTACAGAACCATCTAGCATTCCATAGGCTGAGCAAAATGGCGCTGGAATTGGCAGCGAGGCTGTAAGCATAAAGTACAGGCTCTCAGTTCACAAAGGTGGTGTGGGGCAAACTTCTCACACGATGGCCACATACATGGTGTAGGTCACAAATCACAGGTGGTGCAGGGAACCAATCGGTCAGTTCTTTAGAGGAGTGCAAGGAAAAATTAGAGGGGTTTGGGGCACCAATCTCTCGAATGCGTGAAGGCCACATGGTTAAGACGATATCAAGTGGGGTGCATTCCAACGATCAACTGGGATACATGAGGGGTATAGGTTACTGGCAACATTCATAAAAGAGGACAGGCTCATATCACCAATCACTCAGATTCCTGGGATCGATTTATGAATGAATGCGTTTTGAATTATGTGAAACACAAATATATTTTCCGGATTAGAAGCGTTCCAAGCAATGAGTACCTTCTGTAATGACTGGTGAAAATAAAATTTTCGGTATTGGATGTTCAAAGATCGGATGAAATACACCTCAATTTACAAGGCAATGTTCATGAAATACAAGCAGAGAAGACGCTCAGTGTCATAGTACTGAGGCACACAAACCTTAAACATGGCATTCAAATTGACACAAAGCTGAGCTGAGCGTGGCCCTCTGTGAAGCACTGCTAGTATCGGTGAACCACGTACACCGGTTTCATAAACCAGCAGACGTTGCTGCAGGAGATTAGGGCCCAGGCAATCTTCATGTAACCGGAAACCATCGGCGCACTTCGAGATAACAATTTCAAGCGGTGCCGCGGTGCCATGCGAGCCATGAATGGAGCCGGGCTGGTGCGCAGCGGTGACATAAGTGGCGGCAACACAAACCCCATCTCTCAAAGAGCATGGTGAATAAGGCCATCGTTTCTTCCTGTGTAATTAATGGAAGCATGCTAACAAAGCGCCATTGTGCTGAGGTGACAAGTGACAGAGGAGCGGCCATCCCTGGCCGGGTCAGATAAACCGCGGGAGGCATGTCTTTCAGACACAGCATCGCGCCTTTAACAAGGGGGAAAGGCGTCCAAAGCACGGTGCGGATCCCGAAAGCAAAACAAGGAGATCAGGTGAGGGAGCAACGCCGGGACACCACCGCCTTTCTCCGAGGCAGAGAAGAACTGCCTCAGAGAAACGCAGCCTCGGTTTCGGATTCGGGGGCGTGTTTCTTTTTCTCTCCTCTTGCCATTGGCTGGAGGAGAGAAAAACACGCCCTGCGAAAAGCAACGAAAAAACACGCCCCCCGATCCGAAAAGGACGGGGCTTCAACGGAGTGACTGGACCTCTTCTCCAGTGGCTGGCCAGCATTTAAGAGGCCAGCCAATGGAGAACAGGAGAGAAGAGGGGCGGGTGCAAGCCCTTCTTCTCAAAGTCACTCAAAGTCATTAAATCTCGGAGCGAGACTGCGCAAGCGCAGCCTTCGCAGCCGAGACCTAAAAAGGGTGGGACCTGGCCCTCATCAACTAGGGGCCCAGCGCTACTGGTAACTCCTAGTGGCATTGTCTTCACAGGATCCACAATTGCGCATGGTGTGCCAGATACCTCTGGGTGTGGGGGTTGTGACCAGACGGTGTGCTGCAGAGTGTCGCTGGGATCCAGGTAGCTAGTATTTGGTGGCGAGAGTGGACCCTGCCTGTCTTTTGTAAACGGCCCCCTAAAACTCTGTGGAGATGGGCAAGACATGAACGAGAACTATGGGGGCCCCCCTGACCTGGAAGACAGCATTTAGGAACAGCTGCACGAAAGGCCAGGGCTCTGTCCCCGGAGGACCCAATTCAGCTGGCTAAGATACTCGAGGCTTTTGCTGACAATAAGGTTACCTTGCACCAAGATATTAGTGCTGTGTTGGTGGGGCTGAGGCTGCTGCGAGGGGAATACCACACATTAACAGAAAGAGTCAAAGTGGCAGAATCCTCGATTGCTGACCTCCGATCTGAACAGTAAACATTGATGCATCAAGTTGCAGAGCTCTCTGACAGGGGTTTGCACGCTTGAACGCAGGGCCGAAGACGCTGAAGGCAGCAACAGGATAAATAATATTAGGGTGGTGGGTCTACCCGAGGGGGTGGAGGATAAGGGCATGATTGCATATCTTGAGCTTTGGCTCAGGACAGTGGTCGCCCCTGAAAACTTGACCGCATTCTACACCCTGGAATGAGCAACAGCCCCCACCCCATGCCCAGTGGTAGCAAAATTACTCCAATATAAAGACAGAGCTATATTACTTCAAAGAGCACAAACTGATGGCCCATTCATAGTGGACAACAGCAGAGTCTCAATATGCCTGGATTACACAGCTGAAGTACAACAGAAACTAGCCTCATTTCTGGAAGTTAAGAAGGCTCTTCGTGAGGAAGACCCGCAGTACTCACTAATTTTCCCTCACCCACATCGGATAATACTGGATGGTACTACGCATTTCTGCGATGATCCCAATGCTGCTTGGGAGTGGCTCGAAGCTTACAGGTCGGAACCCATACCTTCAAGGTCGGAGCCCAATGTTACACCTCGGGAGTGAAAAGTGAGAAAGAGGTCTCACAAGAAACCCCAAAGGGGACCGTCAAAGAAGCCAAGTACATCCTAAACGGAGAAGTAACGGGCATCTGCCCTTCCAGCTGTGGCTGAGACCATGAAGACAATGGAGACTGCCTCTGACACTGGTTCACCCTCTGTGAAAGGAACTGGTGATTCGGAATCTGATTCCTCACAGGCAGACACCACTCTTTTGCCGGAAATCCCCCAGAGAACAGCAGACTATCTCCTCTTAACGGAATCCTCTGCACAGTAAGGGAGTTTACCGTAGTCGGAGCTGTCTGGATATTGTGCTATGCAGACCATCTGGATGCTAATGTTACACCGGGCTGGCACGGACGAGTTACGGAATTGCTGCCAGTAGGCCGTGGTCTACCCCCTCCCAGAAGATCTCTCCTAGGACTGGTGCAGACTCTCTGATGATAGTGTTGGTTTGCTTGCTATTTGGGCATCTGGCTATGCCAGGCTGCTCTTGGGATGGGGGTGTTTATGTTCATGGGAGTTTTTCTTTTGTTTTGTTTGGCTTTTTGAGGAAGGGCTCTGAATCTTTTGGGTGTGAGATTGTGGGATGGTGGGAGGGTGGGGGAAGGACTAAGTGTGGCTTAATTTGCTATGACCCAATGCATGTTAAAAATGTATGTCTTGGAATATTAGGGTGATGGGCTCCGCTACTAAGCGTCATAACATACACAGATATTTGAGGTGGCGGGGAGTGCAGATAGCTATGCTGCAGGAGACTTACATGCATAGATTACCTCACTTGGGGGCCCATTAGGAAGTCCGCTCGCCATCCTCGCGATGCTGAGGCCGGCCACCAGACGTGCGGCGGTGCCACACCACTGATTAGGATGCGACCGCCACCCTGGCAGTCACGTTCTGCTTATTTGACATTGCGGCGGGTGCTGCTTACAGCAGCATCCGCCGCAATGCAAAATTGACATGTTGTGCATTCCCAGACACAACGTGGCCGGCACTGCATGGTGCCTGCCACCTTGTGCATGGGAATGCAGGAGGGGGCACACAAGTGCACCCCCACCCCCTCTGGGGGCCCACAATGGGCCCCCAAAGCACATCCCTGCCAGCCTGTCCATGGCGGCATTGGCGCCATGGAAAGGCCAGTTACCGCACCCATCCTAATATGGATGGTGGTGCCTGGTAGGCACTGCCACCATATTAGTGGCCAAGTCCGCCCGGCCGGCAATCGTAACGATCCGCTTGCCATCCTAATGACCCCCTTGGTGTTTTTATAGCCTCTTTAGAGCCCGGATGGCAATGTATGAAAAATAATTTGTAGTTACATGCTTCTATATATGTTTTGTTTTCTTTTATCATTCACCAAGTTGAATGAAATGAACATGATATGTGTTTTTACAAGAAATGTTTGAAGTTGCCCATAGTGATTTTACAAATTCTTATTTGATGTCCTCATTAGCATGTTAATTTTAACACATAAATCAAACTCTACAATCACTTTCCTTTTTTTTAAATATCTTTATTAGTACTTTTGTATATTTCATATTACATAATCTGCAAAGGTTGTGAAAAGCAGTAAATACCAAGTCACTCATAAATATAATATGATACAATTACTCTTGATAACATATCATCATCTAATATAAAAAAAAAGTCAGAAAGAGAAATATAGGCCACATTGTACCCTAAATTCATATTATATATAGTACCAGAACTAGGCAATGTGCAAGTGCAGTGAGAGCCAGCTGATAGATCACCATCTGGCTTCATCCGCCCCCCTGTGATTCCCCGCCCATGTACCGTCATTTTACTATAATTACGGATCTCACCAAGCCATTTCTTCATTCCTGAGAATGTAGCCAATCATCAACAGGGAGCTCCAATCCTTCTGCCCTTTCTCTTAGCTCCTTTCCCCTTGCGTTTATAAATTACGGTCTCCAAGTTAAAAATGGAGGAAAACCTCCCTTGCCACTGTTGGACGGATGATGCCTGTGGATCCAACCACGCTGAGGCAATGCAGATCCAAAACACCGCCATGGCGATGAACTTCTAGGACTCTTTTTCCCCCCCCCCCCCTTCCCCCTCCCGCACCCCCTAAATTTCAAATCCGGATTCACCCCTAGTATCATCACTCGAGGAGTTGGATCCAAATTAATTTTATGTTCCCAATTTTTTTTTAATTCTGCACTCTTAATGTACCAAACATGTGAACTAGAACCACTGCTTGAAATTAAACTCAAGGGCAATTAACCCCTTTCGTCCCCCCCAATTTAGAGTGTTTAGCTGGGGTGAAATATAGATCAAAGATTGTTTTATAGTGCTGTGTTTATCAGCCCCGAAGAATACAGCACTGTACGGCTTAACTCCAGAGAATCATAGAATCATAGAAGATATATTCATCTAACCGAAGCTATGCCTGCCACTTAACATTATGCTTCTCAAGATCCAGTGCCTGTTTACACAGCTGGTTATGTATTACGCTAATAGAGAGTTTTTCTACCCCAAGAAGAAGATCCAAGAGTGGTATCCTCTCTAAACCAACCAGTCCCCCAGCTTTTTTGTTTAAAAAGCTGCAAATTTGCAGATATTTGAAAAACTCTGTTTATTCAGATTAATCCTAATCCTGAGTTCCTCAAATGAAGCTAACCTCTGATCTTGAAAGAGATCCCCCAGTCTACATAATCCCAATTTCTCCCATCTAGCCAAACAAGCATCCTGAAACATTCCAGGGATTGAGGGGTTCTTTTGTATCGCGGTATACCGATTCTATCTCCCGACTCCAAACTTCTTTCTCAGGTCAGCCCAGTTTTTATAGCCACTACCAGCAGATTAAACATAATTTTCGTGTAATAGCTGGGTTCTAGCTGTTTTAGCAGACATCCTTTAGCTACTGAGCCTATTGTTAGCTCGAAAATTGATGGGACACCCTGTATAGACTCCGGTGTTTCCCCTCTCTATTACTCAAAAGAACCCACATATATTGGAGAGCAACAGTTAAGTGTTGAGCTTTAAAGTTTGGGACAGCCCAACACCCCCTTTATCTGGGTATTGTCAAAAGGTAGTTGCCCTCCTTGTTTTACTGTAAGACACAAGAGTATCTAATGCTTTGACCCAATCATTCTCAAACTCAAGCAGAATGGATCTAGATAGATATAAGATCTGTGGTAGAAGCAGTATTTTTAGGATATGACAGCGGCCAGCAATAGACCAATGAAGATTGTGCCATCGCTCAACATCTTGTTTGCTTTGGTTAATATAGGCCTAATATTATTCTTAGCCAACTGATCTACTTTTGCCCCCATCTCTATTCCCAGGTAAACCGCGTGCTCCACCACCTTTGGATCCTGACTAACGACAAACTGATTTGCTACCAGTTGCGTTTTTTGTCTATTGAGGGATTAGCCTGAGATTTTCCAAAATTCTATTGGTTCTTTCTCCACTATCAACATAGTGGATGTTGGATCTGCCGATGCAACCAGAATATAAGCTGCATAAGCTAAATGTTTTGTTTTAAAGCCTTGAGATTTGACAGGGACTATGGCTGAATTGGTTTCTAATTCACATATAAAAGGGTCTATATAGATAGCAAATGGCAAAGGAGAGCATGGACACCCCTCCCTCATTCCTCTGTCTATTGATGAATCCTTTTCCCATGATTTGCAACCTGGCCCCTGGACACCTATATAGTGCTAGTGTTGCTTATATAAAACTCATCCCAAAGCCGATCCTTCTCCTAAGTTCCCAGAGATATTCCCAATTGACCCTGTTGAATGCCTTCTCCGCATCCAACAGGGCCACAGCCATTGGTTCCCCACAACCTCCGCTACATCAAAAAATGTAATCACCCATCGTATATGGTCCTTGGTACTTCTACCCGGAATAAATTTATGTTGATTCCCTGATACCAACTTAGCTATATTTTGTCTCGTCCAGGTGGCAAGCTTCTTGGAGTACAGCTTCATATCGCTGTTGATCAGTGTGATGGGGTGATATGATCCTGTGCTGGCCGGTATCTTACCTACAATCCTTTTCAATGTTGGTTTCCATGAAATAGAAGTAGATTGATTCTAATTTGTTCGTCATTTGTCAGAAACTGAAATGTACATGGATATTATTTTTAGTCTATGCATTATCTTACTAACAGCCTAAGTCATTTTCTTGCCGATATTCCATAAATTTCTCTTATGATTGAGCCCAAAAATGCTTTTGATACTGTTCAGTAGAAGCTCCCCCATTCTAACTTACACTTCTGGCCAGAGTTGTTACAAATCATGTTGTAACTAATCATGTTACACCCACTATTGTTTACCTTTTGTAGACCAGCCACTTACCTGCATTATGAAATGCCTCAAGTGTGTCTGTTGTTCGTTGGGGGGGGTAGTAATTACAAAGCTATATGAAGATGGGATTGTTTGTACACTGCTAGGATGTAAGAAAAGCATTGGCATTGAACAAGATTTTGAAATTCCATGATTTTTCTGCTCCAAATATTAACTGGGGTAAATCAAAGATCTATTTTTGACCGTGGAAGTATCAGAGACTGGTGGCGAGTTTGGATGCAGGTAGTGTAACAAGTCTATTACATATCTGGTTGTAGTTATTAGCAGAAACCCAAATCACAAATTGTCCTTCCCTGAGTACTGCTGTGGAAAGCCCAGAATGTAAAATGGAACTCTGGGCGAGTCTTTCTTAATCAGTGGGTATGGTGTTGTTTAGCATGTCAACTATAGTGCCTAAAGTCTTGTAATATTAAACAGAAATATAGTTTCCAGATTAATGAAATGTTTATCAAACAAATATTATGCCTACATAAGTGTATATGACACTTGTATGCCAATTTATCCAAGTTGATATGGTGATATAGACAGGCCAGAGGCAAATGGGTAACATTAGTCCTGCGGTACAGTGGGGTAGCTGTCATTAGAAGACTATTAGAAATATTTTAGTGGCTGAAATATATTAATCTCAGTGCAGACTGACCGTCTTTGAAAACGGTGGTGCTGGTTGACAAAGCCTTACAATAACCTTAGTTTTGGTTCCGTTCAGTTAAAGACCACCTTCACTTCATTAGGTTGCCGCCTCAACCAGCCTTTCAGACACCTTGGATAAGTCATCCTGATTGCAGCTAACATGCATTTAAAAAAGTGTGCCGGATGGAGGCATAGATTTTGAGTGTTCTCATGAAATCTTATTAAATAAATTTGATTACATTTATTTATTTATTTATGTATACAGTTTTATATAGCGCAAACATGAAGGTTTAGTTGGAAGTAATCTTTTATCAGTTAGATGCTTCACTTCTTGCCACTAGCAGCAAGCTATGGCACTGTAATGCTGAGTTTAAATCTTGGCCAACTGTGCAAGGCTGCTCAGCAGCATACAAGATTTGAGAAAGAGCCTTACGTGCACCATATTGCTGGATTGCATCTGATCAAGAGTGTAGGTAGCCTACTCTCGCTTTGGTGGGAAGGCCTGGTTCTAAGCAACAGGTGAAATTACATAAAGAAAGTCTCCGGAAGAAGAGCAATTGTGCAAGGTAATAGAAAGGACATTGCACTTGATTTTGCATTATCCATTTCTGCCATTATTTTAGTTTCTATTAGTTCAATTAACTTGGTACCTTGAAAAACTGCCAAACTAATTTATTGTTGTATGACTGGAATACATAATTTAGTTTTTGTTACCAAAAAAAGCATGTTACTTGTATATAGGGTTATTTGCACTCCTTCTCATGCATTTACACACTATGTTTTTTTTTCTCCAACTGAAGTATTCTAAAGCCGGGGAAAAAGGACAGCCCTGATTGTTTCCTCGTTGCACTGGAAAGTTGCTGATGTCATTTTGTTATTCAGTTTTTTTTGTTTAGCCTTGAAATAAAGCTTTCAGGCACTGAACTATATATGTTTCCAGTATTAATTTTTCTCATGATAGCAACATATTTACCATCTTCATGATTGAATGCCTTATCTGCCCCAGCAATAATAATGTTTCCTGGTATTTGTAGATCAGCAGCTGCTTTCTTTATGCCTAGGTGAAGGCTGCTTTTGTTCTAGACTGTTCATTCTTTTATAGAACTTGATTGGTCCTTGTTTATTGGTGTTTTAATGGATACTTCCAGTTTGATGTCTAGACTTTAGTCTGCATTTTTTGTATTAATATGTTTAGGAAATCAGGTGTTAGCACGCGTCTATGAGTTGTGTCCCTTATGTTTGTCTATTGCTCTTTTATGTAGGTTTTTAGGGTTTTTCCTGAAGTATCTTTTTTTCCACACTTCAGTTGTACATCTCTTTTTCTTAAGCAGTTTAGCCTAAGGTCTTCTGGGCAGTTCTTAAGCAGTTTGTACTGTTCTCTCAGGAAACTGTCCAGGCCAATAGATTTGGCCTTGTTGAGCATCCCGATACTTTTACATTTTTCCCCGCTCATTTATGTCCATGTTGAGCAATTTGGATTTGCCTAACTTAAACCTTCAAAGATTTAGCATGATCAAAAATGCATCAATACAATTGCTATCCATTTTCGTTTTATTACATAGCTTTAACTAGCATCTTCTAATTTTTTCATCAAGTAATTCACCTCCTGTCAGCAGAAAAGCATTCGAGTTTGCTATTGCATTTAGCGAATATTTAGAAATTGTCTTGTTTATTCCATGTGCAAAAAGCCTGCCGCACATTAAACCTTTAATCCAGTAGTTTTCTTTAATACTAATTTGCTTTATGGGTGTATAATTTTCTGACTTTTGACCTTTAGTTAACTACATTTTACTTGAAATGTATTGTCTCTCTGTTCTGCCTCTAATGTTACTAGTAATGTTACTTCTTTTTTTTTTTACAAAGGCTGTTATTAGACCTCATTCACCTGTGTTAAAGGACATCCATTTCAATCGGATTTCTTCAATGAGCCAACATTAAGGTGCCCATTACGATGTCGGTGGGACCGACACAGAGGTGCCATCGGTCCCACCAACATCTCTGACCGTGGTCTGACCGCCGTATTAGGATGCAGTCGGATGGACCGCATTTGCCCAGGGACCGACCAACAGCTTCCGACAGGCTCGAGGAGCCCGTCGGGCAGTCGGTCGGTCTGATCGCACTTCTTAGGCACTGCCATGGGGCTTACGATCCACCTTTCTGCCAGCTGTTTCACTTTGGTTCTTCGACTTGAAAAGGCTGGTGGAAAGGCTTTTTTGGTGCCTCCAGCAGGGCCCCTGTCCCCTGTGGCCCTAGACTATGGGCCCCAAGGGGCACCTGTAGTGCCCCCCCAAACATCCTGCATCGTGTGGCAGGCACCACATGGTGCATGCCGCAGGGTGCTGGGATGTTTAAAACATGCCTTTTGGCATTGGCGCTTGTGCTGCGGCCCTTTTCTGGGCCGCAGCATAAGCCTCAATGTAAAGAGGCTTGTTTTCGACTGCCTCCACGGTGGTCGGATCATAATTTGGAGGGCCCACTGCCAACTACCTGACAGCCGGTCCCGTTCTCGCAATGATGGCGATCTGGCGCTCGTCCGACCGCCATCGTAATCGGCCTCTGTCTCAGAAAATCATAAATCTATTACTTTGTGCTGGTAACAATCTAGTGTTTAACCTCTCATCACAATTATTTCTTGCAACATCTTTTACTTCTACAAATAGTACTTTTAGACTGTTCAGGAGAGATGAGCGTTTCTGATATTTGTATCGCATTTTCCGCATTACTGAGCTATACATTAGAAAATAGTCTGTTTGAAAATAACTGTTATGTACCTGATATAGAGTCACCATGTACCTATCAATCTTAGTCCCAAAATTTGATAGAATTGAAAATGAAATTGAAACTGTGAAGTGTAACACAAGCAAACATTCATTTATCCCCATGTGCATTTATGTAATTGTAGAATGTACACATAAAGATGAAATGGCACAGTGAATAACTGGTAAATAACTAATTCCAGTTTTCATCAATATCAGAAAAAACACCAATCCGTCTCTTTGCTAGCAATCATTATGTTGGAGAGAAAACAGCAAAGCACCTACATTTCTGGTGCTATCTTTTGGTGCACCATGACTTTCAAATTTACAGGTTTTCGTCATGGCAGAGTAAAGCTGCAAATATAATGGTCAAAAAGCATCCGGCATTAAAGTCATTCTACCGTGCTCTTTCTGAAATGTTCAAAAACATGAATATATAAATTTAGATTTATATATAAATCAATTTAAATCAATACATTTTAGATGCAGTCCACTGCACTTTTTGCACATATGGGGGACATATTTTGAGACATCAAATTTTAATAATTGATGCCTGATCCCAAAGACTGCTTCCTCCGAGATAGTGCGAGCATTGTATCAGCGAATGTTTACACAATACCCTAGTGTAGACCAACTGTATTCCCCCAAGTAAGCCCACAAACTTCTATCTCCTACAAATACATTTTAGAAAGCTGAAACTCTGTACACAGGTGGATTTTTCATATTTGCCAATGTAGTTTGCCAATGGAGTATTACAACAATTCGCAGAATTAGGAATTTTGGTAAAGTAAAATTTGTATGTAGCTGTGTTGGACATGAGCACACAAAATAATTTGTGTATCAAGGCCTTAATAACAACCTCTTTAAATTTGAAAGGTGACGCAATGTATATTCCTCCTTTTTCACAAAATCTCAATGTATTGTTCATAATCATCTTGCTCTGCCACTCCTACAAAGAGAATAAGAAAAAAGGATGTAAAGTGTCTGTCGGCCTGCACAGTTGAAGCAATTGAATGTCAATCTATCACACACTCTCAATTGCTTATCGATGCACATTTGTGAAACAAAATTGTAATTCTGTATGTTGATGCCATATAAGCGTACTACTTGAACAAAAGGATTCAAACATGTTGATGTTATCACAATCAATCTGCTTTTGTTTAAGATTGCTCCAGACCATGTCATTCCTGCTCCAGAGGAAATTTACATATACAGTCCATTGGGAACAGCCTACAAAATTGTAGATTGTGGCGATGGTGCGGGTAAAAACTCAAGCATAGTCACAATGTAAGTACCCTTCATCATTCTCAAATGACCACTGGGTTAGACATCTTTTATTTCTTGATCTAATCATGCATTTGTGTTATTTTTAGTTTTATGATTTGGAATACAATGATGGGTACATCCATTCTAAGTATCCCCTGGGGTATAAAGCAGGTGAGATAAAAGTCCAAAACTAAGTAATGTTCTCTTTGACTCTTACATTTTAACCTTATTCACTAACATTACTGCTCATTGTTCAGAATATATTGTGTATATTGAAAGTAGATTTTGATTTCCACAGGCTGGATTCACAACTGGAGTCTGTATCCTCTTTGTAATGGCCCTTTTGACGCTTTACTGCTGCTACAGAGTTTTGAAATCACGGGAGTCAATACGTAAGAATTCTTGATTTTATACTAAAACTTAGTGTTGTAGCGATAGATGCTCTTTGCCAATCTGAAACAAAGGTGTGCACCAGTGCTGCAAATATAGCGGGAAGCATAATATTAACCACTAACCATTGTATGTTATCAACTATTTTCCGCATGTATTTGCTGCAAAGAAACCTTGCTTTATAATTTGTGTGTAATGTGAGAGAAAAACTTTATAGGTGTCACTGAGGCCATAAAAATACAAAACTGCATTTTTATTTAATTCCAGTACATAGCTTGCACGTTCATCTGTTATTTCCTGCTGTATATGTTTCCATCAGCATGCTTCTGTGATTTTTGACAGATATTGCATACATTGGTAACACATGGAATGGATGTTTCATTTTATACAAATACAAAATGTATTGCTATCTCATAACTGTTGACTCCATGGACCATGTTTCAAGACAGCAACTTGAGCCTATCGGTCAGTATTTCAAGCCAAATCGTGGATATGGGGTAATTGATGCACTAGTGGCAGTTAACGCTAATATTCTGGGGTATTTCCATCAACTATATGATGACTCACTTCATTACACATTTATATTAAATCTTTGTTTTCATTTTAGTAGAACAATGCAAGGAAAAAAAAGAAGAAAGTCAGCAAGCAGTGGTGCATCTGGTGGAAGATAAGCCATGCACAATCAATCATTACATAGCGTTATGCATTGCTGAGTACGCTGAACACACAGCACTACTCAGAAAATAGCCATTTTCATACCGCAGGAATGACTCATCTCTCCACCTAGATTCAACTGAGGCTGGACCCCCTGCCCGTGTGTCATTCCTCCCCCCCACCCCCTGTTGCAATCTGAGTTGTCACTCTGTCCGTTACATTGTTAAATCAATACCCAATTCTGTGTTTAGGAGTCTGTCACACAAATGCCTCCAGTCGGACAGGTCCTCATTCACCTTGTCTTCCCGCCTGTTGAGTTTCATATGGGATTCCTCTGCTAGGGACCACTCTAATATGTCTTTATGCCAGTGCTCTATCTATGGTGTCCGCTGTCCCATCCAGGTGATGGCAACCCTACTTCTGGCCAATACCCACACCAGTTGTAGGAATTTATATCGTACCTTCTGAACTTTAGGTTGTTTGACGTTGCCTAGGAGGCAACGCTGAGGGGAAAGACCTATATTCAAGCGTGGCGCGTGGTCCTGGCAATGTCGGGGACCACCTATCTTGAGAAAATTTGGACTGAGCTACATTTTTATGCTAAGTGTAGGAAGTCCGCACCACTGACACCGCAGCAAGGGCAGCTATTCGAATGAGTCGGGGTCATGCACTGCAGGGTCTTAGGAGTAAAGTAAATCCTATGGAGGAAGTTGTAGTGGACCAGTTTAAAGTGGGTGTTACATGAGACGGAATGTGCTAGAGCACTGACCCGTGTCCAGTCCCCTTCGTTCAGTGGAGTGTTTAAGGGCCAGAAGTACGAACACATTTTCACATGGACACGGAATGGGTAAAACTGTTTAATTCATCTGGCCCTAAGTCCCAATCTGTGTGGGCCTGAGGAGGCAGCTCAGCCGCGTCTGCCCGCACGGCCCTGTATAGCAACACTATCCAGTGGAGTCCGGAATGGCAGGTCAGTAAGATCCCAAGCATTTGTGAGGGAGCGGGCGCTACAGGATAAGTGAGCAATGTAACCATGGCCATTTTGGCAAAGCCACTATGATGAAAAAACGACCAGGGCAGAGTGTAAATACTTGGTGAGCCTCCTCAAAACAGATAAACATCTCTCCAGGATATAAATCCCCAAGCTAGGCACACCTACCCTCCTGCCACTCCTGGAAGAACATGTTGTCCACCACTGTCTATTCGGTTATAGTGTCCATACTCCAAGTTTCTTGTGGAATGGGGCTTGTAGGAAGCTGGCTTAGTATATGTGTAACGTATTTAAGTGATGTACCTTGCACTAATCCAGGCAACCCTTATGGTGATTTTAGTATAACCATAGAAAGCTCTCAAAGTGGTAGCTGTGGAGAGCAGCCTTCAGGCTAATCTTGAAGGAGTGTTAGGCAGCTTGTTTCACCAGTTTAATCATGTAGTGTTGGTAACATGAAAGAGAACCACACAGTGTATATATAAAATACTTCTATTTATTACACAACAGTCACTAACACATTGGTATATCTCCTACGCAGAGATATAAACACAATACACCTAAAATACTTTAATTGCAATAAGGTAAGTAGCATAAAACACAGTGGTCTTAAGGGGGAGACCATACCATATATTAAGGAAGTGGAATGCGAACTGCAAAGGAGGACGGGACTTGGTCTAGAAGACCCAGAGGAGCCGGGGGCACATGGAACCACCCAAGGGAAGTACCCAGGAACCTCAAGGAGGCTGTGTGCAGAGTGTAAACACAGCCCCTTGCTCAATGGAAGTCAATGGAAAAGTCACTGTTGCAGTTTTGCAGAAGAAGAACCCTTCCCTGAGAACCTTGAAGAAATCCCTTGGATGACAGAAGGTTGGAGAGCCACCCAACCGTTGGATGCCCCGGCTACCAGGTTACATACACCAGGGAAGCCAGGTGCATAGGGGTAAAGAGACGTCGGAAACCTCTGTAGATGACAATGGAAGACTTTGAGAAAAGTGCCTCTGGAAAAGAATTTGAAGAAGTGCAGTTGAATCCAAGGGTGGATTCTGGAAGTGAAGAATCTGCAAGCAGAGGAGACAAAGTCTATGCCACTCAGGAGTGACCAGAAGGTACGGAAGAGCAATGTGCACCAATGTCTGATAGTACAGATGAGTTGATGTTGATCTTATCGCTACAGCTTTGAGGAACAGGTGATGCTATGAAAGACCAGGAGCCGTGTACGAGCTGTCCAATGTCTAATGTCGGTGACCAGGGGATCGGTGTCCGGCGGGAGCATCAACAAGGCCTTGGTAGCTGCAACTGGCGTGGAGAACGAAGGAGGAGCAACGTTGGGACCAGCAAGGTCCAAGAGACTCGCTACAAGCAGGAGAGTCCGAGCAGACCCTGAGCAAGCAGAGGAGCCCACTGAAGCAGGTGAAGACCCTCCGGAGGACCCACAGGCTAAAGGCCAAGGAGTTGCAAGAGGACTTCGAGCAGCTCACCAAAAACGAAGGCCCACAGTGCAGAGGATGCGTTGAGGATGCTGTACTTGACAGGAAGAGATGCTGAATTCTGGAGCTTCTTGTAGCCCAAAGATCTTTGGAGTGCTGAGTCAGCAAGCCTTGGCAACGACAAGTAGATGTGGTGAACAGGGGTTCGGTGCCAGTGGTTCCGACAAGGGATACTGGTGTCAAAATTGCAGAATGGACAGGCCTTGAGGGAGTTGCAGAACCACCACCTGTGTTGCTGAGCCTTTCAAAGTCTGTGGGACGTCAGGAGCAGCAGACCGGTCAACTTTGTTGCGGTTCCTGAAGATCCAGGGGAGTGACTTCTTCACTCCAAGGGAGATCACTTTGAGTGTCCTTGATGCCCACAGGTCTAGTGAAGATCCTGGAAGAAGCACAGACATCGATGACAAAGAAGACTTGCAGAATAACGAAACGAAGAGCAGCAGGAGTCTTCCTTGGTGCATTCTCAGTTCCAGATGAAGTCCAAGTGCCCAGACAATCGAAGGGTCACGTAGTTTCAGACTTGAGTCTTGTCCCACAACTAATTGAAAGACCCACCCACAGGTAAGCCCTTAAGTAGCCTAAGGAATGGGTCCCTCCCAGAGGAGAGGCTGGACAGAGGGGAGGATACTCCCACGTCATTTGTCCAGGTTTGCACCAGAGCGGGAGGCAAAAGCTCCCTGAACTGGCTCAAACTGGAGTTTGCAAGGAGGGCACCAATGTGTCCTTCATAGTTATCTGGTGGTGCTGGCAAACGCCCCCACCCCAGCCCAATACACTAAGTCATGTCTGAGAGGTGGTCAAAACTCCCTGTGACAGGATTCCTTTTGTTCTACCTTCGCTCGAGCTTGTCTCTGCAGCAGGAGAGTAGAATCGTGTCTGTGGTCGGCAGCAGCACTAGCTTGCTGTCAGACCCTAAAAGGGCTGTTACCGGGAGTACAGGGGGTACCACAAGGGAGCCCCCTGTACATGGGATCTTACTTCCAACACTGGAATCGGTGTTGGGGTATGATTCCTACATGTTTGATACCAAACATGGCCGGGTTTGGTGCAGCCACTACATAGTTGGATATCTCATAATGACTGATGTCCACTATATGTATTAAAATGGCTGACCGCGCTTACAAAGCCTGGAGAATCGACTCCGGGATTTGTAGAGTTGTCCTGCTCTTGCAGGGGCACCCTCACTCTCATAACCAAGCACCCTGCTCTCAGGACTGAAGAGCCTGCCATAGCGGTGACTTATAGGTTGTAAGTGTAGTGACCTCAGTTATAAGCAAACCTATATGTTGTAAGAGGTGCAAGCACCAACTCACACAGGCTGCAATGTTATGGACTCCCATGGGTTGCACCATACATCATGCTGCAGCCCATGGGAGATCCCTTGTGTACCTATGACCTGGGCACCTTAGTACCATATACTGGGGACGTACAAGTGTACACCAGTAGCCTATTGTGGATGTGCAAAAGTACTTACCATGGTAAATTTAGGGAGAAAGCACAGTGACTGGGGTCCTGATTAGCAGGAACCCAGCCACAGACTAGGTCAAAAACACACTGACCCCAGGCAAAAGGTTGGGATAACCATGCGAGAAGGATCCTACCTTCCTACATACGTTTCAGAACAGTTTGCACAAATCGCTGCCAGACGAGAGCGGTCTGGCGAACTGTGTACAGAAGCTCCTTGAAGGTCCCTGACCCCTCCATCAATAACTCTGGTAAATGTTCTGCTTCAACTCTGCCCGTCAGTAGCCCCTTCTCTCTGCTGTCACCTGGGTCTAGCAATCTGGCAACATGTTGAAGGTGTGCAGCATAAAATGCAAGTCAAGACGCAGGACTTTCAGTCCCTCATCCTCAAACCTTTTAGTCCGTGTCATAAGGGCCACCCTACTGCGTCTACCTGCCTAAAGGAGTGAGAAACGGTTGGAATCAAGCTGCTTAAAAACCTTAGTTGGGAGTGGGCAAAGTGAGCTCTGCAATACATATAAGCATCTCAGGAGCAGTACCATTTTAGCTATTGCCATCCTGCCATTAAGGAGAGCGGCAGTGTGTACCAGAAGGCAACCGATTACCTCAAGGCTCCCAAGAACTTGTCCACATTTAGGTGGTGTTGCAGCGATCTGGTGTGCGCAACTTGGATGCTGGCGGGTGGGCCACTGCATGCCCATCAAGGAGGCGAGAGGGAATGCCGAGAATTTGTTGTGATTTAGGCAAAGACCTGATATGTTGCTGAAGTCATCGAGCAGCTGCAATAGTCGTGGCAAAGCAACCCTGGGTGAGAAGTGGTAAAACAGGGCGTCCTCATCATCACATAGCAAAATCACATGTTACACCCACCAATTAGTATGCCCCATTCCCGCATTTCACCGTGTGCCCTTATGGCCTAGGGGCACTATTGCGAGTGCAAAAAAGAGAGAGGACAGTGGGCATCCCTGCTGCGTTCCTCGAGCCAGTGTCCATGCTTCCGAGTGGTAAGGCCCCAACCACTCTCTTGTGCTCAGGTCTGTGTACAGGAGCTGGACCCATCTGCAGAATTGAGGTCCAAAACCCATGACCCGGAGTACCCGGATTAAGTAACCCCAGTCGATGGTGTCAAACGCCTTTTCCAGTTCGACTGCCACCAGTGCTAGCTCCTCATTTCGATGTTCGGTCTCATGCAGGACATGTGACAGGCGCCTAAGGTTCATGAATGTAGTTCTCCCCAGTATGAAGCTACATTGGTCCTCATGGACCAGTTGCGTCATATTGGGTGATAATCAGTGGACCCGAGACGTACTGAGCACCTTCATGTCAGAATTTATCATCATGAGGGGCATCTATGCCACTGGGTTGCATACGTCTCCCCCAGAACATGCATATCTCGCCCTCCCTCATGGTCGGGGGTAATACACCTGTCTCGGACGCCTCTAAGAAGACTTCCAGGAGTCCTTGTGTTAATGTCGCCCAAAAAGCTTGGTAAAATTCAGGTGGTAAGCCATCACTACCAGGTGTCTTAGCTCTAAGTTCCTCCAGTCCTAACTGTTTGTCCAATAACTCCGTCCCTCTAGTAAAGGAGAGTAAACGTGTGTGCGTATGTTCAGGTCTGCTGTGTATACCTGTCGTAGATGTGTGCTCTGTTCTAACCTATGTACAACTGCCCCCTTCGGCTACTTACCATCAAAATAGCCTTTTTAGTGGCAATAACTTCTGCCAAGAGGGCGAGCGAATTACAGACTCTGTCATCTAAGCTTCCTTACTGACCATCTTCCCCGATAAATTGGTGCTTCGCACTAGGGCCTCTTTCTTACCGAAAGTGGTAACACCATTCCATGTGGGGCAATCTGTCACCTTGCACACTTTCTAAATTCCTCCACACCCCTTTAAAGTAGAGGAGCAACTCCACTGTCTGGACCCAAAAAGAGCATTGTCGTTCTACCTTGACCACACAAGTTCCAGGTGGAAGACCAACTCTTTGTGGGATACGTGAGAGGGAAGAAGGGTCAGGTGGTGCAGAAAAGGTTGAACTCTCAATGGGTCGTTCTTTGCATTAAAATCTGCTATGCTCTGGCCAACAAGCAGCCTCCTGAAGGTTTGAGGCTCATTCTACCAGAGCTAAGGCTGCTACCACACAATTGCAACGTGGAGTCCCAGTCCTCGACATTTGTCAAGCAGTAATGTGGGCATCACTGCATACGTTCGCCAAGCACTAATGCATGGACAGTCAAGGCCGCAGGCAGTCTTTTTGGCCGCTCTGTCCTGCAAGACTTCCTGCTCTAAACTTGTCCGTAGTCCTTCCTCCCGAGATGGTATTGTTTAGGTATCTATTCAAAGGTAATGAATCTGCAGGTAGATGTCTCTATCAGATGGGCAAGTTGTTTACCTTCAGTAAAGCCTGATCTGTTAGAGACATAATCTAGCCAAAGATTCCTTTCTGACCCAACCATCCTCCCCGCACTTCACTAGGGTCAGGGCTGTTCCCTTTCAGGGCCCTAGTTGTTCAAAATTCACCGATGTCAGTGCAATTCATGACTCCGTGCTCCTGGCATGGAAAGTCATGAAAAGTAACAGACTTAAGCACGCTGAGGTGGCACCTATATAGGTGATATGGACGTCACAGCGGCGGAGACGACACATACGACGTCACGTGGAGCCGACTGGTGCCACCTACAGGCACGCAAGGGTATTGCTCGATAAAAAATCTTCCAGATCCAGTCTGACGCCTGAGAAATTCAAAGGTAAGGAATCTGCGGCTAGATCATGTCTCTACCAGATAAGGCATTATCGAAAGTAAGTAACTTGTCCATCTAGTTTCACCAATAAGTATGCTGCTTTGCCTGAGTCTTATGTTCTGGTCTGCCCGTGCGACATGATGGTTTTTCTCCAGATTTTTTGTGACTGCGTATGTTTATGGACTTGCTAAGCCCCCTAAGCTCTTCTGTGAGTTTTGTTCACAACTCTATGTGCATTAATGAGCTGCCTGTACAATGAAGTTTCCTCGGAGAGCAACTTTTAAACCGCCCCAGATGGTAGCCGCCTTTATATCACCTATGTCATTTTATGAGATGTAATCAGCGATGCTGATTTTTATGTTGGAAATTGTGACTGGGTCCTGCAAAAGGCTGTCTTGTAGGTGCCATGTAATTCAAAGTCTCAGGGGTTTGGGCCACTGGAAGGTAAGTGTGCAACAGACTGGCCTATAATCTGAAAGCGTAATGGGGTGTGGACTTGCTTCTACTAGGCTTGGGGATAGTCATTTATCGAGATGAGATAGTCATGTCTAGCGAATGTTTTGTGTGCCCTGTAGTAATGTTAGTAGACCTGCCTGAAAGGATTCTGAGTCCTTCAAGTGTCTACCAGACCCAGGTTTTCTAGCAGGAGGTTGCCTGATGTCGAAAGATCCATCGACCCTATCCTGCTTGATTGGTCTACATCTGCACTCGGGTGTTAAACTAGATTGCTTCCCTCCACCCCCCAGTTGTGATTGGTGTGGAAGAACATGCTGTCACAGAGTGGATCATCTCTTTTAGTAAATCCTGACCCTGGTTAGGGCTATGTATTGAAGCTTATGCAATCTGCTCCCCACTCAAGGTTAGCTTTTATTACTGTCAATCGACCTGCTTTGTCTTTTAGTGACTCCTCCTCCTCTAGTGGGCATCTGAGGTGGATCAGAATCTCCACCTCAGTAATTGACCAAAGTTCCTCTCGCCTGATGAAACATTAATGGCAAGAGAAATCCTGTTTTAAGCGAGTTTGGTCCTCCTGCAATAGGTGGGTCTCTCCTAAATGAGTACCACATTAGTCTCTAGTAATGTTCGTTAGTAAAGTATGGAGCAACTTCTAACCCTTTAAGAGAGCCCAGAGCACAGCCCTGCTGGGCAACGGTCAAAATAAAAAGTAAGATCTTCTACTTGTATCTTGTCTTTGCTTACCTTGTGAGGAATGTGAAATGTGATCTTCGCTCGTGTTCCAGATTCCTGTGAAGGTAGTTATGTTTCAATGAAGTCAGTTGGAGACTGGCTGGCAGAGGAACAGCTACACAGTTTTCGCAGGGTGCAAATTTGAATAAAGCTTATTAACCGTCTTACCCGTTGTGCAGCAATACTTGATTCAACTTCAAGAATTTGGCGATGAGTTAAGCCAGCCGATCCCTGCGATTAGTTGGTAGCTGCGGATCCAGCGTGCGGTCAGGAGCAGTCGAACCCTGTGAGGAGCATCCATACCACAGGCACCAAAGAAAATTTCATTGCGCACAGAGGGAGAGAGGCAAGCAGAAAGAGGATCAACATATCTTTCTGTACAATATGTTACACAAATTTGTTCCACAGGCAGCGTACACGGTCTTAGTGGAGGGTTGCCTGGCTGCCAAAATAACACTGCACCTAGTATGAGATGTAGTACTGCCCTACAAGGAAAGAAGCTTAAGTCCCCTTCCTTGGAAGACTGATAGCACAATACATTTTGTCTGATCCGCAGAAGACATACCTGCATGAATCACAATCAAAAACTAATCCCCATTTGTTTTTGCTTAAAATTAAAATGACTTGGTGTATTATGGACTCTATATCATATTTCTCAATTATAGAAAATATATGCTCTTTTATAAATAAATTATCCTGGCACTGAATCCAAGAAAGTAACCATGTACAGAACCCAATAGAACAACTTGGTTCAAAATGATGATTTACCTAATAAAACAATCTCAGTGCAAATTATGAAGCAAGTATCTAAAGGTTCACAATTATGGATCAGTGTTGATGTTTCGTCACTACCACCGGTAATGGCTTCCTTACTTATGAGAAACCAGAAAAAGCACACTAGTTTGAGCTGTTCTGACTGCCTTCTTTCGATCCTAGGAAGGTAAAACCACTTCTAACTCTTCTGGCGATGCCACTGAATCTTTGATAATTATCCGATCGTGGGTTTGGAGATTTAGTATTACCAAAGAAAGAGGAAACAATTACTCATATACTACTGAAATCAAGGGGTAATGACGGTCTGTCAAAGGTAACACTGCAGCATATATTTTTTCTGTTCCTTTTGGTACACTCTGGCAGTATTTTTATTTTACACATGGACCCATCTCGAACTCTTTTTTTGTTTCAGCTATTTCAGGTATATGCTTTTAGTTCTCCATCTGTCCTGATGATGCGCCCCAGATTCATACATTTGGGTTGAATCGTTGACACTTTGCAAGTGGCTTAACAGCTGTTTCGTACTAATTGAAATATATTTTGTGGGTCCTTATGGCCCCGTTCCAACTCCCTCTTGTACATTGTACATTGTTTATCCAATGGGATTTTAATGATGTTTTGTAAATAAAATGTATGTACGCTTTACATTTTGCATTGGGTACTGCTATGCTTTATTTACTTGTACTTTAATAATTTTCCCATAAAAAGACTTATCCTTTATAATTGCTGTGTGTCTCTGAAATGTGGCTTCCTATAATGGTGTATGGAAACTCTTACGGTCAGCTCAAAAACGAATCCCCTTCCTAGTCCATATTGGTGTTTCTAGCTACAACCTTAGTGTTACCGATCTGAAGACGATTTTTACTGTAGGTTCATCTCTCATGTTGTGATTCACATGTTCATGATTGCCAGTATGTTAGACTATTCAGTACATAAAATGCCAAACAATGTATCTCTGTGTCTTTGTTGCTAGCTATCTGATTTGTCATTCCTATCTTTTCTGTTGTAGCTTTGATCGACACCTCAACCTGGGAATTTCCAGATGTGTGCAGATACTATTTCGGCTCGTTTGGCCAGTGGTCTAGTCTGTTATTTTCTATGGTGTCACTTGTTGGAGCCACCATTGTTTACTGGGTGCTTATGTCTAATTTCCTCTTCAACACAGGCAAATTTATATATAGTAAGTATTTTTTCCATTTTTGTTGAGTTAAATCACACCACCTAATACACAAAAGTGATACAGATACCAAATCATCCTATGCATCTTTTACAAGAACTACAACTTTGAATGCTGTCAAAGGAGAACAGGTTGTGAACAGTGATTCTCGCTGTGAACTCAAGACCTTTAGGTGGCTTCTGATAGTTTTGTATGTGCCTACAGAGTACAGAGAAAAATATACAAACGGTGTTAGTATAAACCTATACTATCATAGTCCACGCACAAACAACTATCATAGTCCACGCACAAACAACTATCATAGTCCACGCACAAACTACTGTATTCTATTAAAGTAAATGGACTGGCGTAGTGTTGCAGGGAGCTGAGTAGGCACCTCTGCTGCATACACCTATCCTGTTAAAAATTTTAAAAAATGAAGTAGATTTCACACAAAAATCGTAACAAAATGTCGACTTGCATGAGTTTTGCCAGAAATGACTTGGGACAGTAGGCAAAACAGGTCACGCTTCGAATCACTATTGTATTATTGGGGTTTTTTGAGATTTCTTCTTTAAGATCTACACAGCTTTACTGCTTAACAATTTCTCTTATTTCACATTGCATCTATATGTTTTCAAGTTCACTTTGGTGAATGAGAATGTTTGTGCCATTCTGTATTTGATTGTAGGATTTTGATTAGGTTGATTAAGCCTACTTCTATCCCTGTTTCACCTCTACTTACACCCATGATTTAAAGTTTCACATTTGCCTTTTGCTGGCTCAATCCTGGCTCACATTGGGTCACTTTGTTGAGCGCTGTGTGTTCCAATTTCCCTGCATTGCTGTTGCCTCAGCCTCCAGGATTTCTAGGTGAACAGTGTAAGCTTCTTCCTGAATAATACTAGCGTTCTTGGCCAACAGTTAAACTATCCTCGTTTGCTACCCTTGTAGATGCCTGTCTCCTTGCATAGTTTTTAAATCTAGAATTTTACTGGACACGTAGGCAGCAAAAGAGCAGTATAAATTGAATGGTGTCAACTGGTACAATAAAATAAAGATTGACTCAGGGGAAAATAAAAGTAAGTTTTACCCTTTGTAGAATGAGCTTCTACCAGGGCTGCTTCCACCTGAAAAACACATAAAAGGTGATTGGAGGAATGCTTGTAAATTGTTGAAACCATTGGCAATCACTCTGGGTAGTATTCCAACCAATCCTTTATCACCCACTGTCCCAAACTAGATAGAGGCCCACTTTATGCATATCGACACTGACCCTGCTGCTCATGGGAATAGTCCTTCCTGGACTGTCAGGCGACCCCCACTGCAGAAGGAAAGTAATGCAAGCAACCCTGCCTGAACAACTCTACTGACACAGGTGCTGCGGAATGGCAGAAATTGGCATGTGGCGAGAGAAGTTTGCTCAGAGTGAAGTGTTGGAGCTGTCTGAGCAAAATGTTTTTCTCTTTGGAGACTTTCAATCACAGTTGCATGTCACTGGCATATGGAGTTGTACGCCAAGTGGTTCCATATTCAAGTCAGTGGGGAGAGAATGGATGATTGTTGGACACTGCAGCTCAGAGTTAGCTGCTGAAATTTTGAGGTGCCAATCTGATTAAGCTGTGGTCAACCTGTAGGACTCTGAAAATATAATTGAGTTTTCACACTGGAGGTGACATTAATTGGTTTCAACAAGATTGAGTTTGCTTGCACTTGGTGAGGTGCATGAATAATTCTTGTATGCATGGCTATTAGTATTTGTATTTTTTTATATTATATAGTTGTAGCACTATTGTGGACTAATTAATACAGCTCAAACTACGCAGCACCTTTATGGATATCCAACCAAGCGTTACTATTCCTATACTTTTGGTGCTGGGAATAACGCCAGTTCACTATTAGTAGATGTTTGTCCAAGTGAGACCTATTGTACAATAAGTATATATCTTTCCCAGCTGTGATGAAGTCTTTGGTATCTCTTTCTTGACAAAATTGGTGTTGGCTGGTTTAGGATATTGAATACCCAAAGAAGTCTGGACTAAAAGAGTTATTCGATGGATGGAAGACACTTTATTTCAAGTGGTGTCCTTCCATTAGTTTTTTTACATATTGGGATTTATTTATCAACCTGGAGGACATGGTAGTAACTACTTTTCCCCCTTTCTGAGCATCCAGAAACGATCCAACACATTTGTACACTTGTTGTCCGTGTGCGCTAACATTACTCAGGGCACTTCAACTGCTGAAACATTTTTAGGATGTCTGTGAAGGTGCCTTTTTATCTCGTGTATTTGTATAGTGCACAACTCACCGCCGAGTGTGTACTGGTGCTGAAGCAGGACCTATATGGACCGAGCCATGGTCAGGGCTAGATGAAGAGCCAGGTCTTCAATTTCTTGTGGGATTCAAATTTGAGGAGGGAGCTCTGATCTGCTCTGATGTGCAGGGGTAGGTTGTTCCAGGCTTTAGGAGAAAGTTAGTAAAAGGCACGACTGCTGGATCTGGTTCTGTGTATGCGGAGGCTGGTTGTATTACGAAACCACACATGCACTTACAACGCATACTTTTACCACCCGTCCTTTACCTCAAGTGCCTTTACCGCGCAAGTCTTTATCATTTATATGCCTTTGCCACGCATGCATTTACGAAAATGTAATAATATATCCGGTAAGAAAAACCCCTCTTTTATATTTATAAATGACCTTTTTATCTGGTGCTCTTAACTCCGTTAAATCATCATGAGTGTAAACTTTGCGCACTATAAAGGTTTGAACAACAACTCTACTCTTGGTAAACTGCTAGGACAAATGCAATATACAGTGCGACTTGTATCTTTCATCCTTCTTTTCCTCTTCTAAAGAACTGTGCAGTAAAAAGCAGCACTCTACACAAACTCTCAACAAAATAAATAGATAAATAAGTGTTTTCATCACCACTAGGATAGAATCTGAAAAATTACCTCGACGAAGACAAGTGAAAATGGATAACATTGCTTGACCTAATGAAACGGGTATTTGAGGTGGAACAGCAGTAGTATGTTAAGGAAGTATGCTCCGATGTCCAGGTAGGATGAGATAGTTCTGTTATTGAACATTACAATAACTGAACTATCTCATCCTACCTGGACATCGGAGCATACTTTCTTAACATACTACTGCTGTTCCACCTCAAATACCCGTTTCATTAGGTCAAGCAATGTTCTCCATTTTCACCTGTCTTCGTCGAGGTAATTTTTTCAGATGATAACCCTGCAGCAATAACTTTAGTTATGAGTGGAAGGGGACATAAGCATTCAGATAGCATATACATGTATGCAATAAACTATCCGTCTGAATACGGCCCTTTTAAACACAGGAGCCTATGTGCCTCTATTTCCATATGAATGAAATGAGTGTTTATATTATCTTAAATATTTAGTTTTGTCTCTGTAAAATCTGAGAGTTAGATAACCTTCAAGGGCATGCAGGGATTTCTCAGCTGGTCCTGGAGGGTTAACAAGAAATGTAAAAATTATATACCACCTTTTTCACTTGGAAAACATAAGTTACCCTTAGAACAAAACACAGGTGGTTGGGAAGGACATTATCTCTGTTAAAACAGTATCATTCTTACGAATACAAAATTAGATTGTTTGGTTATACCTTTGCTATAACTATAGAAGGGATATTTTTCAAGACAATGTTATTTTTT
The DNA here is from genome assembly GCF_964204655.1 of Triturus cristatus. Taxonomy (NCBI): domain Eukaryota; kingdom Metazoa; phylum Chordata; class Amphibia; order Caudata; family Salamandridae; genus Triturus; species Triturus cristatus. Next base: position 365,374,827 of record NC_140581.1, on the reverse strand, counting down.
ATTAGTAATAACAATAATAGTAATAATTGCACCGTTTTAGATGTTTGCTATAGAGGAGACCTCTTTCCACGGAACAACCTCGCATTTTACAGAGAACATTTTTATTCTGTTTTTTATGCAAATTGTTTTACTAGCAATATATTGTGATCTGTTGACAGTGTGCCTTAGGTGTACTTCTGTACAGGGCAACTTTATTTTATGGTTAATGAATAATGGATTTCTATATGTGAGGTGTACATATGTGGCTGGTAAAATATTGTACTGGTATCTATATAGGTGTATATTTGGTTTCTGTTTTTCAAAAGCGGTGCCCATGTGCACTTTTATGAATGCCTTTCAGTGTGTGTATATGACACATGAGGAAGAATGCAGCGTGTAATTTATGTGTGACTATTTGAATGCCATATCGTATGGATGTTTTAGTGGAGCATGCAAATGGCCAAATTGCTGTGTTAGTGCTGCATAGTGATAGTGTTATGTTTTTGTGTAGTTTCTCGGGTGTAATATATGCAGAAGCGTTTAAATGCTTGTCAAATGTGTATTCTTCTGGCATTGGTCAGTAGTGCATGTGAGTATTTTAATGCTACATGGTATTTGTGTGGCATGTGTTCTACTTGGGGATTGATATAGCTGAACAAGTGCTGCATTGATGTTTTAGTATATATTTAATATTTGCGTAGCATAAAGTTAGTGGTCAGTGTTTTGTACACAGTTGTGACGTGTATGCACACGTGTCTGAGTGAATGCATATCCCTACTGCTGTATCTCCTAAACATTTGCTGTTGTGTTTTATTTGAGAATAGCCACATGAACAGGTGGGTCAAAACTAAATAGATGTTTATTTGCCACTCATTTATTAGTTGGGAAAGGTATAGTCTTATAGGGCTCATGTGGAGAAGGCCCTTTTTTGGCGCCCTTTATTTTAATCGACCATAGTGAATGACACATAACCCTTCTGGGTGCTGGCAGCCTGATCGTGGGGAGGTTATCAAGCATTGGTAGAGAGGGAGACAAGCTGACAGGCAGGTAATTACAACATATTGTAAGTGGTATAAGAGGCGCCTTGCGGGGGCTGACGTGAGATGGGTTTGAGGGCAGTAAGGAAAACGGAAGCAGAAAGAAGCTAAGAAAGATGGAAGTCAAGGAAGTAGGCTGTCGAAGTGAATGGATCAGTCAAGTGAAGTCAATAAGGCAGGCACAGGCATCTGGGAGAAAAAATATGTTGCAGATGTGTCTTCTCATCAAAAAAGCAATTATGAATTATGGCAGAGGACTAAAATGAAATCTGATTAGAAGATTTTTGGACAGCGCGGCCAGAACCTGAAATGTGTGCCACGCTCTTTTGCATGGGCACACATTTGGGTGGGTAGTTATTTGACTAAGTTGTTCATCATGCTTGTGCATGATAACTATTACAGAATTCTTCTGAACATTTATTTGTGCTGAATTCTGGCTTGCATTGGTCCTTAAAAATAGGTTTTGATTGTTATAATGATTATTCTTATAGAACGCACGATTACCCAATAGTTTCTTGGCACTAATGCATAAAATTTACCAGACGCACAGAGAAATAGAGTAAGGGACTGGCTAACGTGAGTAAGCCTGTTTGAATAGCCAAGGTTTTATTTTGTGTGAAAAAGCCTTAAGTTGATTTCCTGACATACCTCTGCTGCAAGGAATTCTAGGTGGAAGATGGTTGGACTGAAAAAATGCAGGTTCCACACCTAGTCTTCAGAAATTTTGGAGTGACAAGTAAATTAGAACTTTTCGATCTCAGATTACGTGCAGTAATACATTTTCATATGTGATAATGAAGTATTGGGCTAATCCACTCATTCACTTAAAGGTTGTACAGAACGTCATTGATGTGCTGCGTTATAAGAAGCCAATGTATTGCTTTAATAATGGTGTTCCATGCATCCATCTTGGAAGATAGTAGATTTGTTGAGCTGCCTATTTTTAAATGACCTGTAGTCTATGAATGGTGGTATTCGGTAACTCAAGAGAAACAGAGTTGGTGTAATGCAATCTAGAGATAATCACTGCCAACACTATTGCTTTCTTTGCCTCAATAGGAGGAATTGGAATTATTTTCATGAGTACTTCTACAGGAATATTTATTTGGATACAACTGCTTCATTTGAGGTTTCATTGTTAGGTTGCTATCAGAAACCTGTCCCATTTCTGCTGGCTAATAACGTCCACAGATTTGCCTTTTTTATTTAAACTATGATCTTGATTTTATCTGTGTTCAGCTTTAGTTAATTAGACATTACCCAGTCACTGATAAATTACATCACATTTACAAATTATAGCTGGGCAGCTGAGGTTCCATCCAAACGGATTAATAATTTGGAGTCGCCTGCGTAATTGTAGAGCCTGTAACCTCTTGATACTAATTCTTTATTCAAGGGCTTAACATAAACATTAAAGAGGCGAGGAGATAATGATGCGCCTTGAGGTATCCCATACCCTACAGTTATTGCCTTTGCAGTAAAATTTGCTAGGTGACCTGCCTGGGTATAGTTAGTGAAGAATGATTTGATCCAGTCCAGAGCAGAGCCCTGTAAACCAGCCTCTTCTACATGGTTGACTCAGGTCTTAAGTACGACCTTGTCAAATGCAGCTCGCATATCTAATAGGACCACTGCAGAGACCAGTCCTGAGCCATCATTCCATCTTAGATCATCAACTGCAGATAAAATTCCTGTTTCCATGCTATTGGACGAAAGCTTGCAGAAAATGTATATGCTTTTAACTGAGTATAAATCCCTTGAGTAGTGTGGGCTTGTAAGATCTTGGCTGTGGCAGGGAATATGGATTCTGACTAAGTTTTACATATGGTAGGGTAACCCACCTGTTTTTAATAGTGGTAGAACCACAGTATTTTTAAAAGTAGTCAGCTAGACAGCTGATTATTCAAGCCACAATCCTGTCACGGCTGGACTATGCTTCGACTCTCTATTTGGGGGCCAATAAGGTTGAGGTCCACAGGGTACAGAGAGTCCAGACCGCTGCGGCTAGAATGTTGCTAGGTCTACGTAGATCTAGCTCTGCCTCGGATGCAATTCGAAGACTACACTGGTTGCCTATGGAAAGACGTATAGAGTTCAAGGCACTTTGTGTGGTCTTCAAGGCATGGAAGCTGGCTTCTCCACAGATATTAACAGACCTGATCCAGCCTTATGAGCCCACGCGCCAACTTCGATCCTCTAGCCAAAACCTGTTGAAGGTGCCACGGGTTAAGAAAACCAGGGCAGGCGGTAGATCTTTTAGGTATAAGGCAGCCAGGCTGTGGAATTCTCTCCCAGCATTTATTCGTGGTCTAAGGGATTATCTGCCTTTCAGGAAGGCCCTTAAGACCCATCTCTTCCCCAAAGTCTAATCTGTGTTGGAAGGTGTCTTGAGGGCTTAGTCCTTGTCAGGAGCGCCGGGACGCCCCTTTGTTGGGGCAGCTGTTGCGCTATATAAATTGTTATAACCTAACATAACATAACAATGTAACAAGCTAAAAGTTTATATAAAATTCTCAGCAAGGGTTTAGTTAGCACTGGGGCCACTAATCTTATAATTGCTGGGGTACGGGGATCCCTTGGTTAAACAGATTTAACTTTAGTCATAATTTCGTAGAGCTGTGTTTTGCTGATTTCTTAACACTTCTTGAAATAAAGATAATGAACATTAGCAACGTCTGCGCTTTCCAGAATTAATAAACGATTCAATCCCTGTTGAAAACTTTTTACTTGAAAACAGCTGGATATATTCTTCTTTTTCATCATATTTTTTGTTTAAAACAGATTTTATTTTATCAAATATTATGCAGAGCTCTGTAACCCAGAAGACTTCTGCTACAATAAACATTATAAGGTGATGCCTTTGACATTTACATTATATAATCAAGATGAAGAGAAAAGGAAATTCAAAAACAACAACATGACCCCCCTCCCCCATTGCACTATTGCCTCCCCCCAACCCATGAGCCACTCCTGCACCCACACCAACATACAGGAGACATTGCTATACCTTTGGTCCCTTATTGCATGTATTTGAATGGTTAACCTGCGATCGTGACGTCCTTAGTGGATGATGGCCCCAGCTGCAGACCCTGATATTCTGCTTATCGTTTCCAAATTTTGAAATGTCTTTGCGGGCATTTTCTTGCTTTGAAAATTGGAATTTCCAACCCCATACAGACGTCCAGGCCCTTCTTCCAAGCGGACAAAGAAGGCGAAACTGTTGCTTTCCACAGTCTTGCAATATCCCTTTTTGCCAATGTAAGTCCTAACAACATAAGATAACGTTTAGAAATATTGCCCCCAATTCCCTCCATGATATGCAGGAGTACCAGCTTTGGTGAAGAAGGGAGTTCCCACCCCAATACCTCTGCAAGACCAGCCATAACCCTCTTCCAAAATTTCATGAGTTTTTCATCATATTTTAAGAACCTCAGCGGTCTTGGTGTGGTCTAGACAGAATGTTGCAGCATGAGCCTAGGCCATATATATTATGTGTGTACTATACACACTACGTGGAGCCTTTATGATACTTTTTAACATCTTTAGTGTGTGTAAACACAGCACAAAACGAGGGAGGCATTGTTAGCTTACACCTGCAACCGACAGGTGCAGAACTCAAAATATACTCATTTTGAACAATGCCAAGTGGGCTCTTGGTGCATGGGTGACCTTTGTCAATGCACTGTATTCACTATCCTTGTCCTTAGTGCCTGCTAATTCATTCCACACTGACGATTTTCAGTGGAAAATGGGGTTTGGATCATAATCATAAATTCGTAAGTTCCATGGTTTTTGTATAATGCGTTATGTGAGTGATGGGTCGAACTGTCCTTCAATTTAAATTTTGCAGTTGCTTAATTTGGTTTTGTTTAGTTATATGTTGGCACTATTATTACTGAGAAAAACCTGCTGCATGGTGGCCACAGAGAGCAGCTTTTGCACACGCTATGTGCACAGTCATCCTGTTTCTAGAGGCTGCTGAGCATTGTCTCCCAGTAGTCTCTAGTTGAAGGTCTGAGATTTTGTCACCCTTGGTGAGTAAGTGTGGCCATATTGGCACCAGGTATCTCAACTTGGATGTACATTTGTAGTCCCTGGTGCATACTGCAGAGCAGATGACCTCCTTCGTTAGGGAGCTGGAAGACTTTAAGGGAGCCATGACATTTTATGCAAAGATGGAAAAAATCAGTAATATCTAAAAAATAAACTCCATTGAGAGTACTCGTGTCCCTGTTGAAATATTTGCCGACAAACTGCTTAAGCCTATAAGGAAGATGATTTGTGATTTACTGATGGTTTGGGGTCATTTGAGACATCTCTTTTATCCGATTTGCTATTTACTTCCTACAAAGGGGTCCATGGCTTAAGCTTCAGCAGCAGGGATTTTGGTGGTTCTGTGCAAAATGTGATCAGTGTTGTGGTGAGGTGATCACATGCAAAGTGGTTACGTGCTGATATGCACCCAGACCTTTTATCCAGAAAGTGAAACTGGATAGATCTAAAAAAGGAGTTGAATACCTTGTGGGGCTAATATCACAGTCCAGTATCCAGCAAAACTTCAAGTGGTGTATGTCTTTACTAGATGCAGAAAAAGCATTTTTGGAAAATCTTGTAAGGAGGATTACTGAAACATAAGTGGCTGAGATCTGCCTCTTTCCATTTTGCTCGATCTTGGAATGCTTTAGGTGTGCCTCCATGAGGATGGGAGATAGTCCCTGGTGGTGGAGGGAGTGGGGAGGATGCGATTTGGGAGAGATTGAGACTGGGTCTATGAGTTTTTCTGGGCAACAAGAGGTTTTTAGCAGAGTGATGTTACTCTAGACTAGCCATCTTCCCTGGTGTTTCTTCAGACAGTTATGTTTGTTGCAGTGAATAGCTTTTGCCATATGGGGTGCTGTGAATTTCATATGTTGTTGTTGGAATTGTATTAGGTTTTCCTTTTGTATTTGAAGAATATTATGTGTACTTTGACATAATAAAACAACTTAAACCTAAAAATGGCTATGACTTTTTGGAAAAAAAGCGCCCCAAATTTGTTTAACACGTTTGAGTTTCCTGACTTGTCAGTGAAAGTTGGTTTAAGCAATAAAGGTAGAAAACTAATTATCTATTGATTTTGCAAACAGCCAATGATTTATGGGATAACTGCAAGAGGTACTTTGGAACTTCCACAGAAATATTTTTGTGAAGAATGTGGCAAAATGTATTGTTTTTCTTGGGTTTACTATGTAATCCTGTATCAAATACTGCTGTTTCCAACTATCTTGTTTTTTTCCCCAGATTATGTGCATGATGTTAATGTTACCGATATTGTGTTAAGTTCCAATGGAAGTGATAAAGGTAATGCAAATTATCATACTATCTCGAGTTAATATTTGTTGAAATAAATAATTAATATTTGAATATTTAGTGTTTTCTAGGATCCTGTCTTGAAAACAAAATAACAGATAGAAAAAAAGTATTTTTCTTTAAGACCAAGTAGACACCACTAGGCAAGACTGAGGGTGCTCCCGTCTGGAAATATTTTGTGAAGAGGGGGGGGAGGACACAATGAAGATTAAAACATGTTCGAGGCATATGATCGGTAGATCACATGCTTTGCAAACTCCTGCCATCTAGTGTTGGGTCTGGATATTTGCAAGTTGTTTTTCTTTGAATATGTCTTTCCAGTCATGAGGGAGGTGACTCCTCCTTTCAGTGATAGTGCGCATGGGCATCGACTCCAGTGTTAGATTGTTTTTTTCTGCCATCGGGTTCGGACGTGTGTTGCTGCACTCTGCTTTTAGACCGTTCCTTCAGGTTCCCCTTGGTGCGCAATGCACTCTACCCACGTTTTGAACACTTATCCCACTTTTCCATGTATCGTATCCGTCGAGGAAAACCTCTATTTCGATCGAAGATCTTCGGGAAGGCCGTCCGGCCTAACCTCGTCGGTTCACTTCGCAGTTGATGGAACGGACTCCATTCAAATTTTGCCTTCGATGCCACGCCAAGTATCCGCGCACACGAAGTATGCAACTTGTACTCGTCTCCGCAGCACAACGAAGAAGACTGCAATGCATGCCGATTGTTTCGATCGAAGAAAACGCTCCGTGATCATCTGGCTCGACGTCGCGAGATGCAGAGTCAAAATGTCGAATACACGCTGTACATCTTCGGTGAGGAATCCGAGCAAGAATTCGACGCACGGGGGACTGAGGAAGAACAATAGGAACTTGCTTCCATCCCAGAATCGGACTCCGAGTCGGAAGAAGAGTTGCCACAAGGTCTACGTACTGTGGGTACCAAACGCCCCTTAACCCAAAGTCCAATTAAGCCGAAACAAAAGGCTTCGGTCCCACCCCCGCCTTCGGGCCACTGTCGGCACCAACAAGATGTTTCTGACCCCCGACCTCCAGCTCAGCACCGAAACACGTCTCTAAGCCTTCCAGCTTGGTATTGAGTTGGCCCAAGACTGGCACCGAGCCAAAACCTTCAGTCTTGAAGCCAAAAACCGCTTCAGAGCCAAAATCCATGACGCCAAAGTCAAAGCCTCCTTCAGCATCGAAATCTTTGGCACCAAAAAGTAATTCCACCCCAGCACCGAAATCTTCGGCGCCGAAAATCTAAATCTGTACCTCCGAAGCGGCAGGATCCGATTTTCGATGTCCCAACACCCAAATCGGACCCAAAACAGAAGGAACAATACATAAATCCTAATACAGGACATGTTCTTACTAAGTCACCTCAAAAACACAAACCTGAGTTAGAAGAAGAACCTGTCTTCATTTTTTTTTAAAGAAGAAGAATGTGGGTACTAACCCTCCTCCACTTCCTCTTTTACCACATTCTCCTACACCAACCTCTCCACCTTTGGGTCATTTACTATTTACACCAACTAACTCTCCACCACCACCACCACCTGATGATGATGATGATGGGGACAGGGGACAATATTATGCTGATAGATCCCTGGAAGGATTATCACACAGATTCACCTTTAAAGGTAATTTAGTATATAGACCCCCAAGCACTAAACATCCCTTCATTACTTCCATTGGAAATTTGTTGGAAGACAGCATCTGTTTGGAGGCCTTTACCATCCTGGGGGATTTTAATTACCACCTGGAGGCTCTTCGTAACCCAGATACTGCTACTCTTATGAATAGTGTAGACCTCAGGCAGCAGGTCACGGGACCCACTCATGTGGCTGGACATACCCTGGATGGCATTTTTTCGAACCACCCAGGTCTCCAGGTTACGGGAGGGCTACCCCTGGTCTGGACGGACCATGCGGCCGTCCAGTTTGAATTAACCCTTAAGGCCCAGCATTTAGGGGGGGGCAGGTGTTAAGAAACGGATTGATATCCGACCATGGAACAAAATGGATGGAGATGCGTTCCAGGAACTTCTCACCTCAACGACTTTACAATCGAATTTGGGGGTGGAGGAAGGGACGGTCGCTTACACTAAATGGGTGGAGAACGCTTGTTGCAAACTAGCCCCAGCCATTAGTATTCTGCCCAAGAGATCATCTCCCTCCGCCCCCTGGTTTACAGATGAATTGAAAAAAGAAAAACTTAGGTGCAACGCCTGGAACGCTCTCGGAGGAAAGAATATAATGAAACGGAGAAGACTGCTTATAGAAATGGTTTATCGAACTATAAGCAACTTCTGTTTGCCACTAAACAAAAATTCTTTGTCAATAAAATTGAGTTGGCAAAAAACTCAGATAAAGAATTATTTAAAACTGTCTTAGATCTGTCCTCCCCACACCCGGCTACAATACAGCCTAGTCAGGAACTCTGCGAGAAGATTGCCAAATGCTACCTAGATAAAGTAGAAGTGATTTTTTTCGGCACTCAACGGATCTACTACAGCAGGAAGCGTTTTAGAGAAGGAGGACCTTGGGCGTACCAAAGATCCTCCCGCAGCCCTCGATAGTTTCGAGGACCTGTCCATGGACCAAACATGTTGCCTTCTTGAAACGACTAGATCAGGGTCACCATATGACCCCTGTCCGGTGGCTGTTGCCAAATTGGCAGTGGAACCCATCACTCAGGCACTTACACCCATTTGTAATGCTATGATTGATACTGGGCTTTTTCCCAAGCTTTGGAAGGTGCATCTATTCTACCCCTACTGAAAAAGCCCAACTTAGATCCGACCGACCCAAATAACTTTCGCCCAATATCTAGGCTTCCCTTACCAGCAAAAATTATAGAAAAGGCACTAAATATACAACTAGGTGCTTTTCTCCACCAAACCCAGGCGCTGGATCCAACTCAATATGGCTTCAGGAGTGGCCATAGTACAGAGTCAGCACTCATAAAAACAACAGATGAGATCAGGAAAGTAGTTGATCTAGGCGGGAAAGCCGTCCTGATCATACTAGATCTATCCACGGCCTTTTATACGGTCCATCACGACCTCTTAATGTCAAGCGGACTGGGTGAACATCAATCGAGGCCCTTTGCTCTGCCCTGCGGGGTGCCGCAGGGGTCGTCATTGAGCCCGACATTGTTCAATGTTTGTTCCCTCACTGGCCCCTATCAATAACACCTTGGGTTTTGATCTCGCCTCCTATGCAGAGGACACCCAAATTGTGGTGTCTCTTCTGCCAGGACAGGAGGGGGGCATGGATAATCGTTTTCATAAGTGCATGGTAGCAGTGAGCGATTGGATGGCGAAAAAGTGCCTGAAGCTCAACTCTGATAAAACAGAAGTTATAATATTTGAGAACGCGCCTAACTTTTGGAATTCGAACTGGTGGCCTTCTACAATGGGAGTACTTCCTGTCCCCGTGAAGAAAGTAAAACACCTGGGAATAATAGTCGACGACAAATTAAACCTGGGCAACCAAATCAATTCAGTTTCGTCATCAACTGCCTTTGTTCTAAAATCAGTAAAAAAGATTCTGCCATTCCTGCGAGTAGGTAGTCAGAAAACAGTGGTCACTGCACTTGTTTTGTCAAGGCTTGACTATTGTTATGGCCTCTATCTAAACATCCAGGAACGCTATTTAAACAAACTACAAAGGTTACAAAACGCAGCCGCCAGATTACTTACTGGGGCTCCCGGTAAAAAAGCGAGTGCTTTTCAAATCTTTGTGTACTGTTTTTAAAGCACTCCAAGGTACTGGACCAGAGTATCTGCAGAAGCAATTCAACTGGAACATACCTACAAGAAATTTACGCTCATCAGGAGCTAAAATGGTGATAGTTCCGCTTACTAAAAAGGTTTCATGGGGAGGACGAAGATTTGCCTTCGAAGCAGCCAAGGCGTGGAATGACCTTCCGGCCCAGCTCAGAAATTCCCCAGATCTGCTGGCTTTTAGAAGGACGTTGAAAACTTGGTTGTTCAATAATTGAAACTACTCCATTGGTGATAGCTGAAATGACCGCTAACTAGCGCCAGGACACCCTAGGGTAACCGTTGCGCTTTATAAATAAATGTAACATAACGTCACAGATCTTTACCCTACGAAGCCTTCCCCAATGTAGGACATATAGAATTACTTGCTAGAGCTGCAGAATGGCCTGGAGTGCAGTTACACAAGGAATCTTTAGAGGAAGATTTACTATTTGAAACTCTCAGTACCACACATAGGGCTACTCACACTCTGCCTATGCTTAAAGGCATGATGAGACATGCCGTTGACATCTTTAAAGATCCAGCGCAGGCTCGCATTCTCACCCCCATGATTGATAAAAAATGTAAAGCTGATTAATTAGAGCCTGTCTTTATTAAAGGTCAACTACCACTAGACTATTTGGTAGTCTCTAATGCCCTAAACAGGCCAATTCACAAACTAGAGGCGATGCTCCCCCTCCAGACAGAGTCAAAACTATTAGACGGCTCTGGTAAACGAGTAGCCGCCTAATCAGCAAATCATTGGCAACACTCAGGCCCTGCTAGCTAGACATGATAGGGCACACTGGGACGAAATAGAGCAGTTGCTACAACACCTCCCAGAAGAACACAAAGCAAAAGCCCAAGATTTAGTTTAAGAAGGGAAGCTCATTTCCAATTCCTCAATAAGATGCACTTTAGATGCTGCAGACACCGCAGCTAGAGAAATCACACTGCATGGTTGATGATTTCTGGTTTCAAACCAGATGTACAACAGTCTATTTTAAATATTCCTTTTGACAAGAAACATCTCTTCGAGCCCAAAGTAGTTAAGTCATTAGAAAAAATGAAAAAAGACACAGAGGTAGCCAAGTCTATGGGAGCTCTGCAGTCTCCCTCTAATCGGGGCTCCTTTCATTGCTCCTTTTACCATGGAGGGTCCCACACCATGTCCTTAGACAATACTACCACCTCTAACAAAGACAACAATCAATCTTCCTCTACAAGAGGTTTCTTTAGAGAATGATATAGAGGTAACCATAACAAAGGTCGAGGCAAGGGTTCCACCCCGCCTATTTATTTATTTGACGAGTTTTATGTAGCGCTGGCTAGACCCGGAGGCATCGGAGCGCTTTACATAAAAATAATTGCGTTACGAGTTACAAATTACATCCGTTACATGAGAATAGCACAGGAAAAAAAACAATGCTACAGTAAATCGTAGGAGGGAGGGGGAGGAGAGGAGACACAGCGGGGAGACGAGAAGAACTGTGCCCAATGTCCGACTGGGTACGTGATGGTCGAGGGGGTGAGCCCGGGCCAATCTCCTCTATAGCTGTCTAGCAGCTTCACCGGGCATCAGCTATGTAGCTCGGGTCTCAGCGGTCAGGACAAAATAAAAATAACAGTTTTGCATAGTTCCATTAGATACAGTAGCATAGTCAAACATAGACTAACACGCAATTCCCCCCTCCCTCAATAAGCAGTGACTTGCCTACGCTTCCGCCCGATCATCTAACCCTGTCGGGGGACGTCTTCTACATTTCTTCCCGATTTGGCAAACTATCACCACAGACAAATGGGTGTTAGGAATTATCCAACATGTTATTGCCTGGAGCTTACCAACAATCCTCCAGACATACCACCACGTTCTCACAAAATGTCACTAGAACATTTAGATCTACTTCAGCTAGAAGTATAGTCTCTCCTCTCCAAAGGAGCCATAGAACATGTGCCGTTACAACATCAATTGACAGGTTTTTGCTCCCTGTACTTTCTCATCCCCCAAAAAGACGGCTCCTTGAGACCTGTTCTAGATCTCCGAGAACTAAACCTCTACATACTGTCAGAGCATTTCCACATGGTAACACTTCAAAATGTGCTCCCGCTTCTACAGCAGGGCGATTTTATGTCTATTCTAGACTTAGGACACATATTTCCACATTCCCATTCATACCGCTCATCGCAAATACCTCAGATTCATGCTAGCAGGTCACCATTACCAATTCAAAGTGCTACTGTTTGGAGTCACCACTGCTACAGGGGTATTTACCAAATGTCTGGCAGTAGTTGCAGCACATCTGAGAAGACAAAACGTCCATGTTTTCCCATACCTGGACGACTGGCTCATCAAAGGCAGTACTTACCAGATGTGTCTCCAACACACTCAAACCACTATTCACTTCACCAACTAGGGTTTACAGTGAATGTGTTGAAGTCTCATCTACAGCCTTCCAACACGCAAACATATCTGGGAGTCACAATAGAAGCTCACAAAGCTCTAGCCTCTCCCAATACAGGCAGGATTCATAGTATTCAGCACCTTCTCACTCAATTTTAGCCCAACTAATCATTGTCAGCAAGAGTCTTCATGCAACTGCTAGTCATGATGGCGTCTTGCATTACAATTGTCCCCCACTAGACTTCACATGCGTCCCCTTCAAGATTGCTTAGCAAGTCAGTGGAACCAGTTGCAGGGTCGATTAACCGATCTAGTGTTGGTAGAATGGCCACACCCATCTCTCTGCAGTGGTGGAACCCACAAAATGGATCCAAAGGGCCGCCCTTTCTCGACCCTGCTCCACAGACCGTGCTAACAGCAGACGCACGCTCACTGGTTGGGGCGCTCACCTACAAAGTCACACAATCCAAGGATTATGGAGTCTAAAGTACAGGAGACTTCATATCAATCACCTAGAGCTACTAGCAGTGTTACTAGCGCTCAAAGCCTTTCAAACTCACCTAATAGGCAAAACTGTCCTAGTCCACACAGACAACATGACAGCTATGTATTACATACAAACACGGGGGGGAACATACTCTGTCCAACTGTCACGGCTAGCACAAGTCATTTGAAAAAGTGCCATACATCACAAAATGTATCTCCTAGCAGTACACCTTCAAGGACTAAACCATCAAGTTGCAGACCTTCTCAGCAGGCAGAGACCGCAAATCCACGAGTGGGAAGTCCCTCCCCAAATCCTTCTTCCCTACTTTCAGGAATAGGGGTTTTGCAGCGTGAATCTTTTCTGGATTCACATGCTGTGCATTATTCCGCCATCTAGTGGTTGGGTCCGGAATTGTAGTATTTCTCTCCCCCCTTTTTTTTTTTTTTTTTTTTTTTTGTTGGTGGACGTCCACATACCACCATTTGGTGCCCTTCTGTGACGTCGACGTGTCTCCTACGGAAGCTTCCACCTTTGGTCGCCATCTTCAGATTTTTTTTTTTTCTGCCTTTGGGTCTGGATCGATACGGAACGAGCTCCCAAGATTGGAGAGAGAATCGACGAAAAGAAAGGAAAAACCGGTAGGACGTTTTTATCCACTCTTCAACTTTCAACACGAGACGACCGGAGTTCGACAAAGGGTCAAAAAACAAGTTCTTCGACAACAATCGGAGAATGGGCATGCAGGGGGCTCCCTGTGCGCGGTAATGAACAAGACACCGTTCAAGCTTTGCAAGAACTATCATCACAAGTACGCACAGAAGGATCCGCATCCGATCTGCAACCTGTGCCTGCCGCCGGATCATCAGAGCAATGACTGTAACGCCTGCTCCGTCTTCACCCCGAACACGTTGAGGGTGAGAGAAAGGCACTGACGAGCCAACTACAACATGCAAGGCCAAGGACCACCGCCTTCGATGCGAGACGTGGGCCTCTCCAGTGAGGAGGAAGATAACGTTGCTGAAGGGCCAGAGGGCAATGAGGACAGAGATGTTTTGGTCGTGGAGGTCGAGAAGAAGACTTCGAAGGAGGTAAGAGAGTCGTTGACCTTGAAAAAACTAGAAGAGTCTCGAAAATTGGACTCTAGACCTCCAAAGGGAGCCTCGGCGTTGAAGCAATTGGCAACCGCAGCGGCATTCAAACAAAAACACACCGTAGGATCATTGGATAAGGACTCCGGAACAGCAAAGGTCCTCGAAAAGACAAAGATATTGAAAGACAGTCTGGAAAAGGACACCTCGACGTCGGAAAAAAAGAGAGGCCCAAACGAGCTTCTACGACCGGGTCGATGTCTACAGGCGAAAACCGGAAAGCCGAAAATCTTGACGCTGAAACACACGCGGTCGAGATAGAGAGAAAGGCTCGAAGCTGACATGGCTAATATTTTACAACGTAAAAAAGACTTCGACGACATCTTGAAGCAATTCAAGATACCGCCGCAAGAAAAGAATACTGTAGGGAACTGGCTCTGCATATACTATACCAAAGTGAGGTATAGTGTGCACAGAGTCCAGTGGAACCCCAAAGGTAGGCAGAGGTAAAGTTAGATAGCACCTCACTCTCTATTTGTGGTAGTGTGGTTGAGCAGTAAGGCAGTATCAGAGGACAGTGTTAAGCGTTTGTTGTACACACTCAGTCAACAAATGAATTCACACGCTCAAAGACTGAACTTCAGACCAATTGTTTTTGTATAAAAATATTCTTTTAGGTATTTTATTTTCTAGATCCAAGCAAGCCTGGCACAGGTAAGTTGATAAATACTTTGCAGTAAATATACAGTTTGAAATGCAATTGTAAATGTACTTTAACATGGTTACAGTTTGAATTACTGGTAGTTCAATACTGTGAAATGCTGTACATATACTTTATATTGACTTTGCAATGAAAATTACAGGTAAGTTACTTTTACGTTACTTTTGAGATTACTTTTTTTACTCCGTGTGATATGCCTAGATCTCACACTGGGACATTTCCTAGAGAAAAGGTAAGTTAAATCAGTTTTGCACAATTGTTATTTTTAGGTTTCCATACAAATCAACTCCACACTTAAAGCATTTTTCAGAGAAAAACAGTCAATGGATTCCTATGGAGAGAAATTAAGTTAACGGTTACCAGGTAAGTAATAGGTCTTTGGAGTGTAGGTTCGGCGGTTAGAACAAGGGTTCCCCCAGGGTCAAGGATGCACTCTCGTTACACCCTCAGCGGCACTAGGGCGGCCGGGTGCAGAGTGCTGAGTCTCTATGTTATCTAGTGGGGGATAAGGGCTGGTGGCTGCTGGCTAGCAGGCCACTCGGCTGTGTGAGCAAAGCTGCTGGACTTTAGCTCAGGGGATTTGGGGAAACAGATTAGCACCAAAGGTGCACCCTCAGCAGCACTAGGGTGGGCAGGTGCAGGGTGCTCTTTCGACGGCTTCAATGGAGGCCCCAGAGAACAGCAGGGGTCCAGAAACATGTCTGGTGGTGGCAGCTGAAAGCAGCCACTCAGCTTGGACACTAGTGGTAGGTTAGTTTTCAGGGGGCATCTCTAAGTTGCCCTCTGTGTGTATTTTTCATTAAATCCCACACAGGCATCAGTGTGAGTTTAATGTGATGAGAGGTTTGATTCCAAACTTACCAGTTTTCAGTGTAGCCATTATGGTGCTGTGGAGTTCGTAATGACAAACTCCCAGCACCATGTACTCTTAATGGCAGCACTGCACTTACAATGTCGAAGAATGGACTTGGACACTGTAGGGGTACAGGGCTCATTCACCTGTACCCTCACCACTGGTATAGTGCACCCAGCTAGAGGGGTGACTGACCTATGCCAGGGCAGTGGGTTGTAGGCATGGCACACACAGATATGTGCCATGTCGACTCTTCACTTTGTTCTGCACCAAGACACGCAGCCTGCAAAAGCAGTGTGTGAGTGTAGTGATACATGACCTCTATGAGTGGCTCAATAAGGGCTGCAGCCTTTAGAGGCCTTCTATGGTCACAGTGCCCTGCGTACCTGTGGTACCATTTACCAGGGGCTGACCTGTGGCTAGAGATGCCAATTAGGTTTAGGCTTCAGTGCAGATTTAGAGAAAGAACATAGGCCGTGGGTACCGGATTAACAGGAGCCCAGGGCACACTCATTCAAAGTACATCAGCAATAAAGCAAAAAGTGGGGGCAACCATGCAGAAAGAGGGCACTTTCTCACAAATACGGAAGGCGAAAAGGTCGTCGAAGATCTAATACCGCCGACAACCCCTACACAGATTGAAGAAGAGGAGGATGAATCATTCTTCTTCAGAGAAGACATCGAGGAAGATGAACAGACATATGCCGAATTGGCTATTTCAGAGGCTCAAGCCCTGCAATGGCAAGATCTCGACGCTGAATCACCGGAGGCGGCTGTGGAAACCGATCCTTCGAGGCCATCACCCCCAGATGACATTGGCATGTATAATCAGGTGATTAAAAAAGCTACAGAGACTTATGGTGTTCAACCTGAGGAAGAAAAACCACAGTCATCTATTTTATTAGAGACACTGATGCCTACACAGAAATCAATTCCTCCCAATGCTGCCAAGTGTACTAGACCAGGGGAAAGAGGCATTCAAAGAGCCTGCTGCAAGCAAGGCTATCACACCAAGAGCAGAAAAGAAGTAGAAGCACTCCTCTAAGGATCCCATTTACATCAGGGGATCTGTGCCAGCAGACTCTATTATTACTTCAACAGCAAGGAAAAGAGCAAATGTACCAACTGCAGTGGGACCTCCTCCAGACAAAGAAAGTAAGAGGATGGACCTGGTAGGAAGGAAGGTGGAAAGAAGCGCAGCTAATCAATGGCGCATTGTTAATTCGAATGCATTATTGAACAGACATGCTTATCAACATTGGGAGGAGGTTGGAGAGTTGTTAAAATATCTATCTGAACAATTAAACAAAAGAGCTAGCCACCTGGTGGATGGGGGTAAGAACATTGCAAATACATGTTTAAAATCAGCCTTGGATGCTGCTGAAACATCAAGCAGACAAATGATGATTGGTGTCACAGAAAGGAGGAACGCATGGCTTAGAATCTCAGGCTTCAAGCCAGAAGTGCAAAGTAACATCATTAACTCACCATTCAATGGGGAGCAATTGTTTGGAAGTTTGGTTGATGAAAAGCTCAATCAATTAAAAAAGGATGAGGAAACTGCAAGGTCCAAGGGTGCTCTGCAGTTCAGAGGCATGTGTAGAGGCACACCATCAAGGAGACCAGCGGGGAGAGGTTCACACCAACCTACTACCTCACATCAAGGTTACCAGCAAACGTACCAAGCTGGAAACCAGGGTCCACAACAGGTACAACAGCAGAGCCGGTAATACCAAGAAAGAGCATCCTTTCGAGGGCATCCCATGGCAGAGGTCAGACACAAAGAGATGGACAACAGACCTCTACTAAGTGACTGCACTCACAAAAAGGTACACTCACAAACAGCAGCAGTGAGGGCACACACAGAAAAACAATAAGTACAAAGACTAAAACAAACCAGTTTACAGTTCCGCCAACCTACCACCCCACTAGGAGGCAGACTAAGTTTTTTTTCTGCAGAAATGGAGGGAAATAACCTCAGACACATGGATTTTAAACATTATGCAGTACAGTTACTGCATAGAGTTAACAAAGCAACCTCTAAAGAGGAGGCCAAAGCTAAAGAGACATTAAAAAGAAGAATTATCTCACCTAGTCAAAGAGGTGTACGAACTTCAGGGAAAACATGCAATAGAGCACGTACCACACAGATAATAGAACAGTGGAGTGTAGTCAACATACTTCCTAATTCCAAAGGTAGACGGAACATTACGGCCAATATTAGCCCTAAGGTTTCTAAATAAATTTAGACGACTGGTTAGTAAGAGCAAACTCTTAGTCTTTGCAAACAGCATATAAAACAAATGATAGAGACACTAGTTCAGCTGGGTTTCTCCATACATTGGGAAAAATAATCAATAGAACCAGAACTCATAAAGGTGTTCTTAGGCGCAGAAATAGATAGTGTTAGGGAAAGCATTTCCAAGCGAGAAAAGGAGATCAGCCCTATTGAAGGAAACTCATCTATACCAGAGGGGGATTCATCTGACCGTGAGGACAGTGGGGAAATTACTAGGAACGATGGCCTCATGCATTCATTTAATGCCCAACATTCGTCTACACATGAGACCATTTCAGGAATGGCTCTAAACACAGTGGCCACAGGCAACAGGGAGTTGGGAGGATCTAGTGGTTGCAACACAAAAATGTAATTAAAAGATGGCATGGTGGAACAAACATAGCACAGGGGAGACTTTTCACTCCACCAACTCCAACAGTGACCATAACAACGGATGCTTCCCTAATAGGATGGGGAGCACACATGAACAGCCTCAAAGTAAGGGGATTGTGGACACAGCCGGATGCAGTGAAACACATATATATCTTGGAGCTAAAAAGAGTATTCTTAGCCTTTAAATCCTTTCAGAAAGAGCTCTACGGGAAAAGGGTGTTGATACAGACAACACAACAACCATGTTTTACATAAACAAACAAGGAGGGACTCAGTCTGTAGCACTCTCAACTCTAGCCCAAGAGATTTGGAGATGGTCATTCCCAAGGGAAGTAGACATTATAGCAGTACACTTACCAGGAAAAGACAATATAGAAGCAGACAGACTGATTTAGTTCCCACTCGTGGGATGTTGTTTGTCTGCTCAAACAGAAGTGAAAAATATTTTCACGAAATGGGGGATACCACAAATAGACCTATTTGCAACACCCCACAATGCAAAATACCAAAACTTCGCATCCAGGCGACCTTGCAGTCAGTTCCTAGGGAATGTGCTATAAACAGACTGGTCAGGGATATTTGCTTACGCTTTTCCCCCAATACCGTTACTGAACAAAGTGATCAGCAAATGCAGGATCAGCAAAATTACAATGATACTCATCACACCACAGTGGGCCAGACAAATTTGTTTCTCAGAATTAATGGAAATGTCTTAAGGAACAATGCGCAAACTTCCAAAAAGGAAAGATTTGCTAACAGTGCAAAACATGAAACTGCTTCATCCAGAACCATAGAGCTTTGGCCTAGCAGCATGGCTCCTGAAGACTTAGAATTTGCACATCTCAAACTACCAGAAAGCACAATGGCTGTCCTGAGAGAAGCTAGTAAGCCAACAGCAAGAAAATGTTATGCAGCAAAATGGAAAAGATACACACAATGGTGCCTTAAAAAACGTCTTTCAGGAAAGATTGCAAAAGAAAGAACTGTGCTAAACTATTTGACACATTTACTACAAAGAAAGTTATGTTTTACTTCACTAAAAGTACACTTAGCAGCATTTGTAGCGTATACAAGAGGGGACACTGGGAAGAGTTTCTTCACTTCACATGTGGTCAAATGGTTCCTTGAAGGAGCAAAAAGAATTGCACCACCAAAAATGGTACCAGCACCAACATGGAATTGAAAGCATGAAAGCACCATTCGAACCACTACATAAAACAACACCACAAATGATCACGCTAAAAACATTTTTACTGGCAATAACATCCCTACGTAGAGTTAGCGAACTGCAGGCACTAACACTACAGGAACCATACTTCCAAATAAATAGCAACAGGATCGTCCTGAGGACAGATCCTCAATTCATACCAAAGGTGGTATCAAAATATCACATAAATCAGAGTATTCAGATACCAAGTTTCTTTCAAAATCCAAAGCGGAAAGAGTTTTGCACACACTTGACGCAAGAAGAGTAGTCCGGCATTACATTGAAAGAACTAAGGAATACAGAAAAACGAAACAGTTATTAGTATCTTTTGTAAAAAGTTTTCTGGGAAGGCCAGTAACTAAAAACACAATTGCAAGATGGATAGCGCAAGCCATACAATTATGCCACAGGCAAGCAGGACAAACTTTACAAGGTGCGCTTCGGGCACACTCAACAAGAAAGAAAGGGGCAAATATTGCATTTCTAGCTAACACTCCAATTCAAGACATCTGCATGGCTGCAACATGGTCTTCAGTACACACATTCACAAAGCATTACTGTGTGGGCATTCAAATGGACAAAGAAGCACAAGTAGGACAAAGTCTTACAGCATCTATTTACAAATCAAAGTTTATCTTCCACCCAGCTACCACAAGACTAGCAAACCTCTACAAAGTCTATGCACAGCATGTGAATCCAGAAAAGATTCACGCTGCAAAACGAATAGTTTCTTACCTGTCAGTGTAGTTTTGCAGCTTGAAGAATTTTCTGGATTCACTAGCGAACCCACCCTCCTCCGCCAAGAAAGAGAACAATAAGGAGAAGAAAAAAAAGAAGAATCCGAAGATGGTGACCAAAGGTGGGAGCTTCCAGAGGAGGCATGTCGATATTGCAGAAGGACACCAAATGGTGGTACGTTGACACCCACCACCAACAAAAACAAGCATTTTTGACCCCCCCCCCCCCTTTCAATTTATTGAGCATAACCATGACTAATAATTTGCCTTTGGTTAAGTCATAACTTGTTGTACAAATGCATCTGACAGAATCCACATATCCTAAATGTTAAGTCTATAAAGGGCTTAGGGCAAAGATATACACTTCAAAGAATATTAGAGAACCATGTCAAGTAAAGTGTTTTACAGTTTATGCCTGTTAAGTTAAATCCTGTTTTGAGTGCTTTTTTCCGGCTTCAGGAGAAGGCAGTGCTTTATTAACTGCAAGAATGACACTCGCTAGTTAAAATGGTTTAAGTAGGTACAGTCGGAGGGGTGGTGCTTTATTTTAAGAAAATGTAAATCTTGTCCAGATCTTTACATGGATTCAAAGCGTTCAGGTCAATTTGCCTCTAAGACCAGGCAGCGCGAGATTTTCTTCTGTTTACTCCTCACATCGTCCCCACTGGTAAAACTGGAATGTTTTTCCTGTCACTTGTACACGACCAGGGAGACTTTTTGCGAAGGGGTGAAAAATGTCACCTCACAATTTTCACAAACATTGCTCATGGCTGTAAGAGGGTGGAGATGCAGTTCTGTGCAGTGCTGTGTTGTGATGAATGTAAACATGTAGCCAAGAACAGTCAACAGTTTGGGACTCATTTAGTTCAGTCCACTGGTGCTTATCAATTCTGCAACCAAATGAAGACACCCAGTACAGTCTCAAAAGAAACATTTGCACTGATAACTACAATGCAATAGCAATCATGCTTATGTGTACCTTTGCCATGTGTTTTTGTAAATGGAAAATACAAATATGGTGTGTACTGTGTCAGTGGCTAGCATTTAACATATGCAAGCTTTGGCTTATTTCCACTTTCAGTCTATTTCATTGGTGTTCACCAATTGAATGTGAGGTGGGCTTCATATTTATAACATATACTGTTAATAAATCCAGCATGGCTAGAATAAAGCTATTCAGTATACATCTATTTGTATTGTTCATTCTTTGTAGCTTCAAGGGTCCTTTTCTAACACAATTTTGTTTTTGTTTTAGTTATTTGTCCAAATTCTGGTACCAGTGACTGGTCAAATCACACAACCTTAGAGATATTTCATGGCAATACCACAGGAGACCTACCGCAATTTGAGCTGTGGTGGAGCAAAACCACAACCGTTCCAATTTATCTGATTGTAGTACTACTACCATTGCTGAATTTCAAATCACCTGCTTTCTTCGCCAAGTTCAATGTTTTAGGTATTGTTTTAAATATTTTTTACTATAGCACAGTGGGTATTCTGTAGCTCCCGGTCTACATTCTCATGCTTTATTCATTGTCCAATGATGTATCACAGCTGTTGGGTTTTAGATTTGTTTGCATCACATTCTGTTCTTTCAACCACTTGATATTTTTTTTCTTGTTTATTACTTTTTGTGCCACTTTGTGTTTTACAATTCTTTATGTTGCATACATTATTTTGAATCGTTGATTGCTTCAACGCTCTTGTGCATGCCCAGCTGTCTGCATTTATTGTGTGATTTTCTAAAATGACTTGGACAGTTCCATGTTTTCAGACTTTATTACAATTAGTAGAAACCTGCTCAAATTCATGCACACACATAAAATATAGCTGTTTAACCTTTAGTGAGTGAGTGTTGCATTTCACATGCTCCTGAGTATCCGCCTATTAAATTTACGAATAGCAACCAGGCAGGCTTTGTATCCATTAGACACAACCTTTCTGCTTTTAGACTATTAAGCAAAGCATGCCTTAAGGAAATACCAATCATTCAGATCTCAAGGCTGCAGACAATACCTTTCTTTCTTAAGCAGTATTGCATAGTCTACCCCATTATGACATTTACCCCAAATTGACATCTGACAGTCCCATGTTAAATAGGTTTTATATAGTTCCACTTGCCTTGTGGAAGGATCATCAACCACATTCCTCTAAGGTGGAGGGCCATCCCAGTTTCCACTGAAGTACATTCCAGACAAGATTACTGTCAGGGTGCTTCCTTGTAAGCAGAAATACAAAATATCCCAACTGCAAACCACAGGGGTTCACTTGAAGAACAGGGATCATCCTCCAGTGCCAGGTGGTCCTAACATTTGTTTCCAGTGAACTCTAGGATTCTTATACAGGTTGATTTCCATATATCTACAGGAGAAGGTGACTGCCTATTGCCTTACTTGAGATTTAAAATCTGCTCCTGAAAATTCATTAGTTCAAAGCCTTTTCAATGTTCTACCAAGGGGGGTGTCGGCTTGCCACTTCTCATGTCTTCTTGTGAAATGCCTTCCCGTATTCTTTGAGACACAAAACGATTCTTACATGTCAACTAAAAACATACCTCTTATAGCTTCCTATGACAAAAAACGCTTACTGTTAGTGCGCAAAAAAACGTTGTAGACCTTTCTAATTATAGTCTTGGGGCAATTAGTGGTTATTAAGCAAAATTGTCTGTGCATACTGTCCTTTACCCCATGTCAGGGCCGCTAATGCTAGTGTACACTAGTTGCATACCCAAATTGCTCCCTTTGGTTACTTCATGCCCCAAGGGTTGCAAAGTCAATATTTCATCTAGAAGGTGGGAAGGGCTACACCAGGTACAACTTGACAGAGTAAATACCCAGCCAGTGCAATAACTTTACAGAAGGAGATGTTCGAGGCATATGAGCTGCAGATTACGCACTTTTGCGTAGATCGCCATCTGGTGTTGGGCCCGGATGTTTGCAGTTTGTTTTTCCGCTTAGAAAGTCTTTGGAAGTCACGAGGTCGGTGACTCCTCCCTTGGTTCGTATTGCGCATGGGCTTCGGCTCCATCCTCAGATTGTTTTTTTCCCGCCATCGGGCTCGGATGTAATACTTCGCGCTCCAGTTCCGAACATTTCCAGTTCGACGATCGAAGCGGAATCCTCGCTCATCGCGGTATTGTTCAGATCCAGATCTCCTCAATCACCTTCTCTTCGACACATCTTCGATTCCAGTCGTCGACGGTGGCCTTCGGGCCTATCCAAGCTCCGGTCCCGGCTGATGGAAAGAACTCCATTCAAGAAGTGCCCTCGATGTGGGTCCAAATTCCCCCACACCGATCTTCATGAGGTGTGCACCTCTCCCCTGAACACGAGGCTCGAGACTGTCCCGCCTGCAAGTCTTTCAGATCGAAAAAGACTATTCGAGATCAAAGGGCCAGACGAAACATGGCGCACTCCTCGACCTCCGTTCCAGTCGACATCTTCGGGGACGACGTCGAAGCTCCGGGACAGCAGCACACCGAAGAGGACCTCGTCAGTGCTTCCAAAGCCGACGACTCGGATGTGGAGGACATCACCCCGGCGCAGAGGGTCGTGAGTACTATACCCCCTCCCACACCCGCGCCGATACCCAAAAAGGCTTCGGTCACGCCTACGCCTCCGGGCCTAGGCAAGACCAAAGACACTGCTTCAACCACCCCACCTTCGGGCCCGGTGAAGAAGCCTAATAAGCCTTCCGGCGGCTCGGGCTCGAGCCAGCCTGCCAGCGGTGCCGAGAAACACACTTCGGCACCGAAAAAGAGACCGGCCTCTACCTCGACACCGAGCTCCGCACCAAAGTCCTCTGTGTCGAAACCCAGCCTTTCGGTACCGACCAAACACCATAAGGCCCTCGGCACCGACACTTCCGCGCCGAAGCCTATCTCGGCACCGACCAAGAAATCGGAGGTTACAAAAAAGCACGGCACGGACAAGCCTAAAAAGTAATTGGCCCCGAAACCTTCGGCGCCGACGGAACAAACATTGTCTCAGGAACTGTTTACACCGAATCCCTTGCAAAAGACACTTACCAAGGATCCAAAAACTGGACATTTGGCACTCTCTTCTAAAAAGAGGCATTTGGACAAACCGGCTCCGCCTCCACCTCCAAAGAGGAAAGACTCTGCTACCTCCCCTTTCAGAGTGCCTTCCCCACCTCCTCCACCCTCTCCACCTTCTCCACCCCTGCCTCATCGCTCCCCGACCCCGTCTCCAGACCATGATGATCAGGGGGACCCATATTACGATCCAGGGGATGTGCCACAAGACCCCACCCCTACAGGATCCCCAGACCCATGGGACAACTATAATAATCCAGATATTCCAGATGTCCCACAAGATGACCTTTACCCGTCCAGGCCATCTCCACCAGAAGACTCATTCGGTTTTCACCACCTACTTCAGAGGGCGGCACATTATCACGGGGTAGAGCAACACACTGACCCGGTAGAGGAGGATTTCCTCCTCGACACCTTTGATACCGCACATAGGTCTACCTCCATACTACCTATGCTCAAGGGGGTAATAAAACATGCGCCAGAGGTTTTTAAAGACCCAGTCAGGGCTAGGGTCATTAACCCACGCATAGAGAAAAAGTATAAAGCTGCCCCCACAGATCCTGCCTATATCAAAGGGCCAGCGCCACTAGATTCCCTAGTGGTTTCCACTGCACGGAAGAGGTCAAACTCCCAGGCGTCAGGCGAAGCACCACCACCTGACAAAGAGTCAAAGTTACTGGACGCGTCAGGAAAGCGCACTGCGTCATAGGCAGCCAATATATGGCGTATCACCAACACTCAAGCGCTATTGGCCAGATACGATAGAGCGCATTATGATGAATTAGAAACCATCATGCACCATCTCCCAGAAAAATACAAAAATAGTGCCAATGAATTAATTCAAGAGGGTAAGACTATAACTAACACCTCTATACGCTGTGCCTTAGACGCAGCAGACACAGCCTCCAGGACCATTAATACTAGCGTCCTCCTCCGTCGCCATGCTTGGCTGAGAGTTTCAGGCTTTAAACCTGAGGTACAGGCTTCCATATTAAATCATCCCTTTGACCAAGAACATCTATTCGGCCCTAAGGTAGAGGAGGCCCTAGAGAAGATGAAGAAGGACACAGATCCGGCGAAATCTATAGGAGCCCTGCAGTCACACCCTCCTAGGCGCTCCTTTCGCCGCTCTTCCTTTCGGGGTACGGCCAGAGGCTACTCCTCAGATAGCGCGTCCACTTCCTACAAATCCCCTGCTCAATCCACCTTCACAAGGGGTTATCAAAGAGGCGGCTATAGGGGCAATAACGATAAAGGCAGAGGCAAAACAAATACCGCCCGCTCTGCCACACCGCCTACCCAATGACTTCACCCTGCTCCCTCCAGACCATCCCACTCCGGTCGGGGGCAGGCTACAAAATTTCCTTCACGTCTGGGAGACCATCACCTCAGACAGATGGGTGACCCAAATTATTCGTTCAGGGTACTACCTAGAATTGACATCTACCCCCCCAAACATTCCACCCAGGCAACGCCCAATGTCACAAGAACATTCCACGTTACTAAAACAGGAGGTAATCTCCCTCCTACAAAAACATGCGCTAGAACAAGTCCCCGCCAATCAGCAAAATTTAGGGGTCTACTCCCTATATTTTCTGATACCAAAAAGAGACGAGACTCTACGACCTATTCTATCTCCGGCCTCTAAACACATACATACATTCGTACCATTTTCACATGGTAACACTTCAGCAGGTGCTTCTGCTCCTCTCCCAGAACGGTACACCATGCTCACAGAAAGTACCTCAGATTTGTAGTGGATGGGCAACACTACCAGTTCAAGGTGCTCCCATTCGGGGTCACAACAGCACCAAGGGTATTCACCAAGTGCCTAGCGGTAGTGGCGGCACACCTCAGAAGACAGCACATTCACGTCTTCCCATATTTGGACGACTGGCTAATAAAAGCCACGTCCTACAACCAATGTGTACATCACACCGCCACTACAATCCAACTACTTCACCAGCTAGGTTTCACGGTGAACCACAAAGTCCCAACTAATACCATCCCACACAAAGCAATACCTCGGTGCCACCATAGACACCTCAAAAGCCATAGCCTACCCCAATCCTGCCAGGATTGCAAGCATTCAGGCTTTGCGTCAAAGATTCATGCTTCAACACTCTCTCCCAGCAAGAGTGTTTATGCAACTAATAGGGATGATGGCCTCTTGCACTTTCATAGTGCATCATGCAAGACTCCAGATGCGTCCACTCCAAGAGTGCTTAGCGCACCAATGGAACCAGGCCCAGGGGCAACTGACAGATCTGGTGTTGGTAGACGGTCGCACCCATCGCTCTCTGCAGTGGTGGAACACCAAAAATCTTTCCAGAGGTCGACCGTTCCTGGACCCGGTTCCACAAATAATCCTAACAGACGCATCGCTCTCCGGCTGGGGAGCTCATCTATTACACCTCACAGTGCAGGGCACATGGACGCCGCAACAAAAGTTACTCCACATCCACCATCTGGAGTTACTGGCAATCTTTCTAGCCCTAAAATCCTTTCAGACACAGATTTTAGGCAAGGCAGTCCTTATTCGCACAGACAACATGAAGGCCATGTACTACATTAAAAAACAAGGCGGCACACACTCTCCACAGCTCTCTCAACTAGCACAGAACATATGGAGATGGGCAATTCCACACAAAATCTTTCTCCTAGCCCAACATGTCCCAGGAGTCCAAAACACCATGGCAGATCTGCTCAGCAGACAGACGCAGCAGCTCCACGAGTGGGAACTTCACCCACAGGTTCTTCACCCATTCTTTCAAATGTGGGGGCATCCACAGATAGACCTCTTCGCCACCCACGAAAACAAAAAATGCCCAAGCTTCGCCGCCAGATACCCACACCCATTGTCCAAAGGCAATGCGATATGGATGAACTGGTCAGGCAAATTTGCGTACGCCTTTCCACCTCTCCCACTAATTCCATTATTGGTGCGAAAGCTACAACAGCACTCCCTCACACTGATTCTAGTAGCTCCGACATGGGCCAGACAACCGTGGTACACCACGCTGCTGGAACTCTCGGTAGTGCCACACCAAAAGTTACACCTCTCACCATGCCTCCTAACCCAGAACCATGGAGAGATCAGACACCCGGGACCCAGCTCAGCTCAACCTTGCGATCTGGCTCCTGAGATCCTAGAATTCGGATACCTTAACCTTCCCCCTGACTGTATGAACGTCATCAGAGAAGCTAGACGCCCTACCACTAGAGCCTGCAACGCTGAAAAGTGGAAAAGATTTGTTGTTTATTGCCATAACAACACAATCAACCCTCTAGACGTATCTATACAGCACATCATATGCTACTTGCTCCATCTACAAAGGTGTAACCTAGCATATACATCCATTCGGCTACACCTCGCAGCAATTGCCGCTTACCTACAAAACAGACAGCACCTATCACTTTTCAGAGTGCCTGCCATTAAAGCCTTCATGGAAGGCCTCAAACGAATAATTCCCCCCAGAGTACCACCCTCACCTGTGTGGGTCTTAAATATAGTTCTCACAAGGCTAATGGGACCGCCTTTCGAACCTTTGCATAAATGTGAACTGCAATTTCTCACATGGAAAACAGCTTTTCTTGTTGCCATCACTTCCCTTAGAATGGTCAGTGAGATACAAGTACTTACTATATAAGAACCTTTTCTCTAAATGCAACAGAACAAGGTTGTCCTCCGTACCAACCCAAAATTCCTACCCAAAGTCATTTCCCCCTTCCATCTAAACCAATCGGTAGAATTACCGTTTTTTTTCTCGCAACCTCAAACTGTTGCAGAAAGTGCTATACACACGCTAGATGTTAAAAGGGCCTTACTTTACTATATCCAGAGAACACAACCTTTCAGAAAGACCGAACAACTGTTTGTCTCTTTCTCTCCACCACACAAAGGCAACCCCATCCCTAAATCAGGGATAGCTAGGTGGATTGTAAAATGCATACAGGTTTGCTACCACAAGGCAAAACGAACGCTATCTGTTCCCCCTAAAGCCCACTCTACACGAAAGATAGGGGCTTCTATGGCTTTTCTAGGGAACATCCCATTAGATGATATCTGCAAAGCAGCTACATGGTCAACACCGCACACTTTCACTAAACATTACTGTGTAGATGTGAAAACCAAGCAACAAGCTAGTGTGGGCCAGGCAGTACTAAAAACACTATTTCAAACTACTGCAACAGATACCGGTGGTCGCCGCTAGGGTTGGGAACTGCTATATAGGCTATGCAAAAGTGTGTAATCTGCAGCTCATATGCCTCGAATGGAATATGCTACTTACCAGTATGCATCTGTTCTTGGCATGTAGAGCTGCAGATCTACACACGCCCACCCGCCTCCCCGGCTACTTGTATCTGTTTCAGTCTATCTTATTTAGATACAATACATATGGTTTTCTTTACTGTTACTACTACGCTCCATCTTTCCCTGTTGGCGAAAAACAATCTGAGGATGGAGCCGAAGCCCATGCGCAATACGAACCAAGGGAGGAGTCACCGACCTCGTGACTTCCAAAGACTTTCCAAGAGGAAAAACAAACTGCAAACATCCGGGCCCAACACCAGATGGCGATCTATGCAAAAGTGTGTAGAACTGCAGCTCTACATGCCAAGAACAGATGCATACTGGTAAGTAGCATATTCCTTCTTTTCAACTGTTAATTTAAAAAGGCAGTTAAAGCTAAGATACACACAGGAAATTAAAAAGTGATAACACTTGGTCATTTACAACCATGAATGTATTTATAGCATTGAGCCATATGGCCATTGTTATTCTGTGGGGTAGCTTCTGGGTGTTCTTGGAAGTCTTTGCGACTCATCTGATCTTGTTACATTGTTTGCAAACGGTTCTAATCAATGCAGTTATGGTCCATGATAGCAGGATTCAATGTAGCCGAGTTGCTATGATTAGTCTAGACATTTAGTTAGGGTCCTTTGCCTTGAGTGCAAGCTAGAGAGGTCAGTAGGGAATTAGCAGGATTTAGATTCTCAGCCCAAACTCCCACTAGTCATACAAGTTGGCTGATTCTTCTCAAGTCAAAAGTGGTGGATTTTCAGCTTCTATCCAGGTGTATTTCTCCATGAGAAACAAATTTGAAAATGGGAAACCTTCAATAAAATAGG
Source organism: Triturus cristatus (assembly GCF_964204655.1). Lineage (NCBI taxonomy): Eukaryota > Metazoa > Chordata > Amphibia > Caudata > Salamandridae > Triturus > Triturus cristatus. Next base: position 365,345,348 of record NC_140581.1, on the reverse strand, counting down.
GTATAAAAAAATAATAATAATTACAGAGTTCAAAATAATCTGCAGAAGATCGACGTTCAGTTCATGTCCATAAATTAAGTCTTGCATGGTCACAGGTGTCTTGATTATTAGGTGGAAAGGGGAGAGACCTACAGCCTATAGATCCTGAAGGAGGTATGATAACTCACAAATAGGATGACAAACAACATAAAGTAGCAACTTTTAGGATTTAACCAAATCTGGATGAATAACTGATATATGAGCTTTTCTGTGAGAAGACCTTTCTTTTTCTAGTGAAGCAAATAAGGTAGACACTGTGTGAAAAGTGTGTTTTTTTTAATGTCTCATTTGAAGGTCTGGGAGAAGAGGGTAATTTTATATGAGAAGGAAGTGATTCTTTGGTCATTGATTGGAAATAATTTTTTCACAGTGGTCTCTTTGGTTAAGTGTGAAGATCTGAGAAAAAATATAAATTGACCTTACAAGTTAGTGAGCTAGTTTAAAGGATCTTGTTATCATGGTGACTGGCCATAGTCAAAGAAACACAAAACCAATTGCAGTGGTGAATAAGAAAGACCTCTAAGCCCCTCAAACTCTGGCGGGGACAAAACAGTGCAGGCTAAACACAAGTGTACAACAGAAGAGTGAAGCCAACAAATGAAGAGCCAGCAAGAAGGGTCTCTCTTGTTTTTTAAAAAGAACCCTTACTCACCAACCTGGTTGGTGACATGCTTCATCATTGGGTTCCAACCAGAGAGGCCGAGTGCCTCCCTGGTGTGCTACGATGCCTGACTACAGCAGAGTGTTTTTTTTGTGCGTTTTGTGAGTGTGAAAAGTGAGTGAAAAAATGTTAAATGCCTTGATTTCATCCAGAAAAAAGTTTTAGTGGAAAATCAGGCACAGTTAAAAACAGTGTGGTGAATGTTTTGGGCTGGATAAATTGACCAGCTACATTCTATGTGAGAAAAGGGGTGTGGTCAACATGTTTCTGCCTCCAATCGCCCTTAGCAAGACATTAGTCATGACCATGTACCACGACGGTATGCGCACACTAAGGCGCACCCTGACCTGTGGTAGTAAAAAATACTGATGCAACTTACGGTTGTAAGTGGGGCCCTCAGAATTCCTGAAAGCCAAAGTGACTCTGTAAAAACAAGAAAGACAAACAAACAAAACAGAAACCAGTCACATAACAGAAGGTATGTGATATTTCAGATGCTTGCTTTGCCTGTGAGTGATACTTCTCAAGCTGCTGTTCAGTGCTCTTCGGGGTGCTGCAGCAAGCATATCCTTAGAAGCTACTGTGCTAATTTTTGAAAGTGGTGTGTGAAACTTTAGCACTAGCTATTTGAGTGACCAGGTAAGCACCAGGAATGAGGTTTTTTGATACCGGTATCTAAAAATTAAAGGCGCGCTCTAAATACTGCACGCCCCCTTGGGCGTTGCCTGTAAGTAAAGAATTAAAAACAAGTGAAAATGACTATTAAATTTAGCCACAAGCGATCGTGAGGCTCATGATGATAAAGATGCAACCAAACTGATAATATGGAGAAAAAACAGCTTACATATAGTGTAGGGTAGCCTTACACCATGGGTCCCTGTGGGGGGCGGTGGCTTGTAGTCACACGCTGTAAAAAACAGAACCAGGTAACAGAGTGTTACTAGGGAAGTGGCTATTATATCACCTTGATTTGTCAAAGGAATAGGTTCAGTGCTCACTACTCCAAAGCCAGGCACCCATCTGACACCTGGATTCTCCCATCAGATGGACCCCGTGGACCCGTCCTTTGCGGGTAGGGGCGCTTTTAAGGTTTGTTCAAGCCGTCTCTGATCCGAGGAGCCTGCGGACATCAGGACTCATGTGTGCTTGAGCCAATCAGAAGTCCTGGAAGACTAGGACGCTTACTGGTATTAAGAGAGGCGTATCTGGTTTGAATTCAAAAACTTTGTGTGCACAGTGCAGTACTGCGGCACTGCAATACTTGTGAGCGTTTTGCTGAAAGTTGAAAAAACATTGTGAGGGCATATATGGGAATGACATGGGAGGCATTCTGCTAACCTGATCCTTGTGTAGATTTATGGGGTTTGTAATGCCAGGCAAAGGATTAATGGCATAGTGCAAAAAAAGGGGGGCGTGTAGCCAATCGCTCAAAGTCATAATTATATTGGCGCACTGCTTGTCTCTAGTGTATGATGGTCCCAGTATATGGCTTCACTTGTGATCTATGTGAGTGGAAGAAACCGTAATGGGACTGGATGATGTGAGCTGTATTTCCCACACATAATATGTCTTATTACCGTTGTGATAATAGGTAATGGGACCTAGTCAGGTAGTTAGCTACATCTAGGTCTAGGCACTAGGACTGTAGGTAGCCAGGAGCAGAGGTAGTGACCAAGTCCTGTTAGCGGCGCAACACAGAGCCCCACGGGATATTGTCGTTGAGTCCATGTGTGTGTGTGTGTGTTGCAAGGCGGTAGACACACGCTGTTCTTTCTCAAACAGTGTTTTGGACGAGTTGCTTCCTGGTTTAATCTGTTCAATTATTGTCCAGAGTAAATCATTGGTGGTGTGATTAGATTGCAAAAAATGCTCAGTCATCCTGGTGGTACTCTTTTTACACCGGATGTTACTCCGGTGCTCACACACTCGTTGTTTTACTTTCCGTGTGGTCATGCCCACATACCTCAAGCCACATGGACATGTGATGAGGTATACCACATTGGTGAAATTACAATTTGTGTGGGATCGTTGCGTCCATGTCTTGCCATGTTCCAGGTCTAGGGTTTTCGTGGGTATGGTCAAATGGCAGATGCTGCAATTGCCACAAGGAAAGTGCCCTGTGACCTTAGGCAGGCCCCAGGCATTAAGTACAGATGGATTGTCATTGTCCTCGGTTCTCCTGGGACAAGTGTGTACTAGTGCGTCCCTGATACTTCTAGCTTTCTTGAAAGAGAAGAGGGGTTTCTCCCACCTCCTGTTGTTACTCTCTAGTATCTTCCACCGCCTATTTATTGATTTAGTAATGGCATTTGAGGCTACATAATAAGTGGTGACACAGGTAAGGGGGATTCCTTCTGTGTTCTTAGGATTGTTCTCAAGGAGGACCTCCCTTGGTTGATTCCTTGCCTGTTTACAGCTCTTCTAACCTTGGTTCGGAGTTTGGTAGTTAGTTACGACGACTAAGAACGGTAGTCTTCCACCTTGCTGCAGTTCCGTCTGATCCTAAGATACTGCCCATAGGGGAGGTTCTCCCGCAAAGGTCTAGGGTGGAAACTGGAGAATTCGATTAAGTTGTTTTTAGCAATCGGTTTGTAATGAGTCTTGGTAGACAATTTCCCTTCAGTTTTGGAATTGACGACATCTAAGAAGATCATTTCCTCTCTGTCAAACGTGTGCGTGAGCCTAAGATTAGCATCACGAGTGTTGATCCCTTCCAGAAAATCTTTCAAGGGGTCTTCTGGTCCGTGCCAGATCACGAGAACGTCAACAATATACCTTTTCCAAAAGGATATAAAGGACTTATATGGATTGTCTTCTGTCAAGATGTGTTTGCGCTCAAAATCGTGCACATAAAGGCCCGCCACGTTCGGGGCAAATGTACTGCCCATTGAAGTCCCTGTGGACTGCAGTAACAGGTCCCCCTTGTACTCGAAGAAATTCTGTTTGAGTGCCAGTGTGGCATACTCAATGACGAACTGTTTTGGAGTTTTGCAGTCCCAGGTGGCTTCGTTGAGAGCCTCAGCTAGTACCCTGATGTTGTCATCCTGGGGGATACTGGTGTAGAGACTCTTGATGTCTAGTGAGACAAGTATGGTGGTATACTCATCCACTGTAAGATCTTGCAGGAGAGCCAAAAGTCTCTAAGTGTCTTTCAGATAAGTAGAAGTCCTTTGTATCAAAGGTTTCAAGAAAAAAATCACAAAAATGTGATAAAGGCTCCAACAGTGAGCCGGTTCCAGAGACAATAGGTCGTCCTGGTGGAGGTGTTCTGTTTTTGTGTGTTTTAGACAGGGTATAGAAGTATGGTATGACTCCGTCACCTGTAGTCAGGAAATCAGCTTTGTGTTTGGTGATGTGTCCAGTAACCTCTGCACAATTATCTAGGTTGGTAATCAAGGCTTTGAGTTGCGGGATGGAACAGTGGACAAGGGAGTATAGTTTTTGCAGTCATCAAGGAGACGCATGCACTCTTTGTCATAATCAGTTAAGTTCTGGACGACCACCCCACAGCCTCTGTTCCCCCAGTTTTATAATGATAGTAGTGTTGGACTGCAAAGTTTTGAGGGCTTGGAACTCAACTGTGCTTAGGTTGTTAAACCGCTTAGTTTCCTCAAAAGTCTCTACATCATTAAATACTGCCTGCTCGTAGGTGAGAATTTCAACAGGCACTGTATGTGTGGGAGGACTAAAAGTGGACTTAAGCCTCAGCCCTGTGTCGCCTGAAGTTTTTGAAGACTCATTGGGTCCTATCTTTTCAAAGTAGGCTTTGAGTTAAAGCTTCCTGAAAAAATCAAACAACTCGCAGTGCAAGCGGAATCTGTCCAAGCGTGCCGTAGGTACAAAGCCGAGATGGTGTAAGGCTACCCTACACTATATGTAAGCTGTTTTTTCTCCATATTATCATTCTCCTTGCATCTTTGTTATCACTAGCCTCACGATCGCTTGTGGTTACAGTTAAATAGTCATGTTCACTTGTTTTTAATTTTTTATTTACTGTTAACGCCCGAGTCGGCATTCAGGATTTGGAGCATGCCTTTAATTTTGAGATACCGGTATCAAAAAACCTCATCCCTGGTGCTTACCGGGTCACTCAACTAGCTAGTGCTAGAGTTTCACGCACCACTTTCACAAATTAGCACGGTAGCTTTTAAGGATATGCTTACTGCTGCACCCCAAAGAGCACTGAACAGCAGCATGAGCAGTATCCCTCACAGGAAAAGCAAGCATCTGAAAAATCACGTACCTTGTGTTATGTGACTGGTTTCTGTTTTGTTTGTTTGCCTTTCTTGTTTTTACAGAGTTACTTTGGCTTTCAGGAATTCTGAGGGCTCCACTTAAAACCAGAAGTTGCATCGGTATTTTATACTACCACAGGTCAGGGTGCGCCTTAGCATGCGCATACCACAGTGGTATATAGTCCTGACGAATGCCTCGCTAAGGGTGATTGGAGGCATAAACATGATGACCACACCCCTTTTCTCACATAGGATGTAGCTGGTCAATTTATCCAGCTCAAAACATCCACCACACTGTTTTTAACTGTGCCTGATTTTCCACTGATAAAACTTTTTTCTGGATGAAATCAAGGCATTTAACCCCTTCAGTGCCCATGACGAGATAGTCTTGTCATGGAGCGCGGTTGCGCTGTGCCCATGATGAGACTATCTCGTCATGAACCTCGCCCGCTAATGAAACGCCCAGCACAGGGCGTGGAAAGGGCGGGGCACTGAAGAGGTTAAAACATTTTCACTATCACTTTTCACACTCACAAAACACACACAAAAAAAATGCTCTGCTGTTGTCAGGCGTCTTAGCACGCCAGGGAGGCACTCGGCCTCTCAGGTGGGAACCCAATAATGAAGCATGTCACCAACAAGGTTGGTGAGTAAGGGTTCTTTTTAAAAAACAAGAGTGACCCCTCTTGCTGGCTTTTCATTTGTTTGCTTCACTCTTCTGTTGTTTAAGTGATATTGTACTTTGGGGAACCGAGAGTGGCTCCAATCCTTTTTCCCTCCCTCTCTCGTTGATTAACTATAAACACAAGTGTAGGCAGTAAAACATCTCTAGTGTTTCGTCTTATTTATTTTATTTATTTCAAAGGTTTTATATAGCACTGGATGAACTCGGGGGTATCAGAGTGCTTTACATGAGTATGATGATAGTAAAGGCATAAGAACGATTTTACAGTAGGGTAGGAGTTCAACAGGTTAATAAAAGAGAGCAGCTAGAGTTTATACAAATCGAATTAACAGATTTTTGAGACAAGGGCTATTTACATAGTTGACATGGATATGGGAGATCAAATTATATAATATGATATGAGATGTGGATAGGCGTAAGGGGTAGTAGGTATAAAGTAGTAAGGCATGAATAGGGGGAGTGAAGCAAAAGAGGGGAGAGGGGTATTTTGGATGGGGAGGGTGTATGGGAGGGGAAGGGAAAGACTGTGTGAAGGAGCAGAGGGTAGCAGTGGGTGAGGGAGCGAGTAGAACCAGTGGAGTATAGAGGGAGGGGGGTAGAGCTATAGTAGGAGAGTATAAGGGGACCTAGATGGTGGAGGCGGGAGGGGGGAATTAGAGGCGCAGGATTATGTCCCCCAGTATTTGTTGAGGAGGTGTGTTTTGAGGACTTTTTTAAAGCTGATGTAGGAAGGGTTACATCGCAGATCTTTTGGAAGGGTGTTCGAAGTGTTCTGGGCGATTGTGTGGTTTTCTTTTTTAGAAGGGGTGGGACGAGGAGTAGTGTTAGTGCTTCTCATCGGCTGTGAGCAGCCCGCTTTGCTGAGTTTATTAGAGAGATATAGCGGGGTATTTTGGTGAAAGGGCTTTGTGGGTGATGAAAGCAGTCTTGTAGGAGGATCTGCCTTCAATGGGAAGCCAGTTAAGAGTTTTGAGGACTGGGGAGATCTGGTCGAAACGTTTGCAGTTGGTGATGAGCCTGGCCGCTATGTTGAGCTCAGATTTGAGTGAGGTTAGGTGAACCTTGGCGATTCCGGTGAGGATAGCGTTGCCGTAATCCATTTGCGAAAGGACGAGAGATTGGACATCAAGTTTAAAGTCATCAGCTGGAATAAAGGGTTTAATTTTCTTGAGATGACGCAGAGTGAAGAGTGCTCCTTTAGCCAAATTTTTTATGTGGACATTGAGAGTTAGGCTGTTGTCGATAGTGATACCAAGTGATTTTACTGAGTCGGACAAGGAGAGAGAGTAGTTGAGGGCATTGTGATCAGAAATCCAGGTTTAGATAGGAAGAGGGTTATTTTTTGGGGAGAAGAGAATGATATCAGTTTTTTTAGGGTTGAGTTTGAGGTGATAGAATGGAACCATGATTGGATCTTAGTAAGGGTGCTGTTAAGGTGTAGAACATCAGAGTGGGATTTAATCCTGTAATACAGTTGGTTGTCATCGGCATACAGGTTGTAGTTGATTTAATTTGCTGATTTCGGTGTTGGAGATAGGAGGTGAACCATTTAAGAACAGGACCACTGAGGCAAAAGCGATCTATGAGCACATGAAGTAGGGCAGAGTGGTTAACTGTATCAAATGCTGCGGAGAGATCGAGGTGGATAAGAAGGCAGTTCTCACCATTATCAAGGGAGTGGTGGATGTCATCAACTATGTTCATCATGGCAGTTTCTGTACTGCAGCCTTAATTGAAGCCTGATTGCAAGGGGTCGAGTAGATTGACATTTTATGTGTTTGTCCAATTGGAGCAGGGCACATTTTTCGAGGGCTTTGGAAAGCAGGGGGAGGTTTGAGATGGGGCGGAGATTGTTAAGGTCATTAGGGTCGGCACTAGGGTTTTTAATAGTGGGAGTGATTTGTCCGAGTTGGAGGGAGATAGGGACACATCCTGTGGCAAGGGAGGTGTTAATGATTGTAGTCCAAGAAGGGGCAATGATATGCTTAATATCTTGGACAATGTTAAAGGGGAGGTGGTCTTTTGTGTGAGAAGACGATTTTAGTTTAGAAATAATGTTAGAAACTTCGAATTCAGAAACAGGGTGGAAATTGTGCCAGGAGCCATTGTTTTTTAGTTATGAGTTAAAGTAGTTGGTTTCAAGAGGTGTAGTAGTAGGTAAGTGGGAAGAGTAAGCCAGGGGAGGTGCATTAGCGGGTAGGTGTGAGGTGGAATCGGGGGGGAAAGGTGAATAGGGTATGAGCTTTTAAAGTGACGTCTGCACTGTGTTGGGAGTTGGGTGGGGTCTGGGTTAAAAGGAAAGATTGATCTATTTTTGTGATTTTTTTTTTTAGGGAAAGAATTTGGGAATTTCTTCGCATCTAGTAGTAGAGGCCGTCTGCTTAGGAGGGGCAGAGGACGTTTGGTTATGAACAATATTGAACAGTTCTCTAGGTCTGTTTTTGGCTCGGTCAAGTTGTGTACGGAAGAAGGAAGCCTTTTCATTGAGAATATGTTTCTTGTATGTAGATCTAGCTGATCTGAGGAGTGCGAGATGTGAGGGAGAGAGGTGCGGTCTCCTTGATCTTTCTAAAGATCTTAGGGAACGTCTTTCATTGTTGAGCTCAGAGTTGAACCAGGATTTGGATGGGATATTTCTTTGATTTTTTTTTAGTTTAGGAGGGGCAATTTTGTCTAAGACATCAATGACTGTTTTATTAAAGTGTTCGGTAAGCTCGTTTGCGTTTTGGGAAAGGGGAGTAAGAAGGAGTTGATCTAGGAGTTTAGACTCCAGTAAACCGGGGGGGGGGGAGGGGGGGGAGATTTAGTTTTCTGGTCAGTTTCAAAGGTTTGAGATTTTCAGTGGAGGGGGAAGGTGTGTTTTAGCTAGGGTCAACAATATGAGATGGTGGTCAGACCAGTCAATGGGGATGATGTTGGAGAGGCAGGCCAGGTATGGCATCGAGAGTGGCTCCTTTGGTGTGGGTTGGAGACTGACATAGTTGTTTGAGGTCATTAATCTCAAGAAGATTGTTGAGGAGGGTTATTGTGGGGTCCTCAGTATCGTTCCAGTGGAGGTTGAGATCACAAAGGTAGAGCTTTTTTTAGTTGGATATTGAGGATTGTGTCAGGAGGTCGGATAGTTCTTCGGCAAAGGGAAGAGGATCTCCAGGTGGGGTAGATATTATGTAGTGGAATTGGTTGAGAGCCCTGTACTTTTAGTTCAGCTTCAAGGTATTCTATGGTAGAGTGGTCAGAATTTGTAACCATGGAGAGCTGAAGTTCGTTTTTGAAGATTATGGCTTCACCACCCCTTATTTTGTCAGGCCTGTCTTTTGGCCTTCTTGGCTGATGCTCTTGAGTTACATCAGTGACTGGCCAGCTGGGCTGCAAGAATCTTGTATCTGAAAGAGACACGTTAGTGATAGATTCCTTACCTTAGAATATCCCCAGGCGTCAGACAGGAACCTGGAAAGTTTCTCGTCAGCAGTACCCCTGCGCGTCGATAGGCGTCGTCGTACGGCTCCGCGTGCATCGCTGGCGTCATAGCCGCCAAGATAACATCGTCAGAGCTACTTAGACGCGCCCACGCGCGCTGACGTGCAGATCCGAGAGAGAGCGGTACCCCTAGTTAAAAGGTATAACTTGGTTTCTGACAACTTCTTTTGTCGTGTACTTGACTCCTGCAATAGAGATGCCCGGGTTTAAGTCCTGTAGGGCATGCCGTTTAAACATGTCGGTATCAGACCCTCACGACGTGTGTTTTTTCTGCTTGGAGCGTGCCCCGATTGCCGGGCCATGGCGGCGAAGGCTTTGCGGGAGCGTTCCTGAAAGTTGTTGGAGTTCCAGCAATCGGTTCCGCGCCGATCAAGGTCCCGATCCCATGGGAGGTCAAGGGACCGGTCGCGGAGCCATCAGCATCGCTTGTCGGAATCGGAGACATGTAAGTCTCGGCGCCATAAAAAGTCGAAGAAGCGTCATCACTCTTCTTCTACCCCTCACCGGTCGCGGGATGCGGTGGAGGGGGTGGGTGGTAACTCTCCCACGGCTCCGTTGGAGCCCCTGTCGTTGCCTGCGGCCTACCCTCCCTTTCCGGGGCCGCATGCGACTTCAGACGAGGTGCAGGCCTTAATGTCGGCTTTGCGCCAAGTGTTTTCCCTGCCGGGTCCCTCTGGAGCACCTTCGGGCCCTGCGGATCTGTCGGAAGGGTTTGCCCCCGTGGCGCTGCCTCTGGCCTCGGCTACGCCGGCACCATACCCTGTGGCACCGCCTGCTCCAGCCTCTGCGCCGGCCCTGGATCTGGTGCCGGACAGCACCGACCTGGGACTGGTATCTTACCCTCCCATTCCATTTCTTGGAGGCGAGTTTATTCCGTTTCCCAGGGCACCCCGTCCTTACCGGCCCCTTCAGCAACCGGTGGACGAAGGGGAATACTGGGAGGTGTCCGAGGACCCTCTTGCAGCTCAGTGCGAGGATGAGCCTGAGTGGGAAGGCGATGTGGTGGGTCCAGTGGATCTGGATTTCTCTCCACACCCTGGCACTCTGTCCCCTTCTACCGTGGCCACGGAGGAGGTTGGGACTTTTTTGGTGTTTTTGTTTTTTTGATATTCAAATTTTTATTGGACTTAAAAACATAGAAACAAATCAGCATAATCACGTATGGCAAATAGTCATTTACATTTTTCGAGTCTATGCAACCCTCAATTTCACACCCCGCGGGATGTAGGTCAGCAAAAAGGTTAAGTAAATCATTCAATGTCATTAACGGCACCCGGCCATTTACCCCACACCCTCCGATATTTCTTAGGGCATCCGCGTGCCTTGTATAGAACCTTTTCTTGTGTCGCGACCAGTCCACTCCCTTGCACCACTTCCCCACAACTGGTGGATCTGGACATATCCATGCCGCCACTATGTTGCGCTTAGCAACAATCATAGCTGTGTTAAAGAAGGTCTTGTCATTCTGGGACCCATCTAGCTCATCCGTTATCCCCAACAGTGAGTGACGTGGGTCGTGAGGAACCGCCCACCCACGGACCTCTGTAAGCTCCTCTTCAATGGCCCCCCAAAAACTCGCCAGCCGAGGACAGGACCAGACCAAATGGAAAGAATCTGCTGAGGCCTGGCCGCACCTTGTGCAGGATGCATCCGAGCGTAGGCCCGCTCGGTGAAGGCGCAATGGAGTGAGGTACGCGGCATGTAAATAGTATAATTGGATTAGTCTAAGTTTGGCGGAGGCGGTAATTGCCTTGGGCACCATGAGCGCATGGCGCCAGTCCACCTCATCCATTGGGCCCACCCATTCTACCCATTGATCCATCAATTTGTCCAAAGAGGTGGGAATATTATTGATTAGCCTCCGTGGGGCTGTTTTCCGGGAGCGGCGTGTCGGCAACGATGTGTACGTGGAGGGCGTGTCTTAACTGTAAATATTTATACAATTGGGAGGGGTGCAGGGAATAACGGGTGCGCATGTCTTGGAAGGAGAGCATATGACCCCTAACCCAAACGTCCCCAAACTGCGTGATGCCGATGAGATCCCAGGTTTTGAACCCCCGCAAGCCACTTACTTCCCGGAGCCAAGCCCCGTGCCAGAGGGGGGTGCATTGGGTCAACCTACCGGACCAGCCGGTATGGCGCAGCGATGCCAGCCAAGCCTGCACTACAGAATCCATCACGTCTGGCAGCTGGGTCGGGATGGGTCCCCCATACATCATGGCCTGGACTTTAGAGAAACCCATTTCTGACAATTCCAGCCGGTAGGCCGGGTCCGACCAGCCCCCACTAAACCAGTCGTGGACCAAGTGTGGCTAAAAAATATAGATACAGATGCGTCATACCCATGCCCCTGTGAAAGGAAGGGATCCGAAATGTGGAGAGAGCCAGACGCGACCACCCGCTGCCCCATAAAAAGTTTGTAACCATGCAATCCATTTCCTTAAACCAGGACCTAGGGAAGCAGAACGGGGTGTTCTGGAGGACATAGAGGAACCGGGGAAGGATCAACGTTTTAAACAAAGCAACCCGACCCAGAGGGTTCAGGGGGAGTGTCTTCCATCTTTGAAGGTCCTCTTTGGCCTTTTTGACCAGTGGGACTACATTGAGGGACCAGCCCAGCTATGGGAGCAGGGTAATCCATATTCCCAGATATTTAAAGGAGTTGCGTCGGATTGGAATATTAGACTGCCAGTCGTAACAGTCCCTCGACAGGTGAAGTGGGACCAATACTGACTTCCTGGGGTTCAGCCGAAGACCCGATGCCTGCCCAAACACCTGCAACAACCGGAGACAGCATGGCCCCGAGGAAGCGGGCTCGGCCAGAAAGAGCAAAACATCATCTGCATATAGTGTCATCTTGTCCGTTTCGGTGTGTGGCCACTCCCATCCCTTAATGTTGACGTCAGCCCGCACCAGGGACCCCAGGGTTTCGATCGCCAGGGCAAACAGCAGGGTTGAAAGGGGGCAGCCCTGCCGCGTGACCCTAGCAATGGGAAAGGCCTCGGACAGAACGCCGTTCACCAACACCCGTGCGCGCGGCTGCTCATAGAGCACTTGGACCAATGCCCGGAACTGTGAACTGAATCCCATCTCGATCAGCACGTCTTGGAGGTATGCCCAGTCCACTGAGTCGAAAGCTTTTTCGAAATCTATGAGGAGGAGAGCCAAGTATGCATCAGTAAGTGTTGATGGGCCAGGGCCAGTTGTACCCTCCGGAGGCAGTGACGGGTCGCGCGTTCTGGCATAAAGCCACATTGGTCCGGATGGACCAGTGAGGGCAAGTACGGCTTCAGTCGTTGGACCAGGATGGTGGCCTTTGAGTTTGATCTCTGTATTAAGGAAGGATATGGGACGGTAGTCCGCGCATTGACGAGAGGGAGGCTGGGATTTCGGGAGGACCACAATAGTGGCAGATAGGAGCCCTTATCAATGGCTTCCTGAAAAAGGCCGGCCAGGTGGGGCACCAGTGTGTCGCGAAATGCCGCGTAGTAATCTTGGGGAAGGCCGTCCGTTACCCATAGATGTAAGAGAAATTGCTTTCTCAATTTCTTTCCTCGAGATGGGGCGGTCCAGGTCCCTCCGGGCTGCTGCCTCCAACCAAGGGGAGACCGGCGTGGCTCCTTTTGAGGAGAACGCGGAGCGATAGGTCGGGGGTTTGTTCTGCATACAGACGCCGGTAGTACCTAGCAAATGTGCGCGCCATCGCTGAAGGGGCATTGTGAGCCGAGCCCTGGTCGTCTACTACTTCAGGAATTATGCAATTCGCCCTGGGAAATGTGGCCAACCTGTGCAAAATCGTGCCATTTTTGTCTCCCCATTCATAAGATTCTTGCCACCGAGGACCTCCATAGGAGCTTGGCTGCGTCTTGAGATAACTGCTTAATCTTGGTCCGGAGAAGGGCTAGCTTCCGGCTTTGGGCGGCGTCTTCAGACAGGGAAAGAGGTTGTTCCAGGTGAAGCGCCTGCGTTTCCCTCGTGGTAATTTCCTCCTGCCTCTGTTTCTTAAGTTGCCCTTTGCGAAGCCCCGTATGGTTGCCTTCCCAGCCTCCCATAGGGGACCCGGGATCGCTCATTGGTAAAGTATTGCTCGAGCGCCCTCCCTACCACCCTCTTAAATTCTTTGCCCTGGAGGAACCAAGCGTTCATCCTCCACGTTTGGTGGGTTGATGGAGGGGGAGTCCCTGTACTGAGGAGCACCGGGGAGTGGTCAGAGATTCCCCTAGGTAGGATGCGAGTGTCTCGAACTGCCGAGCAGTCAGTGGCGGGGAGAAAGATCATGTCTATGCGTGCCTGTGTGTGTTGGGGTGCAGAGGTATGAGTAAAGTGGGTGGTGCGCGGGTGCCACGTGCGCCACATGTCACAGAGGCCCAATGACTCAGACCAAGTCCTTAGCTGCTTCGCTTCCGCAATGCGGGCAGCGGAAGAATCGCCCGTTGTGTCTACAGCTGGCAGGGAGACCGCATTAAAATCCCCGCCCACAACCGTGGCGCCCAGAGGGAGAGTGTTCAGGAGGGCAGAGGTCTGAGCCAGTGTGGACGTTAGCATTGAGGGGGGCGAGTATATGGACATGAGGTTGAGGGGAGCCAGCCAGGGAGCAGCACACCACCACGTATGTGCCCTGAGGGTCAAAGATTACCCGGGACAGTACGAAGGGCAGGTTAAGTCTCATGAGAATGGCCACCCCGCGGGAGCCCCTGGAAAAGCCGGAAGGCCACACTCTGTCAGACCCGTAACAGGCAAGAAAAGGGCAGCAGTTACCCAGGAGATGTGTTTCGTGAATGAGGATGATGTCAATGTGGAGGCGTTGCGCATAGCGCAGGACAGCGGTGCATTTCAGCCTATCCAGGAGACCGTTAACATGACAGGACGTTGAGAGAAGCCCTGGTCGAGGTGTCGTCAATCATTGCGGGCGATGTCTGGGTCTAAGCAATGCCATCCCATGGGGTTGTGTGAGCACATATGAAGGCCAACTTATATGTGGTTGGTCGCAAGCGCTAAGAGCTAGTGCAGCCCTAGAGGAAGAAGTATGTGCCTGTCCGTGGAAGCTGACACAACAAAACAAACAAAACATCAACAAAGGACAAAACCAATCGCCAACCACCCTCCTTCCCCCCCCCTACACTTCGAGAACGGAAGCATCTGTCGAACCCCCATTGAACTAGACCAAACTAAAACGCTCAGATTGATTGTGTGGAGGACCCCTCCAGAAGAACGGATAACCAGTGCATCGGTATGAAACAATGTGAATAAACATAGGTCTACCAAAGTCAGATGTTCCCCTCGGCAGGGCACCCCACCCCAGTGGCGGTCATATGTCTAAATCTGACCACAAGGCTGCTAAAGAGTGGGAGTGCGGGAAAGGTCCGAGTCCACCTGGACCAGTGGCCGGGAGGAGCCCAACAAGTTCTCAGTGGAGCGATGCCTGCTGCGTGGTGGAGAGCATGATTGGCTGGAGGAGTCACGACGGTCGGGAGCCGTCACACTCAAGGATCTGGAGGCTGTCGCTCGTGATTGGCGCCCCTTACGAGACCTCGTGCGATGCCGGCGTTGACGTCCCACAGGCTGTGACCCCTTGCATTCCGAGGAGGTGTCGCGCCGGGGGCGGAGGGGGCGCTCCTCTGTCAACCATGTCCGCGCCGCCTGGGGAGACTCAAAGAATTGTGTCTTGCCTTGAAAAATGACCCGAAGGCGTGCCGGGAATTGCAGCTGGTATTACAGGCCCAGAGCACGTTGCTTTTCCTTCACTTCCATGTAGGAGCGCCGGAGCTTCTGGACCTCCCTGGTGTAGTCCGGGAATATCATAATGACGTGGTTTTGGAACTTGAGGGGACCTGCCGCCCGCAGGATGGCATCACGGTCTTTGAAGTTGAGAATTTTAAGGATGATGGGGCGGGGTGTTTCAACAGGAGGAGGCTTGGGTGCCAAGGACCTGTGGGCTCTCTCCACTACGAACCATGCTGACAGAGCCTCTCCAGGCATCCATGACTCAAACCATTCTTCAACGAAGTTGGCCGCTTGACTCTCCTCCACCCCCTCAGGAAACACCCCCAGGCGGAGGTTGTTGCGAGGTGCTTTGTTTTCTGCAACTTCGGCACGCCTGTGGAGCTCCCTGGTGTGATTGCGAAGTTGGGCCACCTGTTCCTTGAGTTGGGAAATGTCGTCCTCGGCCGTGGAAATGCGAGATTCGGCCTCCGTCAGTCGTGCGGTGGCATTGCAAAGGTCTTGCCTGAGGAGCGACACGTCTACCTTGATTTCCCTAATCTCCCCTTCAACGGATGCCTGAGAGGCATTGATGGCCTGGAGGATGGTGTCAAGATCTCTGGCTTGGGGTGGAGGGGGGGCGGGTAGGCCCCCCGCTTTTTCTGTGGTTTTACGTCGGGTAGCTGAGGCTCTTAACCTCGAGCTCCCTTCTGTACCTATCAGGACCAAGCTCCTGACGGAGATCCTGCAGCCGCAGCCCTCCTCTGCGGAGCCGTTACTGCCCTTCAATGAAGCGCTTACTGATATCCTGTTGAGCACCTGGATTAAACTTAACACAGGAGTCCCTGTAGACAAGGGTGTGGCGCGCCCTCATCGCCCAGTGACCCCAGCTTTCTCACACAACACCCGACGCCTGACTCTTCTGCTTCGCCGAGTGTGTTCCCTTCTGCTCCTCTGGACAAGGAATCTAGGAAACTGGAGCAATTTGGGAAAAAGATTTTCACATCTGCCAGCTCTGGGTTGCAGGCGGGGAATACTGCGTGCCTGCTAGGCCGCTATTCCTATTCTGTGTGGGACACTCTGGCACAGGTGCTGCCTCAGTGCACTGTGGAAGCACGGGCGGTTCTCTCCTAAGCCATTACCGAAGGGAGAGATGCTGCGAAATGTACTATTCGTTGTGAGCTTGACACAGCTGATTCTCTTGGTAGGGCACTTTCCACAACTATGGCGCTCTGTCGTTATGCTTGGCTCTGCACTACTGGCTTCTCTGGGGATGTCCCAAACACCCAGTTGGACATTGCCTTTGACGGTACACGCCTCTTTGGTGATAAGGCGGATAGCACCCTGGAACGCTTTAAGGACTCTCGGGCTACGGCCCAGTCTTTGGGTCTCGCCACCACGCGTACTCCCTCGGGGTCCGCTTTTCGGTCCTTTCGAGGTCAAGGTCGGGGCGCCCAGGCACGTTCTTTTCAGACCCGCAAGTCTGCGCAGCCACAGTCTCAGCGCAGCGGCAGACGTGGGACCTGCCGTGGTGGATCCCGGGGACAGCGGACGGGTCAGTCCACCACCTCCCCTGCCGCCTCTAAACCTTCCTTGTCCGATGTTTCAGGCCCACCTTACGCCAGTGGGAGGCAGGATTTGCCATTACCTTCCCCACTGGCGCTCCATAACCTCAGACAGGTGGGTTCTGCAAATAGTCCGCAGGGGCTACTCCCGCCCCTTCGTAACTACCCCTCCAGCCATGCCACCTCAGTACCACCGCATGTCGGGGAAACACTTGGCACTTCTCCAGCAGGAAGTTACAGCCCTCTTGGTCAAGGGGGCCATCGAGCGCGTACCAATGCCAGAAGTAGGTCGTGGTTGTTACTCCCGCTACTTCTTGGTTCCGAAGAAGGACAAAGGTCTGCGCCCTATCTTAGACTTCCGGAACGTCAATCGCTTCCTCCGGAAGGAGAAGTTCAAGATGCTCACACTAGCTCAGGTCTTTTCTGCTCTAGACCCGCAAGACTGGCTGGTAGCGTTGGACTTGCAGGATGCTTATTTTCATATTCCCATCCTGCCAGCCCACCGGCGTGACCTACGGTTCACGGTGGGCCACGAGCACTTTCAGTTCACTGTCCTTTTCGGCCTTACCAGCGCCCCTCGGGTGTTCACGAAAGTGATGGTGGTGGTCACAGCTCATCTGCGCAGATCAGGGGTTTCAGTCTTCCCCCTATCTCGACGACTGGCTATTGAAAGTGGGCTCGCCCCAAGCAGTTGTCTCCCACCTCCAGACTACGGCCGACCTCCTGCATTTGCTGGGGTTTTCCATCAACGTGCCGAAGTCGCACCGGATTCCCTCTCGGAAACTCCTCTTTATCGGAGCAGTTCTGGATACGGCTCAGTTTCGGGTTTATCCTCCCGAACAGCGAGGGACAATCGGGCTATGATTCCGATCTTTCAGCCCTGGTCCTGGGTTCGGTCAGGAAGACACCGAGGCTGCTGGGCCTCATGGCCTTCTGCATCCTGCTGATCGATCATGCCAGATGGCATATGCGGGCTCTGCAGTGGGACCTGAAGTTCCAGTGGACGCAGCATCGGGGGAACCTGGCCGACTACGTCCAGATCTCAGAGGGCACTGCACAGGACATGCAGTGGTGGCTCACGAACCAGCGTTGTGTCAGCGGCAGATCACTCTCCCTTCCCCAACCGAAGCACACAGTAGTGACGGACGCGTCCCTCCTGGGATGGGGCGGCCACATGGGAGAGGCGGAGATCAGAGGCATCTGGTCTCCGGAGTCCAAGCGCCATATCAACCTTTTGGAGCTCAGGGCGATCCTACTTGCACTGAAAGCATTCCTTCTCTCTGTCAAGGGGAGAGTAGTGCAGGTGTTCACAGACAACACCACTGCCATGTGGTACTGCAACAAACAGGGCGGGGTGGGCTCGTGGACCCTATGTCAGGAGGCTCTACGTCTCTGGACGTGGCTGGAACATCGAGGCATTTCCTTGGTGGTTCAACACCTGGCAGGTTCACTGAATGCCAGGGCGGACGAACTCAGCCGACGGTGCATGTTGGATCACGAATGGCGTCTTCACTCGGAGGTGGTGCAATGTCTCTTTCAGCAGTGGGGAGAACCTTGGTTAGATCTATTCGCCACCAAAGAGAACGCGCAATTTCAGCATTTCTGCGTGTTGGAGTTTCCAAAGTGGCACTCGCAAGGCGACGCTTTTCGTCGCGAGTGGAGTTGTGGTCTGTTGTACGCCTTTCCACTTATACCACTTCTGCCCAGAGTGCTGAAGAAGATCAGGCGCAACAGGGCACAAGTCATTCTTGTGGCACCGGACTGGGCTCGAAGAGTTTGGTATCCCGGGCTACTCCAGTATGAGCATGGATCCCCCGATCCGACTGCCTCTTCGGGAGGATCTCCTGTCGCAGCAACAGGGGACGGTACTCCACCCGAACCTGTCCAGCCTCCACCTCCTTGCGTGGAGATTGAGCGGCGACAGCTGATTCCATTTGACTTACCTCCCGAAGTCTGCAATGTGATTCTGGCAGCCAGGCGTCCCTCCACTAAAACGGTAAACGCCTGTCGGTGGAAAAAATGTGTGGCATGGTGCACAGCCAAGTCTGTTGATCCTCTTGCTGCCCCTCTTTCTGAGGTCCTATTGTTCCTCCTTTCTTTGGCCCAGCAGGGCTCTGCTTTGGGCACCATCAAGGGCTACCTCTTTGCTCTTTAATCCTTTCTTAGGTTGCCTGATCAGCCCTCTCTTTTCAAGACCCCGGTTGTCAATAGATTTCTCAAAGGCATTACTCACCTTTTCCCTCCTATTCCTTTTGTGATGGCTCAATGGGATTTGAACCTGGTTCTCACATATCTGATGTGCGCTCAATTAGAGCCTCTTCATAGCTGTCCATTGCGGTTATTGACTTTGAAAACTGTCTTCCTGGTGGCCATCACCTCCGCTCAGCTGGTGAGCTCTTTCCTGCAAACCTCCTTTCCTGGCGATTCATCCGGACAAGGTTGTGCTTCGACTGTGTCCCTCCTTTATACCAAAAGTAGTCTCTGCCTTTCATCTCGGGCAAACTGTAACTCTGCCCCCTTTCTTTCCGCCTCCACACCCTTCAAGAGAAGAGTAGAGGCTCCACCGTCTGGACCCAAAACGTGCGCTCTCGTTCTATCTCAATCGCACACAACAGTTCTGGTTGGATGACCAGCTCTTTGTTGGCTACGTGGGCGCAAAGAATGGCCGGGCTGTGCACAAACGAACTATCTCCCGTTGGGTTGTCCTGTGCATCAAAGCCTGTTACTCTCTGGCTAAAAAGGTACCTCCGGTTGGGCTGCGTGCCCATTCTACCAGGGCGACGGCAGCTACCACAGCATTGGGATGTGGTGTCCCCCTGCAAGACATCTGTCAGGCGGCCACTTGGGCCTCGTTGCATACTTTCACTAAGCATTATTGCCTTGACAGTCAGGTTCGGAGAGACGGCTTCTTTGGCCGTTCAGTTCTCTGTGAATTTCTGGTGTAATATCACTTCGCAGACCCACCACCGGGGTTGGTATTGCTTGGGTATGTATTCTAAGGTAAGGAATCTATCACCAACGTGTCTCTTACAGATGCACAAGTTACTTACTTGTGTAACGATATATCTGTAAGAGATATTAGTTAGTGATAGATTCCTTACCTCCTGCCCATCCTCCCCATTCTGCGAACTGTTCTCTAGGGTTCAGGTTATCCCTTTCTGGGCCCTAATTCTATTGCACCAGTAGTCGGTCTCTGGCATGGCTCTGCGCTTCTTGCGCGGAAAAGGTGTGTACAAAACTGACGTCGGCGCACTGGGAGCGTCTAAGTAGCTCTGACGACGTCATCTCGGCGGCTACGACGCCAGCGACGTACATGGAGCCGTACGATGACACCTACCGACGCGCAGGGGTACTGCTGACGTAAACTTTGCGGTTCCAGTCTGACGCCTGGGGATATTCTAAGGTAAGGAATCTATCACTAACTAACAGATATATCGTTACACAAGTAAGTAATTTGTGCATCACTTGGTTAGCTCATTCTAACAAGACAACCTCAGGATAGTCTACCTTGACAACTGCTCTTCAGATAGGTGGGCTTTGTGCAAGTCTTTTAGGCAGTCAGATATTAGCTCCTTTCCATGCTTGGCAGATCTATCTCACTGCCTTCTTTTCAGTCACAGCAGCAAGGACTGTACAGTGTCCATATCTTGTCTTCTCCAACCTTTAGCAAAGGTTCCTTTCCTGGTAAATATCACTGCCAGAACTGATTATGTGAAAGATCTCCTTAAAGTTCAGACGAAGTATGTGCTTACAGTGCTCGTGTCACATATATTTCTAGAGGCTCCAATGCCTTCATGGGCCGCTTTTCGTTGCTGGAGTAACCACATCCACAACAGTCGCCACTATTGTGAAACACTGGGACTAGTATGGGGAACCTCCTCAAGATCTATGACTGTGTTTAAAGATTAAATTAGAAGCTTGCGCTGCCTTTTCTTCTTCTTTTATTAGCTTAACAACACCACCAACGTGCACCTAACTAGGGAAGCACCGTCGCAACTGTCTTCATGGAATCTTCTTCACTGGAGCCTTGGTTCTAGACTATCTGGCTGTGCGGGTGCACTTAAAGGGAAACAACAGTACACAATTGCATGAATAATACATATGAGATTATAACAGACTGCTAGGTCTTACCTTAATGGAAAGTGAAGAGTCCATATCGTAGAGCCTCTACAGTAGGCAAACAAACATTAGGTATAGACTGTTGCTTATGCATCTTCGTGGTGAACCTTTCCCGTAAAACCTGCACTGCTACCTGCTTTAGAGTGCATGGAGCCCAAGATATTATAGTACCCCAAATCACTGACAATTGACCCACCAAAGTATTTCTTTTCTGTGGTTTGTCTGTCAGCAGTCACCACCAGATTTGTGTATGCATGAAGAAATTACAGTGTAACTAATGTAAACATGTTTAACTGTTTGATAAATGTAGGGGCTTAAAAGCAGTGTCAAGATATAGCTATCAATTTCATTAGAATGAGATCGCACCATACCTAAATCAGAAAGTAGCTCCCACCATACCTCTCACTTTCAATGCTCCTTGCTATTATTGGTCTCACAAATGCAGGAAGTCACTAAGAACTTTATTGTTCATCTGATGTAAAAAACTACTTTTCTTTCAGGGAAATCGTGTGCACTCAAGTTAGGCTTACTTAATTTGACTTATTTGTTATGATGTGGGAGATTATTTTGACTGGAAAACAGATATATTGTGTCCATTAAACAACATTGTTTTTCATAATATATGCTCGGTGTTGGTTACTGTGTTTTACCTTATCAGTACATACCAAAGGCATAGCTTGAGGATTTGATACACTCTGGTAAGAAAGGGTTCCAGCTGCTCAGTAACCATCAAGATTGATTGTTTGCATACCCTTGTTAATAACCACCGAGATTGATTGCTTGCAAACTAGGCTGAGGGGTTTGTTTGTTGTGATGACAAATATTAATGAAATGTCAGTACCAATACAAAGATTAACATTTTTGGCATACCTAATCTGATGTTAAATGGCTTCTTGTGTTCGTTTTTAGGATAAAATGTTCACTAAGAGAGGTAGGCTGCTTTGGAAACGTGTCCGGATTTTGCTAAAAGGGAGATTGTCAAATTTATTGAATTAGTTACCTCCCTGTGCCTGCACCTATATACCTCATTTAAAAAGGATTGTTTTTGTTTTTAAGAAACAAACTTTCACCCACATCATCATTGTGGCATGCTTGGTCATTGAGTCCTCTACACTTGAGTGTATGTGCCTTCGGACTGACTTAACCGTAACTGAGTTAGCACTTAGAATATTTTTCTAAACTGGATCTATGTGATAGGTGGTTAAAATTGCCTTTAGAAGCACCTTCTTTGTTGCTATTCCTGTAAGAAGACATTTGCAGTGTATTAGTACTTCTGTATCAGGGGGGTCTACGTTTTTTGGCCGATTATACCCACTCTTCTGGGTCACACACACCTTTTTCAGGACCAAAAAGGTCCTTGTAATGCTCTTTTAAATGCCTCTCTTCTTGTGGTGCCAGTATCGGTATAGATTGTCATACAAACTGCTCTAGGATTTCCTTGTCGGCATCTGGAGAAATAGGAAAATGGTGAAACTGTATACAGTTACATATAATGCTTCCATCTCGTAAACATCCAGGTGTTCACCTGTGATAATCTGCAAACTCTGGCTTAGTGCATTCAGTGACACACACTTGATGGGACATTTATCATGAACAGAAAGGACTCTTGTTCATTCTAGTATGGCAAAGAGCTCAGGTCTGGTATGTGTTAAACATTGTAATTTACAACATATGGTTCATGCTCCTTTTTGCTACTTGTACAGGCGCACACTGTCATCCATGCTTTATGCAAATTTGTCAATCATATGTCACTATCTCTCCTGTCCTACTTTTATAAGGACATTTACTGGCCCCGTAGAAGTCTACTGGAAGATAGTCCTTTCAGTCACACACTGTTAAGGGTATAAGAAGTGACAAAGAAAAGTTATATAGTACTATTTAACCATATTTTTTAGTTCTTAGGGGGACAGTTTGTCCTGTACTTACATCATGAAAGGAATCAGTTAGCTATTCACGTATATGCTCTTCAAGCCCCTGCATTTTGGCTAGCACAGATATGGGTTTTTATGATTCTACTATGGGCATCATTCTGGCTCACGTGAACTGATATTGTGTTTGTGATGACATATTGTGTCAACAAGTGACGCAATGTCTGGTTCCATTGTGTCTGTTGTGTGCATGTGCTTTAACCCAGCCTAAACATTGTTTTGGTTTGAAATGTCTAATGTGGTTTCAGTCCTCATTGGATACATGTTTGGCCTAATGTATTTGTCCCGTCTGCATTCCTATCTCCTGTTGATGTGGTCTGTATAAATAACAATGACTCGCACGTTTTTCTGTATTCACAATGTATGACTCCCAGGGAGGATTTCATAATGACAATATTTACTGGCTGCATTGCTCCTCATTACGGATGCCTAATATGCCAGTGATATTTTTACTGAGGAATAAGACAGTATGTGCAATAATTAGAATCAAGGGAAGTAAACATCCTCTTTATTTGATTTCCTATTCAATATAGTTATTGATCTATTCAATATAGATATTAATGCCTATTGCTGTTTAAATCAAATTGTTGCCCTCAGAACTTAAGAGACCACCTTACAAGTGCCTAGTATCCTGAGACAATGTGTGTACAATACTTAGATATCACTTTTTTTGTTAGTGCATATACGGTCAATGATAGTGGGGTCTTACTGGATGATGTACATTTGACAAGCCATATAGAAACTAGTTAAAGGGATTTTATTGTTGAGGCGTAGTTTGTGTGTTTCCACTTCCCGAGTACAATTGGGGTGCATATTTGTCGTCTGTGAGTGTTCCACTTGCTCCAGATTTGTTCCCATTTCTTGGGGCACCCTCTTTTATCATAGACTGACTGTTCTTCCACCATAGCCCAGTCCATATCCCTCTCCCATTCCATCATGGTGGGCAGTGTCTCCACTCCCCATTTCCTCACAATGGTTCCCTTGCCAATTGCACAGCCTAGTGTGACCATAATACGCTCTTTTCTATCGAGGTCTGTTGATTCCCATATATTGAGTAGGCATTGTTGTGGTGTTTGCTGAATTGGCTTGTCTATCACTCTCTGTAATTGTGTCATTATTGCTCCCCAGTATCTCTGGATGAGAGGACATCCCCATAGAATGTTGAAGAACGTGTCCTCCAACCTACATTGTCTACATGTAGAGTCATCTTTCCGTTTCATTTTGTGTCATAGTGTTGCAGGAGAAGTATGCTCTGTGCAGGACTGTCAGTTGTATTAGTCTTACTCTGGAGTTTATGGCTACCTCTCTAGGGGAAGCTAGTTCTTCCTGCCAGTCCTCTTCTTCTAATTCTCCTAAGCTACACTGCCACTGCTCCTGCAATTTTGTCGGGATCTGGCCTGGCATCATTTTTGGTATGTCTTTGATATTGCTTTACCATCTATTTGGTATCATATTTGTCCGTCCTCAAGTGGGGACGACTCTGGGGGACATGATCTCGACGGGAGTACCAACATTATTGCATGTCTAATTTGTTAAGTCTTGGATGTTGCCATCTAAAATTCTTCCCTCAACGCATCAAAGGGCTTGATCTTTCCTTTTGCCCATAAGTCCCCCACTTTCGATATGCCTATCATGTCTTATTGTCGAACCCCGTTTTTTTAATTAGTTCTCCAAGTATTTCTGCATCCTATAATGGGGTAGCCCGAGTTATTTTATTTTCCCATCCTAGTTGTTTTGTTACCTTACGCCAGATATGGACTGTTTGTTGCGTCGGCCCCGTTAATACCTGTTGCTTGGGGTTTGTATATATTGCCTGTCTATAACTTCAAGAACCCATAAGGAATTTGTCAATTTGATATCCTGGGTACGAGTGTGGGCCGTATATTCATTAATTAAATACTGTTAGTTGAGTTGCCC
The DNA here is from genome assembly GCF_964204655.1 of Triturus cristatus. Classification (NCBI taxonomy): domain Eukaryota; kingdom Metazoa; phylum Chordata; class Amphibia; order Caudata; family Salamandridae; genus Triturus; species Triturus cristatus. The sequence goes on along the minus strand of NC_140581.1, from coordinate 365,321,022 downwards.
AATAATACAGTCGGACGTCCGGGAGGGCTATACAGCCCTTGTGCCATCTCTTCACCAGTTTACCTATAGCTATCCTGAGGGGGTTCCCTCCCATAGCAGTGTTATTTCGTTCTCAATCTGTGAGAAATATGTGTCTGATAAGGGAAATTGTGTATTTTGTAAGGCATATAAAAATCTTTGTAATGCTATCATTTTAAAGAGAGTGGCGCGGCCCATGAGGCACAGCGGCAGTGTTTTGTATCGTTTTGTAACCGTTTTAGATTATTGAGGAGGTTGTGCGTGTAGAAGAGTGAGGGATCTCTTGTGACGTAGATCCCCAAATATCGAAAGCCTTCCTCTGTCACCGTCACTGTGCAGCCCAGTGGTAACTTTGGTTTGGGACCCTGAAGGATGAATATTGATTTAGACCAATTAATGGTGTACCCAGAGTGTATTCGGAAATTAGTAAGGATTTGCATAATCCTGTTTATTGATGTATTAAGTGACGCCATATAGAGGAGAATGTCGTCTGCCTATAGGGAGATTCTATCTTCCCACCCCTCTGTCCATTGCAGGTCTCCCCTGATCCAGCCCGCAAGGTGCTCCAGCATCAAGGAAAAGATCAAGGGTGAAAATGGGCACCCTTGTCTCGTTCCTCGTTTGAGGGGGAAAGGAAGTGAATCGTGTCCATTCACTACTACGTATACCAGGGGTTGTGCATATAATAGTTTGACCCAGGTTATATATTTGGGGCCAAAAAACAGTCTCTCTAGTACTGCAAATAAATGTGGCCATTTGATGGTGTCAAACACCATTCGAGCGTCAAGTGATAACATTGCTGCTGCTTCTTTGATGGTATCATTTCTACCTAGCACTCCGTTTAGACGGCTTAGGTTTAACGCTGTGTTTCTTCCTGGCATAAAACCGGATTGATCCGGGTGCACAAGGTTCGTAATCACCGGCATTGGCCTGTTGGCCAGCAATTTGGCAAACATTTTTACTTCAGCGTTAAGGAGCGAAATGGGGCTGTATGAACTTCAGAGTTCAGCTGGCTTTCCCTGTTTATGTATCACTACACTGGAAGCAAGTCTTTGGTTTCAGGTTAGACAACCCCGTTGTTTGCCTTCTTCATACATTTCTTTTAGGTGGGGTGCAATTTTTGTAGCGAACAATTTATATAGCTCAGTAGGAAGTCCGTTGGGCTCCATTGCTTTTCCGGATTTTATATTGTTGATTCCCCCGGTGATTTCCTCGTCCTTGATGTCTCTGTCTAGTAAAGTAGTATTGTCCGCTGTCAGGGAGGGGAGACACATTTGTGCGAGTAACTCTTGAGTCATCTGGTGTGGCCAAGGAAGTAGGTGTGTATATCTGTCTCAAATGTATTACATCGTCTCTACTATATCCTGGGGTCTCTTATAGTTGCTCCATTCTTGGATTTCAGACATGCTACCCATCTATTCGCTTGTTCGCTTCTATCTAGCCTTGCCAGTAATTTCCTGACTTTATCGGCTGATTCATATATTTTGTGGAGCACCGTTAGTCACTTACTTTTTGCTTCTTCAATTACTTTGTTTGTGTATTCTTGTCTTTTGATGGCCAATGCGTGGATAGCCTCTTCACTGGTGGTCTGGGCTGTTTGTGATTCACTCTCTTGAATCTCTGTTTCCAAATCTATAAGTTCCTTTTTTAAGCCCTTTTTAATGCCTGACCATCAGGGGGAGCGCCTGGCCCTATGTTACAGTTTTAAAAGCTTCCCAAAGTGTCTGCATAGAGGAAACTGAGTCTTTATTTTCATTAAAATAGTGTTCTGTGGTTTGAATTAAGATATCCTGTATTAGTGGGAGTCGTACGTATCCGGGATTTAGGGAGATCGTGTTCCGAGCTAGCTTTGAACCCCAAGAATAGGTAAGCCATACCGGAGAATCATCTGATATTCCTCTTGCTAAATATCCTATTTCTTTAAAATAGGGCAGTTGATGAGCTGTATATCCATTGTTGCTCTCTTTCAATGTGAGTTTTGGATTACATTCATACTTCTCAATTTGTTCGGTCATGACTGTTTCAAGGTGTCCAACTGTAAAGAAATGGTTGTTTGTTGTTACGTCTACATCCAAGATTGGGCCACTTTTCATGCATCTGGGATTTGATTTTTCAACATGGCATCCTTACATATTTCAGGTTGCAAGTTTATGTAATCATGTACACAACATATAATGTATTACTGTTAGACTAACTGTCCCCCAAATATTGAATGGTCGCTTGTGGCAGAATAATACGTTAAAACATTTCAGTGTCACATCTTATAGCCTTAATAGTGTGTGACTACAAGAACTGTCCTACCGTGAATGCCAATGGGGATAGAAATAGCCTTATTAAAGTCGGTCAGGCTAGAAAGTGATGTATGATTGAGACTTGCATGGAGGACAGTGTGTGCTGTGCACAAGTAACAAATAGGAGCATGATGCATATGTTGCGAATTACAATGTTTAACACATGCTAGACAAAAGTTTTTTACCATACTAGATTTAACAGCTGTGAGTCCTTTCTGCTTATAATAAATCTAGAATCAAGTCTGTGTCACTGAATATACTAAGTTAGAGTTTGCAGTGTATCAAAGACTGTACACCTGGGTGTATGAGATGGAAGTATTATATCTATCTGGTTACTTTTTTATCATTATTTTCCTATATTCGCTGTTACGATCTAAAAATCCTTGTGCGGTTCTTATGTATGCATGCTTGAGTGTATGTATGCAAGATGTAGACAATCTATGCTGGTAATAGAACTATGAATAGGGTTGTGAAAGGAAGCCACAGACCCAATTGGAGACTGTCGATAGGTTTATTTAAGTTTTGCTCATAGTGAGTGACACCACCACGTCGCACTACCGCCGCTCTACTCTTTGTCCAACTTCCTACCACTAGAATGTCCCTTATGATTTCTCATCCTCCCTGTATTCTACATTCTAATCCCCATCCTAGATAAAGATAAAATCCCAACACATCCCCCTCTCAAAACATAGACAAAAACAAAATGAATGAATACACATATGTAAAGACAGAAATAAGAAACCCCTTAAGATATACACAAACCTATTGTAATAACATATACCGAGAAAATGAAGTGTATATAACATTCAATGTAATCCTTGTGCCAAAATGTAAACATAAAGAACCGCAATACACAAATACACTGTGATGTGTAAAAATAACCGGAATACACATATACAGTATAATTAGGGCTCCCGGTTTTATGTATTTTCGTTTTTTTTTTTTTTTTAACATTTCCATCTGTATTTATCCATATTTATTTTGTGTTTTGCGTATAAATGAAGTTAAAAAACTGTACATTTCCATATTTATTTAACTGATAGATGCGCACTCATACTTTGATATCTGTAGTGTGTTAGCTATTTAAGCTGTCAAATTTTACATAACAATACAACCACTGGTAAATACAAGCATTATACCATAAATGTATGTTGACCTATGACCTTATTTAAAGAAATGTCATCCTGTTTTTTAATTTCCCATGCTGTCCATCTGCTCAGCTGCTGGCCTATAATCCATGAAAGACAGCATAGAGAGTCACTACAAGATGCACCATTTTCTGTATTTATCCACTTTTAAAAATAAATGCAGACAGAAAACACATTGCTTTCCGTCTATTTAACTGTAAAAATCCATAAAAACAGAAAACAGGGAGCCTAAATTATAATGTAAAAACAGGAGTGCATGAACTTGAAATTCATTCACCTTAATGTCATCCCACAATGTACTTCTTGTACCATGGCGGTTTGCGCCTCTCTTTTTGTATGGGTCACACATGGCTCACTTTCACACACTCGATCAGACACTTCACCAAACCAAGTGTGCACCAAGTCAGCTTTTCCCTTCAGAAAGACACCAACCCTGTACTTTTTCCAAATCTTTCCATCAGAAGTATGCACCACATTTGAAGTTATTTTGACCACCTGAACAAGAGCAGATACTTCTACACTTGCCTTTAACAACATAGCCAAGTTTCTTAATTATGACTCAAGAAACCACAACTATTCCTCGTAGGTCTGCGCTCTCGCATGTGCTCACATGTTTTCCCTGAACCTCTTTCCTGACATCAACCACAGCAGACAAACGTGAGCTATCCGAAAGGTGTTGTTCCATCCATTCCCTATTGAGTTGGGACCCAGGTACTCGACCATGCAATAAAACAAAAGGTGATACTCCACTAGTAACATTAAGAATAGTTCTGTACGCCCTTACCAGTTAATCCACCACACTCTACCAATTTAGATTGTTTGCCATCCCTAACTGTAACTGATCCATCAATGTACCGTTAAAATGTTCCACAAATCCATTGCTTTTAGGATGGCACACAGAGGACTTAGTATGCTTGATGTAGTGGGTACTCGAGAATGATTCCATTTCCTCTGACACTAACTGGGTGCCATTGTCACTTACAATTTCAGCAGGATACCCTTCCTTTATGAACACTCTGTATAAAAATTGAATGACTGTAGCAGTGCTAACATTGTTAACAAAACCAACTTCTGACCACTTCTACAAGTAGTCCATCAACACAATAGCAAATTTAGAACCTTCACCAAGCACTTATATGGGACCAGCTATATCCATATCTAATTTTGCCCATAGTACCAACGGTGATTCCACTGCCTCAATCGAGGACAGTTGCGTCACCCGAGTCTTGTCACTCACAATACAAGGATCACAGTTCCTGAAAATCACTCAACAGCCTTATCCATACCAGGCCACTAAAATCCTCATGCACCCTGCGCTTCATTGCTCTTATCGCAATATGGCCTTCATGCTCTAATTCTAGCACTTTTGCTCTTTAACAGGTGGGTAAAACCATTATCACATGTCCACTCAGAAGCAACCGGACCATACAGTTTCAGTTCAATCGCTAAATCCATGGAATTGGGCTATCCTTGCACAACCTTAGACATGACTTTGCTTAGTACAGTGTCATTCTTTAATTCATCTCTCCATTTCCTCTCTTCTATGGCCCCATTCAGCATGCTATTGACCAAATGTGCCATGCAAACAATCTCCGTGTCATCAACCACCTCCTTATCAACACTTTCCAGAGGCATTCTAGATGAAAAGTCTATCACATTCCTTTTACCCGGAACGTGATCAACAATATAGTTAAACTCCTTTAGACGAAACTGACACTTTGCGATCCTTGACGTGGCTTTGGCACTGCCCTTGGCACAAAAAAAAATCAGCCAGGTGTTTATGATCTGTGCTCAGAACAAAAGGAACACCCACATGTAAGTGCAGAAGTACTGTGCACCCCTCCATAACGCTAAAGCTCCTTTTAATAGATATGATCTACCGCAGGGATGGCCCTGGACAAAAAAGCAACTACCTCTCACTCCCATTGTTTAGTTTTTGAAAAAGGACGGCACCCTAACCCAAATTACTAGTCTCTGTCACAATTCTACACTTGTCATTAGTTTCGAATAACTTTAAAGGACCAGCCGAAATAATGTCAGAACGTATTCTGTCAAAAGCATTCTGATATTCATATTCCCACACATCATCCTTTTTTCATTAAGCTCTCAAGAGGACCAGTTTTGTCAGCAAAATAATGCACAGACTTTTAATAAAACTCCACCAACTGTGAAAAAAAAAAAATGTAACTGATACTTATTAGCAGAATGGAAGCATCCTCAATGGCCCTCAACAGTTTTACTTTAGGGCTAATCCCAAAACTCGATGTATGATGACTTAAGTATTCCACACTTAACTCTTCTTCGAATTTACAGTTATCACTATTAAGAGTTAGCCCCTTGTCATGTAGAATATGTAAAACTCTCTCTAGGCGTGTATTGTTTTGTTACACATTGTGACCAAACACTAAAATATCATCCTAATAGTATTGCACTCTGTCACAATCCTTATAAATCTCTCTCTTAAGTTTTTGATATACTGACAAAGGAGATGCAAACCCAAATGACATCCATTTGAAGCGAAACGCACCCTCAGAAGTCACAAATTAGGTCAAATATCTCGACTCCTCACACAAAAATACCTGATGGTACACCGCCGACATCTCTAGAGTGGTAAACACCGAGGCGCCTTCCAAAGTGCTTAACATCTCACTTATGTTGGGTAAATGTTCTCTATCAACCCTTATGTTGAGATCTCGCAAATCAGCATACAAACGCATCAAATTATCACTCTTCCTTGCTAAAATCACAGGCGCAAGCCATTCAGAACATTCAATAGGCTCAATCATGTCCAGTTTACAAAGCTTGTCTAATTCCCTTTGCAAATCATCTCTCAGGGACAATGCCACTCTATGCACTTTGTGCTCCACAGGACTGGACACTATTCCAATACAATCTTGTGCAGAAAGCCTTACAGTTTGCCTAGTTGTTCCATGAGCACCCCAGGAAATTTGCTTAGCTATTGGGTCCCAGGCCAAACACTCACACACAGAACCACCAATTTGAATTTGGAAACCGTGCAATCAGGATGGTAGAGGTCCAAAATTATATCCAATTCACCTTGATCTTACCTGCCTAACAAATTAGAACCCTCTTTAGCCACATATACCACCCCTTGAGCAGATTTTCCCTGAAACTCAAACATCCTGTCAAACTTGCCTTCAACCTCAATTCTCTTTCCTCCATGAGCACACGTATTCAAAGTAGAAGGCTGAAGCGCTTGGGACTTGCATCTTAAGAATACTCTAGGGCAAATTAAAGTATGAGGGAATCCTGAGTTGGCCATTAAAGCCACTTCCACAACATTAATCATAGCATTGCAAAACTGAGGGTTCCTCATAAGAGGCTTTTGTTCTCCCACAGCATTACTTTTGGTGATTTCCGGCCCATCCATTCCTTTGTCCATGACCACAGTCAAAATTAAGTCATCATCATTAGATAACGCATTCTCTTCCACCTTTAACGCTATGGATTTGCAAGAACTGCAACAGTCTCTCACAAAATTGCTTTTACAATACATTTGTAACTTGTCTGAGCCAAAGCAGGACAATTCTTGGCAGAAGCCATATGATTGTGACTCCCACATTAACATTATGCAGTAACCCTGCTCGAGTTGTTTTTCTTGCTCTGTGTGTGGGTAATTGTTTCCCATCCTTGCACCCCTCTTTTGCTTGAAGTATATTCACTTTTTTAGTCGTTTTGGTTGATAGGCTGATAGTTCTCTGAAGTATGCGACAAACTTTTCAGTGGCTCTAGCAATAGTGATGGGTGTCTCCCAATTAGGATCCTCTGTAGAAAGTAATCTTTCTTGAATGTCTTTATTACTTATTTCCTCGATTAATTGATCACTAATGATTTAATCTTTGGTTTCACGGTAATTACACATAACAACTAACTGTCGCAACGTGGAGACAAAATCATCAATCGATTCCCCATATTGTTGTCCTCTTTGTAAAAACTTGTGTCTTTCTAATACTCCATTCTTGGCCGGGGTAATTCGTTTATCCAATGTTCTTATGACTGAAGCATATTCATCCACAACATCCACCACAATCATTTCCCTAGAGGCTCCCTCCTGATGTAATTGTACCTTCACTTCTTCTAAAAATAAAGTTTCTTAAAATGGATCTCACTTCAGAAGCCAAGTTATCGATGAGCAGGTTATTGGTGAAAGTATCTACCTCAATAGTATCTAAGTATGCCTCAAAGACCTTCTTTCATTGCATCGAGTTCAACGGAGGCACTCCAGGTGCAGTCAGAAAAGCAGGAGGTGCACAGATATTCTTAATGAGGTAAAGCTTTGTAGATATATTTGAGCAAAAAGTTTTCACACACTATGAATTCGCTGATATAAACAAAGGAATTTAATTCCAATGGAGACATTTTTTTACACACTATGAATGCAGCACTGAAAAAGGAATTAAGTCCACTGGATCAAAGACTCCAGTAATGTATGAACCAGAGAAAGAGGTAGTGTTCACTTAGAGCAGTACGTTGGGCTCTCATAATAAGATACTGATCATTCAGAGCATAAGTTTCCTTATTCCAAAATGGTGTCTGTACATGGAAATAGGCATTGCCCAAATTAAAATGGTGGATGCGACAAAATGCTAAATATGAGCTTTCGCACTTCGCCCAGACCAGTTTCAATGCCACCGCCCACTCGCTGCAATGACTCAACAATTGGCTGCAGCCAAATGGTTTACGCGACGAGCTGCCAGAAATGAGCTTGCACATGTTAAGGCCAATTTCAGGTGTTTGTGCGCACACACTGCAAACCGCCTGAATGCTCCGCAGTGATTCAAACATAAAGCCAACAGTTTGGGGTATGTCCGCCCCAAATGAACATGAGGAGAGCTTTGTAGAAAGAAGAGCCCACTCCACAAGAGGAATGCCGGTGCGGAAAGGTGATGTTGAAGAAGAGCCGATCCGCTCGTCACCACTAAAAGGAAGCCAGAGACCTCGTCGAAGATTTTAGATGGGGTTATTTAAATTCATCTCACATTGAGTAACACTACCGTATCGCACCACGACTGCCCCACTCCTACACCTAAATGTCCCAACTGACTTCTCATTCTTCCTGTGTTCTACATTCCAATCCCTAGCCCAGATAAAGATGAAATCCCAAAATGTTGCTGTAAAATAATGAACATTACAGGGATCTTCTTGGACCTGAGGAAACCCCTGTGACCCAGAAGGGCAAGTAAAATCATCCGCCACATGTAGACTTACTGAGACAGGAGTACTAAAACACTCCAGGCGTCCTCTTATGTGTTTAATCTTGCCATAGGACCCGACGATTAAAGGAACTGTAAATAGGGTATTCCTTAACCAAGTACCACAAAGATACCCCATTTAGGACAATATTTTAAGACTTCCATCAATTGAGCTCTCACAGATGCACTTAAACTCCGGACGAGCACTCAGTGATCAAGCATGCCACAATGATGATGTAGGTGAGAGTCTTTGTGTGTAAAAAACCCCCAAGAAAACCTTTTTTCATGATCACTATGGGTACTTGTGAGAGCTATATAACCACACTATCCCCGGGAAAGTCCTGGGAGAGGGAACCAGAGGCGCGGGCGCTAGGAGCAGTCAGCCTCCAACATAAAATGTTTAACATAAATGGGGCCACTCCCAGTATAGAGACCAAGGTTTAACACTTGAGCACCTTGGTCTCTATACTGGGAGCCGCCCCATTTGTGTTAAATACTTGTGAGAGCTAACAAGTTCAAGAAATTTGACAGTCACCTTTACTGCCAAACGTGAATACGTTTCCTCAGTAGACTACCTATCTTGCTGAACCTATAATAAGGTAGTGTGCACGTGGAGCTTGCCTACTTCAAACCTTCTACCTTTGCTTTTTCTTTGAAAAGCGGTTATTAGTATAACTCAGTTTTCCAGATTTTGGGATAGGAGTATTTTTTTTATGTCTTTCGTTTCTAATGTGTGATATTTTCAATTTGTATACAGGTACTGTTTCAGTTGTTTACCTGGTTTTTCTGGTAACATTGAAAGTTGTACATCTGGGATTTCATCTCGATTTTCACTGGATGTCACTCTCCAAATTTGATATACCAGGTAAGATTAATATTACAACGTGATATTGTATGTTTGTATGCTTAGCTCAAGTTTAAACAGGGCATACTTTAACAAACACAAAGTGGGATATGCATAGCATAATGTGATTCCCACAGTCTTGGCAAATTGTTAGCTAATGAGGTTTAATGTATGTGTTGGGATGCAGTTTAAACCACATCATTATTATTATTACTTGTATTACTTATCAGTTACGATAATGATCACAGCACTGGGAAAGATATAAAACAGGACATCATCTTCGATGTGGAACTTTCTGAGCTTTCGGATTTTTTGCAGTTGGGCCAATGTTGATGGAGAAGAGTGAAATAGGGTGGCACATTAGATAACTGTGTATTGGAACTCAGCGGGTACGGGATAGTCTGGTGTCCCACAGGATCTTACTGAGTGTTCAGATTCAGAAAATGTTTATGCCCCTGTGCTTTTATCCGTTTCCATCAAAGATGGCACAGCAGTCTGTGACCTGGTCACTAGAATGGAGGAGAAAGACTTGCTAGCCTAAACAAGAAGACCATCAGAGAATGGCTCCGGGGTGCCTTGTTGGTAGCGAGGCAACAGTGTGTGCCTGTGGAGCAGAATGGAGTCTTGGTACACGACAAGGAGAAGGCTGAGGATAGGCTATGGATTTCTGCCCTACTTAATGAAAGTAACCTAAGTAACAATTTAAAAGTACTGTGGGTCTTGTTTTTCACTCTTAAAGAGCAGTGTCTTTCAAGTGACACCACTCATCATGCGACCCGAAGATTGCCATGGCAATCTTATTTCCAGCAGTATGAAGATGGAAAATATTTTGAGGACTCTCGTTCTTCAAGCTTTACCCAAGAGCTACTAAACAACCTTTCTGCAACATTGAAGTCATTGTTTGTAGAAGGGGGCACTGGCAGAAGAAAGAGACAAAGGAAGGGAGCAGGGCTTTAAGTTGTCCGCCAGTAAAGAAAACAAGCATTTGCAATGCAATAGGTCCCGCATTTGCGAGAGTTTGAGCTATTTGCGTTGTAAATGACAATGCTTTTTATTTATGTGATTTGAAAGCCTGCAAGCAGTGTGTAAACATGCACTTTGTACTTATAGTCATTGTTTACCAGCAGGAAGGCTGGCATTAACTGCACCTCTTTTACTGCCAGCCTTGCTTCCTGTAAGCAAGGACTAAAAGTACTAAGTGTGTATTTATGCACCGTTTGCTGGTTGTCAAAACATATAAATAAAAGGCATTGTCATGTATAATGCCAATAGCTCTCACCTAAACAAGTTGTTTTATTAAAGACATGGGTAACCACTAACCATAAATATTGTGTGTTACACAAGTAAGCTGCCTCCAACTTATGCCCATATAATAAATGATGGGTGAGAATATTTCTCTCCGGAATGCAAGAAGGTGAAATGGTTTGCCCGAGATCTGGTGAACAGCCATTAAAATGACCTTATAATGAGCAAGCCATGTGTTGGTAAAACATTCAGGCTAAGGCAGCAACGCTCCACCTGAGAGAACACCAGTAAACACAAATAATAATGCCTTTAACAATGGAAAACTTAAGAAACAGTTCTTCAGAAAATGTAATTGTCAATTAAGGAGTAGTAAAGGTGGGGCGCAGGCACAGGGGTACTTTGCATTCAGGTCTCTTGCATTCAGTTTTAATTACAAGCCTGATAGAATTTATCTCTGCACAGTTTCCACTGAAAGCAGACACACCGTCTCGGCCAAAAAACTCCTACCGTGCTCCTTAGAATCCCAACTCTTCACTGTAGTCCAACTGTAAACGTTCGACTGACCTGCCTGCTGCTGGCTCATCTGGAGGCACAGAGCAGAGACACCCCATGGTTGCAAAGCACAGACCCAAGTATGTAAGTAACCCAGGCGTGGGCTCGCTGCTCTGCAGAACAGCTTTTTGTAACTTTAGCTGTATTGAAACGTACCCCCAGGCATCTCCATTCTTTGACACGTAATGTTTGGTGCACAACTCATTCGTTTCTTTTTGTGAGGGTAAGAGACGTCTGGAAGGAGTCCTAACAGCAGCTGCAGCGGCATTTCGGACAGAAGCTTGGTCCTACGGGGCTCCCTCCCACCCCATCTATCTCTTAAAATGTGCACAGTCTGAGCGCCACCGGCGGAAGACGCGCAGTGCTAGGAAGTGGATCGACAGTGTTGCTGCTGCTTTTTTTAAGGTGGGTCATATTAATTCTAATGCCACTTGCACACCCCAAGACAGTGTATTAATACTCTCAAATAACAGAAGGAAAATAAGGTGGGGACAAATCCAACAGTCACCTCACAAGATGGCCACAGTATATCATTTAGTAATCCCGATCCTATTAAAAATGTGGGAGGTCACAACTGTAGAGGGTACTCCATCTATTGAGAGGGTTGCAAAATTGCACACAGAATTAACATCTAAAATGGTAGATATTTTCTATCCAGTGGTACCTCATAGGGTGAAAAGATGGCCCAAACGATCTTGGTTTAACACTAAATGCCGACAAGCCAAACGGGCTCTGCTGGAAGCCATTAAAGCAAAGTTAAGCATCGAACCAAACTGAATCGGGTGCCATCCACCATCCAGCAAGCAACAAAAGAGCTGGGAATTGGACAGATGGAAGGCACTTAAATGTGCCCTATCTAATAAAGACATGAAGGTTTTCTGGACCATAGTTAGCTCAGGTGATACCGAAGGGAAGCCAGCCATTGAGCCGAATATAGCATCTGAAGTATGGGAGACTCATTTTCAGGCTCTATATACCATCAAGGAAGCTCTGACCCAAACTGATGAATCTCCCATAATCTTCACTGGGTCCGCCAAGGAGGCGGCCCCAGGGATCAATATGTCAGAAGTGCTAAATGCAATCAGCAAGCTACCCTTCAACAAAGCGCCGGGTTTGGATAAGCTACTGGGGGACCTCTTTCGGGGGTAACCTAAAATTTGGGGACCTTACCTAGGGGTCTTATTTAATGCCATTATGAATGGCATGGAGCTTCTTGATACTTGGCTTGGGGCAGAAATTGTCCCAGTCTTTAAAAGGGGCTCACCTCTTCTACCCACTAATTATAGGCCGATCAGTTTGATCGATGTTACCCAGAAATTGTTTGTACGGTTACTTCTTGACCGCCTTCAGGTGTGGATGGAAGAACAAGAGATCCTAAGCCCCTACCAAGCTGGATTCAGAAAAAACACCTCTACCGTCGACCAGATATTTAGACTTCAACTTCTTTTCTGGAAAACGGTGACAATAGAGGGTGACAGCCTCTACTTGATATTTGTGGCTCTGAAGTTGGCTTTTGAACTCGTGCCGAGGGATAAAGTATGGGGTGCACTTAGAGATCTGGGAATTACCCCGACCTCCTTAGTATTTTGATGAGACTACATGCAGGTAATGTTGCCCAAGTGAGGTATGGAAAACTTGGTGAATTAACCCTCCGCTTTCCGGTTAACAAAGGGGTATGGAAGGGGTGTCTGCTCGCACCTACTCTGATTTTGTTTATTAATTAATGCACAGGTTGACCAACTCAGAAAGGTCAAGGATAATGATGCCCCTAAGCTAGGGTCTGGTAAGGTTCCAGCAATGATGTTTGCTAACTACACCCTTTTACTTTCCAAATCACCTATGGGAATCAAGCGGATTCCCAATAGCTTTGTTGCCATCTGCAAAATCAGGGGGTTTGAGATGAATACATAGAAGACCAAATTTATGGTCTTACTCTAACCCCTGCCTGAATGGCACTATGCTTGAAAGAGTGTCGGTCTTTGACTATTTAGGTGTCACCTTTGACAGAAAACCTGGAGTGGGGGCCGCAAATGGCCAAAGCAAGCCTCAAGCTTGCTCAGACCGTAGGAGGAATTGTAAAATTGTACAGAACATCCATATACAATCCAGCCGGGCCAATAGCTGAGATCTATAAAGTACAAGCAAGGGGTGCAACATTATATGGGACAGAACTATGGGGGCATTGCTCAGCTAGTAGCCTAAACAAGGTAGAGAATAATTTCATGAGGCAGTTGTTAGGTCACCCCACTATGCCTGGATCTGGGCATTAGGCCCATTGGGGAAGAGATTGCCCTTAGTTAGTGAGATGAAGAGAGGAGAAAGTAAAGCTTTTTCAGTGTGGGTCCAACCTGGAGGAGATTGGCTGTGGATATTTACCACCTCATGAAAGGAAACAAAAAACAACCATACTGCTTTCATGGGAGACCAGATTTGGCTCTGAGAAGGATATGACCTGGGTTATTGGCAGATGTCAGAAAGCCGCCACCTACCTATCGAGTTAAACTCCTGATTCAGCTGTGGTCTTCTAGCAGACAATGAACAGCGCTGGGCCAGAGTCAACAGACTTGGAACTCCCGCTTACCCTCAACTCCGCTCCCCCACATTTAGGGCGAAGACTCATAGTGGCAAAGGCAGACAGCAGCTTTGTGTGCCCTAAAGGCTGCTTTGCCGATTGAGAGAGAACCTCATTGGAATTATCCCGAACCTCAAGAGCTGTGTACCTTTTGTGAGTTACAAAGGGGGAAACCTAGGAGGCAGTTGCCTGCAGGGGAGTCCCAGTGAAGCACTCGAACGGTGATCTCACCCCTCTAGAGCGTATCTTAAAATATAGAATGCTGGCACAAGTTGTGGTACCTACAGAAGATAAAAGGAGAGAAAGACTGGCAAGAAGAGGAGGAAATGCATAACTAATTTGATAAAAATGGAATAATGAATTTTGGCCCTTAAGACCAAAGTAGAACATAAAATGAAAGTGATGGAACAGACAGGACCGTTCTGAGAGAAGGCAGTAAAAATATTTGGGGGGTCTGTAGCATATGTGGAGGAAGCATTACACTTGCAGTTCCTGCGTGTTGCTAACAATGGTGCACCAGGTGAGTAGCTTGGAACATGAGAGATGCTCACAAAACTTGAGGATCTTCAGTGACTGGTGATGGGGGGGATCCATAAACCTTGAGGATGTTATTTATTGAAGCCCTTTTGAGTAAGGAGGTGAACTCCAATGTGGGTGAGGTTTCTGGCCAGCTGGTAAAAGCCTTGAGGCTTCCCACTGGGTGACTCATAGCGGGAAGTGAAGAACATAATAGTTTTTACTGTGTGGGTGTTCTTTCTTTTTGGCATTCCCCTGCTTTGAACCTGCAGTGACGCACTGAATGGGAGATATGTTTTTATGGATGATTATCCTTGAAACAAGAAATACTCTGCTAGCCCAATTTATTTGTAGGTAGGCATGTGTAAGTTGTAATCCCTAATAATAAAAGGATAAACCGTAAGTTGTTATTGTTAAAGTAGTAATAACTAATGATTTGCGGAGTGAGTTTGGTTGTTGTTTGAGAATATTTCATGACACTAGAGTCGGTCAAATTATCTATCAGCAGCCTGGGCGCCTACATGTTGTGTATGTTGAATGCCCAACCGTTCCAGTCTTGGGTAATTGTCACAGTATTTTTGGCCCTTGCTCTGGTTGGTCCTAGAATGGCCTAGTTGGGCTTGTATTTGCATTGCCATCTGCACAGATGTGTAATGTGTATTCTGGTATGCGGTGAGGTGTCATTAATTATGTGTCACAAAGAGCTAATGCTGGGTTACTAATCCCTGTGTTCTGCCACTGAGTGTGTGTGGAGGATGTTTCAGTTATCTGCTATTCAGCGAGTGAAAGGTGGAGCATCGTGGCAGAGCATTTTCTATTCAGGTGGTCATAAATTGATTAAGGAAACCCCTAGACCAGAAAAATAATGACCCCTGAAAAGGGAATAATTATATAGCAGCAGTTTATATAACAGTTGAAAAAAGAGATTTCCACAACTATGCCTTCAAGATAGGATCGCTCAGGACAAGAAAAATACTGTCTGATGGTTAAAAGCATTAAAAGGTAGGGATTTTTCTACTATGTATTGTACATAGTGTAGCAGGCACTGTGTGAGATGCAGTTCTATATCCTGATGTGGAGGTTGGGACTAGTGTCCCTGTCCCTGATTCATGGAGAGTTAATGCTGGGTTACTAACCTCTAGTTGAATTTGTTTTGATAAACTGGGCCTTCATTCCTGCTATGCTTGTTACACTTCCATCTATAAGCTAGTGAGTACTCCAGCCTTTTCTCAAAAGAGACAAAATAATTTTAGGCCATTGGCAGTTGGTTAGGTAAGTACATGAATGGGTAGGCATGCCATACCAATTAGTTCTTTGTATATTGTCTATGCTGTGTGCCTAGTAATTCTGCTTTGCCTTCAAATCTTATTTTTTAGAATAACAATTGTACTGACATTTTGATGCATGAAGGACAGATAATAAGAGACAAAAGGGTTGATAGTGCACATAAATTGTCACGATCTGTCAACACTACAAGATAATTGTAAAGTGAGGTCCAATCCCCACCAAAGAATGAAGATCTTATTTTTCAGTGCACAATTTAGTAAACTGCATAGTGCTTTGCTGAAAGTCAAATCTTTCTTCGTCAAAATGGGAAATTGTTTTATGTGTAAGCAAAAAGTTATGATGTTTGCTGCTTCATCGATTAAAACGGATTGTTACAACAGTAATGTTTCATGTTCTTAGAATTTAGATGGTCTTTTCCTCAATTTACTGGTGTGCTGACACTTGCTTTCTTCATTCACAACTGCGTGATCACGCTACTCAAGAATAATAAGATTCCTGAAAACAATGTAAGTAATTAATGTTCCTACTTTTGAGTACCATGAAAATAATTGTAAAAATATATAAATAAACATAGAACACTCATGGGCGGCTTGATATGTCTCGCCTACAGGACATTTTAGGAGTATGTAACTAATTATTTCAGTCAGTTTTGGATTGTTCACACTGTCTTTTTTAACTCACTGTCAGTATTATGCGATGGGCCAAAACCAATTATATGGGGATAAGGAAGTAGTTTCTGCCACACAAAAACGAATTATTCACTCCTACTTTAAATAGAGTAGGTATACAGTATTTGAGTGATACTTGAAATACACTAGTCCCAAGAGAAATATGGAAGATGTTCCTGGCAGCGTACTCTAATTTTGCATATCAGGTCTTGACCTTTGTGGCAGTAAATTGTTCATTTATGATGATAGTAGTCAAAGCTAGGTCCCACATTCTATACTGCGTATTAGTCAGCCAAGACATGCTTATGCAGCAAATGGTGACAATAAGGTGTCATCTGGAGCATGCAGGAGGTGGCAATGACTTGCATAGATATTTAGCTGGTGTAGACCGAGCCATGAACTGCATGCTACTGCACGCCCGGTGGTTGTTCTAGTGGAGTGATGGCACTCTAAGGCATTACGCAAATATTATAGGGTGAACTTAAGCGTAAGTGCGGTGCAAAAGGGTAGGGAGAACCACCCATCTCCCTAGATTGTGGTAAACCACAGACAAAGAACTCCAAGGTCCCCTGCACACGCTAGTGGTACATAGATTTAATTTAGTACAGTAATGAGTGTAGTAAAGAAAGAAAGACTGTTAATCCACTGCTCTGTGTGGTTCCAGGATTTATTTTCCTTGTTGTGCGTTCCTTGGTACAGAGTCTTAGCCTAGCCAACACGTGTTTCGTCGCTACCATGAAGTACACGACAACTTATTCAGGGCTAAATTCCTATGATTACGGTCCTTATTGTCGATTGTACATCCGTCCCAAAGGTAAATAGCAGTAGATGGTCTCAAGGGTACCAGAGACCAGAATTCCATTTAATTAAAGTTTCCTCATGAAGCAGATTCTATATTCTGTGATGCAGACGAGTATTCAGAATATGCCGCTCCTAATTATTGTAAGACCATATTCATAGGGTTATGGCTGTCAGCCAGCTTTGATTTTGTTGCCGCTGGTCACCTGATCCGGTGAAGCAGCTGGTGAAGTCTTCCATGTGTGAGAGGGACGGCGTTCCTACTATTTACCTTCAGGATGGAAGTACAACCGACAATAAGGACTGTAATCCTAGGAATTTAGCCCTGAAGAAGTCGCTGTGTACTTCATGGTAGCGACGCAACACATGTTGGCTAGGCTAAGACTCTGTACCAAGGAATGCACAACAAGGACAATAAATCCTGGAACCACACAGAACAGTGGATGAACAGTCTTTCTTTCTTTGCTACACTCATTACTGTACTAACTTAAATCTATGCCCCACTAGCGTGTGCAGGGGACCTTGGAGTTCATGAACTGCATGCTAAATGGCCACCTAGATAGATACCCTCCCAGAGCTGACAACAAACCTGGCATGGTGTATTTCCTGATAGAAATAATCGAAAGAAGACTGGTCTGATTTGACATATGGAGGGCACAGCACTCGACAGATAGTCTATTCCTTCTACATACCTATGTGTGGCACCCATAGTAGATTGAACTGGATTATGATTAAAGAGAACAATGTGGGGCTCCACCAACAGTAGAGCAAAACAATTGGAACAATTTCAAATGGTGCTTCGTTGGGAGTGTATGATCAGATTCAATACCAGCTTACAGTTTAACAAAAAGCTAAAGGGCCTCGAGAGAGATATGGCAGTACTGGAGAAGGAGCTGTTGCTTCAACCCAGCCGAATGTTGGACATAAGACTGAAAAAGTACATATTGAACACATAGGATGCACTTAATAGAGTTATTATAACTCTGTGCAGACAGAGGCTTTACAGAGAGGGTGATCAGGGATTATTTCAGGATTACACATCAACTAGGCCAAATCCAAATTTTTCTCACTGAGAGGGCTCAATGCACTGAGGGTCTACGATTACACCTATGAAGGCCTTCAGTGGAGACCTTTAATTTCTGCACAGTGGACAGTCATATATCACATAACACTGAATCACGAAACTTGCTGATCTGAAAACATCTGTTGCATTCTGGAATACATTTCCACTGTCTGTAATGGGCAGGGTTTCGCTTGCAAAAATGGTGTTCATGCTGCATTGCCTTTATGTGCTCCAGTGGTCTAAACCTCCTATCCCAGAGAATGTTTTTAATGGCCTTGACCACCAGCGGACCTCCCAGGTGTGGGTCAGCATATGGCACAGGTTCAAGCTACACACTTTAAAGTTGTCATGGTGGAAGGACGGTTTGGAGCTCCCAGGTACTAAATTATATTACTTGGCGTCTCCACTGCAGCATTCAGTGTAGTGGCTGGATGAAGACAACATATTGAAGAAAAGATTAATGCGCAAGACATATGTGAATGTACTGCTGCAGGACCTATTCTCATGATGGGCAGAAAAGTGCCTGCTGAGATTGCTTAGATGAGACAGGTTTGTGGCCTTGGAGACAATATTGTCCTAACAACAGATAGTGATACTTTGGTTGAGTCTGAGACTACCAAAGCTTAGTGCATACATCAGAAATATGTTGGAAGGGACTGTGGCAGAAGGGCGCTAAATGAAGAAAGTAAGAAGAGAAAAGAGGATTACTGGAGGACTGACTGAGTGACTATGTTCCAAAAACACACTGAATGCCCATCTTTCAGACACTAGGTCTCCAGGAACTAGTGGTAGATGACTGTGGATAGTCTGTACGAATGAAGTGCCAGTCAGTAACAGCTAAAAGAGACATGTACCGTAAAAAATATTGACATTCAAGGGTGTTGGGCAAGTGCCATGTTTCCTCTAGATGCACTGAAACTTGTAATGTGGCAAAGGTGCAGTTATGACGCAGTCCCCACACTATATACATATTATATAGCATAGGAGAGCCTGCATGCAACCTTGCTCTAATAAGGGTAATGTTTCTATTGTTGTGGGGTTGATATTGTCCCTTCAAGTATTGTTATTAATATATCAATATTCATTAATAGATTGTGGGTGTATGGGCCATGCTATAATTTGGTCTACACTATTAGAAAACAAATACTACTATTAAGCCTGAGGTAAAAGGACTAGTAAATCTCTGATTCTTTCAAAACAATTTGGTCTTCCAGGTTCGCTCACAATCTAAAAAGCTGGTGGTAATATACTGGTAGGAAATACTGTAGTCAGTCTGGCTTTTGCTGGACTTTTATTTTCTTCACTCTGACGACTTGGTACCTGAAAGTCAGGATTTTGAGGCAGTTAGTTTACATGTGCAATTGGCAGGAGACCAGCTTTTCTTTCTAAGATGGTTCCTGAGCAAGCAATATTTTCTGCTATTAAGATCCTCAAACAAGGCAGAAGATAACAAGTTGTAGTTTAGATGGTTTATCTAGTAAACTTGTATATTTGTATGATATGTGTATCCTTCTTACTTAGATTAGATGCAGAGATGTCGAGAACGTTGCAGATTAAAAGCTCTGGAATCTTCTTTAATCATCCCCATATCATTATTTTTTTATTTTATTTTTTTAAATATCTTTATTGCATTTTATATTTTCTGTTACATAAGATCTAAACATCGGCATATATTGCACTTGTAGTAACATTGCCAGTGCTAAAGTACTATATATATAACAACCAATATAGTTCCTATTTACAATCATAGCACATCTCGTGTCTACATCTCAGGATTCGACGTGCACTTGTAAAATAACATAGGCGCCAATAGCCCACATATACTGTTATCTCCAATTGTGGAGCGAAACGTGATTATCATTTGTAACTCATTCAAGCAGTGGTCATTCTTGTGCAGACATAACAGTGTATACAAGGGTACGTGACCCGTACTTAACTCAGCTTTGAGAGCATGACACGCAATGTTTCATGAGTAAGATAATGAAAAGGTTATACATATGTTATTTGTTACCAGATATCTTCGTTTTTAAACATTTAAACCACAACTAATGAAAACAAAGTAAGATCAAAAGAAAGGGAGACATCAAATATGTAAGGAAATGTATAGCTGATGCATAAAATGCCGTTCAAGTGTAGTCGTACCTAGGCTTGCGCCATCATGTTGTATGCGGGCCGTCGCATATGCGCCATGCACAGTTTCATGGGAAGTAGATTGTCTTATAGCATAAGTCATGTCCACAAGTAGTCATTAAGGAGTGTGAGGTCAGTGCCCATCCCAACAGCTGTGTCCAAGGGCTTCCCTGATTGTAGCGTATCCGTTACGCCCAAGTGTCATGGCAGGCATCGTCCCCTGCTTGTTGTGTGGGGGGTACACACAGTGTGGCATTAGATTGTGTAAAGGTTTTGAGAACATCATCCCAGGGATGTGCGATAGGATACTTTCGTAACCCTGCTGTTTCTTCCCTGTGAATAATCATCCCCATATCCTAACCTTCTGAATGATTGTAACTGTTGCAGACGCCTCTCTTTCCTCAGAACTGGTTTCAGAGTTCTGGCTTCCAGGTTTACTTTACAGCTGGAATGCATCTTGCCCAAATTAACACTCCATGTCAAATGGGTTTAGTTAATGATCTTTTTGACCATTCTACTATGCACTTAGCAATACCTTTTATGCACTAATTTGTAAAATAGTTGAAAAAAACTGCTTAGTATAAAAACTGAATGTAAAAATTGGATTACTCTTAGAGACCCTTTGTGAACTAAAGGCTTCCCTTAGCTTTTGAGAATTTAATGTGTTGTTTTCTGATACGTATGACTAGTAATGGCTTAATTACTGAGGAGTTTCTTTGACAAGGTGAACAGTGGGATCAGGGTGACCTACTCTCATCCTTTTTAGGTCGAGCTTAGAGTCAGCACATAAGCGCTGCTCTGCGAAGATCTGTGGTAGTTCAGTACGAGAAAGAAGGCACGCCCACTCCCCCACCCATATTTTCATTGGCTTGTGTCTTTTTCCTTTCTAAATGCTGTCTTCTAAATGCTGTCTTCTAATTCCTAAATAGGCTTGTTAGTCCCTCCCTAGTACGGCCTTGTTTTCATTTGTAACCTCCCTTGGCTACTGTCCCCTTCACTTGGTTAGTACACAGTACGTGTACTTTTTTCTTTATCTTTATTGAGCTTCTACGTTAGGCGCGTTCGCTTATATTTAGCGTGCCACGCCTGCTTTCACTTTCGAAGAGCAGCTGGGACAATGTTTTAATGGTATTCTACCTGGGTGTCCTGTTCAGGGCAGTGATGGGGGTCATGACAGCAGCACCGTAACTGCAAGCGATACAGCTTCTGTATGCCCATACCGAGGGCGGCAGTTCCGAGGTTCATCTTTACTTCGGTGGGTGGGGCTGTAGTGTAGTCGTCAGAGCTCTCCAATAGGGTAGACTTCTGAAGACTGCTGAAGAGCAAGGGATAAACTATCTCAAAGATATACCAAAAATATTTACACAACACCGGTTTACCTTGTTGAAAACAGCACTCTGTTCCAAAATGGCTGCGCATGAGGTGTCCTAGTCCTCTTTCTTCTGTCCTACATGAGACTGCCTGACAACTTCTAGTTTGGGTCGAGACGTAAGAGAATTGAAAGTGACGTCTGAACACACAGCCGTGATATTCAAACTGAAGAAGCAGGAAAAGGTGTAAGCTTCGCAAGTGCTGTGTGTGAAGAGGCTCACACTTTACTGTCTGCGGAGCATTAGCCTGGAGATTTAACCCTTGCCTGCAGCCCTCTTCTTTCACAATTTCCTGTTCTCAATTTTCCTTCCAAGACCGATTAAAGGAAAAGGTGACAGCGCCTACAAACAACATAGGGTATTATTCTGAGCATGCCCCTGCACAGCACTTGTATCACATCCTTTGCCTGCCTATACATTGTACCCCATCCAAAACGAGTTTTACTGTTTAATCCAGGGGCTGTCTGGTCTGTGCACGAGACCTAACAGTGCCAGCTGAGGGGTGTAGGCTATCCAACAGTGTATGCTCATCTACAGGGCCCACACAGTACATTTATTCAAGGGTCTTGGGTCACAAATTGCGAGATAGAGAGGTGGGAACGTAACCAAATTCATAGTGAGAGCTGAGTCAGAGCCGAACAAAATATAAGGTCCTAAACTAAGAGCTAAAGTGTCAGCTGCAGCATCGAAATATTTGTCAAGTAGAATATTCAAATAAGGGCATTTAATGAGGTGTTCCAAATGGCTTGTTTTTCTACAATTATGGATAAAAAAAGTAGGAATTCCTGTGAGTGGCAACAGACAAGTAATTGCACTACATAAATATTTAGTACGTATATGTTCGAGGCATATGAGCTGCAGATTATACACTGTGCATAGATCGCCATCTGGTGTTGGGCCCAGATGTTTGCAGTTTGTTTTTCCTCTTGGAAAGTCTTTGGAAGTCACGAGTTCGGTGACTCCTCCTCTGGTTCGTATTGCGCATGGGCTTCGGCTCCATCCTCAGATTGTTTTTTTCCGCCATCGGGCTCGGATGTAATACTTCGCGCTCCGGTTCCGAACTTCCCAGTTCACCGATCGACGCACAAATCCTCGCTCATCGAGCTTCTTCAAAGATATAAATCATCTTACTCATCTTCTCTTCGGCACTTCTTCGATTCCGGGGGTCGACGGCGGCCTTCGGGCCTATTCCGGCTCCGGTCTCGGCTGATGGAAAGAACTCCCTTCAAGAAGTGCCCTCGATGTGGGTCCAAGTTTCCCCACACCGATCTCCATGAGGTGTGCAACCTCTGCCTCTCCCCAGAACACGAGGCCTGAGACTGTCCCGCCTGCAAGTCTTTTCGCTCAAAGAAGACCATTCGAGATCGACGGGCTAGACGCAACATGGCGCACTCCTCAACCTCCGCTCCAGTCGACATCTTCGGGGACGACGTCGAAGCTCCGGGACAGCAGGACATCGAACAGGAGGACGACGACCTCGTCAGCGCTTCCGAGGCCGACGACTCAGATGTGGAGGACATCACCCCAGCGCAGCGGGTCGTGAGTACAATTCCCCCTCCCACGCCGATACCGAAAAAGGCTTCGGTCACACCTTCGCCTCCGGGCCTAGACAAGACCAAGGACACTGCTTCTCACACCCCACCTTCGGGCCCGGTAAAGAAGCCTTTTAAGCCTGCCGGCAGCTCGGGCTCGAGCCAGCCGACCACCAGTGCCGAGAAACACCCTTCGGCACCGAAGAAAAAATCGGCCTCCACCTCCACACCGAACCCGGCACCGAAGCCTTCGGGGTCGAAACCTGTGTGAGAAGTTGGCCTGATGTATGATGTCACTAGTTCTAGTGTACACCTTATATCAGTCCAAACAACCCTTATGGTGATTGGTTGTAAAGTCAACCTTATAGACCAGCTATCCTAGTGGTAGCATGGACAAGAGCAGTCTTAGGCTAAACTCTGAATGGCATGTGAAGCCAGCTGTGATACCATATATAATCCCTTGAATACCAAATGAAAGGACACCACAACAGATATATATATAAAATAAAGTGTATTTATTCTAGTCAAACCCTCAGCACTCTTTATGAGATTCGAGGTAAGTACAACACAGTCTTATTTAAGCATACATTAAGTCACACAGGTAAGTAATACAGTTAGGCCCTAGGGGCCACGCAAACCATATACTAAAGAAGTGGTATAAGGACCACTGTCACGGAAATAGGATAGGCCTAGGCCAAGGGAATCGCTGGGGCTACACTACACTACCAACAGTTAGGAAGGGGGAGGCCCACGGGATTCAGGTGCAGAGTGGAAACACTCACGCGTAATGCGTATAATCGATACAAATAGTACAGTTTTGAAATAAGCAGTTTAAAGACACTTCTAAAGCAACTAGAGAGTCGAGACTCGGAAACTAGACCCTCTGATAGTCACTACCCTTGTGAGCACCGAAGTACCCAAGTTATCTAGCCCACAGGCTGCGGGTGCATAGGTGTGAACTTGCGTCGGGTTTCGTCGTGGACTTCTATGGATGCCTGAAGGAAAGTTGCTGACAGGCAGTCAGTGCAGAGTGTCCGGTGGATCCCAAGGCCGGGATCAAGAAGGAAGGGTACCTGCAAGCAGAAGGGACCGAGTCAAGGTCACTAGCCAGTGACCACGTGGATCCAGGAAGGAACCAGGCGATGTCGTGAAGACTGCAGGTGAAGGGTGAAGCTTGTCGCTGCAGCCACGGGTACCAGGAGACGTCGAGGACGACCAGGACCAGGAGGCGAGCTGTCCCACGAAGGCTCTTGCTGTCGGCGGCGTCGAAGTCGAACTAGGACTCACCATGCCTTGGCAAGCGGAACCCACGAAGAACGGAGGACTTGCTTCTGGTGCAGACCAGGAAGGTCTGGGGTGCTTCTCTTTTGCAAAGAAGCGGGAGCCAGTCTGGAGGAGCCAAACCAGCAGTGAAGATTTACAGGTGTGTCGTCACAAAGGCCGCTAGCCAACGGGCAAGCAACCGGACAGACGCGGCAAGCAGGAAAATGCAGAAGGGCCCCACGCAGGACTCGTGGAGTGTTGGGGGCTGATCTTCGGTGCAGATGGTGCTTGGGGTTGGGGCTTCTCAATCCCCGGTGCACAACTTCGAGGGTACCTCAGAAGCTGCGCTGGAAGATACTCGCCACTTTTCCCAGGTAGCCGGTCCCACGTCTCTCGTCGCCTCCACGGATCTCAGCTCGGCTGTGGATCAGGGTCGGAGAAGTCTGGAAGTCAAGGCTTTGGTCGGGCTCTGCAGTCGGTCCCTCGTAGAACTTAAGCAAAGGGTAGTCTCTTGATGGTGCCTGTTTGCACAGGGTAGCCACTCCTTGGCCACAAGGGAGATTCTTCAGTCTTCTTCTTTCGTCGAATGTCGAAGGTCCAGAGTTTCTGTTCAAGTTGCAGGTTCAGGATAATCTAATCTCCTGGGGCCCAGCTACCACACTTATACTAATCTGGGGGGCTGGGTTGCCTGCTAGGTCACGCCTTATGGGTGGGACCTAGGAGGGGGGTGGTTACACCCCCTTCCCTTTGTCCAGTTTCGTGCCAGGCCTGGGGCTGGAGTGCCCCAGCACCGGTTTGAACTGGACTATGCATGGGACACCTTGTGTGCCCCAGGCATGTCTCATTCCTTTCAGCCCTCCCTGCCCCAATACACTAAAGTCTGTCTGGGGAGGTGCTAGCACCTCCCCAAGCAGGAAACCTATTGTCCAAGCCTCCCTGGCCGGGATCACTCCCAGCAGCAGGAGGTCAGACTCGTGTCTGTGGCAGCAGCATCCATTTTGTGATGCTGAGGCTTTGGTTAGAGTTAAACAGCAAAGTAGGATTTTAACATGTCTCTCCCTCTAGAAGGGGGGAATAATATCCTCATCACCAGAAATGGGATGAGGGTATTATTCCAAAGTGTTAGACACCTTACACGACATGTTTTGATAAAGCCAAACCATAGTTACCATAACCGTTTATGATTATAAGGCACTTTAAGAGTATATGGTAGGCTATATCATAGAACAGCTATAAGGACATGGTTCCGAAAGCTGCAGACAGGCTCAGCTCATGCTAGAGCACCATCTCACATGTTACCAAGCACTCTGCCTCCAGGATTGTTAAGGCCTGCCATAGGAGTGTCTGATAGGTACACATGTGTCTATATATAAGGGTAGATATAGGTATACTATATCTAAGCAAGGGGTGATTACACAACCTTGACCCAGCTGAGTGATCAGCCAGTTGTGTCTGATTGGAAGGCCAGACCAGGGGTGGCATAATACATGCTGCAGCCCCTGGGAGGCCTAGGGTACACCTATGCCCTGGATACCTAGGGTACACTGTACAGGGTCCAATAAGGTGATCCTTACCAATTGTGTATGTACCTAGGGTACATGGAGTCCATTTTAAAGAGAGAGCAGACAGCCTGAGACCCTGAATGGGAGGATCTCAGGCCAACTAAGTCAAAAAACCAGCTAGACACTAGGCAAAAAGTTGGGGGTAACCATAGTCAGATATCCACCTTCCTACAACCTGCCCCTCCGGCGCCGACCAAACATCACAAGACCCTCGGCACCGACACTCCCGTGCCGAGACCTTCTTCGGCACCGACCAAAAAAACAGAGGTTCCAAGGAAGCACGGCTTCGACAAACCTAAAAAGCCGTCTGCCCCAAAACCTTCGACGCCGACCGAACAACCAGTGTCACAGGAGCTTTTCACACCGGATCCTTTGCAAAAAACCCTCACCAAGGATCCAAAGACTGGACACTTGACATTGTCTTCAAAAAAGAGACACTTGGAAAAGCCAGCTCCACCTCCACCTCCAAAGAGAAAGGACATTGCTACCTCTCCTTTCAGGGTGCCTTCCCCACCTCCTCCTCCTCCTCCACCCTCTCCACCTCCACCCCCTCCACCTCATCGTTCCCCCACCTTGTCTCCTGTCCCAGACGATTTGGGGGACCCTTACTATGATCCAGCAGATTTGCCACAAGATCCCACCCCTACTGGATCTCCAGACCCATGGGATGATTCTAACAATCGGGACATCCCAGATGTCCCACAGGATGACCTTTATCCATCTAGGCCATCCCCTCCTGAAGATTCCTTGGGTTTTCACCATTTGTTACAACGGGCGGCACACTACCACGGGGTGGAGTTACATACCGACCCAGTGGAGGAGGATTTTCTCCTAGACACCTTTGACGATACACATAGGTCCACTGCCATTCTACCTATGTTAAAGGGCGTAATTAAACATGCCCCTGAGGTTTTTAAAGACCCAGTCAGGACCAGGGTCCTAAACCCTCGGATAGAGAAGAAATACAAAGCCGCCCCCACAGACCCTTCTTACATTAAAGGACCTGCACCATTAGACTCCCTAGTGGTATCTACAGCTAGGAAGCGCTCAAATTCTCAGGCGTCAGGCGAGGCGCCCCCACCTGACAAAGAGTCCAAGCTCCTAGATGCGTCAGGGAAGCACACTGCGTCACAAGCGGCCAATATCTGGCGTATTGCCAATACGCAAGCACTGTTGGCCCGATACGACAGGGCGCATTATGATGAGTTAGAGACCATCATGCACCATCTCCCTGAAAAGTACAAGACTAGGGCTAACGAACTTATTCAAGAGGGAAAAACAATAACCAATACCTCGATACGATGTGCCCTAGATGCAGCAGATACAGCCTCCAGGGCCATAAACACCAGTGTCCTTCTCCGTCGCCATGCCTGGCTCAGGGTTTCAGGGTTTAAACCAGAGGTTCAAGCCTCTATATTAAATCACCCATTCGACCAAGATCATCTATGTGGCCCTAAAGTAGACGAAGCCCTCGAAAAAAATGAAAAAAGATACAGACACGGCGTAATCTATGGGAGCCCTACAAACACAGACTCCCAGGCGCTCCTTTCGCTGTTCTTCCTTTCAGGGCACGGGCAGAGGCTACTCCTCGGACAGTGCATCCACGTCCTATAAATCCCCGCCTCAATCTACCTTCACGAAGGGTTATCAAAGAGGCGGATACAGAGGCAATAAGAATCAGGGCAGAGGCAAAACAAATACCGCCCGCTCTGCCACACCTCCTTCCTGCCCAATGACTTTCCCCCGCTCCCTCCAGACCATTCCACTCCGGTCGGAGGCAGACTACAACATTTCCTTCACGTCTGGGAGACAATCACCTCAGACAGATGGGTGACACAAATTATTCAGTCAGGGTATTGCCTAGAATTAACATCTACACCCCCCAACATTCCACCCAGGCACTGCCCTATGTCGCAAGAACATACTGCGCTACTAACACAAGAGGTGATCTCCCTCCTGCAAAAAGGAGCAATAGAGCAGGTCCCCATAAATCAACAAAATTTAGGGGTCTACTCCCTGTACTTTCTAATTCCAAAAACAGACGAGACCCTACGACCTATCTTAGATCTCAGACCTCTAAACACCTACATTCATTCAGACCATTTTCACATGGTAACCCTCCAACAGGTTCTTCCACTTCTCTCCCAGAACGATTTTCTCACCACTCTGGACTTGAAAGACGCATACTTTCACATCCCAGTACACCAGTCTCACAGAAAGTACCTCAGGTTTGTGGTAGACGGACAACACTACCAGTTCAAGGTGCTCCCGTTCGGGGTAACAACAGCACCAAGGGTTTTCACCAAGTGCCTGGCAGTAGTGCCTGCACACCTCAGAAGACCGCACATTCACGTCTTCCCCTATCTGGACGATTGGCTGATAAAAGCCACGTCCTACCAACAATGTGTGCAACATACCGCCGCTATGGTCCAACTACTTCACCAGCTAGGTTTCACGGTGAACCATCAAAAATACCACCTGGTACCATCACACACAAAACAGTATCTCGGTGCCACCATAGACACCTCAAAAGTCATAGCCTATCCCAATCCTGCCAGGATTGCAAAAATACAGGCGCTGCGTCAAAAATTCCTATGTCAACACTCTCTCCCAGCAAGAGTGTTTATGCAGCTCATAGGGATGATGGCCTCTTGCATCTTTATAGTGCCCCATGCAAGACTCCAAATGCGTCCACTCCAAGAGTGCTTGGCACGAGTGGAACCAGGCCCAGGGACAACTGACAGATCTGGTGTTGGTAGACTGTCGCACCCATCGCTCTCTGCAGTGGTGGAACACCACAAACCTTTGCAGAGGTCGACCGTTCCTGGACCCGGTCCCACAAATAATCCTAACGGCAGATGCATCGCTCTCCGGCTGGGGAGCTCATCTTTTACATCTCACAGCACAGGGCACATGGACGCCGCAACAGAAGTTACTCCACATCAACCATCTGGAGTTACTGGCGATCTTCCTCGCCCTAAAATCCTTCCAGGCACAGATTTCAGGCAAGGCAGTCCTCATTCGCACAGACAACATGACTGCCATGTACTACATTCAAAAACAGGGGGGCACACACTCTCCACAGCTCTCTGTTAGCACACAGCATATGGAGATGGGCAATTCCACAAAAGATTTTTCTCCTAGCCCAACACGTCCCAGGAGTACAAAACACCGTGGCAGATCTGCTGAGCAGACAGACACAGCAGATCCACGAGTGGGAACTTCACCCACAGGTTCTTCACCCGTTCTTTCAAGTGGGGGCATCCACACATAGACCTATTCGCCACCCACGAAAACAAAAAATGCCCAAGCTTCGCCGCCAGATATCCATACCAATTGTCCGAAGGCAATGCGATATGGATGAACTGCTCAAACAAATTTGCATACGCTTTTCCACCTCTCCCACTAATTCCATTAGTGGTGCGAAAGCTACAGCAGCATTCCCTAACTCTGATCTTAGTAGCTCCAACATGGGCCAGACAACCGTGGTACACCACACTGCTGGAACTCTCAGTAGTACCACACCAAAAGCTACGCCTCTCGCCATGCCTCCTAACCCAAAACCATGGAGAGATCAGGCACCCGGACCCAGCTCAACTCAACCTTGCGATCTGGCTCCTGAGGTCCTAGAATTTGGATACCTTAACCTTCCCCCTGATTGCATGAACATTATCAGGGAAGCTAGACGCCCTACTACTAGGGCGTGCTATGCAGCAAAGTGGAAAAGATTTGTTGTTTACTGCCACAACAACGCAATCAATCCTTTAAATGTATCCATACAGCACATTATATGTTATTTACTTCATTTACAAAGGTGTAACCTAGCATATACTTCCATTCGGTTACACCTCGCTGCAATTGCTGCCTATTTACAAAATAGGCAGCACCTCTCACTTTTCAAAGTGCCTGCCATCAAAGCCTTTATGGAAGGCCTCAAAAGAGTAATTCCACCCAGAGTGCCATCCTCACCTGTTTGGAACTTGAATATAGTCCTCACACGGTTAATGGGAACCCCTTTCGAACCATTACATAAGTGCGAGCTGCAATTTCTCACATGGAAAACAGCTTTTCTAGTGGCCATCACTTTCCTCAGAAGAATAAGTGAAATACAGGCACTCACTATACAGGAACCTTTTCTTCAGATGCATCACAAAAAGGTTGTACTCCGCACCAATCCCAAATTTCTACCCAAAGTCATTTCTCCATTCCATCTAAACCAGTCGGTAGAATTACCAGTCTTTTTCTCGCAACCCCAAACAGTTGCGGAAAGAGCCTTACACACACTGGATGTTAAAAGGGCTTTACTTTACTACATCCAAAGAACACAACCTTTCAGAAAAACTAAACAGCTATTTGTTTCCTTCTCCCCACCACACAAAGGCAACCCTATTTCCAAATCGGGGATAGCTAGGTGGATTGTAAAATGCATACAGATTTGCTACCACAAAGCAAAACGAACGCTATCGGTTCCCCCTAAAGCCCACTCTACAAGGAAGATAGGGACTTCTATGGCTTTCCTAGGGAACATACCACTAGATGACATCTGCAAGGCAGCGACATGGTCAACACCGCACACCTTCACAAAACATTACTGTGTAGATGTGCAAACCAAGCAACAAGCTAGTGTGGGCCAAGCTGTACTAAAGACACTGTTTCAAACAACTGCAACGCATGCCGGTGGTCGCCGCTAGGGTTGGGTACTGCTATATAATCTATGCACAGTGTATAATCTGCAGCTCATATGCCTCGAACGGAATATGCTACTTACTAGTATGCATCTGTTCTTGGCATGTAGAGCTGTAGATCTATACACGCCCACCCGCCTCCCCGGCTACCTGTATCCGTTTCAGTCTTATCTTATTTAGATACAATACACATGGGTTTCTTTACTGTTACTACTACGCTCCATATTTCCCTGCTGGCGAAAAACAATCTGAGGATGGATCCGAAGCCCATGCGCAATACGAACCAGAGGAGGAGTCACCGAATTCGTGACTTCCAAAGACTTTCCAAGAGGAAAAACAAACTGCAAACATCCGGGCCCAACACCAGATGGTGATCTATGCACAGTGTATAGATCTGCAGCTCTACATGCCAAGAACAGATGCATACTGGTAAGTAGCATATTCCATCTCACTCGCATTCTCTTTCTGAATCTAAGATATAAACCCAAGCACATTTGTTTCCGAACACTTTTGAACATTTATCTATGCAGGCCTGTATATAAGTGAACTTTGCGCAAGACAGGGTGCGGTGTGGGAGATAAACAAAACTATACAGTTTCAGTGGTTTTCAGGTTTCGTTCTGTAACCACAACACCATTTAACTGTTTTTCCTGGGAATTTGATTATTTTTTTAAAATTAATAACCCATGTAGGGCCAGATGTATCAAGCGTTTTCCCATATGCAAACGGGCGGATTCTCAGAATCGGCCTGTTTGCGAACGGGAAAAAGCCTTTTGGTATGTATCATCCCAAAAGGCATTCTCAAAATAGGTAATCGCAATTTTTGCGATTACCTATTTTGCTAATGCATTTAGGGAATCACAATTTGCGATTCCTTAAATGCAATACAGGAAGCAAGAAAATATTGCGACCTGGCTTTAAGGAATCACAAATCACCACTAACTTTTAGTTGGTGATAATTTGCAAATTCCTTTAAAAATTGCCCCTTTTTAGCATTTTCCTGAGTGGCATGTGGACATGTATGTGCGCCACATGTGCTCACATGCATATTTTAGGGGTGCAACAGGGTGTCTTTTTGGCACCCATGCACCTTTGAAATTGCATGCGCAATTTGCGAGTTCCTATTTGGTACTCGCAATTGCGAATGCAATCCTATTCAATCCTGTGGGCCTCTAGGCCCAAAGGAATGAATGGGAAGATATTCCTTAATACCGAATCGCAATTTGCGATTCACTATTAAGGAATATGTAGGATTCGCAATTTTTTTTTGCATATCCTTCATACAGTGCATTTTGCGATTCTTATATAGCGAATCGGTAAAATTCGCTAATTACAAATCGCAAAAGCAATTCTTGATACATCTGGCCCAAGAAGTCTTAGGAGCAAAAAAAGCTATAATTTAGCGTTAAAGTTGTTTTTAGTGTGTGTGTGTTTTTTTTGTAGTTGGTTATACTACATTCAGCTCCCAAGTTTCTCAATCTATTCTTCCCAACCTCCTGTGTGGTCAGCAGTGGGTTCATGTTTCTTTGGCTGTGCGCAACAGGGATTAGCTTTAGGACATGGTCTGCAGCCAGATCTTGCACCCAACACACAACGTGGTAACCTACACACAACTTCGACCTTGTACACAGGGCGTAGGCCACAAAGTGTCTAGCCAACTCCCGTGCTTTAGAAATATACTTTCTTGCCCTTTAATGTAATGGCAAACATCCATGTTGGCCAGGCTATACTAAAACATTACTCATTGCAGCCAAAGATTTTTTTAGCTTATTCCTCTTTGGGTCTAGTGGGACATTTGATTTTTAATATGCTAATCGGCTTATGACCACCTTTATATAGCGAGGATCGACCCATGCATGCTTACTTGAATTTACCTATTGCTTTGCTCCCTAGATTTAAACTTTCTTTGTATAAATCTGGATGTAAAACGTCTGCAGGAAGTTTTTGGTTCTTATGTTTAGGGTTATCTTTCTATAGGCTGTTGACCACAAATCGCACATAATGAGAGCAAAGCTAGTTTGCACATACTCTTCTCCATTCTTGCGTACAAAACCACTATTTGGGTGCACAAACACCCCTATATGCCCCACTAAGTATACTTTGTGAGGGTATTTCTTTTGCACCCATTAATGCTCCGCTGGTATAAATAAACCTGTTAAGATACCATGCGGTAGCCGGACCTGCTGGGCAACTGAAACTAATACAAGAAATCAAAACCAAATGCAAAAATTCCATGATGTAGCATCAGTCCGAGAATAGGCAGGCACAATGTTGGAAAAACAAAACAGGATCTGAGCTCCAAGTTACTACGGGCTAGCTGCCTGCTGACCCTTGGGCCCAATTACTAGTCATATGGCACTGATGCAGTGGAAACTTTGTACCTGCAAACTCTGGTACCTCGCTTTAAAACTTCGCCTGTACCATGTAATTACAAATGAAACCAAAGAGAATGAGGATTAACTGCATGGAACCTGATTTACCAGCCTGAATTCTACACAGAATTTACAATACTGAGGTGCAAAATGCACATCTTTGTCACCTAAATGTGTGCTGAGAGTCCAGTACAACATGGGGGTGGGGTAAAAGGGGAGAATGATGCCTTGCAAGGGGAGGCATTTCATCCTCCCCAGTACCTTTCTTGAGAGTGATGCTGGTGCTGAATAATGGGTCTGTGTTACAATACAGCCCTTTCCAGTGTAAATTTGCCAGCTGAATTTTCCAGTAAATAAAACTGGGCTCTGTATTTCAGCACCTGGAAAAATCTGAGAATGGGAACAATGCCAATTTATGACTGAGCAGAGAAATTCCAGGCACGAATTCTGGTCAACTCTTAACCATCGTGTTAATGTGATCGTACCTTACATGGTTAATCTATAATTTTGATTAGTTATGTACTAGAGACATGGGCCTTGTAAGGTCTGTGTAACTAGAGTGATAGCTCTTTTGTCCAAAGTAAATATGTTCTGTGGTAATGGTGGATTGCACTGCTGCTGAAGCTAGAGCCTGTAAGATTTGTGAAACTATATATAATTTAATGTCTAAAATCTGCCACCTCTGAGGTATAGCTCTGCTTTACAAACAGTATGCTTATAGGTTCTGTGTAGCCTGAAGGAGAGCTCTTGTGTATGATGCACAAGTCTGTGAATTCTGACTCGCCTGAGATTAGCTCTCATGAGTGGAGAGTGGGCAGGCCACGCAGGAGCATGCACTAAAAATGACAAGTCCCATCTTGCTGAAGCTTGGTGTGGTCCTGTTATGTTTGATCAGTCATGTAATGTAGTAGTGTAATGTTAAGGATTAGCTTCCTGTCTAAGTGCACAGACTATTACATTAGGTGGTGACTTGAGGGATAGCTTTGCTATTTCAGCCCTGAAACTGCATGTTCCTTGCGGACCTGCGGTGCTCTGTTAACTCCCGTGGTTGGACTCACCTGGTGTGCCCTGGGCCCTGTGCGCCTTGTCCCGCCGACTTCTCTGTCCTCCGCCGCCGCCTACATCTTTTGCGGCCGCTGAGTGGGGACCATCAGACTACAACTCCCAGCAGCCCGAGCGGGCGGAGTCCCGCCGACAGCGTTTCCCGCGCCAGGAGGCGTTTAAAGACCCGGCACTTCCTTCGCGTCGCGGGACGCGCGCGGGCGGCGCCGGGCTACCTCCTTAATCTGCACCTATTGCTTTTGGGGACTAGCTGTCGCTGTATAAAGCCTGTTGTAAGGTTTGGTTAGCAAATGTTTGTTAAGTCGTGCTAGCTGTGGTCATAATTGCTCCAAGTGATTTGTTTTAGTACAAGCTATGGCAAGAAATTACAATAAGGGCTCAACAGTGGCGGGTTCAGGGACTTTAGATGCCTTCTTAAAAAAAGCTGAACATGCTGTCTCAAAAAAAATTGAGATTGTTGAGAGAAGGTTGTCACTAGAGCCTCTTACCCAGCTCCTGACATCTGCGCCCACGCAGGCACCTTATTCTATTTCTTCCGGGCCTGCTTTAGAGTCAGGTCATTCTAGCGATCAACTCTTGTTGAATGTATCTAGTCCTTCTTTGTCCCCTCCAGCCTTACGCCCTAGGCAATTAAAGCCCCCCTCTGTTGTCCCTGTTAAAGTTCCTAAGGGCAAGAGAAAAGCAACTCATGCCCCTACTGGAAACTGCCAACACGCTAAGCAATCCAGAAATAAAGATTCTGGTGAGAGGTTAGGTCATCCAGTAGGAAGTTTAGTGGTTGAAGCTACCACTCCTTTGGGAAATGGGTTGACTGAGTCTATTGCTCAAGAGAGCACTGCCACTTTGAAAGACATGTCA
Source organism: Triturus cristatus (assembly GCF_964204655.1). Taxonomy (NCBI): domain Eukaryota; kingdom Metazoa; phylum Chordata; class Amphibia; order Caudata; family Salamandridae; genus Triturus; species Triturus cristatus. The sequence goes on along the minus strand of NC_140581.1, from coordinate 365,285,973 downwards.
GTTGATTTGATTAAGCGGTTGGACGAAAGATTGAGTAAGTTTATTTTGCCAGTCTTGGATAGACTCACTGAGATCGACAAAAGACTTATTCTTATAGAACGCCATATCACCGGTCAATGTGCTCCGGTGTTAAGGCCTAATCCTTCTGATCTACTTCCCTTAGGTGAAGTCACTTCTAGAGTGTCTGATATGGTTAATTCTATGGCAACTACTGCTGTAGGCTCAACAATCCCCTTACCATCTGCCCGGAGTATTAGCGGTGTCAGTCCAGGGCGGAGGGACACTACTGAAAGTCGACTAGCACAGGGACAGTTGACACATAAGGAACGTCCATTAAACTTACCACCAGAGGCATGCCCATACACGGTCATTTTGGCTAATGTCCCGAAGACTTGTGATGGCAAGGAAGAGCACTGGTCTTCTTTGAAAAATAAAACCCTTCACTTTTTGTCTGGGAAGACAGTTGTGGGGAGTCATCTCTTTGATTGTTTTAAAATGGTGAGAAGGGTTCCGTGGGTGGGGAAAACTAACAAGTCTCTGAGGGGTGACTGCGTTGTTGTGAATTTTAATTCTCCCGATATAGTTGATCATATTTTAAGACAAGCAGGGTCTTTTAGAATTCAACAGGACCACATTAACGTTCTCCCATTGGGCTTTTTTTACCCTCCACCCCTTTTAGGTCCGGTTAGACCGAGGGAGTGCCCCTTTCAGCAAGCTCCTGTAAGTAATCCACTGGTATTAAAAAACAGATTTGAAGCCCTTAGTACCTTAGACATAAATGATTGACTCAGGGTTAATGGAGTTTACACACACAATGAGATTTTCAGCACAGTTCCGTCTAACCCTTTCGGGCTTTCATCCGCTAGGTCACTTGCTGTGAATTACAACGTCAATTTCACTGCCCCGATTGTTAACAACTTACCTTTACAGACAGAGGATTCTATTAGCGTCACACAGAGATGTTCTGAGGTAGTCTCTGTAGTTAAGAGAGGAATAACCCCCATTTTTAACTTTGATAATTTGGGGGCTGAATTGCCTCCTAATGGAGTAGAGGTTGATCCATTACCCCCTTTACTTGATTTGGACAACTGTTTAATTAGAGAACAAGCGTGTGTAATGGGCACTCCAGCTATAGATTCTATTTCTGCTTTATCATGGAATATTGCTGGTCTTCGTTCTAAACGAGGCGATCAAAATTGGAGGGCTTTTCTCTCCACTTATCATATAATCGCTTTACAAGAAACATGGGAGGCCACAGATCCTTATTACCTGGATGGGTACCAATCTTTTATTAAATACGCTATGCCCTCTGTTATGGGGAGACCACGAGGGGGTCTTTTGTTATTATTCAGCTTAAGACTACTTTATAGTATCGAGCTGATAGTAACTAATTCTCCTCATATTTTAGCGGTGAAAATGGAATGTGTTAACTTACCATCATTCTTGGTGGTTAATTTTTATAACTCATTCACAAGGTCGGACGAGTTAGAGCATCTTAAAGCACTGTTCAGTTTTCTAGACGAGTATGATGCAATTAATGTTAAACCTTATTTTCTTTTACTTTTTGGCGATTTTAATATCCATGTATGTCATCTTAACTGTTCTGTAAATAATCATTATGATTCTTGTTTACAAGAGGCTATCCATTTTGAACACTCTAAGGGTGGGATTTTCTTAGAGAGTATGGTATCGTCCTATTACCTTCATATGCCTGTTCAAGATTCGCTGGTCCCGGTTCATACGTTTACAGGTCAAGGCCATTGTAGCACAATTGACTATATTTTTGTATCTCGCATAATGTTGAACCTATTGGGTACTTTTCGTGTCAAGCAAAATGTTCTAAGTGACCACAACCCACTTACACTGGAAATTAAAGTTAAGGCACTGAGGAAAGACGTTCTCTTGCCTCTGATTTCTAACATAAATCTTGAGTCTACTAATCAGGGAAGACGTCTGAGATGGGACGTTATTAACCCGGCCGATTTCCTTGTTAACTTATACGAATGTAAAAAAGAGGATTTTAGCTTGTGTTTTTCGTTATCGGCTCAACCGAGGGTCATTCTGGGCGCCTTTGACAGAATTACTAAACACGTAATGGGGAACCTCACCACTCACGGTAAACCAAAGCCCAAGAAATTTAAAAACTGGTTTGACCACGCCTGTTCTAGTGCTCACTCTGCCCTTTTATCGGCTCTTAAAGAACCTGGCAATAATCCTAGTAAGTTAACTGAGGCTAGAAGAAACTATAAAAAAGCTACAAAAGCCAGGAAAAGCGAGTTAAAAAACAAGGCATGGGATGATTTGTCAGATGCGAGCATACAGAAAAATAGTTGCCAGTTTTGGAAGGTGATCAATAGTCCCCTTTTTAATGAGCTGGAGAACACTAATAAAGAATGTTTTATCCCGCCAGATAAATGGGTGGCCCATTTTAGTGGTCTATATTCGGAGATACAAGATGCTAACCCAGTAAATTACGCAGACCAGACATTAGCTTCAAGAATCCTTTTTAAGGAGGAGGAAGTCCGGGAGGCCATTGAGACTATGGCAATAGGTAAAGCCCCAGGTCCGGATGGAGTTCCTGCGGACCTTTATAGGGCTGACTCAGGGTTTTGGGCGAAAGTTTTAACTCGAGTTTTTAATGCTGCTTCTGAGGCCGGAGCTCCAAAATCATGGGGCAAAGCGGTTATTGTCCCTCTTTTTAAGAAAGGTTCAAGAGAGGACCCGGCTTGTTACCGGCCTATTTCTCTCCTGGATTCCGCCATGAAAGTTATGGGTAAAGTTGTCCTTGCTCGTTTAACAATATGGTTGGAGGAGCAATCTATAATCTCTGACCTACAATATGGGTTCAGACAAGGAAGGGGAACTGTTGGCCAATGTCTTAATTTGCATCTGATTATAGGAAAATACACGGTCGCTAAGCAGGGGGACCTCCATTTAGCTTTTATGGATTTGTCCACCGCTTTCGACCTTGTTAATCGGCAAAAACTATGGGCCTTACTAGCCGCCTTGGGGCTTGACTCAGTTTTGATCTCCTTCCTGGCTGTTATCCATGAGGATACCACCGCAGTTGTTCGTTATAGTGAAGATGGAAGTCAGACAGATGCCTGGCAGGTAAAGCGTGGAGTAACACAGGGGTGTATTCTTGCACCCCTTCTTTTCTCGCTTTACATTAACAATTTGGGACCAGTTTTAACTACGGTTAGCAAAGACATACCGAAAGCAGGCTCCAAATTAATTCCTGCTTTACTATACGCGGATGATACAGTTTTGTTGGCCAGAACCGCGAGAGGATTACAAGCTCTCTTAAATGGATTTTATGATTTTATGGTCTCTTCAGACCTATTAATAAATTTTAAAAAATCGCATTCTATGTCGATTGGCTCGGGGAGAGCGAAAAGGGTGAAATTCTTTTGTAATGGGCAGGAATTAACCAAAGTTCAGACGTTCCCTTATTTGGGGATTACATTTGACGACAGATCATCTTGGGTTATACAACGTGCTCAGAAAAAGAATAATCTAGCCAGAGCCACTGGCGCTTTGTTGGGCTTTGCAAAGCGCATAGGGTGTAAACCGCTTCCTGCTCTATTAAAAATTTATAGTGCAAAATGTTTGCCTATGGCACTTTATGGAAGTGAGGTCTGGGGTTATAAGGCGTCTCCTAATATTCAAGTAGTCGAAAACAATTTCTTTCGGAAATTGTTGTCTCTCCCCCCCTCGGCTCCTATTTTTAACATTCATGAGGATTTGGGGATGGGATACGTTACTGACCAAATAGCTGTGGCACCGCTATTAGGTTGGCTGAGGGTTTGGGCACAACAGTCACCAAACCTAAACCAACAAATTATCGAAGATTGCTTGTCCTTGGGAAAAGCCTTGTCTATCCCATGGTTTTGCTACATTAAAAACAATTTGAAATTACTTGGATGTCTGGAACTGTTTACCAGTCCTTGTGCACTGAGTAAAGAGCGAATCAAGGCCATTAAGACCCAATTTTTGTACAGAGCGATGTTGTCAAGAGAAGGAGATGAGTTGGGGAAACCGACAGTTAGGAGGTTTGTTATGTTGAGTTCAGGTAGTGAGATTCAGCCCTATTTAACCTACATTAACAAACCTTTCCATATGTTCTTGCTAATAAGGTTTAAACATGGTTTGCTCCCTTGGCTCTTGGCATACCCAAAAGGATTTTTTAAAGAGGGAACTTTGGGGCCCTGTCCGTGTGACAATATTTCTGAACAAAATTTGTTGCACATGCTATTCTTTTGTAAATTTTACTCTTCGCAGTGTAAAAAATATATCTTGCCGATCTTGAAGAATTGTCATTTTAGACAAGCAAGGCCTGCATTGGCATATTTACAAATGTTGGACTCCCCTTTGACTTGTTTTGGGGTTGCGTGCTTTATCGTGGGTGCCTTAAGAGCTAGAAACAGGGCTCAGCTTATATAGTCATTCACCAATGTGCACCGCTCTTAATATGTTGTCGTAGATAGAGTCTTTTAAGGAGAAATGATTTTTAGAATGTTTTATTATGTATGAATGTATTAAATGAAAGACATACTTTTATTGTATATCGCGCCAAACTGTATTGTATTTATCTTTTGTGTTAATAATTTTTTTGTAATTGCATTTGCCTGTATCATGAATTTCTGTCCTGTGCTTTGATGGTTTTAATATTTTAACCGAATAAAGCAAACTTTTGACTTTGACTGGCATGTTCAGTGTAACCTAATGGGTGGCTCTGCAGTCTAAAGAAACCATCTGTAAGTCCTGTTTAGCTTGAGAACTGGCATTGTTAGCTAAAGCCAAAACCAAAGCACGAGAATTACAAAACGTGATTAATGGAATGCTTTAATTAATCTTAAACTCGGGCAATTACCCTGTCCTGTCTGAAGCTAAAGCATGTTTGTTCTGTGTAACACAATGTATACTTCTCATGTGTGTTTCCTGATCTTGTGACTTCTGTCTCTACTGAAGGATAGCACTGTTGCCTAAAGTCAGATCCTGTTTGTCTGTGTATCCTCAGATATTGCCCTACAGGCAATGTCTCTGGGTGTAAAGTCTGTCAACGCTATGTGATGGCACAGCTCACAGTGGCTCAGATTTATGCACCCTGAGTAGCTTGTTACATATCAGCTGATATCTTTAGCCTGAACTCTAAATTCGGTGTAGCCAGCAATGACCTCCCATCTAAATCATATTTTGCCATATCTGTGTGTATTAAAAATTGTTCTGCAGCGAGGAGACCAGAGTTCTGGAATAATCGGTGTAGGAAAGTGAAATCGCTATTTCCTGTATTCACTGGCTGTGTTTCTGTGAGGGGGAAGTCTCTTTGTGGAAAAGCACTTTCTTGAAACGAATTAAAATAACCAAAGATAGTATTAAAATGGCTCCAATTTACTAACTCTACACATTCTAGTTTATACGCATTAAGGGCGAGAACGTGAGCCAATGTTATGCATTTTCACAGCAGGAGTGGTGGTGGTATAAAAGGCTTTAGTTGAGAAACTTTTTTTACGAAACGAAAAAAGGAACAAAATGAACGTTCCAAAGTGCCAACCATTAGTGCAAGGATGAGAATGTGTTTGGCTGGTCAGTTCTAAAGGAAATATTTGGTAAAAAAAAACAATAAAGGCAAAATCAAAATGACAATAATAATGCAAGAAAACCAGCAGGCAATATCAAAATAATAAGAATGGAAGAAAATCAGCATTTAAGGTATGAACTCAAAAGGTTGGGCAAAGCCGAAGGCCGTACATGTACTTGTTAAGGGACGTAATAAAAAAAAATTGCTTCCTTGGTGTGTCTTGTTTCTATTTTCACAATTTGTGTTGTGGGATAAAATGCATATTTCATTTACCAAGTAAAAATGTCTGAGTGGTCAGTCAGTGAAATTTAAACCGATAGAGCAACACATTGTAAATTGAAAATAAGACATGCAGATAAAAACCTATAATAGTTATTTGAGTTATGATCTCAGAAAGCTACACTAAAGAGACTAGATGGAGTTGCAAAGTGTCATAGTTGAAAAATAGTTGTAGTAAGATATTTACAGTTTTCTTATGTACCTCATTTGGAGTGTGCATCAAATGTTTGGTGGCTTTCAAAGGATCCTCTCTCACAAAGTAAATAGTAGGTCTAGCAATTCACCCTCCGAACAATGGCATGTCTTGAGTCAGACTGATTTGAACAGCTATTTTAATGAATTGATCTGTGATTAGAATAGACCTGTGAATATGTTGGTGCTCTGCTCAGTGGTCTCTTCCTCCGCTGGAATGCTAAAAAAAAACACTTTACTGATAACTCATATTTATAGCAAACATCTTCAAGGTGGCGATGGACAAGATAGGGATATCTTGAAAAACGGTCTTGTAGCTGTAACCTTAGACTTACTGGCGTTCGAGGAAACTGAAAACACAGGAAAAGATGACAATGTCAGGAACGCAAGAAAAGGCCTGATCTGCAACACCATAGCAGACTTTCAAAGGGTACCAACTATTACCAGGGCTCACTGCGTCCCTCTTACTCTCCCAAAGTTTAAATGCATGCCACAGGAGTATTTTAAATTTGCCTGACAGTCACATTGAACAATACATTTGTGTCTAAAGCAATTGAAGCAAAATTGTTCAGGACTGATAATGAGGAAATTTGCCTTTTCTGTGTGGTCACTTTGTGTTTTTGGGCTTTTGCTGGACCTTATGTTTTTTCTGGCTTTAGAACTCTGAGCACTTGAATCCTGCTAACCAGTGGTAAAGCACCTGTGCTGCCCCCTTTTTAAACATGATTGCATTGACATATTAGTAATTGATATATTTAACCACATATTAGACCTTAGTATATGGAACAAGATAAACCCAGGGCCTACCAGAGAGTTATATAAGTTTACAAGTTGTGGGATAACTTCAGCCCCATAAGAACTAAGAATAAATCTGGTTCCATTACCGATAAGCGTTCACATTTTAGGGAGGCTGCCAAGTTATATTTACTGTTGTAGACCTGAAATGTCGGGCAAGCTGACCCCTCATTAAGAACAAGAGCCCTGCACTGTAAAGAGACACCTTCAAAGCCCCAGCCCTTGCACCATGACGCATCCCAGAAGGGCAAATAATCGTAAACAGCCTTGTTAAAGGCACCCGCTGTGGAAGCTATAAAAAATAAATAGTACATGCACAGAGGTTTTATAAAACTAGGCCGTCTGTCAAACTGGGTCCGGTGATTTATCTGGCTTTAGATTAGCTATAGCACTGCTCACTTCCTCAGATGTTATCGGTGCTCCCAGTTTAAGCGCTTGCTGGGCCCCCTCATAGCTTGTGTGCGGGTGTCCTTGTGGGCCCCCTTCATGGTGTCCCTGTTTGCCATCTACCTTCGGACACTCCCTGTGCTGGACGCACTTAGGGGCATATCAGCAAGACAAGGCGATAATTATCGCTAAACGCACTTAGCGCTAGGATAATTATCGCTGGATTCTTTTGCGGAGATACCGTGCTCTCAGCAACGCTTATCTCCAAAGTGATAGAATTCCATGCGTTAGCTAGAAAACAGTGCGATTATCGCTGGAAATCCAGCGATAATCGCACTGCGACCGGCGATACCTTACTGATAGGGCAAGGTGGATTTAGCCATGTAATCCACCTCCCATTGGATTACATGGTTAAGTCAGAAGAAAAGCAGGCGTAAGGAAAGTAGCGATAACCACGGTTAGCGCTACTTTTCTTATCGCTCTGCTTGTTAGCGTGAAGCTTGATAATTGGAGAAATGTCGGTTAGCGACATTTCTCCAGTTATTTTGGGGAGGAACGCCCACTTTGCATCTCATTAGAGATGGGAAGCTGGTCGTTCCCGAAACAGGCGCTAAGACATGGATTCACGCATTAGCGTGTCCATGCTGATAGGGCGATAAAATTATCGCTGCTTTTCGTCCGAAAACAGACGCTAAAGCGGTGATAATTCTATCGCCTTGCTGATATGCCCCTTAATGCTGCCCTTGCAGCCTCTCTGCTGTTATTTTGGGTGCCTGGATGACCCCCTCTTCATGCTGTTCCTCATTGCCCCCCACCTTTCCTGCAGCCCCCCAGTTCCAACACAGCAGCCTCTGCCATGTTTCCCCAGTCGGTGTATGTGTTAGTAATGTATAAAGGATGGTTGCAGGGAGAGCTGTTTGTAAGAGTGCATGGGTTGGTGTCTGTCTTTCAGCATATAGAGTGAGTTGTGCCTATGCGAGTATAGCATGAGTAGTCAGCAATGTGAGTGTATGGAGTGCCTATATGGAGGGCATGAAAGTGAAGAGAGGATGGTGTGTCTGAATTTGTGCAGAGTTGCAGCACATTAAAGCCTGACCTATTGACTCTGCCAATGCATGCATCAGCATGGGAAGTATGTAATGTTGGGTCTTTTCCCTGGCACCATACAATAAAATGGAACCCAGACCTGCCTCACAGGCGCTTAACCCTATGAGCTATCCCTTTTGGCTGCATTTCTTACACCTTTTATCATCCTGTCACAAAGAGGCCAGCTGTAGAAATATATTGGGAGTTGCTTTTTCTCTCTTCAGTTCCCTTTCTCTCCTCATTCTGCTTCATATATATTTGTTTTCTTTCTCTTTCAGTCTCTGCCGTCACTCTTCCGCACTCATTTCTTTTCTGTCTAACTTGCTTCTCTCTTTTCATCACCTTGCATCTATTTCTTGACGCTTCCTCAACCCTCTGTCCTCCTATTTTTTTTCTATCTTTGCTCGCTCAGTTGCACTCTGTCCTCTCCCGCTTTCTTTTCTCACCCCTATAGTTAGTTACAACTTCCTACCTTTTTCAGGCTTCGCCTTGGACTGTTGCACCAGTGCAGCATCACCTCAGAACCAGCGCAGCACCAACTCTGCATCACTCAGCAGCACATGAGCACCAGGCCAGAACCACCTGAGCAACACCAAAACATCACTCAACACCACCTTAGCATCACTCAGCACCACCTCAGTATCACTGAGCACCACCTGAGCACCACTTCTGCACAAGTGCACCACCACCAGTGCAGTACCAACTCAGCGCCAGCACTGCACCACCTCAGCACCACAACCGCACTATCTTCCCATCAGCACAGCAGCACCTCAGCATACCACCATATCCGCATCAGTGCACCACTGCCACCAGCGCAGCTCCACCTCTGCAGCAATTTAGCACTAACCCTGCACCACTTCAGCATCTGCACAGCACCACCTGACTATCAGCATCACTCAGCATCACTTACCACTACCTTAACATCACTCAGCACCACCTCAGTATCACTCAGCACCACCTCAGTATCACTCAGCATCAGCTGAACAGCACCACCTTAGCATCATCACAGCACCATTTCAGCATCAACACCACCTCCGCATCAGTGCACCACCACCAGCGCAGCACCACCAATGCAGCACGACTTCTGCATCAGTGCACCAACTCTGCATCAGCGCATCACCTCAGCACTGCACCAACTGCATAGCTCCGCACCAGAGCAGCACCACCACCTCAGGATCACTCAGCAGCACATCAGTATCAGTACACCACCACCACAGCGCCATCCGAGCATCAGCTCAGCACCATCTCAGCATCAACACAGCACCACCTCCTCATCAGTACACCACCATTGCAGCACAAGCACTGCACCACCTCAACACCAGCACTGCACCACCTCAACACCAGCACTGCACCACCTCAACACCAGCACTGCACCATGTCCGCATCAGCACAGCACCACCTCTGCATCACTGCACCACCACCAGAGCAGCCCCACCTCCGCACCAACGCAGCTCCACCTCATCAGCAACTCAGCAGCAACTCACGCACAATGCGGCACCACTTCGGCATCAGCTCAGCATCACCTCGCCACAACATGACCTGAGCAGCACCTCACCAGCACCACTTCAGCATCACCCGGCATGACCTCAACATCACTCAGCAGCACCTCAGCATCACTTGGTACCACCTGAGCACCAGCAGAGCACCACAACGTCTGACTCAGCACCACCACAGCATCACCTCCTCATCAGTGCACCCCCACCAGTGCAGCACCCCCTCAGCATTATTGCAGGACATCTTTAGCACTACTGCAGCACCACCTCAACATGAGCACAGCACCATCTCGGTATCAGCACAGCACCATTTCTGCATCAGCACCCCCCCTCTTTAGTGCTCCATCACCAGCGCAGCTCCACCTCAGCAGCAGTTCAGCGCCAATGCAGCACCACTTCAGCATCAGCGCAGCACCATCTCAGCATTGCTCAGACCTCCTGAGCACCAGCTCTGCACCACCTCAGCTTGATTAAGCACCACTGCATAACTGAGCATCACCCCTGCATCACCTCAGTATCACTCAACATCACCTCCGCACCAGGACACCACCACCTCAGCATCACACACAACCACCTGAGTATCATTCAGCACCACCTGAGCATCACCTCCACACCACCACACCCCCACCTCAGCATCACCTCAGTCTACCTTCAGAATCTGGCATCTTGATTCTCTCCTAGTGTCCATCCGCTGCTAGTGTTGTAATTCAGGTACTACTTCCCAACCTCCATCCTCCTGTTGTTTATGTCCCTCCCCACCATAACAAAAACAAACTATAACAAACCAGCATTAGAACAGGCAGGAAGAAGTTGCCAACGTTGCGAGGACAAAAAACTACAAGATATTTTTATGTTCATTCTTTTTTTTTTTAATAGGGTGATTCAGTTATACATAATGTCTTCTTGGTTATATATAAGGTAACAAAATTGCTTATAACAATTTTGTATTATAACTTTTCAACATGCTGCACAGCAGCCGCACTGCTCTACAACATGGATTAAACACATTGGCACAGCCAATAGGTATGGCAAAACACTTTTAAAGTCCCAAAGGCGAGACCTATCGGCTATGCCAATGCTTGTTTGATTTGGTCTTAAACCATTAGTTACATCCCTGAGGGATGACACTATCACATCACTGTCATCTCCCATCTTGGAGAGTAGCATGAGCGATTGCGTTTTGTGGATGATGTTCTTCTTCTACTTTCTAACCTTCAACGTTTTGTAGCTAGTTTGCAGTTACTAGAGACTTGGGGACGATTATATTGTTGTAAATTGATATTTCAAAAGTCCTTTTGATTTTAGTGTTCCATTTGCATCATAAATTTAGTGTTGCTAGATTAATGGACTCGCCAGTGGAGTAAGAAAATGTATTACTTATGACAGTATTGAAATAGGTCAGGTTTCTCTTAAAATAGCAGTGATTTATTTTCAATTTAAAATTAAGGTGTGTTGTTGAAGTACTAAGGAAGTATAATTTGAAAGGGATCTGAATTTTTTCCTGTAAATATATGGAGGTTCTGTAGTGGGATTTCAAAACGGACCAAGATTTTGCTGACCTTTTCGAAAATCCAGTATTTCCAGGTGTAACTTTGAATTTCCAGATATTGCTTTATATGTTGGTGGTCTTCATATTACACCTGATGTGTAAATGCACACAAGTTAAAAGCTATTACTTCCACATATATAGAAACAGTTATGGTCTCATACTAACAATGGCAGGTCACTTTTTTGAGTATGTCAATTCCTTTTACTATTAGAGTTAAGTATAGTTTGTACCATACGCGAAAACTTGAGTTCATGAGATGTGCTTATTGTGGGTTGATCCCATTCAACATTGATGGAAGGTTGTTAGAAATTTGCCGCGGTCATCTTGAATGTTTTGCAATCTGTGCTGAACCCTATTTATTTTTGCTGGCTATAGAACTCTATGTACTTTACCCCACCTAACCAGTGGTAAAGTGCTTGCGCTTCTCCTTGCAATATGATGAAATTGGTATACTACTGAGTGGCATATTTAACATACCTATAATTCTCTAGTAAATGGTACCCACAGTGTACGCTGGGCCTGTAAGTGAAATGTCTCCAGTGAGCTGTAGCACTCATTGTGTCACCACTGGAGTGACAGTGCACGTGTGACTGCAGGTCTACCTCCAGTAGCCTGGCTATGCAGGATTAAACTGCAAATACAACCTGTCAAAATAAACTTTCTTATCAGGCCTAAAGCCCTCCTTTTAAATATTTATAAGTCATCTACCCATTAAGACACGGTGCATGGTATTTAAAAGTAGGACATGTAAACGTTAATGTTAAATATGCCTTTAAAGTGATTAGCACCTCAAAGCTGTTGTCACTGTAGCAGGGTTGCTATTCCATAGGAACATTTTGGGCTTTTTGAAATATCTGTTACAAGCCCAATTTATGGGTGTAGTTGGACATTTAAAAACTGTTTTGGAAAGATATGCCTGCCTAATATTCCTTGACACTAAATGTGCCTTTTGCTCTCTTCCTCATGCCAGCCTATATTCAGCATTTTAGTGGGCATGACTACGGTGTCCTTGTCCTGGGGCAAAAAGGCTTTGGGTGTGGGGAGGTCTTGTTGTGCCCTTGACAGGAAGACCTATGGGCTGGGCCCAAGGACTTGATTAAGTTCACAGAGGCCTCCCATATATCAAGAAAATGTAGCAATCACCCAATCCTGCACCCATCTATTATCCCCCAAGCAAGCGGCCTCTTGTTGACATCACATTGTCAGAACCTGCAGGAGTGTCCAGACCTGCTTGACTTGGGCTACTGGGGTTTTTCCTCGCACATTTGTGGTGCGCTTCAAAGGAGGGAAATGGAGTGCCAAAACAGTCTTTGTTTCCACTGTCTAGTTACTGCAAGCTCAGCTTTGTCCTACCAGACTTCTCTATCTGAGGTGGTTGTGGGTCCCAGCCCTCAGTGCCCAAGTTTAGTGTGGCTGAAGACTTTGGTCATCTTGCAAATGCTCAAAGTGGGTAGGGTTAGCCCTGGGAACCTTTATCCTATTGGTTAGATCATCTGCAGGGGTCATTTCCTCCCACTAGCTTGTGCCAGGCATAACTGTGGCATCTCCAGGCCCCCACTTCAGAACACTCCTGGCCCTGTTGAAAATCAGAAGAGGACTGAGCCTGCTGTGTGAGCTCTTAGAAGAGCCTAGAAGGCTAGCTCTGATCTCTTTCTTGTACCCAGGGCAGAGAAGTGGACTCCAAGGTACATCAGCCTGGCCTCCTCAGAGGTCATTATAACATAATGGGGTTACCCAAACGATTTCCGCAGACCTGGGTATCAAGTGGTATAGAAAACAGTTGGTCCTAGACTTATTTATCACGCAATGAAACTGAAACATATTTACGATTTGAGATCCAATTTAGGCATGCATGCAATCAGCAAAAAGTATCAAATGCAAACAAATTCCTCAAATGTGCACCAGGCATAAAGAACAACATTGGTACCTGTTCACTCTTTAAAACGATAGCTGTTTTTATTCAAAGACTCGTATTAAATCGGTAAGTACATTACCGTGCTCAGTAATAGTTAGGAGTTTGCTCCAAAGGAAGGGGAGTGAAAAAGTAGTGCTCATGCGTGCAATAGATGAGGTGAAAAAAGGGAAAAATGGCAGAGTAAAGATAATTCAAAATACAGAATAATTACAATCATTCCAAAAATACAACTGGTTATAAGTTACATTAAAGCCAGTTAGTCATGGCCTGTCCACCATCAATCATTTTTATAGTGGTTATTGATAATTTCCAAGAGAAAACAGAGTTATCATCTGTAGGTTGGATGGGATAGTGGTGGCGTTTCGACCCGACTTAAAAGCATAGAGGGTAACTACATCCTCTGCTCGCGGGTCTTCCACGGGACAGGTGAGGTAGGAGACAACCTATTCGAAGGTGCCCATAGATTAGTAGTTCTGATCACAGCTCCCCGGGGTGGGAAGTCCACACTGCCGTTGCTGTGTAAAGACAATTATTCCAAGGTAAGGGTAACAAAAGACCCTGTCATCGCCTGCCAAAGTAAATTAATGGCGAGAGAAAATCTCCATCACGGGTGAGAGAATCGCCCATAAGTAATCTTACAGAAAGGTTAAGCAGCCCGGGGGAGTCGACACCTCGCTCGTCATGACAAGCCTCCTCAGAGGGGCATAGAAGAGACCAGTGCCACTGCAAAAGAGGCAAATTGTCCACTGTCTCTGTCTCTTAAGCATAGAAAGTGTCTAAAGCCCAAGTAGCCCATGAATTCAGCATCTGATATGAACAAGGATCCCACCAAAGTTATGGAAGGGAGTGTCCGGTTCCAGAGGGCTATTTTGCAAAGTGCCATTGTCCATTTAACACGACTACTGGTGGTCTGGTACTGTGTGTTCAAGGACAATGTGCTCTGTTTAAGGTAGGACCAGTTAGGCTCTCTATGGTTCCCAGGCCAGTGATCACTCTAGGCAAGTGTGAGGGACGACTGGACTAGCTAGTCCTTAAAGTATTTTTTCATGAGCACCACAACATTTCCTATTTCATCGTCAATAGCCACAAATTTTGGCTGGAGTAGGTACCCTTGCCCAATAGTTGAAATTTTGGAACTGAATTTAGGTTTCCTTTGTCCTGCAATCAAGGCGTATAGATGGAGCCAATAGTTTATTACTATTAGTCTGATGATGAACAAGAACTCCTGTGCGTGGTTCTTTCAATAGCAATAGATATGGGCTTTCATAAATTTTAGGATGGTGCATAACATATGCCTACCAGAGTACATGCCTAATCTGCTCTTGAGTATATTCAGCCCCACATATGGTACAGCACTTTTAGGACCTGCTGGACTTCAGGGTCATTGTAGCTTCTGGACAGCTCAATTACTTGAGATAACTTCCATGCACGATTCAATCAGCTGGGTCTTTGACCCCCTTGTTGTATACTGGGTAGTACAGCTTCTTCTTTCAAAGTAGATCGCTACAGTGGTGCTTCTCCTTTTCATAGGCCTTGACAGAAAAACAGCAACAGAGTGGTGTTCCTTGGCAAATGTTTCTCTGAGCCAGGGGGTCTCGTGTTGAAATGTATACAATGTAACACTACTCACTGGATAGGCCAGTGTTTATCCTGCTTTGGGTACTTCAAGAAGCCAGAGCCAACCAAAGTCAGGTGATGGGCCCCAAAACATTCTCAGATTCATTGTAACCTAATAACAAGCACAGGTCGAGGGTCTTTAATGCACTTAAGCAAAAACAATGGATTCTCCATACATCAGTGGTATTGCAGTATGCTGTGTTTTTTTTTACCTCCCCTCTTTTTCATGAGTAGAGATGGAATCCATTGTGAGATAGGTTGTCAAGCTTCTTATTATATATTTCCTTTACTTAAATATGTATAATGGTGATTTTTCTTAAAACAATCTTAGTTTTTATTTTACTTAGATAAAATATTTTTTGCTATAAAAGAGCTTCGCACAGATTCTTGACTCTACAGTTGGCAAATTGCAAGTGTATGTTGCACTGTTTTCTGCAGCTGCATTCAAGCATCATTTCATATCTCTGTCGAGGTGCCAAAGAAGCTTTGGTGAATGGGAAGCATGCCACTCTAGACATTTAAACATCTTTTTATCAACATTTTCAAATAAGTACTACATGTCACGTAGAATTGCATATGTGTTTTCACCAGAAACAAATAAGAATCACAATTTGAGCTGGCAGTGCTTTTCCAGTGAGCCCTTGCCCGCTATCTCAATAAAGTCACACCAGAATGTGGTCACAGAACGGCAAATGCCCAAATATATGTTTCCCTCTATCCAAATTTTGAACACTAATCGCATATGGATAGGAATCCCCTAGCTGGCTTGACCCTGTAGTGGACTGCGGGTATCTCATCTATCCCATTGTGTATCTGTGAACCCTTAGAGCTGGCTTCTTCTGTGGGGCGAACTCGCATTCATTAACCTTCACCAATTAAGCCACCCAGTAGTATTGTCCAATATCCTGGAGCACAATCCTGCCATCATATATGCCCTTATTACTTTATCAATACTGCATTCCAAGTTGAAGCTTAATCGCTGCCTCTAGTTTCTTAAACGACTCTGGGGGATCAATATAAGGGGTATTTTGAAGGGTGTAGGGAAAGTTAGGAACAGCTATCATCTTGAACATGGCTGCTCAATCCAGCAAAGACAATGGCAAGGACTGCCAATGTCTAACGTCATTCTTGAATTTGTCTTATCCATAGCACACGTTCTGACATCTTCAAAACACTCAACACACTACTAACGAAACTTATTTGGGGTAGGGGACGGAGGAGGGTGGGCCTGGCAAAATTACAGTTGCGTCCCGGGGAGGGAGGTCTGGGCGCTCCAGACTTTTGAGCGTATTGCATGACCAGTCAATTACAATGGTTATCCTATTGGTTGGCGGGCCGACATATTCAGGAAATAGATTATACACCCCGGCTGTTGCATCAAGGCACCTTACATAACCTATTGTTGCCGACTACTAAGATTCCACACACACTTCCATCTTTGTTTAAAACAGCACTACTATACTTGAGACAGACGCTAAAATAAACTAGGAAGGTATGTCCATATTCTACCAATATTCCCTTACTCGGGATCCCCACTGCAACTGGCATAATTTCCTACAGAATGATAACTTCATGGACACAGGAGGGGGTTACAACTATCGGAACACTGTTTATAGAGGGCACTCTGGCTGATCACGACAATTTTATTCGTACTCATGGAGTCTCCCTGACGTTATTCCTCCTCTATGCCACAATCACCCATTATATCAAACTCCATTGGGCCCCTCATGGGACCGAACCCTCCACACATGAGCTGGTGTATGCTGTGTACCTTATGCGAGAGGGTCGTCATCTTACTCGTTGGCTATATAAAGGTATTCAGGCACACTCCGGCATACCCTTAACTCCACTCCGGGCTAAATGGTCATTGGAATTGGATAGAGAATTTACTGACAGAGTGGACATCGATCCTGGAATTTCCTAAGAAAGTCTCCCGTAATGCTAAATTCAAATATATTCAATATGTGATTCTACATAGAGCATATCTCCCACCGCACCGTCTCAATAGCATATATCCAAATGCCCAACTCTCTTGTTCCAGATGCCAGGAGGCGGACGCGGGTCTATTCCACATGTTATGCGGGTGTCCGCGCCCGCAATTGTTCTGGCACACCATTAGTTATACTATACAGAAGGTTACTACCACGACTGGTTGGTCATCACCGTAAAGTTGCCTATTGGGCCTACACAACCGCCTTAAGAAACAGAAGGTCCAATTTGCAGATTTGGCTGTGCTCCTAGCCAAACGTGCAATTACAATGAGGTGGAAACCTGCCTCTCCTCCTACACCACTTACCTGGCATACAGAAATGATTAGATGGGGTACTGCCGAGAGTATAATAATTAGGCAGGTGGAATTTCGGGGTCTGCGTAAGATCCCCCTCTCCCTGGATTGGGATCAAATGTTGGAGGCCTTCAAAGCCATACTCGTTAACCCCCCCACCCCCTCCCAAAGTCACCAGCGGGGCATATCCTGCCCGCTACTCCTCAGTCTTCCATGGCTCACCTGATTTTACCTACATAACTATATATGATCCACTCCGGTTTATAAAGGTATGCTTATGCATCTACCAAGACACAGTTCTAAACACGCCTGTATTTATGGCGGTATATGATTAGCATTGATTTGTTGTATTTGTGAGATCACGAGATTTCAGAATGTTATTGTGCACATTACAGGACCAGTGAACCGGGGGTAGGAGGGATGTTTCTAATTGTTTTCTTTTAGTAATAGATTAATAGTTTGATGATAAATAGTTAAGTAAGAGTTCTTCACTATTTACATTAATCGCCTGTATGCCTATGCATCCTTTAGATATATCATTTTTAGTACTACATTATTTGTTTCGTAGCATTGCAGACTACCAAATTCTAGCGCTTTTTGTACACATGCATTTATTATCCTATTGATATTTGTGAATTGTTATTTTGACATTTATACTAATTTGTTCCTTTATGATTAATGGTTGCAATAAACAATATTCTATGTACATCGTTGATGTTGAAAACACCATAAAATTAAGTTTCCATAGTACACCTTCTGAATGAGGAACTCCTCCGGATCCTGGGTTATGTATACCCCAAATACTGGAATCCCTGCAAACAACCCACAAGTGGGCACTTGTATAATTTGTGCTTGGACTACCCAGTTCGAGAGAGCAGCATGGACTTTCCACAATTTATCATATATCGAATATTTACCAAAGATTGTGAAAATCTGTAGAAGCCTGTTGATTGTCATCTCTGACTGTGCCACTTATAGAAACCCTTCATCCACGTAGAGCAATTCTCAAGATGTACCTTATCACCGCAGTCCCATCACCAGGGTAGGCCCTCCCACTATCCAACATACCAGGGGCTTTAGTGTCAGAGCAAATATCATGGGAGTTAGGGGGCACCCCTCTCTAGGTCCCCTCTCCAGCTGGAGTAGCTAATCTTTGCATTTTGGCCCACGAGTGTGAGCTCAGCAAGGAACATATAGGCTTTGATTCTCTACCCTGGTCAGAATCAAAACATTGGGATTACAGAGAACTTATTTTTGACAGTCATTTCTGTAAGGTTACATTAGCATAAATGAGGTGTGACCTGAACGCCAAAGATGGTGATCGGACATCTTTAGGCTCCACTTGCAATCCCACCCTTAACCCGTCTTCATCTGGTGGCACTACGTGAGTAGAGCGACTTAGACGGGGGTGACTGCAGCAGTGACACTGCGTGACCCATTGCAGACACTGATCAGCCATGATAGCTGTGTGCCGGTCTCCTGTACCGTGACGTGGCCCGCTGGGTGTCGGAGGGGCCGTGGAAGTAGAAAGAGGCCTGGGTCGCAGCCCAGGCACGAGCAGCACTGACTAGATTCTCCCCCAAGGTATTGGGGCACTTTCCGGGGGAGCCCAGGTGAGGCACACGGAGAATCTGCTGGCTGAGTTCACCATATGGCCTTCTGCAGCACAGAGCAGCAGGGACATGCCAGGGCTAGTGATGCGGAACACACGAGGAGGCTGCGGAAGTGGGAGAAAGCCGGAGACAGAGCCTAGGTGCTAGCGGCAACACGAGCCCTGGCACGCTCCCCTTCCACGTAGTATCATCGCACTGCCCAGATGAGTCGAGGAAGGTGTGCTCCAGTCAACCCACAACAAAAAACAGCTGCCAGTGGAGCAGAGCAGCAGGTACGCGACTGTTCCTGGGGTGACCAGGGGATAGTCGATGCCAGGACAGCCCTCTCTGGGGTGGACTTTGCGGCCGGTGGCGGAGGGGTAAGCCCTCCACTTAAGACCTCCGTGATACCTGGCAGCCCTGAGCAGCACCTGAGAGGAGGAGTTGGGTCATCTGGCCATACTTAGAAAGGCAACAGCCCTGATGAAGAAGAACCTGTGGGGGAGACGGCGGTTCCGAATTTTTTGTCACCAGTTACCACCAGTCTTTATTACTGGCAATGTGACCGGACAGACTATTTTTTTTTGTTGCTTTCAGGACCATTGCTGAAACGAAAGTGACGAAGCTGTTCTTCCATCTAATCACTAAAGACGGCAGGCCACTTGAAGAAAACGACATATACTTGCTTTTAAATGCTTTGAAGAATTCTATGGTGTAACGCACAAGATTTTCAATTGAGACTAAGAAAGCCTTGAGAAAGCCCAGGTCGCACTGACCAGAGGGCGAAACACGTGTCGGCTGTTTGGTTACTGTACCATCATAAGAACCATATTTTATGAAATTAATAAAGACTGTATTCAAAATCAATATTGGACAACTGTTTTCCTCAGAAAATATTGAATTAAAGAAATATTCATTTCTTTATATTTACAATACGTAAAGAGGAGCAAATACTTAAAACTTAAACACTTCAGCTGCAGGGGGACTCTCCTGCTTCTCTGGCACTGCCAACAAGCCCAACAAAATGCAACCAGAGGAAGGCATTCCTTGTGGACCAACCATCCACAGACATTCCAAAAACGACAGGGCCTGTGGGCTGTGATTAAAAGCAGCAGTGGGGGTAAAGGATTAAATGCCACATGTGCTAGCGATGGCACATCTTCGTTTCTCCCCTCAACTAACTGACAAAACAGGAGTGCCTGGCCCGGGTGGGGCCTGACCCCCTCCCCTTGGGGCAAGGTTGACACCGTTAACACAAACACATGACGTCCAGAGAGAGTGGCACACCTGGCCACTTCGACAGTCCATCCCGGCCTGAGTACTGGCACCTGGACATCCCTCCAAGATATACCATATTCACACAAACAGACCCCGATATCCAATCCACATAGAAGCTTAGAGATCTGCGGGTATGGGGAAAGACAAAAAACTACCACCCACGGTCCAGGCCTGCATAGATAAATTCATGACTCCCACACAGGCCTTGAGGGCAATCAGTTGGACCACCAAGGCCACACAGAGGAGCCCCTTCTAGACTCTACAGCCATGATACTTCAAGCAGTTCATGACCCCAGAGCTTCCTTGGAGGGAAACGTTGGGGAACTCCGTGTTGACCTCTCTCTCCTCTGTCAAGACTTGCAGAACATGGTGGACAAAGGCAGAGGGCCGTATATCTGAATCTGAGGACACAGTCCGCATTCTGCAAATAAATGTATTAAGACTTCAAAAAACAGTCCGGGCACTTGAACTTCGAGTAGAAGATGCTGAAGGATGTTCATGACGAGACAATAGCTGTCT
The DNA here is from genome assembly GCF_964204655.1 of Triturus cristatus. NCBI lineage: Eukaryota > Metazoa > Chordata > Amphibia > Caudata > Salamandridae > Triturus > Triturus cristatus. The sequence continues at coordinate 365,265,406 of NC_140581.1, read as the reverse complement.
TTTGGGGTTCCCAGATGGTGTAAAGGGCCCTAACCCCATGGATTTCATCTTCCAGTGGTTGCGTTCCTGAGTACTGTCATAGTCTGTTGTCATGCTTCCTGTTGGAAAGGGCCCACAAGTTCTTGGTGCCCCAGCAATTGCCGGAGGTCAGAGAATAATCATAGCAGGCATCCTCAATTTTGCAGACAGAGATGCGATCCTACAGGCAGCACGTACAAAATGGGTCCTGTCTCATGACTCCTCGAAGAACATGTTGTTCCCGGACTACACTATTCAGGTACAACAGAGGCGCCGTTCCTTTCTCACTGTTAAACAGAAGCTACGCACCATACAGGTGCAATATATTTTCCTCTTCCCAGCCTCAAAATCATTTTCGCTGGCAAGACTATCTTCTTTGACAACCCAGAAAGCTCATGGCAATGGATCGAGAAACGTCCTGATTGGAGGTGACATGACATGGACAGGGAGGACCTGCCTGCTCTTGGCAGACCGCCGGAACACTGGTCGCCAGAGGCTACAGATTTGGAAGCAGCAGGGTCTGATAGTCCCTGAGGCTGTGGTGCCCCGTGGCTGTTTGGGCCAACCTCATCAAATAATCACATCATAAGCCGCTGACCTGTAGCTTTTCTTCTGTCCAGGAATGGTGGGAGGTGCATGCCCTCACAGAAAGATTCTTAGGTTTTGCAGCATAGACTTGTCTAAATTCACATACTATGCATGTATCCTGCCATCTAATGGGTGGAGTCGGAAAGTGCTACTTGTTTTGTTTTAAACCCCTTTTTGTGTGTGAAACCAGATCCTTTTGTTTTGGGCTACAACGACCTTTGTGTGTGTGCAAGCTTACAGATTATTTTTTCCTCCATGGAGATTGGAAGTGAACCACAGACTGCAGAGAAAAAACCGCAGCAAAAAGATGCAAGAAAGGAAGGCCACCAGAAACATAGAGGAGATGGGTGTGTTACATAGGAAGGTTGCATGAGGAAGTAATCTTGAGCAACGTGGCTTGTTTGGCGCTACTCACGTTATTGCTCATGCAAAAAGCCAAGTAGGCTTTCCTTTGCCTTTTTAAATACTCGCGAGTTATTTGGAAAATGTTATGAAGGGAGTTGAGGCTTCATCCAAAAACCGCAAGGGGCGAGGTAAGAATTTGCTTTTTACTATATTATAGACTGTAGAACGTGGGTGAACTGCTCCATGTATGAGCGCAAAACTAGCATCACAGACGTATTTAACAAATTTGGCAAATTTCAGCATGCCTAACATGCCTTTGCCTACTGCAGTGCTGTATTACACACTTTTTATGAAGCTTTATATTGCTTTGGAACGCACTAAAGGGTTTTAGAAGTGCTTTTGAAACACACCTATAAAAAGAAAAAGAAAATGCTTCTTCCATACACTAGTCTTTCCTTAGTTTCAAACATCGCTGAAGATGTAGTCCGAATATGCTCACAATGCTTAAAAAGGCAGTTTGAGAGTTGGCACAGGTTTCAAGTTGAAATGCCCAGTTGGAAGTTGGCCCTATAACTCCCTGCAACAGATATTTCATGTCCCTGAAGTGTTGGGAGGGGGTTTTTACATACACACTTCAGCATACATCCATCACTTAGGAACAGTTCTGCTATGCCAACCAACGTGACAAGACATCCTTTGGACACCTAGTTGGTGACGCCTTTGCAACCATGGCTACCCCGACGATGATCCCACCTTGCTAACAGGGTCAGATCCAGCTCCTGATCTGGAATGTGAATGGGCTTCTCAACTAAATAAATAGAGGGGCAGTTCCTATAGTACCCAGAGGCATAAACCCTGATGTACTCCTGGTGCAGGAAACCTACCTGGTGGGCATCCAATTCTTTTCGTGGCCCGGTCTGGTTTCACACAAGTTTCCCACTCTGGTTTTGCCCGGGGCTCCCATGGGCTGGCATCTTGCTCTGCTCTCCTGTCTTTTTCCCAAAAAAAACACACATAAAGAGAGACAAGTGGGATAGATACATAGTGGTCTCAGGCCAGCTCTGTGGCCGACAACTCTCCTTTCTTAGCGTGTATGCTCTTCCCCCGATATCCTTCAAATTCTTCCATACCCTAGGTGAGGTTCTGATGCAACACCCTCTATGACTCAGTGTATTGGAGGGTGACCTAGTCCTTGTGTCCACAGGTCAACAACTCTGACCACAATCCCTACCCACACAATGCACCTGGCCAACTTCCTAGACAACCTGGCACTGACGAATGCTTGGCAGCTCCATCACCCCAACACGCAGGGCTACACTTGCTATTCAGGCGCATACAAGGTAATCTCACAGCTTGACTGCTTTAGCCTCCTCAGCTCCGAGGCCCCACGTATAATAAATACGATAATACTTGGTAGAGGTCTGTCCAATCATTCTCCGGTCGAGCTTGCACTACGGCTAGGCCAATGACAGATGAGTGTGGCCTCAATGCGTGGCAACTTAAAGACCCGAAAGCGAGAGAACATTTTCGGGGAGAAACCGCACAAATCATTAAGCACAACAAAGGTACCTTAGCCTGACTGGGGACACTGTGGGAGTCACTCAAGGCCATACTAAGGGGGGTCATCATCCGCTATCATTCTGGGAGGCGACGGCGTGACCAAAAAACATCATCACAGAGTGGAAAACCCATTTACTGATAATAAACTGCACTATGCGGACAACCCTAATGCAGTCCTTAGGAGAAATATAAGATACACTCAATCCTTAATTCGACAGACACTTCTTGACGAATCACGGTAGGCTTTGCTGGCAATGCAGAGTCAGATCTGTCAGTGATTGGACAAAGCTAGCAAAACTCTGTCGCCTATGCTCAACTGCAGCAACACACACTCTGGTGTACGTACTGGCGGACAAAGTGGGCAAGAACATCACCAACCCACCCCTAAAAGTGACCGAATTTGTGGTCTACTACACCAAGCTCGACTCGACAATGTACAGGCCTTCTTATTTAGACATGGCAGTAGTTATTAATGACTTGCCATCCAGTGCCTCACTCCCAAGGAAAGAAACCCACTTGAGGAGGCCTTAACCCCGGAGGAACTGGGGTCAGCTCTGGCCCAACTTCAGTCAGGCTTAACCCCGGGCTCGAACAGGTTCCCTTCAAATTCCTGAACGCATACTGGACACTGTTGAGCCCAATACTGGTAGACACGTTCCAACAGGCACTCAAATTAGGTTGAGTGCCCCCTGACATGCACCTGGCAGACATAGTTTTGATCCCTAAGGCGGGTCGACCCAGACCTGCTGCTCTTACCTTCCCATCTCCCTATTGAATATCGAAGTTAAGACCTGGGCGAAGGCCCTTGCTAGTAGATTGCTTAAGATAGTGGCCTCCTTGCTCCATCTGGACCGGTCTGGGTTTATCCCTGATCGGTCCATGTGACACAACCGTAGACACGTTCACAACATGGTGGCCCTGGCAGACTGAATACCAGGGGACAAGGCACCCCTCCAGGTCGACTTTAGAAAGGCCTCAGTGGAGTGGCCCTAACTCTTCACTCTTCTCGCCAATATGAATTTCAGACTTAAATTCATCAGGTTGGTCAGACTCCTCTATACTGACCTCATGGCCCGAGTTCAGGTGAAAAGCTCTATGTCCCAGGTCTTCACCATATGCCGAGGCACTCAACAGGGGTGCCACCTATCCCCACTAACATTTGTTTTGACAATAGAACCTCTGGCGGAGTGGATAAGAGTGGACGCCCAGATGCGAGGTTTTGAGTGGCATCCTGGCACGTCAGACGAGTTGGCCCTCTACACCTATAACGTCCTGATCTTTCTGTCAGATGCACATACATCAGAACAGGCTTTCTGAATCCTGCTGCTCTTCGACGACTATGCCAGCCTGCACATCAAGTGTCAGTGTCTTGGGCCATGGACCTCAGGGTATGTACAGATTGTTTCAGATACCCGAAAACAACCACAGGGCCTGGGAAGAGAAACTGCTACCACATATAACCAGTAGTAAAATAATTGGAGCAGTGCACCACCAAGTATTCAATTGTAATCACACCAAGTGGTCAATTCTGTTCATAGAAAAAGTCTTTATTGTAGTTTTCCAACCATATACATGAAGAACGTCTCAGCCAACGCGCTTCGTTCAAAGAATTGAACTTCGTCAGGGCTGAAAGGAGTATAGAAAAACATAGATAAGAAATATAGACCAACACTGGACCAACTACAAAGAAAAATGACACAATACATATAAACACAATTATATGAAACAATAAAACATCACAATATGACACATGTTTGAATTATACAATAGACTATAAATTCAAACACCATTTGCGTGTATCATTGCGCACAAATATAAATACACCGACACGTTCCAACATCATAACAAACAACAACAACTCAAGCTGTTAAAATGTGTGTACACAACATAAATACCAACAAAAACTGTTTAAGTACTAAGCCAAATTGAAACCTGCCTATATGTCAAAAAAAGGAGACTTTTCACCCTATACAATCCCAAAACATATTGTGCGTAGTCTGCCATTGGTTCTCCATCGCAATCATATAAATGCGGACTTTACAAAAATAAATCACTGTGTATATTTTTCATAAAGCAATCCTATAAATGCAGATTTTTCAAAAGGTAAGTCACTGTGTATATTTTTCCTAAGGCAAGAGAAAACGAAAAATAAAAATACATATAAGGAAACTCGTGAATCAGTAAAATTTACTATTCAATAACTACCTTAGTTTACTTAAAATTGTATTAACTCGCTATTCATGTTAAAATGCAGACACGTTACAAATGCCTATATTTATAAGCAACCAAGTGGGTGAAATCCAAAACATGACAAACGTCAAGATGCAGGAACACATACCATACTCAAGAGTGTTTCTCAATCCCACAGTAGATCCACTATTTGTATCGTGGGTGGCCCGTCTCTAAATAAGGAGCCTATGGCGTGGACATGAAGTTTCCAGTTACACTCATAATATCTGGTGTGTCTCGTGTGCAGGCGAATGCCTCCTTGATAAGGGCACCACAAAAGATTCTATTGAGCAGAAAACAGGACAGAAAATGACATTCCGTGAGTCACAAATCCCAATACTTGGGATATAGGAAGATTCAAGGGACTAAACAAATACTAAGCCTCAATACGAAGGGAATGGCTCAAACAGTTCTCATGAGTACACAAACAACATTAATGTGTACTAACTAGAATAAGTAAGCGTGATCGATCCCATCATGCACGCGTTCTTGCAGGCGTTTGTAACACATATATGCCAATATATAGCCCAGACAGATAACAATATGAAAACCCGCCTCTCATGTAAAATGTAATTTGTAATTTTTAACGGCTCGAGGCATCCATTGGCAAGAGTGATTAAATAATGCATGTAAACCGCTGAGTACGGCTACCCGGAAGAGTCAACGAGCACAACACCCTGTTAGTATGCCAATGTGCGCTATGTCATAAATATGAACAAAAACAACGAGTCCAAGCGGCATTTAAGGTCCGTATGCAGATATGGTCCAAAATAATGACAGGGCTGGAGCCCGCCTTTCAAGTAACATATGGAGGATGGAAATACAAGGCATCCAATGTGCGTCAATACAAGAATGTAATTTAAAGGCGAGACTCAGTAATGCCGTAGAATCAAACAGGCACGGTCATGTTCAAGTACCGGTATATGCCGTATCTGTAAAGAAAACTGAATCAGAACGAGAATGCCGAAAATTCGCTTACCGCGAGCCTGCGACCGTCCGCGCTCTTTCCTCTGCAATCCAACGGGTGTGTGATCACGTCCGCCATGTAAGCAATTGCGCCATTATTTAAACGCAAGGCGGAAGTAAGAACGCCGGTGTACGTCAATCCCATCCTAGGGACGTGGATCGACGTGAAAAGCCCGGCCGCGTCTACCGTCTCCATGGGAACCTTGGGGTTCGAGGCTAATAATCAAAAACGGACTGATGTTTGCATACAGGAAAAGTCGATATGAAAGAAAACCCCCTATCGTATTTAGGAAATTCGTGAAAAATAGGTGTGGTAATTACCGATATAGACTCTGCAAACATACTTTAATTCAAAGCACGATGTTAGGGATATAAAATACGAGGCAAGGCTATACTTCTAAATAACACGCGCAATCTACCAAACCGAATACAGCACCAGAGCAATAGTGCACGGATAGTGCACGGTATTGAGGATATATAATACAAGGCACGGCTACACTTCTAGTTAACGCGAGCAATCCAGTCAGACAGAACACTGCACGTCTCCATTGGAACCCTGGGGTTCGAGGCTAGTAACCAAAGACGGACTCATGTTTGCATGCAAGAGCATTCGATAAGGAAGAAAAAACCCCTATCGTATTTAGGAAATTCGTAAAAAGTAGATGTCGTAATTACCGATGTAGACTCTGCAAACATACATTAATTCAGAGCATGGTGTTAGGGATATAAAATACGAGGCAAGGCTGCAACTCTAATAAGCACGCGCAATCTAACCAAACAGCACTTAGCACAAGAGCATAGTGCACGGTGTTAAAGATATATAATACAAGGCAAGGCTAAACTTCTAGTTAACGCAAGCAATCTTGTCAGACAGATCACTGCACAAAAACGTTAGTGCGATCTGGACCAAGGGGAACAACTAAAATATCTGATGTGGGAAAATGAAAAAAAAGTGTGAAAATATTTTATATATAAAAAACAAAAGAACATTGTTATGATGTTGGAACGTGTCGGTGTATTTATATTTGTGCGCAATGATACACGCAAATGGTGTTTGAATTTATAGTCTATTGTATAATTCAAACATGTGTCATATTGTGATGTTTTATTGTTTCATATAATTGTGTTTATATGTATTGTCATTTTTCTTTGTAGTTGGTCCTGTGTTGGTCTATATTTCTTATCTATGTTTTTCTATACTCCTTTCAGCCCTGACGAAGTTCAATTCTTTGAACGAAACGCGTTGGCTGAGACGTTCTTCATGTATATGGTTGGAAAACTACAATAAAGACTTTTTCTATGAACAGAATTGACCACTTGGTGTGATTACAATTGAATACTTGGTGGTGCACTGCTCCAATTATTTTACAATTTTTCTATCTGCTTGGCAGATTGTATCCATTAACGGCGGATGCAGGAGCATTTTTGATGCACACCTATCAGAAATACATTATTACCTACAGTACATGGGAACACAATAAAGAAGTGCGACACTTGGAGTCCGCCGTTAGCTCTTGTCATTTTACCTCATATATCCAGACTGCAAGCCTATTTTGGTTTCTGGTCCATGCTCCCTCTCTTGCTTCTGGGTAGGTCGGCCATCTACAAAGTGGTCGTGCTCCCCAGACTTTTATATCGGCTACAAAACTACCCATATCCCCTACCCAATAACCTTTTCACACACCTGACGAAGCTCTGAAGCATTTCCTCTAGACTAGTCTGCCACTCACAGTCACGCTAAGTGCCAGAGGTCCACCTTCGACGGGCGGCTGTTTACGCCAGACATCCTCTTATATTTCAGAGTCACACATCTGATTGTACTTAATGAATGGTGGCATGGGCATAGAGATGGCCCACCATACCTACAAGCATTGAGTCATGCAAGGGACTCCGATTTCACATTTTGTGTGTGGAGATCCCTTTTTCTTGATCCTCACCACAGCTACACAGGTAGTTTACCAAATCTGGAAGGACACCCTGTGTGCACAGGGCTGTGATAGGTGCCTTTCGAGGGAAACCCCGCTATGGACCGGACACTGACTTGCAAAGGTATCATCTCTAAGGGATTTCGTTAGTGGGACACATTGGAATCACCACCCTGGGAGATATCATGGCAGGAATAATTCGTAAGTCCTTTTCGAGCCTACAAGGGGACTTTGAGTTACATAGAACTCAATTCTACTACTACTTACAAATCATGCACTCCAACCCTATACATTAAATCTGAAAGACCTCTTGAGTTCAGCCCACTGGAGGCCCAGGTACTCATTAGCTCCCCCATACATCACAAATCAAATTGTCTGCTTTATACAATTCATTGGTCATACACACTCATGACATTCCCTGATCTGTGAGATCTGATCTGTGAGAAACCTGGACAATAGACCTTGAATATTTAGATGATGATGACTGTCGAGAAGCTCTAAGATTTCCCAGAGATGCGGCTATAGATGCCAAGTTCTGCATCATGCAATTCAAGTACTTGCACAGGGTCTACCTCACATGTTATAATTCATGGCAAATGGGAATAATTGCCTCGCCCCTCTGCCTGTGCTGCACAACCCATAAAGTAGACTTCTTCTACTTGGTTTGGACCTTCCCGGGCCATAACCCTTTCTGGATGGGATCTCTGTCCTGTCTGAGCAGAGTCCTGGGGTGGCCGCCCTCTTACAACCACAAACATACCTTGCAAAACTTCTCTGAATACATTGAGGACAATAAATAGAAAAGAACCCTACTATGGATAAGAATAAGAGAGACGTCACCAGGCACTGGAAGTCGGCAGATGCCCCTCCACTAGAGGAGTGGTGAATCAGCCTGAACAGGTGCATGGCACTGGAATAAACTGTATATGCAGCCAGAGGCTGCCCCCAGAAAACACGGGAGGGTCTGGTATACCGGAGGCATGCACTTGACTGACAAAGACTACACTCAATCCTTACATGCAGAGGTGTGGGTCTGCGGAGCAGGACAACATATATCCGGGAGGACGCAGAGGGAAGGGCAAGGGATGTTGGAGGCACTTCAGCTTGGAGAGCGGAGAACCAATAGCATTATTGAGTCACTGTGTCTTTTTTTTTTTTGTCCTCATTTTTCATCATATGGGGCCAAAGGGTTCTTAGACTATGTCGGGGTCCTGTTTTACCTTCGGAGTGTAAATCGGGAGGTCCGCGGGCCGCACACATCCGACCAAATCAAGAACCACGGCCAGAAATACAGATAAAGTTGTTAGAAGAAAGGGAGTCTGCCAAGCAAAGGTAGCATGGCTCCCTTCCACCTAATATTACCTTGATGTTTTAATCACTGGGCAGCAGCATTTTAGCGACGAAAGGAAAATTAGGAGCTCCTACTGGCAGATTTATGCCAACCTTCCCAAATGTCCCAAAACTTTGTTCTTTTAGAACGTGTGCTACTCCGATCTAGGTTGCATACCCTCAATCTAAGGGCACTGCCAGAACCTATGAACGTCATCAGCTTTTTCCTCACCACACTCGCCTCCTGGGATCCCATCTTCAACAGTTTCTTAGGCGTCCAGTAAGCCTTATGGACAGTAAACAGATTGTTTTTCATTAGAGGCTCAGATTTTATAGATGGCCACAAAAAAGACAGAGATACTTGCCACAATGATACAGCGTGATGATCTGGCAGGTCCATCTTCCAAATCTAATTGAGCAGGGTAAACTGTTCCTCTCCAACCTTGATTAACATCCAATACCACTCTGAGATGTTTTTCCTATTGAGTGCTTTTCCTGTATCCTGTCCTCCCAGAATTGGTTGCATTTTTCATCTTTACATAGCCCCTTAGACCAGCTTGATAGGGGGTAATATTTGAATTTCGATAGGTTACCCTCTGTGGTTTCTATTGGGGTACTAATTGGTTGTCTTCTATGATTTGACCCCCTATTATATATACCCCAGTTGATCAAGGGGGTTGTGAGTTTATCTAGAAGGCAGACTAGTGTACCGGGGAAGTTCCATATATCAGGGCGGAGCTGCTATAATGGGGTATTCCTAGTGACTGTCTGATTTAGTACCACAACTCAGACTTGGGATCTTTGTTTTGTTTGAGAATTATATTTATGGTAGCCTCATCCCAGGAGTGTGGAAGTTCCTGTCTATTTGCAAAGGCCCAATTAAATGGTTCTGTCAAAGTGGGAGTCAATTCTTCCTTTAATACCATATTTAATTTATTTGGAAGGCTATCTTTTCCTTTTTTTAAGCTACTGATTAACTTAGAGACCTCATGAGCTCTAATATCACCATTGAGCCATGGAAAATGTCTTAATTTGATCCTCCTCTGCCTGCAGATCCTCTGTTTAAAGGTTTTGAAAAGATTGTGTGAAGGCGTATTCTATCTTTGAGACTTCTGAGACCAATTTACCAGTTTATCATATTCCTCATGCGCTCAGTTTTGGTTTTCCAGGCCAGTAATTTACTGCATTCCTCCCCTTATTCATAATGGAAAAGTTTACCAACCTCCCACTTTCTTCTCACTATTGCCTACAGATAGTCTGACAACTCTAGCCTTGCCTTCTGTAATTGTTATTTAATGTATGTCAAGGACTGAGTGTCTGAGGTGTTCTAAGTCTCCCTTACTAGGCTCTGTAAGGAGGAATCTCATAGAGACTGTTAGCTATGGATTCCTTACCTTAGAATTACCCCCAGGTGTCAGACTGGATACGGAGAATATTTCTTCAGCAGTACCCCTGCGCGTCGGTAGGTGGCGTCGGTCGACTCCGCTTTCGTCGTCGTGATCGCTGGAATGATGTCTCGGTATCTTAGACGCCGCCCCCTGCATGCTGACGTCAGTTCTTTCTTTTTCAGCGCCAGCCAGCGCAGATCCAAAGAGAGCGCTACCCTTAGTCTTTTTTTACTCGAGTTTTTTCGACTTTTTCTCAACTTCTTTTTGTGAGTCCTTCGACTCCTGGTGCAAGGGTTGTCACATCGACGGACCGGCTTTAAACCTTGTGACTCCCGTCATAAGTTAATGTCGGTCACGGACCCACATCTCGTGTACCTCTGGTGCTTGGAGCGTGACCACGACCCGAAGTCGTACTCCGATTGCCGGGCAATGAACCCGAAGTCTTTGTGGGAGCAGTCCTAAAAGCTTCTCGAAGCCCGGCAGTCAGCTCCCCGCCATTCGGGTTCCCGGTCGAGAGGGTGGTTGCGTAGTCACCACCATCACTTCTCTTCGAAGTCTTCGGGTAAGTCGAAGCACAAGAAGGAGAAGAAGCACTGTCGTTCTTTGCCTTCCCCCCCCCGTCATTCAGCCGCTCTGCCAGCGAAGCCTGTTGGGTCAGCTCTGAGCTTCCTTCCCTGCAGCGGGGGCAACCCCTGCCCAACCTCGTAACTTTTACGAAACCCTCTACTCCATCTTTAGGCAGCCCGACTCCGCCGGCACGCCTTCGGGCCCCACGGACTCAGCTGGGGGTTCTAGGTCTTCGATGCTGACTGCTTCGGTCCCGGCACCGCGGGCCCTCAGGGATCCAGGCCTGGATCTGGATCAACGCCGGTCGACCTTACGACAACCTCTTCCGGCGCTAAATCCATTGGCGACACCTCTGCCCCTTCCGACGCTGGTTGTGTCCCCAGCCGGCGTCCCCTCCAAATGGACACGGAGCCGGACCAGCGTTGACTGACGCCAGTACCTGCGCCAACCGGTACTTTTGTACCAATCTTCTATTCTGTTGTTCCTTATCGCCCTGAGTGGCAGCTAGAGGAGAGTGAGGAGGACTGGGAGGGGTCTATTGACCCTCTAGCAGACAAGCTGAAAGAGCGGAACGTGGTGATGCCAGTGGTCTGGATACAACCCCAGACCTTTGTATGCTTTCTCCCCCTACAGTGGCTACATAGGAGGGATCCTCCTACGCTGTGGTGTTGCGTAAGGCGGCTGAGGCCTTGGGCTTTGAGCTACCTACCGTGGCAGTCAGGACTAACCTACTGACTGAGGTGCTTCAGCCAGCAGCAGCCTCTTCGGAGCCCCTGCTGCTGTTCAATGAGGCCCTCACAGACATCCTTCTGGGCACCTGGTCCAAGCCCAGCACAGGGGCTCCTGTGGATAGGATGATTGCCCGACGCCAAAACCCCCTCCCCCCCACGCCACAGGGGACCCCAATTTCCTCTCCCAACACCCTACCACTGAAAGCTTGGTGGTCTGATCCTCAAAGGCGCCTTCGCTACTGCTCCACCAGATAGGGAATCCAATAAGCTGGATCATTTTGGGAAGAAGATGTTTTCTTGCACCAGCTTAGGACTGCGGTCGGTGAAAACCACCTGTCTCTTGGGTCGTTACACCCACTCTGTGTGGGACACGGTTGCGCGGTGCTGCCACAGTGCCTGGAGGAGGCCCGGGCCATACTCTACTGTGCGGTCGCTGAAGAGAGGGATGCAGCAAAGCTCGCCATTCGCTGTGGGCTGGACACCGCCGACTCGCTAGGCAGGACTATTTCAACGTCTGTAGCCCTGAGACGCTACGCCTGGCTGAGGTCCACTGGCTTCTCTGGCAATTTCCAATCGACTCTTTTGGACATGCCCTTTAATGGCCGTTGCTTGTTTGGCGACAAGGTGGACAATGCACTCTAGCCAGATCCTTGGGATTCGCTACCCCCTCTCGCCCCGTGCAGTCAGATTTTTGCCCCTATCGTGGTTCGGAAGGGGTGCCCCACCACGTTCTGTCCAGTGCCACAGGCCCGCGCAGGCTGTCCAGCCTCTGCGGGGACGTGGGACCCACTGCCGGGCATCTGGGGGCCAGCGGCAGGCCAGTCCACCAGTGCCCCCTCTGCAGCAGCATCCAAACCATCCTAGACCGACCTTTCAGGGCCATCAGTTGCCAGTAGGATCCGCCATCACCTCCCCCACTGGCACAACATCACGTCGGACCGCTGGGTTTTGCAGATAGCCTGAAGGGGCTACTCCCTCCCCTTCGAGACTACCCTTCCCTCCATGCCACCTGCATTCCATCGCATGTTGGAGGATCACCTGGCCCTTCTCCGTCAGAAAGTTGCAGCTCTCTTGGCCCAGGGAGTCATCAGGCGAGTCCCTGTGCCAGAAGTAGGTTATGCCTGCTACTCCCACTACTCTCTGGTGCCCAAGAAGGACAAAGGCCTGCATCCTATCTTAGACCTCAGGAATGTCAACTGCTTCCTCCGGAAGGAGAAGTTCAAGATGTTGACATTGGCACAGGTCCTGTCTGCCCTTGACGCTGGACACTGGATGGTAGTGTTGGACTTGCAGGATGCTTATTGCCACATCCCCGTCCTGCCGGCCCACAGGCGTTACCTACGGTTCACGGTAGGCCACGAGCCTTACCTGCACCCCTCAGGTGTTAACGAAAGTGATGGTGGTGGTCGCAGCTAATCTACGCAGATCAGGGGTTCCAGTTTTCCCCTATCTCGACAACTTGTTTTTGAAGGCGAGCTTTCCTCAGGCTGTCGTCGCCTACCTCCAGACTAGGCCGTATCTCCTGCATTCGCTGGGGTTCACAGGCAACGTGCCGAACTCACATCTGCACCTTTCTCAGAAGCTCCTTTTCATAGGAATGGTTCCGGACACAGCGCATTTTCGGCCTTATCCTCCTGAACAGCGAGTCCGGGATATTTGGGCTATGATACCAATGTTCCACCCTCTGTCCCGGATTTCGGTGAGGATGACCCTGAGGCTGCTGGGCGTCATGGCCTTCTGCATGCTGCTGGTGGATAATGCCAGGTGGCATATGCGGGCTCTGCAGTGGGACCTGAAGTTCTAGTGGGCGCATCATCAGGGGAATCTGCCCAATGTCGTCCAGATCTCAGCGGGGACTGCACGTCAGTTGTCAGTGGTGGCTCACAAACCAGGATTGGGTCAACCGCAGATCCCTCTCCCTTCCCCAACCAGATTTCAGTGGTGACAGATGTCACTCATGGGATGGGGCAGCCACATGGGAGAGGCAGACATCAAAGGCCTCTGGTCGCCTGCGGAGTCTGGGCTCCACATCAACCTTCTGGAGCTCCGGCCAATTCGTCTAGCACTGAAGGCATTCCTTCCTTCTGTCAAAGGAAGAGTAGTGCAGTTGTTCACAGACAACACTTCCGCCATGTGATATTGCAACAAACAGGGCGGAGTGGAATCGTGAGCCTTGTGTAAGGAGGCCCTTCATCTCTGGAAGTGGCTGGAACATTAGAGCATGTCCCTGGTGGTTCAACACCTGGCGGGTTCCCTGAACGCCAGGGCGGACGAACTCAGACGCCAGTGCTTGATGAATCACAAATGGTGTCTTCATTCGGAGGTGGTGCAAGGTCTCTTTCAGCAGTGGGTGAGCCTTGGTTAGATCTATTCGCCACTGAAGAGAATGTGCAATGTCAGCAGTACTGTGCGTTGAAATTCCAAAGCGGCACTCGCTAGGCAACGCTCTTCGTCGCGAGTGGAGTTGGGATCTTCTGTACGCCTTTCCGCCTATACCACTTCTGCCCAGAGTGCTGAAGAAGATCAAACGCGACCGGGCTCAAGTAATTCTTGTGGCTCCTGACTGGGCACGAAGAGTCTGGTATCACGAGCTCTTGAACATGGCCATCGATCCTCCAATCAAACTGCCCCTTTGGGAGGATCTTCTGTTGCAGCAGCAGGGGAAGGTCCTCCACCAAACCTGTCCAGCCTCCACCTCCTTGCGTGGGGATTAAGCGGCGACAGTTGACAGCCTTCGACCTTTCTCCTAAAGTCTGAAATGTTCTCTTGGCAGCCAGGCGTCCCTCTAATAAAACAGTATACGCCTGTAGATGGAACTAATTTGTGGCATGGTACGCAGCAAAGGCTGTGGATCCCCTTTCTGAGATTCTCCTCTCCCTGCTTTCTTTGGCCCAGCAGTGCTCTGCTCTGGGCACCCTCAAGGGCTATCTTTCCGCCATTTTGGCCTTTCTTCGCCTTCCTGATCAGCCTTCTCTTTTCAAGTCTCCTATTGTAAATAGTTTCCTTAAGGGCATTACTCACCTCTTACCTCTTATTCCTTTCATAATGCCCTAGTGGTACTTGAACCTTGTTCTGACTTACCTTCTGCGCTCCCTTCAAGCCACTACATAATTGTGCTTTCAGACTCTTGACCTTAAAGACTGCTTTTCTGGTTGCCATCACCTCTGCACACAGGGTGAGTGAGCTTCAAGCTCTTTCTTCTAGGCCTCCTTTCCTTGCTGTTCATCCGGACAAGGTTGTCCTTCGAAACTCAACCTTCTTTTCTTCCCAGAATAGTTACCTCTTTCCTTATAGGACAGACCATCACTTTGCCCACCTTCCCGCATCCTTCTAAAGAGGAGAGGATCCACCTTCTGAATCCAAAATGTGTGCTCTCATTTCATCTGGATTGCACAAAATTATTCTTGGTGGATGAGCAGCTCTTTGTTGGCTATGTGGGCACCAAGAAAGGTCCAGCCGTGCAAAAACGAATGATCTCTCGATGGGTCGTTCTTTCCATTAAAATGTGTCATTCCTTGGGGGGGAAAAGGGAACCTTCAGTAGGTTTGCTTGCATATTCCACCAGGGCGACTGCAGCCACTACTGGGACGTGGAGTCCCCCTTCATGACATCTTCCAGGCAGCCACGTGGGCTTCATTGCACATGTTCACTAAACATTACCTCCTGGACAGACAAGTCCGGAGAGACAGCTTCTTTGGCCGCTCCGTTCTTCAGGACTTCCTGGTGTGACCTTGGTTCGCAGACCCACCTCCAGGGTTGGTATTGCTGGGGTATCTATTCCAAGGTAAGGAATCCATAACTAATAGTCTCTTTCAGATGAACAAGTTACTTACCTTCGGGAAATATATATCTCTAAGAGACCAATATGAGACATATGAGTTATGGATTCCTTACCGCCCCACCCATCCTCCCTGTTCTGCAAACTGACTTCTAGGGTAAGGAATTCCCTTTCAGGGCCCTGGTTTTATGCACCAGTGGTCATTGTCTTGCATGGATCTGCGCTTCTGGCGTGGAATGACATGTAAAGAACTGACGTCAGCTCGCAGGGGCGGCGTTTAAGTATATACAATGACGTCATTCCGGCGATCATGCCGCCAACGTCGAACGTGGAGTCGACCGACGCCACCTACCGACGTGCAGGGGTACTGCTGAATAAAAATTCTCCGGATCCAGTCTTACGCCTGGGGGTATTTCTAAGTTAAGGAATTCTTAACTCATGTAATGTGTCGCTATTGTATGTTACTACATCCCGTACCATTTGCAGGTGTCTTGTATAGACTGTCTGGTGTCTTTTGTTCTTCATGACTAAAACCCAATAAACAAAACAAAACAAAAAAAAGGAATTCATAACTCGTATATGTCTCCTACAGATATATTGTTACAGAAGGTAAGTAACTTGTTCTTCAAGTTCAATATCTTTCTTTACTATATTATTCTGAGTCGCTGTTAGACTAGTTAGGGTGGCTTTTAGAAAGGCCTTATATGTGTCCCAGACCACGTTTGGCGGGTGGAGGCATTGTTAGAAAGAAAAAATCAATTTGTGGCTTCTTTCAGCCTCACTATTACTTGTTGGTCTGAAAGTAGTGCTTGACTTACAGTCCATCTCTGAAAAGGCCCTGTTTTGTAACCTTACCTCGAGACTTGCTGCCAAGTGATCAGACAAGTGTTCCGCCACATAAACAACTTTGATGGTATTTTTCCTGATAGTAGTGTCTACCATAAAGTCTATTTTAGATCAATGGCCATATTTCTTATGAAATGTAAACCTTGCCCCTAGGCTTCCCCCTTTCACACCCTTTAACCTCCAAATATCGATGAGGCCTACATCATCCATTTACTGCTTCAGCATGCCTCTCATTTTGGAAGTGATTACGTTGCCTCTCGTGGAGGATTTGTCCTGGACAGGATCTAATTTTACATTGAAGCACCTCCCAGAATAGGAAGCTTGAACGTCTAAGAAGTGGTAGTATAAGCCCCGAAGAGGGGTGGGGTCCTCTATATTTGGACCATAGTACCCCATGAATGCCATCCAAATACCATATACTTTTGCCTTGGCTAGTGCCCATCTCCCACCGGGTCGACCAGGCACTCGCCCAGAGTAGCTTTGATAGATTTCTTAAAAAGCATGACTGGATGGTGCATACACAGTGATCTATCCA
The DNA here is from genome assembly GCF_964204655.1 of Triturus cristatus. Taxonomy (NCBI): domain Eukaryota; kingdom Metazoa; phylum Chordata; class Amphibia; order Caudata; family Salamandridae; genus Triturus; species Triturus cristatus. Next base: position 365,248,601 of record NC_140581.1, on the reverse strand, counting down.
TTTCTGGCCTTTGAGTACATCTTCCCATTCCTCTTTTAGTAGGTGAGATTCTTGTATAATTATAACATCACTGCCCTAAAGCGTAAGATACTCTAAGATTCTCCTGCTTCTGGGACTAACCCTAAGCCCGTTGAGATTCCAGCTTTGTACCCTTAAGGGTCTACCTTTCCCTAGGTCCGTCATGGTCTAAATGTGGTGTCTGGAGCCGAACTAGGTAAGACTGAATGCCTGACTCCTCAACATGTTATGTTTTATCAAATGAGGACTTAAACGTTTTTATATTTTTCTCCCACAAGCTCCCACACCCAGTGATTGGCAAAAATATTACTGTGATTAATTGTTCACATGTGACCCTCCCACCCTACCCTGGGGAGCCCTCCTTATCTACCACAGATATTCTAAAAGATTACCTATTCGAGTTCTCCAGTTGCCCCACGACATTAATACTTAAATCATTTCTGGTGCGCTTTAATCTGGTCATCTAGTGATCACTGACACACTCCAGAATGCTGCTCCTGGGTGATTTCAATTTGTGGGAGAATGGTATTTTAGACGGCCACTTAAGAGATCTCAGGGAAACCTGTGAGAGTTGCAACCTGCATCAGTTGATCCAACAACCCATCCATCAAGGGGGGCACATTCTGGATCTTCTGTTTGCAGACTGTAATGAAACTGAGGTGATTAACATTCTACCTCAGACTTGGACTGACCACTCGCTGATCCAGTTTCGGATTCGAATACCTGGTGGAGAAGCAACTAGGCTACTTCCTGTAACATATCGCATGGGGAGAGACTGGGCTAAACTTATGAAAAGTCGGACGGAGCCGCTTTTTCAAAATCTGCCTCCTTTTGACCCCAATGGGTCAGTGGGTACAAACTATCGTCTGTACCATAACTACATCCACGAAGTACTGGATCAGCATGTGCCTCTGAAGCGCCTTAAGGCCAAAATTAAACATTCCGCACCGTGGTTTACTGAAGAGCTGAGTATTACACGCAGGTCCTGTCGGTTGGCAGAGAGGAAATGGCGCAGGCACTACGCTGAGCATGACAAAGTGGCTTTCAAAGGGGTGCTAGCTCAGTACAAGGAGCTGATTGTTAAAGCCAAGGCAGACTTTTTTTACCAATACCATCCTGTCATCATCGAATAGCGCCAGAGCTCTCTTTAAGATCGTCCGAGACCTCTCCACCCCCACTAGTCTGGGAAATAAAGTGGTGGCCTCGCAGGCACTATGTGATAAAATTGCCTCCCATTTTGAGGAGAAAATTTCAAAAATTGTAGGGGGGCTTTCTTTGTGTGATGCTTCCCCCCCCAAAACACTCATGGTCATAGGCCTGCGGAAGAACCAGGGGTGGTAACCTCTTTGGAGCACTTTACACCCCTTACAGACGAGCTGTTTAACAGCTGTGCACAGAATGTGAGATCAGGGTCTCCGCTAGACCCCTTACCTAACAAGATCTGGAAAGAGCATGCACAGGCACTGCTTCCCCGGATGTGGCAGATATGCTGCCAATCCTTGGAGGAAGGGGTGGTGCCTGAAGCATGGAAGCTGGCAGTGGTTACTCCCTTACTAAAGAAGCCATCTCTGGACCCAGGAGATCCCACTAGTTTTAGACCTATCTCCCTGCTGCCTTTTCCTATAAAAATTCTTGAAAAGGTAGTGAGTAGGTCTCTCTCGGGGTATCTTGAAGAGTTCCATCTCCTGGATAAGAGCCAGTTTGGCTTCCGGCCAGGTCATGGAACGGAGACAGCTCTTGTCACCGTGCTAGACAATCTGCGGATGCTGGCTGACAGAGGCCTTTCATCAGTACTGGTCCTCTTAGATATGTCTGCCGCATTCGACACGGTTAACCATCGAATTCTGTTGAACAGATTGGAGCTTCTGGGAGTTAAGGGACGTGCCATGAGGTGGATGCAGTCCTATCTTGCAGGGAGACAACAGGTGGTCACCCTGTCTCCCTTCACCTCCAGCAGGACCTTGGTGGAGCATGGGGTCCCTCAGGGGTAGGCCATTAGCCCCATCCTCTTTAATATTTACCTGCAGCCATTAATCTCTATAATCAAGTCGCATGGGGTCGACTTGGTCAATTATGCAGACGACACCCAACTGGTGTTCTCATTGGAGGGGAAGGGTGCTTTGACTATGGATGACTTCCAGATATGTATGCGCCAGACCTCGGACTGGCTTAGGGCCAACTCACTGCAGTTTAATGGAGGAAAGACAGAGGTGATCTACTGTTCCTCTGCAGGAGTACGTGACATGCCTTTTGACCTCAGACTGGCCCCAGAGGCGGAACCTATTGTCCCTGTGACAACAGTGCGGAATCTGGGGGTTATGTTTGACGATAATCTTCAAATGGCCTCTCAAGCTAAAAAAACTGTGGGGGTTTGCTTTGCTCTCCTGAAAGCCCTACAACAGATTCTACCTCTTCTGCCAGAGGAGAAAAGACCTCTGGTGGTACGCAGTATCATCCTGAGCAGGCTGGACTACTGCAATTCTCTGTACCTGGGAGCACCTCTTTACATCTTCCAGAGCTTGCAGAGGGTCCAGTCTATGGCAGCCAAATTGGCGCTGAATAAGAAACGCGGATCTTCAACCACGCTGGCGTTACAAGAGCTCCATTGGCTTCCTATAAGGGAAAGGGTTAGGTTTAAAGCCCTATGCATTGTTTACAGAGCGGCACACGGCCTCGGCCCAATCTCCCTGCAGGAGAAATTGTCCTGGTATAAGCCTCAAAGGACTCTACGCTCTTCAAATGCTTCTCTGTTAACTACTGGCAGGGTTAAGAAGGCCAGGATGGGGGGCAGGGCCTTTAGTACAGTGGCATCGCGGTGCTGGAATGATCTTCCTCTGAATATTAGACAGGCTAACTCTCTGATGGATTTTAGGCACAGTCTGAAAACCTGGCTTTTCCCTAGGGAGAAGCCCTTGATCTCCTAATTCTGCACTTCCTGGCCGGCCTCTGCATTTCTCTTTGGTTTGTCTGTGGTTACTTGGCTGTTTAAAAGTCTCTTTACCATCTCAGTCTAAGCGCCAGGATACCCGTTGGGTGACAGCGCTCTATAAGAACAAAATGCATACATACATACTTACTTCCTTCGGTTCTCTAAAAGTATACATTTTATTGTTCCGCATGATTCTTAGAGATGCATGAAAAAGCATATGTGCTGTAGCTCCCAATTCCCTAAGTTCTGGGATATATTTTCCTAACTCCCACTGCCTCTATTGTGTGGTCCTGGAGAAGTCAGACCCGATGCAGAAGGACCATTCGCTCTTGGTGTAGCTACCTGCTTTGAGAGTTGCTGAAAGAATTTTCTCTTTAAGAGAGGATGTTTTAAAGTTAACCAGAATTTATCTAGGAGTTTCCCTGGTTACTCCTCTGGTGAACGGGTCTCGGTGGACTCTCTGTATGTCCTCTTCTACTTTGGATACATCAATATCCGGCATAAATTCCTTCAGCTGGCTAACCGTGAAGCTTTTAATGTTTTCTCCCTCCAGGCCTTCTGGTACATTAATTAACCTGATGTTATTTCCTCTTGCATTATTCTCAAGAACTTCTATATTGTCTCGAAGGTCCTTGTCACTGATTTTCAGCAGCTGTATCTGTTTTTGGTTTTCCTCCACCTTCTTTGCAACTTCAGCAAGAGAATTCTCCATCACAACCACTATCCATTAGGGAGTTGATCTTGACCTCTAGAGCATCACATATCCCCTGAATCTTTTGCTTGTTTTTTTCAGATACTGAAAACTTCTTCTTAATCTCATTTATCAATGTGGGGAGTAACCTCTCAAACCCCAACTGGTTCTGGGGATGCCCTCCCCAGGTAAGTGTGGTTAAAGCGCAGTTTCGCATCTGTATGCCTTAGAGCAGCCAGAGAGCTGGCGACCAGCACTACCTGTTGGCCGTCATGTTCCCCATCAGGCCAGAGACAATGTGTCTTATTATATCATTCTGGGACATGGGAATTGAATACTTAACTTGGGTGTGGAAACTGAACTGTCTTATATTCCATTTTCCAGTAAATAACATGAAAATGCCAATATAATGTTATTGAAAGAAAAATTGTATGAATGAGTGGCCTATCACAATCATCGAGATCCTTAGCCAAACTACTACCAGCTTATTTCCAATAACTCTAAGCAAGGAATACCATCTTGTTTAAAATGTCTTATTTCTACATATTGCCTATTACTGTAAACCATATGTTCGAGGCATATGAGCTGCTGCAGTCACATTATTGCATTAGATCGCCGCCTAGTGTTGGGTCCGGATGTTGCACGTTGTTGTCTTGGAAGAGTCTTTGAGATCTCACGTGATAGGTGACTCCTCCCCTGGACTACTGTGTGCATGGACAGCTCCTCCATCGTCCGATTGTTTTTTTCCGCCATCGGGTTCGGATGTACTTCTGCGACGCCAACTTCGACTCCGAAGTTTTCAACTTTCTTCACGGCAAATCCAAGTATCTCGACGGGATTGCTCTCCGGTCGATACCCTAGAACTTTACGAGACTTTATTTCTCATATTTCCACCGACGCAGGTCTCCGGGCCTATCGACGCCACTCGGGCCTCGGGCCCATGGAAAAGACCCCCTTCAAAAAATGCCCCCAGTGTGGTGCTAAATACCCACACACGGATCATCACCCGGTGTGCAACAGATGCCTATCTCCGGAGCATAGAGAAGAAGACTGCTCAGCCTGCGCACTCTTCCGTTCCAAAAAGACAATCAGGAACCGAAGGGCCCATCGACCAGCGATACATCGACAAGCAGCTGCACCGGCACCGGAACCGGACGATATCTTCCACGACCCCTCGGATGCCGAGGACTCGGACGATCTACAGCTCGTCACAGTCGAAGAATCGGACTTTGATGACCCAATCCCAGCGGGGCAGCACGTGAGTACCGATGCCCCTGTCCCAATCACCCCACATAAGGCTCCGGTCAAGACATCGCCACAAGGCCTTCGTCACGAACAAAACATCCCTTCGGAAGCCCCACCCTCGGGCCCGGCTCCGAAGATAACCGAAAAGCCTTCCGGTAGCTCGGGACCGAGCAAACCGTATCTCCCTACACCCAAAATGCCTTCGGCGCCGAGAAAAACACATCCGGCTCCGGCGCCGAAAGAATCGCCCGTTCCCAAAAACGTCGAGCCGAAGCTTCTCGAGTCGAAAAAGGTCGATCCCAAGAAAAATATCGACCCGAAAAAGTTAATCGACCCGAAAAAGACTAACGACTCCAAAAAGGTCACCGAGCCTAAAAAACAGATCGAACCCAAGAAAACGGTCAATCCGAAAAAGGACGTCTAACTCAAGAAAGCTCCCGAACCGAACAAAAACAAGGTTCCCGAGCCAAATAAGTCGAAGCCGAAGCCTACAAATCCTTCGACTCCCAGCAAAAAACACCACAAATCTTCGGAGCCGAAACCACCAAATACAGAGGAGGAGCTGTTTTTTCCGGATCCTGTCGATCCAAAACAGAAAAGAATCATCATAGACCCTAACACAGGTCATGTGGTGCTCCACAAGAGGAAAATTCATCCTGCATTACCCTCTCCTATTCCTCTAAAAAGGAAGGACATTGCTACTTCTCCTATTAGGCCTGTCACCCCTCATCCTCTCTCTCCTATTCTGCCTTATGTGCCATACACACCCCCCATGCCTCCACAGCCTGTTGGGGACCCAGATGAGGACATAGATAATGATCCACAAGACCCTTATGACGATCCTGATGACCCAAATCACAACCTGGACACATGGGGAAACCCATATTCACCAGACAATAACACACCTCTTCTAGACCCCACACCATACCCTTCAAAACCATCCCCTCCTGATGACACCATTGCATTTCATCAGTTAGTGGACAGGGCTGCTAGTTTCCACGGGGTAGATATGCATGCTGACCCTCTGGAAGAGGATTTCTTGCTGGACACCTTCCCAACCACAGAAAGAAGTGTCCGCACTTTACCCGTGCTCAAAGGGGTTTTAAAACATGCACCAGAAATATTCAAAGACCCCATTAGGGCTAGGATACTCAACCCTAGACTGGAAAAGAAATATAGAGCAGCGCCCTCCGACCCTACATACATCAAGGGTCAACTACAGCTGGACTCTTTAGTAGTTGCCAATGCATGAAAAAGGGCAAACTCACAAACCACTGGCGATGCCGCACCACCAGAAAAAGAGTCCAAACTACTAGAGGCATCAGGGAAAAGGGTGGCTTCACAAGCAGCCAACACCTGGAGAATAGCTAACACACAAGCATTGTTAGCTAGATATGACAGGGCACACTATGACAAACTAGAGGAGCTGCTACAACATCTCCCTGACCCATATAAACAACAGGCAACTGATCTTATCCAAGAAGGATAGTTCATCACTAATGCCTCGATAAAGTGTGCTCTAGATGCAGCTGACACAGCCTCTAGAACAGTCAATACAAGCATAATGTTAAGAAGACACGCCTGGCTTCGCATATCAGGTTTCAAACCTGAGGTGCAAACCACTATTCTCAATCAAAAACCTTAACCGAGATTTCCTGTTCGGACCTGAAACAGATGTCCTACTAGACAAAATGAAAAAGGACACTGACACCGCTAAATCTATGGGTACACTGCAGTCTTACCAATCCAAACGTTCCTTTCGTAGATCCTCCTATAGAGGTACAGGGAGAGGGAATAACACACAAACCTCTCAACCTTTCCAAACTACCTCTCAAAACACATTTCAAAAAGGCAGAGGAGGATATAGAGGAAACAATACTAGAGGTAGAGGTAACAACAACAATCGTACCTCCACCACTCCTAAACAGTGACCTCCTACACCTGCCTCCAGACCACTTAACACCAGTCGGAGGCAGATTATCACAGTTCCTACCTGTCTGGGAATCCATCACAACAGACAGGTGGGTGAAGCAAATTATCCATTCTGGTTACTGTCTGGAACTTACATCTACCCCACCCAACATACCACCCAAACACAGACCAATGTCAGAGGAACATACCGTACTACTGCAACAAGAGGTCTTAGCAATGCTACAAAAGCACGCTATAGAACCGGTTCCCCTGCAGCAACAAGGAAAGGGAGTTTACTCCCTCTATTTCCTAATGCCCAAAAAAGACGGGTCCCTCAGGCCCATTCTCGACCTTCGTCCCCTCAATCACTATATACACTCCGATCATTTTCACATGATCACACTCCAACAAGTACTACCACTACTACAGCAAGGCGATTTTCTCGCCACGCTAGATCTCAAAGACGCATACTTTCATATACCCATTCATCCCGCACACAGGAAATACCTCAGATTCGTAGTGCAGGGACAGCACTACCAATTCAAAGTCCTACCCTTCGGGGTAACAACAGCACCAAAGGGTGTTCACAAAATGCTTAGCAGTAGTGGCAGCACATCTACGGAGACAACATATTCATGTGTTTACATATCTAGACGATTGGCCGATAAAGGCCAAATCACATCACCAATGTCTGCAGCACACTGTGACCACTATCCATCTATTACACAATCTGGGATTTTCCCTCAACTACCCAAAATCCCATCTACAACCCTCCCATATACAGCAGTATCTGGGAGCAACAATAGACTCCACAGTAGCAAAGGCTTACCCAGCTCCAGCCAGGATACAGAACATTCAAGCAATGATCCAAAAATTCCAACCCCAGACTCTCTTGACAGCAAGAGTGTTTATGCAACTCATAGGCATGATGGCATCTTGCATATTCATAGTCCCTCATGCTCGGCTACAAATGCGTCCCATACAAGAATGCCTAGCAACACAATGGAACCAGGCTCAAGGGAAACTAAAGGACCTAGTGTTGGTAGACAGTCGTACCCATCGCTCTCTGCAAAACCTTTCAAAAGGACGACTGTTCCAAGAGCCAGTTCCACAGGTAGTGTTGACAACAGACGCATCACTCGCAGGGTGGGGAGCCCATCTACTTCAACATACAGCGCAAGGTCTATGGACACCGCACCAAAAAATACACCACATAAACTACCTAGAATTACTGGCAATATTTCAGGCAATGAAGGCCTTTCAAAAACACATAGCCAACAAGACTGTCCTAGTCCGGACGGACAATATGACAGCAATGTTCTACATACAGAAACCGGGGGGGGACACACTCTCTGCAGCTTTCACGCCTAGCGCAAAGCATATGGAGATGGGCCATTCCACAAAACATCCATCTTCTAGCAGAACATCTCCCAGATTGCAGACCTATTGAGCAGACACAGTCAACAGATCCACGAATGGGAACTTCACCCAGAAGTCCTACTCCCGTTCTTTCAAGCATGGGGACACCCAGACATAGATCTGTTCGCCACAAAAGAAAACGCAATGCCCATCCTTCGCCGCCAGGTTCCCACACCCGCAGTCGAAGGGCAATGCGATATGGATGAACTGGTCAGGCAGATTTGCATACGCTTTTCCGCCAACCCCACTCATTCCATTAGTGGTACGCAAACTAAAGCAACAAACACTTACAATGATCCTGGTTGCTCCCACATGAGCACGACAACCATGGTACACAACACTCCTAGAACTCTGTCGTCCCTCATCAACGACTACACCTCTCTCCAAAACAACTCACACAGAACCATGGAGAGATACAACACCCAGACCCCAATCAAATGAACCTAGCAATCTGGCTCCTGAAGTCTTAGAGTTCGGATACCTTAACCTGCCTCCTGACTGTATGAATATCATCAAAGAGGCAAGACGTCCCACTACCAGAGCCTGTTACGCAAACAAATGGAAAAGATTTGTTATTTACTGCCAAAATAATCAAATCAATCCGCTAGACGCTTCTGTCCAAAACATAATTTGTTATCTGCTACACTTACAAAGATGTAATCTAGCATATTCATCTATCAGATTACACCTAGCTGCTATTGCAGCATACCTCCAGAACAGACAACACGTGTCTCTCTTCCGCATACCACCTAGTAAGGCGTTTATGGAAGGGCTCAAAAGAGTAATCCCTCCAAGAGCTCCACCTTCTCCAGTCTGGAATCTTAACATTGTACTTACTAGACTTATGGGCCCACCCTTTGAGCCTCTACATTCTTGCGAATTGCAGTTCCTAACATGGAAGGTGGCATTTCTAATAGCAATTACTTCACTCAGAAGAGTAAGTGAATTGCAGGCACTGACAATTCAAGAACCTTTCATGCAAATACACCAAAATAAGGTAGTTCTCAGGACAAACCCTAAATTCCTACCAAAAGTCATAACTAGTTTTCACATTAACCAATCAATTGAGTTACCTGTCTTTTTTCAAAAACCACAGTCAGTAGCTGAAAGGGCACTCCACCCACTGGATGTCAGAAGGGCCCTACTCTACTACATACACAGAACTAAACCATTTCGAAAGACAAAACAGTTGTTTGTGTCTTTCTGTCAACCTCATAAGGGTAACACTATCTCAAAGGCAGGGATAGCCAGATGGATAGTTAAGTGCATACAAATATGTTATCAAAAAGCTAAACGCACATTAACTATTCCCCCAAGAACACATTCCACGCGCAAAATGGGGGCATCCATGGCTTTTCTAGGGAATATCCCCTTAGAACACATTTGTAAGGCAGCTACATGGTCTACCATACATACCTTCACTAAACACTATTGTGTTGATGTGCAAGCCAAACAACAAGCTTCTGTAGGTCAGGCTGTCCTTAAAACACTTTTCCAAACTACTGCAACTGCCACCGGTAACCACCACTAGAGGAGGAACTAATATACAGTCTATGCAATAATGTGACTGCTGCAGCTCATATGCCTCGAACGGTAAATGCTACTTACCAGTATGCATCTGTTCTTGGCATGTAGAGCTGCTGCAGTCACATGCCCACCCTCCTCCCTGGTGCCGAGCACAGTTGCAGTACTATCTTATTTAGATACATTTACATGGACACCTTTCTTTCTATTACTATCCTCCATCTTTGCCACAATGGCGAAAAAACAATCTGACGATGGAGGAGCTGTCCATGCGCACTGTAGTCTAGGGGAGGAGTCACCTATCTCATGAGATCTCGAAGACTCTTCCAAGACAACAACGTGCAACATCCGGACCCAACACTAGGCGGCGATCTAATTCAATAATGTGACTTCAGCAGCTCTACATGCCAAGAACAGATGCATACTGGTAAGTAGCATTTACCTTACTAGTAATTTGTCAATCAGCCGTGAACTTCCATTGTGTCATTGATGTATTACTGTGATTGTGCTATGATCTACAACAGAAAGGGGTCAAAAAACATAGATATGGATCAAGAAGCGACCATATGCCTGACTAGCTTGACTGGAAGGTGTGGCCCTGATAATATATTTTTCAACAACATGTATTCCATGACGTTTTGGAAACTCTTTTTGTTTTAAAAATATACTCACATGCTATATCCATCATTCTAAAGCTTGTGTCACTAGGCCTATGATCAAAGTTGTTAGTTTTATTGATTGGTTTTGTGAAGGTGGTGCATGATTTTCTCCAGTTCCTATATTATCTGTACTTTCATATCCTACTTTGGTATTAAATCCCACAATCCACACACCATTATGCATTTGTTTAACAGCCATTATAACCTCGTCAGTCAATGATCTAAGAGCCTAAGTTGTATCTAATTTTAAATTCTAAATAGTCATGTTTTGTTCTTTTATGAATACTGTATAGCTCACTAATTCTTGACCTGTGTACCGCGGACCCCTGGGGTTCCACGAAGCCTGGTCTGGGGTCTGCAACTGCTCAAAAGAATTAAACAATATTAACAGATGAATAAAGTATATATCAATAAAGAAGTAAAATAGAAAAATGTAAAACATGTAAATGTCAACTAATTTAAAATTAAATGCTAAAAATTAAGTTAGTATCATCAGGTTAATTTGTGGGAACAGTGCAAGACTATCAAACAGAATTTAGTGGGTGGCCTCAGTTAAAAGTAGAAAAGCTCCAACCTTCCGTTTAAATGTAAAATTGTGATTTGTTTTTTTATGTGACAAATAAAATATTTCATTGTTGTGTATTTTTTGATGAATGCTTGTGTTTGATAGCATTTGTGGCTGTAGATACACATGCTTAGCATAGGTCAGCCATTTAGCGTTGGGCTCGAAAATGTGCAAGTTGTTTTTCTTCGAAGAACTGTTTCGAGTCACAAAGTGTAGTGACTCCTCCTGCTTGCAATGCACATAGTCCTTGACTAAATTACACAATTGTTTTTTCTGCCGTCGGGTTTGGACGTGTGTTACTCTGCTCCGATTCGATACCATTGTTGGGCTCTTCTCTGATACCATCGGTATTGTTCTAGATCGTGGTTCGATCACTGCTTCCCTCCTTATACCATCAACATTGAATTTGTCCAGAGGACTTGATCTGAGCGCGCTCCCTTTGGGCGTTCATTGTTCGGGGCGCAACTTCTCCTTGATGTTCACTCCAATGGATATCCAGGTGGTGTTGGAATGGATGAAATTTCGATTTTGCCCTTCTTGTCATGCCAAGTTTCCACGCATTGACTTACACCAGGTGTGTAAATCGTGCTTATCTCTCAAATACCAGGAGGCAACCCGTGATCCTGCAGGTCTTTTTGATCTAAAAAGAGACTGAGATAGAACGGCTCGAAGATTATAAATGTTTCAGCATGACGTCCACGATACACTGGACCGCTACGGTTCTGAAGATCCAGAACTTGAGGTAGAGGCACATCAATTAGCGGCAGATGAAGGTGACATCTCTCCAGATGACCGCTCTAGGTCCGACATGGATTTACAGGACATCAGGGAAACAACCTGTGAGTACTGTGCCCCCTCCACCTCTAACCCGACCACAGCCAGCACCGGCAAAGCCTTACCCATCTCATAAGCCAAAGACTGTTTTTGGGCCAGGACTGTATTCGGGCAGTGGTCGGTACTGACCGGCTGCTTCCGAAACATCTAGCCACGGCTCCGGGTTGAAAAAACAGCCTCAACAGCAGGTTGTCAGTCCGAGGCCCTAAACATCGGACTCAAGGCCGTCTTTTGGCACTGAAACCCTCCACATCAGACACCAGCGGACTTTCGGTGCTGAAATCTTCAGGCCGAAACAAACCTCCACTTCGACACTGTAAAGATCAACCTCTTAACCAAAACCCTTGGCACCGAAAATATACATTCCTAAACCGACATCGGAACCAAAAAACATACATCTTGGGGGGTTCTACTTACACAGTGCAACCAATAGTCGAGAGAGTTCATAGAGAATTGGACTCTCGTTAAAAACATCTGATTCATCTAGAAACAGGGCGTATCCTCAACAGGCCTTCGCATTGTGGGGCACACCCTGCTAAAAGACAACTATCTTTTGAGGAGACAATTAATGTTCTGTTTCTCCAAAGAAAAAGAAGAGGAAGGATAAAGTCACCAGCCTACTGCACATCAGTCCACCACCACTGCCTGCTGTGGCACTCCCTCACCACAGCTTTCTCCAGTTCACAACACAACTGAGTTTCCTGAGAGTTCACTTCACTCCATCACAGGCGATGGGAGCGATGGTGATCAATTTTTAATACCACCTTATAAGTAAGGCAGCCACTTTCCACAAAGTGCTACTTCACACTGAGCCTCTAGAGTACGACTTCTTATTCAAGACTCTTTCGTCCACTCAACATTCATACCAATACCTCTTGATGTTCGAGGGTATGCTCAGGCACACTCAGGACATTTTCAATGACCCAGTACGATCCAGGGTTATTACTCCCAGGGTCGATGGGAAATATGAACCTTCCCCTGTCCACCCTATATATATTAAGGGCCAGTGTACACCTGATTCCCTAGTGTTGGCCACAGCACGTAAACGGAAAACTCTCAAACATCTGGTGAGGTGCCTCCACCAGATAAAGAGATTAAAAGGATAGACCCTGTGGGTAAGAGAGAGGCAGCACAATCTGCAAACCATTGGAGGATTGCAAACCTCATTGGTCTCATCATGCTACGATAGGGCTCACTGGGATAAGATGAAGGACATTCTACAGCATCTTCCAGAAGAACATAAAAAAAAGCATTCCATATTGCCTCTGAGGGCAAACTCGTATCCAACAAAACTATACATTGTGCACTTGACCAAGCTGATACAGCAGCTAGAGGCATTAATTCAAGCCTGCTTTTCAGGAGACGTGCCTAGTTAAGGGTATGGGGTTTTAAACCTGAAGTTCTTCAAACTTGTTAAAAATGTGCCCTGCAGAGGGAAAAGGCAGTCGTGCAAAGGAGAAGCGGACACAAACTTCAAAACAGTAATTTTAACCACTTGCCCCATATCTTCTCAAACATTTCAGGGCACCCCCTGGCCTCAAAGAGGGGTTTCTCCTGGGCTGCCACTAATCCACCCCCCTGCGCCATTTATGAACAGTAGGAGGCTTAGCTTGGGACCAAGCAGCGGCGATGTCCCGCTTGGCAACCGCCACCGCTGTACCGAAGAAACGATTGTCAGCTTGAGATCCATCCAAGCCATCAAAGACTCCCAGGAGGAGGCGCAGGGGGTCGTGGGGGACCTGCCAATCCAGTGTTTGTGTAAGTTCAGATTCTAAACCCGTCCTGAAGGAGGTAAGACCGGGACCTTGCCAGACCATGTGATAAAAATCGTCCGGGACATGGCCACAACGGGTACAGTCAGGTAGGGGTCGCAGGCCTGCCTTATGTAGGCGTACCGGAGTCAAATATGCTGTGTGGGTAATAGAGTTGGATAAGGTGCAATTTGGAGGAGGTAGTTAGTTTTGGTTGCCATTAGGGTGTCTCACCATTCTGCTTCCTCTAGGGGGCCCACCCATCCCTCCCAGCGAGTTCGCAGTGCATCTAAGGTGGCTGGGCCGTTGTTCACCAGTGAACGATAGATCTGTGACACTCCCCCTTTCCCCAAGTCGCCCATCATGAACTGCGCCTCAAGCGGGTTGAATTCGGGGAGTGAGGTACTGGTGGAAACTTGTGCAAGAAGGGCGTGGCGGAGTTGCAAATATTTGTAGAACTGTGTCGGGTAGAGGGAGTGTTGTTGCTGTAGATCTGAGAAGGCTGTGATCACCAACCCAGACATCCCCAAAAAGTGTAATTCCAATCCGGTCCAACTGGCAAAACCCACTGAGGGCGGATACCTCCGACAGCTAGGTCCCGTGCTGCAGGGGGTATGTTGGGTGAGTTTCATGTATCAGTATGTGTACGCAGGACCGAGCGCCATGTCGTTAGGACCGCCCTGGTGATGGGTGGAATAGTCTGTGGGATAGGGGAACCGCATAGGTAGGCCTGCAGCTGAGGGAAGTCCATGGTCCCAAGCTCGGTCCAGTAAGCCGGGTCAGACCAGCCCCCAGCAAACCAATCATGAATGACAATAAGCCGGGTAGCGAGGTAGTAGAGCTGGAGGTTGGTCATCCCCGTACCTCCATCAAAGGGAGGTATTCGACAGCGGGCTAGGGCCATACGTGGTCTGCCATTACCCCACAGGAACTTAGTAATCACCCCATCAAACTCACGAAACCAGCTACCTGGAAGATGAAAAGTAATCTGTAAAATGTATAAAAAGTGGGGAAGGATCATTATTTTAAAAAGTGCTCCTCTACCATGAGGGTTAAGCGGGAGGGACTGCCAACGTTTGAGATCGGATTTGGCTTTTGTGACCGGGGGGTGAGATTGAGAGCCCATTCCAGTTCAGGGAGCAAGGTTATCCAAATCCCCAAGTATTTAAATGACTGACACCGCAGAGGGATTGTAGACTGCCAGTCAAAGCAGGATCACGAGGGGTGAAGGGGGACCAAGGTGGACTTCGCAGGGTTGAGTTGCAGGCCCGAGACGTCCTCGAAGGACCAGAGCACTAACAGACAGCGCGGGCCGGAGTTCTCCGGAACGTCCCAAAAAAGCAGAACGTCATCTGCGTACAAGGCAATTTTGTCGGTCTGCTGGGAACCCCAAGACCACCCTTGAATCCAGGGATCAGTGTGTATGAGGCATGCCAATGGCTCCATCGCCAGTGCGAATAAAAGTGGTGAAAGAGGGAAGCCTTGGCGGGTACCTCTTCGGATGGGGAACGCCTCAGAAAGGGCACTATTAGTCAGGACCTGTGCCTGAGGGTTTGAGTACAAGACCTGAATGAAGCTCTGAAAGCGGGGGCCGAAGCCCATCTCGGTCAGCACATCCCCTAAGTAGGACCAGTCGACTGTATCGAAGGCCTTCTCAAAGTCTATTAACAGCAGAGCTAGGTACGGGGTGAGTCGGTGGTGAGGGGCTAGGGCCAAATGGAGGCGGCGTATGCAGTGTCGGGTGCCACGTGCAGGCATAAAGCCTCATTGGTCAGGATGGATCAAGTCATGTAGCAAGGGGCGAAGACGTTGGGCTAGGACTGTAGCAAAAATGTTCATTTCGGTGTTAATAAGGGAGATTGGGCGATAATCCGTACCGGAAAGGGAGGGTGGCTGAATCTTTGGAATGACCACGATGGTGGCTACGTCAGTCTCTGGAGGGATGGAACCCGCCTTGACCACGTGTTGGAATGGATCAGTGAGCTGAGGAACCAGTAGGTCTCGATGCGCCGCATAGTATTCCTACGGGAAACCATCAGGCCCCGCCGTCTTCCCGGAGTGTAACAAGGTAATAGCGCCCTGGATCTCCTCCGGAGTGAAGGGGCGGACAAGACCCACTGAGTTAGACTGGGAAAGGCAGGGGAGTCGGATGTCCGCATGGTCAAAGCCAGTACCTCGGTCAAAGATGTTGCGGGGGTTCGAGTCGAGTAGAGCTGGGTGTAATACCCCGCGAAGGTCTGTGCTATGGCTGCAGATGTGCAATGGTGGGTACCAGCGGCATCTCTGACTTCGGGGACGATCCTGTTCGCTCTAGGAAAGGAGACCAGGTATGAAGAAGTTTACCGTTTTTGTCTCAGAGCCCAGCATAGTCTCCGGATTCCCAGAGCGCCGGGCTTCGAGATAGATCTGAGTCTGAGAGAGCTGGGCGCAGCGTCGAAGTGGGATCTTGGTCGTGGGCTTGACTCAGCATGGAACTGGCTCGGCTAAGGTCGCCCAGGGTCGAAGGGACCTCAGTGGACTACTGCGGGACATTCGCAGTTGATCGTGAGTGGTCTCCCCGCCGTACTCCCCATCTACGGGAGCGGTTGTGCCTCCGCTGCTGCTTGGGCGGAGAAGGAGGTGGTCGGGAAGAGCCCGACATGGGAGGGGGAGAGGCAGGATGGACTCTGAGGCCGTTTTTCCGTGAGCCATGTCCAGGCCGCCTGAGGTGTGTCGAAGAAGATTGCCTTGTCCTGAAAAATGACTCTGAGGAAGAGGAGCCCATAACGCAGGCCCAAATTACGGAGTTTCTGCTTAACTTCGACATAAGTAAGACGCTGGGCCTGAACGTTCCTTGTGTAATCCCGAAAGATCATTATGGTACTGTTCTGATGTTTCAAGGGAGTCTGGCTTCTCTCAGGGCAGCGTCCCTGTCGTGGAAATTGAGGATGATAATGGGACGAGGAGGTGCCCCGGTGGGATGTTTAGCCGCCAGAGAGCGGTGTGCATGCTCAATGGCAAACCACGGCGAGAGGGCATCTGCAGGTATCCAGGACTTAATCCATGTCTCAATGAAGGTGTCCGCACGGCCCTGTTCAACATTTTCAGGAAAGCCTATGAGGCGCAGGTTGTTCCGCCTCGAGCGATTCTCTGCGTCCTCCGCCCGGCCGTGCAGCTCCGATGTCTGAGTCTGCAGGCGGGCCACCTGTTTTTCAACTGGCTCAGGTCGTCTTGTGTGGTGGAGATGCGCGACTCTGCCTCCAACAACCGCGCCGTTGCTTTGCGGAGGGCCTGGCGGATAAGGGCCACATTAACCCGCACCTCGCCGATTTTGCTCTCCACGGAGGCCTGAGAGGTGCCAATTGCCTGGAGAATGGTTGAGAGGTCACTCCCCACCAGTGGGGGGCCACCGGACGCTCCCCTTGCCGGGCTTCGGTCGCCAGTAGTGTATTTGTCCATCTTAGTTTGAGTTTGTGGCGCCGGTTTTTTCGGGGCTCGGTCCCTACCCATCCTCGTCGCGAGCACTGGGCCTGGATAGCTCTACAGGTGGATGGAAGGATCGCAGGCAGCCGATTCTTGCCTCGGGGGAGGGGGGGGCGGGCGCAGATGAGCGCCCAAGCCGCCAGTACTCTGGCTCGGGTGCGGAGTCCGTCCTGGTCGGGGGTCACAGGCCTCAGGGGACGACTGCTCACAGAGATGTGGCTCCTATGCCCTCTGCCCGAATCGATGGCCGAACCCACGGACAGAGCCCGGGAGCAGTCAGTGCCTGGTCGGAGAGAGGTGGAGACAAGAAGGGCCCGCGTAGTGGGTCATTCACCGGTCAATGGGCGCGACCAAATCATTCCCGTCTCTGCAGTCTGCCGGAGGAACAGGGACAGTCCCAAGGATCAACTGGGCGGCCAGCAGTAGAAAGCGATGGGAGAGTGTTAGAGGAGATCTCGTCGTCCAATGCTGGTGGGGCGATCGCAATTCAGGGATCCTTTTTTTTTTTTTTTTTTTAAAAACCTTTATTCGTGCATCTTAAAAGAACAAATACGGGCCTACAACCGTCAGGCCGGCCACGATACAGTAAAGCACTGATACCCACATTACAGCCCCCGTGCATCAACGGTCAGGATTAACAACAGGTTATGAGGCACATACTGGAGATATCTTTGAAACCCGGGGAAGGAGAGGTGAAGGTTAATTTTAAGTTTTTGATAATTTTATCATAGAAAAAAGTCAATGAAGGATAAGAGCAAAGTAGATTCGAGTCCGCAAGATAGCTTCACCACACGGGCGAGCAGCAACATCAGTAAGAACAACAATGGGAGTAAAATCTCAATCAGTGAGGCGGTGCAGAGATATATCAGGATAGTCACATGAGCAAGTACGCACCCCTCCAGAGCCGCCCCCACTCGATCCACCCCACACCCGGACCCCGAATCGAAGAAAGTAGAGCACAGAGACATAAAAGAAGAAAGGCCCATAGAACTAATTGAGAACAGAGTATTACCCCCCCACCCTACACCAATGCGGAGGCTACGGCCTGCCCCCCCCCCAGCATAGTGCCTGTCGCCCAAGGAACCCGAAATATAGAGAAGAGAGAAAGTAGGAACAGAGTAAAGAAGGGAAGAAAACAGAAAAGAAGGTGGGGAGGAGCCCACTGGACACCAGAGCGCCCCGAACCATCAGCCAGCTATGGCCCCCACACACTGAGAGCCCTCTACGCCAAAAAACGGCATGCAAAGATACCATGGCACCACAGTTTAAGCGAGGGATACAAGTCGCGACGAGTGCGCGCAAAACATACATACAGTCCCAGTCCCAGGCCAGCCCGTCCATAAACCATAGCGATAGAAGTCAGTCTAGCCCTGGCCCGATTGCGGGCTTGGGATTAAACCAGCTCCTGCGTGAAGGCCCCGTGTCCCGAGCAGACAAAGACAAGATGGCCGCTTGTGAGAGGATGGTGAAGTAGGATCACGAAATGGCCGCCGACCATCGATTGAGGCCCCTCGTTGCACCACATAAAATCCAAACCTGGCAAGTAAGGTACAGGAGTTCCACAAAAAGGCAGCAGTGGGCCACCGCGGACGGTCCCTCGAAGCCGTTAGGTATCGCTCAGCAGGATAGCCTCGCGGACGCGGTGAGGCAGGGAACAATGAAGCAGGCAGCCATGACCAGGGGGACAAAGTATCCGCAGTTGAGGTGGAGAGCGGTGGACCCCGGGCGCCGGGAGCGCTAGATGAAGGCACCAGTGTAGCACAATCATACACCGCCGCTGCGTCCCCGCAAGAGGACAAGAGCACCGGAGGACCCACGCCCTGTGGATGACAAACAGTGCGCTCACGGCCCGCAGCCGACAGTATGGGGTCAAGCCTCTCACTCAGCGCCTGCAGGCCAGCGCACATCTGTAGTTGAAAGTCCCGCAGGACAGCCAGAACGGAGCCGCATGTCAGCGGAAGCCGGGCCCCAACATCGGCAGCAATCCGGGACGGCACTGTGGAGCTGGTGTCCGGGAGAGGGAGGGCGAAGTGGGCAGCGGGCGAGACCGGAGTATCACCCCCCAGCCGCGAGCAGGCACTCAACGCCATGTTTTGCCGCTATACGGTGCAATGGCCAGGGGGGGGGGGTCGTGGCAAGGGGTCAACTCCCCTCAGGTCTACGCCGCAACAGGAAAGGCCGACAGTCGCTTATCTTCTCGCCGGTCCCCCTCGCCGCTGGCTAGGCAATAGGCAAAGGGGGCAGCAGCCCCCCACAGCTCGGTCCTCAGAGCGGGGCAGAAGACTCACCGCACCGGGGCCCACCCCACAGCTCCAGCCCGTCAGGCACAGGGTGCAGAAGGTGTCCGGCCGTCTCTCCCCGGGCTCATCCGGCAACGATCCATGGTGCGAGGCGAGATCGGGACCGCGGGGCTCAGGTTAGCGCTAGCTGGTCCGGTAACTGCGGAGCTTCCAGGGGGCCGGCAAAGGCCGTAAGGGCGCAGGGTTTCAGTGCCGAGGACAAAAGCACCCAGAACTCGGGCATCCGGGCGGGTTGAGACTCCGGGAAAGCAGCAGCGCGGTCAGCGCGTCTTCGCACACGGTGCACCTCGAGAATCGGCGAGGATGGGCATCAGCTCAGGGATCCTTGTCTGTGTGTGTACCTGGAGCTGGGCGAGGGTCCCCGGTATAGCCAGGCGAGCCTGGTGGGCAGGAGGCAGGAACCCACAGTAACTTCGCCCACCCGGGGTGGTGTCACCGCGCCCGTCCGTGCAGCGGTGATGTAGTTGCGAAGGAGCAGGCAGAGGCGAGGGGTCTGTGTGCCAGCCGGAGAGGAGCAGGAGGTTATTCGACACAGCAGCCGGTCCTCAGGCTCATCCTCATCCACTGGGAAACGTGCACGTGGAGGTTCCCGGCACAATTCCCCCCCGCCCCCCCCCACCCCCCCGGGTGTTCGTGCAGTTTGTATCGGTGCTCTTTCGGATCTTGGCCACAGGGAAGCTCACCAAATGACCCTTCCATGCAGCCTCAGCGTTCCCATGTGGGGTGGACCAGGAGATGCAGGCCGTGGAGGTCTCAGGGTCGCCAGGTGTGGCTCTCCAGGCGCCCCCCGTGCATCAAAAGTGTGGGGGTTGGATCATGACTCTAAGGGGGAGCCGAGCCAGGTGCTGCCGAGTCAGCTTGTCAGAGGAAGGACTCCGTGCTGACGGGCCTCCCAAGACAGAGGCTTCTCTCCCGGTGGTAGGCTGCAACGGAGGGCTCCACCTTGTGGCCCCAGTGCACCAGAGAGGCTGTCTCAGATGGGGGATGGCAAAGCAGGCCTCCGAAGCCCGCCCCCACAAATGCAGGAGGTGGCCAGCAGGGTCGTGCAGGGGCGACAGCGCGGAGGAGAGCACCGCAGGTTGGTAAGGGGGGGCAGGAGCACTGAGGTCGGCCTCCCGCACCGCTACCCGACGAGGTAGCTGAACTCCAGGCTGGCCCCACTCACCGGATTGGCACCTCACCACAGGTCGCAGATCGGTCCCTGCCGGGAGGATTAGTGAGATTTCTTTAGCTGGAGCTCACTAGCCCCAGAAGGCGCACCTCGTGTGTCAGCCTCCTGCGGATGTTTAGCAGGCGTTTGGAGCCCCTCAGCCTCGGTCCCAGACGTCGGCGCTGCAGGTGTGAAGGGCACAGGGGTGAGGGCTCGGCACCGGAGCAATGTCAGCCGGGCAGAGCAGCACACGGGAGCCAGACCAGTGACTACAGAGGGTTGCAGGCAGGAAGGGGTGCAGCACCAGTGGCCTCATGGGGCAATGTCCCCGCAATCACTGCTGGGCTTCGGCAGAGGCCGCCATCTTGCGGCCCTGGAACATCGGGAAGGCAAAGTCCAGAACCGGGTGCCGGGGGCCCAGAATCGCCAGCCAAGCAGACCGGAGTGGCACCCTCTGCATAGGGAACCTCCACAGGCAGGTAGGAAGAGCAGATGGCTGCCGCTGACAAGAGGATGCAAGGCGGATGACGGAGGGGTCCGGAGCACTCTTAGAGTGCGACCGCCATCTTGACGCCTCAGGCCACTCTGCCCCCCCCCAATAGTAATTTAAAACCAAGTTATACAAATAGGAAATATTCTTATCTTTTAAAATGACACCAAAACAACAAAAATCCAATATAGGGAACCGGAGATATGAATTGTTAAAGAAACTTTCTAGCACTGTGTCACCTTATGGAGCTTTATTCCAAAGAGGCTCCAAACTTCTGGAACTTCTCCTCTTAAGGGACCAAAGGGTCCAAAAGGTCCAAAACACAATCCAAGGGTCTGGAAGCTCCAAGATGGTCCTTGAGAGTTTGGGACCACAATTCCCACAATGCACCAGGCCCAAACCCTTAAAAGTCCACTGGAGGGGCCATGTTCAAGATGGTGACCGAGTAAGTCGCATTTCTAGTAGCCCTGCCTGATTTTTGCCCCATCGCTCAGCAGCAGCCACAGAAGAGGACTCTTACGTCTACATCTGCCCCTATCTATCTACGGAGCACTCGTGCTGCCTGCTGAGGGTGTTGAGAGTGGTTGAATGGGAAGTGACGCTCTGCCCCCCCCCCCCCCCCCCCCCCCCACCCGCTGCCTCTTTCCGGTGCTGCAGGCGAGGCCTGGAGAGGACTGGTTGGCCCATGTGCTGTCACCGTAGATCACCTGGCCTACGTGAGAAAGGCCCGGGGGACTTGCACATCGCTGGGGCCGGTCACCTGTTGCTCTATTGCCGGGGGCATGAGGTGAGGGTCAGTGGCTAAGATCTTCTGCAGCACACTGGTAGTGGGCTGGCCACCTTGGTGGTGGCGCCCTCCCTTCTCTATGCCTCGCGGTCCTCTGCTGTATTGGCGCCTGTTGGGCTAGCCCCGCTTATGGTATACAAGCCGGACTCTGTTGAGGGGGGTCCCCACTGACCCCTTGAGGTGGACAACTGCCCTCAGTCTACGGATCAACATGTGAAGCTACTGGTGAGCCCTGCAGACAGTGACGTGGCCTGGTGACCCTGTAGTACTTTTGCCTTTGCAGTTGGTGATGCATGGGCCGTGTCCTGAAGGGGGTACCCCTTGAAACAGTATGGTATCCTTTAACTCCCACCAGAGGTGGTCACTGGGGGGGCCTGTTGAATCGTCACCCAAGGGGGAGTGTTCATGTTGTATTACCCCCCTCTGATTGGAGGCAACTGGTGTGGTGGGGGGTGCTTTGCTAGCGCAGCACCCGCAACCATGACCTCCAGCGGTACCGCAAAGGACACCATAGTGAAAAGCGAAAGACCTGTTCACCAAAACGACCACGAATAAAACAGATTTGTCATCTGGAGTGGCTGCCCACAACCGATGCACTCACGGAGGATATGACACGGGTGAATCACTCATTACTAATGCCTGTTTGGAGCAACTGTTTGGGACCCTGAGAGACTATTTATTGAGCTCAAGCGTGATATTACGGCTGGGTTCAGCGAGATCCGCCAGGACGTGGATGCGGTGGGCCAGAGAGTGGCATCGTTGGAACAGGGACAGGATGCTTGGGAGGAGGAACTGGAGGGCCATTGCCGGGAGCTACTGGAGTTACGTGACTTGAACTTGGAACTATGCTATCAACTCGATGACCTTAAAAATAGATCCCGTCGCTCTAACATACATAGGGAGGCTCCCTTTGTAGGCTGTGTCGGGCAGCCTTGAAGATATTGTCACCCTTCTCTTCACGCATGTAACCTCCTCGCTGAAGGACCAATACATCATCCTGAATCGTACGCACAGTGCTGGATGGCCTGCTAATACACCGGGCCAGCCCCAGGACATTCTCGCCTGTCTCCCTGATTACTGCCAAAAGGAAGCTATTTTGGCAGCCACACGTGACTTGAAAATCATTGACTTTGTGGGCCACAGGCTGCAGGTTTATCAAGATCTCTCAAAACTCACTCTGCAGCGGCGAAGTGCCCTCAAACCGCTAACGGACTTCCTTCAGGATCGGAATATTAGATATAAATGGGGCCACCCTTTCTGCCTCCATTTTGTGTGGCAGTAGGAGGTACGTCTGATTCGCACCCTCGAGATTGCCCGAGCACTTCCAGACATGCTGACCCTGCGGCTCACCACATGAGCAGCCTCGCCCACGCGAGACTCAGGGCACTTGGGCCCTGAGTAACAACGCTTTACCCAACGGAGAAAGAAATTGCTGAATAAGCCTTTCGAACCAGACAGCCATTAAGAATGAGCCCGGCTGCTTCCACTAACTCTCACCAGTTATTGGGCTTGCCTTCATTGACCAGAGGAACCTCTTTGGCCACGCTAATAGCAGTTATCTCGATTTTGATCCCCTCTGCTTAAGGTCCGCAGTCTTACCCATGGAGCTCCGTTATGGGGATACTGCATTCCAGGAGCGCGTACCTACAACATGGACCCTCTCTTTTGGAGTTTTGTTGTCCCTAGGCGGGGGACGTTCTTTGTTCACTGTTCCCCCTTCCTCTCTCAAGTTCTCGTATGCCTGGTCTCTCCTCTTTTTCTCCCCTTGCTTCTGATATTCTTGTGTACATTCCCTAACTGTTAAGGCACGCTGCTGCTGCGAATGTATCGCGTAAGCTCCTTTTCTCTGGGTCTCAATGGTACTATTCATACTTCTCCTCAACGTCCGGGGTCTCAATGCACCAGCAAAGCTCTTGGCTCTACTCTCCTTCCTTAGGGACTCTAAATTAAATGTCTGCATGTTGCAGGAAACCCATCTGCTGCAGTGTGACTGGCTACGGAAGCAGTCCCGCTGGTTTGACCACCAATACTTCCCATTGGAGGCGACCAAGAAGGCCGGAGGGGTGATCCTGTTTGCTGCACATTTTCTGAGACGGGTGGAACGGGTCTTTGCGGAGATCCCAGGCAGACTTCTTGCATTGCACGTTTTGATACAGGGGGCTGTTGCTCATTTGGAGAGTGTGCTTTGTGGCGATCGTACCTGCTTGGGCTGTGCTGCTGGTCTTGGGGCTCTGACACTGTCTGTCTTCCCTGCCGCCGATTGGAGCCCACCGGCCGCATTTGGGGGAGACTACAGCTCCCAGGGTGCTTAGCGGCACCACGTCACTTCCCTGCTGCATCGCGGCCGGAGGCGCTGAAAAAGGAGAGGCTCCCTCGGTGGAGCGGGGGCTGTTGCTCATTTGGAGAGTGTGCTTTGTGGCGATCGTACCTGCTTGGGCTGTGCTGCTGGTCTTGGGGCTCTGACGCTGTCTGTCTTCCCTTCCGCCGATTGGAGCCCACCGGCCGCATTTGGGGGAGACTACAGCTCCCAGGGTGCTTAGCGGCACCACGTCACTTCCCTTCTGCATCGCGCCCGGAGGCGCTGAAAAAGTTGACTCTTCCTCCGCGTCGCGGGACGCGCGCGGGTGTCCCCGGGAGAAGCCCGGGACAAGGGCGGGGCCGTCTGTGGCCATCAGGGGCTGAAGGTGGCTGGGATGGGCCACCCCCCTAAGGTTGACATTCAAAAGGTACTGTTTGCAATAGATACTTGTTAAAGGAGAATGGTGAAAAGGAAAATAAATGGTGCAAAAGACAATGGAGGGAGCGTAGCTACTCTGGACTCGTACCTGGTGAAAGTATCTAGTATGCTTAACGATGAAATAGAAAACTGAAAGAAGACTCTCATTGGATCCAGGACTTACCACCATTGCGATGGTCCATGAGGAACCAGAAGGGATAGTGTCCCAGACAGAGCCCACAGTATCTGATCTTCCCAGGGATTTGATAGAAAATGATAAGAGTAATCCTGATCAATCCCTTAGATCCTCCTTAACAGGTTATATTGATGATATCGCACCTAGCATTATCCCCCCTCCCGCACAAAAGAAAAGACGATGCATTAGGGCTGGCGGGGTGGTGTCATTAAGCAAGGTTGATCCTCCGAAGGGGATAGGAACACACAAGCCCAGGCCTAAAACAGCCAAACCTAATACCCTTAAACCTCTTTTAGAGGATCAAATGGAATCTCTCTGGGCTGTATTCAAAGGAAAATTAGACCTTATTTTGGTCCCTATTCTAGTTAGGATATCCTCCTTAGAGGAAAAAATGTCTGGTATAGAAAGGAGGTGTGGGGTGAATTGTCCATCTAACCCTCCTGCAGATTGTTGCGACTTACTCCTCTTGGAGCCAGTGTCCCAGCCAGCTATCCAAAGAATCCCAGTCACACCTCCGTCCCAATCCCTGAGTCAGGCTGATACCTTGACCGGGAATGTAGACCGTAGCCTGAAGGAGCAAATTTTAGTCTCCAACGGTGCTATGAATACCAGGGTCCCAGTAAAACCGGGTAAGGGGGCTACTTTTCCAAATTCTACTATCAGTCCTGATGCTCGGTGTGACCACCACTTGACCTCTATATATAGAGAAGCATTCCAGCTTATACCTGAGGCCTCGCCCCTAGTACTTGTCCTAGCAAATGTACCTTGTTTAAGTCCTGGTAAAGAAGAACTTGCAGGTAATCTAATTGACAAATCCCTTTACTGGCTATCCAACAATACGAGGATTTCCGATAGGGGCAAACAACAACTAGCCAAGGATATTATAATGGCCAGAAGGGTACCAAGGTCTGGAACGAGTAAGAAGAGATTTGGGGGCGACTGTGTAGTTGTAAATTTTTCAAATCCCCAAGCATTGCTGACTGTATTAGCAAATGTATTCCCCCCACAACTTAGGAGCTCGGCTGTAATCCCACTAACTTTAGAATTCTTCTATGACCGACTGTGGTGTAAAGGGTCTAGTTCTAGGTCCAGCTTAATGCCCATTCATACACGTCCGCTAATGATAGGGGGCTTACCATCCTTTTTTGATGGAAT
Source organism: Triturus cristatus (assembly GCF_964204655.1). NCBI lineage: Eukaryota > Metazoa > Chordata > Amphibia > Caudata > Salamandridae > Triturus > Triturus cristatus. The sequence goes on along the minus strand of NC_140581.1, from coordinate 365,222,799 downwards.
TAACCTGAGGAATCGTTATGGGGTACTGACAGGCATGGAGGATTGTGATTGACTGTTGAGTCCAGGTCATATTGTCTTCAGCAGTCCATATAGGGAGACCCAACTGAACAGCCACCTTGTACAGGTCAATAAGGGTGACCATCTAGGATCAATCCTATCTACATGTATTCCGGTGGAATCAATGAGGATCACAGAGCCTTCCCATAATAACCAACCTACAGTAGTGGGGAATTTGAATCCAAGGGGTGTTGAAAGTTTCGTTGAAACTTATGGTTCAATGCCAAATCCTCATCCTTTAGTTAAACTTGAGGTAGAGCACTGTATAGAGGGTCGAGATGTGATCTCGGTAGGCTCAAAAAACCTCACAAAATCGATCATCCCCCAATCTAGAAAGGATGGTCTATCCCTTATTTCATGGAACCTTGCGGGAATTGGCAACAAGGTTCCATCCTTGGAATGGTGCAAATTCATCGACCAGCATGATATTATCCTCTTTCAGGAATCTTGGTCGGTAGATGCGGCTTTTCGAGTAGGATATCTTAACTTTTCTATCCCTGCTGTCAAAAGTATAAAAGGCCGGCCTGCTGGAGGCCTGGTGATATGGATTCGCCAGACCCTGAGTTGCAAGGTACAGCAGGTCAGAGTTTTGTCAAATGATATTCTGGCAGTCAGACTTGAATGGCCTGATGGTAACAAACTGGCCATTTTCAATGTCTATGCCAGAGGCCAACCAGGAGGGCGCATCTCAGAGGTTGTCACAGCTCTTGATACCCAATTAGAGGGTCTCCCAGTTCAATTTGTTTCAATAGTGGGGGGTGATTTTAATACCACTTATGAACCACTCGGCCAAGAAGATCAGGACATCTCTGCCGAACAGGATAATAGATGGGGTATTCCTAAGATTAGTCTCCCTGTTATCAAAAGATGGTCAGCTGCAGCAATCCAGTTAAAATCTATGTGTCTTGAAAGAGGATTAAGAGCAGCAAATGGGAGAACCCCCTCAGATCAACTGGGTGCGTCCATCTTTGACAACGGGAGGAATAGTAGCCGGATTGGTGGACATTAGATTTTGGCATAGGTTGGTTGATATGGTCATTAAACCTCGGATAGAAACTGACCCCAACCCCCTTTGCTCACTATTTAACGTCCAAACTGGGGATAAAGTAGAGTCCATAGGTGGAGTAACTACCACCTTGGATATTGTAGTTACTAACAATATGCGTCATGTTCAATGGGATAAAGTAGCAGAGAATCCTGCCCAGCTGGCTGCACTTAAAAATGAAGTTACAAAGGAATTGGTAAAATTAAATTCTCAAATTGACAGACAGGATTTCCCTTGTATTATGCTAGAGGCCCAAGACATTCTTCCAGAAGGCTCCTCCTAGGGGAAATGGAAACCTAAAAATGGCCACAGCTAAGTGGTACAATAAATCCTGTAGAGTTGCTAGGTCAATATTGAGGAAAGAAATAAAGGCTAAGAACCCCATAAGAGTACGTGAGGCAAGGGGTTCCTATAGATCAGTTCAAAAGGCGGCAAAAAGGCAGTGGGGTGAGGACAGATGGCAGGATTTGAAATCGGCCTGTGCTTCCAGAGACTCTAAACAATTCTGGAATATTATTAAATGGGATAGGGATGGGCAAGGGGATCCCCCACAAAATAATGTACCCCAGCTACAATGGTTAGAATTTTTTAAACCTCAATACGCTTGTAATCAGGTGTTATCGGTTAGTAGCCTTCCACCCACCATCCTTTTTCAAAATAATCTGTTCACAGCTGACGATGTAAGCTTAGCATTAGACTGTGTTACCAGAGGTAGAGCCCCAGGTATGGATGGTATCCCAGCTGACATCTTCCTGAGTGACAAGCCCTCTTGGTGCCAGTATTTTGCATTGCTAGCAAACTCAGTGGCCAGAGGAGCTCCTAGACCATCTTCATGGAAGGGAGCCGAGATTATCCCTGTTTTTAAAAAGGGGGACAAATCACTACCAAATAACTACAGGCCTATTAGCCTCATAGACTCAGCCCAAAAACTGGTTGGTCGTTTAGTCCAGAGCAAAGTACAAGCATGGATTGAGGATCAAAACATCTTATCCCCTTACCAGGCTGGATTTCGTCCATGCACTAGTTCGATCGACCAAGTTCTTTTCTTTATTTTAATATATTGGAGAAATGTGCTGTTATCTAGGGGGACACTTTATGCAGTGTTTGTAGATTTAAAATTGGCCTTTGATTTAGTCCCCCGCAGCAAACTCTGGTCCGTTCTTGCCGAACAGGGGATGCCGCCTGATCTTTTGACCCTTCTTGTCCGCCTGCATGAGAACAACTACGCGAGAATCAGATGGGGGGCTCAGGGTGAGGTCACGGACACATTCCCTGTCGAGCGTGGTGTTCGCCAGGGGTGTGTCCTGGCTCCCACCCTGTTTTCCCTATATATAAACGGAATAGTTGAACATCTTAGTAGTTCCCCCACTGATGCCCCTATATTGGCTGGAGCCTGCGTGCCTGTTCTCATGTTCGCGGACGACACCCTAATTATCTCACGAACCCCGAGCGGCCTGCAGAAGGCCGTTAATGCATTCGGAGAGTTCTGTCAGCAGCGTGGACTTGAGATTAACACCTCAAAGACAAAGTTCATGCCTTTGAACCAGGCCAACTCCTTTAAGGGTAAAATCTTTCTCGATGGCACACCCTTGAACAGGTTGATTCCTTTGTCTATCTTGGAATCTTGTTACAAACTAATATGGGATGGAACCGTCACATGGAAATGGCTTTACTAAAATTCCACCAGCTTGCAGGTGCTTTATCTTTTAAACATAGGTCCTCTTTAACAAGGCCAATCACTCTTGCCCTTGAGGTGTATAATATGAAAGTTGTTAACACAGCTCTCTACGGATCTGAACTCTGGGGCTTTACCAACTTGAACCGCCTAGCTAAAGCGGAGAATATTTTTCTACGTAAATTGGTAGGTGTGCCCCAAAGTACCCCAACTGTCCCGCTTTTGTTGGATCTAGGTAGCAAAAACATCGCTGATCTAGCCAGGTTGCGTCCATTGTTGTATTGGAGGCGTATTTGGACAACCCCTGAATTAACGCATTATGCTCAGGGTCTGAAGGATGTGATTCAGGCCGACCAATTTCATAAAATCCAGTGGCTAAAGAAAATTAGGTCTCTTTTATTAAAGTTAGACCTGAGTATCTTATGGGATAAACCGGACCTTTCAATCTTCCCAACAAAAAAATATATAAAAGAAAAATATTGGGAAATGGTCCAGTCAGAATCCCATAGAGTTAATATGTCCACGAATCTAACTGGTCGGTTTTTAGATCACAAATTACGCCCAAAATGTGAATCATATTGGGACATTATTGAGAGGCCTCAAGACCGGAAGTTATATTTTCAATTTAGAGTAGGTACTCTTTCGGTCAAGTCATTTACTAGTAAATGGTCCTCCACCATGGATGACAGATGTCATAATTGCCTAGACATGCCTGAATCTGTAGCACATGTGTTTTTTGTATGCCCTCTCTATGTTGCTCCGCGTCGCAAATGGCTTAGACCCATCTGTCTCAGGTTAGCTACTCGAAGATACAAAGAAGCACTAAGGATACTGGGCTCTGATTGTTCACCTTGCATAGCGGTGGCTGTGGCTAAATTTTTAGGTTGGTCTTGGATAATACGTACTCGAACTTCCATCCAACCTGCTGCTAGCTAGTGACCTTCATGAGCTAAGTCCTCCTTTTTATGTTCTGTGAATTTTTAGCTATTAATAAGGTTTTAATCATATTTTCGACAGTAATCAATTGGATATAATGGTTTTTTAATATGTGTGGATTGTCTTGTGATATTTATTCTGTTTGTATTTAATGTACCAATGTGCTTTTAAGACTTACTGTCGAATAAAGCTTTTTGATGATGATGATGATGATACAGGGAACCAGGTACACCTTAGCCACTATCTATGCACCCAATGAACGCCTGAAGGTTTTTTTTCCAGGGACTCCCTAGGCCAACTGCTGACCTCACCAGACCGAGACTTAGTGGTAGGCGGGGACTTCAACATAGCGATGTACACTCAGAGCGATTGTTCAAGTCTGAGGGCGGGTCAGGTTGGAGGCCTCACACCGGGCACTAGGCTGTGGTTGGGAGAGGCGGGGCTAACCAATGTATTTAGACATATGCGTCGCATGGACACCAATTATACCTTCTTCTGAGTGGTCCACCAAATGTACGCATGCATTGACTACTTATTCACATCCCGTTGTGTGACTCGGAGTACGGTCTCAGTAGATATTGGTGCAGCGGCACTCTCTGACCACTCTCCCATTGTCCTAGGATTTCATACAGATGGGCACACACCAGCAGCCCCCACCTGGTGGCTTAACTTCCGACTCCTTACCTATGACCGCATCTGGGCTGACAGCTTTACCAGCCTTTTTGCCCACCAATAATGCACCTGATATCCCAGTCTCCACTTTGTGGGGAACACTGAAAGTTGTGATCAGAGGCCACTTTATTGTCCTTGCCATGGGCCATAACCGAGATAGACGAACCAAGCAGCTTCAGCTGGAGGCACAAGTCAAGGAGCTAGAGGTCACACATGTCCGATCCGGTTTGGTAGTCGACCGCCGCCAACTGATGGTGGCACAGAAACAACTGCTGGTGTTAGTCATGGGTCAGGCTTTACTCAGAGTCTACAGAAATATTTCGCGGGTGGTAATAAGGCGGGACTTATGTTGACACATCGCCTCCAAACACAGGGGGTTGACTGGAGAATCCCAGAGCTACGGGGATCAATGGCTTGCCGCAATGTCGAGACTAGGACATCGCCAGTGACTTTGGGGCTTTTTATGCAGCCCTCTTTACAGCGGATCCCATTCAGGAATCTGCCATGAGGACATACTCGACCCAGCCATCTTCCCCGCCGGCTGCCCCAAATACACTCACCACCCTGAATACTGACATAACACCACAGGAGGTTATAGCTGCCATTCAAAAACTGCAGCCTAACAAAGCACCTGGTCCAGAAGGCTATAGCGCTACATTTTATAAAGCCTTTAGTGCACAATTGTCCTCTGTACTGGCATGCCTGTTAACTGGTTTAGTGAGGCCGACAAGCTACCTGACTCCATACGCCTAGCCACTGTCACAGTGATTCCCATGGTGGGCAACGACCCCAAATACTGCTCATCTTATCGTCCAATCTCTCTCTTGAACGTGGGCGCAAAGATCGTTACGCGCGTCTTGGCACTCAGACTGGCCCCATACGTGCAGGGATTGTTTGATTCCCGACCAGGCCGAGTTTATCCCAGAGAGAGGGTGTAGCAACAAAACGATTGTTACTAAATGGAAAGGTGCAGCGCACACCGTTGCCAGCCCTCCTACTATCGATTAATGCCGAAAAGACATTCGACAGAGTACACTGGCCCCACTTGCATCTAGTTCTAGAGAACATGGTGTTAGGCCCGTGTTTCGCCAATGGGTCTAAACCTGTTAGACCACCCCCCTCTAGCAAGGCTGTGCGTGAATGGAGCAATGTCAGTGCCATTTGCCATGACATGGGGAACCAGGCAGGGATGCCCCCTGTCCCCATCTCTCTTTGCACTCTACATAGAGCCTTTTGCGGAGAGGGTTCGGAACAATCCCTGCATTGTGGCCATCCCTATGGGTGGGAGAGAGCACAAGATCATGTTGTATGCAGACAATGTCCTCTTGACCCTCACCGATCCAGAGAACACCTTAGCAGCGATGATGATCAAATTGACAGCATTCAGTGGAACCTCTGGGTTGAAGACCAATTTATAGAAATCGTCAATCCTTTGCCTAACCATCCCCGACTGGGCGAGAGCCCGGCTTGATACAATATTTCCTTTTCAATGGGCAGACCAAGGAATTCCCTACTCGGGATTACAGATCAACTCCACACTTGAGGCTGCAGTGGCCCACTGCTATGGGAACCTCATTGCGGTCACCCGGAACAACCTTAATACATGGAAGTCTCACGGCCTCTCATGGCTCTCATAGCAGCAGTCAAAATGACTCAATTACCCAAAATCCTTTGTTCTGTAGACTCTTCCCCTTCAACCCCCACCATGGATGCTGGACAGTCTACAATCCCTCATCTGTAAGGTAAGCGTGCTAGGATGGCCAGTACCCAAACTTACCTCCCGTTGGCGGGGCCTAGGGTTTCCGAATCTGCGCTACTGTTATCAAGCATCACAGCTACGTTACATCGTGGAATGATTCCAACCTTACATGGAAAAACACAAGTGCTTTATAGAGCAGGCGATCGCGGGCATCCATATTTGGTAGGTCCTTTGGTTACTGATGCCACATAGGCCAGCCAGTGTTTATGACTCACCAATAGTGAGAGCCACAGTTGGGGTCTGAGATAGGGTACAATTGAAACACGGCCACTCTTCGCCCTTGTCTCCACAGATGCCGTTGATAGAAAACCCAGACTTCCCATCTTCTGCTAGGAGATCGGCATTTACGGCGTTGCAGGAAGCCAACTGGCGACTTGTTTGATGCCGAGGGACTTATAGACTTCCATACATTGCAATCCACCTATAAATTCCATGACACAGCACAATGGCAGTACTTGACAATCGCCCATTGGGTAACACAACCCTGGGTCCAACCACATGCTAGTAGAGTGCTCACACCCTTTGAGAAGTGGCTCATTACACACTTGACCGAGGAAAAAATGAATGTTCGGCCTTTATGCATTCCTTGTCACACCACAGACTCCCTTAAAGTCCCCCGCTCGAGCTAGATGGGAGAGAGAATGTGTTATTCATAGATAGAGAATGGAATGACATCCTGCACTGCTCCCAAACCTCGGCCCTTAATACCCCTAGTAAAGAGATGGTCTTGAAAATCGCCCACTACTGATATCTTACCCCAGGGTGTTTACCCAGTGCCTAGCTGTAGTAGCAGCTTCTTTATGCAGGCTAAAACATCCACTTTTCCCCTTGCCTGAACAATTGTAAAATGCATCCAAACTTGTTATACTAAAGCTAAACAAACTCTACATATCCCTCCAAAGGCTCTCTCTACTTCCAAAAAGGGAGCCACCATGGCCTTTTTAGGCAATATACCCTAGGCTGACATATGTAAGGCAGCTATATGGACTACACCGCACACATTTACAAAATATTGCTGTGCAGATATCATGGTCGGTCAAAAAGTCAATGTGGGCAATGCGGTTCTGTGTACTTTTATTTCAAACAAACGCAACTCACATAGGTTAGCCACTGTTTTGAGGAAAACTACTTTACGGTCTATGCTAAGCATGTGTATCTACAGCCACACATGCCATCAAATGGAAAAAGTTACTTACCCAGTGATCATCTGTTTGTGGCATGCAGTGCTGTAGATTCACATGCGCCTAATCCCTCCTTTCCCGGACACCTTTTTTCTTGCAACTGAATCATTCGTGCTCTACTGTTTCAATCATTAAAATCATCCCATCTCGGTTTATTCACAACTCCAACCTTTCTTATCCGTGGAGGTCTTTGCTCTTGGATTTTTCATGAGGTTTGTTGGAATTGCTTGAGTTCCACACCAGCTCAAACTTAGCATACAATCATGTTCTAATACTTTTCTTCTTTATCCAAATTAGTTGTTCCCAGTCACTATACCTGGTTAGGTTAGAAGTGAAGAACCACCAATTTGTTTCTGAAAATCGTCACCATTTAAAAATCCATTCAGTGTGGTCTCTGAAAATTGTGCAAATCCTGAATTATTGCAGATTGTGTTTACTGTAATCACATTTCATATCCAAATTGTTTTGCAGATTATATACAGCACTTGCAATTTACACATTTTCTGTATAAAGTAGAAGGGGTGCAAACATATCTTGAATATAAATTAAGATACTGCCTTATTTTCATATCGTCAACATATTTTTAAAACAATGGTTTTGCTGGGACACTTAGGGCAAACTTATTCCACTTTACCTTTAGCCCTCAATCATTGTCGAACGTGGAATGCTTTTTAAAACCCATTTTATTAATTTGTCATCACTTGATTAAACAGAAACAGGTCAAGCCTCATTTTGCATGTTAATCAAATTAAAATAAATCATAGACAACACAATTCATTACATCAGTTACACCAATCCCCATAGGAGCGCCACCATTTCCTCTACACTTAGCGGGATTTGTCCTCTTGCCAAATAAATAGGTTCCTCCTGATTCGCATGCCACTCCAAAGCTGATGATCAGCAGAGTTCCATGTGTTTGCTATGTCTTTTTGCTTTCATGGTGCACTTACCAACCAAGGAACTGTATGTCCATCCCTCCACCCCCCACAACTTCCAAAAGTCCAAACAAAGCTATTCGGAGTGAGGGATCAATGGGTCTTTATAACCAAGAACAGTCTTTTTTGAGTTATGTTTGGCATCCCTATTTAAGGGCCAATATGTTGTTTATTTATGCAATGTCAACATGTTTCCTCCTTCGCAAAGGAACCCTTCCCCAATCAAACCCTAGCAGAATTTTTGATATAGAGTCGCTTTAATATATTTAATAATGGGAACGGTATACCAGATGGGGCCAATTTCTCAACTGTAAGGAATGGAACACCCTGGTAATGAAAAGAGATCACCCCATTGCGTTACGTTAAAGCATAGTAATTCACAAATCTTTTCTAATGGGCCAAAAGACTATGGTCTGGCTAGTGACTGATGGACCACATTGATGCCATGGGGGCTGGAGAGCAGATACAAATGTACTGTGGGGGGGGGCAAACACTTTACCTAAATTAGATCTTTAGATGCTTTAAGGAGTAGATATTGGCAAGAGATTGAGTTCATCTAGTATGATTAGTATGGCATCCTGAATGTAGTTTCAACACCTTTACCACCTCCTGGAGGTAGCCTTGAGTGCTTGTGATCATTACCCTTCTACCTTTAGTGAGTCAAGGGAATCAAAGGGAGTGCCTTGGTTATCCAGTATGAATTTAAATAGTATTTGTGCACCAATGTCAATCAACAGTATATACCATTGATTCTACCATCAGTGCTGCCAAGAAAGCATCTACTTTACCACAACACGGAAAAAAGACCTCACAATCTCCTTCTGCCTTTTTATTCCCTTATTTATAACGAAAACACAAAGTGCTTACAAAAAGGCTACATTAAGTTAATGAGTGCAGTAAACACAACAAACAGCAGGACCCACAAGAAGGAAGGTATCTTACTGACTGGGTAGATACCATCAACCCGTCCAAACTACTAGATGCAGTCCAGTGAATAGTTTTTAGACATGGGTCTGAAAGACTTGGGAATCTAAATCTAGCTTTACAACTTAGCAAAAATGGTCTGGTATTCAGCACTGTATTATAGGAAAACTAAAATGAATATTACCTGAGCGAGACCTCCCAATTTCATAGGTTACTCACTAAGGTGAACTATAGTGTCCGAGTTGAAGAACTTGAAACACTGCATTGGTTCTCCTCCTTTACCAATTTGTTTGATGATGTTCCCTTATATGATTTCATATGTAAACTTCGAAACAAGGGTATTCATGAAATTGAGCACTCCTGAATTTTTCCCAGGATAAGCCCCAGTACTCTTTTCATTGGCACGTAATTACCATTTAATTATAGTTTCATAGTAAAGTGAGGGATAGTTGACAAGTAGTGACCACCACTCTTCCAGACTGGTGAAAAATTGACCTTTCTTCAGAGTGACCCTGTTGCTAACTTCCATCCTCTGGATACCTTCTATATCTGAGTATACCCTCCTCTAAGTCTCATGTCTGCCTGCCTCAATACTTCTTATTGTAATTCTGCAATTGACTGATAAGTCATTTCATAGATCAGAACCGTTCTTTAAAACCTTATCACTGTAATCTAACATTACCTGAGCTCTGCCAGCCTATCTAACCAACCATTCACTTGAAACCACATAGCCCCTTTCTAATGATCACACCTACCTGGTATTAACCCCTTGCATGCCCGCCCCTTTCCCCGCCCAGTGCCGCGCCTTTCATTAGCGGGCGGAGTTCATGACGAGCTGGACTCGTCATGGGCACAGCGCCACCGCAGCCCATGACGAGTCCAGCTCGTCATGGGCACTGAAGGGGTTAATATGTCACAAAGTAACTGGAGTAAATGCATGCAATTTTTTCTTGAGGGCACATGACTAATCACAATAACCAACAATAACCACTAGATTAACTACTAACCCCGGGTTCCTCAGTATCGTGCTACTTGTCATAAAGTGCTTCAAATTCTCATCAGGGGTCGTAACCGCTATATAAACTCAATTACAATTACTACCTATCCTGCTGTTAACTGCGAACATCTAAAGACTATGTGTTCTACAGCCATTAGTAATCCTGGAACAACTACACACGTTATGTGTTTGACAAGTTAAAAATGAATGCATTTTATGTTGAAAGTTGGTCACTTTTTTAATATTGATCCGTAGAAAATAAGTATACCCTTATGTAAAGTTGCAACAAGATGAAAGCATGTGTTCAAATGCACTGTCCTTTGTGACACATTTATTTGTGGTCTTTATCTTCGATGGCCTTTTAAATCTTGGTTAAGAACTAAATGTTTTTTTAAATGTTGGAGTAGCAATGTAAAAGCTGACAGTCAAAATCTGATTGAAGGGAAACAGACTTTTTGAAATGGGCAGCAATTTCCAGGCTCCGGGCCAGGTCGAATAACCACCATTCCATCCCACAGTGAGAGTTCAAGCTGCATCGGTCTCGGTGGTGAACCACTGTTGCATCTACTTTTGAAATAGACATGAAGAATTCAAGTTTTTTCTTAATTTTAATTTAACAGGATTAACAGTTTTGAGATATACTTGCATGTTTTTAAAGCCATGTTCTTAAAATAAAGCTACATGGATTTCTAATATTCTTCAATGTTCCTTCAGAATGTTTCTTTTACGTTTTCTTGTTATGGTCTTTTACAGTTTTTTCCATGCTATCCATGAATTAGGCCGAATTAAAATAGATACCTTTCAAAATGAATATATTTCATTTTTTTGGGAGTTTACCACATTACAGAAGTGAAAGGCACCTTTACAAAGACTCTTTCTTCAAATATTGGTTTTGGACACTTGAATGCAACACTCTTAAAATAGAATGATTAAATGGGTTCTTGTAGCTTGGTGGTTAACACCGGAAGCAGGAAGAGTCTGTTACAGAAAGGCTCAAATTAAAAGCATAATCCTTAATCCAAGTAGCAGTAGTCTAGACATTCTCTGATTATCATATCACAGCACTCAGGTTTATTTAGGAGAACTCACATATTTTGGAAGGTAATAACGCATACAGTGCATATTTAATGTAAATAATGTGGAAGGTATGATTGGAGCTTCTGCTCCTAGACCATAGTACACATAGAACACAGTCTGGCACGTGTCCCAAAGTCAATTGGCATCATTTAAGGGTCAACCATATATACGTTTTGCTACGCAGTCATGAGGATAGTTTCATTTATTTGTTTTATCAGAGACTGAAACATAGTCGGTGTTTCCCCTTCTTGTTCCAGTTGAAACAAATATTGTCATTGAATGTAAAGCCAATGAGCTTGATTTTATAAACTATTTGTCAATAAGAGTGAATGATCATACACATGTTTGCATGCAATTTAAGTTATTTGTCTTTCCTCCAGGTATTACTAGTGTATGATCGTTACTAGTGAATATACACCAATTTTATTTATTTTGCAGTTTTTGTTTGCAGTTTGTTAATAAAAATGTTTTTGCATGTGTACACCTATTGTTTTAATTCCCTCTGTTCAATCAATCAAGGTTTATGTAGCGTGACTACTCACCCGTCAGGGTCTCAAGGTGATGAAAACAGTTGATTCATTTTCTATGTCTGAATTTAGACACAAACAAACTATTAAAAAATAACTTCCAAGTATACTTGTAAATGAACCCATTGTAGGCCATTTACCTCTATGTATGTGACACCCAAGCTCACAAGAGGTTATTGGGTCGCCCTTTTTGCTTTACTTATGGGGATAATGGCATCATGCATATCGATTTTACCTCACACCAGGCTTCATATACGTCCCCTACAAGAGAGACTTGCAGGCATTGGTCAGAGGTGATTTATTTAAAGATCTAGTGCTGACAAAGGTCAGCACTCACTGCTCTCTGTTCTGATGGGGCAGCAACAATTTGTTGTGGGGCAGGCCTTTCACAGACCCCATTCCACAAGTGACCATCACCATTGACCCCTCTCTCACAGACTGGGAGGTGCATCTCAACAACATGTCTTTTCAGGAGCTGTGGTCCACTCAGCGCAAGGAAACCACATTAATTACCTAGAACAGCTAACAATACACATAGCCCTCAATCCCACCTTCCTGGTCATTTGAGGGAAGGTAGTCCTTATCAAGTCACTGCCATGTTTTACCGCCAGAAACAGGGTGGCACCCATTCTTCCCAGTTCTCAGCATTAGCTCTGGATTTGGCACTGGGCGATCTGCCATGATATACAACTGCTTGCGGAAAGGATGGACAACTACTTGGCAAACCTGCTCAATAGGAGGCATTAACAAGTCCACAAGTGGGAAATTCATCCGCAAGTCCTACAAAGGTGCTTCCAGTGTTGGGGCACCCCACAAATAGATCTGTTCACCACCCCTAAAAACGCAAAATGCCCAAACTTCGCCTCAAGGTACCAACACCCACAGTTCATGGGCAATACACTATGGATGAATTGGTCTGAGATCTTTGTCTAGACTTTTCCAACTCTCTTGCTTCCCCCATTTATAGTAAGGAAAATGAAACAAACATCCCTGACACTCATCCCGACTGCTTCTACCTGGGCTAGACAATCCTGATACTTCATGCTCCTGGAGATGTCCATCATTCCCCACAAGAGATTACTACTCAGGGCAGATCTTCTCAGAGAACCAAGGCCAGATCAGACATCCTGATCTCCAGCTGCTCAACCTTGTGATCTCGTTACAGAGAAAGGTATACCCAATTGGTGTCGCTGGGACCTGGGTGTATAGCGGTACAAATAGGAAAGGGGTCCCAGTACGCATTCATTAAAAACAATACAAAACAATGAGTACAAGAATCAAAAATAAATCTAAAAAAAACTAAGTCTAAAAAAAACACTTGAAAGGGTGCACCGTTATTTAATCACAATGCGCCACATAACAATGTATATCAAGCAAAAATGCACAAATCATCATGAAAACATTAGTGCCCCAAAGGGTGAGGGAGGGAAAGTGTCAGTGAAAGAGTGGTGCAAGGTTTGGGAAGTGATAAAGTGAAGGTCATATGACCTTTATCAAAACAATTCAAAGTACTGGCTTCAGCACAGAGCCAGAGTATCATACAGCGAATGTTCATAAATTATGCAATGCCATGCTTTCAGAGTTTTTGTGCAAATCCATCTGGTCGGGAGAAAAGCTGGCAGGTGGACAGGTTGTCAACGTTTCCACCCCACAAAGTTATAGGTAATAGTTGAACCTTACGGGGGGTCTTCCTCAGGACAGGGGTAAGGTAGGGGGCGGACTTCCTAGAGTGCAAGAAAAAGGATTTCAGTAAGGAATGGTCTAGATAGATCCAAGGACGTTTAAAACAAAAAAGGCAAACGCATCTGGCAGATGGATATTACCGTGAGTGGCGTGCTAAACACGGGTCAGTGGGCAAGATTACTCCATGTCAAAACGAATATATCAGGTGAAAGCATCTGTGAAATAGAATAAAATAAAAGCGGGAATCAGGAGTCCTTGGATTTTGGGCGTGCAGTGGGCCAAGGCTGAAAATAACTGTAGATACACTTACAAGGAAGGGCTGGAAAAATCACCGTCCTCATTGTATCAAAACAATACTTAAGAACCGCCGCGAAACGGTCAGCTGGATTAATTCTGAGGAATACAAAAGGAAAGGACAAGAACCCAAAATTAGCGGAAGCCGAAACCCATGATGAAGGGGTACAGCGCGCAAAACGGCAACCGTGTGGTTGTCAGGCTGCGAAATACCTGCGGGCTGTAGTGTATCTGTCATCCCGGGGAGCCGTGCGCCTTCAAAGGCAGAAGGCCGCGTGATCTGACACACAGCTTAAATGCCGAACTGCATGAGACGTGGCGCGCGTGCACGTTGTCTCACGCTCAATGCGGGGACTACGAGCGAAGAAAGACTGATTAGTAATACTAAGGTAGACCGGTTGGATGGAAAAGGAGTTGCATTGAATTACGGAATTGTTCACAAAAGGATGATACATGTATCTGCATTGTAATATGCCAACGAAAACTTAAAACAACGTGCCAAAACAGGTGTACAAAGTTAAATCAGATAACAATGGCGTCATCAGCACATATTTGGGTGCGGGGTAACCGCGCGTACCTATCACACAGGATGGTATAGGCGCCAGAAAAGATTACTCACACAAAACATCACAGCATATAAACACATACCAGAGAGCATGATGTGTGTCATTAAGGCCAAGGAATGAGTGTAAAAAGATGTGTGTGCAACATTAAAGTACGTAGGTTGCCACACAGGGCTGTTAAAGGCAGAATTCAAAAAGGCAATCAGGCGCGCACCTCCCAAGTATGGGGGTAAAGGTGCCTGTAGCACTTCTTAAAAATCATTAAAGAGTCAGATCTATCAAATGAAATGGGATAGACATACGGCAGATTTTTAATGAGGAATATGCTAGGGACACGTACCACTCACACAGGAGGGTAAAGTGTCAGCATTAATGCAGTGTGGCACAAGTTATTGAGACATGAAAGCCAATGTGTACCTCTCACACAGGAGGGTCAAAACATTGGAGCCAGTGCCCGCCCATACCCAGCGAGAGGGTCAACAAGGTGTGTGATGTCATGGTCTAGGGGCATAGTGTAGCTAACTGTGCATAGCTGCTCTCTACTTCATTCAATCCATTGGTTATTGAATCAAAAAAGGACATCCATTTGGATTCTAGAGTGTCCAGTATTAATCCAATATTGCCTCCCCTTGGTCCCAAGGTGGCTTTCTCCAGGACGACCCATTGGAAACTGTCAGGGGCATGCCCCGCTTTTTTGAAATGGTCTACCAGCGGTGCACCTGCTACTTCGCAGGGAATGCGGCTGCAGTGTTGCAGTACCCTCACTTTGATCCTTTGTTGGGTTTGCCCGATGTAGATCAGGCCACAAGGGCAGATAATCCCGTAGATGACGTTGCTCGTGTTGCAATTTGTGTAGGTCTTCAGGGCAATCGTATGTTGGTTATGTTTGAATTCTTTAGTCTGGATAGTAGTAGCACATGCCTTGCACTGCCCACATCTATGGTGGCTTATGATAGGTGGGTAAGTTCCACAACAGCATGAACTGGGACGGGGGCAGATCCCAGAAACAGGTCCTTTTCCAACCGGAGGAGCACGGGGAGATATCTACCCGACGGAAAGTATACAGGTGGTAAGACCCCCACCTAATCCAGTGGTGAACATTTCATCCTATACCTTGAAGGAGGAGGAGATCAAGGTCCTAAGCAAGGGACTTTCCTATGTTCCAACTGCATCTCCTAACAAATTTGCCATCAGAACGGAACTACACAGGTTCTTAGGAAGATCCGGATCCGGTATTACTTCAAGCATTCGACATTTCAACAAAGAGCCTCCTGCACCGGTTTGAGAATCACGTCAACATTTGTTCCACCAACTTACGCCATGTAGAACAAGATTTTGGCCTATGAGAATGTGGTGTTGAGAGATGTCAACATGATTTTGGAAGAACACAAACATACCAAATTTAATATTAGCAGGATTGAGAAGACGGCCTTACTGGCCTTCAAAGAAAATAAAGAAGTGATAATCAAGCCCGCAGACAAGGGCGGCGCCATCGTGGTGCAAGATGTGACTAAATACAAAGAAGAGATATTTAAACAACTCCACGATGGCGTCGGCTACAAGAAACTGCCATCTGACCATTCCAAAGAACTGGCACTTGAAATACTCAGCCTTACTCAAGACGGCCTAGACCAGGGTTTCATCACAGACCAGGAATTTCAATACTTAAACCAAAAGAATCCCAGAATACCCACAATATATACTCTGCCCAAAATACACAAGGATGTGACCAACCCACCCGGACGCTCCATTGTGTCCGGTTGTGGCTCAATGTTGGGACCTCTATGTAAATATATTGATTTCTTTTTTAAGCCAAATGCAGAGAATACACAGACCTACCTACGTGACACTATGCAGACCATCAACATCGTGGACGGACGATCCTTTGACCAAACTAAACAAATACTGGTCACCTGTGATATTGTGTCTCTCTACAGGAGCATCCCCCAGAAATCCACCCTTGAGGTTGCGGCAGCAGCACTGGACCAGAGGGTTGCACCGGTAGCTGTTCCCACTAATTTTATCATTTCACTTTTAAGGATTGCAATGATGAAGAATTTCTTTATTTTCCAGAACAATTTCTACCGACAGACCAAAGGTGTAGCGATGGGGGCTACCTTTGCCCCAGATCTAGCTATCATTTTCATGGCCAATTTTGAAAGAGAATTTATCATCAATGACTCCAATCCATTTAATACCAATGTGGAGCTTTGGATGCGCTACATAGACGATATTCTGTTGATCTGGACCGGCCACAGTTCCCAACTATCATCCTTCCACACTTGGCTCAATCAGAGGTCTCCGGACATTGAATTCACTTTACATTCGGATGCCCAACAGATTGATTTCCTCGACCTTACCATCTTTGCAGATGGAGATGAACTCCGAACCACATTATATCGCAAACCGGCCGAGCGCAACTCCCTTCTCCAATACAACAGCCACCACCCTAGAGGCCTTAGGGATAATCTGCCCTACGGGCAGTTCCTGCAAATCTGCAGGAACTGCTCCTTGAAACAATACTATATGCAAGAATCCGAAGATCTTGTTGTCCGTTTGATGAACCGGGGTTACCCCAAAAGACTTGTTAAGAAAGCCAGGAAACGTGCATTGTTTAGACCCCGTGAAACTCTTTTACAACCCAGAGACCGAGAGAACGCGCATGCCAGAGGCTGATCTGTGTCACAACCTTTTCCACCAGAAGCAACGCAATCAAGAAAGTCATTAACAAGCACTGGGGTCTCATATCCGACGATCTGCAACAGGACGGTTTACCCATGCACTCGTATAAAAAGGCCAAAAGCATTAAAGACCATATTGTCTGTTCCTTTCTGGAACCCCCTGACCCTTTGACTGTCCTAGCTCTGTGGAACTTACCACCTAACATCGGCCACCATAGATGTGGGCAGTGTAAGGCGTGTGCTACTACTATCCAGACTGAAGAATTCAAACATAACCAACATACGATTGCCCTGAAGACCTACACAAATTGCAACACGAGCAACGTCATCTACAGGGTTATCTGCCCTTGTGGCCTGATCTACATCGGGCAAACCCAACAAAGGATCAAAGTGAGGGTACTGCAACACTGCAGCCGCATTCGCTGCGAAGTAGCAGGTGCACCGCTGGTAGACCATTTCAAAAGAGCGGGGCATGCCCCTGACAGTTTCCAATGGGTCGTCCTGGAGAAAGCCACCTTGGGACCAAGTGGAGGCCATATTGGATTAATACTGGAAACTCGTGAATCCAAATGGATGTCCTTTTTTGATTCAATAACCAATGGATTGAATGAAGTAGAGAGCAGCTATGCACAGTTAGCTACACTATGCCCCTAGACCATGACATCAAACACCTTGTTGACCCTCTCGCTGGGTATGGTTGGGAACTGGCTCCAATGTTTTGACCCTCCTGTGTGAGAGGTACACATTGGCTATCATGTCTCAATAACTTGTGCCACATTGCATTAATGCTGACACTTTACCCTCCTGTGTGAGTGGTACGTGTCCCTAGCATACTCCTCGTTAAAAATCTGCCGTATGTCTATCCCATTTCATTTGATAGATCTGACTCTTTAATGATTTTTAATAAGTGCTACAGGCACCTTTACCCCCATACTTGGGAGGTACGCGCCTGATTGCCTTTGTGAATGCTGCCTTTAACAGCCCCGTGTGGCAACCTACATACTTTAATGTTTCACACACATCTTTTTACACTAATTCCTTGGCCTTAATGGCACACATCATGCTCTCTGGTATGTGTCTATATGCTGTGATGTTTTGTGGGAGTAATCTTTTCAGGCGCCTATACCATCCTGTGTGATAGGTACGCGCGGTTACCCCGCACGCAAATATGTGCTGATGACGCAATTGTTATCTGATTTAACTTTGTACACCTGTTTTGGCACCTCGTTTTAAGTTTTCGTTGGCATATTGCAATGCAGATGCATGTATCGTCCTTTTGTGAACAATTCCGTCATTCAATGTAACTCCTTTTCCATCCAACCGGTCTACCTTAGTATTACTAATCAGTCTTTCTACGCTCGTAGTCCCAGCATTGAGCGTGAGACAACGTGCACGCACTCCACATCTCATGCCGTTCGGCATTTAAGCTGTGTGTCAGATCACGCGGCCTTCTGCCTTTGAAGATGCACTACAGCCCGCAGGTATTTCACAGCCTGGCAACCACACGGTTGCCGTTTTGCACGCTGTACCCCTTCATCATGGGTTTCGGCTTCCGCTAATTTTGGGTTCTTGTCCTTTCCTTTTGATTCCTCAGAATGAATCCAGCTGACCGTTCCGCGGCGGCGCTTTAGTATTGTTTTGATACAACGAGGATGTTGATTTTTCCAGCCCTTCCTTGTAAGTGTATCTACAGCTATTTTCAGCCTTGGCCCACTGCGCACCCGAAATCCGAGGTCTCCTGAGCCCCGCTTTTATTTTATTCTATTTCACAGATGCTTTCACCTGATATATTTGTTTTGACATGGAGTAATCTTGCCCAATGACCCATGTTTAGCACGCCACAGACGGTAATATCCCGCAGCCGTATGCGTTTGCCTTTTTAAAAAAAATTTTTTTTTATCGTCCTTGGATCTATCCAGACCATTCCTTACTGAAATCCTTTTTCTTGCACTCTAGGAAGTCCGCCCCCTACCTTACCCCTGTCCTGAGGAAGACCCCCGTAAGGTTCAACTCTTATCTATAAATTTGTGGGGTCGAAATGTCGACAACCTGTCCACCTGCCAGCTTTTATCCCGACCAGATGGATTTGCACAAAATCTATGAAAGCATGGCATTGCATAATTTATGAACAGTCGCTGTATGATACTCTGGCTCTGTGCTGAAGCCAGTACTTTTAATTGTTTTGATAAAGGTCACATGACCTTCACTTTATCCCTTCCCAAACCTTGCACCACTCTTTCACTGACACTTTCCCTCCCCCACCCTTTGGGGCACTAATGTTTTCATGATGAAGTTGTGCATTTTAGCTTGATATACATTGTTATGTGGCGCATTGTGATTAAATAACGGTGCACCCTTTCAAGTGTTTTTTTTAGATTTATTTTTGATTCTTGTAATCACTGTTTTTAATGAATGCGTACTGGGACCCCTTTCTTATTTGTACCGCAACCTTGTGATCTAGCACCTGAGGTATTAGAGTTTAAACCTTCTCCAAGAATGTATGCCCACTCTATGGGAAGCTTGCAGGCCTATACACGGACCTGCTGTGCTGCAAAGTGGAAAAGATTTGTCCACTTCTGCATCTTGAAACACCTCAACCTCTTGAAGCCTGATGTCCAGGACATCATCTGCTATCTGTTACATCGTCAAAAGTCAGGTGGTGCGTATACATCATCTATATGCTTACACTTGGCAGCTGTTACGACTAATCTGCTAAGCATTAAATGTTATATTATGCATATTTGTAAAGTCTACTATCGCCCATGACAAGGGATCCTAGCACTGTAAGGGTCTGGAATAGTCATCCTCATTAAGAATCCCAGTAGTCAAGGCTTTTATGAAGAGTGTTAAGAGTCAAATGCCCCGGAATACCTCCTACACCTGTTTGTAACCTTGACATAGTGCTTTACAAGATTCGTGGGACCATCCTAATAACCTTTATACTCATGCCCCCTCCAGTTCCTTTCCTGGAAGGTAGCTTTCCTCAGATGCCTTAGCGACAATAATCCCTCATTCAGGTTAACTGAGATGTAATGGTTTATAGAACAAACCTAGGTATTTTCGCAAAGGGTTTCTCGCCCTTCCACTATAACCTACCTATAGAGCTCCTACTCTTCTCTCCGTAGCCTGAGTCGCTAGAGGAAAGAACTTTACACATTACTAGACATCAAAAGACCTCTTATGTATATCAACAGATCCAAACTTTTTTGTAAGGCAGACTAGCTCTTTGTCGTCTTTATGAATCCTCTCAAAGGGCATCCCATATCGAAGGCTGACATAGCTAGATGGAGAGTCAATTGCATCCAAATTTGAACCCACAAATCTGAAAGAGTCGTACCTGCTTCACCCAGGGTGCACTCCACCCAAAGAAAGGGCACACCATGGCTTTCTTCGGCAACATACTGCTAGCTGACTTCTGCAAAGTGTCTACCTAGTTCACCCCACATACACTTGTCAAGCACCATTGTATGGAAATCCTAGACCACCAACAGACTATGGTTTCACAGTCTTATGGACTTTGTTCCAGACATCTGCATTAGACAAATGCTAGCTACTGCTTTACGTGAGTACTGCTTTTTAGTCTCTGCAGAGCATGTTTATCTACAGCCACACATGCTACGAACTGAAACTGATACCCTGTAAACGTCTGTTTTTCGCATGTAGTGCTGTAGATTAACATGAGTCCACTCTCCTCTCTTGAATCCTTGATTGCAGGTCTCTCCCATTATCAACTGGTTAACATTGCACAATGTAGATAGTGCCGATGATTCGCTCATCTGATACTCCATACACATTCTCAATTGCTCTGCAAAAAACAATATAACATGGAGTTGATTACCCACAAACAGAGGAGTCACAGTACATCTTTTGACTCAAATGACGTCTACGAAGAAAAGCAACTTGCAGACATCCAACCCCAACATTAGATAGCAGGAGTATGCAGAGCATGTAAGTCTACAGCACTACATGCTACCAACCAAACAGATGCTTACAGGGTAAGTAGCATTTGCCTTTATGAATCAGGCCCACAATACTGTACTAGATCACCTATTGTGTTAGATAAAAAATGTATCACTTAATATTCCTTTAAAAGAAATATAATTTAGTAGTGTATTGATTTAAACTTGAAGAAAACCAGTGCATTCAGTTACAAATACAAAAATTCAGTATTCTCAATAGTATTAAAAAAGTGATAAGACTAGTAGACCAGCGAAAGGTACACTAAAGGTACACTCACATAAAGGGCCATGCGGCAAATATACAAAACATAAGATATTCTATTAAATAGATTACATATTGATATGACGCAATAAAAATTACTTCATAAGCAGTTATCGACTATCTTCTACTATACATAACTTTCTCATATCAAGATCAATAGCCCCACAAATTGTTTGTCAGTATTTGGGAAGGCAAGTGTATGGTATAAAATTTCCTGACAAGCCAAAGGTTTTTTAAGGTACTTGAAGCACCCCTAATAGTGTAGAGCCGTTCAGTCAAGCAAAGTATGAAATCTATCATATACCTCAGACCAGATAATGTACGCTCCTGAACATAACAAAATCATATAGCCCAAAGTACCATCGATTGATCTACATTCCCAACTACCACTGGAGTCCATTTCAATCAATGTTAAGATGTTTTGTTTGTACTGATGGTATATACAGCCTAATTCTTAACCATTTGACTTATGTGGACCCCTGTTGAATCACTACTGGAAGCCAGGAACCCCAGCCTAACAGCTTCTATGATTTGAATCTCAAAACAGTACACAAAAATATAGAAACAAGCATACATCAAACAAATCCAAATATTATAAAATATTTTAATTCAAGAAACAAATATACAAAAATGTCATCTTTTATTTTGATGGGAGGTTGAAGTTTACCAAAATTTGTATGATATCTAAAATGGTGCGCACCTACCTTGGAGTAGTGAACAATAAATGAACTACAAAAATGTTTTGGGTGTCCAGGTCCCACCATTTCTACCCCATACCCACCCCTGAATGCTATGCATCTCTTTAAAGCCTTACTAACCTTTACCCACCCCATAACCCTCAATCCACCACCCTTTTTTAACTATGTTAATTATGATATTTAAAAAGATACTTTACTGTGTGGTAAAGTACTAAAAATAGGCCTGAGTCATATTTAAGTGTGTAGTAATTTCCTGTGGGGTAAAGACTGCATACCTGTTGAAGTGAGCCAGTTCTGTGGCGCCTTGTATGATGTTGGTCGAGAAACAAAACCATGTGGAGCTATTCTTTTTGTTTCTCAGGTTGCATGACCGCTGCTGGAAAGTGAATGAGGTCAGCTAGAAAAAATCGTAATGACAGACTGACTAGGCTGTTTGTACAATGACAGACTTTAGTCCATACAACCCAATGTCTAACTTTTGCCTTCACAAACTTCTTCCAGTTACGTACAATGTGTTCATTAAAACCTGTATTTTCTTTCATCTCAACCTGTCTTCTGTCCTTTCACACACAGCTTTCGAGATTAGTACACATTTTCAAAAGAAATTGTTGAACCTTGATTGATTGTGGTGATGTCACGTTACTCATGACTAGTGTATGCTAGAAAATGTACACCATTGTCATGTGCTTGTTGCCCCACGTAACCTGTTGCAGGGATTCTGCAAAGGCACAGAACTATGCTCGGCACCATAGAACCTTAGTAGGCAGGGACTGAGTTATCCTAACACCTTAGTACCCATGAGCCCGGGACTGACTAGCTATAGTGTCCCACTTGCCCTCCTACTCACTCACAGAGAAACAAGTGATTAGACACCCCAGAACACAACACTTCAGACTCTCTCAGGAATCGCAGTGACAGGACACACCCTTTCACTCTCACACTTGTCCACAATAAGATCTGATAGAGACACAAGTAAAGTTTAAAATGTTTATTTTAACTATTGTATCTAGTATGCAGTATACGTGTCACAATAAGTAAGAAAATGCTTAACACAAATATGGTCAGCATAGTAAGTAATCCATAAATAATAAAAAAGAGCTGTCATGTTATTAGGCAGGGTAGACTAACCCACCTCCCCTTCTACAGAAAGAAAGTGAATATATATCAGAAGATCTTTGAGTGTTTGCAGCGGACCCCGTACCTTAGCATGCATAGATGATAGTTCTACATATCAGGTGTAGTTGTTCTCTTCTTTGAAAAACTCTCTCCAAAATGTGTATTTGCAAATCTGCATACCTATATGACTTAAGAGTATGTGTTTCCAGACAACAGCTGCATATGTGTGTTTTGTCTAGGTGCTAGAAAACAGAATAACACGGGGTATTGTTGTTTAACCTCATTTATGGTGTTCAGACTAAAACCTAGGAAAGAATAGAACGCAAAAACGGCATGTTCTGTGTGAAAGTACAGCGTGGAATAAAGCAAAATACATTTGTATAGTAACGTGCGCAAAGCAGAGAGCAGCCTGCAACATGCTCATGCTGACATAAGGAAAAAAGACAATGTGCCTGCCCAGAACATATGACAAACCCTGCAGTTTATTAATTAAACACCTTTGCTTTTGTATGTCTATTGTTCCATTTTATTTTCAGTATAACATTAATTGATTGGTTTATTCTGCTTATCTGAAAGTATAGATACATAAAAAGAGTCGTAAGTAACTGTTAAATATTTTTATAAATTATCCCCTTGTTGCCAAAGTACTCCAGTATGCCCTTTAAAGAAGGCACTGTTTTGCGCTTGAACTCCGTATGATTCGAATTTCACTAACTAAATCACTTTTTTTTATGTATCTGCAGGTCCGAGATCTTTCTGTTGCGTATATCCTAGTGGGATTAACATATACATACGTTGGTATCATGATATTTGCTGCTTTTCCTGCCCCCTTGTCCAAGGACTGTATTGAACAGGTAACTCATAAACTATAGACTCCATATCCCTTTAAATTGCCTCTTTCCCTCAGCAAATAATACAATTAAATATTATTGGTGAGACAAAATAAAATAGAATAGTTCCAGGTTCAGCACTGCAATACTGAAGTGAAAGTAGAAACCAGGAAAGGGCACAACATATAACATTGACTTAATATAAATTATTCTGTACTAGTTAAACAGTAGATTAACCGGTTTCTTAAATTGAAAAGTATGCATATTCTTTCTTTTCTTATAAGGGTGGGATTAATGATAGCATTCCAGTTTCATTAATCTGCTGTATGTTTTTTAGGTCCTTTATATATCCGATTCGCTGCGGCGCACATTTCCACGCTGTGCGAGCGAATTCTATGCATGCGCGAAATGGACGTCCCCAGCCGTCCGACTCACACGCCCACCCTGACGGCCGTCCCACGCACAGCAGAGGTTAAATAAATAAATATATATATATATATATTCACTGATCAAAAAAACAGAATTCTGGAACGTATAGTTAGGTTCAGATTTTACACACACAAAATCATAGAAATTCAGCAAGTATAGTTATCTCAAGTCACTATATCTCATTCCCTAAGGTAACT
The DNA here is from genome assembly GCF_964204655.1 of Triturus cristatus. Classification (NCBI taxonomy): domain Eukaryota; kingdom Metazoa; phylum Chordata; class Amphibia; order Caudata; family Salamandridae; genus Triturus; species Triturus cristatus. The sequence continues at coordinate 365,198,302 of NC_140581.1, read as the reverse complement.
ATATCTCATGCCCTGCCCTATACACGTTTTCTCTTCAATAATGTCACTGCAAATGTTGCAGTGATATTGTCAATGATGTCATAGAAGATGTCATTAGTGATGTGATATGTGGGATGATTAGCAGTGCATGGCGAGGGTGTGAGTAATATTTACTATAACTGCTGAATTTATATGGTTTGGTGTGTGTAAAATCTGAACCTGACTATAACGTCCCTGTAACCTGGGTGTGAGAGTGGTTGTGTGGGTGTGTGAGTGAGTTTGACTCTGATGGTGTGTGTGAGTGGCTGTATGGGAGTGGATGTGTGAGTGGTTGTGTGACTAGCTGTGGGTGTGTGGTAGTATGAGTTAGTAAGTGGTTGTGTGGGTCTGTGAGGGGGTGTGAGTGTTTTTGTGGGTCTCAGTGGGTGTGTCAGTGGCGGCGTGAGTGTGTTAGTAGTTGTGTCAGTGAGTTTGTAAGTAGGTGTGTGGGTCTGTGAGTAGATGTATGTGTTTTTTTTTTTTATTGGGGCCTGGATCTGTAGATCCACCAAAATCAATGAGGATTCACGAAGACCCAGGTGGATCCACGGATCTTTGGATGCAAAAAGAAAACGTTTTGGGACAATTGCTTGCCCATGAGGATTCCCTCACAGACCCCTCCATCAGTCCCATGGAGTCAGGATACCCCTACATTGACCTCTTCTATTACTTTTAAATAATATTTTCCATGCTGGGAACCGAGTCGCGATAAACAAAATGGTGGCCGCAACTTTCCTCTAAGGTTGCCGCCAGCCAGTCATGCATTGCTGTTAGCAGGTGGATCCTCAAATCTGCCCGGATCAGCAGAGGATCTGTGGCAGAGCAACGTCTCTAGATATACATACATCTTTTTACTTTAATAACTCTAAAATTACTGAACAAATTTACACCAAATTACAAAAAGCACTCTTTCTGGACCAATTCTAGCTTACTGCCAAATTGGTTCAGGCTGTAGTCATGTCCAAAATCCCTGTTGGAAATTGCATGGGCAAAAAACGTGTTTCTAGACCCCCCCCCCTTTTTCTTGTTCCCCGCTTAACAGATCACCCTTGAACTTTACAGATGACAGCTGAAGTGACTGGCAACTAGTTTTGAAAATGTTATGACAATTCATCAAACGGCATATATATATATATATATATATATATATATATATATATATATATTTGATTGCACGTGTAGCTGAAGATACACATGCCCGGCATATGTCTGCCATCTAGTATTGGGCTTGGAAGTGTGCAAGTTGTTCTTGGAAGAAGTTCTTCGAGTCACAAGTTGGAGTGACTCCTCCTCTTGCTTGCATTGCGTATGGTCATCGACTCAATTAGTCGTGTGTTCCTCTGCTCCAGTCGACACCCTCAATAGGATCCTTGTCTATTATCTAACCTTGTACACAGCACAATAGTTGGGGGATTCATGTAGGCCTACATGTTATATACAGACACATCAGCGTTGCTACGGAGAGCTTGCGGGTGGGAGGGAGAGGAAGTTGGATGTTATCATTCTATTGTTTGTACATTTACTGAACAGTCGGGATGATATTCGAAGCGAACAATCCTACGGAACTTACGTCAGCAGATTCGCTCCACACTTTTGAAATGAAATGTAATGATAGTGATATAAACGCTTAATAAAATGTTATTAAAAAAATAGGAACCTTGTCTAGCACTGTTGGCATTGTTATCGATCGAGATTCATTATATTATACATCTAAAATCGTCTAAAAAAGATTCAATTCCACTCCAGCCTTTGTCCTTCGGGCGGAAATTCTCTTCAACGTTTTTTCTTATACAGAAACTACTAAAGGGTATGGAATGGACACCTTTCAAATGTTTCCCTTCCTGTCATTACACAAAGTGTGTAATTCCAGCCTCTCACTGGATCACCAAGAGCAGAACTGTGAGACCTCTAAATCCTTCAGGTCAAAGAAGATCTTCGAGACCGTAAAGCAAGAAGAATGCAAATGTTCCGACGCAGCATTGATGATACACCGGACAGTTTTGGTTCGGAGGAACCGGCAACGGAAATGAAGGCACATCTGTCGCCTGCAGATGAGGGTACTTTCTCTCAAGAACAAAGCTCCGACTCCGATGCAGCAACCCTTACACCTGGGCAACAAACCGTGAATAAACTGTCCCAAAAGTTACACCCACAGTACAAAAGTCTGATGTTGGGCCTCTACTGCCTTCGGGCCAGGGTCGGCACTGAAGGACTGATCCCGGAAATTCTGGCCTTGGCTCAGCTCCGAAAAGACAGTCAAAGACTATAAACAGTCCACCTCCGAATCAAAAAAATCTGCAGAGCCGAAAACATTCAAAGCAGACGCATCCACATCTTCGGTACCAAAACCTTCAGATCCCCAAAAAAATGTTCGGACTTTAGCTCTCAATCTAAAGCCTCAGATCCGAAACACTTGTCACCCAGGCATACAAGAGACAAATTAGAGTCTTAAAAATGTACAGTTGACCATTCTTCAAAGGAGATTCAACTAGTTTTTGAAAATATGCAACAGCAATTGGTCAATAAACAAAAACATCTAGTAATTCATCCAGATACTGGAAGAATACTTACTAGACCGCCTCAAGAACATGTAATTCCTGCAAAGAAAAGAAAAAAGAAGGATAAAGCCACCAGTCCCCTTAGGATTTTTCCTCCTCCAATACAGCATACACCTTCACCTCAATAGTCTCCAGACCATGAGGATATATACTCTTTTACGGGGGATGGGGGTGATGATGATGATCAACACACACTACCCCCACAAGATGACTGGGATACATTTGACACAGCTCCGCCTGAAGACACGGATCCAGACCTTTATCCCTTTAAAACCTCTCCACCAGATGATACCACTACATATTATGACTTTATAAATAGAGCAGCACATTTTCATAAGGCACCTTTGAATACTGAGGAAATAGAGGATGTCTTTTTATTTTAAAGTCTTTCTTCCACACAAAAATCAACCCAATATCTACCAATGTTAAAGGGTATGCTTAGTCGTACTACTGATATTTTTAAAGAACTCTTAAAATCTAGAATTATTACTCCAAGATTGGACGACTAATAAAAACCTTTATAAATATCAAAAACGTGGAAGTGGAGTGTTTGCTTTTTCTTGGTGGGAGCTGTAAGTTCCCGCCAAGCAAAAGCAAACCGCTATGTCCTGGGGGTGGGCACCCCGAGACATAACAGGAGCTGGCTCTGAGAGGTGGTGGCCCTGAGAGGTGGCGGCCCTCAGATGTGGCGGTCCTCAGGACCATATATGGCTCCAGGAGGTGGTGGTCCCCAGTGCACGGGGGTTCAAGTTGCCCCCCCGCAATACTGTTGAAGAAGCCCTGGGGAGGTGGTGGTCCCTGCACTATGGAGGTGGTGGTGCCTGGGTCTTGTAACCGCTCAGGAGGGGGGTTTGCGTGGCCCCAATCCATTAATATAAATAAAGCCCTGGGGAGGTGGTGGTCTCCGGGACTCAAAGAGACTCAGGAGGTGGGGGCCCAGTGCTCGCCCCCTCTTGTTTCTTTACAAAATGCCCCCTGGACTGTTCTGAATGTAAACATGGGAGCCCGTGCTTTTTGGAAAAAAATGGTAATTGCCGCAATTACACAGCTATTTTTTTTAATGCTTTTTTGCCCTGCTTGGGGGTCAGAGTATGTTTTCACATTTTTTGAGGACTCTGCATGAGCTCGTACTTATTTATGAATTAGCCACGATCGCAGATCTACAAATTTGGATTTCCTTACATATCTCAACAACTATTGAATGGATTTACCAATGAACGAAAATCTACATTTCTGCTAAATTCGGTGCAATTCCGTCCAGTGGTTCGGGCTGAAGTCATGTCTAGAGCACTTTTTTTTAGCCCCAAGCCCTCTTTAGCACAGCACCCGCTTGACAGATTTCCCTGAAACTGTCCATGCACAACAAGATTCACCGGGGAACTTTTTTGGGAAAATTTCATAAAGATTCGTCAAACTGTGCTAATGATACAAGCAAGTCAAAAACACTTTTCCTATGGAAACCTAGTCCTAACTATAACTACCTACTGGCGACCACCAGTAGGTAGTTATAGTCTCTGAAAAAAACAAAGGTTACAGGGAAGTTACAGGGAGGCTCAGATTCCGCTCATACAAAACCAGTGAAATTCAGCAGGTATAGTTGCATGAGCTAACTATAACTTATGCCCCACAACCAAGCAGGAAGAAAGCGGAAACCTTTCTCACAAAGCCCGCTAAACTCAGCGAACTCTAAGCCGTACTTGGATTAAATCCACATTTAAATTGACAGCAGACCGCTGTGTTTTTTTAAAAAATATATCTTTATTAACATTTCAAACATTTGTGACAAGACAAATGTACATCTCGAGAGTTATACACTAAATGTCATATAATCGTAGACACACATAGAACTGGACTGATTACGTTCCACTGCTTTGTATTCGTTCCATAACGAACACTTTAACCCCAATGACGTGGGCCCCATGGTATCAATCCTCCTTTCTAGAAAACTTAAGTGCCTGGTCCAGTTCTCCATTACATCCAAAAATATTTCTGTAACAAATTACCGCAACTGCCATCCCCCCCAACCCACAACTTTATCCCCCTGTCTGGTATACTTCTGTATGATATAAAATCTGGGTGTCTGCTAGTTGTACATTTCACTGTGCCATCCAACAAATGAACTATGTATGTTCTCCTCCATCCCTCAGTTATCTCCCGGCACACTACCCGATCGTACAATCCCAGTAGCCTCCTCAAGTGGTTCCTTATCCCCTCCATCACTGTTAATATCTTCTATCATCGCCCTCCCCGCCCTCAGATCATCTTCCAGCTCTTCCTCATGCCTGACCTGTTTCATCCGAATCACCTCCGCCGTAGCCCACTCCTTCACATCTCGTACCCATTGCACTTTTTGAGGGGGTTTGCGACTTAGCCAGGCGATAGCTATCTGGTGTTGTGCTAACACTAGTTCCAGCGGACCGCTGTTCTAAAAAGGACATGGCCTATGTACATGACTCTACCTTTAACCGTAAACAGAGGAATTTCTAAAAATCAGCAGGCGTCCCTTTAATTTTTTCCCGTTATTAAACAAGACGCGTGTTGGGGCAAGAATACCCCCAGCACAGCCAAGTTACAACCTTAAGCAGGTGAGGCCCTCTTATGTGACACCCTTTGGAACATGTCCCCCCCTACCCATGGTTCCTGCCTTGAGGAAGACCTTCATCCTAAATCGGTGTCCACTAAGCAGTGGTCAGGAGTTCGTCACTTAAAAATATAAATAAAGTAACACTGACCTGAAGGCGATTAGAGGAATGAAGCATCTATGACCTACCGAATATTCTCCGACCACCAAATAGGACCATTGGGTATCTTTTGAACCCTGCTTTCATTTTGAGGGTCCGAACATGTCCCTAAATAAAAGAATTAACTTTAAATGTTTTTTAAAAAACAGACACTTTAATGAGGTTGTAATCATATGTTTCATTAATGTAACGTTGTTACGTTGAATTGTGTATGTTGTGTCTACATTATGTTTATGTAAATAATCAATTTTATGTATGTTATATATGTGTAATGCACAAAACTAAGATTTTGTGAGATGTTAATTTGAAGTAAAATCACTCTAATCAGAAAAGAATCGCCTTCTTTCTCTTTACGCTATGCTTCTTTACCCATGCAAAATTATGGTGCAGAAGGGCAGTTGGGTGGAAACCTAGTGGTCAAAGATGCGTAAAAAAAAAGAAAAACTTGTAGCCTTAATAGACTTTCATGGATACGATCAATTGGCGTATCTTGTTAAGAAGCACATTGAGATCTATGGTATGTTATTTGGCTAACATTAAGAGGGATAACCGAGTCCCTGTAGAACACAGGCATGGACCACATGCAGACATCATTATACAGCTCACAAGAGAAGGTCTACAGTTTGCTTTAGTGAAAAGTTTGGAGAACATTGCTACAGAGTAAGTTGTAGGCAAACATTATGAAATCTAGCGGGGTTAAAGATATGTCACCACTTCTTTTTGTTTTTAGGTAAGATCCCTGGTACCAAGGTGGTGCCTTAGTGGGTCGAACAAGCAGTGAGGGTGAATGTAGGTCAAGTGTAGGGTACTGTAGCAGTGAAAGAAATTGTATTCTAATGTAAGAGTTACTATTTCAAAAAGTGTGGCAAGAAGAAAAGTAGAGAAGAGTGAGAGTGGTGATATGTAAGGCACAGGTAATTTCAAAGGGAAAACATTTCTTCTTCACCACACAGTATAAAGGAGGCTAGAAGAAATGTTTTGAGTCTTGACAGTCTGCTGGTGTAGAGTATGAGTAGGTTTGGTAAAGTGGAGCGTTGTGGTTCTGACAAGGTGGGAGAGTGGTGAGAGTTTAGAAATGGAGAGAAGGACTTTCTTTAAAAAGTTAGCTTTTTTTAATAGCTTTCTTAATCTGATGATAGGGTTGCTGCTGAAGCACATTCTAGAGTTCTGGGCCTAGCACTTGCAAGGAGTGCCCTCCATGTTTTTGGTGTTTGAAGAAGTGAGGTGAAATGAAGATGAGCAAACGTTCTTAGATGGGATGATTTGTGCTGCCAAACATTGTAAATTAGATAGGTCTTTGCTCCAGTTGGCCTTGTGCATGATGCAGAGTGATTTTGGATTGGATCCTAGCATATACCTGTGTCATGTGGCCCAGCTAGAAACAACGTCATATTTATGCTCCCGTTTCTTAAGTGGCTTTCTTTTTGCAACCCAGTGACTTTTGACATACATTTGTGTCAGTGCAGGATAGGATTCTCAGAAACTATTTGCTTACATTTCAGCTTCGTAAGCAAGCTATTTGAACATTTAGTACAGTGTATAAAGCTTACTGCACAAAAGTCACAGCTTATTGTTGCCCTGTAGATGACCATGCTATCAAGCTAATATAAACAACCTGATGTGAATTGCAACAATACAAAATCAATAAACAAATGTAAACAAAAATCGAGCTAATATAAATAACTGTGGCCTGACAAAGACCTGTTTTTGATATATACAAATTCACTTCCTCATTTAAATCAGAGGAGCACTCTGCTGACACTTTGAGGTTGCGGCACGCTGGAATTCTAGCTCAGCTGATTACTGTTACTTCCACGAGGGATGTCCCTCTCTACACTAAGATGGACAGCCTGATGCCACTTGCCCGCAGGTAATGGGGAGTTGGATCACCCTGCAGGTATTCGTGGCAGATCACCCACCCTAGGCTAAACTAGCTTAGGGAGTGTTGGGTAGGAGCACACTACATTATGCTATATTACACTACACTACATATATGGCTGCATATATTTATTGTTTTAGAACAGTAGTGGAAATATTCATTCTCTACTCTGTTTTTGTATTGCTAATTACGGTAATATGTTTAATTCTATTGGTAATTGCAGCGCTCGTATTTTACTCAAGAATCTCTCTGCTTCAATAAATATTGAAACTGCCGGTTGTGTATTTCCTTTGGGTATGCATGAGAGTCTGAACGAAAAGGTTCTAGATCTGTTACCACGATTCCTTGGGGAGTCAGGGTTGTCATGTTCCGAGGTTGTACGCACATTTGTTACCCTGTATGGTTTGGGGTGCAAATGGTGCACTGTGAACTAGCAGGACTATAGGCCAACATCTCCTGAAAGGATACAGGGAATCTGAGCCGCACCATCTCAACGTTTATGTTGTCCAACAAACGCACAGTTTTTACTAGGAAAGTATAAAGCCATATGACACTTGGGCTCAATGGAGATCTTTCAGAACTGGTTATGCATGGTCAGTTTGCCACATTTTTGTGACTTCACTTAGCAATCATTAAAGTTTGCCTAGCCTACCAAGAACATTGGTAGGCCTGGGTAAACCATATCACAGTAGTCTGACTTTCCCAACAGAAATTAAAGTAGGTCTGAGGTTTGTAGAAGAGAGAGGATTTTACAGAGCAAAGTTAGTAACACGATGACGCATTTAACCGAGTTGTTGATTTGAATGAAGGATGAGAGATTAAATTCAAAGGATATACCTGGATTTTTGCTTTCTCACTAGTGAGAGGCTTGGGTGGCAGGCCATTGGAACAACATGCAGTATCGTGACCACCGAAGATTAGAATTTATTTTTATCCATCTAGGCACAGGAAGAGTTCTCTTTTCCTTTCAATCAATCAATTAGGAGTTTGTATAGCGCGGCTACTCACACGTGAGGGTCTCAAATTGCTGAGGGGCGGGGCTGCTGATCCGCCTGGGTGTGGAGGGACAGTCGAAGAGCCAGGTCTTGAGGTCCTTCCTGAATTAGCGCAACGACGCGGATTGCCTGAGGTGGAGGGGCAGGGTGTTCTAGGTCTTGGCTGCGAGGTAGGAGAAGGATCTTCCTCCAGTTCTGGTCTTGTGGATCTGTGTGATGCGGGCCAGGGCGAGTTGGGCGGAGGCGAGTTGTCTGGCGGGAATGTGGAATGTGAGGCGGTGGTTCAGATATTCTGGTCCTGCGTCGTGGATAGCTTTGTAGGCATGTGTGAGGACCTTGAAGGTGATCTCTTGATGATTAGGAGCAAGTGGCGTTGTCGGAGGTGTTTTGTTATGTGGCTGTGGTGTGGTTTGTTGAGGACCAGTCTGGCTGTGGCGTTTTGGATGTTCTGTAGTTTCCTGAGCTATTTCTGGCTGAATATAATCAAAACAACAAAAGAGTGTATCCTTAAAAAAGTGGGAAAGAGTCACTGTCAAGTAGTAAAAGAACCCTCACTCACCAACCGGGTTGGTGACATGCTTCATCATAGGGTCCCCACCAGAGATGCCGAATGCATCTCTGGTGTGCTACAATGCTTTTCTATAGCGGAGCGAGAATTTAGAAACGTCTTGACTCAAGTGTGATAAGTGCAGAGATAGTGAATTTAAAAGGAAGGGGGCCTTTATCCTCCAACAAATGTTTATTAACGGGAATAAAGGCTCCAAATAAAACAAGTGAAGAGGATGTCTTTGACTGGAATTAAATTGACCAGATACATCCTAGAAAAAAACAAGTGGTCAACATGTTTCAGCTTCTATTACATAATTTGGTGAAGCTTTCGTCAGGACCAAAGGGACACCACGGCGGTATAAGCACGCGAAGGCTTACCCTAACCTGTGGTGTATCAGTATACCATAACTCACGGTTGTGTAGAGACCTTCAAGGATTTATCGAAAGTCCGAGGAGTATTACGATTTTGAAGACTCCGCTCCTTAGGTGCTGCCGGGTAGAGGGAGCCTCGTTCAAATTTGGCAGAGGGTCGACCGCCGGCAATTCAACCTAGTAAGTCCCAGCAGCCTATTTCTGGCTGACACAGGCATAGAGTGGGTTGCTGTAGTCAAGTCTGCTGGTGATGAGTGCGTGGGTGATCGTCTCTCTGGATTCTGTGGGCTACCAGGTAGAACTGCACCGTGAAGGGAGCAAGTCCACTAGAAAATCAGTGGACTGCACCTTCACCATGCAGCAGCAGCCATTAAGTAGTGCTTCGGGGTGAGGGAGGGGCTGGACAGTTGGGAGGCAGTAAATGCAGGAGCAGGAAGGGTCAATGGAGGGAGTGGGGATCGCAGGGGCGAGGGCGGCAAAAGAAAGTAAAAGGCAAAAAGCAGGGGAAAATGCTGAATAAAGGCAGAAAGCAGAAAAGAGAGACAGAGGTGCAGCCCCGCAGCAGAGCAGTGACGCTCTACCACTAGGGGATGAGTCGCAGGCAGGAGAAGGGCCTTGAACTCCTGACCAGGGGCAGAAGCAGCTACCAGGTAAGGCTGCGCCGTGAAGTGATCAAGTCCACTAGAAGGTCAGTGGACTGCCTTTGGTGAATGTATTCTTGCTAGGCAGGTGGTGATATTGTTGTGTCCCTCTGTAGATTTGTATGGCATCAGCATATATCTGACAGCATTCCTGTTACCACTTCAAAAGCAGAGACACGGTCCGCATATAACAATTAAACAGTAGAGTGGAGAGAGCAGAGCCTTGAGGATCCCAAAGAAATGCATTATCAATTTTCTGAGGGACCCTTCCAAACTATTGCACGAAGGAATGGGCTGATCCAGTTTAGGGCAGTGCTAGGTTCATAAAGCAGCTTGTTATATTTGATGCAGACTCGTAGTTGATTTGCTACTACTTTTTCTAGGATTTTGCTTAAGTACAGAAAGTAATAAAGTGGATGATAATTGACCGAGACTTGAGTCTCTGCATTAGTCGTCTATAAATTATTTTTTTCAGTTGGTTCGGAGCTATGCCTGATGAAAGGGAAGAGTTTATCAAAGATATATCAGTAGTTAGGATGAAGAGGACGTGTTAAAGGTAGATTGCAGGACAAGGACCCACAAGCATATTTGATGTTTTTGTACCACAAAACTTGTACTGTGTTCTGCTACTTTGCAAATCACATTGATAGCTACTCTTTCACTCAGTCTCTATTTTTCAAATTCTAATAAGCTAAAAACTGTTTATTCTTTTCAAGCATAATTTGCTTTAATAATGTTTAGAATTTACAATTTAATTTCAGGAATGTCATTGATTTCTACTTTAAATATCTTATAAGACATCTGTGAGGTTGAACAACTAATATTTTTGAACATTTGCATTGAGTTTATGAAGATGAATGAATTCTCGAGTTGTAAATCTCATGAACAAGGTGATAAAAATGCTTTCCTTTACCTGGTGAAAGTATGTTCTGATAAGGCATCTCTGTTCTTTCTTCCTTTTAGAATTTCTTAGATAATTTTCCCAGCAGCGACATCTTGTCATTTGTTGCCAGAATATTTCTGCTGTTCCAAATGATGACTGTGTACCCGCTCCTGGGATACCTGATACGGGTGCAGCTGCTAGGACAAATCTTTGGCAAGGTTTACCCCAGGTAAAGGTTTTGTTATTTATTGGTTCATTTCAGTGTACCTAGTTACAACTGGTTTGTAAATACACACCAATCACAGGAGACTTAAGGAGGTATGTTTTCTTGCTCACCGTCTCATTTTGTCACTGTGTACTCCACACAGGAAGTCTCTGTTACAAAGCCAGAACAATAGTCACTCGTCAGAATTATTATGAGCAGATGATCAGCCCTTGTCCCTCATGCACTGTTAACCTGTCGTGGTTCAACCATCTTATGTTCATATTAAACTTCTACCCATAATTAGGAACATGTATTTTTCACAGAGGCACGCAGCACCTGATTTGCATTATGTAATGATTTGTTGGAAAATTTGAATAGATCAGTTTATCTCCAAGATTGTTTGTAAACTGTGTGAAGTATGAAATTAAAGTGGAGTATAGCTGTTAGAGAGTCACAGATGGCCTGTCTTAAAGCAGCCAATGCAAAATGTGTGTTCTAAGACAACAAGAGAAATCTGTAAGGCAGCGCTGCAGACTTTTAATATTTAAATGGTAGACCAGTTAGCTTCTTATGAAGGGAATTTGTGTGAGAAATAGCCCTCACTTCTACTACAGGTCTGAAATGGAACAGATGCTTACATTGCGTACACTGAAAACATACTCCACTCCAATTTACTGTTATAGTACAGGGTGCAAAGAAATGATGTATTTTAACCATGATTGAGTGGCTGAGCTAGCTTACCTCTGTCTGATTTTCAGCCTCCAGTGATTGCCACCAAAACTAATTGAGAATGTACTCTTATAGTGCAAATTGGTTGACTGTGGTTTCAATCTAGACTCAGTGGCAACATAAGATATATATATTTGTGCGGGGATATTGACCTTTATGTTAGATAACCTGAGCAGAAGGGTAACAGTGTGGTGGTACCGTAGTCACATTTACAATTTAGAGTGAGACGATAGTCCATCGTTTATTACTAAAACGTATTAAGTAGAGTCATTAAATAAAAACAAAAATACTGTAAGGGTGGACCAAGGTTGTCATAAGATTCTGAAGTTCCATACAACGCCTTTTACTGCAGGCAGTGCTCGAAACAACTACAGAAGAGCCCATGGCACTGGCAGAGATCACAGTGTAGGGGCAGGGACGTGGGAAAATAAACTGTTCCAGCAATGGAGGTAGTAATTTCCCCTCCCCACCTAGCTATAACTATGTGGCCACAGACAATCCCATGTAAACAGTGACGGGAATCCCACAGGTTGTAGCATCCCATGGCAGATATTCTATCATGTTATACATAACTTCTAGGCATTTCCCTGTTCAACAATTTCTTCGTCAACTTAGAGCAATACTCCATGCCTTTGAATGACACAAAAGACACACAATTGATGGACGGAATGCAGAACAAATCAAAACATTCACCCCTAGTCAAGAGATCTGGGTTGAATCCATCATTCTTTTGCTCACCATGCCACCCCAGTTTAGACCTGGCCATATGCAAATCAGTCTTGACCCTGTGCCTCATGGGAACAGTTCAGCCCGAACTGCCAAACCATGCCCTCCCTGGACCAGAAACAAGCATCCTAGGACCGGTTTAGGGCTTTCACCCCTCATCAACCAGGATAGCTGTTTGAGTGGCTGTATGGGTGAGTCAGTGGGCATGAGTGGTTGTATGGATGTGAATGTGTATGTAAGTGGTTGTGTGGGTGACTGGATCGGTGTATGAGTGCTTGTATGGGTGTGTGAGTAGGTGTGTGTGTTTTTTTGGATGATGTCATTAGTGATGTCACTGATCATGTCCTGGACCCTTGGAAGTGAATGTTTGGTGCTGCAACTGAAGGAACCAATGCATCGACCGCTAAGCGCCGATCGGAACTGGCGCACTTACCTGCGATCCCGACACATCGCCCCTGCCTGCACCTAGGCCGTGTACACCACTCGCAGACTGCGTAACGCAATGACTACGACTTACAATGAAGCCCTGCCTTTGCTGAAGCAGCGCCTCCACATCACTGCTGCTGCACAGGCCCCTGGACACTGCATCACTCACGTCTGCGACGCACTGTACCTGACGCTGCCCAGCGGTTCAACATCGATACACATTACTTCTTGACATTAATGGCGTTTCCCCGACTTTGTAACCTTCAAGAGCGATGCATACCCTCTTTTGCTCAATGCAACGTCTACGATCTTTGACATATCTAAGGGACTTTTAGCGGGTCTGCTTGTCTCCTGTGTCCAGCCTGCCCTCCATCCCGGACGGACTGACCTTTTGGATTTGTCCCAGTCAAGCGTGACCAGATAGCCCCAGTGGAGGTATTCATTTATAAACACTGCATTTTTATGTAATATGTGAGGTCATAAGCAGTGCATTGCGTAGGCATTAGTTATAGTTAGCTCAGGTAATTATAACTGATGAATTTCTATGGATATGTACGTGTGAAATGTGAGCCTAATTAAAACGCCCCTGTAATCTTTGCGTTTTTCAGTGAATTTCTGTTGGTTTTTGTTAGTTCTATTTCCTAACTATAACGTGCCGGTAACCTTTTTTTTTTTTTTTTTTTTGGGGGGGGGGGGGGTGAATTTCAAAAGTTTTTCAAATTTTATTTCTAAAGTATTATGTCTCTGTATTGTTTTGTTTTTTAAGTTAATTACTAGGGTTTATTTTTAATACTAAGTATCCTACAATTTATTTTGATTTTTAATACAAAAAATGTTTTAACTGTCGACATTAAAAAAATATATATACTATAAATATGTTTTAAAAGGTAATAATGACATACATACTTATTGTAAAATATATATTGTTTATGTAAATGTAAATATACAAGTTTTATATTTTTTTAATTACTTTTTGGTTCCGGGGTTCCTCTGCTGGTCCAAAAACGTAAACGGGATCACAAGTACTGTATAGTTTCTTATTCTGATCATGTGAACAGAATGAACCCGCAATGGCGGATACGCAGAGTCATGGAAAATTTGAAAGAATATTTCACATATGTACCTCCCTCTATTTTCATTAATGACATCAGTGTAAACACATTAGTGTATATATATGGCCCACTTTATCTGTTTTTCAAATAAGTTATTCAGGTTACGACACGAATCTACGGACCGGATTAGCAAATTCACCCCAATGACGCACCCCAACCATGCCTTTTGATTGGTTACATTAGGACCCCACCTATGTACATGTAAAACAACACCCAAAAGCAGTTGTGGTGCTTTGCTTTCATAGAATGGTTGGAGCTTCATCTTCTATCCTGGATGAACATCCAGAATTTGTTGAGGATAAGGAGGAAGATACACCAGCTCCAAGAAAACAAAGTGAAGTGTGGAAGTATTTTACAATACCTTCAGGGTAAAATAAGGTTAGATCTAAATCTGTGCAGTGAAGTGCTTATGGGAAGCAGTTATTCAGCAGCACTGCCAGGATGTACTCACATGGGACAAGTTTTATATGGAAGCACTTAAAAACAGTTCATGAAGGGGTTTACAACTGGATGACGAGGGATAAAGGAGGGGCAGCAGGGCAGTCCACCTTTACAGCACCCTTGGGAGAACCTTCATCAGCTACAGTCATTACAATACCAGCTGCCTGCGAAGAATTGAGTGAAATGGTTACTTACTGTGTGAAATGCCACATGATTGCCTTCTGTGAGTGCATTCTTTGATACAGAGAAGAAGAATCGCCGGTAGTTTGTTTTGCTTCCAGTTATTACATAATGTTTTTTGAGGCACTGAAGCAAGTTGCTTCTTTGCAATTCCCTATCCTTACCCTTTTACTACCCTGTTTAATTTTTGTTCAAACGAAAAACAATTATTTGTAGAACCACCATCTGGTTAAGCAAAGAGCTGACTGTTTTTAATGTGTCAGAGACTGTATAGTTTTGAGACTGGGTGTGTCTGTGGCTATATCGATGTGTGACTGGGTTTGTCAGTGGTTGTATCGGTGTGTGCATTAATCTATCAGTCTCTGTATCGGAGTGTGGCTGGGTGTGTCAGTAGTTGTATCAGTATGTATCAGTGTGTGCCTAGGTGTGCAAGTGGCTCTGTCTATGTGTGAGTGGATTTGTTATTGAGTGTGTGGCTGTATCGATATGTGCCTGGGTGTGTCAGTCTATATTGGTGTGTGCTTGGATGTGTCCGGTAAAACGTGTGACTTGGTGTGTAGCGTCTGTATTAGTGCATGACTGGATGTGTCAGTGGCTGTATCAGTATGGGTGTTTGTGAAACTGTATCAGTGTTTGGTTGTATCAATATGTGACTGGATGTGTTATTGGCTGTATCAGAATGTACCTGAGTGTGTCAGTTGCTTTATCAGAGTGAGGCTGGGTGTTTCAGTAGTTGTATCAGTGTGTGTCTGCGGATGTCAGTGGCTGTATCGGTGTGTCCCTGGGTGTCAGTGGTTGTATCAGTGTGAGCCTGGTTCTGCCAGTGGCTGTATCAGTGAGTGCTTTTGTGTGTCAATGACTATATTGCTCTGTGCATGTATCTGTCAGTCTGTGTGTGGCTTTAACAGTGCATGGGTGGGTGTGTGAGTAGCTGTATTGGTGTGTGAATGTGGATGTATCAATGTATAGCTGAATGTGTGAATGGCTGTATTGATGTGTGACTTGGTGTATGAGTGGGTATGTGAATGACTATGGGTGAAAGAGTCTAAGTAGGTGTTTGCATGTGTCAGTGTGACTGACTATGGGATTTTGAGTGGGTGCGTGAGTGTATGTGTGGATGTGTCAGTACCTGTGTAAATGACTCTACAGGTGTGTGAGTTTATGTATGAGTACCTGTATAGGTGTGTTTGTGACCCATTAGTTAACTTAGTAATATACATGGTTATAACTTTACAAATACATTTTGTTAACACATTACAATACAGTTTAACCCCTTGTGTGCCCTTGACGGAACCACGCCGTCATGAGCCACGGGCACCGTGTGCTCATGACGGCGTGGTTCCGTCATGGAGCGGCCGCTCCTCCCACGCGGCTCGAATTCCCCGCCTGTGTGGGCGAATTAGAGAGTGGGCGGAGTCGTGACGGAACCACGCCGTCATGAGCACAGCTCGCCCGTGACTCATGACGGCGCGGTTCCGTCATGAGCACCGCGCCACCGTGCTGCCCCCAAACCCCCCCAGCGCTGCGGCGGAATTCGCGCCGCAGCGAAGGGGTTAAACAAAACAGTAAACAAATAAACAAAACACAACTTATTTAACTATTTACAAATACACTTTTGTGCACAAGTACTCCAGATACATGCAGATATATCCTTGGCCCAGCCAGGTCAAAACAAAGTGATGTCTAGAAGCATTTTTCAATACCTTCAGGGAAAAAGACACTTGGAGTTAAATATGTGCAGTGTATTATTTGCGGCAAGCAGTTATCCAGAGGTACTGTCAAGAAGTGTTCACATGGGACAAGTTCCATGTGGAAGCACTTAAAACCAATTAATGAAAGGGTCCACAACCGGATGATGCGGGAGAAAGCAGATGCAGCAGGACAGTCCACCTCTACAGCACCCTTGGGAGAACCATCACCAGCTGCAGTTGTTGCCATATCAGCTGCCTGTGAAGGTTTGAGTGAGACGGTTACTCAGTGTGCAAAATGCCACATGCTTGCTGCTGTAAAGATGTCTTCGGTGGGTGCATTTTCCTTTTATTTTTGTGCTGGTCTCAGGTTCTATACTCGTACATCATAAATGATATACTGTTGAGTCATCATTGCATAGTAGGGAAAACAATCCAAAAGATTGTAGAAATAAAAACTCCACGCTATGTGTATGTAAGTAGGTGTTTGCATGTATAAATGGGTGTGACTGACTTTATGGGATTTTTGAGTGGGTATGTGAGAGTGTGAAGGACTATATGTGTGTGAGTTCATGTATGAGTACCTGTATGAGTGTGTTTTTGACCCATAAGTCAAATTAGTAATATACATTTTTATCACTTTACAAATACATTTTTTTAACTACAATGTATCCCAAACAATTAACAAATAACTCATTTAAATATTTACAAATAAAGAAACACACCCAAAACTGAACTTTTGAATAACTACACTGTATCCCATTGCAGTGCTGCTGTCTATTTACTTTACCTCTCCAAATTTGTTATATTTGATGGTATGCCTCTTTGGGACAAATAAGTACTGGTATCGTCGTCATGGTGAGCTGAAGTGCATATTGTGAAATTTAAGAACACCAGCGTGGTTCCTAATCGTCAGCTGTGCAGAATATCCATGGGATGACTTACATGACTTTTTGAGTGAAACTAACTCAAACATTAAAGGCATCAAATTCAAGACACCAAGAGAACTTTGATAAAGTTGTGTATTTGGCAAGTTTGTACAGTGTAACATCTGTGGCATGCAATTATCAAGAGAGACTGGTGGAAAGTCTTCTTATGAGACAAGTTCAATGTGAAAGCATCTTAAAACCATCCACGAAAGGACATACAATCACTATATGCTAGGGAAGGCAACTGGGAAAGAAGCATACTCAAATAATCTTGGGGAACTCCAAATGTTCCACAAATAATAGTACTAGCTTACTGCAATAAGTTATCGGAGATGGTAACCTAATACAATTAAAACCAAACCATACACATAAAAAAAACAACTAACCCATTTAACAATTTACAAATACACTTGTGTGCACAAGTACTTCAGATAGATGCAGGTATGTCTTTAGATCAGCAAGGACAACCCGAACCTGTACTACATGTCAAGTAAGAGATGCCACCTCCAAAAAAGTAGAGTAATGTTTGGAAACATTTCAGTATTCCTTCGGGAGAGGAAAAGGTTAGTGCCAAGTTTGTCCAGTTCAGTGTCTGCAGCAAGCAATTGTCGAGACAGACTAGGAAGGATTGTTCCCATGAGACAAGTTCCATGTGGAAGTGCATCAAAACTATCCATCAATGCATGTACCATCGTATAATGCAGGAGAAAGCAGGTGCAGCAGAAGAACAATCAGTTCGAGGCATGTGGGCTGCTGAATTCATATCTGTGCATACATCGCCGCCTAGTGTTGGGTCCGGATGATTGCACATTGTTGTCCTGGAAGAGTCTTTGAAGTATCACGAGATAGGTGGCTCCTCCCCTGGACTACAGTGCGCATGGGCATCCTCTCCATCCTCAGATTGTTTTTTTCCGCCATTGGGTTCGGATGTGCTTATCTTAGCTCAAGTTAGGAAAACTTTATTTAAGGCCAAAAGCCTTTAGATATCGTCGGTATCGTTAGATTATTATACTTGTTTTCGAACTTATTCACCTTTATCGGATCGAGTTTCGGTCCGAACATCGATCGACGTTCGAAGATGGAATCGAGGACTCCCTTCAAAAGATGCCCTCTATGTCACGCCAAATATCCACACGTCGATGTCCATACGGTGTGTAACAAATGTTTATCACCGGATCATGATGAGACCAAATGTATGGCCTGCGCCCGGTTCCGGTCGAAGAAGACCCTTCGGAATCGACGAGCGGCTCGATTGGAGGCCAAGAAATCGGCGCCTAACCCGGTTAACATATTCAGTACCGAGGACGAAGAAGCCGAGAGCGTCGAAGAGGTAGACCACTCCGACGACGTTGAAGAGCAGGATGTTCAAGACCAATCGGACCCTGCTTCAGAGCATTACTCCCAATTTGACGACGAAGATGAGGAGATCTTCCGGGAAGAAGACGTCGTCGACGAGGTAGGAGACGACGAGGAGGCCCTTGGGGCCGAGGAAGATAGCTCAGGCGAGGAGCTAGGCCAATCCGTCGATGCGGAGGCTGAGGGAGATAGTCTTGATAAGGCTCAGGTCGAGGGATCGCCTGCGGGCCTTACCCAAGATCGGTCGGATCGTTCTACAGCCCCGCATAAAGGCCCGGCTTCGAACATTTCAAAAGAGCCAGAAATATCAAAAAAGACTGGAGTCGATTCCCTGAAATCGAAACCAAAACCTGCACCGGTCAAATCGAAACCGAAAGTGCAACTGGTAGAGGTCGGATCGAAGGCATCGAAACCTTCCAATCCGTCGACACTAAAGAAGGACATCGGAGCCGACAAACCAAGGAAGGACTTCGGTACCGAGAAACCAAAAAAGGACTTCGGCACCGAGAAACAAACGAAGGCCCTCGGTCCCGAGAAGCCGCAGAGGCCTATGGCACCGAAGGTTGGGGCACCAAAGACCAAGGTCAAGGTGGTCGATCCGACTACATCAACACCGAGGAGTGCTGAGCAGATCGAAGCCCCGAAGACAGGAAAGAAGCCGGAGACCGCGTCGAGGCCTGTCTCCAAAGAGCCTGTCGGATCGAAAGCACCGTCGACATTCACGTTGCAACTGGTATCGGAGTCCCTAAAGTGCATCAGACACTCTCGAACCGAAAACGGGTCCCGAACCGAAGAAGGTCGCCAAGGCTCACTCGGCGCCCGTACCGATCAAGTTTGGATTGCCACCACCGGGGACACCTAAGATGTTCGAACTTAGGAAGAGTATCGAACAACCACAAACATTGTCGACAGGAAGGACAGATGTCGAAGACTCACAGGACCAGTTTATCGACGTAGACACTGGTAGACTGTTGTTCCGCAAGCGGAAAATTGTCCCAGAAAAGACTTTGGAATCATACAAAATTCCACTGAAAAATAAAATAGCGTCAGGTTCGACACCAGTGCTTGTGGAACCTTACCAAACATATCATCAGGAACCACAATCCTTTTCTCCCGCACACTCGGAGGCGGATGCAGGAGAGGGCTGTAATGAGGATACCACCTATCTTGGGGATATTGACCCTGATGAACAACAGCAAGACCAGGATCAAGCATGGGGAGACCCTAATGACCCAGGAGACCCACAAAATGCTCCTGACACTCATATTTATAATATAAAAACATCTCCCACTGAAGATACTGCTGCTTTTAACGCCCTCATTGAAAGAGCGGCGGCCAATCACAGAGTGGAACTTCATTCTGACTCGGTGGAAGAGGATTTCTTGGTGGACACCTTCTCAACATCAGAAAGAACGGTCAAGACTCTACCAATGCTAAAAGGGGTTATTAAACATGCTAAGGACATCTTTAAGGAGACAACCAGAGCACGGGTATTGAACCCAAGAATAGAAAAAAAATACAAACCAGCCCCAGGGGACCCAATGTACATTAAGGGTCAATTGCCGTTGGACTCGATGGTAGTTTCTAATGCTCGCAAAAGAGCTAACTCGCAAACTACCGGTGATGCTCCTCCTCCAGACAAGGAGTCCAAAGTGCTAGAAACATCGGGAAAAAGGATAGCAGCACAAGCAGCAAACATCTGGCGCATTGCCAACACTCAGGCACTCCTGGCCCTAGAAACACTAATAGAACACCTACCAGATGACTACAAAGATGGAGCGGAGCTCCTCATCAGAGAGGGAAAACTCATTACAAATGCGTCCATCAAATGCGCACTAGATGCAGCTGACACTGCAGCTAGGGCAATCAACACTAGTGTGATGTTAAGGAGGCACGCATGGTTGAGAATATCATGTTTCAAACCTGAAATTCAAACTAATATCTTGAATCAACCGGTCAACCCAGACTTTTTATTTGGCCCCGAGGTTGATGCTACACTAGAAAAGATTAAAAAGGACACTGAAACTGCAAAATCTATGGGGGCTCTACAGTCGCAGCAGTTTCGGAGTGGCTCCTTTCGTCTCCCCGGGAATAGAGGAGCAGCTAGAGGTCAGGGGTCCCAGCAGCAGTACAATAAAGGAGGTACTCAGAGTACCTATAATAAGACCAATAGGGGTGGATATCGTGGATCCAGCACCAAAGGAGGACGAGGAAACAACAACACCAGGTCCTCCGCCAATAACAAACAGTGACGTCTTGTCACTGCCCCCCGACCACATAACACCAGTCGGGGGGAGACTCCAACAGTTCCTGCCAGTCTGGAGATCCATCACCACAGACAGGTGGGTCAGAAAAATTGTCCAGTACGGTTATTGTCTGGAATTAACATCCAATCCACCCAACATACCACCAAGACACCGTCCTATGTCCGCAGAGCACTTGACATTATTGCAGCAGGAAGTACTAAGTATGCTGCAGAAAGGAGCCATAGAGCTCGTGCCTGTAGAACAACGTGGGTCAGGGGTGTACTCTCTGTACTTTTTAATCCCAAAAAAGGACGGGTCTTTGAGACCTATACTGGACCTAAGACCTCTCAACCAATACATTCTGTCATGCCATTTTCATATGCTCACCCTCCAGCAGGTTCTGCCGTTACTCAGTCAGGGAGACTTCCTAGCAACACTAGATTTGAAAGATGCGTATTTCCACATACCCATGCACCCATCACACAGAAAATATCTTGGGTTCACTATTCAGGATAAACATTATCAGTTCAAAGTCCTCCCTTTCGGAGTAACAGCGCCCAGGGTCTTTACCAAGTGCCTAGCGACAGTGGCTGCACACTTACGGAGACAGCACATTCACGTCTTCCCTTACCTGGACGACTGGCTTATTCAGGCAAAGTCAGCCCAGCAGTGTGCCAGCCACATATCCCACAGCATTCACCTTCTTCACAGTCTGGGATTCTCACTGAATTATCCAAAATCACATCTTCAACCCGCCCACGTACGGCAGTACCTGGGCGCGACCATAGACACTCTGGCAGCCACTGCTCAGCCAAATTTAGTGAGGATCAAAAGCATGCAACTGCTGATAACAAAGTTCAGACCTCAACACTCCCTTCCAGCGCGAGTGTTCATGCAGTTGATAGGCATGATGGCCTCCTGCATCTTCATAGTCCCGCACGCGAGACTACATATGCGCCCGCTTCAGGAGTGCTTGGCACGTCAATGGAATCAGACTCAAGGACAGTTGAAAGAGTTGGTGAGCGGTCGGGCATACAACTCTCTGCATTGGTGGAATCCACAAAACCTTTGCAAGGGCCGACCGTTCCAAGAGCCTGTTCCACAAATAATACTGACCGCAGACGCGTCTCTCCAGGGATGGGGTGCTCATGTACTCAATTACACAGTGCAGGGACTATGGACAACACAGCAAAAGAAGATACACATCAACCTTCTGGAACTGATGGCAATCTTCCTGGCAATGAAGGCATTCAAAGTACACTTGTGCAACAAAGTCGTGTTGATCCGGACGGACAACATGACTGCCATGTACTACATACAGAAGCAGGAAGGAACACACTCTCCACAGTTGTCTCATCTGGCTCAGAGCATGTGGAAGTGGGCCATTCAGAGGAACATGTTCCTCATGGCGGAACACCTCCCGGGCAAGGACAACCAGATGGCGGATCTGCTCAGCAGACACAGCCACCAAATGCACGAGTGGGAGCTACATCCGTCAGTACTCCAACCGTACTTCCAGCAGTGGGGTCATCCAGAGATAGACCTATTCGCCACAAGGGAGAACACAAAATGCCAAAGCTTTGCCGCCAGGTTCCCCCATCCACAGTCGCAGGGCAATGCGATATGGATGAACTGGTCAGGCAGATTTGCGTACGCGTTTCCCCCAGCGCCATTAATACCGCTAGTGGCACGCAAACTAAGGCAACACTCGATAACACTCATCCTGGTTGCTCCAACGTGGGCATGCCAGCCATGGTACACCACGTTTCTAGAACTTTCCGTGGTACCGCATCAAAGACTGCGGCTAACACCCAAACTTTTAACGCAGAACCATGGCGAAATTCAGCACCCAGATCCTCATCAGCTAAACCTGGCGATCTGGCTCCTGAAGTCTTAGAGTTTGGCTACCTGAACCTGCCTCCAGAATGTATGAATATCATCAAGGAGGCCAGGAAACCCACGACCAGAGCTTGCTATGCGGCTAAATGGAAAAGATTTGTCATTTACTGTAAAAACAATGACATTAATCCGCTGGATGCATCCATTCAGAACATCATCTGTTACCTGTTACACTTATACCGGTGCAATCTGGCATACAGCTCCATACGTATACATCTAGCCGCAATAGCAGCCTATCTTCAGAACAGGCAGCACCTCTCTTTATTCAGAGTGCCTGCCATCAAAGCCTTCTTAGAGGGACTCAAAAGAGTGATTCCTCCAAGACACCCACCGGCACCAGTGTGGAACCTAAATGTGGTCCTCACCAGATTGATGGGTCCACCTTTTGAACCTCTACATTCATGTGAGATTCAATTCCTCACCTGGAAAGTAGCTTTCTTAGTGGCAATCACTTCGTTGAGAAGAGTTAGTGAACTCCAGGCACTAACCATTCAAGAGCCATTCATACAGGTTCACGCAAACAGGGTCGTACTACGTACCAACCCCACATTCATGCCTAAAGTGATATCGCAGTTCCACATGAATCAGACTATTGAACTGCCTGTTTTCTTTCCAAATCCAGAAAATGTCGCAGAGAGAATGCTCCATACACTAGTTGTAAAGAGGGCCCTCATGTACTATATAGACAGAACAAAGGATTTTAGGAAAACAAAACAATTGTTTGTTGCCTTTTCTCCACAACACAAGGGCAACGCCATTTCCAAAGCAGGGATAGCCAGATGGATCGTTACATGTATTCAAATTTGCTATAAAAAAGCTAAAAGCACATTAACGATTCCTCCAAGAGCCCACTCAACACGAAAGTTAGGGGCGTCCATGGCTTTCCTAGGGAACATTCCTTTAGAGGACATATGTAGAGCAGCCACATGGTCCACTATACATACATTTACCAAACACTACTGTGTAGATGTACATTCAAAACAGCAGGCAGCTGTAGGACAGGCTGTTCTCAAGACCCTTTTTCAGACTGCTGCAGCTGGCACAGGTAGCCGCCGCTAATGGAGGGACTGCTATGTAATCTATGCACAGATATGAATTCAGCAGCCCACATGCCTCGAACCGAATATGCTACTTACCAGTATGTATCTGTTCTTGGCATGTAGGGCTGCTGACATTCGCATCGGACTTGAAAGCAGCAGACTGCTTTCGCCAGTGCGTGCTCGGCCTCACTTCCTGCATCCCCTCTTACAACAATTAACTTTCGTTATAACTCACACCCCATATGCTCCTTCCCTCCCACCCTTCCTTTGATGTCCGCTTTTCTTGTTGTTTACAAACCACGCCACACACTGCTGCATGCCACACACTGCTGCATGCCACACACTGCTGCACGCCGCACAATGCTGCACGCCGCACACTGCTGCACGCCGCTGCATGCCACACAGTGCTGCATGCCTCACACTGCTACACGAAACACTGCTGCACGCCGCACACTGCTGCACGCCGCACACTGCTGCACGCCACACACTGCTGCACGCCTCACACTGCTGCACGCCGCACACTGCTGCACGCAGCACTCTGCTGCTCGCCTCACACTACTGCTCGCCTCACACTGCTGCTCGCCTCACCCTGCTGCACGCCGCACACTGCTGCACGCCACACATTGCTTCACGCCACACACTGCTGCATGCCGCTGCACGCCACACACTGCTGCACGCCACACACTGCTGCACGCCACACACTGCTGCACGCAGCACACTGCTGCACGCCGCACACTGCTGCAGGCCACACACTGCTGCACGCCGCACAATGCTACACGAAACACTGCTGCACGCCACACACTGCTGCACGCCACACACTGCTGCACGCCGCACACTGCTGCATGCCAAACACTGCTGCACACTGCTGCATTACTCACTGCTGCATGCTGCATGACACTGCTGCACACAGCACACTGCTGCACGCCGCTGCACGCCACACAGTGCTACACGAAACACTGCTGCACGCCACACACTGCTGCACGCCGCACACTGCTGCACGCCACACACTGCTGCACGCCGCACACTGCTGCACGCCGCACACTGCTGCACTCCACACACTGCTTTTATGCGAGTTTATGCTACTGACATTGTAAATGACAATGCCTTTTATTTGTTTTAAAACCAAAAGATAAATAAAAGGCATTGTCATTTTACAATGCCAATAGGTCAAACTCTTATAAATGCGAGACCTATTGCTTTGCAAATGCTTGTTTTGCTTCCCGTTGAGCCTTCATGTTTTTTACAGACTGAAGCCTGTTACTTCTTCTCAGTTGCCTTCCATTACCCCTTTTAATGCCCTGTTTATTTTCTTCATAATTTAAATATATATATATAAAACTATTAGTGCTGCAGGACCACTACTAGCATACAATGTTTATGGGAGAAGAAAATATACTTTACCACTATCTAGCAGTGGTAAACTGCTCACATTCCTGAGGCAAACTGAGTATCTCAGTATCTGATTGGGTTTTATAGTGACTGGGTGTTCAAATGGGTATGTAAGTAATTGTATGGATTGTTAACTGACTGTGTTAGTGGGTGTTTGGATGTGTAAATGTGTCTGCAAGTCGCTCTACTAGTAGTGGATACATAAGTGTGATTATCTGAGTGGATGTGTAAGTGATTCTGTTACTGATTAGATTTGACAGTGGCTGTATGGCTTTCTAAATAAGTATGTTTGTGACTGTAGGTGGGTGACTGGCTGTACAACTGGGTGTATGGGTCTGTAAGTGTGTGTGTGTGTGTGTGGGTGTGGGTGTGCGTGTGTGTGTGTGTGTAAGTGACTGAAACTTAAAAGTACATGTCTTACCTTTTAACGGCAGAGCATCCTGCCCATTGGGCTCACTTGGACGCACCTTGGGGGTGACTGTTGTGTACAAAATGAGAGTTTAGACATTGGCAAAGAGTATTAAATGGCAAGTTGAAGTGGCAGTAAAGTGCAAACATAGGCTCAGCAGAGGCAGGCCTCAGCCAGGTTTAAAGGGCTGCTTGAATGAATGACTCAATTAGTGCTGCAGGCTCACTACTAGAATTTAATTTACACGCCCTGGGCATAGGTAGTGCACTCTTCTGGGGACTTACAGGTCAATTAAATATACCAATTGTGGATACGTCAATGAAACCATGTTTAGGTGAGAAGCACATACACTTTACCACTATCTAGCAGTGGCAAACTGCTCAGATTTCTAATGCGAACTTAGTGTCTCAGTATGTGACTGGGTTTGTCAGTGACTGTATGGGTGCCTAAATGGGCATATAAGTGGCTGTGTGAATTGATAACTGGCTGTTTTAGTCAGTGTTTGGCTGTCTAACACTCTGTGTAAGTGGCTCTATTCGTAGTGGATACATAAGTACTGTATGAATGTGTGCCTGGATATGTAAGTGATTCTGTCATCGTCTGACTAGATGGGACAGTGGCTGTATGGTTTTCTAAATAGGCGTGTTTGTGGCTGTATAGGTGGGTGACAGGCTATATAACTAGGTGTATGGGTCTATAAGTTTGTGTGTAAGTGACCAAAACTTAAAAGTGCATGTCTTACATTTTAACTACATACCACCCTGCCCATTGGGCTACCTAGGCCGTACCTTTGGGGTGACTTGTATGTAAAAAAAAAAGAAAGTTTAAACATTCCCAAAGGGTATTAAATGGCAAGTAGGCCTAGCAGTAAAACTGCATTGCACATACAGGCTTTACAATAGCAGTCTCGAGACATGTTTAATGGGCTACTTGTCTGGATCGGTGACTAGGAGTGTCAGTACTTAAGTACATATCTGAGTGACTCTATCAGATCCTCTGTGGGTGTGTCACTTGATCTGTAAGTAAATGTGTTGCTATATGTCTGGGTCCCTTAGTAACTCTATGGGTCTGTAAATGTATATGTAAGTAAATGCCGGGTTTGCTTACTGATTGTCTAGTGAGTGTTTGAGGTATGTGAGTGAATATATAACTATCTCTGTCTTTGTATGACTTGGTTTGTCAATGGCTCTATGTAGATAGGTAGATAGGTATGTGAGGCACAGTATAGGTGGGAGACTAGATTTGTAGCTGGGAGGATGGGTCTCAAAGTACATGCCTTACCTTTTACGCACATAGCATCCGGTCCTATGGCCTACCTTGTGGGGGAGGGGGGGGACATAAATGTACTAGAAGCAGAATTTAAGACTTGGAAAGGGATTTTAAATGCCAGGTCAACATGGAAGTAAAACTGCATGCACATGCTCTGCAGAAGGATGCAGATAACTTTTTACAGGACCGCTTGTCTGGATGGGTGACTAGGTGTGTCAGTGATTGATAACATATCTGAGTGACTCTCTCAGATTCTCAGTGGGTGTTTCACTAGATGTGTAAGTAACTATGTAACTATATGACTGCCTCTCTTAGTAACTTTATGGCTCTGTAAATGTGTATGTAAGTGGCTGTATGGATAGCTTGCTGGCTGTTTTAGTGAGGCTATGTAATGCTGTGTGCAACTGGCTCTTTACTGCTTGATACAGACGTGTTATATGGGTGTGTGACTGAAGGTGTAAGTGCCTCTATCTCTGACTGCCTGGGTGTGTGAGTGGCTCTATGCTTTTGTAAATAGTTATGTGAGTCACATTATGGGTGGGTGTATAGGTGTGAAAGTGCATGCCACTCATGCAAGTGCCTGTATGAGTGTGTAGATAAGTGTATGTATAGGTGAGTAAATGAGTGTGTGAATGGTTTTATGGGCGTGTCACTGTGTGGGAGTCACTATATAGCTATGGGTACAATAGTGCTTTTATGGGACTGTAACTGGATGTGTAAGTGCCTGCCTGACTGACTGTATGAATGGGTGAAATTTACAAACTATTAAATTACTTACTCACTATAATTAAACACCCACATCTAATTTCAAGCACATTCATTAATACTGGCTTAATAAAATTACTATATTTTCAGTATAACATTTTCTCTTTCTCCTTTCCTACTCTCTATTTTCGTTAATGTTCTTATTTAAGCTGCCTTCTAGTATAGTGTCTAGAAGCTACACTATTTCTTTCATCTTACATACACTCACAATTTTTTTTATCTAAATATACTTTTTTATGCTACAATCTAATTAACATACCTGTAAAAGCTTTTAGCTGTTTTCCAACTTTAATTTCTATTTCTGTTAACATGTTTTCTTGGAAATCAGAGCTATGGCAATCCTCCTCCACTCTCAATACAAAAGCAGCTAAAATGGCTACCCTTCACTATGTGCTCTTACTTCTACTCCTGTAGTAAACAAATTACAGGCTTGTTTTACCACTTCTAATGGTCGGTATTTTTTTAACCCTTTGCATGTTTCTTGGAAAGATGCCCAAATTGGTTGTTTTATTCCGTGAATCTGTGGATCCACCACAAATGCTCACTGCACCCCTATGTAATTTCGCTGTGGATCTGCAGATCCACACGGAAGCCCATATAAGAATTTACAATATTCTATTAATAGTTAGCATTTATGTTTTGCTTTATAAAAACTACTCAAAAGCCAAACACTCCATAATTACCAATGTTACCACACCTCGCTACTTGAGTTTAATAATGCATTTGTTTTTGTTTCCCTCCCCCATATTCTTTTAGCTCCGTGTCCATGGTGACAATGTTACCAGCAGTCGCTACCTACCACTAGGTCAAAAGTACTCATTACTTTCTGTAAGTAGCGTACTATCTTCAAATTAAAGTGTTGCAGGTGTGGTTGACTGGTTGCAATTTCAAGCATATCCCTAACAATATAATTTGTTTCTACTTTTTCAAAACCAGTCATAGATGTAGTTACTTTTAATTTCAAATCACTAGCTAATTTTAGTTCCATGCATATTATCACCATCCAATCAAACATGTTCTTTATACTCTACTTGCTGTCCTCCATTTTAGATCCCTTTCATTTTCAAAATTGTCTCATTCTACTGCAACATTTTTACCTGTCCTGCTCCTCCTTCCCTCCAAAATGGTCATAGTGTGGTTTATGGGCCATAGTTTAGTGTTTTGAGAATCGCGGATTCAAAACCAAAAGCACACATTCAACAGCCGATTTTCCTCAACTAAAACCATTTATGTAAAACAACAACACATTTAATAAAGTAAGCGTTTAACTGGCTAAATGGGTATCTAAGAGTGTGGGAGTGGCTATATAGGCCTGTCAGTAGGAGCCAGTGGTTTGAATGTTGTGTGAGTCGGTGTGTAAGAAGCTATATGGGTCTCTAACTGGGTATGTGAGTGGTGGTATTGGTCACTGAGTGAGTGTGTGACTGAGTGAGTAGGTGTTTGGCTGTGTGGGTGTTTGAGTAGGTATGTCACAGAATTTATAGGCGTGTGAGCTTGTGTGTATGACTGGGTGTATCAATGGATGAATGAGTGGTGATATGGGTATGTGAGTCGTGTGAGTGGTTGTATGGTTGTGAGTGGTTGTCAGTAGTTGTATGCATGTGTGAGTGAGTGTGTGTGAGCACCTCTGTGGGTTTTTGAGTGAGGGTGTCTAATTGTATGGGTGTGGTGGTAGGTGTGAGTAACTGGGTGTGTGAGTAAATCTATGGGTGTGCGAGTGCTTGTCAGTGGCTGTGTGAATACTTGTGTTGGTATCTGAGTAGTTGTATTGATTTAACAGTTGGTGTGAGTGTATGTATGGGTGTTTGAGGGGGTGTGCGAGTATCTGTGTGGAGCTGTGAGAGGGTGAGCGAGTGTCTGGGTGGATCTGTGATTGGGTGTGCGAGTGAGTCTGTGTTAGTCTGTGTCTGTGTATCTGTAAGTGGGTCTGTGAGTGAGTGGGTGTATGAGTGCCTGAGTGGGTGTGTGAGTGAGGGGGGGTCTGAGGGGGTGTGTGAGTGTCTGAGTGGGTTTGTCATTGGGTTAAGAGTGCCTGCTTGGCTCTGTGAGTGGGTGTGTGAATGCGTTCGTAAGTCTGTGATTGGATGCGTCACTGCCTATGCAGGTGTATAAATGAGTGCAAGAGTACCTGTGTGGTGTCTGAGTTTTTGTCCCTACAAAGTGCATCAAGATTCGCAAATTAATCGCAGATTTAGACGGGCCGTGCCAATCATTGCAGGGGATCCGCAGAGTCCCGAAGTGAAAACCCCCGCTATAATTCAATTTTGTACCCAACCTAGGTCCCTCTGACACCCCTCTAACATACCCATGGGGTCAGGGTATCTCTACCCTGGCCCCTTAAATTATTTTCTAGAAAATGTTTGTCCCCAAGTCCGTTCCTGGATACTTAAAATGGCGGCTCTAACCACCTGGTCAGGTTGTGGTGGTCTGCCAATCACGGCGTTGCTGGTGACACTTGACTTTTACCGATCCACCATAACGGATCTGCGCAGGGTCCGCGTCCCTAGGTAAGTTCCTTAATAAGTCCGCAAATACTAAACTGATTTATAGCAAATCACAAAAAGGGCTCTTTTTACACACACTCACACAGTGTCAGTGAGCCTTTGTCATTAAAGATAAACTCCCTGTTATAAAATATCAAACAATCACAGAAGAAAAACTTTGAAAGAAAGTCATAAAGAGAAGAAAGTAATTACTATTAACATACAGGTCTGGTACCATATTGTGAAACTTGGCTGTAGGGTATATTCCAAAGCAAAGACTCCAACCACAATCATATGTCCACCGTTCTATCCTAGATTGATCCTGCAACCAATGCTATAACTGGAATGCCATGTTCAATACCAAACAAAATATTATATTCACATAGTGAATTAGCCTTCCTAGGCTTAAACTCATTAGCTTTATTGTGTGCCCATTAAAGATTGTTCGGTTTACCTTAAGTGAAGGGGCAGCAACTTTCTTTAGTGGTGCAAAGGGTATTTTTTGAATACTTTGGTGGGAGCCTGACCGCTGTCATTAACCCTCTGGGCTACAGTGGATCATTGCTCTGAGCCGGCTACTTGTAATTCTATATATATCTGTAGTATCTAAAAATATATATAACCTGTCCATAAATACACAGTCCCTGTCGGCGACTGTCTTATATAGGCTCACCATGGATAGCAGTTACTAAATCTTAAGTTGTAGTCTTTGCTAAACCATTACAATGGACTTTGTCGCTTTTCTAGCTCGTGTCGATGATGATGACATTGGGCTTATCCTATGCTGAAAAATTCCATACAGATTTAGAGGGTTGGCTGGGAACGACCCTGTGTTCTCTTCTTTTGTTTTGCATAATTTATGCTTGCAAGGGTATGCTATTTCTTATATGTGTATGTATATATATGTTTGTGTGTGTATGTATGTGTGTGTGTGTATATATATATTTTTTTTCTTTTTCTTTTCACTAAAAAACATAGGTTTCAGGGACGTTATAGTTAGAAATTAGTATTTAAAAAACCTTGGGAATTCACTGAAAAAACCACAGGTTTCTGGGACGTTATAGTTAGTTGAACATTTCACTCGTACAAAACCAGAGAAATTTGACCGTTTTAGTTAGTAGAGCTAACTATAACTCGAGCCCCCGCAATGCGCTGCTGATGTCACGTATTACATCACTCATGACATGGTCAGTGACATCACTGATGACATCTCAAATGAGGGGCTTGAGCACCACCACACAGGTTTATTTTTAAAAAAAAGCCCCCGGGGGGGCGGTCCCTAGGGCACGGGGGGGCCTTGGAGGTCCCCCCACATTAAATAACAAGCCCCAGGGGGTGACAGTCCCTGGGGCTGCGGGAGGGCCACGTGCCCTCCCGCATATCATAATTTACAGAGCCCCAGGGAGGTGGTGGTCCCCGGGGCTGCGGGGGCCCCTGCTGGCCCCTGCAATTATAAATTATAAATTCGGCAATGCCCCCGGGACCTGGCCCATCTGGGCCTCATTTAAATGAAGCGCGGGAGCCCGCGCTTCATTTTATTTTTATAATTTCGCCAGGATTCGCGACCCCAGTGCCAATTCCACCAAAAGTATTAAAAATAAAATGCTTTTTTTGGCCCTTGGGGTCCTTGTGGGACCCCCCGAGCAGGCCTAGGGGATCAGGGTGTTTGTCCCTTGCCCCCTTTTCTTTTTTTTCACCTTTGTTTCACTGTTTTCTTGTGACTCTATTCTACCGAGTCACAAGATGGCTGCCAACACTTCCTGGTTTTGAGTGTTGGCAGCCAATCACAGTGAAGCCTGTGGTCGGGAGGGGGCGCAAACCCACCGCTGCCCCGGATATCAAAACTTTAATTTTTTTAATTTCTTAACAACTACTGAACGGATATACACCATTTTTTAAAAAAAGACGCTTTCTGAATCATGCACTACATTTGTGCTAAATGTGGTGTAATTCCGTTCAGCAGTTCGGTTTGTAGCCTGTAATAACATTTCCTATGGAAATTAACATAGAGAAAACACTTTTTGGGACCCCCTTTTTTTCTCAGCCCCCACTTGACGAATCACTCCCAAACTTTCAGGATAGGAGCTGACCTGGATAGACTTTTTTTGGAGAATTTCGCGAACATTCGTCAAACGACGCCAAAGTTATTAGCAAATCAAAAAATGCTTTTCCTACGGAAACTAGGTTCTAACTATAACTACCGCCTGTAGGTAATATAT
Source organism: Triturus cristatus (assembly GCF_964204655.1). Taxonomy (NCBI): domain Eukaryota; kingdom Metazoa; phylum Chordata; class Amphibia; order Caudata; family Salamandridae; genus Triturus; species Triturus cristatus. The sequence continues at coordinate 365,166,155 of NC_140581.1, read as the reverse complement.
ATAATACACATGCATACATTGTAAACTATATTAGACTAAAACCGATGATAAATTCCAAAGGGGACCAATTTCCTGAAAGGTGGTCCTAGATATAAAAAAAATAACAAAATAACTGATACAAATTAACCTATTGAGTTGGTGTCCATTTATGATTAATTTCGGGCAATTGTTTTACAATATTTTTACTGATCAGTGGTGATTTCTCAGCGAAAATCAGGCAATATAGATTATGAAATAACACTGATGTTATCATCCATAACAGCAGTTTCTTTAAAAAGCTAAGAGAATGTCTTATTTGCACCATGCCTCCAAGAATTACGTACATGTGGTGATAACTTGTCATAAAAAGGAGCCAGTCAAGTAATTATGGTTAACAAACGTTTTTACACTAAAGCAGATCTAGGTTTATTTTTTGCCAGATTAATTAGTAATGTGTAATGTACCTATGTTACTGAGGTTTTGAGGAGAACCGAGAGTTAAATGATTAGGGTTTGAAATATATTAAAGTAAGAACAAATAAAGTTGTTTCTCTCATGGATTGAAGATAATAGGTTTTGTCCCACTTTAAATTTGTGCAAGTAATATAATATTTTATGTACATTTTCTGTTCGCCCATATATTTTCTCCTAATTGGCTTTGTTTTGTACATTATCCAGTTCATTCTTGTATTTACATTTGAAAGTTTGCTGTTGGAGGGAGGCCCGCCGGGTAGTCGGGGAGACTATTCCGGCACCTTCCTACCGCAAAGTTATAGCCGAGCGCCGCTGAGAAGCCTCCTCGGGGAGGTCTTTCTCCTATGATCGTACTAGGCCCAGTAACACCACCACACAGGACTCAATAGTAGTTGCGAGATTAGATTCTTTATCAGCAGTAATACGGGCAATATTTACAGAGGGATCGAGGGATCCTGTCAGAGTCTCAGTGTTCATTCAAGAGGATAGGGTAGCGGGACAGTCTTAGTGCCAGCCAGGCACGGAAGGGCTCTGCGCCAGACCTTGGATGCTGGTCTCAGAGCGGCTCGGACGTGGAGAGCCGCGACGGCGTCTGCAGGGCTCGGATGGTAGTTCCGCTTAGGTCGAGCCGCGACACGGTCAGCAGGGCTCTGGTGGTAGGTCCGCTTCGGTCGAGCCTCGACGAGGTCAGCTGGGCTCCGGTGGTAAGGTTCAACAAGGTCGGGCCGCGACAGCGTCAGCAGGGCCCCAAGGGTTCGTGAAGGTCTTTAAGCACGGTGGAGCCGCGACGTCGTCAGCAGGGCTCAAGGGGTGGTTCCGGGTGAGTCTTCTTCGTGGGGGTCAGCCGCGATCCGATCAGCAGGGCTCTCGACTCCAGGATACAACTGCTGCCCTGTTGTCGGGTCGCCCCAGATATAGGACGGGAGCCCTTTGATGTCCGGACCCTTGCGCCCGGAGGGGGCGGAGAGGCCGGGTAGGGAGCGGCCAGACGCCCAGCAGGAGAGGCGCCAGGCCCCAGAGAGCTGTGGGGCGGTCACACCCAGGTGTGGAGAGACGGTTGGGGGTCCCATCGATACTGCCCTCCGCCGGGAGTGGGAAGGGCTCACGTGGTATCACCCGGGCCAGGTGTTGGCGTCTCGATGTCGGGCCTCGCTGGGACCGAGGCCGGGTAGAGCAGGGTCATACAGATGGTCACGTGGAGTGACGTGCAATTCAAGATGGAGGAGTCCCGATGTGCATGGGACCTCGTGCGGCTTAGCGCGGGGAAACAGGACCACGCCACGAGGCCGGCTCCCACACGCGTCCCCCCCAGCTGAAGGCAGGGAGAGTCACCCATCTTCGTGGGGGTTCTCCTCGCCGAGGCGGAAGAATCGGGACAGGCCGTCAGCATTGGCGTGGTCGTTGCCGGGCCGGTGTTCTACAGTGAAGTCCATCCCTTGCAGTGAGATGGACCAGCGCAACAGCTTGGGGTTCTCGCCCCGCATTTGCATGAGCCACCGCAAGGGCCGGTGGTCAGTCTGGACCCTGAAGTGGGTACCGAAAAGGTAGGGCCGGAGCTTCTTGAGAGCCCATACCACAGCGAAGGCCTCCCGCTCGATGGTGCTCCACCTCTGTTCTCGCGGCAGCAGTCGGCGGCTGATAAAGGCCACCGGTCGGTCGAGGCCCTTGGCGTCCAGCTGGGAGAGGACTGCCCCGACCCCGTACTCCGAGGCATCGGTCTGGACTACAAATTCCTTGCTGTAGTCGGGGGCCTGTAGCACAGGGGCAGCGCACATGGCTGCTTTGAGAGTATCAAACGCGGTCTGGCAGCGGGGCGTCCAGTGCACCGCCTTGGGTTGTTTCTTTGAAGTGAGTTCCGTAAGGGGGCCCACAATGCTGCCGTAATCCTTTATGGAGCGTCGGTAGTAGCCTGTGAGGCCCAGGAATGCCCGGACAGCGGTTTGGGTGGCGGGGGGCTCCCACGCCTGGATGGCATCCACTTTTAACCGGAGGGGGGCCACCTGGCCACTCCCCACCTGATGGCCCAGATAGGTCACAGATCCTTGACCGATCTGGCACTTGCTGGCCTTAATTGTGAGGCCGGCTCTTTGGAGAGCGGCCAGGACTTCCCCAAGGTGTCCTAGGTGCGCGGCCCAGTGGTCGCTGAAGACAGCAATGTCATCGAGGTAGGCCGCGCTGAAGGCTTCGAGACCGGCCAGGACCTTATTTACCAGCCTCTGAAAGGTCGCTGGGGCGTTCTTCATGCCGAAGGGCATCACCCGGAAGTGGTAGTGGCCGTCGGGGGTAGAGAAAGCTGATCGTTCTTGTGCGCCGGGAGTGAGCTTGATCTGCCAGTACCCAGCAGTGAGATCAAAGGTGCTTAGGTAGCGGGCGGCCCCTAAGCGATCAATCAGCTCATCGGCTCGTGGCAACGGGTGGGCATCGGTCTTGGTAACTGCGTTCAGGCCCCGGTAGTCGACACAGAATCTGAGTTCGGGGGCCGTGCCGGGGGAGGCGGCCTTCGGCACCAAGACTACCGGGCTGGCCCACGGGCTGTCGGAAGGCTCGATGACTCCGAGGGCGAGCATCTTGGCGACCTCGGTCTTGATGCAGGCCCGGACTCGGTCAGGCACTCTATAAGCGCGGTGTCGTACAGGGGGGCTATCCGCCGTGTCCACGTCGTGGACGCACCAGGGGGTTACCCCGGGCGTGAGAGAAAAGAGGGCAGCGAAGGGTTGCAGTAGCTTCTGGCAATCATGGCGCTGTTCTGGTGTCAGGGTGGCGGAGAGGTGGACGCCCTCCAAGGAGCCGTCTTGGCTCGAGGACCCCAGGAGGTCCGGTAGGGGCTCGGAGTCACTTTCACCCCCATCGTCGGTAGCCAGTAGTAAGCTTAGTTCAGTTCGGGCAAAATGGGGCTTGAGCCGGTTGGCGTGCAGGACCCTGAGGGGGTTCCTCGGAGACTCCATATCGACCAGGTACGTGACGGGGCTCTTCCTTTCAACTATCTTGAAGGGCCCGGTCCACTTGTCCTGCAGGGCGCAGGGGTCCACGGGTGACATGACCCAGACTTGCTGGCCCGGCTCAAACTCGACGGCTGAGGCATTCTCGTCATACCAGCATTTCATATCTTCTTGGCTGGCTTCAAGGTTGGCTTCTGCCAGGGCACGGAACTTTCGAGTCTGGTTCCGCAAGGTCAGGAGGTACCGGTAGACGTCGGGCGGGGCACTCTGGACGTTCGCCTCCCAACCCTCCTTGACCAGGCTGAAGGCCCTCGGACGGGGTGCCCATATAACAGTTCGAAGGGGCTGAAGCCCAGGGACTTCTAGGGTACCTCCCGGTAGGCGAACAGGAGGCAGGGCAACAGGACATCCCATCTTCTCCTGAGGGGCTCTTCCAGGCCCTTGATCATCCCCCTTCAGGGTTCGGTTGAACCGCTCGATCAGTCCGTTCCCCTGGGGGTGGTAAGGGGTGGTGAATTTATAGGTGACCCCACATTGTTGCCAGAGGGATCTCATGTACTTCGAGATAAAGTTCGTCCCCCTGTCGCTCACCACTTCTCGGGGGAACCCCACCCTGGAGAAGATGCCCATCAGGGCCCGGCCCACCACTGGAGCGGTCACAGTCCGGAGGGGAACAGCTTCTGGGTACCGGGTGGCGTGGTCGACCAGTACCAGGATGAAGCGGTGGCCCAGGGCGGTCCGGGGGTCGAGGGGCCCCACGATGTCTATCCCCACTCGTTCGAACGGGGTGTGGACGGCTGGAAATGGTTGCAGGGGGGCTTTCACGCGTCCCCCAGTCTTCCCGCTAGCTTGGCAGGTCGGGCAGGACCGGCAGTGCTTGTCCATGTCTCCTCTCATCCGGGGCCAATAGAAATGGGTCACGAGGCGGCTGTACGTCTTGTCCCGCCCGAGATGTCCGGCGAGGGGCACGTCATGTGCCAGGTTCAAGAGGAATTCTCGAAATCGGAGGGGGACCACCAGCACCCGGCTGGCCCCTAGTTCGGCGATTTTCTGCTCGCTATACAATAAGTCATTGTCCCAATAGACCCAGTGGGTTCCCGAGGGGTCCCCCACAGCCTGGGCGGCCGCCTGCTGTCGGGCCCCCTCGAGGGACGGGCAGCCCTTCTGTTCTTGCTGGAATTGTTCACGGGTGGGGCCCCGGTCGTGGCGCCACTGGGCCAGCTCGGGGATCTCGCTGAGGGGAGCGGCCTCGTTGGAAGAAAGTTCGGAGGGCCCGGCCTCCTCGTCAGGTTCCTCCGTGCTGGAGGAGGTGGATGGTTCGGGGCCCGCCGGTTTGTCGGGGGCCGGGGCCGCAGCTGGCTGGACGGTCATGGACCGAGGTAGTCCTAGCATCCCCAGATGCTCTCGGCGCTCCACCTGGGCCCAGGGGGAGCTCTCTAGGTCGTTCCCCAGGAGGCAGTCCACCGGGGCGTCGTCGCGGACAGTCACATTTAGGGTGCCGGACACTCCTCCCCACTCAAAGGGGATTCGGGCCATCCGGCACATGCTCTCGGTGTTGTCGGCGGTCCGGACAGGGCAGAGGACATGTGGTAGGATCTGTTCGGGGGTCACCAGGTGGCAGCGGACAGCGGTCACACTGGCCCCAGTGTCCCGGAGGGCCTCGGCCCGTCGCCCATTGATGGTGACCCACTGTTGGTACTTCTGGGTGTTGCTTGGGATGGTGGCGCGGGACACCATTTCTCGGGAGCCTAGGCATACAAGCGACATGGCGGCTGGTTCCCACTCGGGGGACCCGTCGTCGTGGTTCTCCTCCTCGTCCTCTCCCTCCCCCAGGGCTGCGGCGGCAATTTGTCGGGGAGGTGGCCCCGTGGTCCCGTTCCGTCGGTTCATGGGGCAAGCCGGGTCACTGGCATAATGGCCGGTCTGTTGGCATCCGAAGCAAGCTACTGTTGGTCGTGGTCCAGACCGGGCGATAGGGGTCCCTCTTCGGCCCTGGGTCGGGGAAGCGGGGTTGGTTGCTTGCCCTCGTGGCGGACTTCTGGGCGGCCCGGCTGGGAATTCTCGACTGCGGTGGGACCCCCCTCCTCCGCCTCGCTGGCGGGGAGGTCCCGTGGTGCTCTGTTGGTAGTCCCCCACGGGGTTCCGGGGGACCCGGGTGTTGACCCATCGGTCCGCTTCTGCGGCGAGCTTCCGGGGCTCGGTCAGTTTACTGTCCAGGAGGTGTTGCCTTAGTTCTACAAAGCAGTTGTTGGTGAGGTGCTCCCAGACAATGAGGTCGAATAGTTCGTTATATGAGGTGACCTTGCTCCCTTTGATCCATCCCTCCAACGCTCGGCTGAAGAAGTCCACGTATTCGACCCATGTGGTACCGGGGATCTTCTTGCAGTCCCGGAAGCGTTGCCAGTACATCTCGGCCGACAGTCCGTAGCGGGTGAGTAGGGCTTCCTTCATGTGGTCGTACGAGGTCATCACGGCGTCGGGGAGTTGCAGCAGGGTATCCCGTCCCTCGCTGAGGAACCTCCCCCATAGGCCGGCGCCCCAATCCTTCCGGGGTACCCGATGGGAGGTCATGGCGACTTCGTACGCTCGGAACCACTGCTGGATGTCGTCATTTTTATAGTACTCCTTGACGACATCCTTGGGGGTGTGAACCTTTGGCTCGGTCGGGGGCGGAGCGTCCCGGGCTCCGGGGTTGCTGGTCTCCCCTGTTTTAGCTTTTAGTTCAAGTTCTTTAAGGCTCCTCTCGTGCTCGAGGGTTAGCCGTCTCTCCTCTAGCTCCCGATGCCTTTTCTTCTCCTCGATTTCTTCTTGTAGTCGTAGTTGCTCCAGGGCTATCTTTTTCTCCGCCAGTAGGAGCTCACCGTCCAGCCGGAGTCGGGCAAGATCCATTTCGTGTGTCCGGGCCCTTTCCCGTTCTCGTATCTCTTCGGGGGAAAGGCTGGTGTCTGGGATGGTTCGCTCCCCGTTTGTCGGGGCCGTGGTCGGCAGGTTTCCGTCCCGGGCCGAGGTCCCTTCGGCTCGGGGTGGAGGGGTCTCGGGTTCTGCCCAGGCTTTCAGGGCTTTCTGCATTTCCTCCTTGGTGCCCAATCCTGTGGTTGGGATCCCTTTGTCTTTGCAGAATTGTTTGAGTTCCTTGTGGGTGTATTCCTCCAGTTTCTCCAACTGGAAGGTTGCGGCCACGGTTGCTTCTTGGCCATCCATGGTTCCCTTTTTCTCTTCTCGTCTGGTCAGGTAGTGGTTGCGTTACTTGCTTGTACGATTGCGTTTGCTCGGATCCCGCCGCTGGCCACCAAATGTTGGAGGGAGGCCCGCCGGGTAGTCGGGGAGACTATTCCGGCACCTTCCTACCGCAAAGTTATAGCCGAGCGCCGCTGAGAAGCCTCCTCGGGGAGGTCTTTCTCCTATGATCGTACTAGGCCCAGTAACACCACCACACAGGACTCAATAGTAGTTGCGAGATTAGATTCTTTATCAGCAGTAATACGGGCAATATTTACAGAGGGATCGAGGGATCCTGTCAGAGTCTCAGTGTTCATTCAAGAGGATAGGGTTGGGACAGTCTTAGTGCCAGCCAGGCACGGAAGGGCTCTGCGCCAGACCTTGGATGCTGGTCTCAGAGCGGCTCGGACGTGGAGAGCCGCGACGGCGTCTGCAGGGCTCGGATGGTAGTTCCGCTTAGGTCGAACCGCGACACGGTCAGCAGGGCTCTGGTGGTAGGTCCGCTTCGGTCGAGCCGCGACGAGGTCAGCTGGGCTCCGGTGGTAAGGTTCAACAAGGTCGGGCCGCGACAGCGTCAGAAGGGCCCCAAGGGTTCGTGAAGGTCTTTAAGCACGGCGGAGCTGCAACGTCGTCAGCAGGGCTCAAGGGGTGGTTCCGGGTGAGTCTTCTTCGTGGGGTCAGCCGCGATTCGATCAGCAGGGCGCTCGACTCCAGGATACAACTGCTGCCCTGTTGTCGGGTCGCCCCAGATATAGGACGGGAGCCCTTTGATGTCCGGACCCTTGCGCCCGGAGGGGGCGGAGAGGCCGGGTAGGGAGCGGCCAGACGCCCAGCAGGAGAGGCGCCAGGCCCCAGAGAGCTGTGGGGCGGTCACACCCAGGTGTGGAGAGACGGTTGGGGGTCCCATCGATACTCCCCTCCGCCGGGAGTGGGAAGGGCTCACGTGGTATCCCCCGGGCCAGGGGTTGGCGTCTCGATGTCGGGCCTCGCTGGGACCGAGGCCGGGTAGAGCAGGGTCATACAGATGGTCACGTGGAGTGACGTGCAATCCAAGATGGAGGAGTCCCGATGTGCATGGGACCTCGTGCGGCTTAGCGCGGGGAAACAGGACCACGCCACGAGGCCGGCTCCCACATTTGCTTATTGCATATGTTCCTAAGTTTTGGATCCACGACTCAACTACAGCAATTTGCCTTGATTTACATGCCTTCCTTGCTGGATGATGTCAGTTTTGCACTTATTTAAGTAATCAGAATTTAGGGCTGCATGTGATTTTTCCATACCTAACACTAGGCACAGAACTGCAGTCCTTTAGATTTGAAATTGTGTTGCCTTAGCACTTTTTGTGAACATGCTTGTTAATAGGTACAAAGACATGCTTCTTATGTTAGAGGAGAGAATGATTCATGAAAATAGCATAATTATTTTTTTTAAAATTATTTTGTTGACATTTTGAATAATACATGCATCGATCACAGGGAGATTCTGTTCTATGATACATACATAGTGATTTGTTACCTTATACAATGGGCTACTGGCGGAATCTGTCATCGTGGGGTGTTCGATACTGACATTCGCTTGAAAATAGCATAATTATTAACTGCCAATTAATAGTTTTTTGTTTTTGTCTCCACAGTTTTTTCCATGTGTTGTTTCTGAACATGGCTGTTGTGGGCGGCGGTGTGCTTATGGCAGAATTCTATCCCAACATTGGAGGCATCATAAGGTACAGACTGTCGTTGTACTTAAACATACTGAAACTCTGTTAGCAGGAACAAAGTACAATTATTGATGCGTGCTAACCTTGGATGAATGCACTAGTCACTAGTTAATGATTTTCAAACCTGGATAATCAAATGTTCTCTAACTTATTAAAATTGTACTTTTAAAATTTGTAAAGATTATTTTAATGGAATTTTTTTTGGGGGGGAAATGGAATTTGCCCTTCATCCACACTCCTTGGGGCAAGCTAGCCTGGAAGGAATTGGCCATCCTAAGTTATGATAAGTGCTGTCAAGAAAATATTTTAGAAGCAAATCCCTACCCTATATGTACTGCAATAGGAAAGAATGAAAGTGATCTTCTTCTAATGTTTAGGACTGATAGTCCTAGCAAAGATGCCTCACCAAAGTATCTTATTTGTGGTAGTAGTAGAGGTGAGAATTTGTCGAAAGTTGCATGCAATTGTTCGGGGACCCCATGTGTACGATGAAAAACAAAAACCTGCTATTTACTCAAAAAATTAGTTTTTCATGAAAATAACAAGAATTTTGGGTGGAACTTAGTATTTTCTCAAATGAAAAACTTGTATTTCTTAAAATGTATGTGGTTTCATAAACTTACAAGCTAGTAGTTGTTTTTCCAAAATGTATTTGAAGCTGATACATGAGCGATTATTAAGGCTGGATGTAGGACATTTATCACTGACGTTGCTTTCTTGGTGCCAGAGGGCCTTTGAAAATCTGAAATCTCTGAATCTAGTTCAAACGATTTGAGACACTGCCTATGTTGCTGGGAATAACCTAGATGCATTTTGCCTTTTAGACCCTCTCCACACTTAACAGAAAAAAATCATGTGACCTGCACTGATCGGTCTATAATTCAGTTAGATGTGCACCTATCTTTCCCTTCATTGAAGGCTACAGCCACAGGTGCTAGAATATCTACCATGGTAGTTTGACACCTGAGCTCAGCTTACCTTGTCATTGTCTACCAACCCAATAGTCTCAGTTTAATGTTTCAATCACTGGCTGACATAAATCCATGATGACATTTTCTCAACAAAAATCTTTATGACCACCCATCTATATTGAAAAGCTGATGAAATTATCGTAGAGCTGAACTCTCTCAAATTCAGCTAAATATCTCAGGAAATATACTGTAAATAAACAAAGGCCTGATGAGCAAATTACTTGCAATATCAGGCCTTAATATGTAAAGTTGCCGTCCAAAAGGTGAAAAGACTACACTACTCCCGTCACATTCACATTTACAAAGCCAGCGTCCAACCAGGGACCTTTACAAGATAACCACCACTTTGCTGAATGTGGAACACTCACCCTCCAAACGAACACCACACCATGTCACTCCCTAGCTGACCACTTTCTATCCAAAACCAAAGACCTAGAAAAATAACCAAAGTTTGAACTCGAGACCTGTCTACAGCTCAACTCTCATATCACGTCAGCACCTCAACCTATACTTTGACAGAGTATGCTATTCTTCAGCTCTCTGTCTACCGATTAATCTTACAAAAGCCTGTGGCACCCCACTATCAGCGTTTTGAACCTGTCCATCTTATATATTCGAGGACTTCTTTTTCAACAGTTCAGGTGCCATGTTTGCTAGACTGTCTTGACCCACTCAGGAGCTCAGAATTGCCGTCCAATTTGCAATGATCGTCTCCTAGGCAAACTGACTGAAATAGCTGCCTGTGTATAACTGTCAGTGTACTTAAAAAAGAATATTTACTCAGTCATCCAGACTTGATTCCATGCAGGTTATGGTGCAGAATCAGCACATATTGCAACATGAAACAATTTTCTTTTTAATTAAATTTTATTCTGCAAAAATTAACATGTCAAACCTGTGGTTCCATTCCATAAATATTCACTTGAACATGTCCATACATATTACATCATCTTATGCATTAATGAGATTAGCATGCAAGTCATTTAAATGTGACATCTGCTGGTCGTCTGGAGCTAGGCGTCTCCCAAAAGGCATCTCCTGTAAATGAGTATAATGCAGAAACCTAGAAGGGAACTTTCACAGTAAATAGAAACAAACATTCTATACATTCAGTACAAATGTCAGTAATGTTTTTTTTTTTTTAAACTTTATTTTTCGTAGTTAAACATACAATCTCGTTACTCCCCCCTCCCCCCGACATCAGTGAAAAGCAGTACAGATAGGTCCAATCAAAACACATATACTTATGTAGTGCTTCAGAGTGAGACAGATCACAGTCTATATCGTGTGAGAATCCGGCCCAGCCCAGCTCAGTGCAATACAGGAGTAGCCTCGCCGTCATCCCCGCCCCCCTCCCCCTCAGAGGGTAGCGGGGAATACAACTCTCCACTTGTTCCCTCCGACTCACTCTGTGACAACTGCCCCTCCACCGCCAATCCTTCCATACACAGAACTCGCCACGCCAGAAGGTCCTCCTGCAATTTTTCATCCCTCCTAGAACACTGCATATGCGTTTCTTCCGCCAGCGTCCATTCCCGCACATCCCTGAGCCATGTGTCAAGCTCCGGGGCTTTCCGCCCCATCCAGGTAATCGCGACCCTACGCCTAGCCAAAACTAGCATTAACTGCAGCAATTTATAGGATAATTTCCGTTTCCTCGGCTTGGGAACCAGGGCCAACAGGCAGTGTAGGGGTGTCCACTGGACCCGGAGGCCAGTGGCGGCTGCGACGCGGCTTACCACCCCAATCCAGAACCTCTCCACCAGCGGGCAATCCCAGGCCAAGTGCAAGAATCCTGCCCCTGCTGTGCCGCACCGAGGGCAGTTGTCCCCCCTGCCCGTTCCAAATCGACTCAGCGACTTCGGGGTAAGATAGGTGCGGTGCATAAAGTTAAAATGGGTGAGCTTGAATCGCGCGTTTCAGGATACTCGCCTCGTCAAGGCTCCGATTCGCGTTCGTTGCCCTTGATCTAATGGCTCTCCCAAGTCCGCTTCCCAGGCCGCCCACGCCGGAGGCTCCGGAGGAGCCGAGTCGCGTTTCATTTCCGCATATAGCAACGCAATCAATCTGCGGCCCCGGCCGCACGTCCGCATTACATGAAGGGTCTGAGTCATCGGAGGTATCTCCGGGCACTGCTGCCAGACCGATCGCACCACCGCACGCAGTCCCTGATAATGTAGATATTGTCCCCCTCTAAGGCCATAAAATTCCTCCGCTTGTTCAAAGGACAGGAAGGTTTCCGAGGGGTACAGATCTGCCAGCACTTCACAACCCCCCTCTTTCCAGTCCCGGTAGGACATCTGGGGGCCAGTATCCAGATTGGTAAATCCCGATGGAAGGGCGCCGCACCCAAGACCCGTTCGATAAAACGCTGCCATACCTGTGCTGTATGTTTCACCACGTAGGGCAACGCAGCGTCCGCTCCCGACCCCCTCATCAAAGCCAATTGAAGTTCCTTCGCTGTGGCCCTTCCCGCCAATAACCTCGTCTCCCACACATCTGTGTCTGCAAACCATCTGGCTGCTGGGAGAAGCTGCGCTGCATAATAATATAAGTCGAAGCGTGGGGCCTCCTATCCCCCCAAACAACAAATTTAAACGAGGGTCAAAGTGAGGGACTTGGTTTAAGGACTGAAACACCTCCAATCCCAAAAGTACACAATGAAACCAACAAGAAGGTGCACAGTCCGTAGAAAAATAGCAAAACAGTAGTTAATGTAGAGAAACACGAGAGATCCTACAAATAATTGAGACAAGCCCTCCGCAGGAGGTAGGAGTCCATCAGCCCACCCTTATTGGCGGAGCCTCGTCATCTGGTACTCCTGGGAAACGCTGTCTTGGCCCATAAATGCAGATCCCCAGGGACTCTGCCTAGGTGCACCGGACAGTGATAACCCAAAAGAAAATCAACTCCTGCCAGGGTCTGTGCCCAAGTAGTTGAGGGCTCCAGTGATGTGCAGTGCAAAGAAGTGAAGTGAAGTTAAAAATGAATACTTGGTCAAAAAATATGTTTAATGGGAATCAACCAAGTTTCATGACTAAAAGAACCTATAGTCTGTCATATATTTCTACAGGCTAGTCTTTGGTTCATGTGAGCGTGTGGTCGACATGTTTCAGCCGCTAAGGTAAATTTACCCGGCTTTCTTCAGGACCGAAAAAAAGTGCTACTGCAAAACTAATGAAAAAGTGATAAACCTATACCCATACACCAAATGTGAATGTGGGATACCGGTGTGGCAATTGCCACCCTACCAAAAAAGGCTCAAACTAGAGCGTAAGAACGATGTCTTCATTCCTAAAAAAGAAAAATATATATGAGAACCTCATGTATATCAAAACACAACTACTGATAGCCACAGGGTAAAGCTGATTCAGCATCACCTAGATCAACAATAAAACTCCATAATGATGTTTCTAAATACTAAATTAGTATAGAAATTTGAAAAACACTCACCCAGCTTTGTGTGGGAGAAAAGCCTCACCTCACCCGGCTGACTGCTCGGAGAAGGAGGCACCGCTCTGTTTAAATGTGGAGAAAGAAAACAAGACAGATTGCCAAAGGATGCCCGTCTGTTCAAAACTCAACACACATATTTTAAACAAATTAAAAAGGAACCCAAATTAATTAAAAAAGTCCGAGACCTCGTGACCGCCCATCTGAATAATGTTAAGGAGATGTCACTTTGAAACGTTCTATCTGACAACTAATTTGGCCATGGTCAGAAAATACAATAAGTGATTGTAATTATGTGGTGAAAGAGCTGTCAACAGAATTCTAACAGCTAATTCTGTTTCAGAAAACAAAGGGCATGCTATCTTCCCCTTGCTTATCCGTCAGCATCTCTGACTAGCTTGCTGTCTGAAAAACCTTTGATCGAACGGAGAGGGTGCTACTTAGTAGCAATCGTATCAGACAAGCGCGTTCTAGAGTTGCAGTCAAAAGTACGTGCAATCTTGATAGAAATAAGTCAAAGACCCCATGCCTAGGTCTATAAAGTTAGCTTAATGTCTCTTAAAGACTGAAGGACCTGTAAGGCTTCTTATATGACCTGGGGCAAATCTAGCCACAAAAGGTTGGTGAGTAACAAAGGTGAAGAAGGAAACCAGCCCTGGGAAATATGGTCGAGGGTCAACCAGCCAGTTCTAAATCCAGGATTGTATTTTAAGGATAGTATCCAGAACTGGAGTGAACCACGAGCACAGGCCGCCTGCCTCCTCACCTGTCCGTCGATACCTCAGACTGGCTCACGAGCTGTCTGGGAGGCATCGACCGGATGGGGAGGCTGTTATTTGTAGTACTCAAGTGGGACGCAAATTGAATTCAGCTGTTTGTTCAGCTGTTTCTCTACTCGTACTGCACCGCGTCTATGCGAGGTATCGCGCATGCGCCTAAAATAGACGCTGACAAGAGTGCGCACGCGTTAGTGTCAGACACAGCGCTGGTGTCGCTTGTGATTATGAGTGTATTCCGAGCTGATCGGAATGGTCAGGACGATCAGGACAAGACACAACTATATAGGATCAGCCAACCGAATACGATGCGGTGTATAATGTGCATCCCACCCTTCCTCGGGCCTCGTGTGTCTAACGCGCATGCGTCGGGGAATAAAGGAATCAGCCCGCGCATGCGCTAGACATCGTAATATCACGGAGCCCTGTGTTTAATGCCAAACAGGTTAAGCAATCAAATGTATCTGAAATGTGGAGCACGGATGTAGTAGACTTGGCTACTTGTATATGGTTAAATGTAAATGATAAATTCTTGCAAAAAAGTGGTGATATGTAATCAGTAATTGCCACGAGCTCGGATGACCATAAGAAAAAGACCAACTACATTAGAGGTACAGTATAGAGCGGACTTTGTGAGTCTAACGAGCCCGCACAGGGAGGCCATGAAATCTTTCTAAGTAAGCCTAATACATGGGAATAACCTGGGTAGATGTAAAACCCAGTCATCAATATTACCCAATGAGGGCACTTACAACTTGCAATTTGGTCAGTTATGGATTATACCTTCTCTAGGAATAGGGAATTGAAAATATAGAGAAGGCACCTAAAGTGGCAAGGACACCATGAATGTGGCAGTTGGTGATGTATAATCCCTTCTTGAAGTACATGTAGTGTCAGTCTACAGTGCACAATCTCGTGAGACTATAAATCTCCGCATACTATGGGATGTCGTGATGGCATTTGATCAGTCGTCATACAACGATGTCTATAGAGAAGGGTATGTCTACTGAAACCTTGGGTGCCCACAAAGCTGTCAAGGTGTACATGTAACAAACGTTGGCTAAGGCTACTCGTAACGATAGAGTGACTGACCTAGATCAAACAACATTGTTTCCTGGAGTGATTAACATAGAGACAGTCTAACCGATTCAGGTATAGACCGAGGCCCATGGGATGTTGTCGTTCAGTCCTTTAGTATCAGTTTTCAACTTGAAAATCCATTTTTGTTCTTTAAGAAATAAGAACTGGGCAACGTCTGTTATGTGTTGAGGAATAAACGGGCGTTCGAGTACTAGCCACCTTAGATCCTCAGCCTTGTGTTTTTTGGCTAGAAAATGCTCCGTCATCCGAGTGGATTGTCTCACGCAGCGGATAGTACTTTTGTGCTCGCTAATGCGGAGTTTCACTTTGCGTGTGGTGTACCCTATGTAATGTAGGGAACACGGACACGTGATTCTGTAGATGACGCAGTCTGAATTGCAGTTCGTGTGGTTGTGTAATACCCAGGGACGTCCTGTGCCTATGTCCACCGAGACGGTCTTAGTGGTTTGCGGGCAGACACTACAAGTTCCGCAAGGGAAGTGGCCACGAACTGGGGGTAGTGACCACAATGTGTTCGTTTCAGCTGTGGGATGTGCCAGCGGTCTGGTATGGACCAGACTGTCGCGCAAACTAGGACCCCTCTTGAAGGCAAATAAGGGAGGCGAGATCTTGCCATCCGCTATGTTCAATATTTGCCAGTGTCTCCGTACTATTTTCTGTATTTGGCTGGACATAGTACAGAAAGTGGTGACGAATGTAAGTCTCTCATTAGTGGTCTTGAGCACATCAGTGTCCAGTAGGGCGTCACGATTGTTATTTGACGCCCGTTTCCAAGCTTTACGTACCAGACGTTTTGGATATTGCCGTGTTTCTAATTGTCTGGCAAGTGCCTCAGCATGTTTGTCAAACAGTTGTCTGGTCGAGCAGTTCCTGCGAACCCGCAGGAATTGGCCGACTGGAAGATTTTCTCGGAGTGCCCTCGGATGATGGCTATTAAAGGACAGCAACGAGTTTCTGGACATAGGTTTCTTATATAGTTCAGAACTCAGTGAGTTTTCATGAACAAAGATGGAGATATCCAGGAAGGCCAAACGATGTTTATTGTACTCAATGGTGAAACGCAAGTACGCATTCTGCTGGTTTAACCATGAGTGAAAAGCATGAATTTCGTCACTAGTGCCCCGCCAAACCACAAGGATGTCATCTATGTATCTCTTCCACAGCAACAAATGATGATCAAACAGCTGGTCGAGGAGGGGGAGGCAGAAGGATGGATAACTTCACAAGAGGCAAAATTCCTGGTGACCAACAACCCAGTGATGCCCTACTTCTACTGCCTCCCCAAAATTCACAAACAGCAACGACCGCCTCCTGGCCGTCCCATTATCTCCGGGATCGGCTCGCTGCTAGAACCTCTGTCCAAATTCGTAGACGTGTTTTTACGACCAATGGTCAGTGAGATGCCAACTTACCTTAAAGACACGTCAGACGTTCTACGACTCTTACCAGAGATAGAGTTCAACTCGGACACCGATCTCTTGGCTAGTTTGGACGTTGAGTCACTTTATACGTGTATCCCCCAGCTAGAGACCCTCGACACCATCAGAGGCCTTCTGGAAGCACGTTCTCTGGACAGCATCACCCCTGTACCTTTCATCATGGAGTGTGCCAGACTAGCCATGATGGAGAACTATTTCAAGTTTGAGGACCAGATCTTCCTCCAGACATCAGGGACTTCAATGGGCAGTGTTTTCGCGCCCAGCCTCGCCAACCTCTATGTCCATCTTTTCGAACAGGACATTGTACTCAACCACAGCAACCCGTATC
This sequence comes from Triturus cristatus, assembly GCF_964204655.1. Taxonomy (NCBI): domain Eukaryota; kingdom Metazoa; phylum Chordata; class Amphibia; order Caudata; family Salamandridae; genus Triturus; species Triturus cristatus. The sequence goes on along the minus strand of NC_140581.1, from coordinate 365,149,757 downwards.
GTCATCATTTGTTGCTGTGGAAGAGATACATAGATGACATCCTTGTGGTTTGGCGGGGCACTAGTGACGAAGTTCATGCTTTTCACTCATGGTTAAACCAGCAGAATGCGTACTTGCGTTTCACCATTGAGTACAATAAACATCGTTTGGCCTTCCTGGATATCTCCATCTTTGTTCATGAAAACTCACTGAGTTCTGAACTATATAAGAAACCTATGTCCAGAAACTCGTTGCTGTCCTTTAATAGCCATCATCCGAGGGCACTCCGAGAAAATCTTCCAGTCGGCCAATTCCTGCGGGTTCGCAGGAACTGCTCGACCAGACAACTGTTTGACAAACATGCTGAGGCACTTGCCAGACAATTAGAAACACGGCAATATCCAAAACGTCTGGTACGTAAAGCTTGGAAACGGGCGTCAAATAACAATCGTGACGCCCTACTGGACACTGATGTGCTCAAGACCACTAATGAGAGACTTACATTCGTCACCACTTTCTGTACTATGTCCAGCCAAATACAGAAAATAGTACGGAGACACTGGCAAATATTGAACATAGCGGATGGCAAGATCTCGCCTCCCTTATTTGCCTTCAAGAGGGGTCCTAGTTTGCGCGACAGTCTTGTCCATACCAGACCGCTGGCACATCCCACAGCTGAAACGAACACATTGTGGTCACTACCCCCAGTTCGTGGCCACTTCCCTTGCGGAACTTGTAGTGTCTGCCCGCAAACCACTAAGACCGTCTCGGTGGACATAGGCACAGGACGTCCCTGGGTATTACACAACCACACGAACTGCAATTCAGACTGCGTCATCTACAGAATCACGTGTCCGTGTTCCCTACATTACATAGGGTACACCACACGCAAAGTGAAACTCCGCATTAGCGAGCACAAAAGTACTATCCGCTGCGTGAGACAATCCACTCGGATGACGGAGCATTTTCTAGCCAAAAAACACAAGGCTGAGGATCTAAGGTGGCTAGTACTCGAACGCCCGTTTATTCCTCAACACATAACAGACGTTGCCCAGTTCTTATTTCTTAAAGAACAAAAATGGATTTTCAAGTTGAAAACTGATACTAAAGGACTGAACGACAACATCCCATGGGCCTCGGTCTATACCTGAATCGGTTAGACTGTCTCTATGTTAATCACTCCAGGAAACAATGTTGTTTGATCTAGGTCAGTCACTCTATCGTTACGAGTAGCCTTAGCCAACGTTTGTTACATATACACCTTGACAGCTTTGTGGGCACCCAAGGTTTCAGTAGACATACCCTTCTCTATAGACATCGTTGTATGTCGACTGATCAAATGCCATCACGACATCCCATAGTATGCGGAGATTTATAGTCTCACGAGATTGTGCACTGTAGACTGACACTACATGTACTTCAAGAAGGGATTATACATCACCAACTGCCACATTCATGGTGTCCTTGCCACTTTAGGTGCCTTCTCTATATTTTCAATTCCCTATTCCTAGAGAAGGTATAATCCATAACTGACCAAATTGCAAGATGTAAGTGCCCTCATTGGGTAATATTGATGACTGGGTTTTACATCTACCCAGGTTATTCCCATGTATTAGGCTTACTTAGAAAGATTTCATGGCCTCCCTGTGCGGGCTCGTTAGACTCACAAAGTCCGCTCTATACTGTACCTCTAATGTAGTTGGTCTTTTTCTTATGGTCATCCGAGCTCGTGGCAATTACTGATTACATATCACCACTTTTTTGCAAGAATTTATCATTTACATTTAACCATATACAAGTAGCCAAGTCTACTACATCCGTGCTCCACATTTCAGATACATTTGATTGCTTAACCTGTTTGGCATTAAACACAGGGCTCCGTGATATTACGATGTCTAGCGCATGCGCGGGCTGATTCCTTTATTCCCCGACGCATGCGCGTTAGACACACGAGGCCCGAGGAAGGGTGGGATGCACATTATACACCGCATCGTATTCGGTTGGCTGATCCTATATAGTTGTGTCTTGTCCTGATCGTCCTGACCATTCCGATCAGCTCGGAATACACTCATAATCACAAGCGACACCAGCGCTGTGTCTGACACTAACGCGTGCGCACTCTTGTCAGCGTCTATTTTAGGCGCATGCGCGATACCTCGCATAGACGCGGTGCAGTACGAGTAGAGAAACAGCTGAACAAACAGCTGAATTCAATTTGCGTCCCACTTGAGTACTACAAATAACAGCCTCCCCATCCGGTCGATGCCTCCCAGACAGCTCGTGAGCCAGTCTGAGGTATCGACGGACAGGTGAGGAGGCAGGCGGCCTGTGCTCGTGGTTCACTCCAGTTCTGGATACTATCCTTAAAATACAATCCTGGATTTAGAACTGGCTGGTTGACCCTCGACCATATTTCCCAGGGCTGGTTTCCTTCTTCACCTTTGTTACTCACCAACCTTTTGTGGCTAGATTTGCCCCAGGTCATATAAGAAGCCTTACAGGTCCTTCAGTCTTTAAGAGACATTAAGCTAACTTTATAGACCTAGGCATGGGGTCTTTGACTTATTTCTATCAAGATTGCACGTACTTTTGACTGCAACTCTAGAACGCGCTTGTCTGATACGATTGCTACTAAGTAGCACCCTCTCCGTTCGATCAAAGGTTTTTCAGACAGCAAGCTAGTCAGAGATGCTGACGGATAAGCAAGGGGAAGATAGCATGCCCTTTGTTTTCTGAAACAGAATTAGCTGTTAGAATTCTGTTGACAGCTCTTTCACCACATAATTACAATCACTTATTGTATTTTCTGACCATGGCCAAATTAGTTGTCAGATAGAACGTTTCAAAGTGACATCTCCTTAACATTATTCAGATGGGCGGTCACGAGGTCTCGGACTTTTTTAATTAATTTGGGTTCCTTTTTAATTTGTTTAAAATATGTGTGTTGAGTTTTGAACAGACGGGCATCCTTTGGCAATCTGTCTTGTTTTCTTTCTCCACATTTAAACAGAGCGGTGCCTCCTTCTCCGAGCAGTCAGCCGGGTGAGGTGAGGCTTTTCTCCCACACAAAGCTGGGTGAGTGTTTTTCAAATTTGTATACTAATTTAGTATTTAGAAACATCATTATGGAGTTTTATTGTTGATCTAGGTGATGCTGAATCAGCTTTACCCTGTGGCTATCAGTAGTTGTGTTTTGATATACATGAGGTTCTCATATATATTTTTCTTTTTTAGGAATGAAGACATCGTTCTTACGCTCTAGTTTGAGCCTTTTTTGGTAGGGTGGCAATTGCCACACCGGTATCCCACATTCACATTTGGTGTATGGGTATAGGTTTATCACTTTTTCATTAGTTTTGCAGTAGCACTTTTTTTCGGTCCTGAAGAAAGCCGGGTAAATTTACCTTAGCGGCTGAAACATGTCGACCACACGCTCACATGAACCAAAGACTAGCCTGTAGAAATATATGACAGACTATAGGTTCTTTTAGTCATGAAACTTGGTTGATTCCCATTAAACATATTTTTTGACCAAGTATTCATTTTTAACTTCACTTCACTTCTTTGCACTGCACATCACTGGAGCCCTCAACTACTTGGGCACAGACCCTGGCAGGAGTTGATTTTCTTTTGGGTTATCACTGTCCGGTGCACCTAGGCAGAGTCCCTGGGGATCTGCATTTATGGGCCAAGACAGCGTTTCCCAGGAGTACCAGATGACGAGGCTCCGCCAATAAGGGTGGGCTGATGGACTCCTACCTCCTGCGGAGGGCTTGTCTCAATTATTTGTAGGATCTCTCGTGTTTCTCTACATTAACTACTGTTTTGCTATTTTTCTACGGACTGTGCACCTTCTTGTTGGTTTCATTGCCTCCTATCCCCCCTCCGCAAAGGAGCGGACGACCGTCCTGAGGGCCACCCTACTGCGTCCCCCCGCCCAAAGCAGGGACGTCAGCATCGAATTGAGGGTTCGGAAGACCCTAGGAGGGAGAGGGCACAGCGTATTCTGGAGGACGTACAATGTCCTCGGCAGCATTACCATCTTAGCTACAGCTAAGCGTCCCATTAGGGAAAGCGGCAGGGTGTTCCAAAACGTCACAGACTGTCGAAGTGAAGCAATCACCCGGTCTATATTCCGTGCGAGCGCCAATCCCTCCATGGCTGCCACTTGAATACCTAAATACCGGAAACTTGTTAGTTCCCAGCGCAACCCAAGCACCGGCAGGTCCTCGCAGGGCACTGCATCAAAGCCCGAAAGCGGGAAGATAAGAGATTTACTACGGTTGATTCTCAGGCCCGACGCCTCCCCAAAACGGTCCAGGTGGTGCAGCAAGACTGGACGCGCCTCTGTCGGTGCTCTCAGATAAAACTCCATACAGAACTTCTCAGATTTTTCAGACGCATTCGCCTCCAAGCCTTTTTCCAACTGCACCCCACTCCTGAACAAATTAAAAACACTCCTTTTCGACCACCATCTAATTTCTCCCCTTCAGCGGGAATGATCCCATCTGAAATAATCACCTTTGAAAAAATGGTTCTAAAAGATCTCGCCATTATCCAGAACAACAAACACTTCATTCCTTTCAATCTTACATTGAAAGAAAAATTAGCAATCGGTCAACTCAAAGAGAAAGACTCGCTAATCATTAAAAGCGCAGACAAAGGTGGTGGCATAGTCCTACAAGAAAAGGCAGCCTACGTCGCTGAAATTCAACGACAGTTGGACAATAAAGATCATTACTTGATACTGGCAAAAAATCCCACAAAAGAAATTCAGGAGCTAATCCATAAAGTAACAACAGATGGCCTCAGCACTGGGTTTCTTTCCAAAAAAGAATTCATCTACCTGAATGTGAAAACTCCACGAACCCCAGTCATATATACACTACCCAAAATTCATAAAAACACTACCAACCCCCCAGGCCGTCCCATTGTTTCAGCCTGCGGCTCCATCTTAGAACCATTAGGTGCATGCGTAGACTTCTTTATAAAAGAATTTGTTCCTAAAACACAATGCTACGTGAGGGATTCAATGGCAATGATCAATCTCGTTGAACATCATCCATACAACCCAGCATATGAAACACTATGCACTATGGATGTTGAATCACTATATACCAACATACCACAGACAACCGCCCTGTTAGCAATTAAAAAGATTCTCGACACAAGACCACGTCCCCATGCTGTTCCTACCACGTTTATTTTGCAACTCCTAGAAATCTGCCTCACACGAAACTTTTTTCTTTTTGACAACACCTACTACCAACAGATCAAAGGAACCTCAATGGGCGCAATTTTTGCCCCAAATCTGGCAGTTCTGTTTATGGACCAACTAGAATCCAATGTCATTCTCACTGATTCCAACCCTTTCTTCCCATGCATTTGCCTTTGGCGCAGGTATATAGATGACATCTTTATAATCTGGCAGGAGAACACAGAATCCATAACATCTTTTGTACACTGGATGAATAATAACTGTTCAGGTTTATCATTCACTGTCACGACTGACAAAGAATCCATTGCCTTCTTGGACCTTACAATATTCCACTGTGAAGGGGAATTACTAACACGACTGTACCGGAAACCAACAGAGCATAATACTCTACTGAATTACACAAGCAACCACCCTAGGGCCCTCAGAGATTCACTGCCCTATTCCCAGTTCCTGAGAATAAGGAGAAATTGCTCTTGCAAGACCGACTATTTTAGAGAAGCAAACTATCTCTCCTCAAAATTGAAAGCAAGAGGCTACCCAAAGGGAATCATTAAAAATGCCTCTAAACGTGCTTGGTACTGTCCGAGGGAAATTCTGCTAACCCCCAAACCAAAAAAACAAACTGAACGATTAGCCTGTGTAACCACTTTCTCGCCAGTCTCAAACAAACTGAGAAAAATGATACTCCTTCACTGGCCCATCTTGAATGCAGGAACACTGACATTAGACAAACCACTTTTTGCCTTTAAAAAGAACAAAAATCTAAAGGATCACCTGATCCGCGCGGCTCTGCCCTCCACTGTCAACACTTCTACTCTCGAGGGCACCTGGGGCCTCCCGCCCATCCTAGGGCATTTCAAATGCAGAAATTGTAATGTTTGTGTGTTTTCAATGGAAGGTAAAAGTTTCACCTTTAACAACATCACAGCAATCTGTAATTCCTTTTCTAACTGCAACACTGCAAATGTAATTTACCTCATCATGTGTCCATGCCAAAAGATCTATATAGGCCAAACTACGCAGAAAGTAAAAACAAGAATCTGCCAGCACAGAAGCCGAATCAGGTGCAAGACTCCGAATGCGCCACTAGTTGATCACTTCGTAGAGGCCAATCACAATGAGGACGACATTCGCTGGACAGTGTTGAAAGTGCTTAAACTACCACCACGTGGAGGCAACATGGCCCAGATCTTAAACAAAGAGGAACTGAAAGCAATTATCACATATGACTCAATCCGAAAAGGCCTAAATAGGTCTGAAGATTGGACAACGCTCCTTTAAACATATTCCTTGAATAACAGAATCTGTGTTACTTATAAGTCCAGACATACATTTTACATGTAAATTGTTCGTAATTTTTTGAATGTAATGCATTTTAACTTGTTGTCACGACCTGTTTCACTCACAAATCACCGGGATTGTTGTAACTTTATTGAATCATACACCACTTCCTCCCAATTCAAAATGGCCCCCGCATTGCATTGACACAGCCCTTCTTCCATTTCTATCGTTCGTTTCTCATAAACCAATCCTCACCCGTCCTAGACCAGTCAGCATTGTCGACTGTCTTGGACACCCCATTGCGGCTGCAAGACACGGACGAGGTAAGCGCTTGCCTAGCGTACACCGGTTGTCCCCCTCCCTATTTTCACTCTACTAACGGGATTCCACCTCCATTTAGCAGAACGCTGTGAGAAGTTGGCCTGATGTATGATGTCACTAGTTCTAGTGTACACCTTATATCAGTCCAAATACCCTTATGGTGATTGGTTGTAAAGTCAACCTTATAGACCAGCTATCCTAGTGGTAGCATGGACAAGAGCAGTCTTAGGCTAAACTCTGAATGGCATGTGAAGCCAGCTGTGATACCATATATAATCCCTTGAATACCAAATGAAAGGACACCACAACAGATATATATATATATAATAAAGTGTATTTATTCTAGTCAAACCCTCAGCACTCTTTATGAGATTAGAGGTAAGTACAACACAGTCTTATTTAAGCATACATTAAGTCACACAGGTAAGTAATACAGTTAGGCCCTAGGGGCCACGCAAACCATATACTAAGTAAGTGGTATAAGAACCACTGTCACGGAAACAGAATAGGCCTAGGCCTAGGGAATCGCTGGGGCTACACTACACTAGCGTTAGTTAGGAAGTGGGAGGCCCACGGGATTCGTGTGCAGAGTGGAAACACTCACGCGTAATGCGTAAAAGTCAATAGCAATAGTACAGTTTAGAAAACGGTAGATTTAGGACACTTCCGGAGTAGCTAGGAAGTTGAGACTTGAAAACTAGACACTAGGATAGTCACTATCCTGATGAGCACCGGAGTACCCAAGTTACCTAGCCCACAGGCTGCGAGTGCATAGGGGTGAAGATGCTTCGTTTTCGTCGTCGACTCCTATGGATGCCTGAAGAAAGATGCTGACAGGCAGTCAGTGAAGAGTGTCCGGTGGATCCCAAGGCTGGGATCAAGAAGAGAAGAAGCCTGCAAGCAGAAGGGACAGAGTCAAGGTCACTAGCCAGTGACCACGTGGAACCAGGCGATGTCGTGAAGATTGCAGGTGAAGGTGAAGCTTGTCGCTGCAGCCAGGAGGACCAGGAAGCGTCGTGGACGACCAGGACCAGGAGGCGAGCTGTCCCACGACGGCTCTTGCTGTCGGCGGCGTCGAAGTTGGACTAGGACTCACCAAGCCTTGGCAAGCGGAACCCACGAAGAATGAAGGACTTGCTTCTGGTGCAGACCAGGAAGGTCTGGGGTGCTTCTTCTTTGCAGAGAAGCGGGAGCCAGTCTGGAGGAGCCAAACCAGCGCAGAAGATTTCAGGGTGCGTCGTCACAAAGGCCACTAGCCAGCGGGCAAGCAACCGGACAGACGCGGCAAGCAGGAAAATGCTGAAGGGCCCCACGCAGGACTCGTGGAGTGTGGGGGGCTGATCTTCGGTGCAGATGGTGCTTGGGGTTGGGGCTTCTCAATCCCCGGTGCACAACTTCGAGGGTACCTCAGAAGCTGCGCTTTAAGTTACTAGCCACTTTTTCCAGGTAGCCGGTCGCTCGTCGCCTCCACGGATCTCAGCTCTGCTGTAGATGTGGATCAGGGTCGGAGAAGTCTGGAAGTCAAGGCTCTGGTCAGGCTCTGCAGTCGGTTCCTCGTAGAACGTGGACAAAGCAAAGGGTAGTCTCTTGATGGTGCCTGTTTGCACAGGGTAGCCACTCCTTGGCTACAAGGGAGATTCTTCAGTCTTCTTCTTTCGTCGAATGTCGAAGGTCCAGAGTTTCTGTTCAGATTTGCAGGTTCAGGATAATCTAAAGTCTTGAGGCCCAACTCCCACTCTTATACTAATCTGGGGGGCTGGGATACCTGCTAGGTCACGCCTTATGGGTGGGACCTGGGAGGGGGTGGTTACACCCACTTCCCTTTGTCCAGTTTCGTGCCAGAGCTGGGGCTGAAGTGCCCCAGCGCCGGTTTGAACTGGACTATGCAAGGAACACCTTGTGTGCCCCAGGCATGTCTCATTCCTTTCAGCCCTCCCTGCCCCAATACACTAAAGTCTGTCTGGGGAGGTGCTAGCACCTCCCCAAGCAGGAAACCTATTGTCCAAGCCTCCCTTGCCAGGATCACTCCCAGCAGCAGGGGGTCAGACTCGTGTCTGTGGCAGCAGCATCCATTTTGTGATGCTGAGGCTTTGGTTAGAGTTAAACAGCAAAGTAGGATTTTAACATGTCTCTCCCTCTAGAAGGGAGGAATAATATCCTCATCACCAGAAATGGTATGGGGGTATTATTCCAAAGTGTTAGACACCTTACACGACAGGTTTTGATAAAGCCAAACCATAGTTACCATAACCGTTTAAGATTATAAGGCACTTTAAGAGTATATGGTAGGCTATATCATAGAACAGCTATAAGGACATGGTTCCGAAAGCTGCAGACAGGCTCAGCTCATGCTAGAGCACCATCTCACATGTTACCAAGCACTCTTCCTCCAGGATTGTTAAGGCCTGCCATAGGAGTGACTGATAGGTACACATGTGTCTATATGTAAGTTAGGTATAGGAATACTACACCTAAGCAAGGGGTGATTACACGACCTTGCCCCAGCTGAGTGATCAGCCAGTTGTGTCAAAATGGAAGGCCAGGCCAGGGGTGGCATAATACATGCTGCAGCCCCTGGGAGGCCTAGGGTACACCTATGCCCTGGGTACCTAGGGTACACTGTACAGAGTCCAATAAGGTGATCCTTACCAATTGGTTATGTACCTAGGGTACATGGAGTCCATTTTAAAGAGAGAGCAGACAGCCTGAGACCCTGAATGGCAGGCTCTCAGGCCAACTAAGTCGAAAAACCAGCTAGACACTAGGCAAAAAGTTGGGGGTAACCATAGTCAGATATCCACCTTCCTACAAACGCGGACAGCCATCGTAGCTGCCGGCTGAATATTGGATATAGACGCACCTCATCAGTCTTCCCTGAAACAACAGCGTGCCGCTTTTATCATTCCAATCACGGTAAGCCCTTCTCTTGTCCCGCACAGAAGCCCCCCCTGTCAGGAGATTCGCGGTCAGTTCACCAATTGCCGCATGCCAATTTTATTTCCTTTTCTTCCGCCATCAGCGCTTCAAATACTACGGACAGCACAGGTAGCTGCCACTCTGCTTCAAGACCCAGACGCGCTCCTCATTCCCTGACTCTAAAGCGTGTCTCCCTTTTTCGACGGTAAGCAGGCTCTCCTTTAAGACTCCCTCGTGGCCACCCACTTAGTTCAGTTCTAACCAATGTGCGGTTTCAGATATCACAACGCGGCTGACCACATGAGCTGCATCGTCCTGCAGCAAGAAGAATATCACCTCCTTGGAGATACAATCTACCTTTCTATTCCACCCAAGCCCCTCCCCTAGGTATTTATCCTTTCAGTCCACTCTGATGCTATGCACGGTTATCACTACCTCTTGACACCGGCGTCTTGCACCGCATGACAGTTAGGCGCACTAATTACCGTTTCTTCTCATGCACCATTTTCTTCACAATTAAGTCACAGGCCTTACCCATCACCTGTCACCTTGTCTAGCATCCACCTCCAGCATAAGTGCGTCGCCGTACAAATTATCTCACCAAGTCTCTTCATCACTTGTTTATTCCCATCACCAATTGTCGCATGCGGCTCCACTCCTGAGCACATAAATGACAATTGACATGTTGTCTTTCTGAGTACGCAAATGCTGACTTTTTGTATTTTTATTCTCTCCTTCCTTTTATTCAATGTTCATAGGCGTTATAATTCTACCAGGCATTACTTTGTTGACATATCCTTTAGTCCTGATGATGATCCCTGTATACTAGGAGCTAGGGATCGAAACGTTACGTCGACTTGTTATAATAGTTCCACATTATGGCAATTGTTTAAATGTACCGTGGATACTATTGGCTAGAGCTTACCTGAAGTCGCTCATTGTATTGTAAGCCCCCATGATCGCTCCAAAATGTGTTTGCCTGTTACCAATTTGTAATTGCCTCTCACTTCTTGGCCTTTCTTTTCCTCTCTCTGTTGAAAACTCGGTACAGGACTGTGCCCTTGTTTCATCAGCCTTTTCAATTTTTACTTACATTTCTTTGACTATTTAAGATTAAATGCTCCTCTGTCCGGCTGGACACAGGAGGAACTCACATAGGTCTCATTGAAGTCTATGCAGAATCATTACTTCCTAACTAAAATTAAGCTAGGGACTTTTGTTAACAAAATAACTCAGATAAAACAAGGCATCATCTGCATAGAGCGATATTACATTTCGCGTATCCCCCACCTGGATTCCCCATTGCTCCATTTCCGCCCGGATCGTAACTGCGAACGGCTCAATTGCAAGCGCGAAAAGTAGCGGCGAGAGGGGGCATCCCTGTCTCGTGCCCCGTCCCAGCCGCCACTCCCCCGATACCGCGGCACCCAGGCGCACCCTCGCCCTCGGAGCGCTGTATAAAATCTGTATCCACCGGCGAAATTTGGGCCCTAAGCCCACCCTCCGAAGGACCTCCTGCAAGTATGCCCTTGGCCAGATCAATAGAGACCAATACCGTCCGTTCTTCCCTACCACTCACTTCATGCTGAATGTGGTTCAGGCGTCTGAGATTCATTGCCGTATTCCTCCCCGGGATGAACCCACATTGGTCCTGGTGCACTAAATGCCCCATATGTGGAGCCAGCCTAGTGGCCAACAATTTCGTTAGGACTTTGACGTCCGTATTCAACATGGTGATCGGGCGGTAGGACGATGGATCATACTTATCTCCCCCTGGTTTGAGGATCATACAAATTTCTCCTTGGGCCATGGTCTGTGAGAGGTCACCCCTCTCCAACGTCTCATGAAATACTTGCAACAGAAGCGGGGCCAACTCATCCTGGAACTCTTGGTAGAACTCCGAGGGGAAACCATCACTGCCGGGCGATTTAGCACGCGACAAGCTGGCCAGCGCTCCGCGGACCTCTGCCAATGACAAGCCCTCCTCCAATCCTTCCGGATCCGAGTCCGCCAGGGTCAGCAAACTCAGCCCTTGGAGGTATGGCAAGTATTGGGCCTCTGAGATATCTGGAGCCGCCTCGTACACCTGCCGCAAATGAGTCTGGAGTACCCCCAGTATCTCCTGTTCCGAGTACACCACTCGGCCGGTGGAATCCCGCAGGGCCACGATACGCTCGGGGGTCTGCTCTCTCCGCAGGATCCATGCCAACAGCTGCCCCGATTTATCCCCCTCTCTATGGAGGCGCTGCCTATATTGTCCCAGAGTGAATTTGTCCAATCTATCTAAGGTGTCCTGCACCCTTGTCCACGCCTCCCCTTCCTCCCGCTGTTGCGCCTCATTGGGGTCCTCCACCCTCTGAATCTGTCGGAGGAACTCCTCCTCTTTTTGTAGATCCCGGAGAAGCTGTTTCCGGACCCCGTAGGTGAGCCCCATACATGCACCCCTCACCACCGCCTTCAGGGCTTCCCATTTTGTGGCCACCGCAATGTCTCCTGTTCCCCAATTGAGGTCCACATAGTCCCCTATGGCTGCTGCCACACGGGCCCTCCCCACCTGGTCCCGGAGGAGGTCCGCCGGAAGCCTCCAAGTAGGAAGATGGACCACCGGAGGTCCCCACTGGACCACGCACGCCACTGGTGAGTGATCCGATAAAAAGCGAGCCAGGTGGGTGACCTCCACTGACATACCCCGCCTCTCATCCGCCACCAAGACCCGATCCAGCCGACTATAGGTGTTGTGCGTGGGAGAGAAGCAGGTGAACACCCTCTGTGTGGGGTTCTTTTGACGCCAAACATCCACCACCCCTAAGTTTTCCATCACTTTTTTGAGTTGGTCAGTCATACGTGGTTTTGTCCCCTGCCGAGGGGGCACCCTGTCCAGTACCGGATCCAGGACACAATTGAAATCTCCACACCAGAGTATCGGGGTCCCCAGATCATAAGTCAAGACGTCCTGCAAGGCCCTAAAAAATGCGGGGTCATCTATATTTGGCGCATAGGAATTTAAAAGGACTATTTCCCTGCCATCTAATCGCGCCCGGAGGAGCAGGTATCGGCCTTCGATGTCCGCCTCCACATATTGGATGGCGAACGGCACCCCCAGCACCACCCAAATCAGGATCCCCCTGGCGTATGTAGAAAAGGACGCATGAAACAACTGCCCCCGCCATTTTTTCCCCAACTTCTGCGCCACTTCATCCACGAAATGGGTCTCCTGGAGGCACGCTATCGACACTTTGTGCCGTTTAAGGAAGGAGAGGACCCTGCATCTCTTTGTGCATGAGCCGAGCCCCCTCACATTCCAGCTCAAAAACTTGTATCCCATGACCTCTTCATCACTCCACCGCGCCATGGCCAACGTGTCCCAGCGTAGGCCCCCTCTGGTACCTGACCTGCAATACGACTGATGTCATCAACTTTCCCCTCTAACATCCCCCCCAACAATACCCCCCTCCCCCCTCCCACGAGCACTATACCAGCAACAACCAAACATGCCAATGTGCCCTTACCCCGCTGGTGCCAGGACGTACACAGCCACCCCATTCACACAACCAAACTATTCCCCCCCACTCAAACCGCCACTCCCCCCCCCCCGCCCCGACCCCCGTTCTGACCCCGTTACCAACCATGCATTTCAGGCGCGACCTGACCGATTCCCCACTAAGCACCCAGTCCCCCCACCTACCTCCCTCCCTCCCCTGCTTCTCTAATGCCACAGGAACGGTAAATCCCTCTTGGATCCAGTCATCAGCCCCACCCCACCTAATGCGGGCACCTCAACCACGGCTAGCGTCCTGTCCTTTCCCAGACTCTTCCCACGCCTGGACTCTATGTCCCTTCAAGACGTCACCCCCCGGACAGGAGTCCCAACCCCCACAGTTTCCGGTATCGCCAAGGTTGCGGCCAGGACCTCTCCCTCCGAGGCCAGCAGTGTGTCCGGGACCAAGATTTCTTCGGGGCACGCCGGGTGCACCGACAAAGGCTCCGGCCCCTCCTCTGCTCCCGCCGGTCCCAACTGCAGAGCCCCATCCGCTCCCACTGTAACTCTGCTTCCATCCTGGCTCGCCACCGGCTCCGATATATGCCTACGCCTGGCGGGATGTTTCCGCTGTGGCCGCCTGCCCCACGGGGGCCTCTCTCCACTTCCGGTGGGACATCTTCTCCCTGGGCCACCAACCATTCCCAGACCTCTCCCGGGGTCTCGAAGAAGTGGGCTTTTCCCTGAGACAGTACCTTCAGTTTGGCAGGATAGAGCAGCATGTATTGCAGGTTCATCGTCCGTAGCTTCTGTATAACCCCCAAGAATGACTTTCGTTGCTCCTGCACCTGCTGCGTATAGTCCGGGTAAATTGAGATCTTGCTGTTCTCATACGTAAGATTCGCCACCTCCCTCGCCGCCTTTAATGTCAGTAATGTTGAAAGCGCTCTCCCCCAATAATGTGCACTCCAGAGCAAACATCGTAATGAGGCACTAACTTGTGTCAGAAATGGGCACCAGTGGGTGTTCAATGAGGTACATAGTGAGGGGGGCCCATATGTCTTGTGGTCTGGAAGGCGCTGGCAATAATTCAGCATATGTATTTAGTTGTTCCTGCCATAAAATCAGGTCTGTAAGCCATTCCTTAAATGTTGGTGCTCTGCCTCTGTCCCACCTGCAAGCCACCCTACGTCTGGCCAGTACCATGCTAAAGGCGACAAATTTTCGATGGGCAGCTGGTATCACCTCTGCATACCCCAATAATGCAAGCAACGGGGACATCGGTATTTCTAGAAGAGTCATGTGTTCCAAAGCTTCAAACGCTTGTTGCCAGTATAAGTGTACTGCCCCATAATCCCATGACAAATGGAAGAAATCAGCTGTGTGCCTTGCATCTATCACAGCGAGCATTGTCGCGCAGTCCATAGCCGTGCAATCGAGCAGGTGTATAATATAAGCGGTGCAAAAATGTATAGTGTGTAATGCGTAGTCGACTGTTCGAGGAAACAGTTTCGGTCTGTTTGCAGCAATAGTCCCACTGTTGGTCTGTGATGTCTTCCCCCAATTCCGCGCTCCATTTACCGCGTGCCGTACAAGGAGTGTAATCTAGTTCAGTGTATAGACTGTGGTATAAAGTAGACACGGGGTGCGCAGCCTCAGTTGTGCGCAGGGGCTAATGTAGGGGGCTCATTAGGGTATGCTGGTGTGTGCGCCTGTATACCCTGCCGCAGACGCGTGTTGAGAAAAATATCCATAGAGGACACCGGGGCTTTGTGAAAAAGTTGTGTCATGTCTTTGAATTTACCATTGATATAAAGGTCACCCCAGCAGGTGAGGTAGAACTTAGATTTGGTCTTGGAAAATATTCCCTCCAGGAGCAGTGGCATTTTGGTGTGATACGTAAGTGGGAGTAGCGGAGAATAGATCATCTGTGCCCCGAGTATACGGGAGAGGCATTGCCAGGCTTTAACCGTGCAATCAACAGATGATGGCCCTTCAGGTCGGGTCTCAGGGATTGACAAGATCACCCGTTCCAGCGGGATAGGATGTGCCAGCCAATGCTCCGTGGCCACCTGGGGTGTATATCTGGGGGGGTGAAACCAAAAGTGTGCAAAGTGGGCCTGAGCACACAAAAAATACAGTTCAAAATTGGGCATGTCAAACCCTCCACGGGAATAAGGGCGAGTAAGTATATCCCATTGTAGACGTGGTTATTTACCACCCCAAATCAACCGTATAAGTTCCAATCTGAGCTTATTAAAGAAAGCCTTTCCAGGGAAGAGCAGCATATTTAGGAAGAAATATAAGAATTTGGGGAGGATAATCATTTTTATAAGCGATATACGTCCCGCCATGGTGAGTGGAAGGTTTTTCATCTAGTGATGCAGCCTGTAATGTGTTCGAGAGCGCGGCCGTAATTACAGCGTAATAGTTCCTCCCGATCATTGGTAACTTGCACCCCTAAGTAGTTCACACCCTCGGTACACCACTCAATAGGGTAATCGGTAGAAAATGGCACCACCGCCGAAGTGAGTGGGAAGGTCTGGGATTTGGCCCAGTTAATAGTAATTCCCGAGAGTCCACCAAATTGAACAAACTCTCGCAGTAGCGGATAGAGATTTTGAACCGGGTTTTTTACATATAAAGTGGTGATATCCGCATACAGCGAAATTAATATGGGACGTAGGAAACATCTAAGGGCTTTTTCTTGGTGATGTTGTCGCAGTCTCGCCGCGAGGGGCTCGACTGCAAGGGCAAATAGCAGCGGGGAGAGAGGGCATCCTTGACGGGTGCCTCTCGTAAGCATGATGGTGGAGGAAGTATGACCATTTATTCGCACCCGAGCAGAGGGAGAAGTATAAAGAATGCATACCCACGAAATAAACCTAACAGGGAATCCCATGCATTGGAGTATGGTGAACAGGTAGTCCCATTCGACCGAATCAAAGTCTTTCGTGGCGTCTAAAAAGACAGCCACTAGTGCCAGCTGGGAATCAATATTATGCATAACAGAAAATAGCGTGCGCAGGTTATGGGAAGTCGCCAGTCCTGGTATAAAGCCACAAGTTCTCCATTAATAGGGTTAAGCGATTTGCCAGGAGTTTTGCGAGAATCTTGGCATCTGTGTTAATAAGAGATAGCGGCCTGTACAAATTGCAGTGATCTGCAGCTTTGCCTGGTTTTAAGAAGAGATAATGAGTGCTTCCCTCAGGAAGAATTTGAGCCTCCAGGGCCTCTTCGTAAACCTCACACAATATAGGTATCAACTGTTCAATATAGGACTTCTAGAAATCCACTGGTAGGCCGTCCGACCCCTGGGTTTTTCCGGATTTCATTTTCATGATCGCCTCACGGAACTCATCTTTCTCAAAAGGCGCAGCCAGAAACTCTCGTTGGGAATCACCCAGCCAGCCCAGAGCAATATCATTAAGAAAGGGGCTAAAGTACGGGAGGGCCGTTCGTCGGGTGGAGTACAGGGTCTCATAAAAGGAGGTAAACGTGTGAAGAATGTCACGACTATCCCTGTGGCGTGTGCCAGATGCATCGAGAACATCTATAACATAGTTAGAGAACCTATGTATTTGTATATCCTGGGCTAGTGCTCTACCTGGCCTCTCCCCTTCACCGTATCGACGCACCGTAAAATGTTTTCCCCGAAAACAAATCTCCCTTTCAGCAGTATCAGTGTACTCTGTAAGTTTGTCCCATAGCGCGGCTTTCTGCGTACCTGAAGGTTCGCGCCAAATATCCACCTCTATTTGTTTGAGCTCACCCTCTAGTCGGCTCAAACTGCGCCGTATGTTGCTGAGCACTCCAAAGCTCTTCACCATGCAAAATCCGCGAATTGTAACTTAAAAGCTTCCCAGAGAACGCTCATACTAGCTACTGAACCCTTGTTCCGGTCAAACAAAATTGGTAATCTCTTCTCCTAGCTCCTTCTGAAAGACCATGTCCAAGAGTGCCACGGGCACCAGTCTCCAACTAAAGGGGGAGGCTATGGAATTCGGAGGGAAGACCTGCAGGAGTACGGGCGCATGATCTGAGAATGTTATGGCCATGTGGATTGTGACATGATCCATGGCGCCACTCCACTTGAAATAATCCAGAAGTCAAGGCGAGACCAAGCAGCGCGGGCCGTGGTGTGGTACATGCCCTCCCATGCACCCCGGATAGTCATATCTCCACGCATCAATGAGCCTGTGTGCCGAGAGAAGTTGTGATAGGGTCTCCTGGTTCTTTGTGTAATGGTGAGGTTGAGGATGGGAGCAATCTAGTGTAGGACATAATGCCGTATTAAGATCCCCACCCCAAAGAAAGTGCGTAGAACCCACCTGTAGGATCTGCCCCCAAAGAGTTGTGTAGTAGTCGGGGTCATCGATATCAGGCCTATAACAACATGCCAGAGTAACTGATTGCGTTCCCAGGACTCCCCAAAGCAGGCAGTGTCTACCAGATTAGTCGCCCAGTGAGCCGCCCAAGACAAAGGGAATGCCTTTCTTTACCAGAATCAGCGTGCCCCTGGAGTATGTCGAGTAGGAGGAAAAGACTCTGACCGACGCCCATCTGTTACCAAAACAGGGCAACCTGTGGGGGTCTGTATGAGTCTCCTGGAGCATTGCTATATGTATATGATGTCTGTCGAGATATGCCAAAATTTGTCGACACTTACGTGGATCCCCCAAACCTCTGACATTCCATGTGAGCAGATTTATACGTAAGGGGTCAGCGTTCGCTGCCATAACAATGCCTTAGATGAATATCAAGTGATGTCACATAACTGCATTTGTATGTACATGTTACCATGTGTGTCATTGCAAACAACTGGCTATGCTTCATGTTGGAAACTCTATAATGCAATGAGAAAACCCAACCCACCTCCACCCACAACAGCACCCCAATCGTGCCGGGATCGTCCCACCCATTCAAGTCCCAATGAAACCATAACATTGCGCACCAAAAAGAAACTGAGCGTATTGACAACATAAAAAAAAAAAAAAAATTATAAGGGGAATTGCCCATGAGGGGGGTCGCCAGGGCAACACGGAAAGCTCTCCTCCCACAACCCTGTTCAGTGGTGGTCACCATGGTCCAGTAAGGAGAGAACAGTCCGGGGGGTTGAGAGGGGGCTTGGCTCTTCATAAAGTTATACCATCTACTATTATGGAATATAGTTGCAAGCAAAATCCTGTATGCTATGTCCGCATCATAAATGGTCACTTATCTGAGTTCATCCGGTATGTTCCGGTACAATAACTCCCGGGCCAACACATCTTCGTCAACCACTCTGAGCAGACTGACCGCAGATATGTGAAGTAACGCCATGAGGGCAACATAGTTCGCAACTCAGACTATGCAGCTGGAAGGGGTCATCAATCCATTGGAGGTCAATCCCGTAGGGGGCCACATAGCTCCCAACATCAATCGTGCACCTGGAAGAAGTCGTCATTCCGCGTGTGGAGAAGGCGATCTAGAAGCGTGATCATTGGATACACCTCCAGGAGAGCGTTGGTGAAGCGTTTTTAGGAATTATTCCCCCTGGTGTGGGTTCGTGAAAACGGTGCCCTTCCCTCGATGGGACACCCTCGGCGAGCCGGATAGAGAAGGGCATACTCAACCTGGGCTTTACGCAGCTATTGCTTGACTCCAACGAATTTCCGGCGCGCCTCCTGCACCGCAACCGTAAAGTCGGGAAAGATGGTGAATTCGACTCCCTCGTATCGTAGTCTTATTTTCTTTTGCCAGCTTTAGGGCCGCATCTCGATCACGGTAAACGAGGAGACTCGCCACAATTGGTCTGGGGGGGCCTCCAGGAGGGGGAAGAGGCCCCAGTGATCGATGTGCGCGCTCCACGATTAATTGGGTGGAAAATGGATCCTCCTCGCTGGCTCCACGTAACAGCCGCTCAACATACTCCTCCATGCGTCCCGTGTTGGTGCTTTCCGGTATGCCCATGATCCTGATGTTGTTCCGTGTCTGCGGGCTTCAAGGTCTTCATTTTTTGCAGCGATCACCTCGAGTAACTTGTCCTTTTGCGATACCTGCTTTTGCAGTTGTGAGGTGGCATCTTCATTATTCTGATATGCGCCGCTCAGCCTCCTTCAACTGCTCATCGTGCTTGTCTACTTTCTGGGCTAGAAAGTCCAAGCGAGTGTTCATAGTGTCTATTTTCCCTGACAAATCCGACAGGCTATGTTGCAGGGCCAGAAGTAGCATCTTGACTTCATCCTCTTGCGCGGGAAGCGGCGTGCTTGACATCCCGCCAGGCGCCAAGCTGGAGTCCTCCGGGTTCGAGCACGTGACTACCGTTTTTGCCTCGAACACCAATTTAGGCTGTCGACCATCCGGCTTTCCCATGACAGCAGCAAAGGGCTATAGCACCGGCTACGTTGCCCTCCCCAGGTATAAGCGAGAACATCAGCACGCAGAAACTGGGTAAGGCAAGGGTGGGGGTCCAAGGATCACAAATGCACACTGCCACGGCATATCGTGTCCCCAAACTCCTCAGTCTCCCGATGATGCACCTGCCAAACCAAGCCACCTGGTTAGTCAGAGCAAGATGAGGGTGGCTCACCAGCAAGGGACGTGCCGCCAGTACTTGCGCGGCTTCTCTTCAGGGATGACTCCGAAATAACTAAGCGCAATCCTCGTGCGGTTCCACCACGCAGCCCCGGAGGAGGAGAAACTCATGCAGCCAGCAGGCCTGATGTAAGCCCAAGCAACACAACGTATATTACATTCCAGAAAACAACCAGGGTACTCCAGCCCAGAGGATGTACAGGTAGCGGTCAGGCAGAGGGTGTCAGCGCTGCATTCAAGTACTGTCCAAGTGTGAAAGCACCTGTTTTTGTTTTTATCTGTTTTTTAAAAAGGTAGCGTGAAAGATAGGCTGGATTAAGGTTGTCAGGGCCCCTCTCTTTGACGTAGGCCGCGGCGGTTATGTAGTGTTTAATCCAGTCCCATAGGTGGGAGTCCAACGATATCACACTAGGCCCAAGGTCTGGATGGCTCTGTTCAAGGGCTTAATGTCTTGGCAGCTATGCGAAACCCGCCCCACCGCGGTAATAATGCCTGTGATGGCAGGGGCCCGCCATGGGCAATAAGTACTGCCTCCTCCAGACGCTTCAATGTTCCCTAAGGTCGGGCAGGCAAAGAGGCCCGGGCCGCAGAGATCAGTGCCGCTATCCCCCGCCTCCGGCGCTTGTCAATGAGAGCAGCGTCTGGATATTAATGCGTGAGCCCTCCGCACTCACTGACTCTCTTCTGCCGCAATGCTGTGGGATTCCAGCAGTGTTGGGCGCGCGGTCTGTATCGGTCGTGTCTCCTCTCCGCACGAGGCCGTCTGAGTGAGGCCCACCAACCACGTGGGCGCCGCTGCACTCGGGTGACAGGCGCAGCCGGGCAGAGTTCCAGGCAGATTTTTAGCGCTCCTCCGCCGCACTCTTCAAACGTCTCTGACAGCCCCACAGAGCGCCGCTTGCATCTAAAAATAACACCGGAGTCAGCCTGTGTGTTGGGCTATACAATCCCGGTGCACTCTTGCGAATGGTGTAGCAGTGGACAAGTGAAAGGATTAAAGGCCAAGAAGCCAGAGCCTCACAGGCGTGCGACCATCTTGGTCATGCGTCACCTAGCACCCCCCTGCAACATGAAACTATATCAAGAATACAATAGACTCTAATTGAATAGAGACGTTATGCTATTGGGCCTTTGTGCAGCCTTTGATATGGTCCATCATACCACTCTGCTTAGTTGACTTGTATCTATAGACATACAAGACACAGTCCTTTCTTGACTAACTTCTTTTCTGATTAGTATATCCTTCAGTCTGTCTCTACCTTTCTTTTACTCTGAGCCTGGGCTCTCAACTACAGGAATCCCTCAAAGACAACCATCACTACCCTTTTCTGTAGCCTATAGCATAAATTACTGTTGGATTTGATCTCCTCTCTAACCTGACCTGCTACAATTATGTTGGTGGTACCCAAAGTATACTAAAACTTTAAAACCTATCTGAGTTATATGGCAGTGCCAGCAGCCAGTGCTTCCTAATGGTTGATCATTGAAAATGGGTAAATCACCTCAAACTAGCACGTCTAAAACTGTGATCCTACCCCATGGTATATGTGCCACCTACAACGTATCCATCATTTGATCAAGAGAGCTTGGCCCACCTCCAAACACTTCACTTCAAGAAGTAATTTAGATGCGATCATTGTTACAAATGTCATCCTAATTCATCAAGTGAATCAAGTTACAAAGGAATCCTGTTAAATGATGAGATGACTGTCAATTCTTCCCTTATTAAGGATTTTACCATATGTCAATGTTATGCCAATGGTATATACTTTCGAACATCCCACCAAGTGATTCCCAGGTTCCAGAGCACAGCTGAGATACAACACTTTAACCATGAAATCATGTCACATATTGCACCTACACTTAAATCTTTGAATTGGCTGCCTGAGATTAGCTCAAAAAGTCATGCAACGCCGCGCAACCCCCCATAAGACTGCGCCGCGTCGCGCCTGGGCGGGAGCAGGAGAACGCCATATCTTCAAAGATATGGCTCTCTCCTCCCCTTTCCCTTGCGCCAGTGCTGATTTCAGCTGCTGTATGCCATGCACACACCTTAGCGCCGCAGCGCTAGGGTGTGTGCGCATGAGTGTAGTATAGGTTTTGTACAGGAAGGGTACCCTTCCTGTAAACAAAACACTATGCAAGGCATGAAGCAAAGCTTTTCCCACTTTGCATACGTGCTGCAAAGTGCAGCACGCATGGAAAGTTGGAAAAGCACTAAGAAATTAAAACCTTTCTCTTGCTAGCGCCTCCTTTGAAGGGGCGTTAACTTTTGTCTCAAAACAATGTTTAACGACCTTTATAAATATGGTTTTGCATCAAAAGGCATGGGTGGTTGCATGGGAACGCCCATGTTACGCCACCTCGGCGCAAAGTAACGCAAAACTGTGCTTGGCGCTGCTTTGCACTACTTACAGGGTACTTTCCAGTGCAAAACAAGTTTTGCACTGGAAAGAAAATAGCAAAACAAAAATTTGCGCTGATTAGTGTTACTTTTGTGACGCTAAACCAGCACAAAAGTTTTGAAAATCAAAGCATTGCGCCTAGCTCATGGTTCAGGTCCCCGCTTCATGAAGCCAAAACTCTAATACCTGCCACTAATTGAGATCTGTTTGATCTAAGCCCGGTCTGATCCAAGCCTGGTCTGATCCATCTCTCTGTATTTCAATGTCAGAATCTCGTTAGTCCAAACAACAATAAAGATAATGCATTTCTGAGAGCTCAAAAAACCTGGGTCACCCTGTGGTAAATTATTCACTATGTTGTAATTATTGTGGAAACGGTTGGCGTCTGCGTTCATGATGGCATCCAATTTCACATTATTCCTTATTTTTATTCACAAATGCACTGCTGCAACATATTCAAAACGTGTTGTCCAGTGTTATGCATTTCTGCTGCATTTTATCATATAAAATGCATGTTTTTTTTGTGTTTTTTTTTATTGACTTTTCCAATGCGTCATACAATGCATAAAGTCGACAAGAGATACAAAAAGGCATGGTGGGAAATCAAAAGGGAAAACAGTAAAATAAAGTAAATACTCAATGGGTGGATTCCAGATGTGACAATGCAACAGTAAGTCCAGTACATCACATATATTTAACATAGAATCGTGATTACACAGTCTGAAGTTCAGGGGCATCATGCGAAACCGTCACCCTTAAGTAGTTCACCAGTGGCTCCCAGATATCAGCCGGACGGGAGGTCACCGGCAACTCTTCTGCATTTAAGACAAGGTTTTCTCTGTAGTACGTCAAATCTTTGAGCCATAGTGCAACTGTAGGACTCAGTTTGCTGTCCCACACCATTGCCACTCTATGCATGGCAATCAGCAGTGCCACTCTGGCCAGTTTGCCTATGCCCCCTTTTGGGAAAGGAAGTATACCCAGCAAACACACCTGAGGGGAACAGTCCAACGCAACCCCGATAATCTCAGACAGACAGGCGACCACTTCAGACCAGTAATTCCTCACTTTGTTGCAGGCCCAGGCTAAGTGACAAAAATCCGCCCCCGGAGCCCCACATCATGTGCATGTGTCAGATTCCCTGAGATCATACTTAAAGAGCCGGTGGGGCGTGTGATAGATCTGGTGTAGGTATTTGAAATGTATGATACATAAGTTACCATTAGAGGTGAGCATGCCAGTCAGAGCGCAGCAGTGCTCCCAGTCCTTCCGAGTGAGCTGTGGATTCAGCCACTCATTCCATTTATTCAGGCTCTTATCTTCAGGGAGGTCCCGATCTGCCCGGACAGCGCGGTATAATTTAGTGACCAGCTTGTGCCAGGTGGGACTAGTGAGTAATATGTGTAGTGCCAAGGAGGCCGGGGGTTCCGCGGGGATCGTCGGAAAATGGGCTTGTGATGCTCTCCTTAGCCTGTGAAGTGAGAATGTAAGCAGTAGGGTTTTATGTTGGATATAGTCAACATCAGCAGACGTCAGAAACGTGCCATTAGGGAATAAATCCTGCGTTTTATCGATACCCGCCTGAGCCAAGGTGTGCATGATACCCTTCTCATGGGTCACTGAAATATCCGCATGATAGGCAATAGGGAGCAACGGGGAGTATAAAGACAGTTCCCCAGCTACCCGGCCCAGTGCCCGCCAGGCAGCGATCGTCGAATTTATAGTGTTGATCTCATCGCGAGGCGTAAGTCGACGACTATGTGTTAGGATGGAGCGTAACGGTATGGGGTGTGCGTCCCAATGTTCTACCGCCACATGCGGAGTGAAATCATGAGCTGCGAACCAAAAATGAGCGTATTGTGCCTGTGCACACAGGTAATATAAATACATATCCGGCGCATTGAATCCCCCGTGTTTATAATCGAGGAGGAGGGTCTGTCAGCCCACCCGAGCCTGCTTCCCCCCCCCCCCAGATCAGACGAAGCAGCAGCGAAATTGTTGAGCTAGAAGGATCGGTACGTTATTAAAAAGATATAAACATTTCGGTAACACCACCGGAAAACCGAGCGAACCGGATAAATTCCCGCAAAACCGGCCCAAATGAGTGTGGGGTCCCAAATGAAGAGCAGCATGTCAGCCGCATATAGCGAAATAATGAGCGGGCGATGATGCAAATTGATAGCTGAGTATTTGTGACATTGCCGTATGAGACAGGCCAAGGGCTCCAGTGTGAGGGCGAACAACAGCGGTGAGAGGGGACACCCTTGACGAGTGCCTCTAGTTATAACGAACAAGTCTGAGGTATGACCACCCACTCGGACCCGTGCCGTAGGGTGTGCATACAGCAGTTTGACCCAGTTCACAAAAAAAGGAGAGAAGCCCATCCGCTGGAGCACAAAAAACAAATACCCCTATTCGATTGAATCGAATGCCTTGGCAGCGTCAAGCTTGACGGCTGCCACCGGCAACTCAGAAGAGAGGGTGTGGAACAAAGCAAACAGGGTGCGGAGGTTGTGAGATGTGGATCGCGAGGGTATAAATCCAGATTGATCTGGAAGGACCAAATTTTGCATCAATGGTTGGAGGCGAGTGGTCAGTATCTTAGCTAGAATTTTAACGTCAGTGTTAATGAGCGAAAGTGGCCTGTATGAGTCGCAGTGCGCAGGCGGTTTGTCTTTTTTCAACAGGGTGATGATTAATGCCCCACGGAGAGATGGAGGGAGGATGCCCGAGTCATACGCCTCCGCATACATTTCCAATATATAGGGGGAAGCTCCTCAGCATAAGCCTTATAGAATTCAGGGGGAATGCCGTCCGGGCCAGGGGCCTTCTTATTAGGTAGTGAGGCTATGGCCATACGAATGTCCTCCACCGTGATAGGTTGACCTAAATACTCCCTCTGTCCCTCCGATAACCATGCAAGGGATATCTGTGACAGGTAGGCGTCCAGTCCCTCAGCGTCTGTCGCGCCGTGAGATGTGTACAAGGACTCCTATGTCTGCTTGAACTGTTCCGTAATGTCCGTGGCGCTGTAATGGTCAAGCCCTGCGGTGTCTGTGATCTTAGTGATGACTCCTTGGCTCAGGCGGCGCTTGACTTTCGTGGCTAAATGATGTCCTGGTCTACCACCCTCTCCATATGAACGAGCTACGTGCCGTTTAGAGAAGTAGCGTAGCTCTTCTTCTGCCAACTTTGCATGCTCAAGCAAATTTTCTTTGAAGGAACGCTAGAGTCGACGCAAGAGGTGCACGCTCGTAGTCTCGTTCAAGGCGAGCCAACCTAGCTTCTACCATAGCTAGTTGGCCACGGTGGTCTTTTAATATAGCAGCCGACGTACCAATGCAAGCGCCCCATATAGTGGCCTTGAAACTCTCCCAGAGCACCCCAGCACTGTCCACAGAACCCACATTGTTAGTAAAGTAGTGTGTGATGGCCTCGCGAATAGTTTCCAGATATAGCGGGTCTAACAGCACCTCAGGGCGAAAGCGCCAGGTGAAAGCTTGAGGAGTTGCCTGAGGAATGCTAAGGGTGAGTTGCACCGGGCAATGATCAGAGAGAGTGCGTGGCATGCTCAACTGCAGTCACCCAACACCCCACCCCCTCGCTCACCAGCCTGTAATCAAGGCGAGAACAGCTGCCGTGTGCAGTTGAATTATGCGTACCCTCTATTGCGTCGGCGTGTCGGTGTCTCCATATGTCTAACAGGCCAAGTTCCATCATTCCGGAGTTGATTACACGAGCTGCCCCCTGCGAATGCCCTACTCTACCACTGGACCTATCTTTGCTGGGATCCAGATGAGTGTTGAGGTCTTCCCCCCCAGAGGATAGCAGCATCTGGCCAGTTACGCAGAACTGCTAGCAGACCCTTAAACAGACCAGGATCATCTGTGTTTGGACCGTAACAATTAACAATGGTGACCAGTTTACCTGCCCATGTACCATAGCATAACGGTCTGCAGAGTCCGTGTGAGTGTGGTGGACTGTAAAAGGAAGGCCTTTCTTTATCAGAGTGAGTACCCCTCGACTGTAGGATGAATAGGAGGCTAGGTGGAAGTCGGTCCAGCGAGTCCCAACCAGTTGGTCAGTGTGGCGTGTGAGGTGTGTTTCCTGCAGGAGGGCGATGTGGATGCAATGGCGCTCTAGGTGGGCCAACACCTGTCGGATCTTTTTCGGTGTATTGAGTCCCCGCACATTCCACGTCAAACAAGAGACTGTCATACCAGTACTAGGCATACCAAAAACAAAGCATGTAAAATAAGGAATCCACCACATTTCCAAATTGTGAACAGAAGGCGTGAGCAGTGCCCAGAACATTAGAAAGATCATCTAGCCACACATACAACCCCCAACCAACTCCCCCCTCCCCCACTACCCCCTCCCACTTCAGCAGCCCCAACACGCTAAAGCCATCCCGAACACCCAGAAACAAATCCCCAGTGCAGTACAGAGGAAATAACCATTGAAGGGGAACACCCATGCAGGGGGATGCCGAGCACAAGCTCCCTCCCGGTGTAGGTAGGAGGTGGCCGAGCTATCACAGCAAACTAGTCCCGGCTCCCGCACCCACAACGTGAAAAAAACGTGAAGGGGAGCCCTCCCGGTTATGCAAGAAAAACAGTATGCTGAAATAGGCAAAAGCCAGTTAATGCAAACAGAAAAACATTGTGATGCTCCGCATTCATGCCCCATCCCAATGCATTTCACCGCTCATCAGAGGCCCCAACATGCACAATACAGTGTAATAGTAAAAAAACAGAGCCATGATCTCAACATCACTCTGATCAGTAGGAGTTATACTGGGCCCACCATCCGTGTCGGCCAGACCCACAGTCTGGTCCACCTCCGCACGCCTGGGGGACCGACTGCGGCGGGAGACAGCCTTAGCAAACTCCAGAGCTGATTTCGGGCAGGTAAAGAACTTAAATTTTCCATTTTCCTCCACTCGTAATCTCGCAGGATAGAGCATGGCATATGGTATATTTGCAGCAAGGAGTTTTTTAGCTGGCTGGTATTCTCTACGGGCCACCTGTACCGCCTGTGTAAAATCAGGGTAGAAGGCGAGGGTGTTACCGTCGTGAGTGATAGTGCCCCTCTCTCGGGCCATACGGAGAACCACGTTGCGGTCTCTGTAATTAAGAAGACGGGCAATGATAGGGCGAGGAAGGGCACCCGGGGGTGGACGCGCAGCCAGGGAACGATGGGCGCGCTCCACGATGAGAACCTGCGATAACTGATCCGTCCCATAAATGTCCCTCAGAAGCTTCTCCACAGGGGTCTCGAGGCGGCCCGTGTTCGTTGATTCTGGCAGGCCCGTAATGCGCACGTTGTTGCGGCGCGATCTAGCTTCTAAGTCCTCATTGCGAGCCTGAATGATAGCGAGGACTTTCTTCATGGAGGCCGTCTTGCATGTAACCTGCTGCAAGCTATCTTCAGCGTCCGAAATACGTGTCTCGGCCTCCCCCAAACGCTGTGCGTGCTTGTCCAGCTTGGAGGACATGTGGTCCCTGCGGAGATTAAGATGGTCTATCTTGCCATCGATGGACTGTAAGCTAGCCTGCACCGCAAGGAGCGTTTTGTCTATATTAGTGAGGTGTTCATTAGGAGTGTCCACCTCCGAATCCGATGCCGCATGCTGCGCAGATCTTCTAGTCTTCCGGGGCTCGAAGGTGAGGCACGGCTGGCTTTTCCCCATGACAGATTTGAGGTGCAGTAAGCCCAGTCTGCCGGTGTAGTAGTGAAGCACGGGCCTAAACAGTAGCATCAGTAAGACTCAGTCCCAAAAAACTGAAGGAGGTGCAGTGCTCTCAATGTGATAACTGGCAGCAAGGATAGCTGAGGTCCCTCCCCACTGCAATGGGAGCAAGCAGCCTCCACCCCAGGCAAACCGGAGCTGAGCAGCTAGAGCACTAGGTCGGCAGCAGGGTCGGAGGAAGGGACACCAACAGCAGAGGCCTAGTAGACCTGCACCTCCGCTGGGCCCTCCCCACCAATGATGTAAGGGCGGGGAGTGCGGCGGGGAGTGCAGCAGAGGCCGAGTTCCTTTGTTAGGGTAGACAGTCAGAGGAAACCCGGCAATGAGTAGGCCCGAGGAAGCTGGGGCAGGCCGCGCTGCATACGTGTATGCCGCACCGTCGCCGACCACATCAAAGTACTCCCCACAGCAGCAGGCGATGGCAAAGACGGTATCCGGTCAACGCCACACCAAGAACGGCAGCGCCAGCAGATATTTTCTGAGGCGTCCACACACAGTGCAGAGGGCAGTGGGAGGGGTCCCCCAGGTAACAACCAGGCCCGGCGCCGGAGTATGCAGAACCAGGAGATAAGCCGGGCGTAAGGCGCTCTGGGGGCAGGCACACGGAGATACAGCCCGGTACACAGCGGCAGCACAAAGCGGGCTCGCGGCAGTCTCACGGCCGGCCGCGAGGTCAGGACATGGAGCGCAGCGCTCAGAAGGCCCGGTGCGGAGAGGTCGTGCAGGCTTAGGCGCGTCCCACCAGTCCCCACTGTAGCCGGCGACTGGATGCCTGCCAGCCCCCCAGACCCCGCCGCCCAAACCACCGCACTACAAGCGTAGAGAGCCGCACCCAACCCCAGCACTCCCAGCCCGCCTGCAAATCTAGCCGCAGCCTACCTCGAGCGCCTGGTCCAGACGCGATCCGAGCCGCCTCACCGTCTGCGTAGGCCCACAGCTTCACAGTCTGTGATCTCCGCAATGGCGCTGTCTCCTCACACTGCGCTCAATCAGGATTTTCTGCAGCCTGTAAGGGCACTGTAGCAGGCCGCTGGGGCAAAAGGCGGCACTTGATCACAAGGATTTTGTCGGATTATGAGCTCGGCCGGCGGAGCAGTTCTAAAGAGCGGCCATTTTGCTTTGCGCTCTCTAACGCCCCCAAATGCATGGTTTTGTTAATTATTTTATAATATTTATTCCCTAAAATGATTCCTTGAAGTATGGTGATGGTGATAGTAAATAGCTAGTTCATATGTTTTGTATTCATGCAATATGAATTAAAAAACGAACACATTAGGTTTAGGCAAATGTACAACAGAATTCACACATTTCTTTTTAAACCTTACATCCCAAGTCCCAGGGCTATTTCTCTCGTAATAATGTTGGGAATCAGTATATAAGATTGATACATGAGCATTTTCAAGGGGACATAGAAGTCACAAACAGTCTGCTTGAAGGCCATGCACTGGTGCTGTCTCCTTCTCAGAAACAGGATGTCAATACAATGACTTAGAGTAGCCTCCATCCCAAAGCAAGACTGCAGACTGAAAGAACACCGACTATGAGTAAAAGGTCGGCGTGCTAAAGGCCATCTAGAAGGTGTGCGCTACGACGTTTTGTTGTTAACGTAGAAATTAGTTAGGTAATGAAACTGGAGAATTTCCAAAAAAAGGTTGATTCCATCATTGATTAGATCTAATGACTACCTTCAAAATCCCCAAATATGTGTATGCATGGGGTGGGGGCATGTAAATTTGGCCTGGATA
Organism: Triturus cristatus; assembly: GCF_964204655.1. Classification (NCBI taxonomy): domain Eukaryota; kingdom Metazoa; phylum Chordata; class Amphibia; order Caudata; family Salamandridae; genus Triturus; species Triturus cristatus. The sequence goes on along the minus strand of NC_140581.1, from coordinate 365,120,086 downwards.
CTGTTCATGGGAGAAAAGCAAGGAATGCTAAGTCATGAAGTGCTGGAAACATCGACAAAAGGTCTCAGCCCTGTGGGAGAAATCCTCTGTTCCTAAGGGGTTAAACAACTCAGTAACATTCACAAACTGCACTCCATAATAGACCAGGTATCACTGGCCAAAATAGTTTTTCTGGATGTCTTTACAGCTCAGCGAGTCCATTACAAGCTGAGTCTTTTGTATGGACCAGGAAATGCAGCAGGGACAATTGTCTTGAAAAAAGGGTGGGATTAGTGTTGATAGGTTTGGGAGGCGGGGGAGGCTACGATATACAATTGGAGAAAAGATTATTATAGGGTACACCTGATACAGACCTCAATAAACTGCATATTTATCATCATCAAAATACTTTATTACGGTCAAATGACCTTAAAAGTGCAAATGCAATAAATACGACATATTTGTGATAGAAAGAAAATTAACTGAGCATTATTCATATGTAGTACAACAGGTGAATAGAACTTGAGAAAAAGATCAGACAAAGATAATTATGAGGCAATCTACTTTCATACCTGGTATGCATTCATGCGACATAAACAAGACAAGGCAGTAGTGCAACGGATGGTAAGAGCATGAAAGATTATTGGGGCTCTTTATCACAATGATAGATATGCAACTATTGCTGAAGTGCAAGATAAACTTGAGGTCAGGCCATGATTATTGTTGCAACAGCCAACCTTTGCGAAAGTGGCAAAGGAAATATTGAAATAGCGCCCCATATCTGACAGAGACTGCAGCAACTCTCAATTTAAAAAAGGTAGGGAGGTTGGTAGCCAACATTAATGTGGCTTTGAAAACTACCAAAGGCCGGACTCATCTAGCAGTGAAATAGATGTTGAAATCAGTCCACCTCAAAGGTATCACTGACCAGGATTGTCACACAACTTGTATACAGGTTGAGAATATTTTGAGCAGGTTTAAACTTGTAAATAGGGCTTAATTTGCAAGAATTGAAGTGTCAGGACTCAAGGTATTTTTCATAGGTCCACTGCAGTTGGTTCAATCCCCGTGTCACTTTAGACTTCAGGTTTAATTCCCAGTTTTATCATTTTTGTAAGATAAATTAAACACTTAAATAGTCCACTAATGAACTTTGTTTATAAATTAAACACACGGTGCTACCATGTTGTGAATTCTCATTAATAGGTGTCAGTGTTTGCAAATAACTGTTGGTGCTGAGCACCGAAAAACACCGGAACGAAATAAGCACTGCTTCTAAAGTTAATTTACTTATATAGAACGTTGCTCACACAGGAAAGTGAGATAGAAATGTGCTCCACTGGAGACCGGACTGGCCAAGAAATGTATACATTGGCTCCGATTATACAAGCTGCAGATGCAATGCTGGATGAAAGGTGTGCTAAAGTTCACAGTAGCAGATGAAAGTAAGAGGACACTTAAAAAACTGGACAGTAAGTTAATTAAAGATCTGACGGGCTGGACAATCATGATACAGAAGATTTATGACCTTCCAGATACAAGATTGTTCTGCAGTGTGACAAATGCTATGAAAGGAAACTATGCTCTAGTCCAGTAAGACACTATTGAATTTTTTATTTTACAGAGTTTTATATAGCGCAAACTTGACCCCGAATCAGGTATCAGAGCGCTTTTCATGGCACCAGTTGCATTACATGAGGACACTTTAATTTTTGTTAGGGACGGGGAGATTAAGTGATTTGCCCAGAATCACAGGATGTTCAGCGTCGTTGCTGAGACTCGAAATCCGTTCCCCAGATTCGAGGACGAACGCCATAGCCGTTAGGCCAGCTCCTCTCCCCAATGTAAGACGAGGCAGTGTGTTGAGTGGGAGCACCATCTATAAAAACTAGGATCGAACAAGAAAATGTGTACAGATATGCAGGAATCTGATGAAGTGTGTGGTTAGAGGACCTAATCGTAACAAAAAAAAAGGCCTAGATATAACAACCCAAAGCATGCAACTTTACTTTGATTTGGGAATAAAACAGTCTAATTTACCATTGACCTCAACAATACTTGTGTGTGCGCTCTTTCCTTGGTGTTATCTGTTGAGTACTTTTTATCTCAAATGAAAATAAACATTTTAAACCAAAAAATAATTCTCCCAAAAGAGCCCTCTGGGCACAGCATTCCCAGATGTTTAAATCTTGAGACCTGAAGTGAAAAATAGTGCCTGCTATTATTAGGGATCTCACAAATGAAGTAGATCAGCTTTTCCCTGTATGGGTCAGCAAATCCTGTTAAACAAAATCTTGTTTTTTAATTTATTTTCCTAATTTTGAGGGAATAATCTCATCGCCCCACACCCCCCTACTCCCCCAGCCCCCCGTCTCCAGTGTACATACACTATGCGTCGTCCTTCTGGGGTACGTGATATTTTTGGTGCCGTTAATGATCACTTGCAGTATTTTTCTGTTGGGAGGTATTATTGTTTGGGCTGAACTCCCTAAAAAGTCGATGACAGTGAATCGTTTAGTATACTATCAATATTCAGCTTGATACAGAAGGTTCTGGCGCAGACATATCATAGTGGCTGTGATCCAGCGAAAGGCCAGGATAAACTTTTCACTCATCAACGTATCATTCACAATGGGCCCATATACACATTCTGATTTACTGACTTTCCCTGGGGGTCACGGTTTATTTTCTTTGATCTGAATTAGTCAATGCCTAACTAATCTTCACAGATCAACACTCTTCCTTTGGTCAATGGACCATTAGTATCGTAGTTTATGGCGATATTAACAAACTCATTAATCTATCTTATAACTTTTAAATAAAATGATCACAGACTCCAAGTAAGATTCAATAGACTTTATCTAATAATTCAATCAAAATGAACGCCCTTTTGTACAGATTGACAGTGCAAACTCCATCCACTTTCATGGGAGAGAAAATTCATTTATCAAATAACATTCAACAATCCCAACGCATTAGGATTGATGGATGAAGAGACAATAGACACAATAACTCATACTTTGCAAAGAATCTACAAATTTAAGATAGAAAGATAATTACTCTAGAACCCGACGAACCGTAGCTCATCCCTCTCTTACACTCTCTCCCTCCTCGAAATTCTTCCGCAAATCTTCAATCTAATCAGGCTGTCTTAAGCATTGAATCTTCTCCGTCTGTTCTTTCCCGACGGCAGTTCTCACCCACTCCTCACTCAGCATCAACGTCTCTTCGTAGCAGCTCTCTTTATATTAATCTTAAATTACTCAAATTATACCCTTTCATTTTGCATGTCCCACCCTCAAAGGTTGCAAATATCTGTGAACCATGAACTGTGATTGGGCCGGGGCAGGGGAGTTGTCATCACCTCATGCGGTCATCCCAAAATTCTTAACTAATTCTTTGTTCAGTAAACCCTTCCCACTTAATTTATTCAACTTTTCAGAACACTTCCCTTCACATGCATTCACGAATCCGATAGATACAATTTTTATATCATTTCTTCGGTGAAGAACTTTCCCAAGCCTCCGTCCTTGGTTCTTGGCAGCCGGTCAATATTCCGGTCAGCAGGTCATTCCCAGATCTTAGTGTGCAGACTCAACTTGCGTTATGTTTCACCCGCAATCTTTTCTTTTGGCTTAGCACTCAGGCCCAAAACGTTAACTATTGACGAAAGAATCATAAACCGATGTTAATTTCTCAAATGTTGTTATCACTGTTTACCTCCCCCTTCTACTCTATCCCATTTTATGTTCTTCTTTGTTAAGCAAAGCATTAGTAGCCAAAAACCTCTTTTTAAAATCCAGGCAAGCATATGCCAGGCATGCGGTACTTTGAGACCTACAGTTAGCAACTCCTTGTGCATGCGTGAGACTTTTCTTCTCACATGGGTTAATCATGTGGTTATTTTCGCGGCACGGGTTCACACATACGCAAGGCGATTTTCAGTTTCAAGCCGGATTTCAGTTACGTAGCATATTATTCTTTGTTATTTAAGCAAACAGAAAGCCTTTTGCCCGTGTATGAATGTCGTGTGTATGTTAATTTTCTTTCAAATTTCTATTCCTGCTTGTTAGTGCTTGTTAACAAGAGGTTGATTCAAGCAAGTTTCTTTTCTTCGAATCCTTGCTCCATCAGCTGCACACTTGATTGGAGTTTTGTTTCCGAGGAATTGGTTGTTTTTGATTATATTTTGCCCCAGGTATGAACAAATCACTTTTTGATCCACTTTACTATCAGACTCTCAAGAGAGAAACCTGATTCCTTGACAGCTACTAACAGACCTATTGTTAATGGGCAGAAATATTTGACACTTTAAATTCGATGAGCTATTCTAGCGGTGAAAGAGTGGTGTACACTGATTAATCCAATTTTACTGAATGGGTTACCTCAGCGTTAGATACAGTTTTACCCAGATCCAAACCTTTCCATTGACGCCCTAGTCCCATCACTCTGGGGAGAACCTTCTTAACTGTAAGAGTCTGGTAGCACCCTCTAACATCTACGATTGAATGTCCAGAGTGACAGCTACTGATGCATTGTTCAGCTCACTCTTGCAGGCTATGATACCTAAAATCTCAAAATTTGAAATGCTGACTTCTGAAAAGTTTATTGACTTAGCCAATTTTATCACTTTGGATTCTCCCTTAGATCCCACCCTAAACCCTTTCTGGACATATGTAATAGATCTATTCCCTGAGCACTTGAGCTGATGAGTGGAAAAAGCCCAGATGCTTTTGGCAAAAATACCAATGCAGACCTGGTCATTTTGAGCAACTTCTTTATCAATTCTCTCCTGCCTTTCCCTATAAAAATCTTGGAGAAATTAATTAATTGGCAGTTGTTCAAGTACGTGCAGCAGAACAATATATTAGAGCTGTCAGAATCAGGGTTACGACCTGCCCACGAGACAGAATCCCTCTGTGTCTCTATTTTGGATGTCCTACATCTGTCAGCAGACAAGTCACCTGGCAGCATTGGTGCTGTTTAACCTGTCTGCTGCTTTCAAATTGGCATCCCATTACAAGTTGCTTCTGAGTTTGGGAGAGGTGGATATCTCTTATTCAACTCTGCAGTGAATTAGGGCCTATTTAGAAAATAGATCACAGACAATACACTTGCACCCATATCGCTCTGTATTTAAATATCTACAGCAGAGCATCAACAAGGCCTTGCTGAGCCCTACTTTCTTTAACTTATTTGTATGCCATTTGGCTCAGCAGACACGCTTGCATGCAGTAGATTTCATGAATTATATGGTCAATACCCAGCTGCATATCTCAATTGGTGAGACAGTGCCTAATCCCCATGTAGCCTTTCTGGACTGCATGGTAGCCGTGACTTCCTGGCTATCACTTAATTCACTGAAATTTGATGCTGACAAGACAGAGCTCTTGTTCTATTCTAGTGGCTTCTCTCTACAGTCACTCCTGAGGACATTTGGCTAGAGTCACTCAGCTCACCACCCTTTCCAACCACCATAGTGCATAATTTAGGTGTCTGTTTTTAATACCAGTTGTCTTTGGCCCATCAGGTCTAACATTTGTCCACCATTTACTTTCTTCTTTTGTTTGTGCTATGTAAAATCTTACCTTTTATTTCAGGTTTGGTACATCCTCTAGTGGTGCAGTCTTCTATTTTAAGCTGCAATGCAATAGCAACCTATGACATCAGGCTCAGCAGCAAGTGCTGATCTTCGGCAACAACACCACTCTTTGGCACGACTCCTAGTGGCCCCAGGAACTAGGACCATCACCCAAACTGACCACCTATGCCAGAAATCTCACCATAATCCTGGACAGCAAACTGATCATGAAGTCCCAGATTAACCTCGTCGCCTCTACCTGCTTTTGCACACTTTGCATGTTACATAAAGTATTCAACTGGCTCCCCCTGAACACCAGGTGTTCCGTCACTCTGGGCCTAATCACCAGCCGATTAGACTACGGCAATGCACTCTGTGCTGGGATCACCATACACCTTCTGCAGAGACTCCAGGCCATACAGAACTCTGCTGTCTGACTCATCCTAGACCTCATCAAATGGACCCACATCACCCCCTACCTCAGAAAACTCCACTGGCTCTCCATACAGAAGAGATGCTAATTCAAACTGATGATTCACGCCTTCAAAGCCCTGTACAACCAAGGACCAGCCTACATCAACCATCGCCTGAATTTCCAGAGAAGTACGCTCCTCCTCCTTCGCCCACACCCCCTCTGCCTTCCCTAGTAATAGCGGAGGACGCTCCTTCTCCTACCACGTGGTGAAAACCTGGAACGATCTACCTCTGCAGCTATGGACCTCCACCTCTCCGGAGAGCACTTACGACCTGGCTATTCGACAGAGTCACCTGAACCATCATGGTCCTCAAGCACCTGGAAGCTCTCTCCTGTGATTAGCCACGATATATAAATCTACTTACTGATTGATTGCCAATTGGATTAATTTGAGGTCACTATGCATGGTCCATAGTACTGTCAATGGTAGAGGACTTCGCTATCTTAATAGAAAACGTAATGCGTTACATGCCAGCACGTAATTTGTGATCATTGGAATCAATGCTCGTTCCTATACCCAAGTGTTGAAGTGTTAGACCAGGGGGTAAATCCTTCTCAATTAGAGCAGGTTTGTTTCAGAATTCAATTCCCCCTCCCCCCCCTCAATATGCAAGGAAAGTCTTGAAAACCTAGCTCTCTTTGCAATAGTTTACTAATATCTTAATATTGCAGTCACACTATTACCTCAGGTCGAGAATCTCTTTTAGATCATGGTTGTGCTTTTAGAAATGTAATTAACATAACAGAATAGATTGGGAATAGTGATCAAAATAACAGTCAAAATATACCAAAAATTAACCCTTTGAAAGTCCACCCTAGTTTTATTTTGTAACATTAATATATAAAACTACTTAACATCCACTAGCCAGAACAGGTTTTTAGTGGCTGAAGTTCTGTATTGATGCCACTTTTTTTATGTATGGTCGTATATTTATGTTGTAAAAAGGACCAAAAATGTCTGTGAAATTTAAAACTGGGATTGTTACTTTTAAATGACTGCACCACTCCAGCCCATGTGCATGACATTTAAATATGAAATATGACTTGGAGCTGCTAAATCTCTCTCAAATTAAGCAAATCAAAAATGCATTTCCTATGGCAGTTGCAGCACTTCTGAAAAAAACTTCAATTGAGGAGACTATGGTAACTATGCAAAAATATACTAATTTCCTCTTCCTCTCATCAGTTATGGTTGGGTTCCCAACCATAACATATAATATTTCCTGTGATTAATATAAGCCATAGAGGGTATATCCCTGGTCATGTCCTATTATGTGGGGCACTCAAGGTATGGGCTTCAACCATACCTGGTGAGCTCTTCATACATGGGCTTGGTCACTCTTGTATATCGCAGGTAAAGGCAAAAGCCAGTGTGTGCTGCATGGTGAGCAATAAGACATAGTATGCTTGGCATTGCTTGTCTAGCACATCTTAGAAGTATCAAGCAGGGCATAGGACTTTTAGTCATGCTCTCTGCTCATTGGTCAAATGGTTGTGTTGTATGAAAAAGTACATATTTGACGTCATTAAGTTCCTCAATTGTACATTTTTACAAGGCACAACATTTTTGTGTATTCTTCACCTTTTCTATTTTAAATGACCTGAGAATGACCACCTTTCACAATCCATGTCTATGGGATTTGAAAATACTATTTGTGAGGCCCTGAGTTCCCCCAAAGTCTGGCACCTCCTTCACATTATAATTGCCAACAGCAAGATGCAGCTATAGACTCCCTCATTCTGGGAGAACAGGTAAGGGGCATGGACTATTGTGCCCACAGCAAAGGAGTAAATATATATGGGAAGAGGCTGCTTGAGGAAAAATCAAAAGATCTGGAACCCACGGTGGTAACAGTTCAATAGTGAATGACAGGAACATAATGCATGTAACATGATTTGATTATAGTGGTGGGTGAAGTACCCCCCCCCCGTGGATGCCTTGTGGACATTTTAATTACATTTACAGATCCACTGTGTCTTGTGCCTGTGGTTACATTGTTGTAATATTTAAAACCAATAAAAAATACATACAAATATTTTTTTTGCTAATATAGTACTGTGGAACGCCTCTTTTGACCACCAAGAGGCCCACAGCCAGTAGCACCTGGGTACTTCTAGAGCCCCTTATCTAGTTTCACGAATTGGGAATCTAAATCTACTAGGAAGACCAGCACCCTCCCCAGTGTTTGATGCACGTGTTCCTAGTAGGCACTGTAGATAGTTTGGGTTCGGACCCTTCCCAATCTTCCACAGTCTGGATGGGAGAAAGTAAGCTCTATGGAAATAATTAAATTAGATCAGCCTGAGTAGGGATGGGCTAACCAAAGTGCACATAGCAGCCTTTGCGGCTATCCATTCCTTGTCTACTAGCCTACCCAGCATCTTTCTCTTGCAGGAATATAAACAGATCTGGTGAGTAAATTATTACTGACCTGTATATTCTGGAAATCCTGTTTTTCCCAAATTGCTCCATGGTCAACTTAGGTTTCAGAGAGTTAAATTCAGGAACTTTCTTCAGTTTTCCTGGTAAGGATCTAGCGCATGGCATAGTTGTAAGTTTCTAAAGAATAGTGTTTTGTGCTGGGAGATTTCCATGAATAATTACTGAAATGATTTAATGTGATCAAAAACCCAGATATGACTTAATGCAGAAATGTATATTAAATCCCTGGATTAAAATCCCTTTAGTCCCACTACATGAGAGAGCCATGTTCTCTGCCATAATGGGGTTTCATTTGTCAGTGTTCCTAGCCACTTAATGTGTTTCAGGTATCCTCGCCAGCAGCGCAAGAGAATCTTGGTAAATGGTGGCAGTACTTGTGAGATAGCAGATTCATATGGCATGGAATGTAGACTGGATTTTTCTAAGGGGGTCATGTTCTAGGCCAACCACAGATTCGGCTTAGTGTTAAAAAACATTTTTTTAAATACATTCTTAGATAAGGATTAGTTTAAAATCCCAGGTGGATAAGTGTATGCCTGGGATTCCTCAACCATCATCATATGGTGCTTGTGTACACTTTGCAAAGGATACCCTTTGAAGGTCACTCACCCACAGATTCCTGCTGACCATGGATGGTACATCAGTGAAAACAGAGTTAGAATCGGGTATGAATAAATGAAATGTAACTTACAAAGCGCAGCTGCTGCTTCATGAGAAGCGTCTTGGCACTAAAGAAACATCAGAGTAAGAACAGAATCTACAGTTCCCGAAATAAAAAAGACTTCAAATGACCCCTAAACTGACTTTCACTGGGAGTAGTGCAGAGGTGCAGAGGTAACGAGTATGGATTTTGGAGGGTGTATAAGAAGCGAGGCATTGAAATCATTGAGTTCTCCCCTTCCCATAAAGGAAATAGGGAGAGAGGCCAGTTTCTCAAAGTCCTGTTTTGTCCACTTAAATAGGGGAGTAATGTTCAGATTCCAACTCTCCTTAGTTACACTGACACCTAGGTATTTAAAAGGTCCTTCTACAATGCACAGTTGAAGAAGTGATACACACCTCAGGCAAGGTCCCTTAATAAGTACGTATAGAGATTTCCCTGGCCATAGACATTCTTACAATACAGACGTGGGAAAGATGGAAACTTTGTTGATAACTTGTAATACTGAATTACTGAGATTACCATTGGGACATCAAAATATGTTTTTGGGCCAAAAATGGTAAGAAGAATTGCTCAGGTATGTTCACATGAAATGATTTAAAAGCAGACTACTGAGGATTGACAAAATGTTTGGCAAATAGGGCTTTGGCATATATTTTGTGACACAGTTGATTGTATTTTTTTATTGTTTTTTAAATTTGTAAAGCGCAACAATACCCTGAGGTGTCTAGACGCTTGTAGACAAGTATGCTTCAAGAAAATGGGGTATTTAAGGACAAACTTCAGAGATAAACAAAAGTATCAATTGTGGCTTGTATCTCTTTTCAGGTAAAACATTTGGAAGGGGACTGGATTCCGAGCACAATGATTTTTTAGTATAGTAATTTGACTATCGCAGGGATGCCTTTGGGTAGCCATGCGCTATACAAATGCGTATTCATTCATTCATTCACTATCTACCACAGGAGCAATGTCCTATGTAAAGGAATGGAGGCATTTATCAACTAACTTAACTATTTAGAACAGCAAAGTATTTTCTTTGTCTTCTACTATAGATTGTCAGCGTTGTCCTGATCCTAAATGTTTATCCACAACATGGCTTTTTATTGGCAGGGTCCTGGATTGAATGATCAAAGATAATTAAGTCCATTCTTACCGGTGTTTAGAGAAAGATAACATATACATGAGAGCAAGGAATTGATCTGAAAGGTCCATTGAATACAATAGAAATTCCTAGTGGGAAGAATCAGAGAAGGGAAAGAACAAAATTAATTGTAAAGCTGAGATACTGCTTTAAGAACACCTATTGTGAAATATTTGTAATATTTACAATATAATTGATTTGTTGAAATAAATTCACAATCTTAACAGCCATATTTCTGTTGTAGGTATTCTGGAGCAACCTGCGGACTTGCGTTTGTGTTTGTTTATCCATCCCTCATCCATATGATCTCCTTGTACCGCACTGGACAACTTACATGGCCAACGCTGATTTTCCACGTCTTCATAATAGCGCTAGGATTTGCTAACCTTGTTGCACAATTCTTAATGTGAAAGCACTCCTTCGCAGCTGTCTCATGGTGCCGGACAGCCTTCTTGTGCTTACAGTTTTTCCCTATTATTTTGTTACTATTATCATCCTGCTGATGGGAGATGGTTTGCTGGAAACTATGAAAAGCATTACTTGAATTCAGAGATATTGTTACTTTTTTTTTTTTTTACTTATTACAAATGCTTCTTCTTGAATGAAGAAATCAAACTTCTGTTCTGAGAACACTAAGGTCTGAAAAGTAGGATGTGTTATACAATGACTTAATGGTTTACACTTTGCCAATCAACGGTCCATGAGAGAATTTGTCTAAGTTAAAGGTCTCGTGATCGTGGTTTTTATTCAAAACATTGCAAAAACACATATATGTCTTTATATTTATTGCTCTTCTATAACCTAGGAAAACATCAGTCAGTGTCAACAAGGTGAATGCTGGTAAATTTCACCTGATTACAGAAAGCACTAAATCAGTAGTTGTATTTATCGATTATACCGCTTGTATTAAATTATACATATTCCATGATTCAAGACAGTGTTGAGACTAAGTGAGTAGTATTGATTCCAGTTAACACATGAAATAGCTTGAGATGTACTATAAGCATACATTTTTCAATTGGATTATGACTTTTTTTGTATGCGACTTATTTTTGTCTTATAACCTGTGGTAGTTTATTTTCAAACAAATATTTTTAAAAAGTAGCCACAAGGTGTTGGCATAGTCTGTATGGCGGTTGTCTCCAGTGTGTTGCTTGTGAGCAACATGTTGCTCAGAGCTCTCAAAATTGTAGCTCACCAGTTCTGATTTTCTGCCAGCTCTCACTAGGTATGCCTTCATCTTTTGAAGGTGATGCCTTTCCAGTTTTTCCTAATTTATTTTCTGGCTACTCCCACAGCCTCAGGCAGCGAGTACAACTTTTTAATTGGCTTGTGTGAGACGCCAGTGGGCAGAAAACTCCTTCACAGGATTCAGTGATTGGTGGGTGCCGTGCTTCATGTAAGCCATACTGCCATCTCTCACAGTCGAGCGCTTCCACATGGTGCAACACTTCCCAGGCTATCCGCAGTTTGCGAAAAGTAAGGGTCTAAATTGCTTCCTCCTCCTCCTCTATGATGGCCTGAAGTCCATGCCTCAATTGCAGGGCTACCAAGCAATTAAAAGCAGAACCGGGCTGGCTTTTATCACCATGAGCGCAAGGCTCTAAAGTAAAAAAAAAAATCCTTTAATCAGCACTCAACTTGATTTCAAGGAATAGCCACGTAGATTAACTAAGTGGAGAGTCTGCCAAACTGGAGCACCGAGGATGGTTTTCAAGAAACCTTAAAAGTAGCCCATTGGAGAGTTCAAGAAAGACGATGTGGTGTGACACCTAGTCCACCGTGCGCATGGGCAAGGACTCCACCCTAGATCGTTTTTTTCCGCTGTCTGGTTGGGATGTGTACAGCAATGGCTCAGAGACAGACATGTATCCTTGTGACGTTTTCAGCTCTGCTTGTTCTACTCTTGGAGACCAAAGACTTCATTAACAATCACTGCTCCTATCCAGCTGCTTTCCGGCTGACAAACCACTTGACCTACTCCACCAACTGGAGAATGAATACAGGAATGGGGTGATGGAACATGCACCCTTCCAATTCTATCTCGGTACAAAGCTAAGTATTCGTGGGCAGACCAGCACACATTTGCAACCTTTCATTTTCCTACGACCACAGCAAGACGTCCAGCGAGTTTGGTCTTGCCTTCCACTGTAAGAACACCCTGAGGTATCAAAGGGAAAGGTGATGGGTGCATATGAAGTTGGTGCAGCAATCTTTTTAGAAGAACTCTAACATTTTAGAAGAACATGACCCTCTTGATGTGGAGAAGGAAGAGTTGGGCCCATCTGGTGTCCCAGCAACCCAACTGACACCCAGCCCAGAGACTCTCTCCTCCTGCGCATCTGTGGGAAAAGGCCAAGACAGGGCATTCTTGGCAGTGAAACCAGAACAGACCTCAACAAAAAAGACTTAAAGGTGCACAAGTAAAACTCCAGCACAGTAAAGCCAGGGAACAAAACCACATGCCATTAAATGCCCCCAAGCTGAGGCAGAGCACCGCCCCCCACAGGAGTCTAACCCCAAACAGGGTAGAAAGAGGCAGCCTTTCACTGATTTTCCATCAGGCTCAAGCCAGCATCGGGAGAAAGCTTCAGAGCCTCAAACAAAGGGCATCGAGCTGCTACGGTTATTGGCTAAAAGTGCGTCAAACACTGTCATTCTCAGAAAAAATTGATGCAGAGAGGATGTCCGAAACTGAGAGCCAGGTTGACACTGGAGGCCACTCAAATCTGAGGATTCCAAGGCATCCATTTTACAGAAGCTGACAGAGGAGATGCTCTTCATTCACCCAAAGTCTGGCAAGATCACTGGCTAGCTGTCTCCAAGACGGCTATCAACCACGACATGCTCTCCCAAAATCCAAAGAAGCGCAGGCTGACCTTTGAATAGGAGTTCACTTTAGACAAATCTAGACACCCCATGGCCAAGAAGCATAAAGGCAAGTTCATAAACCCACCACCCCAACCACCTACACCTAGGTAATCACCACCACCTCCTCCTCAGCAACCACCACTGGCACAGCCAAACTCACCTCCTCCTTCACCACCGTCAGAGTCACCCGAGAAGTCAGTGCACTCCTACTCAGACCCAGGCAGCTCGTATAGACAGAGATCCCTATGACCAACCTCTAGGGACAAGAGATTGGGACAGCCTCTGGGACGATGACAATATCTACCATGTTGGCGACCCTGATTTGGAGCCATGCCTGCAAAGCCATTTTCACTAGACAATACCACTACATATCATGCAAAGATTTCGAGAGCAGCTTATCACTACAAAGTGAACATGCATGTCCTGCAGCCGGGGAATGACTTACTGGTGGAGACATTCCCCATAACGGAACGCTTTGTCCAATTCCTTTGCATGCTCAACGGCATGTTAAAATCAGCCACAGGTAACTTTTAAAGAACCATTTAGACAAAGGTTGTCACACCATGGGCCGAGAAAACATTTAAGGCTTCCACCCATGACACACTATATCTGTGGGCAGGTTCCCCCAGACTCCTTAGTGATAAATACAGCATGGAAGCATGCCTCTGCATAAACAACAGGCGACACTCACTGCTAAACAAGGAATGCAGGAGCCTTGATGCTTCTTGCAAGTGTGTGGTAGTTGGAGCACCTTCCCGCAAGCATATTGGCAATTCTGTTGACTTGCTGTTGAGGTACAACATGTTTCACTGAAAGGAAATGGAGGCGCTTGAGTAGCACATCCCCCAAACCAACAAGAAGAGAGGGAAAGAGCACATAGTAGAGTAGAAGATTATTTCAAATCCAGATATCTGCTGTGACTAGATTCTGTGGATACTACTTCCTGCAGTAGTAATGTGAACATCCTGCTGCGCCGCATGCATAGCTATGCATCTTGTCATTCAAACCAGAGGTACAACAGCACCTTATCAAAATCAAATTTGATGGGGAACATCTCTTGGGGCCCTATGTAGATGGGATGTAGAAAAATAAAGAAAAGTACACAGAGATCATGAATATCATGGGCACCCTACATGCTGCTAATCTAAGGGGAAGCCTTTCACAGGCAATAATCCAGGGATAGGGCCATGACCATATCTCTTGGTCAGGTGCCAATCTACCAGCACCAACAATAGACATTTCACGAGTCACACTCAGGCCGGTATATGCAAGGGGCGTTTACAGAGGTAGCAACAAGAAAAGACAGGGCTAGAGACCGCTCTGAAAAAAAAGCTTGCAACTCAAAAAACGAACATGCCACTGCCCCCCCTCACATCACCCCAATCGCAAAACACCTGTCGGAGGGAGACTATAAACGATTTTCATCTCTGAGAGGAAATTACCTCAGATAGATAATTGGGTTTTAGAAGCACTGCTATTGCCTAGAATTCCACCTCCCCCTCTGCCATCCCACATCCGCACCACACTCCTGTAAGAGGAGGTTCAAGCAGTCCTCCAGAAGGGCACAATACAGATTGTGCCACCACACCAATGAGTCAAAGGCGTATACTTGTACTTCCTTATTCCAAATAAGGACGGATCCCTCCGGCCCATTCTGGCCCTCATTCTAAACTGGTACATCCTGTCATGACAACCCTACAGGGTATCATCCCACTGCTGAGACTTCATGACCAGCTAGACTTGAAGGGCCTCTACTTCCCTATTCCCATCAACCCTGACCACCACTGTTACATTAATTTCATAGTAAGTGGACAGTACTACCAATTCAAAGACACACCCTTTAAAGTTACTATGGCTTCTAGGATGTTCACAAAGTGCTTGGCAGTGGTGGCCGCACAGCTCCCCAGCGGAGCCTTTCAGATCTTTGCATATCTCGATGACTGGCTGATTAAGAGCAGTAACAAATAACAATGCCTTACACACACTCTGATGGTGGTGTCCCTAATTCAAAGTCTAGGGTTTGCTATAAACGGAAAGGCTCCTCCTCCAACCCAACAGATCCAGCCCTTCTTCATGGTCCCAGAGAAAGCATATCCCAGCCAAAAGAGAGTGGTGGCATTTCAGCAACTGTTGCCTATTTTTCACTCTCATTTGTCCACTCACTGTAATATAAAGCTCTTAAGTGTAATGGCTGCCTGCGAAGTAATTGTACCACACACCAGACTTCATATGCATCCATTCCAACAGTGCAGAGTGACACAGTGGTCACAGGGGAAGGGTTATTTGAAAGATCTACAGTTGACAAAAGACAGTACTCAGGACTTTTTAACGTGATGGAACTGCATCACCACATTGTTTTGCAGGCCATTCTATGAATCACTTCTGCAGGTGATCATCACTGTGGATGCATCACTCACTGAGTGGAATGCACATCTTGACAACATAATTGTGCAAAGTAGTACGGGTGCTGTATACGAAACCAATGGCACAGATTAGGGTCAACGGCATAGTTACAGACTCAGTGGCCATCATGAGGGGCACCGGGCAAGGTTGCCCATTGTGCTCATCGGTGGATCTGTTTTCCTCATTACAACCTGACAATATCGGCATATGCAGATGACAATCTCTTGTGTGTGTAAACCGGAGCACAATCTGGCTCCCACTCTGCATGAGTTTGTATTTACAGATGAATCACTGCGGGGCCCTAGAAGGTTTCGTAAACTTTCAATTTCTGCCGATAGTTCACCAATTTTAGTCACGAGGGGTTCAACTATCTTAGGAATTTTAGCCTCCATGATACCAACTAAACAATCTAATTGTTCAGAGTCTTTTATTGTTTTGGAATTGTTTAGCGGAACTTCCCTTGAAGTATCCCCAGTTTTTGGCACAGGGCCTGTTTTTTTGTGGCTACTTCGACCACCCCCCCCCCGTTTAGGTTGTGTGTGTTTACGGGGTCTCAACTCTCTCTGGGTTACAGAAACCAAAGACTCCTCTAATGGAGCCTCAATGATGTCTTTTGGGTCATCCATATTAGCTTGGATCAACTCTAAATCAGAAGAAAGAGGAGCTAGTTCTGCCAAAGTTGCAGAGTCGTGCTTTTCAGTGCTGCAGCTCGCACCATGAGGGGGCGGAAATTATGTAATGGGCGTACTGATCGGTAAGGCGGAAATGGGGGTAGGAATAGAACCCTGGCCTAGTGATTTGCGTCTTTCGCTATTTATTTTGGTGACGACTTTCACTAGATAGTTATCAAATGTTGCAGCAGTGGAAGGTGTTTTGCCCGACGTGGATTTCGACATTTTCACAACTAACTCGGGATGTGTTAAAAGTTAATTAAACAATACCAGGCTGTAATAACGCCTATACAAATAAGAGGTGGCCAAATGAGTCAATAAAAAACATCAGACAGTTCCTTGTCCTATAATTTAACATCTCAGTTCGTGGGACAATACAGTTCACCAAGTCCAACAAAAGGGTAATGGGACAAGTACCTGAGACCCTAATAACGTGGCCCGTCCCGTCCTCCTCGTGCCTCTGAGGGCCACAGAGGGCCCGCCCTTTGCCCGGGCTTGGCCCGGCGCCGCCCGCGCGCGTCCCGCGACGCGGATGGAGCCGTTTGAATTTAGCCCCTCCGGGCGCGGAAGTGCTGACGGGTGGGGGCGGTGACAACAAGGGAGTCCTGGGAGGCGTAGTCCTGCATTCCCTGCGTGTGGCGCACAAACCAGCAGCAACAGCGACGGGGAAAGAATAGAGCGTCCGCCCCAACGAGCTCCCCAGCGCTGCCCAGGTAAGAACTGCTCCGCCGATAATCAGAATGCTTCAGCAAGTGGTCCATCCAGTACAGGGGTCTTAGTGGTTTGCATTGGATTGTCAGTTATGTACAGAAGACAAGGTTGAGAATGTGGCCTTTGGAGTGTGTTGCTTGTGTAGCATGTAGTACCATGTTTCGTGTGTCAGTGAGGTTAAATAAGGTGTCTCTTGTTTCCTTTAAGCGTGTGTTTTCTGGGAGGTTGAAGTCACCCAAAAGGGTAGTATGACATGTCAAGTGGACGAGGTGGTGAGGACATCCGGTAATTAATCAATAAAGCCATTGTTCTGGCAAGGAGGTCTGTAGATAAGAGGGAAGGTGGTAGTTGGAGTTGCTGAGAGTGGGCAATGGCATGTCAGCAGCTTCTTTGAGTTTAGTGTTATTTTCTTGCATAGGGTGCAGAACCAGGAGGACTTTGAGATGACAGCAAAGCCACCTCCCTTGTTAATGGCAAGCCACATTATGGATGCTGTGGTCTGTGTGAAGAAGGACATCTAGAATGTGAGCAGATGTGGGGGTGTCAATCTTGTCATAGCTGACGAGGTATGCAAAGTGTAGTGTGTGGAGTATTGCAGAGTAAGTGGTAATGAGCGTAAGGTGACGTTTTCTGTAGTCTGAGAGGGTTTGCTAGTTAGTGGGGTGTATACAAGGTTGGATCTATGTGTTGTGTGAATGCTGTATAGTGTTTGGGTTGGCTAGGTCTGGGTGTGAAATTAGATGAATGGTAGTATTGTGTGCTGGGTGAGAATCATGATTATATCTTACCAGGAGTTCTTGCCCAAGGCAAAAAAAGCCCTTCCTAGCCCTAACAGGCCCAAAGAGGCAATGCCCTTGGCTGAGTCTTTTCTTTGCTGGAACGTCCTGGTTATTGGACTCCCTGGAGAGTTGACTGAAGTAGGGAAAAGGCAAGAAATTATGTAGCTTCATGTGCAGATGGATGATATGAAATGGAAGTCTTTTTGCTTGCTTGTCTTTTCTTCTTTTAAATACATGCTGCTGTGTGTAGGATGCCATTACATGTGGGCCACTGTGGAGTCTGGGAGCCCCTGGAGCAGAGTGTTGTCATTATCCAGATGCAAGAGACTGAGGACTTAAGGAACAGTTCTGAAATCACTTTCTCTGAAGAACTGTTTGACTTTCTTTCGTAATAGGGCCTTGTACCAAGCTGCCTTTGTTTTCTTGCAAATGTGTTCCTAGAAGAAGAGGTTTGTGTCCAGGGAGAGTCAAAGTGACTTGGTGTTGGGTGAAAGTTTAGGACTGAATCCATCCAAGGCCATATCTATCATAAAGCCAGTTTTGGACTAGTTGCTGTTTGTTGTGTTTTTTACAAATAAAATAACTTTAGTCTTGGTGGAGTTTAGCCTCAGGTAGGTGCTGGACATCCAGGCCTTGTTGAGTTTCAGGCAGTGTTTGAGGTGGATGATGTCTGGATCAGAGGAGTCTAAAAGTAAAGTTCTGTATTGTCAGCATATTGGTGAATTTTGATACTGTTATTAATGATTGGAGCAAACAAGATGGAACTCTGGAGGATTTTGACCTTACAGGTTCATTGAGCCGAAAGGGCGGTGAACCCCCCACAATCACATTGCAACTGCATCTTATTTCTCAAAATATTACAGATTTTTATATGTAATGAAACGCTCGCCGATCATTTCCTTACTTGTAAAAGCTGCAATACCACCCTGCACCAGAAAAGGGCTACTCGGGCTGTATTGCGCATGTGTCAGGCATAGGCTGTTACAGCCCATCCTTTCACAGATGCAGTACATATCTGACATGCTGCACTAATGTCAGGCAGTGCAGCATGTCAGATAATGGTGAGTTAGGGCCTGTCCATCATGCACCCTTATGCCCTGTCAGAAGCTTTGATAAAGGAAAAAGGACAGCCTTCCATCCTATCTAAGCTTCTAGTTTAGCATAAGGGTGTGAGCCTTGCTCTGGCGCATTGTTTGTTAGTTCTGAAAGTCGTGAATCGATGTGCAGAGGAAACTGCGCTGAGGACTACACCAGGTAAGTTTCTGCATTGTGTGTCAGAGTGAGAATATGCTTATTTTGTGTATGAGCCTATCTGCAAGCGTGCATCAGTGTGTGTGTTTATGTGAGCGTGTGCGAGTGTTTGTATGTGTCCTGACTACCGTTTTGTGACCTTTCATTTCATAGCCCAACTACTTTATTAATTGACCAGCCGCCACTGATCTTCTGGGTCCTGGAGGTGCCCACTTGAATGAACTGGTATTGACTGGATAAATAGGAGGACCAGTGAAGTATATTTCTAGTGTATCCCATTTTAGACTTGAGGATGTTGATCAGTGTGAGATAGTCAACCATGATGAAAGTTGCTAAATGTTCCTACAGTATCAAGAGGGAGGGATCAGGGCGGCATTGCCTACACTCTGTAGCTGTATCTGTGCTGCAGTGTGAACTGAAACTAGATTTGTTGTTGTGCTGGAGATGATTGGCATTGATCTGATCTCAGAGTTTAACATAGACCCATTTTTCTATGATTTTGCCGATAAAGGGTAGGTGAGTGATGGGCCAGTAAATGGCAATGTCATCAGGGTCTATTGTAGGTTTTGTCAGTGATGGAAGGATTTGGCCTGTTTTGACAGTTTCTGGGAAAGATAGGTTGAGTAGAGGCACTGACAGTGAGTAGGGCTGTTGAGAACTACGAGACATTTTCATATGATCAGACTTTGAGGGAGTTGAGTAAGTCGCCAAGAGCTGCAAGAGATAAGAGTTTGAAAGATGATGAATGCTTTAGGCTATGAAAAGAGGTGTGTCTAAGAAGAAAACTAGGCTTAGTGTTGTCATTGTGCTGTTGCAGCTACTGTATTTCTTTTTTTTTTTTTTGAAAATTTTATTGAACAATAAATCAATTACAAGCATGGGCCTACAACCACCAGGGCCGGCCGCTAGATTCGGGAAGGATCATACAGAGGTTAAGGCAGTAGTCGACTCCCGGGGTCCAGCCCCGTACATAACTCCGGATAGTCCTAGGGAAGCAGGATACATAGGTGCTACTGTATTTCTTCACTGAAAACAAACTTAATGGCATTGCACTTTTCTGTGGAGTATGGGTGTAGGAGGGTCAATCTTGATGTTGATGCACTGCTTAATTGTTTTGAAGTGTTCCTGTTTCTGTTGTCAGCCTCATTAATGGTTTTGGCTGAGTGTTCTGCGTGTTGAATGGAAAAAATCAGTAGCGTAATGTAATCTCAGTAGCGTAATGTAATCTGGGGTTCTGTTTTCCATCCTTTTTCTTCTTTGTCTGTGGATGAAGCACTTGTTGTCAGATGCTTTTTTGGAGTATCGGGGTGCTCAAGGTTTCACCTACATGTATTAATGCGAGTGTGGGTGTCAACATAATTTTTCCAGAAAAGTGGTCAAAGTCTTTAAGAAGGGCGTTGGCTTCAAACATGGAATTGGCAGGACAAGAGATAAGTTTGAGCTTTAATTTGTCAATGGATAATGGTTTACAGGTTTGTTGTTCTCTTTTAAGCTGACCTCGGTGTGTTCACTGAATGCTGGGCAGAAAGATAGGAATTGTGAATTTGTTGGTCCAGTGCAGGACTTTGGGATCTTTACATTGGATAGTTGGTGGTATTTAGAAGACGAGCTTTAGGATGTGGCCTTATGAGTGTGTTCATTGTACCACATTGAGTGTGTTAATGAGACTGAGAAAAGTATCCCTATTTTAGAACGTGTTGTCTAGTAGGTTGAAGTCGCTCTCGGTTGTGGTGGGTATGTCGGATGGATAAAGTGTTGAGGAGGGCTGAGAATTTCTCTTTAGTATACTCACTTTACCTTGAAGAGCCGCATTCTCAATTTTTCAAAAAGGTTACATATAAAGAATCCTAGCCAACGTGCAGAGTGGTCTACAAATTTCGCTAACCTTTAACAAATGTCACCAGACTAATGTACCTAAAAATCACAATATACTAATACATTACCAAGATATTGGTTGGAGGTCTTCACAATAAATGTATTGTGTTACTCTTGCATTTCCTAATGCTGTTTTCCCCTGCTCTCCTCCATGATTTCCTCATGTGCGTATCTCCGTGTCGCTTTTTCACCTGTATGCTTCTCCCCCAGATCCATGATGCATTCTCTCATCTCAATAGGAGACCTGTTGGCTTTGTCAGGGCTCGTTTACTTCTACTTTTGACTCGCTTACATTTATTTTATTGTTAACTTGTCCTAATTAAGCATCTTTCCTCCACAAAAGGTCAGGGACTTCCCCTGTAATAAGTATCCAGACATTGTGGTAATGATTGTGGAGAAGCAGTGTATTGCAGCATACTTGTGTGCAACCACTTCTATTCTCACATTCTTTTGCAACACTTCATGCTCAGGCCTAGCTAGCAATTGACTGCACCATAACACCATGATTGATTGGAGCATGTTTCCAATTTTCATGCACCTCACCCAACAACTCCACAAAGGCCACACTGCAGCCCATAATCAACGAACCATGCACTCCAAAAGGATGTAAGTCAATCTGTGTTAATAGGACTACTGGGGTATGAAGCACTTTATAATGTATATAATTCAAGAGATTCTATGGTTGTACTGAAGATGTAAGGACTAGCCAGCTTATCTCTGAGTAGTGTAGAAACTTCTCTTTTTTGCACAGTTCCTTTACTTTTCCTCTACTAGATACTGCTGGTATTGTTGGCTGTGTGCATTAAGAAACTACAAACTAGTTTTAGTGCGTGTGTTTCTTTTATGAAATATAAGCTAATTGTATTTATTTTCTTAACCACAGGCATGCATCCTGCATGTCATTTGCATGAGAGGACTGGAGAAGGGCTAATTCCCTTTGCAGAACCTCACAGGTGTCTGCAGTCTTAATATGGAGGCGGGGTGACAGCACTTTCCTTTTAAGCTCCAAGAGGAGACAAGAGAATTGTGTATGGTGGGGCTATGCCACTGCTACAGGGAAGCTTGAAAGGAAAATCAAAGCTTGGATTAGGGGTGGTTTCTCCATTAGGGAACCAGGGATGCCCTGTTCCCTTAAGTTCCTACACATTCCTGTACAAATATGAAATACATCAATTTATTTAGAGATACGATCACATCTCTAAACAAATCGATGTATTTAAGTCTGGGCTGTCTGTCCCAGGCTGCCTGCTCCGCCTCGCTCTGGAGCAGGAGACGGAAGCCAGGCAGTAAATCAACTTTCTGAACTGTGACGCACGACGCAGGGCACTCTGTTCTAAAGCTCTTCATTGCCATTGTAGTCTATAGCAGTATCCACTATAGGCCAGTGACACTTTCAGCATCATGGTTTCGGGCATTGGAGTCTCCGTCCCTGCTTGAGCGCAACCGTCAGTTATTCACAGGCATAGATCCCACGCTTTCCCATTTGTCACACGTAGGACTGGATGCAAGAACAGGTGTTTTGGTGCCTTGTTCTTGGTAAGTGTTAGAATGCAAATTTTCTATTATGTATATTGTGCAGAGATCCCTCGCCTAGCTAACCTCCCCCACTGTGACACCTCAGGCCCTGGCTGCACATCCGCATCTACTGGCCCCATTAGAAGTGGAGCTGCTGTATTTGTTCCCCCGTGAAATTGATCCAAAAGACGAGCAGGCCAGGGTTCTTGTTCCCTTGTGGAGAAGATCCAAATATCGGAGTCAAGCGCAAAGTGAGAGATATGTGCTTACAGTAACCACTTATCTGTTGGATGACATTAAAATGGGCCCTATCTTCATGCCCTTAACAACATTAATGCCAAAAACATGGATTGATTTACGAACAATGAGTGTTAAAACCGTTAAGGCAATTTAGTTTCGCTCTTATTTCAGTTTTACTAAATCTTGCCCAGTGGTTAATTTGTAAGTGCTGGGGCTCTTGTCAGGAGGCAACTTGCACCAGCCCACTTCTCCTGTTAACACTGCATGAAACAGAACCAACTACTAACCATAAAATCAGGGAGAGGATGTGACATAATGGCCAGAGCTGCCGCCGTTGGAGTTGGGGAACCAGGTTCGAGTCTTGGCGTTGTCTCAAATCCTGGGGTTTTGTGCAGAACACTTTATTTCCCACAAATGTCCTTAACTGGCACTCATGAAAAGCGCTGGTATTGATGAAGTGCCTGTGCTGTGCATCGGAAACCCCCGTTTCAAATTAAGCACTGATTGCCTTCCTCAACAAGAGTTAACTCTTTATTCATGTTTTGTGTCTGTATTTTTTTAACTCCATACTTTGAGTTCTGCCAGATGTTTATGAGGAGCTTTGATTGAGAGCTCTGATGCTGAAGCCAAAGCAAAGTGCCTGTCAGTGGGTTGGCCTCTTTGCAGAGCAAATAGAACAATGGTCATGTATTCCAGTTGCAATTGCAATTCTGTGGGAATGTGTGTAAAGGGGGTGCACAGATGGCAAAATATTTACAGGGCAAAAAGAAATAAATTGCTTAATTGTGAGTGAGTGCAGTGTATGGTTGGTAGTGGTGAAGTGAGGGAGATGCGAGGAAGTGCATGTGGGGAAGAGTAAAAAGAGGGTGCTGAAGAGGAATGAGAGGTGGTTGAAGATGTGCAGATGGACGAGATGAGCAGAGATAAAGGGCATACATATCTAACATGAAGGGCACATAACTGAAGGCCAAACCCCCTTTAGGTACTTTTAAAAAAAAATAACAAATCCTTGTTACTCATTTATCTTAAACAGCTAACAACCACTGACAAAGACAGGTTTTAGGTGTAGGTCAGTTGTCTAATCAATGCTGTAAAAGTATTAAGGAATCGGGCCCCTTCATTTCCCCTATCTCCTCTCTTCTTTTTGCAGGCTATGTGGTAATTTTTCAGTTGCTAAAAAGGGCCATAATCATATCAGCCACTCTAGTATGGGCGGGCTCTTTCTAACGCCCCACTTGGCCAGAATAGTCTACTTTGCTAATAAGAGTGATAGCTCCACTTGCTGTCCCTGTCTGTAAATGCACCTAGGATGATAGCCTCCTGAGCATGGGGCCAAGGGGTGGGAGATTCCTGGCCGTTATAGCTTTATTTTAGTGCGGCACCTCATCTCAAAGCCCAACCCACTACTCCGATATAGCCACAATGTGTGTGCAAACAATGATAATGCGCCCCATTAGGGTGTATGCGCTGCCCCCAGGGCAGCCGCAAACTCGCGTTGCCCTGGGGGCAGCGCGTTCATGTGAAAACACGGAGCAGCCGCTCCGTGTTTTCCGTGTTTTCACAGTGCAGGTGGCACACGCCTGCACTTTGAAAGGGGTTTAGAGATCCCCTTGCAGGTGGGTGACTCAGTGACTGCACCCGCCTCCAAGGAGATGTCTTGGGGGTCTATGGGACCTCCTTTGCCCCCTGCAGAGGGCTGCTGTCATGAGGCACACTGACAGAGCACCACCTTTTAAAGTGCACCTCCTGAGGGCTTCTTTGACATCCCAGTCACTGGCTACACCCCCCTGCAAGGGGATCTCTTAACCCCTTTGAAAGTGCAGGCGGGTGCTGCCTGCACTGTGAAAACGCGGAGCGACTGCTCCGTGTTTAAACATGAATGCACTGCCCCCTGGGTAGCGCGAGTTCGCGTCTGCCCTGGGAGCAGCGCATACACCAAAATGGGGTGTATTATCTCTGTTTCCGCCCAGCGCACCTTTTGGAAGGTGCGCGCCGGAAACAAACTGTGCTAATGTGGAACACGGCCCCTGGTGGTTAATTGCGTTGCTCTGTAAGCCGGCTTTCAATGAGCAGTGTCAATTGTGTGAGCTTTTAAGAAGATGACATTGCATTGCTTAGGATTTTTCAGAACTTGAGATACCTGTGCATTTTCAGAACTTCGTGCACCATCAACTCTGGGGCTGTAAGGCAGGCGCCAAGCATGCCGAAGTACCTGTGTCTACTTTTGCTCAACCCGCATCTTCTAATGGTGCGTGAGGTGAGGCTCATTCAAGCGCTTTCGGGAGTTGGACTCGTGTTCTTACAGTGACGTCACAAGTTGTAGGAGTGTTCCGGCATTCTTAGTGGTGTGTTTCACTCCCTACAAGGTATCGTTGGCCATGCAAGTTTCTGAACTAGTGTTCTCACAGTAATTTTGCATGCTCGGAGAGTGTTCCAGTACCTATAGTAACTTGTCTCGTGTTTACTGCAACATGCACTTAGCTGTAAATGCGCAAACCCCTTTGTTGATGGCAGGCAAGTTCTTTTTGTTAGCATCACAGGAAAGATTCACGCCGTGTGTCGTGCTGTTGGACCAGGGGTTTTCAAAGCATTCTGCTTTTAGTTGTGGTGGTTGGTAATCGGAGGACAGATTTTAAGATTTTTGAGAAGTGTGGTACAAGCTAAAGACTATACTAGAGAGCTTCTTTTCTTTGAAAGTTGACAGTTTCTTGGCTGGAGGTTTTTGGATTCAAGTGTTGTATGCTCGACGTGTAACAACAATTATGGTTTGGGTAGGTTTTTATGTTTTTTACTTTCCCTTTCTTAACAAATAGCTAAACTTGGGGTATTCTGCAGATTTTTTTTGTAGGAGTTCTCAGGTACTAGTTCATGTATGGCTAAAGAGAGGAAACTCTGGTGAGCGGGTATCCATTGGATACCAAAGAAAGGAACTTTTTTTGAGTAGCTGTATCTCTTCTTTTTTTTATTATAACTTTCTTTTTCAGTTTTGTACAAATTCATAACTATAAAGCAGCTGACAGCGATATGCAAGGTAAGGAAGTGTACACACATAATCCTCAATATTATCACGACAGGTTAAAAATCCGAAGGCATTAAATCACTCTCCGTCATTCGTATCCGTGCTATCATCGGACACCATTTCAGAACCAGGATCTAGCGGAGTGGCACAGAGGTCTCTCCATTCAGCTAGGTCATCCAACACCTTTTCATCTCGCCTACTAATCCGCATATGCGTCTCTTCCGCTAAAGTCCACTCCGTGACCTCTCTATGCAAATGTGCTCTCTGCCCATGTGATAAGTACCTTCCGTCTGTCCAAAGGCCAACACTAGTAAGAATTTATATGGTATCTTCCTACCTTTTGTGAACTTGATATTGTCCAGCAGGCAGCACTGTGGAGTAAGGGACATCGACCGATGCGTGACCCTGCAAATGTCTTCCACCAAAAGTGCAAAAGTCCTGTACCTGTCGGCACTGCCAGGCTAAATGTAGAAAGTCAGCATTGTAGGCGTTACAACGGGGACACCCATTAGGTTGAGTCGGAGATAAACGATAGAGGCCCCCTGGGTGAAAGATACGTCATCTGAAGGAAATTATAGTGAATACATTGAAAGCAGTAGTTATATGAAACAGAGTGTGTGAGCTCATTAACCAGTGTCCAGTCCTCAGTCCTTAGAGGAGTAGCCAGTTCCATATCCCGAGCTACATGGGCCCGCAGGAGTGACCCCACCGCATCAGCACGCTTGGTTCTGTACAGCAGCGCAATCAAGTGGCGAAGCCTGAGTAACAGCATTTCTGAGTCTATTAGGTATGCAGGCTTGTTTACAAAATGCAGAACGTGCCTGTCTCTCCATTTATTTTTAGCTCACCAGTGCATCTTGCGTTAAGTGGCAAAAATTGAACAATATATTTATTCACTCTGCTACAGTATATGGCACATCTTTCAGTGCAGAGAGGAAATGTATTGGTGTATTGTTTTGGGTTGGAGGGCCACTAGGTCTTTGTAGGAGAGTAGGATCTGCACTTATGTTGCTGCCACTTTTTTTCTGATGTATACACTAGTTTCTGGCTATAGTCTGGCTGGGTCCCTGCTAATCAGGGCCCCAGTCTCACTGGTCTCTCTAAACAACTTGGTGTGCATATTAGATGCACTAGTGATTGGATACTGTGGTACCTTATGAGCCCCTAGTATATGGTACCTTAGGTAACTAGGGCATTGGTATTTCACAGGCCTACCAGGGGCTGTAGCATGTATTATGCCACCCCTGGGAAGCATTCACAATCTGACACCACAGGCCTGCTACTGCAGCCTGTGTGAGGTAGTGTTAGCACTCCTCACTGAGGTATAGGTTTCTATATCTCACCATGCACACACATATAAACCTATCAGTCACCCCTATTGCAGGCTCTAACAATCCTGAGGGCAGGGTGCTTGGTTTACTATGTGAGGGGGTGCTTCTGCATGAGCAGGACCCCTCTGCAGCTGGCAGAATCTATTCTCTGCTGCTGTTTGTGGATGCGGTTAAACCATATACTCTTAAGTGCATTATAACCTCGCGGTAAATGCTAACTTTGGAATGACTGCATAAAAACATGTCATGTTTGGTGTCAAACAACTTGGAATCATACCCCCACACCAGTAACTGGTGTGGCAGTATGATCCCACCCTTCTAGAGGGGATGACATGTACCCACTGTACTAAACGGTGGAAATCTTCTAGAGCCCTGGCATCACAAAATGGATGCCACCAGCACAGACACTGGGCTGCCCTCCTGCTGCTGACCAAAACTCGCAGTGGAGGAAGCCCAACAAAAATGATCCTGTCACAGGGAGGTGTCACCACCTCCCAGACAGGATTGAGTGTATTGGAGCTGGGTGGGTGCATTCTTAGAGTGCTTTGAAGTCCTTCACTGGGGGAGCAGTAGGCTCCACTGTGCATATGCCAGCTCAAACCGGTTCAGGGGCTACCTGCCCCTGCTCTGGCGCGAAACTGGACAAAGGGAAGTGGGTGTAACCACCCACTACCCTGACCCTCCTAGAGGAGTGGTCATAGAGCTAGTCCCTCCCCTGTCTTCACTATAAGATAGCAAGCATTGCCAATGCAATCCAGATTACCCTGGACGACGCTCTACAAAGAAGAATCCTGGCCCTTCGACGTTCCACTATCTCTGGAAGACTGAAGAATCTCCCTTGGAGTCAAGGAGTGACTCCCCTGCTTGGCAGGCACCAGTAACTTTAATCGACGGTTGCAAACTTCACCACTCCCGCCGGAGTCCGAAGTCCCTGCGTCCCCTGAAGCGGATTTCCTGACCTCTCGATGGCCATTTTGAGTCCCCAGCGAAGCTGTGGCATCTGGACCCCACGAGTGACGAGGAACAGCAATACCAGGGAACCGTGCACTGATTTCGAGTGCAAACCCTAAACAACGTTCTACGAACTTGTGCTTTGGACCATCTGTAGTCAAAGTCCCTAGCAGGTCTGGTTCCGAAAATCAGCGGCCTACCCCGTCCCGAGTGACCGTGTGCTCCTGTGAAACTTTGCCTGCAAAGGCGTCTTCGCGGTTACTTGCCCGTTGGCTAGTTACTCACCCGAAGACTTTCTCATCGACTTCAAGGGCTCTCCTGGTTGCTCCGGGCCTGCCCTCACTTACCCTCGCTGGGTAAGTCCATCAGACCTTGCTGGTCTGCATCACCGACTATCTTCAGTCCACATGAGACTTGCAGTTGCCAAGGCTTTTTGGCGCCAATCCGGTTGCCGACACCGTCATCAGCTGCAGACGTCGTGGGACCCTCCGAATCCAGCTGCTGGTCATCTTCGATCCCTCCTGGACCTCGTGAGCGTAGAGACAAATCACCATCGGCGACCTGAAAAGACGCGACATCAGTGGTCATCCATCCTGCTGGCCACCGGTCACTGGCAAGTGATTTTGAACACTGTCCCCTCAATTTTCAGGTCCTCCTCATCTTCAATCCACCTTCGGATTCCAGCGGACACCTCTTCAGTCGTCTCAAGCAGCAAGTCTTCATTGGTCTCCATTGAAAACAGCATTGCGACCCGACACCAAAAGACACCTATTCACCCGGCTTCCCTGGGTGAGGTAACTCGTGCACTCCGGTGCCCAAGTGTGTGTTGGCCCTTGAAGTACTTACCCTTAAAGTGGCTTGCTTGTTGACTTCTTCTAAGTGCCCTAAAACTTTAAAATACAAACCGCGACTTGCTCCATTGTAACCTATAAGAAACCCGCGGCTGTGTTTAGACACTGCACGCCTTCTCTCGTGGGCTTGTTACTTACCTGCTAACACTGCAGTAGTGAAGCCCCAGCGATTCCCAAGGCCCTAGGCTTTGTCATTTTGCAAGTCGACTTTGTTAAACCATTTTCTTAATATATGGTCTGGTACGCCCCTAGGGCTCCAGCCATATTTGTGCTTAATTTATTGAGAACTGTTGACATTTGAATGTGTATCTGGGTTCTAATCTCATGGAGAGATTAGTAGAGTGTATCTAGAAATAAATACATAATATTTGATATATATACCTGTGTGGTGTCCTTTTCATTTGGTAATTCAAGAGATTATAAGGTAAAACAAGCTGCTTTACATTCCTCAGAGACTTAGCCGAAGGCTGCTCTCCACAGCTACCACTAGGATAGCTTTTTTTAAAAGGTTGTCTTAAACCTATCTACCATAAGAGTCGAATTGGACTGGTGCAAGGTGGCCACTATAACTAGTGACCAGCATATGCCAGGCCAACTTCTCACATTGGTGGGCAACGTGTGGGATTCCAGCTTGCCATTGTTTTACCAGAAAATCTCTATTTGAATTACTAACTGAAAACCACTAAAGGTACTCAAGGTACATATAAAGTCAAGCTAGTATCAATAAGTTCTACTGAACTTAGAGCTGTTTGTGAAGGGATAAGCACACCCTTGCTACAGCTCAAGCTAGGTTCAGTAGGCCTCAACTAGTGTAGGTAGTACAACACTGGACAACACTAGTATGTCTCACCAAGGTGGAGCCAGTGGGTCCACCCCATCTCAGTATAAAGACATAACCTACACTGACGTCAAGGCCTTATGCTTTGAAAGACAACTGAGGGTGGGCAGGAGTCCCTCCTCACAACACCTGATAGATCTGTTAGTAGCAGATGACCTGAAACAAGCTCTAGGAGCTAGTGGGTCTGCATCAGGGAGTGGGTCAACCATAGTGTCTGGGTCTGATGATGAAAATCAAGATGACCTGGAGTCTGTGATTGAAGGGCCAGACTCAGAAGGGTCTGAAAGGAACAGAGGAATTCTCCTTAAGAGAGCTGACAAAGTGGGAGAAAGGCCTAGGTCCCCCTCAAGGGACTCTGACCATTCATATCACTCTGGAAGAGAATCTGTTCAACAGAGGAACTCCACCTATCCCAGGGAGACCTCCTCTGACAGAAGGTTCAAGATGCTCCAGTATGAGGAAGCTAGGCTTGCCCTCAGAACCAAGCAATTGGCCTTAGATAGGGAAGCCTTCGAGCTCCAAAGAGCTTATAAAAAGGAGGGGTTCGATACCCCTGGTGGCAGCAACAGTGTCCCTAGAGGCAGAGATTACATTCCAGACCATAGGAACCTGGCCAACGTTGTTCCTCCCTACCAGAGTGGGGATGATATCCACAAATGGATAACTTTTATGGAGATGGCCTGTAGAGTTCAACAGGTCCCCCAGACACAGTGGGCAGCAATCTTGTGGCTCTCCTTTTCAGATAAAGGTAGAGACAAGCTCCTCACTGTTAGAGAAGAGGATGCTAATGATTATGAAGCCCTGAAGAGTGCTTTGATAGATGGGTTTGGCTTAACCACTGAACAGTACAGGTTGAAGTTCAGAGACACACAGAAAGCACAGACTCAGGATTGGACTGACTTTGTTGATTGTGCAACCAAGGCTCTAGAAGGTTGGCTGGTTGGTAGTAGAGTAACTGATTTTAAGGGATTGTATAATCCTATAATGAGAGAGCAGATCCTTAACAATTGCCAGAACCAGTTGTTGCATCAGTACCTGGTGGACTCTGATCTGACCTCTCCCCAAGAATTGGGAAAGAAGGCAGACAAATGGGTCAGAACCAGGGTGAGGCAGAAAAACCAGAACCAAGGTGGTGACACTAAGAAACAAGATCCTAAAGGGTCAGACAAAGGTGGGGATAAATCTAAAGACCAGAAGTCTTCACAAGGGCCCCACAAATCTGCATCTGGTGGGGAGTCACAATCTGCAAAGGGAAAAGGCCAAAAGAAGCCCTGGTGCAAATTCTGTAAACAGAAAGGGCACTGGACTTCTGATTGTACCAAGTCCCAAGACCAAACCACCACCACTCCAGCCCCTAAGGCAACTGTTCCCCCTAGTGCAGTTATTGGTGGAGGTAATACTCAGAATAAGGGTGTAGTAGGGTTGACCCTGGGTTCTGATGTGGACTCTGGCCTAGTCAGAGTACCAACACAGGCATTGCTAGTTTGTGAGGGAGACCTTGATATGTCCTTCCTAGTGAGCCCCAGTAATCTGGGCAAGTACAAACAGCAGCCTATCATAAATGGCAAACCGGCTTTGGCATTCAGGGACACAGGTGCTAGTGTCACCATGGTGGCAGAGGATCTAGTGGACCCTGCACAAATCATCCTGGGTGAAATGTACCAGGTAACCAATGCAAGCAACACCAGGACCAACCATAGCCTGGCAGTTGTGAATTTCTCGTAGGGAGGGGTAACTGGCCTCAAAAAGGTAGTAGTCCGTGCAGACCTCCCTGTCGAATGTTTGTTGGGCAATGATCTGGAGAATTCAGCCTGGTCTGAAGTAGAATTATGGACTCATGCTGAGATGTTGGGAATACCTGCAGAGGTATTTGCTGTGACCCGGTCACAAGCCAAAATGCATAAAGCTGAACCAGCTCTGGATCCTGAAACTATGGACCAGATGCTAACCAAGAGGAAGAGCAGTAGGGTTAAGGCTGGGCCTTCCCCTCTGTCTCAGATCTCAGATTCCCCTCCTGAGGGAGGAGAAGCAGATCCTGAAGAAGGAACTGCCCCAGAGGAACTTGAGCCTGGTCAGGTTGAGTTCTTGGGGGCAGGGGGACCTTCCAAGGAAGATCTGAGCAAAGAGCAACAGTGCTGCCCCACTCTTGAACGCCTCAGACAGCAGGCTGCTGCTGAGGCTGCTGGGAGTGCTAGTGGGTCCCATAAGGTTTATTGGGATGAGGGGCTCCTATATTCTGAGGCTAGAGATCCTACCCCTGGAGCCACCAGGAGGTTGGTAATTCCTCGGAAGTTTAGGGGGTTCTTCTTGACCCTAGCACATGACATCCCATTGGCAGGACACTTGGGCCAAAACAAGACCTGGGACAGGCTTGTACCACGTTTTCATTGGCCACACATGTCTGAGGACACCAAGGAGTTTTGTCGCTCCTGTGTCACTTGTCAAGCCAGTGGCAAGACAGGTGGCACCACAAAGGCCCCCCTGATAGCACTACCTGTGGTGGGGGTTCCCTTTGAAAGGGTAGGGATTGACATTGTTGGTCCCCTTGACCCACCAACTGCATCTGGGCACAGATTTATACTTGTGGTAGTGGATCATGCCACCAGGTATCCAGAAGCTATACCCCTAAGGACTACCACAGCTCCTGTGGTAGCAAGAGCCCTCATTGGAGTCTTCTCCAGAGTGGGTTTCCTTAAGGAGGTCATCTCTGACAGAGGTTCTAACTTTATGTCAGGATATCTAACTGCAATGTAAAGGAGTGTGGTGTAAACATCAAATTCACTACTTCCTATCATCCACAATGCAATGGGTTAGTTGAGAGATTCAACCAAACCCTAAAGGGAATGATTAAAGGCGTCCCAGATAAGCTTAGGCGAAAATGGGACCTTTTACTTCCCTGTCTTCTGTTTGCATACAGGGAGGTTCCACAGAAGGGGGTTGGCTACAGCCCTTTTGAACTTTTGTTTGGGCACCCTGTTAGAGGACCATTATGTCTGGTGAAGGAGGAATGGGAGTTACCTCTCAAATCTCCCAAACAGGATGTGATGGGCTATGTACTTGGTCTCCGCTCCAGGATGGCAGAGTATATGAAGAAGGCCACTAACAACCTTGAGGCAAGCCAAGAATTACAGAAAGCTTGGCATGACCAAAAGGCTCTCCTGACTGTTTACCAGCCAGGCCAGAAAGTGTGGGTGTTGGAGCCTGTGGCCCCAGCAGCTCTCGAGGACAAATGGAGTGGCCCCCATACAATTGTTGAGAAAAAGGGAGAGGTCACCTACTTGGTAGATCTTGGCACTCCCAGGAGCCCCCTTAGGGTCCTCCATGTCAACAGACTTATGTGGACAGGGCTGACATGAGCTTGCTCATGGCCACTGATGAGGACCAGGAGGAGGAGAGTGACCCTCTCCCTGACCTGCTCTCACAGAACCCTGATGATGGGTCAGTTGATGGTGTTGCTTTGGCAAGCAGCCTCACTGAACATCAACAAACTGAATGTAGACAAGTGCTACATCAGTTTAGACATATGTTTAGCCTGACCCCAAGTCAGACTTCCTGGTGCACCCATGAGGTGGACACTGGAGACAGTCTGCCTGTAAAGAGTAAAATCTACAGGCAACCTGACCATGTCAGGGACTGTATCAGGACTGAAGTCCAGAAAATGTTGGAGCTAGGTGTTATTGAGCCCTCAGATAGCCCTTGGGCTAGCCCAGTAGTCCTTGTCCCAAAACCTCACACACAGGGTGGTAAGAAAGAGATGAGGTTTTGTGTTGACTACAGGGGCCTCAATGCAGTCACCAGGACTGATGCCTACCCAATACCAAGGGCAGATGAACTAATAGACACTTTGGCCTCAGCCAAGTATCTCAGTACATTTGACCTTACAGCTGGCTATTGGCAAGTTGTTGATGATGCCAAGGCTAAAACAGCATTTTCTACCCCTGGTGGGCACTATCACTTTGTGGTAATGCCCTTTGGTTTGAAGAATGCACCTGCCACATTTCAGAGGTTGGTGAATAAAGTTCTGACTGGTATGGAAACCTATTGCTCAGCTTATCTTGATGATATTGCTGTCTTTAGTTCCACCTGGCAGGATCACCTGGTCCACCTCAGGAATGTACTGGAGGCCCTGCAGAAAGCAGGCCTCACTATCAAGGCCACTAAGTGCCAGATAGGGCAGAGTCAGGTTGTGTACCTAGGCCACCTTGTAGGTGGAGGCCAGGTTCAACCATTGCAGAGCCAGATCCAGACCATAATGGAATGGGTAGCTCCAACCACCCAGACACAGGTGAGAGCCTTCTTGGGCCTGACTGGGTATTACAGGAGGTTTGTTAAGGGATATGGATCTATAGTGACCCCCTTAAATGATCTAACCTCCAAGAAAATGCCAAAAAAGGTTCAGTGGGCAGCTAGCTGTCAAAAGGCATTTGATGACCTCAAGCAGGCAATGTGCACTGCCCCCATCTTACAGAGTCCAGATTACAAAAAGAAGTTCATTGTTCAAACAGATGCTTCAGAGCTGGGTGTGGAAGCTGTACTGTCTCAACTTAATGATGAAGGTCAAGACCAGCCAGTGGCTTTCATAAGCAGAAGGCTGACCCCTAGAGAGAAACGTTGGTCAGCTATTGAGAGGGAGGCCTTTGCTGTGGTGTGGGACTTGAAGAAGCTGAGGCCATACTTGTTTGGCACTCACTTCATAGTTCAGACTGACCATAAGCCCCTCCTATGGCTCAAACAGATGAAAGGTGAAAATCCTAAACTGCTCAGGTGGTCCATTTCCCTACAGGGGATGGACTATACAGTGGAACATAGACCTGGGACCCAACATGCCAATGCAAATGGACTCTCAAGGTATTTCCACTTAGAACATGAAGACTCAACCGGTCAAGGTTAGTTTAATGTCCCTGCGTTTGGGGGGGGGGGGGTTGTGTAGGAGAGTAGGATCTGCACTTATGTTGCCCCCACTTTTTTTCTGATGTATACACTGGTTTCTGGCTATAGTCTGGCTGGGTCCCTGCTAATCAGGGCCCCAGTCTCACTGATCTCTCTAAACAACTTGGTGTGCATATTAGATGCACTAGTGATTGGATACTGTGGTACCTTATGAGCCCCTAGTATATGGTACCTTAGGTACCTAGGGCATTGGTAACTCACAGGCCTACCAAGGGCTGCAGCATGTATTATGCCACCCCTGGGAAGCATGCACAATCTGACACCACAGGCCTGCTACTGCAGCCTGTGTGAGGTAGTGTTAGCACTCCTCACTGAGGTATAGGTTTCTATATCTCACCATACACACATATATAAACCTATCAGTCACCCCTATTGCAGGCTCTAACAATCCTGAGGGCAGGGTGCTTGGTTTACTATGTGAGGGGGTGCTTCTGCATGAGCAGGACCCCTCTGCAGCTGGCAGAGTCTATTCTCTGCTGCTGTTTGTGGATGCGGTTAAACCATATACTCTTAAGTGCATTATAACCTTGCGGTAAATGCTAACTTTGGAATGACTGCATCAAAACATGTTGTGTTTGGTGTCAAACAACTTGGAATCATACCCCCACACCAGTAACTGGTGTGGGAGTATGATCCCACCCTTCTAGAGGGGATGACATGTACCCACTGTACTAAATGGTAGAAATCTTCTAGAGCCCTAGCATCACAAAATGGATGCCACCAGCACAGACACTGGGTTGCCCTCCTGCTGCTGACCGAAACTCGCAGTGGAGGAAGCCCAAAAAAAGGTATCCTGTCACAGGGAGGTGTCACCACCTCCCAGACAGGATTTAGTGTATTGGAGCTGGGTGGGTGCACTCTTAGAGTGCTTTGAAGTCCTGCACTGGGGGAGCAGTAGGCTCCTCTGTGCATATGCCAGCTCAAACCGGTTCAGGGGCTACCTGCCCCTGCTCTGGCGTGAAACTGGACAAAGGGAAGTGGGTGTAACCCTCCTAGAGGAGTGGTCATAGAGCTAGTCCCTCCCCTATCTTCACTATAAGATAGCAAGCATTGCCAATACAATACAGATTACCCTGGACGACGTTCTACAAAGAAGAATCCTGGCCCTTCGACGTTCCACTATCTCTGGAAGACTGAAGAATCTCCCTTGGAGTCAAGGAGTGACTCCCCTGCTTGGCAGGCACCAGTAACATTAATCGACGGTTGCAAACTTCACCGCTCCCGCCGGAGTCCGAAGTCCCTGCGTCCCCTGAAGCGGATTTCCTGACCTCTCGACGGCCATTTTGAGTCCCCAAACAACGTTCTATGAACTTGTGCTTTGGACCATCTGTAGTCCAAGTCCCTAGCAGGTCTGGTTCCAAAAATCAGCGGCCTACCCCGTCCCGAGTGACCGTGTGCTCCTGTGAAACTTTTCCTGCAAAGGCGTCTTCGCGGTTACTTGCCCGTTGGCTAGTGACTCACCCGAAGACTTTCTCATCGACTTCAAGGGCTCTCCTGGTTGCTCCGGGCCTTCCCTCACTTATCCTCGCTGGGTAAGTCCATCAGAACTTGCTGGTCTGCATCACCGACTATCTTCAGTCCACACGAGACTTGCAGTTGCCAAGGCTTGTTGGCGCCAATCCGGTTGCCGACACCGTCATCAGCTGCAGACGTCGTGGGACCCTCCGAATCCAGCTGCTGGTCACCTTCGATCCCTCCTGGACCTCGTGAGCGAAGAGACAAATCACCATCGACGACCTGAAACGACGCGACATCAGTGGTCATCCATCCTGCTGGCCACCGGTCACTGGCAAGTGACTTTGAACACTGTCCTCTCCATTTTCAGGTCCTCCTCATCTTCAATCCACCTTCGGATTCCAGCGGACACCTCTTCAGTCGTCTCAAGCAGCAAGTCTTCATTGGTCTCCATTGAAAACAGCATCGCGACCCGACACCAAAAGACACCTATGCACCCGGCTTCCCTGGGTGAGGTAACTCGTGCACTCCGGTGCCCAAGTGTGTGTTGGCCCTTGAAGTATTTACCCTTAAAGTGGCTTGCTTGTTGACTTCTTCTAAGTGCCCTAAAACTTTAAAATACAAACCGCGACTTGCTCCATTGTAACCTATAGGAAACCCGCGGCTGTGTTTAGACACTGCACGCGTCTCCCGTGGGCTTGTTACATACCTGCTAACACTGCAGTAGTGAAGCCCCAGCGATTCCCAAGGCCCTAGGCTTTGTCATTTTGCAAGTCGACTTTGGTAAACCATTTTCTTAGTATATGGTCTGGTACGCCCCTAGGACTCCAGCCATATTTGTGCTTAATTTATTGAGAACTGTTGACATTTGAATGTGTATCTGGGTTCTAATCTCATAGAGAGATTAGTAGAGTTTATCTAGAAATAAATACATATATATTTGATATATATACCTGTGTGGTGTCCTTTTCATTTGGTAATTCAAGAGATTATAAGGTAAAACAAGCTGCTTTACATGCCTCAGAGACTTAGCCTGAAGGCTGCTCTCCACAGCTACCACTAGGATAGCTTTTTTTAAAAGGTTGTCTTAAACCTATCTACCATAAGAGTCGAATTGGACTGGTGCAAGGTGGCCACTATAACTAGTGACCAGCATATGCCAGGCCAACTTCTCACAGTCTTTGACTATTAACTAGACTTGAGCAATGACAAAGCTACTTGTCTTAATAAATACAAGGTTTGTATTAGTAAAATAGATGTGCATTATCTTCCCGAAGTAAGCACCATTTTGGAGCGTTGTCACTTCAGGAAGAGAGTGCAAAGCAAGGAGAACTCTTAAAAAATGACATCAAATATCTGTATAATTTTGCCTCTTCGTGTAAATTTAGCTTGACAGTTAAAGAATCAGGGACCAGATTGTGCTGGGCTGTAAGATTGAAAAGGTTAGAGACAAACTATGGCTGAAGGACGTTCCCAGTTTGAATGATGTATTGATTATTTCGAAAGAGATAGAGCCGTCAGTGGTATGTGTGGAGAATATTATGAAAAGGTGTTACCAGCGTGGAAAGACACAAATAGTAAAGTCTAAACAACAAAAAGTCTGAGAAAATGTAAAGGGAAATATTTCAGGTGTGGAAATGAAGGTCACATGGTCAGTGATAAAGTGTGTCCAGGATGGAGTTATGTGCCGAGCATGTGATCGCATGGGATACTTGGCTGAAAACTGCAACATGAGGGAAGGTAAGAGAGGTAGATATTGAGGAGCATCATGATGAGATAAGGTTGATTGTGGGGAGATAGTGTTGTAAGTGGATGGTGATAACAAAGCTGCTCCAGTGGACAATGTGCGTGTAGAAGGCATGAACGTTTGAATGCTTTTTGATTATGGTGCCAAAATGGAATTGGTGCCCAAAATGTTTTATGAAACACGGGCAAAGGGAAAATAAGGATGCAATGGTAGCTGTGATAGGCGTCCGGCGGATGGGTGTTTACAATATGAAAAAGGGGGCATATCCCAAGCATTGACATCCTTCTATGAAGATCTTTATAAGT
Organism: Triturus cristatus; assembly: GCF_964204655.1. NCBI lineage: Eukaryota > Metazoa > Chordata > Amphibia > Caudata > Salamandridae > Triturus > Triturus cristatus. The sequence goes on along the minus strand of NC_140581.1, from coordinate 365,082,040 downwards.
CCAGCCATTATCCAGGGGAAGTATATATGAGAATATTTGTAAGATGTTGCATGGTAAGGTTGGGGGCATCAAAAATTGCTAATGCAACCTATCCTGGTAGAGGAGATTGAATCAACAATTAAAGGCCTCCCTGGGTGTAAGGGCCCAGGAACAGATGCCTTGTCAAACATATTCTATAAAGAATACGCCACTATACTTGCACTGCATCTCCACGCGGTGTATGAAGCAGAAAGGGTAAAACTCACACAAAGCATAAAATAGGCCCTCTTGATCTTTTTTGTCAAGCCGAGAAAATCCCAACACTGTGACTCCTACTGACCACTGTAGTTAGTAAATACTGATTTGAAAATACTAGCCAAAATAATTGCAAATTGGTTACTACCAATGATGACTGATTTGGTATTGCAAGATCAGTCAGGCTTTGTTCCTACACTGTCGGCTGTACATAGTTATATTTGGACTCCTGCGCCAGCTGTAGTCAGAGCTAAGGATCTCGGCAGTGTTAGATGCTTCCAAAGCCGCCGCCTTACCTGAATGGGAATATTTATTTCCAGTCCCAAAGAGAAAGGAAATGCCATTCTATTTATGCAATGAACTCAACTATTGTATAAGAAACCTACTGCATGGTTGCAGATTAACAGATTGGTATTGGAACTGTTAAGGCTGACGTGTGGCACTAAATACGGATACCCTTGTCTCCGATATTGTTTTCATGGCGATGAAGCCGTTGCCATGTTGACTACTGCAGCATCATGTTGACAAAGTATTAAGCTGTGTGGATAGAAAATTGTTAATCTTGCTGCATGTGAAAGATATGGTAATTATCGGGAACCCCAAGAAAAACCTATCCCTTATTATTAGGAATACATAGAAATTACATACCTTTTAGGTCTAGAGATATATTGGAATAAATTCATCAAATTTCCCTTGACTCAGGCCACCAAGAGATGTGCTATTGGGTACCTATTAGAAAAGACATCAGAATCTGTAAAATTTGTATAAACCGAGAACGAGATGTGGTTATCAGAGAAAACTATGGGCGAGTGATATTCACCTTAGTATGTCAGATAGGAAGGTGGATTGTCTTTCTGCTATTCCCTAAGTAAAGAATAGGTATTAAAAAATCACCCTCCCAAAGTTTCTACACCTATTCACCAACATTCCCCTCACCCTAAATCAACACTTTATCAAAACGTTCAGGTCTCTTCTGGTTAAACTGGCATGGGCAGCACTGTGAAATACCTGGCCATATGAAAAGGGCATTTTAAAGCACCTGAAATCGAGTAAAATTATTTGTGTGCACCGTCCCAGCACGCAAAACCCTGTTTCCACCCCACCCCATTCTTACCACACAGTGAAAAAACAGAGCTTCACAATTACCCCTTGAAGCTAAGATACATCATCTGATGCCTCATATGATAATGATAAATGTGAGAGATGTATGGGGGAAGGAGTAGACTGGTGGCATGCACAGTGTGGAGGTCCTGTGATTTGCGAATTTTGACAGACTGTAATTGTAATGTTACAGGAAATATTAGACTACAATGTTGCAGAGGACCCAATAGTGTGTATTATGGCTTTGTTAAAGAGATACAGATGCACATTAGAAAATTTGCAGCAGTTACGTTATGGAAGGCAAAACCCTGTGTGGCCGAGATGGGGTCTCGACCAAATCCTGTTACAGATAATTTGATAGGATATCCAGTTTATTGTAAAGAACACTTATGCAAATTTGTTACCCTGAGCCTTACAACCAAAGGACATTTGGCAAATGATCCAGCAACTTCTCTTAAGCCGTGCGGAGATCATGAAACATATTGCAGTGCCCCAGGGCAACCAAGATTAAGCTGAGAAGTTTCAGTGGTGTACCACCATCTAGCTCTTGTATAAGTAACTATTGGAAGCTGTATGTGCCATCGATATTTGGGTTATGGGTCGCACAGACTAAAGAAGTGTCATTGTAATCAGTCAATAGGATAGAAATGTGATAGTGCTGCCATAGATGAAGCTATCTTTGTTTTTTTGCGTCTTTTCTGTTGGTTTTGCATTTTTGTTTACCAATGAAATAATAATAAAACATATGTATCCTCTTCCCAGCATTACAGAGGTTATTATGTTTCAAAAGGTTGACATGTTTTCTATTCTTGATTTAACATCAGCATTTCCTCAGTCAGGGAGGCCTAAGTACAAAACATTAACATAATCGAGCCAGGATATAATCAAAGCTTGGACTACTGTTTTCCTGTGGAGGACTGTGAGTAGTGGGAGGAAATTCCTCAACATTTCCAATTGGCCAAAGCATGTGCCGGCCACTGCTTGGACCTGGGACTTCATGGACATGTCCGCGTCCATTTTCACCCGAGGTTTTTAATGGTGGTAGCTGAACTTGCAGGGGGAGACATATTCAGTGGCCACCATTGGCGCCATTCCTCAACCGGGTTGTGGCCAAAAAAATAATTTATGACTTTTCAAAGTTGCACATCAATTGATTCTGTTTGAACCAGGCGAACACCTTTGACAGGCAGATATTTATCTCGCTTCCACCCAGCGCCATATCCTTCTCGAAGATGAACAGCAACTGTCTGTCATCAGCGTAGGATATTACTTTAGCACCGTATTGTTCTGCCAGGAGTGCAAGGGGGGCCATAAACACGTTAAACAAAGTGGGGCTTAAAATAGAACCCTGTGGAACACCTACTTTCAAAGGGGAGATAGGGGCCGAGAAAGGGGAAGACCAAACTGTTTGCTGGTGGCTTTCCAGGTAGGAGGTAAACCACCGGAGGACCGTGCCACCAAGCCACAGCCCTGGAGTCTGTGCAAAAGTAGAGCATGGGGCACGGTATCGAAGGCCGCGGAGAGGTCCAGAAGTATCAGTATGGCTTTTCCTCCTCTGTCAAGTGTAGTTTTGATAGATTTCGAGACTTCCAGTAGGGCTGTCTACGTACTGAAATTGGCTCTAATCCCTGACTGGCTAGGATGAAGTACATGATTGGCCTCAACAAAATCAGTGATGACAGTGGTTACATATTCAACAACTTGAAAATTAACCACCCCTCCCTCTTCCTCCCCTTATCCCTCCCCTCGTTCTAGCCCTTTAGTATTCAGGTTCAATTCCCCCTGTCGTATAACTTGTTGATATATGGATGCCTAATCATGTTCCAAATTCCTGGAGGGCGCGCGGACAAGATGGCTGCAAATACGTAAAGCTCCCCCAGCCTAGAGCCGTTATCCTGCAATTCTCCTGCCTGTGGTATGCACCGGGACTGCTGCTGCCGCCCGCTGCCGACTGAGGGACTCCGGCGGCCCTGGGGGGAGGGAAATCTAGGAGCGGAGTCAGCTCCTTCCTGGAGATTTCAGCTCTGGAGGCTATCTCGGCAAGACGCACGAAGCGTGCTGCAGGTGGCGACCGGCCGAGAGGACTACTGCATACCGCGGCTTGACACGAGGGGGCCAGGCCGCACAAGCCGCACGCCACAAAAACGGAAGGCAAACAACTAGCTGGTGACCTGCGGGGCCACTGACGAACCCCCCCCGAGACAACGGGGTTTGGAGGAGCTGGCGATTGACTGGGCTGCGGCACCACATGTGAGGAGTACTGACGCTGTGGGACTCGCTGTGGCGGTTGTCCCCACCAGAAGGCGGCGACGTGCATCGTGGACGGCGGCGCTGGCAGTGGAGGGGAGGATCTACGGTGGCCAGTGTGTGGACAGAGGAGATCTCCCGATCTGACTGAGATCTCCTGGGTGAGGCCTCAGCAATCGCCTGATGGAGTGAACGGGTGAGGAGTGAGGATCCGTCATCTGGAGCGAGGGGGACCGCTGAGGCTGCGAGGGTGAGGCTTGTGGCACGAAGTGTGGCCCTGTGTGCAGCGCAGAAGGAGCGATCCGGCTGGGCATCCTTGAATGTAGATATGGGGAGACAGGCCGCCCTGATGCTATGAACGGCGCTGTTGTGCCCCAGATCCTAGGGACGTAGCGGATCGGGACTCGGCACCCGGGCACAGTCCCCGAGCTGGATGACAGTGGAGAAGCAGGGAGCTACGGACATTTTCGCAGTGGAGAGGCTGCCTGGAGCCCCGGCCCCCGGGAGTCACCTGGCTGTGGATGGACCCCATTCTCTTCACGCACGGCGACTGCAGGAGGCGATGAGACGCCCATAAGCCTACTGGCGTAGGTTGGTGGGGACAGGCCAAAGTCGACAGAGAGTGGAGGAGCGATCCCTGGCGCGGGCGAAAGATCAGTGGAACTCGACACGGATGAGCCTTGAGCGCTGCCCGGACTGTGATACAGGCGCTGCCAAATGGACTGAGACGCACCTGTTGATGGCCTCTAAGTGCTAGGCGCTGACAGCTGAGGTGGAGCATCATCGGGCTCTGCTGGTGAGTAGCGCAATCGCTGGGGCCGGGGAGAGACAATCGGTGGGTGAGTCTGTTGCGGGATGCGCCCAATGTGAACAGGGCACGACACTCTCGCTCACCGGGTGAGCCAACCGGATGAAGCCGACTCTACAGGGGCGATGATAGTGATTAGGAGGACCCTGCGACCCCTTCCCTTCCCCGAACCTGGTTGTGGAGGTGGGCAGTTGGCCCCTTGCTGCCTGAATACAGTGGTACCCAAGGTCCCACCTACCCGAAGCACATCGTTGGCTTTTGCGAAGGCCGTCAGCTCAACAATTGGCCATGGGGCGGCTGCGGAACAAGCAGCATGAGAGCCGGCTGAGGGCCCTGGTCCGCCATCGGGACGCTCTGATGGAGATGCGGAACCGCCAGTGTCGACATTAGAAGCCAAAATGGATGCCATGCTGGCGGCGGTGGACTGACTGGGCAACACCCTGGAACAAACTAGAGCTTCATTAGAATCCCCTATTGACAAAGTCACAGTGGATTTTACCTTGCTTCATGCTGACCATCGTAAATTGGCGGACACCGTTACTAGCCAGTGCCAGATGCTACAGGATGTCCAACCGGTAGTGCGCAGCCACACTGCCACTTTACAGGACTTGATCGATCGAGTTAATACTCTGGAAGACCGTGGGGAGGACGCAGAAGGCCGCTCTCGGCGCCAGAACATACGCGTGGTGGGACTACTGGAAGGCGAGGAGAGTCGGCATCCGGAGCAGTTCGTTGAAGGGTGGCTACGGGACATACTCCCCTCAGGGGTGCTCTCCCCACAGTTTGTAGTGGAACGGGCGCACAGAGTGCTGGCGCGGAGGCCTGTCCCGGGGGCGCGGCCACGTCCCTTTCTGTTCAGACTCCTCAACTACCGTGACAGGGACGTGATACTCCGTGAAACAAGGAAAATGGGTGCCCTGACGGTGGGGGGTGGCCCGGTGATGCTGTTTCCGGACTATACAGCGACGGTCCAGAAGCGGAGAAGTAATTATCTAGAGGTGAAGCGCCGGCTATGCGAATTACAGATCCCATATTCGCTGTTGTTCCCCTCACCCCTCCGGGTGGTCACACTTTTTCGATGCCCCGTCTGATGTCTGGGACTGGCTGGAGGAAACGGGACAACACAGTGGCCCAAAGTCCTCGGACTCGGGCTTCGGAGGGCGACGAGAGCGACGGCCGAGACGACGGCGGCAGATGGAAAGACGTGGAGGGGCAGGACCGAACCTTCCTGCGGCACCTAGTCCAGAGAAGATGCGTCTGGAACGCCAGGAAGCCCTTGAGGCAGTGGCACCCCTGGGATCTGTGAACAGTCAAGGGGACGTGGCAGCCCGCAAACACAGTGATACTGAGACTGACAGATCTTCCTCTCCATCTGCCATGCTCTTGGATGACCTAATGTTGCCAGTGGTGATGCCTCAAACTGCTGACATTATTGTGTGAACATTGGCTCGTTGGGACAATGATAAGTACAGGAGATGAGGGGAGGTGAAGTGGGTATAGCCGAACACCTTTGGGAGAGGGGGTTGTGGATTTTGCTGCCTCCTTCTTCGCTGTAGCGCGGCTCCTTGTGCTGGTGTATGCGGGCTGGTTGGGGCGCCGCTGATGGCCTGGGGATTGGGGGACGGCGGGTCTCTCCCAGCCCAGGTAACGGGAGGTGAGGAACATACATGATTCGGCCAACAGACGGAGGGCGGCAGCAGTGGACAAACTCGCTCTGCTGGTGAGTGTTTGACACAGCTAGCAACTCAGAAGGCACATAAGGCAAAGACGGGGGTAATATCGGGCTCTAACCATTCGGGACCAATAACACTGCCCTTAGCACCCACTAGCAAACACCTGGCCTAGTATTTCACAGGCGACTGAGTTATAAGTTTGGACGAATGCCAGTTCTGGGGTTTGCCCTCACAGTTCTGAAGTTTTTGATTTTAGTTAGGTGCTCTCAGCAGCGCACCGTAGTTTTCTTGTTCATTATATTATTGCAGCAGGCAGACATGACAACCGTAATTGCAGTCTCTCCCCTTGGCTGGCCCGCTCCTGGCCTTGAGCCTCATACAGTCCTTACTCATCATCGATGGCTGACACTACGATCGTTACGTGGAACATAAGAGGGATGGACACGCCAGCGCGTCACTACTCTGTTTTCGCCTACCTGCAACGGCATAGGGTGGCCATAGCCCTTCTCCAAGAGACCCATATGACACAACCAGAACTAGATAAACTGCGTGCTAGATGGAGCAGCTTTTCGGGACCACATACTATGCACACGCCCGTGGCACATTGATCTGGGTAAGGGCGGGTACACCTTTTACATGCACAGACGCGGTGGTAGATCCCGCTGGGCGATACACACTGGTTAGGGGGAAACTCAATGGACAACCTATGCTTCTGGGCTCCCTCTATGCCCCGAACGTCGACCAACCGTCGTTCCTGGATCAACTTTCGGTGGCACTAACACCGTATGTGGGTCTTCCCTGGCTACTGGGTGGGGACTTTAACGCAGTGCTCGACACACACCTCGACAGGTCCTACCCGCCACTCCGTAGCACACAGGCAGTCTCAAACGCAAGGAGTCTAACTGATTGGTTGTCGCGCTGGGCCTTATATGATATATGGCGTAACCTGCATCCCAGCGACCGTCTTTATTCGTACTACTCGGCGGTACACGACCTTCACGTCCACCTCGATAGGGTGGTGGGCTCTCCCTCATTGACCCCTCTGATAGCTCAGGCAGAATACTTGGGCCGGTCCCATTCGGATCATATTCTGCTTCGGCTGAGGCTATGCTGGGACCCAGGAAGACCCCCCGTTCCAACGTGGCGACTGCAGCCGGCCGCTCTCGAGGACGTGGAGTTTCGTGCCTCGCTAGGCACGGCGGTCGAGCAGTTCTTCGACCTAAACGAGGGAACGGCAGGAAGTGCGCTGACAGAATGGGATGCACACAAATCCACCATGCAGGGACACTGCCTGGGGGCGACGGGGAATATTCGTAAGCAACTCATGTTGTCGCTTGCTGCCTTGGAGTCGCGCCTTCTGTCGTGTGAACGCCATGGTGAAGGAGGAGGTCGGGACTCGGCGCGGCTCCGGACGCGACATGCTGAGTTGATGGAGCGACTACGGTGCCACAATTACGCTGCCCATTCGGCTCGGGTCCATGCTACATCCGATAGGGCGGGGCGGTTACTGACCTGGTTGATTAGACAGGAGACGGTACATGCACCAATAGAATCTATTCGTGGGCCGGACGGGATATTGGTACATACGCAGCAGGAGATTCACCAAATACTGACAGCACATTACACGGCCCTATACACCTCGACAGGGCGCAGACAGGCACAGGATCTGGATCAGTTTCTGGAAGCCGCCTGTCTGCCCACGGTTCCGGGTGACCATCAGGAGTCGCTAGAGGCCCTCCTCACGTTGGAAGAGATAGGGGAGGCGGTGGCTTCGCTGGCCTCTGGAAAGGCGCCTGGCCCGGATGGACTTCCGGCGGAGTATTATAAAGCCTACTGGGAGTCCCTAGTGCCTAGGCTGCACGCGCTATATCTCACGGCCCTTGAGGAGGCTACCCTGCCTGCCTCCATGAGGGAGGCCTACCTGATCTCCTTACTCAAGCCAGGGCGTGACCCTACCAACTTGGGGTCCTACCGCCCCTTGCCCTCTCAACGCTGACTACAAAATTCTGGCCAAGGTCCTGGCGGAGCGGCTGACCCCAACAGTACCAGTGTTGGTGCACAAGGACCAAAATGGGTTTGTGCCAAAACGAAGCACCTCTCTTAACCTGCGACGGTTCTTTCGAGTAGCCGCAGATGGTGCGCAACATTGGCCGAGGGCAGGCTGTTTGGTATTGGACCTTGAAAAGGCCTTTGACTGCCTTGAGCGGGGGTATCTGGTGGCGGCGCTGTCACACTATGGGCTAGGCCTCGGGTTCCTCCAAATGGCAGCGCTCCTCTATAAGAACCCTGTGGTGCGGGTGAGAACAGGCCCATACATTTCTGACGCCATCCCGGTTGGTCGTGGTACCAGACAGGGGTGCCCTCTCTCGCCCCTCCTTTTTGCGCTCGCAATAGAGCCTTTAGCTGCTACCCTACGGAGAGTACTGGCCGACAGCATTCCCATGGGCGACGCGACTCATCAGGTTTCCCTATATGCGGATGACCTCCTGGTTTTCGTCAAAGATGTGGCGCACATCTCCGGGGATCTGGAACGAGTCCTGACTGACTTTGCTGCGCTCTCCGTACTACGGGTGAACACGGCTAAATCGTGCCTTTATGCGTTCCGAGCTGATACTCTGGATCCGCAGTACTGCTTGGGGGGTGTGCCAGTCAAGTGGCAACCAGGCACCTTCCGTTATTTGGGCATCCAAATATATAGGCAACCAGCTGATCTAGTAGAGGGCAATTTGGGTAGGGCGGTAACAGCGGTCAGAACCCAGATGCGGTTTTGGGGTACCCTTCCTCTCTCGGTCACGGGGCGCATCGCTTTAATCAAAATGGTGATTCTGCCAAGGCTCCTATACTTTTTTGCTAACTTGCCAATCTATATTCCGGCATCCTTCTTTGCAACCTTGGAGCGTTCGCTCCGGGATTTTGTGTGGGGTAATGCACGCCACAGAGTTGCACTATCCAAGTTATACCTCCCCACAGGCCAGGGGGTCTCGCGATGCCGTGCTTCGCGCATTATTATCTAGCAGCGCAACTACAATGGTTGGCCAGGTGGCTGGCAGACAGAGAGCGGGACGACACGGCATCCGCGGAGCCCCCTATCCCTCTGGCTGATATCACTGCGTCGTTTCATCCGACCGCAAAGGTGTTTTAGCCGGAGCCCCTCCTTGTTAGAGTGGCCTATAAATGCTACCGCCGTGCTCTTTACCTAACCCGAAAATGTATCCCTTATGCCCCTGCCATACTGATAGAGGGCTCCCCTAGAGGGCGGAGGGTGCTGCGCTCGACTGAGCTCGCAGAATGGCATGCGGCGGATATTCACACATTGGGGGACCTCTACCGAGATGGTGCTCTTGTCCCATTCGCCTTGTTGGCGGAGGAGACAGGGTTACCAACTGGGCAATTTCTCTGTCACCACTCACTAATATCAACGCTGGCGAGCCGCTGGGGAGATCTTAAAGAGCAACCGGAGCAGCACCTCACGATGGAATATCTGCATGTCATGGGACGGTGGAGACATATGATACGTTGGTTCGCAGCTTCCCTGCGCACGCATGCTGCGACCGACTTGTCCCCGCTGCGCCGTAAATGGGAGGCGGACCTGGACCGCCCCATGGCTGACAAGGAATGGAGCAGAGCGCTGCAAAGTCCAACGCGGATTCCCAGAAACATGCGGTTCCGCCAAATCCAATACTTTATTCTACACAGAGCATATCTCACACCGACTCTATAAATCGGTATTTCCATCGCGCAGACGCAAGTTGTCCACTCTGCAAGGTGCTGGACGCTGGACTAGTTCACATGTTGTGGAGCTGTCCCGCGCTGGATTTGTACTGGCGGGTGGTGCATGAAGCATTAAGCGCATGCACGGGTCGGCTGGCGCCGCTAGAGTGGTCGGTCTGCCTGCTGCACCTGTTTCGCAGAACCCCTCCCACGAAGGTCGCCTCTCGATTTTTCGACCTGGGTCTGGTGGTGGCGAAACGGTTGCTTACCAAACGCTGGAAGGCAGCGGAACCCCCCCCCCCGAGCGCGAGCGTGAGCGTGGCCGAGTTCAATGCTGGTGTGGGCAGGGGCGGAGGGCACAGCCCTCTTGAGGGAGGAAACACTAGGCCTCAGGCGAACACCAATAGCGAACCAGTGGAACACACTCTTGCAGATCCTGACACATCTAGATGGGGACACCCTGGGACCCTGTGGGGCGCACGCTGGGGATGCACTTACTGAGGAGGGGGGGCGGAGGTCAGACTGGGAGTCAGGCATGAAAAGCGTCGTAACGGCCTTAGCTGACTAGGTGAGGTACCAGGGAGCAGAGGGATGCTATCAATAGAGCTGTCTGCACAAGGGGATGCGGGGTTGATGGGGGGGGGGGGTCCGGCCAGGGGACGGAACATGGGGATGTTACAGTGAAGGCCGAAATTGCTGCTGTTATGTTGGGGCACTTGTTGTTCTGCCCTCTTTTCTTGCTGTTCAAGTGAACTGTTTAGAGGAATGCAATAGGGAAGTACGGGTGAATTATGAGTGGCTCCTTCAGGGGAAGCCCCCCAGCAACGTGAAAGCAAAGGGGGATGTTGAGATAATGGTGCTGGCTGAGAGGCCCATAATGTTCATCTTCCCTAGTAAGTGAGCGTAGCACTGGATCCTGTCCGTTACCATACTCATGACTAAAGATATATCATTGGACTCATTTCAATCATTAGCCCTCAGGTTGCTCAAATGTACCGTGTATTGTGATTATATCTACAAAATGCCAATAAACAGATTTCATAATAATCATGTTCCAAATTCCCTTCTATACTTATTTATTTCTACTAGAGGTCAGTGCTATCATGGTATCCTGAGATGCAGGTACGTGATTCCCCTGTAGCTATCAACATGGAGGACCATGCTAAAATGTCATTTTCAGCTTTTGCATCCTTTCGGAGCAATTTCATTCTCACCAACTCTGCTGTCGCCCACTCACATATATCCCGCCTCCAGTCTGTGTGTTTGGGTGGTCTGGGGTTCATCCATGCTGTAACGACTCATCTTCTGGCTAGCACCAGTCCGAGATTAGCTAGTTTCCTGGTAAACTAAAATAAGTTTATTCAGAATTTTGCAGGCAGGACAGAATATGAGGAAACTTTAAAAAAAAAATGAGAGAGTGGAGTTCAATTGTTGTGAATATGATAAGGAATTTCATGGCATAAAATAGGGTCAGTAAAAGAACCTAACTTGCAATGTTTTGATCTCAAGGAAACGCCAACTCTCTCTAATAACAGATGCCATGCCCAAAGGATTGGGGGGAGTCCTAGTGAAGGGAGATGGTGCTGATGAGAGCACCGTCATGTTTATTTCTAGGTGTTTAAGAGGTCCCTAAGTGAGGTAAAGAGGCGTCAGCTATTTTATGAGCAGATGAGCACATTTCTTTAGGAGAGTGATTTTAAAATTTGATCCACAATCCTCTGAGATAAGTGTTTCTAAAGAAGGGCTTGGGTGCGGTTTGGCCTTTTATATGTTGGTGGATTATAGACCATATTGAGTTTAGGTTTGAGGCAGCGTATATTCCAGGAAGAAGGAATCGTATCAAAGACTGTATGCCAATATTAGTGGAGGTGGAAGTGGAAGATTTAGTAAAGTGTAAGGATGAGGAGGGAGACGATGATGGTGAGTTTGAGGTCTCTATAGTTATAGAAGGAATAGTAAAGAAGAAGATGTGGAAAGAAGTGTTGAGGGATGGGATCTTGCAAGAGATGTTGGGAAACATGAGAAATGGATGGGATATGATGAAAAGGCTGAGTGGATGATGCAAGAGGTTTGGGGGAGGTGATAGATGAATAGTCGAAGACAGATGGGATTATTTTCAGTTACAAAATTGATTTTGCCCGCTATGGTAAGGGATAACTTAAAGGAGATTGCTCATTAAGGGCATTTAGGCATTTGTAAGACCAAAGAAAGGTTAAGAGAGACATATTGGTGGCCAGGATTGAACACTCCAGTTGAGTGGCTAGAGAGAGGTTGTATGGAGTGTATGCTCAATGACAAAGGGTAAAAGCTGAGATGGCAACCTACGGTGGTGAGGGAACTAACTACAAAACCTTGGAAATTCATTGCTTTGGATATTATTGGGCAATTGTGCAGGGCACATAGTCAACAGTTTGTGATTACCTTAATAGACATATTCAAAATGGCCGGACGTGCATGTAATTAGTTGTGTGGACGGGATACCTAAAACGTTGTTAACTGACAAAGGGGTGCAGTTGGTATCCAGAGAGATAGAAGATTTTCTAGTAAGTAAGGGCATCCCACATAAAAATAAAATCTATATAACACCCAGAAATTATTAGAATGTTTGAAAGACTGAAAAGTGCTGAAGGAATCCATATAGGTTTGCAGAAAGAATGGGAAAGATTGGATACAAGAACTAATGACTAAGGTGGAAACGTTATCATCCATCTCCACATTCCATGCAAGGGAGATTACCTTTTTTGCTATTTAGGGTGAGGCAGCCAAACCTTCTACTATGGGCAGCATGGGTACATGATAAAAATTACATTGATATAGCCTCTGAGGATTGGAGAGCAAATGGAGAAAGGAGTGTAGAAAAAAAAGGAAAAGGCAATTTGTTGAGAGGACAGCTATAAAGTCCACGGGTGTGCATATGGGTGAGATGGTGAGAATCTTGTGTCCGGAACACATAAGTGGACACTCAAATTCTTGAAACCATTGAAGGTGACCAGAATATTTACCAATGGGATAAAGACAGAAGACTCCAGAATAACGAATCGTAATTGGGTAGTGATGATACAGGGAGGGGTTGGCAGTTTTTATTTGGGTCGCTCTAGTGGAGATAAACAGAGTGGTGGTAGGATGTGTGAGAGGAGAGGGAGTGAAAGGATTGTGAACAAGCTGCAATATCTGAAACAGTGACTTGTTCATAAGTTAACTGAAGCCTTTAATTCCTGTTATTTAGTAGTTTTTGCAATGTTTGTGTTTTGGTAAAGAAGGGAGGTGTGTATTATCCAGTCTCAAGAATGTGGTTGGTAGCATGGTAATTTTAGAAATGGGGTATGTAGTAGGAGCCAGCTTATTGTATTAGACTGCTTACACAAGCATCTTTTAGAGCAGTTGATGAGATTGTGAGCAGCAGCGCTGCCGGCGACTGAGGCACTTCTAGATCATTAAAACCTTGCCATATTTATAACCCAATTGCCTGAATGTACTCTGTCAATTTCACAGCTTTCCAATCTCTTACAAAGCCCAAAGTGCTTCCTGGAGGCTACTCCTTTTTTTGTGGATGGGCAATATATATATTTTTTTATGTGGTATGTGTTGGAGGAATTTGGTGTTGCATGCGAAGCTAAGAGACTGTGCCACAATCATGCTTCAGTGCAACTTATAGCTACACCTAAGCATGGCTATGGCTTGTCGTATAGATATATGAGTGGGGTAGATGTGCTTTTGAGTATAATTACCATGAGTATCTTATTAAATTTACTTTCTTCCGGGACTTGGTAATAAAATATAAAAGTATGACTAGAGTCTCTCAAGAATCTGCGGTGATGAGTCCTAGGAGATCTAGTAGCCAAAGTACTTGGAAGAAAGTGACCATTTCAAGCTAACAACATGGACACTGGTAGTACCACAGTGTGAGAAGTTGGCCTGGTATATGATGTTCACTAGTTAAAGTGACCACCTTGTACCATGCCAAGCAACCCTTATGGTGTGGTTGTAAGTCAACCTTTTCGGACTAGCTGCCCTAGTGGTAGCGTAGGCTAAGCAGTCTTTGAGGCTAAACTCATTTAAACGTGTTAAGCAAGCTGTTTTACCATATGTAACCCCCCTTTATACCAATGAAAGGACACCACACAGATATATATTCAAAATATATATGTATTTATTACTCAAAGTATCCCCTAGACTCTTTATGAGCACAGGAGCACAAATCGTTAAACAAGAAAGTATTACAATATACAGAAGTTGCACTTTATATGGATGGGCTCTGGTGGCCACTCAAACCATATAAAAAAATAGTGGTATAAGTACCACGAACAGGAAAGGGAAAAGGCCTAGGGCCTCTAGAATCGCTGGGCCTACAAGGAGCTAACTTTAGTTAGTGACCAGGAGGTCCACGGGTCGCGTGTGCAGTGAGGAAAGTTACACGCGGGCTCCCATAGGTTTTCAATGGGTGCGTAAAAGTTCAAATGTTACTGCTAGAAGGGTCTTCTGGATGGACTACGAACTTAAGACTTAAAACACAGACACTAGAGATGTTTCTCTACACTTGGGCACCGGAGTGCCAGCTTTACCTCACCCACAGGAAGCGGGTGCATAGGTCTCGAAGTGCGTCGGGTTTCGTCTATCTGTTCAATGGAGCCTGATGACAAAGATGCTGCAGGCGGCCGGTCCAGAAGAGATGCAGTGGATCCAAGGGTGGATCGGAGTTGTAGAAGACCTGAAAGCAGAGGGGACAGTGTTCACAGTCACTAGCCAGTGACCGGCGTGGCACCAGGTAGGTACCAGGCGATGTCGGGTGCAAACAGGTGAAGAGGTGTAGCTTGTCTCCGCAGCCACGTGGTCCCTGAAGGTCGACGACGTCCAGGAGTCGGTTCACGAGCTGTCCCACGCAGGCTCTCGCTGTCGGCGGTGTCGGCGACTCGAAGGAAGCAAACAAGCCTTGGCAAAAGCAGGAGTCGTAGGAAGTGAAGAAAGCTGTTTACTCTGACCAGCAAGGTCAGAGGGGCTGCTCCTTTGGAGGGAAGCAGGGGCCAGTCTGGAGCAACCAGACCAGCATCGTAGTTTTCAAAGTTGGTTGCCAAGATGGCCACTAGCCAACGGGCCAGGGACCGGGCAGGCGCGTCAAGATGCAAAGAGCAGAGGGGCCCCACGCAGATCGTGGAGATGCTGGAGGGCTCACCTTTGGTGCAGATGCTGCTCGGATGTTGGGCTTCTCAGGACCCAAAGCACAACTTGGAGGGAGCCTCTGTTGTCGCGCTTGCAGCTTGTCGAGTGTCTTTTCAAGATGGCTGGCTCCACCTGTCTCGGTGCCTCCACGGGTTCCTTCTTTGCAGGGACTGTGGATCAGGCTGTGAGAGGTCTGGAGGTCCAGGTCTTGTCAGTCTCTGGGCTCGGACTCCGGCAGGAGGCGGCGGCAAAGCAGACGTCGAGTTGCTGGATGGTGCTTGCGTTAGCAAGATGGTCACTCCCTGACCATAGGGGAGATTTCCTTCAGTCCTCTGTGCAGCAGAGCGTCGAAGTTCCCGTCTTCTTCTTTGTAGTAAGTTGATTCTAGGATGTCTGAAGTCTTAGGACACAGCTCCTACCTTTAAGCAGATTCTAGGGGACGGACTACCTGCTAGGTCCCTCCCTAAGGGTGGGACCACGAAGGGGGGTGGTTACACCCCCAATCCTTTGTCCAGCTCGCCCCAGGTCTGGGGCTGGTGTGCCCCAAGACCGGTTTGAACTGGCATATGCACCGAGGCTCCTTGTGAGCCTCAGGCATGTCTGATTCTATTCAAGCCCTACCTGACCAATACACAAAATCCTGTCTGGGGTGGTGCACGCACCTCCCCTGGCAGCAAACCCTTTGTCCACGTCTCCCAAGCTGGAAGGACTCCCAGCAGCAGGAGTGCAGACTTGTGTTTGTGGTGGCAGTGTCCATTTTGTGGAGCTGAGGCTATGTCTGATTTTACCCGGGTTTCAGGTACTGTACATGTCGTGTCCCTCTAGAAGGGTGGAATGCTAACCCCGTCGCCAGAATTGGCGAGGGGTTAGTATTCCAATTCGTATGACACCTTACTCGACATGTTTTGATAAAGCCAAACCAAAGATAGCATTTAACCGCGAGGTTCATAATGCACTTAAGAGTATATGGTATGACGATACCTGGAAACGGTAGAAGGAAGTTGTTCCGACCACTGCAGACAGGCTCAGCTCATGCCAGAGCACCATCTCACATGTAACCAAGCACTCTGCCTTCAGGATTTTTAAGGCCTGCCATAGGAGTGACATATAGGTTAACATGTGTCCCATTTAAGGTTAGGTATAGGTATACTACACCTAAGTAAGAGGTGGTTACACCAACTTACCCCAGCTGAGTGATCAGCCAGTTGTGTCAAATTGCTAGGCCAGGCCAGGGGTGGCACAATACATACTTCAGCCCCTGGTAGCCTTAGATACACCAATGCCCTGGGTACCTAGTGTACACTGGTACAGGGGCTCACAGGGTGATCTAATTCCAATTGGTTATGCACCTAGAGTGCATAGTGTCAATTTAGTAGAGAGAACAGCAGGCTGGGGGTCTGATTAGCAGGCCCACAGCCTCAAAATGTCAAAAACCAGTGAAGCAAAAAGCAAATATTTGGGGTGACCATAGGATAGCAGACCCTACTCTCCTACACACAGATACCACAGTAGTGGGTTGATGGGGGTGTCAAGAATGAATTCCAGCAGTACAAGGCTTACTCAGGGAGGTGGTCTGGGGTTAGATTTTCCAGACTCATTGAGCTACAAATACAGGTCAATAATGGAATGTTCAGTCACTGCTTAGTTGATGGAGGTGTCTGGAGTGCATTGAGACCTATAGAGACAGGACCTAAGAAAATACTACAGACATCACGGCAGTGTAACTGAGGATGCTCGCACCCAAAACAGTGGAGACGGGGCACATAGGAGTACTATGGGTACCTCTGTAAAGTGTCTAAGAGGGCCACCTGAAAAGTGGTAGTGCAGCCCATAGACCCTTCAGTAAGCCTCAGTGTGGTGTAGCCAGAAGCTTTGACAATGTGGGCTAAGGACATTCATAGTCCGTTCAGTAGGGTGGAGGGTCTATGATGTATAGCCCTATGGGACGTTTTCAGGAGTCCCTGGGCATTCAAAGGTTACTGGGGGCAGAGTGTATCAATCAGAGCTGTTTACCACTGGTGTCCAAGGGCTTTATCCTACTGTTGAGCCAACAACTGATCACCAGGTACACTCATTAGAACTTTGCTCTTACAGTGAACTCCTGCAGTACCAGTGGCGGTCGTCACTGATCGCAGGGGCGGAGGGGAGGTTGTGTACAAAAAGAAATAACTTACCTTATCGCCTCCGCGTTTCTCCTCTGCGTCAGGACTCCACTGGACAGGAAGCATCCAAGCTCCCCTGACCAATTACAACTTGTGATTGGTCTGAGCACTGTGGCTCGGCGCTCAAACAGGGACTGGGGGCCTGGGCATGTTCTCCACGCAGGCTGTAATGCAGCCTGGTGGGGAACATGCAAAGTCCGCATGACTGTTTGGCCGGTCCAAGAGAGCCGGCCAAATAGTAATTGTGCACTTGGAGTGGGCAAACCACTCCTCCCCTGCCCTAAGAGTAGAGCAGCTCCGCCCACCCACCCACATAGTAGCACAGAAACATAAAATGATAATTCATCATAATAACTTTATTATCATTTTATGTTTCTTTTATATACACTGCTTAAAAGCAGTGGGGCGACGCTTCTCGGCCGTAGCGGAGGAGCCGCCACTGTGCAGTACAAGACTTACTCACGAACGTACTTTGGAGTTTGATTTTCCTGGCTCAATGAGCCACAAACCAGTTAGTTCTTAGTCTTTCAAAAAGAAAAAGTACTTCACTATTAATCACACAAACCCCAACATTATATAGAAAAGGTTTGGGAAACAAATTACTAAGGGCATGATCATTACCCAGGCATGAAACAATTCTTGGTGAGTGGTTCCACCTCATGGGCTAAGCTTTGGCCTGGAGATTTTACACTAAAGTCTATGGGATTCCCCTGGGTCAAGCAAGTGAGTTCAGGGAGTTGTTCTGGTATGTTTGAAACCGCGCTCAGTTCTCAGTCATCAAGACGGTCAGGTCTCACACTGCCCCTTCTACTGCAGGTTCCTTTGTAGTTTACAGTACCTTATGTAATGTCTGTAATTTTGACCCAGGCCGTGCCCTTGCCATCAGGTGTGTTACACGCTGATACTGGTGGAGCAGCAGTTCTTTACCCAGCACAACTGGATGGTGTGTGGCACAATCTGTGCAGGCAGGCAGATCAGGCCCACCCCCCACTCTCTAGTCTGGACCACTACAGTCTTTGGGGTGTCTGAAAGAGTCCTCCAAGTCACATCGGCTTTCTGGGCACTTCCTCTGACCCTCTATCTAAGGTACATCCTATTCAGCCCTTTGATATGACGGTCACTCTTGACCAGAGAGCCTTCCTGTGGTTTTAACTCCTTATCACAGAAAGGCCTCAGCACACATGCATGTTTGTCGTGTGTACAGAAGAGGGGGCATAAATACTACAGGTTGCCATGAGGGTCTCAAGGCAGGAGCACACACTATACAGACCTTTGCAGGTATTCTTTCGAGGCCAGCAACCTATAAGCAGTAAAAGTACAACCGAGATAAATACACAGACACCTGGGTAAAAGGATTTTGGGTTATGGTACTGCGGAGCATATGTTTGAGGAAGTGGCAGAGTGAAGCATTAGCCATCATGGCTTAAAGCCTCACTCCCCCACTTCTGAAACGTAAGGCTGCACCATATTTACAACGATATGGTGCAGCCTTGCGTTTCCCCCTGCGCTGGCACTACACTTAGCAGTGTAGCGCCAACGCAGGCACCCTTACACCATATTGCAAGGGTGTCTGCCTGCAGCGGAGGATTGTTTATGTATAGGTGTCCCTTCCTGCACATAAACAATCCTAAAATCCTATTTTGTCAGTCATGTGTTCTGCTTCATGCAACACACATGAAAGTCAAAAAATTGAATTTATTTTTCTTTTTACAGATTGTTTATGTACAGGAAGGGACACCTTCCTGTACATAAACAATCCATTGCGGTTTGCTTTTTCCATGTGTGCTGCACAAGGCAGCACACAATCAGTGGGTGTTGCATTGGAACGACCACCGCAACACCCACTGCCCACGCCTTTCATGCTAACCACAGCGTGAAAGAGGCCTTATTTACAAGGTAGTGTTAAGCCGCGTTAAGTGGCTTAAAGCTGCCTTGTAAATAAGGCGAAGCCGCTATCGCCACCACAGTGTCGGAAAAAGTGACGTTGTCGTGGCGATAGGGCTTTGTACGTATGCCCCTGAGTTTCTAATAAATCTGAGACATTGAGTGTGCTTGGCCTTGGATAGTCATTGATGAGAGTTATACCAATGGACGTTATACTGAGCCTGATGGATGTGACCAATTAAAAAATTCTAGTACTTGGGAATAAGTAGGGTTTCATGTTTTCAATGTTTGTTTTTTATGGGTTTTGCTGTTATTTTTCCATTTTTCCTGACTTTAGTAAATCAGTCTTTAGCAGTGGCTCCTGTTCCCAACAATAAAGGAATCTGTTGCTTTTATTTTAGTCTATGTAAAACATACATGTTTAGTGTAAATGAGGAAGACTGCAGTATGTGAAGTGTTCTTCTCATTGGCAGAGTGTTCTGTGGATGTCTTAAGAGACTGTGGAAAGCTCATATTAATACATATTTGGCAGGGATCTACGACCAGAGGTACTACCTTAGTAAAATGCAACTCGCAATTTGCGCTCGATTGCTATGTACAACAGTGTCAGAGACACTGATTGTGATTCCCAATGGGTTCGCAAAATGCGAGGCTCATTAATATTAATGAGGGACTCACATTTTGCTACCCTATTGGGAATGGCTGGCCCTCCCAGGGATGGTGGCCTACTGGGCTCAGCAGGCCACCTGTCTGGGACAAAGCATATATATATATATATTTTTTTTTTAAATGAGCCTGTTTTCCTTAAGGGAAAACAGGATGCATTTAAAAAAATAAAAATGAAACGTTTTCGTTTCATTTTTTAAGGGCAGGCAGTGATCCTTGCAAAGATGTTACTTGCTACTTCTGTAGGAGGTATGACGATGGAGCATATCCACAAGAAAATCTTGGAGCGCAGAGCTGCGTCAAATTTGGCAGCGCCACGCTCTGTCATTTTCAAAATGCAGGAAGCGTCGAATTCATAAGAATATGGCACACCCCAGTGTTTCCCGTAGCGCTGGCGCAAAAAAAGCTGCCTACCGCCAGCGCAGGCACCCTGCCGCCATGTAGCACGGGTGCCTGCGCTGCAGGGACGTTGTTTATGTGCAGGAAGGTGTCCTTTCCTGCGCATAAACAATCAATAATGGTGATTTGCATCTTCTATGTCTGCTGCAGAATACAGCACATATGGAAAGAGCAAAAAAAGTGGCGAAATTAATAATTTCCCCTCATTGTGCCATTCTAATGCCTGGTATTCCATGGCATTAGTGTTTTCTTAGCGCTGCCTCAGCCTTGTAAATCTGGGGCAGCTTCAAAAAGCAATGAGTGAGTGTTGTGTTGGAACGTCCACAGCAACACCCATTGCACGCTCCTTTGCCGCAGAGGACTATGGCGGAAAGGAGCATGTTTACAAAGTGGCATTATGCTACGTAAAGTGGCTTAGCACCACCTTGTAAATATGGAAAATGGCGCTGCGCCACTGGAACGTTAAATTAAAAAGTGATGCTCCAGTGCCTCTGAGGGCTTGTAAATATGCCCACAAGTGTCTTGGGGGCATATTATCAAGAAACAGCGTTCAAATTATCGCCGCTTTAGCGGCAGAAAACTGCCGCTAAAGCGACAATAATTGGCTTGATAATATGCCCTTGAGAATTCCAATAGAAACCCATGTTCTGGTGTCAACATGGGCTTCTATTGGAATTCTCACAGGCATATTATCAAGCCCATTTAATTTTAACGCCCTGCTTGATAATATGCCCCCAAGTGTGTTAGGTCATTGGAATCTCGGCTAAGAGTGCTTAATACTTAGTTTTTTTTTAGAAATTTTTCCCCTGCTTTTTTTTGCCAGCCTCTGTTTTATTGCCTTTCTCTTTTCCTTTTGTTGCTTTTTGGGTGTTTTCCTGTAAACTTACTTCAGATGGTGGCTTTTCATTTATAATATACATCGAAAACAGAACAGTTTACATTTTAGATGATGAATGAGAAGAAGATGCCTGCCCATTATCTGGTGAGGCAATTGGAGCAGATGCATCAAGTAAAAAATGGTTTAAGAGTGAGTAAATGCAATCAGTTTTGCTGTTTTTTTATTTTAGCTCTTTATATTATTGAAGGCTCTCCTACTTTGACTGGTGTATTTTTTTCTCTATTTTCCTAATTTTCCTCTAAAGATGGTTAGAATTTGCTCGGGGAGGATGAGAACTTGGTAAAGGGGCATATCAGCAAGGAACGGCGATGAATAACGCAAAGCGCGCGTCTATCTCTGGAATTTATCGCCCTGGTAGCGCGTTATCAACAATGTGTTGCTCCAGGGCGATAAAAATTCCAGAGATAGTGGGGGAAATCACCGTTTTCTCCAAAAACTAACGTCTGCTAAAATGCTGGGACAGCCTTGTAAATATCGCGATGTGCACATCAACGGTATTTGCAAGGCTGTACTGCCCAGTGATACCCACTTTGCATCTCATTAGAGATGCAAAGCGAGGCGTCGGGAAAAGGGTGCTAACATGCGCCACTGCATGTTAGCATCCCCTTGTAGATAGGGCGCTAATATTATCTCCGCTTTTTTGGCTTTTAAAGCCTAAAAAGCAGAGATAAAGCCCTTGTTAATATGCCCCAAAGTTCCTTGTATTTGACCTACTTTGATGCCACCCTTTGTTATAGACGACAGGATAGCAGATAATGTTTCCAGCATATGATCTGAGTTCAGTGTAGTTTTTTCCAATAATTTTAGAATTGAACCTTGAATGTTCTGTAACATGTGTAGGGCTTCAGATACATGAACATAATCTTCTAGAGGGCGAGTACTGTTGTTTGAGAGCAATTTTGGTGTATTAGAAAGATCCTCCATACAGCAGGGTGCCTGACCACCCCTCTTGATCGGACGAGTGTTCTAACCCTGATAAAGCTCAGGGTTTGCCCAGCATGAGGGATCTCCTGCCTTTTACGAGTTGCCATGCAATGTCTCACCATAGTAAGTTGGCACACTTAGGCTCTCCCACCTATGCTTCCTCTATCCCACTCCTAGGCCTCTCTAAAGGGTCTGGTAGTCTCTCCAGCCAAGATCTGCGACCATTGGACCAAGCTGGCCACCTCTTCCACATTGGTCACCTACTGACCTTCGAGACAATAATGGACCAGTATGGTCTCCACCCAGGTCAGTTCCTGACGTATCACCTTCTACGCTATTTCCTATGGGAATGCTGGCAGGTAGATGACTCTGAGCCAGCTATGCACGCCCTTATTGACTCTCTATATACATTGGGTAATGAGAGGCGACTGGTATTGTGGCTCACATTGGGATGGTCACTCGTACTCTGGCAGCATCTTCGTGACACCTGGGAAGTCGAGTTGGTAGAGCCCTGCCTTGGAAGGGAATGGGGGGCCCTCTAGAATACCCCTGTAGGACTTCCAGCAGTGCGTGCCTACAGCTTATGCAGTTCTACTTGTTCATGGAGCCTATCTCTTGCCCCAGTGCATCTGTCGCATATTCACAGATGCTCCTGCCACCTGCACCCATTGTGCATCCCTGACGGCAGACCTCAAGCATGTGCTGTGGGACTGTCCCTGCCTCCACTTCTACTGGACAGAGGTTACTCCGAATATGTCTGCGACTATGGGCCGACCCCGTTTAGATACCTGGGAGGCTGTAGCTCTATTAATCTACAGATGGTCAATCAATCAATCAAGAATATTTATAGAGCGCGCTACTCACCCGAGCGGGTCTCAAGGCGTTGGGGGGGATGGGGGGGGGGGGGGTGCTGCTACTGCTCGAAGAGCCAGGTCTTGAGGTGCTTCCTGAAGGAGAGGTGGTCCTGGGTCAGTCGTAGGTGGGTGGGGAGGGAGTTCCACGTCTTGGCAGCCAGGTAGGAGAAGGATCTTCCTCCAGTGGTGGTTCTGCGAATCCGTGGGACGGTGGTGAGGGCGAGGCTGGCGGAGCGGAGCTGGCGAGCTGGTGAGTAGAGTGTGAGGCGGTTGTTGAGGTATTCGGGGCCCATGTCGTGGAGAGCTTTGTGTGCGTGGGTGAGGAGCCTGAACATGATCCTCTTGCTGACGGGGAGCTAGTGCAGGTCTCTCAGGTGGGCGGAGATGTGGGTGTGACGAGGGATGTCCAGGATGAGTCGTGCAGATGCGTTCTGTATGCGCTGGAGTCTTTTCTGTAGTTTGGCTGGCGTAGAGAGCGTTCCCGTAGTCCAGCGGGCTGGTGACGAGGGCCTGGGTGACCTCCTTTCTGGTTTTGGTGGGGATCCACCGGAAGATCTTTTGGAGCATGCGAAGGGTGTTGAAGCATGAAGATGAGACGCCGTTGGCTTGCTTGGTCATCGTGAGGGAGGAGTCGAGGATGAAGCCCAAGATGCGTGCGTGGTCCGTGGGTTTGGGGGCGGTGCCCAGAGCAGGGGGCCACCAGGAGTCGTCCCAGGCGGAGGGGGCCGGTCCGAGGATGAGGACCTCCGTCTTGTCTGAGTTCAGTTTCAGACGGCTGAGCTTCATCCATTCCGCGACGTCTTTCATTCCTTCCTGGAGGCTGGTTTTGGCGGTGGCGGGGTCTTTGGTGAGGGAGAGGATCAGCTGGGTGTCGTCAGCGTAGGAGATGATGTTGAGGTTGTGGTTGCGAGCGATGGCTGCGAGGGGGCTCATGTAGACATTGAAGAGGGTAGGGCTGAGCGAGGAACCTTGGGGTATGCCGCAGATGATCTTGGTGGCCGCGGCGCGGAAGGGCGGGCGACGGACTCTCTGGGTTCTGTTGGAGAGGAAGGAGGTGATCCATTCGAGGGCCTTTCCTTGGATCCCGGCGTGGTGGAGGCGGGTTGTTAGGGTGCGGTGGCAGACTGTATCGAATGCGGCCGATAGGTCGAGGAGGATGAGGGCGGCAGCTTCACCGATGTCAAGCAGGGTCCTGATGTCGTCGGTGGCTGCGATGAGGGCGGTCTCGGTGCTGTGGTTCGCTCATAAACCAGACTGCGATGGGTCGAGGGAGTCGTACGTCTCGAGGAAGGCGGTCAGTTGCTTGTTGACAGTCTTCTCAATGACTTTTGCGGGGAAGGGGAGGAGCGAGATGGGGCGGATGTTCTTGAGGTTTGTGGGGTCTGCGGTGGGTTTCTTCAGGAGGGCGCTGATCTCCGCGTGTTTCCAGCTCTCCGGAAAGGTAGAGAATGCGAAGGAGTTGTTGATGATGTTCCGGAGTTGGGGTGCGATGAGGGAGTCGGCTTTGTTGAAGATGTGGTGGGGGCAGGGGTCGGCTGGGGAGCCGGAATGGATGGTGTTCATCACGTGGGTGGTGTCTTCAGTGCTGACGGGGGTCCAGGCGCAGAGGGTGGTGGTGGGGGGCGTTGGTGCGGTGGTGGGGTACGTGGACTGGGCGCGGAAGCTGTCGTGTATATCGATGATTTTGCGGTGGAAGAACGTGGCGAGTGAGTTGCAGAGGTCTTGCGAAGGCGTGATGTCGTTGCTGCTGGCGCTGGGGTTGGAGAGCTCTTTAACGATGCTGAAGAGTTCCTTGCTGTTGTGGGTGTTGTTGTCCAGTCGTTCTCTGAATGATGTCCTTTTGGTGGTGTGGATCAGCTGGTGGTGTTTTCGGGTGGCGATCTTGAGGGCAGTCAGGTTATCTGTCGTCTGTTCATGGCGCCAGGCTTTCTCGAGGGTACGGCAGGATTTCTTTGAGTCTTTGAGGTCGTTGGTGAACCATGAGGCTTTCCTGCTGCCAGGTTTGCTTCCAGGGTTCTTCAGTGGTGCCAGGTCATCGGCGTAGTTGGTGATCCACTGTGTGAGGTTGCGGGCTGCGTCATTGGTGTCCGTAGTGTAGGTAGGGGGTTTTGGCTCAGGGTAATGGTAAGCTGGTCGGTGGTGATCTTGCTCCAGCATCTTCGGGGAGCCTGTTGCGAGTGGTGGTGAGTCGTGGTCTTCCTGAAGTTGAAATGGACGCAGCTGTGATCGGTCCAGTGTAGTCCGGTGGAGTAGCTGTAGGTGACGTGGTTGCTGGAGGAGAAGACGGGGTCAAGCGTGTGGCCGGCATAGTGGGTGGGGGTGTCTACCAGTTGCTTGAGTCCGAGGTTGGCGAGCACGCTATCTCAGTGAACAAAATCCACTCTAGCCGGCGATAATTATCCTAGCGCTAAGTGTGCTTAGCGATAATTATCGCCGGTTGTTGCTGATATGCCCCCCAGTTCTTTAGCGAGGAGGAGGAGGGTTTGGGGGCAATGCCCTGAGGCTGCTATCTGCGCATGTCACGGCTGGTCGAGGTCTTCCGCGCCCAGGAGGCATAGGCCTAACCAGTGATGACAAGATGTGGGTGTAGTGGATTTTACCTTCGAGGCATAGGCTTTCATGTGGGTGTTATTTACAATGGCTCAGGTTAGGGCTGTAACACTTCCATTAAACTAAATGGACAAAGGCTGGGCTTTCTCATGGGGAACAAAGATGGAGTGGGTGTGTCACTTACCTCTGCCTCCTTAATTTCCAACCTGGAACTGCTGTTGTTCCTTCTTACCTTAGATTGCGAAAGGTGGGCTGCGGTGGGGGGAGGAGTCTATCGCAGCTTTCGTCGAGGCTCAGGGTCCGTGCGGAGAGGTGTTTTACTTTTGTCAAAATTGTAGGTTTGTCCAGGGAGCAGATGCACGCTTGACTTTAGAGGCCTCATTCTCCTCCCTTGTTGATGGCGTGTCTGAGGCGCCAACAGTCTAGTCCTCCATCTTCCTCTTCCCCCCTCCATGCGGGTGTTTCCAAGGAATCTAAAAGAATGAGCCTGAGGCCACACGGGGAAACCAGCAGTCTGGATCAGTGAGCAAGTCTGCTTCTTTCCTTTGCAGCTTTGCTGTAGACGTGACTGCTGCCTGGGCTGACCCTGCTGCTGTCTGTTGGGACAGCCTGCCTCTTACCAGCCTGAGCCAGCACTGCAGCATCGGAGGATCACACCTCAGTTTCACCCTATGGGGCATATCAGCAACAACCGGCGATAATTATCGCTAAGCGCACTTAGCGCTAGGATAATTATCGCCGGGTAACGTGGATTTTTATCGCTGAGATAGCGTGCTATTAGCAACGCTTATCTCCTCAGCGATAAAAATACTAGCGCTAACTGCCTAACGTGAGATTATCGCTGGAAACCCAGTGATAATCTCACGTAATGTGGCGTTAGCTTGTTGATAGGGACTCACAAACTTAGCCATGATATCCACCTTCCATAGGATATCATGGCTAAGTCAGTCCTGAAGCAGGCGTAAGGAAAGTAGCGATAACAGGGGTTATTGCTACTTTTCCTGACGCTATGCTTCATAGCGTGGGGCTTGATGATAGGAGAAATGTCGCGTAGCGTCATTTCTCCTGTCATGTTAGGTCAGGAACGCCCACTTTGCATCTCATTAGAGATGCAAAGCTCGGCGTTAGGAATCCCCACGCTAAAGCAAGGTTTCACGCGTTAGCGTGGCCTTGCTAATTAGGCGATAAAATTATCGCCGCTTTTCAGCCGAAAACGGCCGCAAAAGCGGCAATAATTTTTTATCGCCAGCTTGTAAATATGCCCCTTGGTCCCCACAAAATCATCATGGGAAGGGCAATGAGACAGGCATTTATTCCTGGAAATGAATTGATGAGTATAAATTATGATTTGGTATTGGACTATTGCAAAGGATTGGCTGACCTAGTGCATTCTGTCTCTCACCAGGTTGGAGAAGACGCATTTGCCAGGCAGCCAACGCAAGCGCATGATTTGAATCCTGGAGACTGGGTGGTAGTGAAGAAAGACGCCAGGAAAACATGCCTACTTTATTTATTTATTTATTTATTTATTGTGAAAGTTTTATATAGCACTAGCTTTACCCAAGGGTATCAGAGCGCTTTACATTTGCATAGTTATGAACAAGAACAGCAACAATTGTTAATAGAGAAACAAATTATACAGGATGGTCTAAAAGGGTAAAAAGAATAATTTAGAGTACGTAGTGAGGTAGGGAAGCTGAGGAATAGACAAAGCCAATTAAAAAGAACAAATATGTCGTTATATAATAAACAAAAGCGGTGATAATGTTTTATCACCAGCTTGTAAATATGCCCCCGAGTAACCTAGGTTTGGCCTTTGCACTGTTCGCCTTACCCTCTGCCGCCTGTTGTGAATTACTTTTGTGTCCTTCTGCAAGGTTCGTGCAATTTAAACTGCCTATACATAAAACAAGGTTTCTGCCTCCTACACTGTAAACTCCCTTCAGTAGCGAAACAAAGCATTATCTTTGATGTCAGAAAGAGATAGGCGAATAGTGACTGAATTGTGAAATCTAAAACAGGAAAATCGAGGCTCAATCCTGTCTATCCTGCTAGAACTTGTTGTGTCATCCTAGGCATAGGGAATACTTTATTTCACTGTTTGATTTAATAGCCTAGTATGAAGTTGCTCCATGTATATTAAGATTCTATGCCAAAATATAGCGTACACATGACATGTAGGGACAGAATTACCACTTTTTCATGCAGTACATTGCACCAGCTGCAAATGCTGCACTGCGCTGCGTGAAAAAAGGGAGGAGGAGAGTGCCAGATTTACTGAAATATGGCACTCTCCATTACCCTAGCGCCAGTGCTGAAATCAGCTGCCATGTGCCACGGGGACACCTTTGCGCATGGTGAGTACATCGTAGGCTTTGTACTAGAAGGGTACCCTTTCAGTACAAAATAGTATGCATAAACTGACTATATCCATTTTCCCTCTTTATATATGTGAAAAGGAAAGAGAAATGAAAGCATTTTTCTCCTTCCTTGCACCTACTTCAAAAGGTTGCAGTTTTCTGGTGCCAAACCCTGTCTACTTTATTTAGTAAATTGGGTTTAGCGTCAGGAACCTTGGGTGGGTGCATGGGAATGCCCATGCTGCACACATAGCATGGCCCCTTGGCAGTAAGTAATGCAAAGCAGCACTATGTGCTGCTTTGCGTTATTTTAACATTATTTCCAGCGCTAAACAAGTTTTGCACTGGAAAGAAAATCAGAAAAAAAAGATTTTGTGCTGATTTATGTCACTTTTGTGACACAAACACAACATAAAATCTTAGTAAATCTCTCCCATAGTGTATAAATATAGGGGCATATTTATGAGAACTGATGCAACACTGCATTGCGGCAGCATTGTAGCAGAAACACTTGCGCTGCGACACTTGCGCTGCGACGCAGCACTTTGTTGCTACATGAATATGCTGAATGAGTTGTGTCAAAACGCTTCAAAAAGCAATACATTTC
Organism: Triturus cristatus; assembly: GCF_964204655.1. Taxonomy (NCBI): domain Eukaryota; kingdom Metazoa; phylum Chordata; class Amphibia; order Caudata; family Salamandridae; genus Triturus; species Triturus cristatus. The sequence goes on along the minus strand of NC_140581.1, from coordinate 365,053,805 downwards.
AAAGCAAGAAACATTTCCAATTGTAGGAAAGAAAGTAATGGAAGGAGAAGCAACACCAACAGTGAGGTCAACAACCCCAACCAAGATGACCAGACAGCACAGCAGTGGAACAGGAAGAGCAAGTTTAGTGAGAAAACCCAAATAATTATATCTGAGATAACAAAGAATGAACACCTTCTCTTTGTCACCTCCAAATTTCCATTAGGGAAGAAAGAAGCTGTTTGACAATCCATAGTTTGTAAGATCAACAGTGTAGGGCAAACAGAAAGGACAGTGCCGCAGCGCAAGAAGTGGTAGTGATCCAGCGGCGCACCAACAACAGATACTCCAACATCATATAATCAACTGGGCCCATCAATAATACATACACTCAAATTCATCTGGTTAGCCGCTGGGGGGGTTTTGTTTGTTTATTTCATGAATTGATCAGTACCGCGATAATTCGTATTTCACCCTATTTATTATCACTGATCAATAAGTTCTTTCCATTTGGTCGATGAACCAAATTAGTTGGAACTAGTTGATGTTGACGATGCACTTAACCTATCGTGCAAATAATTAATCTATAATAATAAACACAGACTCTGGAAGTTTTCAAAACCTTTATCTAATATTTTAAATGTGCGTGAACCATTCAATTACAACCCGGACACCTTCAATCATTAGGAAGGAAGATTAAATCTATTCAAAGCACTAGCACGAATTCATTATATTGACGTTGCTCAGAAAAGAGAGGATAGAGACAGCAGTACAAAAGAATAATATATGAATCATATAGTTACCACAGATGGTGTGAAGACCAACCCAAAGCCAAAGGGCTGGTATGAGTCCCCTGGGAAGGATCAGGCGACAAAAGCTTTAGGACAGGAAATAGGACAGGACAGTAGACCTCACTAGAACCGATGACTCGCCGCACCCCTCTCTGCCACTCTCTTCCTCCTTGAGTTTCTTCCGCGATCTTCTTTCTAATCAATTTGCTTTAGAATAGGTAATTCTCGAATTGCATTCTCTCAGGATCACGCACACACAACTAACTAAACTACCTTAGTTATACCTTTTGGGATTCATGTACCACCCCCTAAAGTTGCAATATCGTAAATATACGAATTTTGATTGGACAGGCAAGGGCATTCGGTCATCACTCCATGATGGCATAGCACTTTTCTTTGTTCCCAAACCCATCCCCTTACTAATATGGTTTTTATTTTATTCCCAAGCGAGTTTATTCACAGTTGAAACATTTTTATCAATAATGTTCATATGTCTTTAGCCACCTCACTACTGACATCCGAGTTTGAATGAGGTCCAATCATGGGATCATTCTTCCAGGGGAAATAGCGGTCACACATGCGTAGAAGGCTGTCTTTCATTCACTCGGGTTGTGGCAAGGCCCAAAATACGAACTAATAAAATGTGAAGAGAGAAAATATTAATTCAAGAAATAAATGATTTCTATGTATACCACCTGCATCTACTCTATTCCCCTTTGTGAGAAGTTGGCCTGGCATATGCTGGTCACTAGTTATAGTCCAATTCGACTCTTATGGTAGATAGGTTTAAGACAAACTTTTAAAGAAAGCTATCCTAGTGGTAGCTGTGGAGAGCAGCCTTCAGGCTAAGTCTCTGAGGAATGTAAAGCAGCTTGTTTTACCTTATAATCTCTTGAATTACCAAATGAAAAGGACACCACACAGGTATATATATCAAATATATATGTATTTATTCTTAGATACACTCTACTAATCTCTTTATGAGATTAGAACCCAGATACACATTCAAATGTCAACACTTCTCAATAAATTAAGCACAAATATGGCTGTAGCCCTAGGGGCGTACCAGACCATATACTAAAAAAATGGGTTAACAAACTCGACTTGAAAAATGAAAAGGCCTAGAGCCTTGGGAATCGCTGGGGCTTCACTTCTGCAGTGTTAGCAGGTAAGTAATCAGCCCACGGGAGACGCGTGCAGTGTCTAAACACAGCCGCGGGTTTCCTATTGGTTTCAATGGCGTAAGTCGCGGTTTGTATTTTAAAGTTTTAGGGCACTTCGGAGAAGTCAACAAGCAAGCCACTTAGAGGGTAAGTATTTCGAGGGCCAACACACACTTGGGCACTGGAGTGCACAAGTTACCTCACCCAGGGAAGCCGGGTGCATAGGTGTCTTTTGGTGTCGGGTCGCGATGCTGTTTTCAATGGAGATCACTGAAGACTTGCTGCTTGTGACGACTGGAGAGGTGTCCGCTGGAATCCGAAGATGGATTGAAGTTGAAGAGGACCTGAAAATTGAGGGGACAGAGTTCAAAGTCACTTGCCAGTGACCGGTGGCCAGCAGGATAGATGACCACTGATGTCGCGTCGCTTCAGGTCGTTGATGGTGATTTGTCTCTTCGCTCACGAGGTCCAGGAGAGATCGACGATGACGAGCAGCTGGATTCAGAAGATACCACAACGTCTGCAGCTGATGACGGTGTCGGCAACTGGATTGGAGCCAACAAACCTTGGCAACTGCAAGTCTTGTGTGGAGTGAAGATTGACGATGATGCAGACCAGCAAGGTCTGGTAGACTTACCCAGCAAGGGTAAGTGAGGGCAGGCCCGGAGCAACCAGGACAGCCCTTAAAGTCGATGAGAAAGTCTTCAGGTGAGTCACTAGCCAACGGGCAAGCAAACGCAAAGACGCCTTTGCAGGAAAAGTTCCACAGGAGCCCACGGTCACTCGGGACGGGGTAGGCCGCTGATTTTCGGTACCAGACCTGCTAGGGACTTGGACTACAGATGGTCTAAAGCAAAAGTTCGTAGAACGTTGTTTAGGGTTTGCACTCGAAATCAGTGCACGGTTCCCTGGTATTGCTGTTCCTCGTCACTCGTGGGGTCCAGATGCTGGGGACTCAAAATGGCCGTCGAGAGGTCAGGAAATCTGCTTCACGGGACGCAGGGACTTCGGACTCCGGCGGGAGCGGTGAAGTTTGCAACCGTTGATCAAAGTTACTGGTGCCTGCCAAGCAGGGGAGTCACTCCTTAACTCCAAGGGAGATTCTTCAGTCTTCCAGAGATAGTGGAACGTCGAAGGCCCAGGATTCTTCTTTGTAGAGCGTCGTCCAGGGTTAATCTAAATTGCATTGGCAATGCTTGGTATCTTATAGTGAAGATAGGGGAGGGACTAGCTCTATGACCACTCCTCTAGGAGGGTCAGGGTAGTGGGTGGCTACACCCACTTCCCTTTGTCCAGTTTCGTGCCAGAGCAGGGGCAGGTAGCCCCTGAACCGGTTTGAGCATATGCACAGAGGAGCCTACTGCTCCCCCAGTGCAGGACTTCAAAGCACTCTAAGAGTGCACCCACCCAGCTCCAATACACTAAATCCTATCTGGAAGGTGGTGACACCTCCCTGTGACAGGATACCTTTTGTTGGGCTTCCTCCACTGCGAGTTTCGGTCAGCAGCAGGAGGGCAGCCCGGTGTCTGTGCTGGTGGCATCCATTTTGTGATGCCAGGGCTCTAGAAGATTTCTACTGTTTACTACAGTGGGTACATGCCATCCCCTCTAGAAGGGTGGGATCATACTCCCACACCAGTTACTGGTGTGGGGGTATGATTCCAAGTTGTTTGACACCAAACACGACATGTTTTGATGCAGTCATTCCAAAGTTAGCATTTACCGTGAGGTTATAATGCACTTAAGAGTATATGGTTTAACCGCATCCACAAACAGCAGTAGAGAATAGACTCTGCCAGCTGCAGAGGGGTCCTGCTCATGCAGAAGCACCCCCTCACATAGTAAACCAAGCACCCTGCCCTCAGGATTGTTAGAGCCTGCAATAGGGGTGACTGATAGGTTTATATGTGTGTGTATGGTGAGATATAGGAACCTATACCTCAGTGAGGAGTGCTAACACTACCTCACACAGGCTGCAGTAGCAGGCCTGCGGTGTCAGATTGAGAATCCTTCCCAGGGGTGGCATAATACATGCTACAGCCCCTGGTAGGCCTGTGAAGTACCAATGCCCTAGGTACCTAAGGTACCATATACTAGGGGCTCATAAGGTACCACAGTATCCGATCACTAGTGCATCTAATATGCACACCAATCATTTAAGGGAGTAAGCAGATAGGCTGGGGTCCTGGATAGCAGGATCCCAGCCAGACTAGTCAAAAACAATTCAAACACCAGGAAAAAAGTGGGGGCTACCATATAGTCAGATTCCACCTTCCTACACCGTTTATTTATTTAATACTTTCCCTGCATTAGCTCTTAGTAATATAGCGTTTTCTAAATAGCAAAGCATATGCCATATTAGTGCAATTTGCTCATGCATAAGAAATTCCCTCCAAAGCTTGTTAGACGTCACATTACGTAGACGCAATGGACGCATGCGCAGTAAAGTTTTCCCTGTTAGAGCCTCGCTTTTAGTCCGCTATCCATTTTAATGGTTAGAAAACAGATAGGCTGTCTTATTTATGTAACTGTAAGGTGCAAGGATTAATCACAAAACAAAATTAATAATTCATGTTAATAAGTCTCACATAAACGAGTCCTTGCTCCATCAATCCCCTCCCAGATGGCATCTTATGCCAACATAAACTACCCACCCTAAAACAGATATCAACTTTAGTATTCTCTAAGCTCCAATTCCGTTTCCAATTTTCCTTCTTTCTCATTGTTCACAAAATATTTCATGTCTTTATAAAGCTTACCTTTCATGCAATGTCGCTAAGCGACATTTCTCCTATTATCAAGCTTCACGCTAACCCTGTTAGAGACAAAAAAAGCAGCGCTAACCACGGTTAACGCTGCTGTTTTACGTCTGCTAATTTTCAGACTTAGCCATGTAATCCAATGGGAGGCGGATTACATGGCTAAATCCACCATGGGCTATCAACAAGGATATCCCTATCCTTGTAGTTTTATCGCTGCATTACCAGCGATAACCTCCCAAAATGCCGCTATCGCTGGATTTTTCATCGCCTAGGCGGTTAGCGTGGTAATAACGTGATAACCAGGCGATATTATCCAGCGATAGCGGGCGTTTAAAAAATTAATGCTAAGCGCCCATAGCGTTAATTTTCCCTGTTCCTTGTTAATATGCCGTCATGTTCTTCTTCTCCTAACTGTCCCTCCACAGGATTGAAAATAGTTTGTTTCATTTACCTGAGTATGTTCTTCGTTCCCTGTTTGTTCCTGGTCAGACTCTGGATTTGCTTCGTTCTCTCTTTCCTGAGCGTGTTCTTCTACACCTATCTGGTCCTCCCTATCGTCCTGTCTGTCTAATCTTGTTCTGCTTCTTATTTGGACAATTACTTCAGGTATATCAAATTGTGGTATCCATCCCTCCTGACTTGTGGTTGGTTGTTCCAAGTCTACTATTTCAGAATCCAATTCTCTAGATTCTTCGACTTCAAAACCTTCAGCTACTTCAACTGTCTCAGTCAGTTGTTCAACCTCAGAAGGGGCAGGTACCCGTTTGGTATGACTCGCATGAATCCCATTGGGTAATCCTGCACACTTTACTGCAGTGGTGGTAACCCCCCTCTTCGAATGCACACAAACTCACTGAGCACTTTAATAAAACTGTCACTGAGGTTTTAGATCAACTTGCCCCTCCAAAACTTAAAACGCTAAAAGATGTCCCTTCTAAATCATGGTTTACCTTAGACCTTAACAAAGAAAGACGCTCACTTAGACTGGCTGAAAGAACATGGAGACAACACCCTTCCCCCTCTCATCTTGCTCTCCTTAGAACCGCAAGATCCTCCTACAAAAAACATATTTTTTCTGAAAAAGCATCTCTTTTTCATCTGCAACTCTTCCGTGCCAAAAACAGACCCAGAGAACTGTTCAACATTGTTAGAAATCAAACCTCCCCTGCACCCCTCAACCCGGTGGCCTCTACTAACAAATGTGAAGAAATTGCTAACTTTTTTACCGAAACAATTGCCAAAATTGATTGTGCTTTCCTTGGTACCCAATTCTTGCTTACCCCTCAATATCCCCTGGATACTACACCAATACCACCCCTGACTCCCTCTCCCCTTCTTTCTATCACCTACTCCTCCTGAACCCTAACTCACTATCCCAACGCTTAAAAACAATGCCTCTTGGCAGAATTTCCACCCCGTTTCTGAACTGGAAGTCCTCAACATCCTATCCAAACTTAAACCATCCTCTCACACCAAAGACCCCCTCCCATCTGCACTTGTCCAAGATGTAAAGCACGTCATTGTTCCCTATTGGACCAATATCATTAACGCCTCCCTCTCAACAGGAAGTGTTCCTATCTCCCTTCAACTCTGCCAAATCACTCCCATCCCAAAAAACCCTAAGGCTGACCCAAATGACCCTAACAACCGCCGTCCTATCTCTAACATCCCCCTCCTCTCCAAAGCCCTTGAAAAATGTGCCCTACTTCAATTGGACAAACACATTGATACGTACAACCTTCTAGACCCCCTTCAATCTGGCTTCCGCAAAGGTTGCAGCACAGAAACAGCAATGCTCAACATAGTCGATGACATCCACCTTGCCCTTGAGAAGGGCAAGACCTGCCTACTCATCCTGCTCGACCTCACTGCTGCATTTGACACAGTTAACCACCCAACCTTACTCAATGCACTCAAAGATCGCACTGTCCTAAACTGGTTCACCTCCTACTTCCAACATAGAACCCAACAAATCAAAATTCAAAACTGCCTCTCTAGCCCAACATCTATCTCCCTAGGTGTCCCCCAAGGATCTATCCGCTCTCCTGCTCTTTTCAACCTTTTTATGGAACCCCTCACCCTCATACTCAAGCAAGCCGGAATTAACTATCACCCAACTGTACTATAAAATACCACTCTGATAGCCTACACCTTAACACTACCCTAACCAAGATCCAAACCTGGTTCCACAACAACCACCTCAAACTCAACCCTAACAAAACTGAAATCATCCTCTTCTCCCCCCAAAACAACCCTCTCCCCATTCAAATTTGGATCGCTGACCTTAATGCCCTAAACTGTTCTCTCTCCCTAGCCGAATCTGTCAAATCACTCTGCATCACCATCAACAAAGAGCTCACGCTGAATTCCTATATAAAGAACTCAGCAAAAGGAGCACTCTTCACACTAAGGCATCTAAAAAAAAATCAAACCTTTCATCCCAGCTGGAGATTTCAAATTAGTTATCCAATCTCTCGTCCTAACAAAAATTGACTATGGCAATGCTCCTCTCTCTGGAACCCCTAAAATCCACCTTGCCCCCATCAAATCTGTCCTCAACCTTGCGGCCAGACTAACAACTAACTGTAAATGCTTTGACCATATCTCACCTGCCTGCAAGGAACTCAAACGGCTCCCCATTGAAGGCAGATCCTCCTATAAAATTGCCTGCATTACACATAAAGCCCTCTATCAAAAGACTCCACTCTACCTCTCAACCAAACTCAATAAAACTGTCTGGGCCCGTACGCTGAGAAGCACCAACTCTCTTCCACTCATACCTCCAGTATTCAAAAAAAGAAAGCCCACCAATCCCGCTCCTTCTCTGGCAATTCTCCCAACATCTGGAACGCCCTCTCCTAATTTCTTCGATGGAACCCCTCTTATGTCAGCTTCAAAAGAGACCTTAAAATACACCTTCTCACTAAATACTGGGGAACTTAATTAATTCCTTGCTCTCCGTACCGACTACTTCCCTTTCTCCTTCCTTTATGCAACTCCTCCCGCTCGCACCTACTCACCCCCATCCTATCATCCTATCACCCCCCTCACCCCTCTCCCCTCCCCTACCAGCCCTTTTCCCACCCCCCCTTCTTCTCTTACCCAATTCCCCCCCCCCTACCATGCCCTCCTAGCCCTTTTGGTATATTGCAATTTTGTTTATTATATAACAACATATTTGTCCTTTTAATTGGCTTTGTCTATTCCTCAGCTTCCCGACCTCACTACGTACTCTAAATTATTCTTTTTACCCTTTTAGACCACCCTGTATAATTTGTTTCTCTATTAACAATTGTTGCTGTTCTTGTTTATAACTATGCAAATGTAAAGCGCTCGGATACCCTTGGGTAAAGCTAGTGCTATATAAAACTTTCTAAATAAATAAATAAATAAATAAAGTATGACTTCACGAGGCGTATCCCACCTCGGTGCTAGGCATGTTTTCCTGGCGTCTCTCTTCACTAGTCTCCAGGATTCAAATCATGCGCTTGCGTTGGCTGCCTGGCAAATGCGTCTTCTCCAACCTGGTGAGAGACAGAATGCACTAGGTCAGCCAATCCTTTGCAATAGTCCAATACCAAATCATAATTTATACTCATCAATTCATTTCCAGGAATAAATGCCTGTCTCATTGCCCTTCCCATGATGATTTTGTGGGGACCAAGGGGCATATTTACAAGCTGGCGCTAAAAAATTATTGCCGCTTTTGCGCCGTTTTCGGCTGAAAAGCGGCGATAATTTTATCGCCTAATTAGCAAGGCCACGCTAACGCGTGAAACCTTGCTTTAGCGTCGGGATTCCTAACGCCCAGCTTTGCATCTCTAATGAGATGCAAAGTGGGCATTCCTGACCTAACATGACAGGAGAAATGTCGCTAAGCGACATTTCTCCTATCATCAAGCCCCACGCTATGAAGCATAGCGGCAGGAAAAGTAGTGATAACCCCCGTTATCGGTACTTTCCTTACGCCTGTTTCAGGACTGACTTAGCCATGATATCCTATGGAAGGTGGATATCATGGCTAAGTTTTTGAGGCCCTATCAACAAGCTAACGCCACACTACGTGAGATTATTGCTGGGATTCCAGCGATAATCTCACGTTAGACAGTTAGCGCTAGGATTTTTATCGCTGAGGAGATAAGCGTTGTTAATAGCACGCTACCTCAGCGATAAAAATCCACGTTAGCCGGCGATAATTATCCTAGTGCTAAGTGCGCTTAGCGATAATTATCGCCGGTTGTTGCTGATATGCCCCTTAGTCCCGTTTTCCTGTCAGGAATACTTTGGAGTCCCATCAACACAAGAGGCAATGCATCTGGCCATGACAATGATGTGGATGCACACACTTTAGCCAGTCTCGATTTGGTTGTGCCATTCATTTGTTCAACCACTCCAGAAGCCTCTGGGCGGTATGTACAGTGCAGTTTCTGATCAATTTTGAATGCTTCACAGATTAATCGAATTACCTCATTGTTAAAACGAGGGGTCCTCTATCTGATTCCAAAGTGAATGGGAAACCGAAACGTGGGATGAGTTCTGTCAACAATAACTTGGCGAATGTGAGACCATCATTTCTCCTAGTGGGATAGGCCTCCACCCATCGGGAAAATAAACACACTATAACAAGGACATACTTCAGTCCTTTACATGGCAGCAACTCAATGAAATCTATTTATAGTCTCACAAATGGACAGTCGGCCTTTCCAATTTTTCTGACTACTGTATTTCTGCCTGGGTTTTGCTGTTGACAAATTAAGCATCTCTGGCAAAGGCTCTCAGCGACCACCCTGAACTTTGGATTATACCAATTTTGTCTGAAAAGTCTAATCATGGCATCCCTGCCTACATATGTGTCACCATGATACAATGGGGCCATTGGGGAAAGTAAGCAGTTTGGCATAACTGGTCTACCATCAGGGTAAACCCACACTTCATCTTCTGCTCTTCTGGTGCAACCTGCCCATAACCAGATTTCTTTTTCGCTCACCTCAACCTCATCCTGTAACTGCCTCACCTCTTCCCATGTTTCTGGAGCAGAGAAAAACATAAGTTGGCATCTGTTTTCACTTGTTTCAATTTTTCGGTTCAGTGCCATATTAGTTTTTGCACAATATTTAGCGATTTGGTCAGCATATCTGTTACCGGCTGTCGCATAGTCATTTTCTGACTGATGAGCAGCACACTTGACCACTGCTACTTCTTTTGGCAACTGAATTGCTTCCAATCACTCTTTCACAATTTTCCAATCTCTTATTGGAGATGCTGAAGAAGTTAAAAATCCCCTCTGCAGCCAAATCTGGCCATAGTCGTGCACAATTCCAAAACCATATTGACTGTCAGTAAATGTAGTTATCTTCTAATTTTTCCCAAATTTGCATGCTTTAATCAAAGCCATCAATTCAACTACTTGTGCAGACTTTACTCCTGGTAAATGGAATGCTTCAATTACACCTGAAATTTTACAAACTGCATAGGCAGCATTAAGTCCTCCTCCTTCAATTCTCAGGCACAAGCCATCTACAAATAGCTCGTGATCTGGGTCTTTCAAGGGCTCTTCTGTAATTTCAGGTCAGGGCTTTGTACACATCTCTGTCACATCCAAGTAGTCATGTTCTATCTCATCCATCACCTCTTCACATTTGGGATCTGGCAGTAAAGTTGCTGGGTTTAATACTGTACATCTCACTACTGTCATTTTTTCTGCTCCCAGAATCACTCTTTCATACTTCGTCATCCGACTGGGAGTAAGGTGCTGAGTTTGAGTTCTGGTTAAAAGTATTTCAACTGAATGTGGGACAAAAACTTTGACAGTATGTCCCATCACAATAGGTTCACTCTGTTCTAGGCTCATACAAGTAGCAGCAACTGCCTTTAGGCAGCCAGGTAGAGCCAAAGCTACAGGGTCTAAAGTAGCAGAAAAATAGGCTACTGGATGTCTGCTCAATCCATGTCTTTGGGTCAAAACTGAAAGTGCACAATTTTCCCTTTCACAACAGAACAATGCAAATTCTTTTGTGTAGTCAGGCATGCCTAAAGCAGGGGCCTCACACAGACAGTCTCGTAATCTCATAAAAGCTTCAACACATTCATCAGTCCAAACAATTGGGTCATTTGCACATTTTCGGGTCATCTGTATTAATGGTTTTGCCAACAAGGAAAACCCCATAATCCATTACCTACAATATCCAACTACTCCTAGAAACATTCTCCCTTCTCTCTGAGTGTGAGGTAGTGACATTTTGTTTTATTATTTCTATTCTTTCTGTAGCTACTTTTCTGACTCCTCTTTCTAAGGTGTGGCCTGAGTATTTTACTACTTGTTTACAAACGTGCAATTTTTCTGGAGATACTTTGGGGCAGATTTCCAAGCCCCTTGCGCCTCATTTACGTTGCCGTTGCGTCACTTTTGTGGCGCAGCAGTGGTGCAAATCCTGCGCCATGGTGCGGGGTACTTACAACGTGACGCATCTGGGAGATGCGTCACGTTGTAAAGCCCTGCTCCACATGTAGGTGTTCCTGCGCAGGGGGGTCGTTCTGGCGCAGGAACGCCTCCTAAAAGTGGCTGAGTGAAATCTACAAGATTTCACTCAGTCACTTTTAGGCCCATGCTGCGTCAAAACCCTGCGCCTGCCTGAAGCAGTCGTAAGGATTGACGCAGCATTAACAAGATAGAGCCCCCCAGAGCATTGCTGGAGCTGTGTCGCGCTTGCGACGCAACTCCAGCAATGCGCCACTTTTACGGCACAGATGCATCACGCATCTGTGCTGTTTTTGCCCCATGGTGCGCCGCATTGTAAATGCGGCGCATCCATGGTGGCGGAGCTGTGGCGCACAATAACTGGCGCATCCCTGCTGATATGCAGGGATGCGCCAGTTATTGTAAATATGCCCCTGCGTGTGCACCTTCTGCCAAATGGTTCAACAATGCAATTGAGTCAGTGATACAATCCTCCCGTGTCCTTGATGCGACCATCAGGTCATCAATATACTCCACCAGAACTGACTTTCGGGGCATTACTAGTGTTTCCAGGTACCTTTTCAAGATCCGGTTAAAGATTGAGGGACTCTCTCTATACCTTTGAGGAAATCGGCACCATGCCAAGATGCGGTCATCAAACTTGAAGGCAAAGAGATATTGACTATCTGGCTGCAAAGGGATAGAATAAAGGCATGACATAAATCAATTACTGTAAACCAGCCTGTATTCCAGGGTATCTGATAAAAAATTACTGCAGGGTTTGGTACTACCGGACAACAAGGCACTACAATTTTATTTATTTTCTGCAAATCCTGCACTACTCTGTACTTTCCATTAGGCTTTTTAATTCCTATTACGGGGGAATTACAAGGGCTACTCATTATTTCTTTTAAAATGCCTTGTTCAATCAGTCGTTCTATATCTAAAGCAACTCCTGCTCTCACGTCTGGACTCATCTTGTATTGTCGGTGTTTGGATAGATTGCACCTTCTTTCACAGTTACTTTCACAGGATCTACATTTGCCATCAATCCAATTTCTTTTTCTTTTCCTGTAAAGTCCCACACCTCTGGATTCACTGTAGTTCTTAACTCTTCCGGTAATTCATCTAAGGTCTTTAGAGAAAACATTTAATTCACTTCAGTACCTTGCTTTGCTAACATAATCTTATAGACAATATCTTCATCAGGGGTTTGGAAAGCAACACCATCCGGTGTGCAATAGATTGTGCAGTTCATCATGCACAGCAGGTCTCTACCTAATAAATTCACAGGACTAGAATCACAAACGATAAACCGATGCATATCTTTGAAATTACCAATATGCACCTCCATTGGCCTTGTAAGTTAAATCAAATCAAATCAGGTGTTTGTTAAGGGCGACTACTCACCCGTAAGGGTCTCAAGGCGCTGGGAGTGTGGGGGGGGGTTCGCAGGTTCCAATCCATCAAGGAGGGGGGGTCTGTCAAAGAACCAGGTTTTGAGGTTTCTTGCGAAGATGGGGAGCGATGTTATCTGTCTGAGGTGGAGCGGAAGGGCGTTCCAGGCTCTGGCCGCCCAGAAGGAGAAGGAGCGGCCTCACGATCTGGTCTTTCTGGTGTGGGGGACCACGGCATAGGAGAGATGGGCTGATCGTAGGGTGCTTTGGGGTGGTTGGAATTTGAGTCAGCTATTCAGGTTTGCTGGTCCAGTGTCGTAGAGGGCCTTGTGAGCGTGGGTTAGCATCTTGAAGGTGACTCTAGCTTCGATGGGGAGCCAGTGGAGTGGGCGCAGGTGCAGGGAGATGTGGCAGTGTCTTGGCAGGTTGAGAACCAGTCTTGCGGCGGCGTTTAGGATGTTCTGTAGTTTGCGGGTGAGGTTTTTGTTTATTCCGGCATAGAGTGCGTTGCCATAGTCGAGCCTGCTGGTGACCAGGGCCTGAGTGACGGTCTTTCTGTGTTCGAGGGGGATCCATTTGAAGGTCTTGTGTAGGAGGCGGGCCGGGTGTGGAAGCAGGAGGACAAGACGAAGTTCATCTGGCGGTCCATTTTGAGCTCTGAGTCCAGGATGATTCCCAGGTTGCGTGCGTGGTCCGTAGAGGTGGACGGGCTTCCGAGGGTGTTGTTCCAGGCGTCTGGGTTTGGGCCCATGATGAGTACTTCCATTTTGTTGGTGTTTAGTTGTAAGCAGCGGTTTTTCATCCATTTGGCGACAGCTTCCATGCCTTCTCGAAAGTTTTTTTTTAAATTTCTTTTTATTCAATTTTCAAAACAAATCTTAACAATACAACACATGCCCCTTTACAAAAGACATTTTAAACACTTATTTAAAAAAAATAAAAAAGGACATTTACACATTTACTGCAATGTTCTAAATTCTCCCAGCATTGAACGACGTGTATTAACCAAAAAAAATAAATAAAATATAATAAAAATAAAAAAATACACAAAATAAAAAATATACAACAAACATCTATTTACACAGCTTAATCGTGAGTTACAAAGTCGTATCAGAATAATGTCGCCTCGCCCAGGTCGAGATCCAGTCCTCCCGCCAGTGCCCTCGGCATCCCTAACCAAGCCCCTCACACAGCATCGGTTATCCTGTCCATTAGGAAGGCTCGTAACGGTTTCCAGATATCTCTCGGTCTTGACATTGTTGGTAATTCTTCCGCGTACACTTCCATATTCTCCTTGCAGTAAACCAGGTCTTTTAACCACTGTTCTACTTTTGGACTATGTCTCCCCCCCCCCAAACAACTGCCACCCTGCGCGCAGCTATCATTAATGCTAATCGTACAAATCTCCCAGTCGCACTCCTGAGGTGTGGCGCACAACAAAGTAAACAAACAAGTGGGGTACACTGTAATTCCACCGCCGTCATACTCACCAAGTTCCGTACCACCCCTTCCCACAACTCGTTCACCTTTCGGCATCCCCAAGCTAAATGTAAAAAATCTTCTCCTCCCTGACCACATCGCACACAACAATCGGATTCACATATCCCAAAGCTATGTAGACGCGCAGGCGTGTAATATACTTGATGTATATATATAAAATGTATAATGCGCAAGTTACCGTTCATACTTAGCACCCCTGTCAATTCGCATATATGCCTCCAGTTCTTTTCTGCAATTGGCTCAGTGAGACACGCATGCCACCTCTCCCAACTTCTATCTGGGTCAGGCATACACTCTTCCTTAATCAGTCTATAGAGTCTGGAAACCAGTTTTTTGTTAGTAGGAGTAGTGAGGGCAAATTGTAATGATAAAAGTGTGGAATGTTCTAAAGGGTAAGTGGTATAATGCAGTTTGGCCGCGTGTCGCAATCTATGCAGCGCAAATCGGAATAACAATGTCTGATTGCTAATGTATTGTAGATCGTCTGATGTAATAAACGATCCTTTCGGATATATGTCCTGCATTTGTTGAAGACCCGCTTCGTGGAGTAGACGCATTGACGGTGCCTCATGGGTCACTGACATCGCAGCTTGGTGCTCAATGTACATGGCTGGTGCATATATTGGTAACTTTTGCGCCAGTCGCCCAATTGCCTGCCAGGCTGCTATGGTCGCATCTACAGCATTTATTTCTGTTTTCGGGGTGCCTCTCGCTCGCTGAGTAATTATGCTGTGCAACGGAACCGGAGAAGCATCTCCTTCTTCCACCGTAACATGCTGAGTATATGCATGTGGCCTCAGCCAGTAATACACGTATTTGGCCTGCGCACTTAGGTAGTAAACGTAAAAGTCCGGTGCTTCGAACCCCCCTCTGTCATACCCACCAGTGAGAGTCGACCGCTTCACCTGGCCTTCTTGCCGCCCCAAACTAGCCATAGCAACATGCGCCGAACATTACAAAAAAACTCCTTCGTGAGCACCACTGGAATATTATCGAACAGATATAGAAACCGAGGTAGCACCACCATCTTAATCAAAGTACCACGATCCGACAGCGGCAGCGAGAGCCACATCTCCACCTGCTGCTCCAGTTTAACACACGCTCTTCCGTAGTTTTGGCGTATCACAATATTGGGATCTCTATGAATCCACACCCCTAAATATTTAACCAGGTCTGTAGACCACACCAGTGGAAATTCTACATCAGGCTGCGAGGTGGACTCTGTCAGCGGAATAATAATAGATTTGTCCCAATTGATAGACAGACCTGATAGGCGACTGAATCTAATATATTCGCGGAGTAATTGGGACAGGTATTGAGACGGCTCGCGAACGAAATGACCTATGATCGGTGGTAAATTCCAGAGCGACCGGATGGTCGGTTCTACTGGGTCCTCAAGGAAGGAATGCACCACATGGTCCTTGATGCTCATTGCTTTCTTGAAAGAATGCATCGGTAAGTTAGGTTGGTCAATCTCGGTAGATACAATGCTCCAATGTTTGTTGATGATCTTTTTCACTGCATTACTTCGAGTGGAGAATGTTGTGACACGATAGTAACATGCCCAGCAATTGATTTGTACTATTGTTATGAATGTTTATATGTCACTTATCCTACTACCCTACCTAATTCTTCACTCCCTCCCCCTCCCCGTGGCACCCTGCACTTTCGTGAATAATGTGATTTTTCATACGCATTCATGTGCTAGCTCCAAGTGTGATTAAATAACACTTTGGTACGCTTTATTTGTTGCAATAGTTATTTTGCTGACTCTGTTCAGGTTTTCAATTTACGTATGTTCTGGGACCAATTCCTTTCTACTGTTTGTTACCCAGGTCCCAGTGACTATTGGGTTTGCCCTTTGTTCTAACGCGTAGTTAAAATTAAGCACCGTATCTCTATGCCGCTGTCTAATACACACGCCAATGGCTCCAAAATAATCGCAAAGAGCAACGGGGACAACGGGCATCCCTGACGTGTGCCCCTCCTTATGCTGAAAGGTCCAGAAGTCAAACCTCCAACCCTCACCCTAGCCGATGGTTCCGCATAGAGTACCGCTATCCATTGTAGAAATAATGGTGGGAATCCCATCCGCCGCAGAATAAAAAACATGTATTTCCATTCCACCGAATCGAACGCTTTCGCAGCGTTTAGCAGTACAGCCGCAGCTGACATACTCGGCTCAAGTATGTGGAACATGGAAAAGATAGTGCGAAGATTATGCGATGTGGACCTCTCTGGTATAAAGCCTGACTAATCAGGCAACACCAGCCGCGGCATCAGGGGCTGCAGCCTGGTCGCTAGAATCTTAGCCAATATCTTCGCATCTATGTTGATCAGCGAGAGAGGGCGGTAAGATTCACACCTATCCGGAGGTTTGTCTTTTTTGAGCAGAGTAATTATCAGTGCTTGTCGCATTGTCGGTTGTAAACTCCCGACCTCATGTGCCTCAGCATACATTTCAAGTACGTGAGGTGCAATTAGATCCACATATCTCTTATAAAACTCTGCCGTGAGACCATCAGGCCCCGGTGCCTTACCGTTAGGTAATGCCGAAATTGCTCTTTTAACATCTTGCTCATCTATAGGCTTGCAGAGATATTCCTGTGGCGTCCGAAAGCCAGGTGCACGCCACATCCTCCAAATAATCCTCCATCTCGGCCTCCGTCGCATCACCCCTGGAGGTGTATAGGTTCGCATAGAAACCTTTAAGTTGCTCTGTAATGGCCAACAGATGGTGATGTACCCCCGTCTCCGTCTGTAATCATGTCTATACGCGTTTGCTCTTGGCGATCCTTGATCTTGTTCGACAATATGCGCCCCGGCCTGCCACTCTCCCCATACCATCGCGCCGCATGTATACGGGACAGGTACTTTAATTCAGTTTCAGCCAATGTCTCATAATCGGTGAGTAGCTCATTTATGTGAGCTAGTGCGCTAGTCGCGTGTGACGTGGCATAGTCGCGTTCTAGTTCCCGCAGAGCGTTCTACTTGTTTTGTAGTTGCGTCCATATGTTCTGCAGTATTCCTGCAGCAGTACTAATACACACTCCCCTAATCGTGGCCTTAAAAGCCTCCCACAACATTGAGGCCTCGTCGACTGTGCCCTTATTTAATGCAAAGTATTGTTCGATGGCCTCCCTCAGTTTTGTCATATATCGGGTCTAGTAGTGCCTCTGAATGCAGTCGCCATGTGAATGGGCGATGTAAAGCTGATGGAATCTCCAGGTCTAACTGTACAGGATTATGATCTGACAGCATGCGTGGCAGATGCACCACCTCGCACACCCAACTCATTGCCTCATCGCCCACCAGCCAGTAGTCCAACCTTGACCAGCTACCATGCAAGGCGTTGCGTGTGTGCCCTCTCTCACTAGGGGGTTCCTTGCGCGCCACACATCACTCAGGCCAAACTCTTCAATGGCGCAAGATATGTTCCTGGCTACCCGGGGTTGCGATGGGTCAGTGGGTTAGACTTATTTAAGTCTGGGTTTAAATATGTATTCAGGTCGCCGCCCCATAGCACAGTGGCTTCCGGCCAGCCCCTAAGTGCACCATACATCTGGGAAAAACATACCGGGTCGTCCACAAGGGGGCCGTACATGTTAATTATAGTAACCGGTGAGCGCCTTAGCTTCCCCTGTGCCATCGCACACCTGCCCTCTTCATCAACATGCATACGGGCTGGTTGAAACTCCACACCTCATTTAACCAAAATCATCGTGCCCCTTGCATAGGATGAGAATGAAGCCGCTATTTTAAAGCCCGCCCACCTCCCTGCAATACCCCGTTCCATGTGTTTTGTCAAGTGCATCTCTTGTAGTAGGGCTATGTGAACCGAATGCCAATTTAGATAGGACAGGACTTGCCTTACTTTTTTAGGTGAATTAAGGCCCCTCACATTCCATGTCAGCAGATGAATCGCGTCATCCATAGCTACCTCTAGCTAGATTTGACCAGCCCAGTAACACCTCGAGCGACTGTGGAGGGACGTAATTAGCCCCACATCCAGGCATGTCTTCACGTTTTACATACCATATTCCAATCGACTTCAATGCAACATATATAACAATAAAAACACAAATACAACACAAATAAACACACCTCTCACCCACCACCCTCCTCCCACTCCAACCTCCCAATTAGGTTGAGCTCAAAAACCGCCCTCCACCCACCCATTTCCCCCGTGAACCATGTAACTCAACATTTGGGGAATACCCACTAGGGAAAGAGGATCGGCAGCGCAGAGGGGTAGCTACAGCTTGTGGCGCCCGGGGCTATCCCTCAGAATGCCGCCCCTGGGGGGAGGGGTGCTGGGGAAAAAGGACGCCGAGCACTTGAAAGAGGTCCGAGAGACATGTAGTATCGCCGCGAATAGTTACCTCGATCATGCAAGTTACATGCACATACATGACACGGTCCAAGGCGACACAGTTGAATACACCGGTGATCAGCAGTACAAAGGAGAACACACAGACTGCATGATTTATCTGGGGACTCAGAAAAACCGCATGTGACATCCATCAGAGAGCTGCGTGAACAATTACCTGGTAATCCCCTCAGCACAATGCAGACATGCACATACATGACACTGTTCGGGGATCCATCATCTACAGATGACATTAAATGACCAAACATCATGGTCCCCCCCATTAAATCAGTGCGGACGTGCACAAACGTGATGTGCTCTGGGGACTCAAAACCAACTTAACAGTGTCGAAGCCTGTGATTCTTTATCTTTCAAAAACAGCAAATTAAATATTCACAGGGAATGGCTCACTGTGTGCCCTTAGAACTAAACTCTGCACAAAGGGGTCAGTCAGCTCCACAACCTTGCCAAAACATCCCAGATAGAAAGCCCGCTCTGGTGGCCCAAAGGCAACAACCAGGGGTCACACCCTGTCATTACCAGCTTGTAATAGTGCATCTCTCCTTCAGAGCAGCCTCAGCACACACATGGTGCACAGCCTGCCCAGGGGACCCAAAGCTAAATAACAAGGAGGGGCGACACATTATCATCACAATCCTTAAACACAGCTGTAGGGGCCATGGGAACATGTTCAACCCTATCCAAGGCCTGGGACAAACTGATCTGGCGCTGCGGCACTCCGTGAATAATCAGAAGCAACAAGAAACATTACATTTTTCTGCGATTTTGTTTTCACATTACTTTCATGGTAACCAACAGTGTTAAAAGTCCGCAAAAACATTAAATTCATAATAAGGTGTCTAGTCAAGGCTCGCACACTGCCGGGTGGGGGTCACCTTCAGCCCCTGGTGTGTGAGGGGAGGGGAGTGGAGGGGCCATCGACTGTTTAACTGCGGAGGATTAGGACAGTCAATCAGATCTTTATCGATAACCTGTCGTTCGGTGCCAAAGACCGCTCTGGCCTCTTCCCAAATGAGAGGCCTGGGGTCCCGCATGCCCACCTCAGAATCTTTACCCCAAACATGGTGGGAGGGCCCCCTGCACAAGAACGGTGAGGGGGGGAGGGAGACAGACATGAATTCATTATAGTAAATTCACTGAAAAAAACGCAAAGGTTAATATGACATTATTGTTAGGTCTTGTAGTAATATAAAAACTATTGTTTTAGTTTGCCGCCCCTCTTAATACACAACAAAAATACAACAAAAATTCAAAATTATGTATTTCTCTGAGAGTATGAGGTATAGGACACACCGCAATGGGAAACTGGTGCAAAGGGGAAGATTTTAAGGTGAAAGGAAACTCAAAAAGATAGATGTGAGGGAAAGAGTGGTGAATGTAAGATAAAAACAGAGTCAAAAGAGGCTTGGGATTATGTGAAAAGGAAAATGGAACACTAGGTAAGAGGTGAAGGTCAAAGAAAGACAATGAATTGTTGCGAGGAGAAACTATAGAAATGAAAGAGGGTTGGGTTAGGGTGCGATAGATGGAAGTTCAGCAGGAGACTATAAAGACATGAAAATGAGGACCTTCAAATGGCAAAAAGGCTCCCTAGTCTTAGCTCAACGGGAAATGTTTGCGCTGCCAAAGAACTCAGTTGGTTGATTGATCACTTCAGATGTCTAAGTCTGTAGCTGGAGGGTCACTGATTTGAATCCTTGTTGGCTCACAGAATAGTGACTTGAATTTATGGTGCTATGAGGGCACAGCCTGTGACAGAAAGCAGAGTATGTATGCAATTAAATTAAATATTGTATTACACACAGTATAAAATAGACTGCACGCAGCATAAGATAAGATAGTTTGTCGCCAGGAGGAGGCCAGTGACATGGTTGTTAGCAACACTCATGTGAGACGCATTAATTAAAACACTGTTGATGCATAATGTGTGTGTAATGTAAAGTTCTATGACGCCCTACATAGGGATGAGTAGCACTATAGGTAGCACTACTTGGTGTGTAACTTGTCACTCACTGTGTGACACTAGAGATATTTATGGGAGGACATCAGGGCAGGCTCTGGTAATGCTCATGCCACTACAACTCTGAATGCCTCATGTGCACCCAGCAATACCCCTTCTAGAATGGTGGGGTCCAGTAAAGATCTGTATTCTCTACTAAACTGTTGTCTTGTATTGTCAGTGGCTCTTATTGCACAGCTTTGCTCCAGTGGTTCTACAGCCTAACCTCAGGTCCTTGCTCTTTTTGGTGTTAATTCTTAGCGGAGCCATGTGACCTGCTTTCTAGAGGTCCATAGCTGTCATTTTAATTATAGTCAGCTGCAGCAGGCGTTTGCAGCAGTTTTAGATCTTCTAAGAGTTTCTCATTGCTCAAATGGGTCTAATTTCTGATATTTATGTTTCCTCATCTTCATTGCTTGATTTTTGCTCGCAAGAAAGTGTCACTCATAGTGGTTGAAATGTCACTCATAACCACACTGAAATTATGAACATGTCACACATAGCGATCTGAAACCTTGAGAGCTATGGATGGCAAGTGTCATGATGTAATTTGCTGACTGCCTAACTTGGTTAGTCCCCCCACTTCTTTTTATAGGACTTGTGAACTGTCTGCCTCTCACTAAAGATCCTTTCCTCCAGTCCTGCCAAGTGCCACGCATCAGGCCTGACCCCAACGCATTTGAAGGCAAGGCCCCGCATGCCGCATTAAAATTAAATTATCACGCATAATAGCCCTTCCTGTCCTCAGCTGTCAAGGCTGGAGGAGTGCCGTATAATAATTTGCACTACATGAGGAAAGCTGTCTGCGCCGGTGCGCGCTGGCTGTTAGGTGCGTCATACATTCAGCCGCACTGCCGCAGCATTCTGAATAATGTGAGGCACGTCAGGAGAGTGACTGAATCATTTGCCTAATGGCTGTGCAGGTTAGACAGGACAGTGAAAGGCGGGCCAGGTTGGTGCTCTAGTGCTCGCACCGTTTCGTCATTCTGTTGTGCGCCGATGTGGCAGTCATATGTACAAATTCCTTGTTAATGCCGCCGCTCCGGGGGGAACAGGGTAAAATAAATTCCTCAACAGTGAAGAGTAAAAGTACTTGGCCGATTTAGTTTGGAGCGATGTGGATAGTTGGTACTGATGGTGGGCAAGTAGTGGCATAGTTAGGGATTGGGGGTAGCACATGGTATCACTAGTGTCCTAATATTTAAAGTTCCTGCCCCCCCCAGCCCATGTGCCCCATCACCATGATTGAGAGCTAGGAAGTTCAGGCTAACGGTATTGATTATTTCTTATAGTGCCTGACCGGCGCAACGGCTGCGCGAGAGAGTGCCTGCAGTTATACCTCTTGAAAATGCGGCACAAATCCTTACCAGACAGCAGCCGTCGCTGGAGCAGCCATGTGGCTCAGCTCTGGCCCATACAGTGGTGGTGCTCCAGCTCGCTCTGTCCTGTACATTAGTGTCAAGGTATTTACCTCCTTTGATACACTTATGTTTTAAATTAAAATTTCCTGCTCGTCAGGCCCTTGAGTTAATTAATTGTACCTCCTGCGCGGAGTTAAATAATTAAGGGAGGAGGCCCGTGTTCGGCTTGTCACCTCCTGACCCTTGACACCTACTGCATGCTCAGGCCCTATCATGGTGGGTTCTTTCCGGTCGGCGTGAGTCTGAGAGCAGATGCTGAGTGTCTTTAAAAGGCACAGGACACGGTTCTCAAGACTAGGGTGACACTTTTCAGCTTGTCTCACCATCGTCAGTCTCTACGTGATGTATGCTGATGACCAGCAGCTGTCTGCAGCCAAGGAGGGCGACATTCCAAGAGACTACAGGGACCTAGGCCAGCAGTCTCTGGCTTTATATCCCTAGCTGCCGCACTGTGACTCACAGACTTGGTAAGTGTAAAAAATGAAAGCTGTTGAGTGCTGACATTATAAAAGTTCCTGTTAAGGTCGGAGTTTAAGTTTTAATATCATGGTTAGATTTTTTTTTACGATATGATTAGGTTACTAGGGCACTTACGTTTCTCACGCTTTACAGCACTTTTAACATCTTCTTACAGTTTTTCATTGCTCAAATGAGTGTAAATTCTGACATTTATATGTTTTCCTCATCTTCATTTTGTTTGCGTGAAAGTGTCACTCATAGTTGTTGAAGTATCACTCATTAATGAACTAAAATTATGAAAATGTCACACATAGCAATCTGAAACCTTGGCAGCTATGTTCCTCCCCTCTGAAAACCTTTTAGCTCTTACCACACTCTGCCTCCAGTACTCCACAGTGGTGACAACCAAGGTTTCTATGGTAAGGGTTGGTTCACTTCTGCTGCAGCAGCCAGCAAATCACCCAGCACTGCCACTGCCCCAGACTCGACTCCTCACAAGAGAGCGCGTAGTGGTGGCGCGTGTGACGCTTCACTGCTACGTTCTCGGCACGAGGGCTGGCCAAAAGGATGCACATGGCAGTCATTGGTAGCGCTGGCGCGCTACAAGATTGACGGCCCTGGGAGGGCCCCACAAGCAACCACAACAAACACGGTACGGTACGTGGGGCGGCAATAATCACAGCGAAATTCTTCAAAGCTTGCAGTACCGATACTGACCCTTGCGCGCCTTCATTCAATAATTGCCAGAGTCTTTCCCATCTGACCTCGGTCCGGTTGCGCACCACACCCCCACCACTACGATAGGTGGTGGTGCGTGCGCTAAAGTTAAAACGGCATCGCTAAATTTATGCTATAAAATAGTTAATCCGACCCTTTCTCTCTTTCGTTTGGCCCCCCCTCACGTCGCGTGCTCAGTTCAGATGTAAATTCGACTCCTTCATTTTTTCAATCAATGCGCTTTTGAAAAGTTCACTAGAGAACTGAATGTCCACACGTTTTCTTTACTCTAGTGTTCATACGGAGTGAAATGGGACCGTGAGGTGCTGCCTAAAACCGGTTTCACCCTTGTTCAATTGAGAAGGCTGAGGCGCCTTGCGCTGCAGGAAGCAGTTGCAAGGAGGGCGCTAGCACTTTAAACAGGGCCGCGCGCGCGGCACTGGTGGCCCGTTGCGGCGGCCTTTATAATTTATTTGGGGACACTGACACTACTGCAATGACTGACAGTAGTGTCAGTGAGTGTCCCCAAATAAATTATAAAGGCCGCCACAATGGGCCAACAGTGCCGCGCGGCCGCCGCCCCCGAAATAGTGCCGCCTGGGGCGGACCGCCCCCACCGCCCCCTCCTAGCCCCGCGGCAGCGATTACTCACACCGAGGTGTGGGCACCAGATTGAAACTATGGAGTTCGCCTGTGCACAGTAACAGCAAGCATCATGTGAAAACCCCCCACCCCAAAAAATCAGTTTGTGACCCGTGGTCCAGTGTCTGGCAGTGCAAAGGCACTGAACATCCCATGAACCTGTTAACGCATATGTAGGATAATGTCTCCCACCCCCTGTTAACTCGCCTCGGAGGCATAGACCAATGTTGCATCGCAACCATCGCCACAGGGGTTCAATGAGGAGAGATAAAAACAGAAAGAGAAAAAACTTGAAATAATAATATAATCAAAGCCCAAACCCCTGACCATGGAACCCAGCAAAAGACATTGTATCAGAATTAGTCCGCATCCTCCAGTCCCAATGTTGCTGCCGTGTTCTCCCCGCCGCTCTGACGAGGTCTAGATTTACAAATATGCTTTGCAAATTTCAGGGCTGATTTTGAGTCAGTGAAGAAGTGCGCCTGACCATCATGCGTTATTTTCAGTTTAGCTGGGTATAACATAGCATAAGGCAGAGGCGGTTTGCAATAGTTTTTTTGCTGGTATAAACTCTCTCCTAGCTGCCTGCACCGCTGGGGTATAGTCCGGAAAAAAGGACAGCGTGTCTCCCTTGTATGTAACTGGCACCCTTGCCCTAGCCTCTCGCAGTATAGCGTCCCTATCAGCATAGTTCAAGAGGCGCGCAATGATCGGTCGCGGTGGCGCGCCCGGCTTAGGTCTTGGTCCTAGAGAGCGGTGTGCCCTCTCCACTATCATCATCGTAGACAACACTGCGCCAAACAGATCTCGTAGCATCCCGTCTATAAAGGTCTCCATCCTGGAAATAGCGGTGGATTCCCGCAGACCAATAATGCGAAGGTTATTGCGCCTAGAGCGCGCTTCCAAGTCCTCGTTCTTTGCCCTTATGATTTCCAAAACCTTCTCCATCTGCAAGATCTGAGTCCTGTTCTCAGCTTGGGAATCTTGCGTATCAGACAGTCTATTTTCCGGGACATTCAACCTATGCTCTTGTTTTATCTACCTTCTTCTTGACTATGTCTAGACCAGTCGCCAGCGCATCTATCTTGCTATCGATCGACCTCATGCCGGCACGCAGTTCCAGGTGTA
The DNA here is from genome assembly GCF_964204655.1 of Triturus cristatus. Taxonomy (NCBI): domain Eukaryota; kingdom Metazoa; phylum Chordata; class Amphibia; order Caudata; family Salamandridae; genus Triturus; species Triturus cristatus. The sequence goes on along the minus strand of NC_140581.1, from coordinate 365,029,000 downwards.
TTGTTCTAGTGTCCTCCTCCACGTCGTCTGATGACCCTGGAGCATTTTGCGATCCGGCCTGATCGCCCATTGTTTCAGTGGCACGCGTGCTGCGCTTGTTCTCAAAGTGCAGCTTGGGCTGTTTAGGATCAGACTTACCCATACTGAATACGATAGCAACAGCGTACTATGTACAGTCTGCGCTCCGTGTACCAACCAGAACTCACAGCCTCGTGAACTGCACGATCGGGCCCCAGGCCAGATCCGGGCGCCCAACCACAGCCGTCAGCAGAGCAAAGGTACACCTCCGTGTGATGCTGTCAGATACACATGGGCCCAGTCTCCACTATCACAGGACGTTCGCAGCATAGCTCGCCGGCTGCACCCTTAGGAGGCTTACAGGCCAAATGGACCCCCACACAGACTCAGGATAGTGACCCGACGCTCAGCAGCCCAGGAACCCCCGTAGCGCCCCGCGTCCAACAGTCAGCCCTAGCAGGCCAACTAGTGCACCGGCGAGAACCCCCCACCGCAGAGCCCCAGGCCCCCAAACCAGCACCCGGGGAATGTAACGGCCTCGCACCACAGCAGGCTGAGCATACCCAGCCCCGCCAGCCCCCACAGCGCAGAAGTGCTGAGAGTGCCTGACAAGGCCGCACCGCCCAAACAGCACCCGGCCCAGCCGCCGTCCCACACCCCATTCACTGTGCCTTCAGGTCGACTCCAGCTTCTCCCTGCTCCTCAGTGGGCCCGTCAGTCGTGTCTAGATGAGTCCTCCAACAGCCTCACTGCAGTGCAGGGATCCACTCCACTCCCCGCCTCTCTCCTCGCTCTCTGCCGCGTCGATAAGATCCGCAGGGCTGCCGGTCCCCTCCTGGACAGAACAAAAGCGCTGCTGCACCGAACTCAGGGACCAGTCGCGGCAGCCCGCCAGCTGGATTGCAAGGCCAAGATCACGCGCCCAGGGGTCCGCCAGCCAACACCCAGGCAGCTCCCCACCGCCGTGGTCACCGGCCCTTCAGTCGTCCGCACTCCTCCTTGCTGCCACAGCAACGGAGCGGAAGCCGCCAGGCAGACGGGACCAACAATCCCCAGCGCGTCACTCCTCCTTAGTATCCCGATTGCCGCTGTGGCAGCAGATTGCGTCAGGCCAGCCTCTCCATGCAGGCAGACATATGCGGCCCCACGGTTCAAACCAGCGCGGGCGCCATTTTCTCCGCTGGCCACACCGGTGCCGAAATCGATCCTCTGAGCGATGTCACTGATGCCCTCAGGGACAAGGTTTTCCCTACTCGCGTGCTCGGTCCATGCGACCTGAATCACCGAGTCCGAGCCGTGCACAGGCAATTTTTAGGATGGTATTGAGCAGATGAAAATCTGGCTAACGGAGCTCCCTCAAGAGGCAGCCATTCCGACTCGCGGCGAAGCCACGCCCCCCGCCTTCTCGAAAGTTGTGTCTGCCGGTGTTGGGTTCGTTGGATAGGGAGAGAATGAGTTGGGTGTTTTCTGCGTATGACACAATTTTGAGTCCGTAGGTTCTGACGATGGGGGCGAGTGGAGCCATGTAGACGTTGAAGAGCGTAGGGCTGAGGAAGAACCCCCTGCGTTCTGCCAGAGAGTAAGAAGCGGATCCAGCCGAGGGCCTTGTCTTGGATCCCTGCGTCATGGAGTCTGCGTATTGGGGTGCGGTGAGAGACTGTGTTGAACGCCGCTGTGAGGTCGATGAGGATGAGGGCTGCTGTTTCTCCTTTGTCCAGTAGGGTACAGATGTCATCTGTTGCGGCGAAGAGGGCGGTTTCCGTACTGTGATTTTTCTGAAGCCAGATTGGGAGGAGTCGAGGATGTTGTGCTCTTCGATGAATGTGGCGAGTTGGCTGTTGATGGCTTTCTCAATGACTTTCGCTGGGAACGGGAGCAGGGAGATGGGTCTGTAGTTTTTGAGGTCGGTGGGGTCCGCCGAGGGTTTCTTCAGGAGGGGGTTGATCTCAGCGTGTTTCCAGTCGTCAGGGAACGAGGCAGTTGCCAGGGAGCGGTTGATGGTGTAGCAGAGCATGGGTGCGATGGTGTCGGCGGCTCTGTTGAAAATATGGTGGGGGCAAGGGTCCGTGGGTCCCCGGAGTGGATTGACTTAATCGTCTTCAGTGTGTCTTCGGTGGTGAGGGCTGTCCAGTTGCCGATCGCTGGCTTCAGGGTGTCGGGGTGGTTTGTGAGGGTTCAGTGCGTTGGTTTTCTTCGTCGAAGTTGTCATAGATGCTCTTGATTTTGTGGTGGAAAAAGGTGCTGAGTTTGTCGCAGAAGTCTTGTGAGGGAGGGATGTCAGTGGGCTCGCAGGTGGGTTGGGCGAACTCCTTGATGATGTTGAAGAGTTCTTTGCTGTTGTGTGGGGGAACTACCTTTACAACGCAACTTTTACAACGCTGTGCTATTACAACGCATTTTTTACAACGCTAAAACTTTTACAACGCATGCTTTTACAACGCGTTCCATTATATGGTAAGTACCTTTACAACGCATATACCTTTACAACGCATTTGGTGGTAATGCTTTTACAACGCATGTATTTACAATGCATGTGTTTACAACGCAAGTACTTTTACAACGCATATACTATTACAACGCATTTTTTTTTGCAAAATATTTATCTAAATTTTATTAGTTGGGTAGCATTAAAATTAATACTTGAGTATTTTTTTTTTTTTTAATATAGCAATTGTAATTAAAAAAAGGGCAGTAGTTAATAAAAAAATTATTACTTGTGTATTTTTTCTGGTAGAAAAGTTTGGTTGGTTAGCAGTAAAATAAATACTTGAGTATTAAAAATTTTTTAAAAAATGCAATATTTATTTGAAAAAAGTGAGTAGTTTATAAAAATAATAATACTTGAGTATTGTGCCTGGTAGAAAAGTTTGGTTTGTTTGGTGATAAAATAATAGTTTAGTATTTTTAGTTTCTATAGTAGTTTCAAAAAAGTGAGTAGATAATCAAAATATTAATGCATGTGTATTTTATTATGTAGAAATGATTAATACTTGATTTTTTAAAATTTAATACTTGAACATTTAGTTTAGTGTTTTAAAATATAAAAAATAGATACTTAATAAAAACTTAGTTTAAATGTTGAGTATTTATCTACTTAAAAATAAATTTTCTTAAACATTAAAGAGTATATAATATTTAAATATATAGAAAAATGATTGAGTACCTACTTTTAAATACTAGAGTATTTTTATCACATATGAAAAGACAAGAGTATTTATATGTTTAAAAGAAAGTGTCCTTTTATAAATAAATGGAAGTGTATTTTTGATTAATTTATTATATAAATAAATTAATAATATATTTAAAATATTAATATCAACATTAAAAAATATTTACAGTAATAATTATACCAATTTGACAATTTTTAAAATTTAGAAATCAGAAATAACAATTATAACTTACTTTTTGAATTTATTTCCCACGGTTTTCCATTGAAGTCTATGAGCGTGTTTGTCCTTTATTTATTTTGGCAGCCTTAGCATATACAGCCCGCGGAACAAGAAAAGAAGGTACAGAAAGTGAAGTAAGAGGAAGTTTTGAAAGGAAAAGGCAATAGAGCCAAGGTAAGGAACATATTAAGTAATTTTACAGTTATTAAATTACAATATTGGAGATTTAAAAAATTAATTAAAAATAAAGATAGGAAACAAATATTTATTTCACTATTTTATTTGATTTAAAAAACATGAAAAAATTAAACATATTTTAAAATTAATTTTTCAAAGTAAGTTTTATTTTTTAAACAAAATATAAATATTTTATTTACATATATTAACATTTAATTACAGTTGAATGTAAAAAAGTAGTCCGCCATAAATAGAGAAGCACGCGATGACGTAAGGACGTGTGCGTCGACGTAATACGCCATTTTGCAGAGCATCGGAGGAGGAAGCAGCAGGAAGCTGATCTGCGTCCAGGTAGGAAATATTTTCTGTTGATATTATAGATTAAACCTTTTTAAGGGATACATATATAGTAAGGAAAGAATAAGGGGAGGTTGCTGGAAAACTAATAGATGTTTTAAAAGTTGTTAAACATGTCCACATTAATGTCATTAATACATGCCTATGTCGGGTCGCTGAAAGTAAGTTAGTTATTTTAAAAAAGTATGTAACTCTTTCTAAATAAAAAGTTACGGTTTAGACAGTTGATTTCTTTGTTTCCGAAGATAAAGATGTACTGTCGATCTTCATTTCTTGGTAAAAAAATTGTGCGTACTTTAATATTTTGTAAATCTTATTTTGAAATACAAATGACAATTCAGCTGCAATGTGTATTAAGGAATATGGTTTAATTTCTATTTTATAGTTCGGATTGAGTTTTGGTGATTGGTTTTGACGGAATTTAAATTGGATTTTTTCGATAATTTGAAAAATGGCGTACCAATAATGTTAAATGTTTCGAATACTATGGAACAGTAAAATTTTTCAACATTGGTTTAGTTTTGATGAAATGAAGATTTGTTTGAAAAAATGGAAAAAACCCGACTTATTAATTTGAAAAAAATTTTTAAAAAAAAATCTTTGTATGCCAATTGAATCATTGTAATTACTATAATTTTTAGCAAAGCAGGAAAGTAAGCAAATTCATTGTTTTAAAAAGAAAGAATGTTAGAAAGATTTTCGAGGTAGTCAATAGCCACACACAACGAAAACTGTTGTAGAATTGCCAATAGTCTCTCAGACATTTCCCTTGTTTTGACTGTTACTCGTGGGTTTAGACTACCTGCGAGTGTTTGTGCTAATCTCATTTCTTGGAAACTTTGCTCCTTCTTCAAAGTTTCCAAAAATGAGTAGAAGTTCGGATGTGGTTTTCCAATTGTATGATTGAAGGAGTTATGCCACCCCTCAATGGCATTGTTTGTTTTGGCCTCTCCCTCTAAACAACTCGTGTAGCAGTTCCACCACTCCACATGGAATCGTGGCTTCCTCCTGCGACCCGATCTGCTTAGGTGTCCAATCCATGTGTCCTCAAAATAATTTAGAATGGGTGCCAATTTTTCCTCATTACTCGTATAATAAACAGATTCTATAATTGCAGTGTAGTACTCGTCCACACTTTCGGGAGGAACAAAACAAAGTGCAGTTAATTTTTTTAGTTCAAACTGTAATTTGCTATCCCGAGAATATTCTGCAACTAGGGATGTTTTTTGTAGTTTACGCCAAAATGCCTGCGAAAAATGGAAAAAACATCCCTGAATTTGGGTATCCGTGTACGTTTTGGTGATCACATTGATCATGCTCAATTCGAAATCGATTATTATTTTTCGAGGACTTGCAGATGTTTTGCTTTTAATCACTGATAAAAGTTCAGTGTATGTTGCAGAAGTCTTATCAGGTAGCAAACTATACACTAAGGGAATTACACTATTGTTAATCTTAGCATGTATAGTGTAAATTTGAGTGAAAGGATGGGGTGTACTTTTAAACGTCCCATCCATCATCCAAATTTCACTACTTTCTAACTTAGCAAGGTTACGGGGGGTACTAAAAATTAAAATACGTTTCTGAGGGTTTTCGTTGTCATGCAGAAGGAAAGGTTCATCAGAAAAAGAAATAGAAAGATCATGAGGAATTCTAATGTCAGAGAATGTATGTGGTGTAGACAATTGAATATTACTTGCCTGCTTTTGTCTCTGAATAATTCTTCTCAAATTGGGTATTATAGGCATGTTGCTAGCAACATGACTAGGGACATGCTGTGCAACCTCCCTTAAAATGGATCCTGTAGAATCATTGGAGGTGCTTGCAATAGCTTTCATCTCATTAATTGTCTCTCTGATTTCTACATCCATTGCAGAGGCAGAGTGGTTATGTTCTGTGGTTTTCACAACCAAATTATCAACAGTAACCGCTCTGCCACTGCAATGGGTAGTGTAGTATTGCACGCACCTCCAATGATTTCTAGTTAAACTTATTCTTTCCTTACTATATATGTATCCACCATGGTTTAACAGATTTTTGCCCTTCCTGGATTTAACGAAGTTGGCTGCTCCAAGGCTAGACATTATCTGAAAAAAGGAGAAAAGATAAAACATTTAGCTTGATATTTATTAATATTTGTAAACAAAACATAACATGTACTCAATCCTTTATTTTGCCTACTGATGCATCTTCATGGAGTAAGAATAGCACATTGTTATCCCTACACTATCCAACACTTACCCTACTGCTGCACCTTCCTGGAGTTAGAATAGTAAATTGATACCCCTACACTATCCAACACTTTCCCTACTGATGCACCTTCCTGGAGTTAGAATAGTAAATTAATACCCCTACACTATCCAACACTTTCACCACTGCAGCTCCTTCATGGAGTTAGAATATTAAATTAATACCCCTACACTATCCCACACTTTCCCTACTGCAGCACCTTCATGGAGTTAGAATAGTAAATTAATACACCTACACTATCCAACACTTACCCTACTGCTGCACCTTCCTGGAGTTAGAATAGTAAATTGATACCCCTACACTATCCTACACTTTCTCTTCTGATGCACCTTCCTGGAGTTAGAATAGTAAATTGTTACCCCTACACTATCCAACACTTACCCTACTGATGCACCTTTCTGGAGTTATAATCGTAAATTGATACCCCTACACTATCCAACACTTTCCCTACTGATGCACCTTCCTGGAGTTAGAATAGTAAATTGATACCCCTACACTATCCAACACTTTCCCTACTGATGCACCTTCCTGGAGTTAGAATAGTAAATTAATACCCCTACACCATCACACACTTTCCCTACTGATGCACCTTCCTGGAGTTAGAATAGTAAATTGTTACCCCTACACTATCCAACACTTACCCTACTGATGCACCTTCCTGGAGTTAGAATAGAAAATTGATACCCCTACACTATCCAACACTTTCCCTACTGATGCACCTTCCTGGAGTTAGAATAGTAAATTAATACCCCTACACTATCCAACACTTTCCCTACTGCAGCACCTTCCTGGAGTTAGAATAGTAAATTGATACCCCTACACTATCCCACACTTTCCCTACTGATGCACCTTCCTGGAGTTAGAATAGTAAATTGTTACTCCTACACTATCCAACACTTTCCCTACTGATGCACCTTCCTGGAGTTAGAATAGTAAATTGTTACTCCTACACTATCCAACACTTTCCCTACTGATGCACCTTCCTGGAGTTAGAATAGTAAATTGTTACTCCTACACTATCCAACACTTTCCCTACTGATGCACCTTCCTGGAGTTAGAATAGTAAATTGTTACTCCTACACTATCCAACACTTTCCCTACTGATGCACCTTCCTGGAGTTAGAATAGTAAATTGATACCCCTACACTATCCAACACTTTCCCTACTGATGCACCTTCCTGGAGTTAGATTAGTAAATTAATACCCCTACACCATCACACACTTTCCCTACTGATGCACCTTCCTGGAGTTAGAATAGTAAATTAATACACCTACACTATCCAACACTTACCCTACTGCTGCACCTTCCTGGAGTTAGAATAGAAAATTGATACCCCTACACTATCCCACACTTTCCCTACTGATGCACCTTCCTGGAGTAAGAATAGTAAATTGTTAATCCTACACTATCCAACACTTTCCCTACTGATGCACCTTCCTGGAGTTAGAATAGTAAATTGATACCCCTACACTATCCAACACTTTCCCTACTGATGCACCTTCCTGGAGTTAGAATAGTAAATTGATACCCCTACACTATCCAACACTTTCCCTACTGCAGCACCTTCCTGGAGTTATAATAGTAAATTGATACCCCTACACTATCCCACACTTTCCCTACTGCAGCACCTTCCTGGAGTTAGAATAGTAAATTGATACCCCTACACTGTCCCACACTTTCCCTACTGATGCACCTTCCTGGAGTTAGAATAGTAAATTGATACCCCTACACTATCCCACACTTTCCCTACTGATGCACCTTCCTGGAGTTAGAATAGTAAATTGTTACCCCTACACTATCCAACACATTCCCTACTGCAGCACCTTCCTGGAGATAGAATAGTAAATTGTTACCCCTACACTATCCAACACATTCCCTACTGATGGGGAACTACCTTTACAACGCAACTTTTACAACGCTGTGCTATTACAACGCATTTTTTACAACGCTAAAACTTTTACAACGCATGCTTTTACAACGCGTTCCATTATATGGTAAGTACCTTTACAACGCATATACCTTTACAACGCATTTGGTGGTAATGCTTTTACAACGCATGTATTTACAATGCATGTGTTTACAACGCAAGTACTTTTACAACGCATATACTATTACAACGCATTTTTTTTTGCAAAATATTTATCTAAATTTTATTAGTTGGGTAGCATTAAAATTAATACTTGAGTATTTTTTTTTTTTTTTTAATATAGCAATTGTAATTAAAAAAAGGGCAGTAGTTAATAAAAAAATTATTACTTGTGTATTTTTTCTGGTAGAAAAGTTTGGTTGGTTAGCAGTAAAATAAATACTTGAGTATTAAAAATTTTTTAAAAAATGCAATATTTATTTGAAAAAAGTGAGTAGTTTATAAAAATAATAATACTTGAGTATTGTGCCTGGTAGAAAAGTTTGGTTTGTTTGGTGATAAAATAATAGTTTAGTATTTTTAGTTTCTATAGTAGTTTCAAAAAAGTGAGTAGATAATCAAAATATTAATGCATGTGTATTTTATTATGTAGAAATGATTAATACTTGATTTTTTAAAATTTAATACTTGAACATTTAGTTTAGTGTTTTAAAATATAAAAAATAGATACTTAATAAAAACTTAGTTTAAATGTTGAGTATTTATCTACTTAAAAATAAATTTTCTTAAACATTAAAGAGTATATAATATTTAAATATATAGAAAAATGATTGAGTACCTACTTTTAAATACTAGAGTATTTTTATCACATATGAAAAGACAAGAGTATTTATATGTTTAAAAGAAAGTGTCCTTTTATAAATAAATGGAAGTGTATTTTTGATTAATTTATTATATAAATAAATTAATAATATATTTAAAATATTAATATCAACATTAAAAAATATTTACAGTAATAATTATACCAATTTAACAATTTTTAAAATTTAGAAATCAGAAATAACAATTATAACTTACTTTTTGAATTTATTTCCCACGGTTTTCCATTGAAGTCTATGAGCGTGTTTGTCCTTTATTTATTTTGGCAGCCTTAGCATATACAGCCCGCGGAACAAGAAAAGAAGGTACAGAAAGTGAAGTAAGAGGAAGTTTTGAAAGGAAAAGGCAATAGAGCCAAGGTAAGGAACATATTAAGTAATTTTACAGTTATTAAATTACAATATTGGAGATTTAAAAAATTAATTAAAAATAAAGATAGGAAACAAATATTTATTTCACTATTTTATTTGATTTAAAAAACATGAAAAAATTAAACATATTTTAAAATTAATTTTTCAAAGTAAGTTTTATTTTTTAAACAAAATATAAATATTTTATTTACATATATTAACATTTAATTACAGTTGAATGTAAAAAAGTAGTCCGCCATAAATAGAGAAGCACGCGATGACGTAAGGACGTGTGCGTCGACGTAATACGCCATTTTGCAGAGCATCGGAGGAGGAAGCAGCAGGAAGCTGATCTGCGTCCAGGTAGGAAATATTTTCTGTTGATATTATAGATTAAACCTTTTTAAGGGATACATATATAGTAAGGAAAGAATAAGGGGAGGTTGCTGGAAAACTAATAGATGTTTTAAAAGTTGTTAAACATGTCCACATTAATGTCATTAATACATGCCTATGTCGGGTCGCTGAAAGTAAGTTAGTTATTTTAAAAAAGTATGTAACTCTTTCTAAATAAAAAGTTACGGTTTAGACAGTTGATTTCTTTGTTTCCGAAGATAAAGATGTACTGTCGATCTTCATTTCTTGGTAAAAAAATTGTGCGTACTTTAATATTTTGTAAATCTTATTTTGAAATACAAATGACAATTCAGCTGCAATGTGTATTAAGGAATATGGTTTAATTTCTATTTTATAGTTCGGATTGAGTTTTGGTGATTGGTTTTGACGGAATTTAAATTGGATTTTTTCGATAATTTGAAAAATGGCGTACCAATAATGTTAAATGTTTCGAATACTATGGAACAGTAAAATTTTTCAACATTGGTTTAGTTTTGATGAAATGAAGATTTGTTTGAAAAAATGGAAAAAACCCGACTTATTAATTTGAAAAAATTTTTTTAAAAAAAATCTTTGTATGCCAATTGAATCATTGTAATTACTATAATTTTTAGCAAAGCAGGAAAGTAAGCAAATTCATTGTTTTAAAAAGAAAGAATGTTAGAAAGATTTTCGAGGTAGTCAATAGCCACACACAACGAAAACTGTTGTAGAATTGCCAATAGTCTCTCAGACATTTCCCTTGTTTTGACTGTTACTCGTGGGTTTAGACTACCTGCGAGTGTTTGTGCTAATCTCATTTCTTGGAAACTTTGCTCCTTCTTCAAAGTTTCCAAAAATGAGTAGAAGTTCGGATGTGGTTTTCCAATTGTATGATTGAAGGAGTTATGCCACCCCTCAATGGCATTGTTTGTTTTGGCCTCTCCCTCTAAACAACTCGTGTAGCAGTTCCACCACTCCACATGGAATCGTGGCTTCCTCCTGCGACCCGATCTGCTTAGGTGTCCAATCCATGTGTCCTCAAAATAATTTAGAATGGGTGCCAATTTTTCCTCATTACTCGTATAATAAACAGATTCTATAATTGCAGTGTAGTACTCGTCCACACTTTCGGGAGGAACAAAACAAAGTGCAGTTAATTTTTTTAGTTCAAACTGTAATTTGCTATCCCGAGAATATTCTGCAACTAGGGATGTTTTTTGTAGTTTACGCCAAAATGCCTGCGAAAAATGGAAAAAACATCCCTGAATTTGGGTATCCGTGTACGTTTTGGTGATCACATTGATCATGCTCAATTCGAAATCGATTATTATTTTTCGAGGACTTGCAGATGTTTTGCTTTTAATCACTGATAAAAGTTCAGTGTATGTTGCAGAAGTCTTATCAGGTAGCAAACTATACACTAAGGGAATTACACTATTGTTAATCTTAGCATGTATAGTGTAAATTTGAGTGAAAGGATGGGGTGTACTTTTAAACGTCCCATCCATCATCCAAATTTCACTACTTTCTAACTTAGCAAGGTTACGGGGGGTACTAAAAATTAAAATACGTTTCTGAGGGTTTTCGTTGTCATGCAGAAGGAAAGGTTCATCAGAAAAAGAAATAGAAAGATCATGAGGAATTCTAATGTCAGAGAATGTATGTGGTGTAGACAATTGAATATTACTTGCCTGCTTTTGTCTCTGAATAATTCTTCTCAAATTGGGTATTATAGGCATGTTGCTAGCAACATGACTAGGGACATGCTGTGCAACCTCCCTTAAAATGGATCCTGTAGAATCATTGGAGGTGCTTGCAATAGCTTTCATCTCATTAATTGTCTCTCTGATTTCTACATCCATTGCAGAGGCAGAGTGGTTATGTTCTGTGGTTTTCACAACCAAATTATCAACAGTAACCGCTCTGCCACTGCAATGGGTAGTGTAGTATTGCACGCACCTCCAATGATTTCTAGTTAAACTTATTCTTTCCTTACTATATATGTATCCACCATGGTTTAACAGATTTTTGCCCTTCCTGGATTTAACGAAGTTGGCTGCTCCAAGGCTAGACATTATCTGAAAAAAGGAGAAAAGATAAAACATTTAGCTTGATATTTATTAATATTTGTAAACAAAACATAACATGTACTCAATCCTTTATTTTGCCTACTGATGCATCTTCATGGAGTAAGAATAGCACATTGTTATCCCTACACTATCCAACACTTACCCTACTGCTGCACCTTCCTGGAGTTAGAATAGTAAATTGATACCCCTACACTATCCAACACTTTCCCTACTGATGCACCTTCCTGGAGTTAGAATAGTAAATTAATACCCCTACACTATCCAACACTTTCACCACTGCAGCTCCTTCATGGAGTTAGAATATTAAATTAATACCCCTACACTATCCCACACTTTCCCTACTGCAGCACCTTCATGGAGTTAGAATAGTAAATTAATACACCTACACTATCCAACACTTACCCTACTGCTGCACCTTCCTGGAGTTAGAATAGTAAATTGATACCCCTACACTATCCTACACTTTCTCTTCTGATGCACCTTCCTGGAGTTAGAATAGTAAATTGTTACCCCTACACTATCCAACACTTACCCTACTGATGCACCTTTCTGGAGTTATAATCGTAAATTGATACCCCTACACTATCCAACACTTTCCCTACTGATGCACCTTCCTGGAGTTAGAATAGTAAATTGATACCCCTACACTATCCAACACTTTCCCTACTGATGCACCTTCCTGGAGTTAGAATAGTAAATTAATACCCCTACACCATCACACACTTTCCCTACTGATGCACCTTCCTGGAGTTAGAATAGTAAATTGTTACCCCTACACTATCCAACACTTACCCTACTGATGCACCTTCCTGGAGTTAGAATAGAAAATTGATACCCCTACACTATCCAACACTTTCCCTACTGATGCACCTTCCTGGAGTTAGAATAGTAAATTAATACCCCTACACTATCCAACACTTTCCCTACTGCAGCACCTTCCTGGAGTTAGAATAGTAAATTGATACCCCTACACTATCCCACACTTTCCCTACTGATGCACCTTCCTGGAGTTAGAATAGTAAATTGTTACTCCTACACTATCCAACACTTTCCCTACTGATGCACCTTCCTGGAGTTAGAATAGTAAATTGTTACTCCTACACTATCCAACACTTTCCCTACTGATGCACCTTCCTGGAGTTAGAATAGTAAATTGTTACTCCTACACTATCCAACACTTTCCCTACTGATGCACCTTCCTGGAGTTAGAATAGTAAATTGTTACTCCTACACTATCCAACACTTTCCCTACTGATGCACCTTCCTGGAGTTAGAATAGTAAATTGATACCCCTACACTATCCAACACTTTCCCTACTGATGCACCTTCCTGGAGTTAGATTAGTAAATTAATACCCCTACACCATCACACACTTTCCCTACTGATGCACCTTCCTGGAGTTAGAATAGTAAATTAATACACCTACACTATCCAACACTTACCCTACTGCTGCACCTTCCTGGAGTTAGAATAGAAAATTGATACCCCTACACTATCCCACACTTTCCCTACTGATGCACCTTCCTGGAGTAAGAATAGTAAATTGTTAATCCTACACTATCCAACACTTTCCCTACTGATGCACCTTCCTGGAGTTAGAATAGTAAATTGATACCCCTACACTATCCAACACTTTCCCTACTGATGCACCTTCCTGGAGTTAGAATAGTAAATTGATACCCCTACACTATCCAACACTTTCCCTACTGCAGCACCTTCCTGGAGTTATAATAGTAAATTGATACCCCTACACTATCCCACACTTTCCCTACTGCAGCACCTTCCTGGAGTTAGAATAGTAAATTGATACCCCTACACTGTCCCACACTTTCCCTACTGATGCACCTTCCTGGAGTTAGAATAGTAAATTGATACCCCTACACTATCCCACACTTTCCCTACTGATGCACCTTCCTGGAGTTAGAATAGTAAATTGTTACCCCTACACTATCCAACACATTCCCTACTGCAGCACCTTCCTGGAGATAGAATAGTAAATTGTTACCCCTACACTATCCAACACATTCCCTACTGATGCACCTTCCTGAAGTTAGAATAGTAAATTGATACCCCTACACTATCCAACACTTTCCCTACTGCAGCACCTTCCTGGAGTTAGAATAGTAAATTGATACCCCTACACTATCCCACACTTTCCCTACTGATGCACCTTCCTGAAGTTAGAATAGTAAATTGTTACCCCTACACTATCCAAAACTTTCCCTACTGATGCACCTTCCTGGAGTTAGAATAGTAAATTGTTACCCCTACACTATCCAAAACTTTCCCTACTGCAGCACCTTCCTGGAGTTAGAATAGTAAATTGTTACCCCTACACTATCCAACACTTTCCTTACTGATGCACCTTCCTGGAGTTAGAATAGTAAATTAATACACCTACACTATCCAACACTTACCCTACTGCTGCACCTTCCTGGAGTTAGAATAGTAAATTAATACCCCTACACTATCCAACACTTACGCTACTGTTGCACCCCCTGGAGTTAGAATAGTAAATTAATACCCCTACACTATCCAACACTTACCCAACTGCTGCACCTTCCAGATTTTGGAAAAGTAAATTGTTACCACTACAGCATGGTACATTTTAAAAGTTGTTGCAACTTACAATGTTTGTCTAAATTACCTTTTTTTCCGAATTGGTTTTCTGGCAGACTCCTGTTCAGTGGTATTGCTGAGTCGGTTTGTGTAGACACTTTTGAGGTGATTTGTTGGGGAATGGATAAATAAATGTCTGGAAAAGTGAAAAATGAATAAACTTTGAAAACAGAACGATGGTGATAAATGTGTTTAGTAAAATTATTCCACAAAAATTGCACATGTGATATAAGTTGCTGCACATAACTATTTCCGTAATGAAAAATACATTCTTTAGACATGAAATATAAATCTAAAATTTGAAAATGTAATCATAATTACATTGATTATTTCTTTGAAATTTAGCTATGTGATAGTTAGTCAAATATTTTGAAGGTAAAGAATCCGTGCTGTAAATAAATACCTTGTTTTTGAGAATTTGCTTTTGTGGATGAGGTGGTAGAGGATGTTTTTCTTTGTTGGCTCAAATTTTTAGTTGTGAGAAAAAAAATCTTTTCTGTTCTGGAAAAAAGGCGAAAAAAAGATAATTAACGGTGGGTAGAAATGTAGTACTTGAGTTTTTTTAAAATTAAACAGACATACAATATAACTAGTACTACATGATACTGTCCTAATTAAAACACATTACTGTAGTAGAAATATAGATATGTACCCCTACCCTACACAAAAATATCACTGATGGTGCTCTTTCCTACAGAAGAAATTGAATATTGTTTCTCAAAACTATCCATTAGTTTTCAAATTAGGTACGATACAGGAGGAATAATTGCAAAAGAAAGGATTTCTAATGTATCGTTATAATAAAATGGGAAAGAAAACATACCTTTTCTAGTAGGTATTTTGTTATCGTGCCTTTATACTGATGTTTGCTGGAGGTTAAAAGGTTTTTGTGAAAAGATGTTCACTGTTGGAGAAAAAAAAGAAAAAAAAAATGTTCCTTTGTCAACGTTGGTTATAAAAAGACAATTTTGATTTTTATGCGGTGTGATTGAGTATTAGAAAAAAACACCATTGGCATACATGACTTTATGAAATTTTAATAAATAAATTTTACAAGTAAAACCATGCCACAAAAATAACATTTACCTAAACAATTGAGTTTGTAAGTCGTTTACGTGGTGGGGATGTCCAAATAGGTTCAGCTGCTGTGCAATGTAAAAATCTTCCGATTTTCTGGTTGAGGAAAATAAATTACTTGTTTTAAATTTGAGTTTTATTTTATTGATAATATATTGCAAACAGTTCATTTCTTAAGTTTTTATTATTAAGTGAAAAAATATTTTTTGTGGTTTAAGAAAATATATTTTTCTAAAAACTATCGTTTACATATATATTAATAACTTACTAGTACTTGCTCTGTTGTGAATTCCGTGCTCTCTCTGAGGAGGTCGCAGTGCAGGTGACAGAGGGTCAGCTTATTACGTCTGCTCTCTCTGCTAGTTGATAATCAACTGAGTGCAAAATGGTGTCTCACTTGTATTTATAAGTTTTACTGTGTGTCACTATTAATTTTTTTAAAAACTGCGTTCGTTGTGTTTTTTTTAATGCTTTGTTTTACTGTGGAAAATGATATTTTAAAAATGCTTTTAAAGAAATTTTGTTTTCATTCATTTGCCCCGTTTTGGCATCCATTTTGGAACATGTCTTTTGGTATTGTTTACATAGAAACTGTGGTAGGACAAGTTTTATAAGTGAGATGGTTAAAATGGCGCCTGTGTGTATGTGTGTTATGTTTTCGTTACTTTACTTAGTTTGCGATCTTTTCATGTTAAAAATGTGTATGTACTGTAATTTATTTTTTCATTATTATTTAAAAACTTACAAATGTCTTAAAACGGATTTTTATGGGGAATTTTGAGCATTGATTTTAATACTCGAGTATTAATTTTAATACCCGAGTATTAATTTGTTACTGCATTTTGGTCGATTTACGTACAGTTCTTCTCCACGTTTTAATACACTTCCCCACCCTAAAACCCCTAATTTCCCTGCATCCCGTGCCAGATTTTATTGTACTTTTAATTTTAAAAAAAAAATCGCGTTGTAATGGTATGCGTTGTAATATACTTCGTTGTAACAGCACTTTTCAGTATTGTAATAGGTTTGGCGTTGTAACAGAATTCGTTGTAAAGTAATGCGTAGTAATAGAACTAGCGTTGTAAAAAATGCGTTGTAAAGGTATGCGTTGTAATAGCATGCGTTGTAACGTCATACATCCGTTGTGTGCATGAGTGGAGATTCTGTCTTCAAACGCTTTTTTCCTAATTTTTCTGATGAGTTGGTGGTGGGCGTTGGTGGCGGCTCTGAAGTTGTTGGGGGCTTCAGTGGATTTGGTGTTCCTCCAGGCCTTTTCTAGGAGGCGGCAAGTGCGTCTGGACTCTCGAAGTTCGGTGGTGAAATAGCTAGCTTTCTTGGCATGGGTGTTGTTGTTTTTCTTGAGGGGGGCTATGGTGTTGGCGCTGTCGGAGATCCATCTGTGCATGGTTCGGGCTGTGGTGTTGGCATCGTCGTTTTCCGCGATGGTTGGGGTGGAGTTGCTGAGTGATGAGGTTAGCTGGTCGTCGGTGATCCATGACAGCTTCAGCCCCCGAACGACCCCTACAGGCATCGACACGCCGGACCCACCGCACCCCATCGACCACGACTCCCTGACAACCTGGGCCAACGTGAGCATCGAGGAAACAATCAAGACCATGGGCACAATCCACTCCGGCTCCCCGTCTGACCCTCTCCCACACCACATCTTCAACAAAGCCGGCAGCTCCATCGCACCCCACCTGCGCAACCTCTCCTTCAAGATCGCTACCTTTCCTGAGAGCTGGAAGCACGCCGAGATCAACGCCCTACGGAAGAAACCCAAGGTGGATCCGAGCGACCTCAAGAACTTCCGGCCCATCTCCCTGCTTCCGTTCCCAGCAAAGGTCATCGAGAAGATAGTTAACATCCAGCTCACCCGTCACCTCGAAGACAACAGCATCCTGGACCCCTCCCAATCAGGATTCCGCAGCAACCACAGCACCGAGACCGCCCTCATCGCCGCCACAGACAACATCAGGATCCTGCTAGACAACGGCGAGACGGCGGCCCTCATCCTCCTGGACCTCTCCGCCGCCTTCAACACCGTCTGCCACCGCACACTATGCACGCACCTCCACGACGCAGGCATCCGAGACAAGGCCCTGGACTGGACCACCTTGATTGATTGATTGATTGGGGTACTTATAGAGCGCAACTATCACCCTACGGGCATCTTGGCGCTTGCATTGGGAACCCGTCCTGGTTTTTCCCTGTAAGATAACCCGTACTGGGTATCCCCAAGGTGAAAGCCAGGCATCCCGCCGCGGGGGGCCGTTGTGGAGATTAAGCAGGCTTGTTGCCCAGAGCTGCATAGTGTGAACTCATGCTTAGAGTGGGCACCGAAGCGAGAATTATCGAGTCCGTGGACAATTGGGTTCTGGACCCTGCCGCGTCGGGAATCGAACCCAGGTCCCGGGCCTGATCTCTGCTTCAGGGTATGCCTCCTCTAACCAGTGAGCTACACATCACCCCCAACCTCCTTCCTCTCCGGCAGAACTCAGAGAGTCCGCCTCCCCCCGTTCCGGTCCGAAGCCTCCGAGATCATCTGCGGCATCCCGCAGGGATCCTCCCTCAGCCCGACGCTGTTCAACGTCTACATGGCACCACTCGCACGCATCGCCCGACAGCACGACCTCAACATAATCTCCTACGCCAACGACACGCAGCTGATCCTCTCCCTAACCAAGGACCCCCTCACCGCCAAATCCAACCTCCACCAGGGAATGAAGTCTGTCGCCGACTGGATGGAGGAAAGCCGACTTAAGCTGAACACAGATAAGACAGAGATCCTCATCCTCGGGCCCAACCCCTCAGCATGGGATGACTCCTGGTGGCCCGCATCACTGGCTCCTACCAACCACGCACGCAACCTGGGAGTCATCCTCGACTCGAAACTCACCATGACCAAACAAGTCAACGTAGTCTCCTTTACCTGCTTCAACACCCTGCGCATGCTCCGCAAGATCTACAGATGGATCACGACAGGCACGAGGAAAACAGTCACCCAGGCCCTAGTCAGCAGCAGACTCGACTACGGAAACGCCCTCTATGCCGGAGTCCCAACCAAGCTCATCAACAGACTGCAAAGAATCCAGAACGCCTCTGCATGCCTGATCCTCGACGTCCCGCGCTGCGACCACATCACCCCCCACCTGAGGAACCTGCACTGGCTCCCCATCGACAGAAGAATCTCCTTCAAGCTCCTGATCCACGCACACAAGGCACTCCACAAAACCGGCCCAGCCTATCTCATCAGTCGACTCTCCTTCTACGTACCCAACAGGAAACTCCGCTCCGCCGACCACGCCCTGGCCACGGTCCCGCGCATCCGTAGAAACACATCCGGAGACAGGTCCTTCTCCAACCGCGCCGCCAAGACCTGGAACACCCTCCCCCTCAACCTACGACAAACCGAAGACCTGCTGACCTTCAGGAGACGACTCAAGACCTGGCTTTTCGACCAGTAGCAGCAGCACCCCCCGCCCCCTCAGCACCTTGAAACCCTTGCGGGTAAGTGGTGCGCTTTACAAATTAACTGATTGATTGATTGATTCTGGTCCAGTTTCTTCATGGGTGCTGGTGTCTGTGGATGGTGGATGTTCTGAAGGTGAAGTGGACGCATCGATGGTCAGTCTATGGTGTGGCTGAAGGTGATGGAGTTTCCTGTTGTGAAGAGGGGGTCGAAGGTGTGTCCTGCTGAGTGTGTGGGTTCGGTCACGATCTGGCAGAGTCCAATGTTGTGGAGGTTGTGGAGGTCGTCCAGGAGGGATGTCGTGCTGGGGTCCAGTTGGTTGTCGAGGTGGAAGTTGAGGTCTCCCAGTAGGGTGTAGTGGGTGGATGCAATGGCATGCGGCAAGATGATGTCCGTGATGGAGTTGGCGAAAAGTCCGCGGGGTCCGGGGGGTCAGTAGATGAGGGTTCCTTGGAGGGTGGAGGTAGGGCTGGCCAGTATCTTGAAGTGAAGGTGTACCATCAGGTCTGTGGGCTCATCGGGGAGTGTGCTCAGGCGGAGGGTGGATTTGTGGACGATGGTGATTCCTCCACCCGGGCGGGTGGGGCGGTCCTTCCTGGAGATCTTGTATCCTTGGGGAATGGCAATGGCGATGTACGGTCCCGCGGTGGTGTTGGTCCAGGTTTCGGTAAAGAATGCTACGTCCAGGGTAGTGCTGTCGAGGAGGTCCCAGATTTCAGTGGCGTGTTTGTGGAGGGATCAGTCGTTGAGGAGGATGCATTGCAGGGTCTTCGGTTCGGTAGTGTTCTTGCGGGCGGATTGCGCTGGGTCAGTGGTCTTGGCGGTCCTGCAGGTGTGCCAGCAGCGGTGACAGCTGAAGGGTCCGGGGGTGTCGGCTGGTGATGCTAGCTTGCAGTTGTTGTTGCGGCCTGGGTTGAGAGCGTGGAGTGCTGCTGGGTCGTAGCATTGTCGGTGCAGAGATCCAGGGTTCCTGGCGCTGGTCGCAGTCGGGTCGCGGACGGGCGCAGACGAGCTGCCTTTGGCGCCCCGGCCACCATTAAGTAGGGGGCAGGGAGAGCTTGACAGCTGGGAGGCGGGGAGGGGAGCTGGATTGGGCCGGTCGCACTGGTCGTGCTGGGGGGGGGAGGGGCCACGGGGGCAGCAGCGGCAGGGAAAAATGGGCTGAGAAAGGCAAAAGGAAAAAGGCAAAAAGAGAGAGAAAAGTGCAAATAAGGCAGCAAAAGTGCAAGAAAGAGTGGAGGATAGACACAGAGGACACAGGAGAGTGTAAGGGGGAGATTGCGGTGAGGGTAAAAAACGAGTGAAAAATGGAGGAAAGACACAGAAGGAGAGAGAAGGGGGAGCTTGAAATGAGGGGAAAATGACAGAAAAAGTGCATGAAAGAGTGGAGGAAAGACACAGAGGACACAGGAGAGTGAAAGGGGGAGATTGAGATAAGGGTAAAAAACGGAGTGGGGTTTAAATTTGTTGGTTCGAAACACTAACGACTTGGATACTATCTCCCGAGAGGGGTAAGTTTGGGATGTCTGCTGTTCTCACAGTAGAACGGGTAGCACCAGTATCCAACAGGAAAGTGATATGATTACCTTCCACTTTCCCATCAATAAACGGACCTGACTGATCTACCATCAAGGATGCTCCAAGTACGCACTCCTCCAGCTCCCCTGTCACTGTATGTATTTTTCAAAAGAAGTTGTGAAATCACAGATGGTGATACTTTTTCATCACATTATCTGAGGGTGCGCCTGTTTTAACATCTCTTGGATACTCCTCGTTTGGCCAATAAATTGTAATTTTACATTCTGTCCACACATCTACAGGTACCACAATGTCAAACAAACCATCCAGGTCCTTCAACAAAACCTTTGACACCTTCACAAACCTCTCAACCTGCTTATACCACTCCACAGGCTTTTCTCTCAATTTCAGAACATCATTTGTAAATGACAAAATATCCTGTCTACTCCATGGGACATGAACATAGCCACCACCAGGTACTTCTCTCATGGGACACAACCTCTGTACCGTGTCTTTCAGTAAGAAAGCAGATGTCGACGCTTAGCTTCCCTAGTCTTTGCTTCCTCTTTCTTTTTTGTCCACCTAGTTTTCCATTTGTCCATATCTCCCCACTTCTGCAAAATGTTCATTAATTCTTTTACTTGTAATTTTCTACCAGACACATTCATGTTTTCCAAATCCTTGTCTGTGAATTCCACTGGATGTGGCTTTTGAACCACCTTAGATTTCCCTATGTCTATTCCAATTTCTGCAGCCATTTCCATCAATTTTTCATGATACACCTTTGCGTTTTGTGTAACACTCCTACATACAAACAACAATTCTTCTTCATTCTAATCATTCAATCTTCCTAATCCCACTTTTCCAGCAATCATTTAGTCTAGCTCCACTTTCAATTTTTAAATGTCTTTGGGGCACATTATCAAGACAGGTGATACAATTATCACCGCTTTAGAAGGACATCTAACATGGGCTTCAATTGGAATTCCATAGAGTATATTATCAAGCCCATTATCGCCGTTTTAGCGGCAGTTTCCTGACGCTAAAGCGGCGATAATTTTATCACCTGTCTTGATAATATGCCCCCAAAATCTTTGGGACAGAACTACGTCTTTCTATTCCCTGTAACCACCTTTCCAAATCTTCTGAGTGACTGCTGTTGTTCTTTTAGTGATTGGAGGTGCCACTGTCCCTCTTTCCCTCCCATGATCATGTAAACTTCTTTTTGGAGTTCCAATTACTGGCTCTCCTAGAGGGAGATCCATTAATGAAGTGACTGAACTGTACTCACTTACTTGATCTTCTACAATTGTTATTTCTGTCCTGGAGTTGCTCATTGGGGCAGGTACAGTTTGAGAATGTTGAACATTCACTTTATTTCCAAATAATGGTATAACAGGACCTATAGTGACAGGTACGGATAGAGCTTCTGCGGGCAAAATCAATTGATTTATTTTTTGTATCAATTCTTCTCTATTTTTGTTCAGAGCCTCAATTTCATTTTCTTGGAGTGCTCTATTTATCGAATTATCATGCAAAATCTGTGGAACTAAAGGAGTTCCTAATACTGGGGCACTTGGGATGACTACTCTATTGAGTCCTTCCTGATATGGGGGAGGATTTTTAGGTAAAATATCCTCTAATTCATCTTCTGATTCACCATACCCTGTCACACTCATGTGCTTAGTTTTCTCTCTACACTTACTTCCTGTCTGTTCTTCAGCCATCAACACTGGCTATAATCCTTGTGATACCATTGCTCTTCTCCATTGTTTCATCTGATCTTCTTGTGATCCATTCATATATCTGGGAAAAAATCCCTTCATTCTCCCTCTTCCATGCTTCTCTCTCTCATATGACTTAGTCTCCCATTCCTCTAAAGCTTCATACTGAGTTAATCTAGATCTTGGTTCTAAACCATTCATTCTCAAGCTCAAATTCTGAAGAACTCTCCCATTAAATGTTCCATATTCTGGGAAAGCTAAGACTCCATTACCTTTGGTGTAATCTACCCAATTCTCCATCCATACACAGGTATGGTAACCTCTCTCCATCATCATAAAAGAAGCAGGTGTTTTTGGTGGAGGGATAAGAATCCCCTCTCTAGTCAAAACAGGCTTGTCTTTTTAAAAGAAATTCTTAATTCTGTTTATCAATGACATTTTTCTCTCCTCCCCATACATTTTGGGTAAATATCGATGTACAAAGTTGTATTCTGCAAATCCTAAAAATCTCCTATCTGGACGATTACCTACAATAGCCTTTTCCCAATTTTGCATATAATTTTTCCTTGTCCAATCCTAAAGTGGCTTCTATTTTTCCCAACCTATCAAACTCAGGCTCACACTTATAGTTTGACCAATCCCAGCGCGGCCTTTTGTGACGTCAGTATCACTCCTTACTATTGACCCCTCCTTTACAATCTGCGTTTGTCACACATGCCCGCTGTTTCCACCAATCCCAGCGCAGCACACTGTGACGTCAATCTACCTTCAGCGATTGACCCTCCCTTTACAAGTTAATGCGATGACTTGTCTCAATACTTTTCATTAAATTCTTCGTTAGTAACAACATAAAAACATTCGCTACTCTGCCTGTTCCACTAAACAAAGGATAGATTTCTTTTCACTGCGAGTAAACCATTCCACTCACAGGTTAGATGTCCTTCACATCTAACATGGGCTTCAATTGGAATTCCATAGAGCATATTATCAAGCCCATTATCGCCGTGTTAGCGGCAGTTTTCTGCCGCTAAAGCGGCGATAATTTTATCGCCTGTCTTGATAATATGCCCCATAGTTACCACAGATGGTGTGAAGACCAACCCCCTGGCCAAAGGGCTGGTAAGAGTCCCCTGGAAAAGATCAGACGACTTCGCCGCACCCCTCTCTGACACTCTCTTCCTCCTCGAGTTTCTTTCACGATCTTCTTTCTAATCAATTTGCTTTAGCATAGGTAATTCTCTAATTGAATCTTCTTCAGCATCTCACTCCAACAGCATCTTCCCTCTCCGAATTCTCTCAGGATCATGCACACACAACTAACAAAACTACCTTAGTTAAACCTTTTGGGACTCATGTACCATCCCCTAAAGTTGCAATATCGTAAATATACGAATTTTTATTGGACAGGTAAAGGGCATTCGGTCATCACACCATATGATGGCATAGCACTTTTCTTTGTTCCCAAACCCATCCCCTTATTAATATGTTTTATTTTATTCCCACCAGAGTTTATTCACAGTTGAAACATTTTTATTAATAATGTTCATATGTCTTTAGCCACTGCACTTCTGACATCCAAGTTTCCTAGGGTTTAGCGGTCGATGGCTTTGGATGAGGTTCAATCATGGGATCATTCTTCCAGGGGAAATAGAGGTCACACATGCGCAGAAGGCTGTCTTTCATTCACTCGGGTTGTGGCAAGGAGGCCCAAAATACGAACTAATAAAAGGTGAAGAGAGAAAATATTAATTCAAGAAATAAATGATTTCTCTGTATACCACCTACATCTACTCTATTCCCCTTAATTTAGTTAATACTTTCCCTGCCTTAGCTCTAAGTAATCAAGGGGCATATCTACAAGGCGGCGATAGAAAATTATCGCCGCTTTTGCGGCCGTTTTCGGCCGAAAAGCGGCGATAAATTTATCGCCTAATTAGCAAGGTCACGCTAACGCGTGAAATCTTGCATTAGCGCACAAATTCCTAACGGCCAGCTTTGCATTTCTAATGAGATGCAAAGTGGGCGTTCCTGACCTGACATGACAGGAGAGATGTCGCTAAGCGACATTTCTCCTATCATCAAGCCCCACGCTATGAAGCATAGCGGCAAGAAAAGTAGCGATAACCCCTGTTATCGCTACTTTCCTTACGCCTGCTTCAGGACTGACTTAGCCATGATATCCTATGGAAGGTGGATAACATGGCTAAGTTTTTGAGGCCCTATCAACAAGCTAATGCCACATTTCGTGAGATTATCGCTGGGTTTCCAGTGATAATCTCACGTTAGGCAGTTAGCGCTAGGATTTTTATCGCTATCTCAGAGATAAAAATCCACGTTAGCCGCCGATAATTATCCTAGCGCTAAGTGCGCTTAGCGATAATTATCGCCGGTTGTTGCCGATATGCCCAATAGCGTTTTCTAAATAGCAAAGCAGATGCCATGCATGTGGGTCTTGAGGATGCCATTTTAGTGCAATTTGCTCATGCGCAAGAAATTCCATCCAAAGCTTGTTAGATGTCACATTACGTAGACGTAATTGACGCATGCGCAGTAAAGTTTTCCCTGTTAGAGCCGCGCTTTTAGTCCGCTATCCATATTAATGTTTAGAAAACACATAGGCAAGCTTCTGTCTTATTTATGTAACTGTAAGGTGCAAGGATTAATCACGAAACAAAATTAATAATTCATGTTAATAAGTTAAACGAGTGAATTGAATTTGAGCAAGTCTCACATAAACGAGTCCTTGCTCCATCTGGAGCACGATTATAAGCACAGGCCCAAAGAGATACTGGAAGAGAACCTGGGGGAAGCTGTGAGAATCGAGGAGGACCAGATGTCCAGGAGGAGTTGAATCATTGGAGTAGCAGGTGGCGTCACTCATCCCAAAAGAGTTGGTGGCAGGAGTGTAAGGACCGGAGAGTGCTGCATTTCAGGACCAGGAAGAACTGCAGGGTAAGTCACAACAATGGAGAATATGGTCAAAACTATCATGTAGCACAGCAACACACTTTGCTGCACGGCACTGTGCTTTGTGCAAGGTAAAGAGCAGGAATGTCTCACATGTAAACTCATTCATTACATAACTGTAATTTACTTCAGCAGGGATTATTAAATCAGCTCACTCAAGCCCTGCCAAGTTTCTCAGGTCCATGCGTGATGTGCTGCCCCAGTCTAGGTTGTCCTTTGAATCCTGTGACTTGTAGTCCTTGTCAATCATGTTGTACATTATACTACATGTCCCACAATACCAAGCAAAACCCCTGGATTGGAGCAGCCCTCCATGCATGGACCTTAGAAACTTTACCGATATGTCAGTGAAAATGCAGCCCCACTTGCACCATGAAGTAAATGTGCTTATATAGATGCTAGACAGCCAACAGTGGAACTTAATGCAATGGAATGTGGTGTGCCAGAGGGTAAACTCCTCACACAAGAGAGGATCCATGTGCTAAGTATATGAAGGTTCTCCCAGTAGGGTCATGTATAGCGCAAGGTGTACAGTCACTAGAACTAAATCCTATTGCACGCAGCTGTCCTGATGTGTTGAATGTGAATTTTTGCAGGTGTTGCCTGCCATGTAAGAAAATGTCCTACCTCCTGTTTTGCTCAAAATGGTATTTGGGTGGGGTGGGGGTAAAGGCAAATGTGGAACAGCAGAGATCCATGATTGTGTGTTGGAAGTGTAGATGGTATGGGAGCTAGGTGGGTCCTGGAAGTGTTGTGCCTTGTAGGTGTGGCTGAGCACATTGTACTGGCAGTGTCACAGAATGGGCAGCCATTGTGTCTCAAAGAGGTGAGGTGTGATGTGTGTGCTGCAAGATAGGCTGAGTGATAGTCTGCCACTGCTGTGTATGATAGTTTGCCACTCGTGCAACAGGTGTGCAGAGAGGCCACGGTAGAGGGTATTAAAGTACCACAGTCCAAATGTGATGTGTGCTTGGGTGATGGAGTCGCAGGTGTCAGGAGGGAGCCATGAGAAGAAAAGTCTGACTAAGGAATGTAGGTAAAAGCTGGTGGATGTGAAACAGGGAAATTGGAAGTGTCAGAATGAGGAAGGAGTCTAGATTGATGGGCAGGTTTCTGGGATGGTTGGAGGGTGAGGTGTTTGGACCTAGTCATGTCGCAACCAGGGTGGGTACATGTGACAGAATATCCTCATTACTACTTCGTGAGGTACAGTATGAGCCATAAATCCCACATACAGTTAGGCATGTTGGGAAATTGCATAACGTAATAAATGGTGGTGCTGGTGTCTCCTGAGAATCATTGTATGAAATGGGTGTCATCAGTGTGTGAGATGAAGT
The DNA here is from genome assembly GCF_964204655.1 of Triturus cristatus. Classification (NCBI taxonomy): domain Eukaryota; kingdom Metazoa; phylum Chordata; class Amphibia; order Caudata; family Salamandridae; genus Triturus; species Triturus cristatus. The sequence continues at coordinate 365,002,530 of NC_140581.1, read as the reverse complement.
TGAGTAGATGATTGCCAGAAGAGTCATGTACAAGTATGGCTGATAGAAGATATTTGCGCAACTCTGTAGAAGAGCCTCTTGGGTTCTGAGGAAATGAAATGTGTGTGAGCTGTTGCATATTTCTAAGTGGTGACTATCTCCTTCAGAGATGGTTCTCAGTGCCTCCTGTACTAGACTATGGAGATGACTTTGTGTGATAGGAAACTACCGGTCATATTCTACACAAATTCCTAAATGATGGTCAATGCATTCCCTTTCCCATTCCTGCTGTGGAGAGTTGTGAGGATGTGGCTTAAATATGACCCCTAGGAAACAATGTTGCACAGACTGCATGCAAGACAGTAGAGGGAGCCAGATTGATGTGATGTACTGTGCATAAGGCAGAGTGCAGTACTATACGTATTCAATGACAAAATAACAATACTTGGTCAGTGCTGTGGGCTAACTGATGGCTAGAGGAAATGCAGGCACCCTGGCGACATGCAGCAATGTTCTCAGCACTAGTGTCAATCAGTTAATGTAACATCACTGTAGCCAAAAATAGGATAAGCAAATCAATATGTGAAATGGAGCTCTTTCCTCCCCTGACCCTGTCAGGCAGGGTATGCCAGTCCGCTGCCTAGTGTTGCATTGCACAAATAGGCCCCTTATTAAACAGTGGTGGTGTGAACAATGTAAATGTATTTCCACGTGAAAGGCAGCAATGTGTTACATACCCTCATTTACTTGTAGTAACATATGTTTCACATATCTGTGTACTTGAAAGTGAATAATAGTCTGATTGCCACCTAATTCACTTGTGTCTACACCTATCATGGATTGTTATTGACATATGTCTATCTCTTTGCAGAGGGACTAACAACACCTCTTGTGAAGCCACCTGTCTTTGATGTCCAACCTGTTGGTGTTGCCATCCTGTCCCCAACACCCCAAAAGCATTACGACACGTTCCAACAACTCCTGTACATCATTGACTCTCCTCTTCCGGGCTTGGCAAGGAAAGACGGCATTGCAGGGTCTCCAGAACAATCGTCACCCACAGGACATGCCCCATCTAACAGACAATCCCAGCTGAGGACTCCGAAGACCCCCAAGTTGTATTCCAACGGCGAGTGGCAGGAGTCCAGAGTAGAATGGTTGATGAGATGCGGGCCGGAATGGAGACCCTAGCGGGCACCCTAGATTGAGTCTGTAGGTATCAGAGTCCTAATAAGGATATGACTAAGGCGATTAGATACAATGATGAATGCTGGCGGGGACAGGAGAGCCACATGCTCTGCCCTTGAAGTGCATGTGCCTCAGATGCCTCCCATATAAACACCACCAACTGCAGGAGGCACAACACACATTAGAAGTGGAAGATGTGAACTTCACCAGATTCTGCCAGCGGTCTGCATGATGACATTTGTCAGTGCCTCCTGGCTAGTTTCATAGTGGTCCTGTAGGTATCATCATGCCAACTCCTTTGTCACCCAGTACTGGACTTTTTGTTTGTGGACATGTTGATCTCATCCGCTTGTGGACTTTGAAACAACCATACTTCCCTAATGGCAATTTGTACCTCCTCACTGAAATACTCCTCACCTCCATATGTTGCATGACATATCTCCCAAATGGGCTCTGTATTGTCATCTAAGCTTTCAGTAAGTCTTGGTGATTTTCAAAAGTAAACATTAAACAACCAATAAACAATGTGGGGGGGGCTACATTCTCTTCTAAAATCCACTCTTAAACTCCAATTTGTCCAAAACCACACTGTGTGCTTGATGGAAGGACTACATATACCATGGTAAAAGTCTACAATCATAGCTCACTTCTTTGCATCTCAAGAAGAATGAGCAAAAGTCACTTGCACATGCTGACTTTGGATATTCCCCACACAACAGGTGCATCCACTGCAATGGCATAATTAAGAATGTGTTATGTCCCTATGGAATCTCTGAGTGTGACAACAAGTTGCAGTTACTTGAATGACACACAGTGAGAAACTCTTTCTTAACACACAAATAATTACCTGTTATTAATGGGATGTATGAGGCCATAACACTGTTCCAGTCATCCACATATATCTAGCTCAGTTAATATGACAACATGCTCCCCCTAATATGATAACCTCAATGCTCACACTGAAGAGATTCTACAGTACATAAATGTGCATGGATGTACTAACAATAGCCGGATACTCATGCCCATATGCATCAAGAATTCACATCATGCATGTGCCCCTCAAAGATGTACAAGACCTATCCAATATCTTGGTTGTCAGTAAGCAAGTAATGCAAGGGCTCCTTTTTGGGGTCTCCATGTCAACTGATAAATGGGGAATAATGTTAAAATGGGATAAGTATGGTAAATGTGTCTCTTTGGGCCTGAAAGACCTTATATGAGTTGCAACCACACATTAGAACTATTGTACACACATATTTGTGCATAAGAGCCAGACCACTGAACTTGAAACAATGCAACACCTTCCCAGGGGAAGAGGATATGTGAGTCTCATGGGCATGATACTTTGAAAATAGTTAACCTACGTGAACTGCATGAAGTGCCAAACTTAGCAAGCAGTCAATGCCAATGATGATGGAGATTCTCCAGACAAGTGTGGATACAATCAACATTTTTAACCAGCCCAACAATGACCCACTTGAACAATAGTGCAAGGGAGTGTGCGGTAGTGGCAGGCACCAGCGTGTGTCCCAGCGCAGCCAAGGATCTGCAATCTGTAGGGACAAGACTATCCCAAATATACCTGCCCTATTACTTTCTCACAAAGCGCCAGGGGGCATATCAACAAGGGCTTTATCTCTGCTTTTTAGGCTTTAAAAGCCAAAAAAGCAGAGATAAAACTAGCGCCTTATCAACAACAGGGTGCTAACATGCAAATTTGCATGTTAGCACCCTTTTACTCTACGCTTCCCCTTGCATCTCTAATGAGATGCAAAGGGGGCGTTCCAGAGTAAAATAATAGGAGAAATGTCGCTAAGCGACATTTCTCCTATTATCAAGAATGTCGCTAGCCCTGTTAGAGACAAAAAAAGCAGCGCTAACCGCGGTTAACGCTGCTTTTTTACGTCTGGTATTTTTCTGACTTAGCCATGATATCCTATGGAAGGAGGATATCATGGCTAAATTTGTCTGTCCCTATCAACAAGGTAACGTGAGATTATCGCTGGGTTTCCAGCGATAATCTCACGTTAGCCTGTTAGCGTGAGGATTTTTATCGCTATTGAGATAAGCGTTGCTAATACCACGCCATCTCAGCGATAAACATTCACGCTAGCCGGCGATAATTATCCTAGCGCTAAGTGCGTTTAGAGATAATTATCGCTGGTTGTTGTTGATATGCCCCTACATTAGGAGACTACCTGTGTTTTACTGTGTGTAAAATCACCAAGGGGCATATTTACAAGGGCCTTATCTCATCTTTTTTGGCTTTAAAAGCCAAAAAAGCGGAGATAATATTAGCGCCCTATCTACAAGGGGATGCTAACATGCAGTAACGCATGTTAGCACCCTTTTTCCCGACGCCTCGCTTTGCATCTCTAATGAGATGCAAAGTGGGCGTCACTGGGCAGTACAACCTGTAAAATATCGCTGATGTGCACATTGCGATATTTACAAGGCATCCAGCGCATTTTAGAAGACGTTAGTTTTGGGCGAAAAACGCTGTTTTCACCAAAAACTAACATCTGCTAAAATCCTGACTCATGTATGTTTAACATGGGGGGTGGATTCTTATGTTGCGACCACAGGGTCGTATCATCAAGCATATCGCCGTTTTGCAGGGAACATAGCTGGAAAATGGCGATTTCCCCGCTATCTCTGGAATTTACATCGCCCTGGAGAAACGCGTTGTTAATAACGTGCAAACAGGGCGATAAATTCCAGCGATAGACAGCGATAAATACAAAAGCGCTAAGCGCGCTTTGCGTTATTTATCGCCGTCCATTGCTGATATGCCCCCAAATGAGGCCTACTTACAGTGGCAAAGAATGGAAAAGGGTCTTGATTTGGCTCTAATGTGAGGTAGACTAACAGTTGTTCATAGGCCTCTCGGAAAGCAACATACGCATTCAAAGACTGCAGGTCAATAGCTACATCATTTACTCAACTCAACCCACTCAATTGGACCAACTCTTAATCATGAAATGAAGACGAACTATTGAAAGTAGACAAAATGTAATACTATAAAATCCATCGAAACAACCTACACCTACCTAGACTACACTAACTAACCTTAACAGTATCTTAACTTATCTTAATCTACCTACACCTGCCTAGCCTATACTAACTAATCTTAACACTAGCCTAAACTATTTTAACTTATCCTATCTTACGTATTATACACACATAAGTTAAACATTAACCCCCTAGCCCCCTTAATACACATATATTGGTACAATACAAACAGCAACTACACCTAAGCATTTACTAATTATACATGTAGAGCTAAACAAATATTTTTTGGGGGGTATTTTTTTCATTTAAAAACATTTTTACACACTAAACAGCAACACGCCACCCCAACTTAACCTAAGGGGCATATGAACAAGGAAATTGAGCAGCGCTGCGATAAACTTTGCAGCGACACGCTGCGTCGTTTAAGAATTGGAGGGATGCGTCGTATTTACAAAAATACAGTGCACCCCTGTGTTTTCCCTTGCGCTGATGCCAAAAATAGCTGCCTAGCACCAAAACAGAAACCCTTAGGCCATTCTGCAAGGGTGCCTGCATTGCAGGGATGATTGTTTTTGTGCAGGAAGGGACACCTTCTTGCACAAAAACCATAATTTATGGCGTTTTGCTCTTATTATGTGTGTTGAAGAATGCAGCACATTTTGAAAATGCAAAAAAGAGGAGAAATAAAAGAATGTCTCCTTGTTGCGCCAATCTAACACCTGTTTTTGCATGGCGATAGTTTTTGGCGATGTCTCAGATTTACAGATCCTTGTTAAATCTGGGCAGCGTCAAAAAGCAATGGGCGTTGCAGTGGAACGCCCACATCAACACCCATTGCACGCGCCTTTCACCCAGATACCTGCATGAAAGGGTACCATATTTACAAAGCAGCGTTAAGCCACGCAAAGTGGCTTAATGCTGCTTTGTAAATATGATGCAGGGCATTGCGCCACCGGAACAGCGATAAAAGTGACGTTCCGGTGGCACAATCCCCTTGTAAATATGCCCCTAAGAGTGTAGAAATAGGTTTAGAAACAAATACCCACTAAAATATTTAAAAACTAACAGCTAACTACACTAGACCTATACTAAACCCTAACACTTTGCCTAATAACTGTAAATTGCAAACAAAATAATGTAAAGAAGGAAGGGGAGAGTCTCATATCAGTGCCAAAATCTGCACCATGACCTCCTGCAAATTCACAATCAGTTCATGCAGGCTGGCCTGCTCTTGCTGGATGCCATTCATCCTCTTTTGTATTTTAAGCAACTTCCTCAGTATACATTACTTGAAAAGGGATTCCCTGAGACGTCTGGGCCTCTTGGCCTGTGTGGTGGTTGGCAGCTGTGAGGCTCTAGATGATCCAGGTGTGGCCTGTGTTGGGTTTGGCTGCTGAAGCAGTTGGTTCCCTACTGACTTTTATCAACATCTGATTTAGTATTGTCTGTAGGCCTTCCTGTCTTCCAGGATCTCCAATTCCATGGCTTTTTCATAAAGAACGACAAGCTTTCTGAAAGCCTTCGCAATTTGGCAGATGTGGTGGTAGCGTTCTTTCTGCAATGTAAATGTTTTCTTATCGTCAGCTCTCATGTTATTTAGGGAGGTAAACAACACAAATATTAGCTCAAGTTGTAAATGTACATGATGTGGGTGAAAATAGGCTGACATTGTTATATAATCATATGTGGCTGTCCAGACCAACAAAAAAAATGTAAAATAGAGATAGGGATATTGCTTTCAGCACAAAGACATCTCCTACTTGAACAAGGCAAACTGAGTCAAGTGCAGTCAGTGTAGGGGTACAATATAGAAATGTAGTCACAATTTGATTACAACCATATCATTCTGAATATTTAAAACACTCATGATGATGTGTTGATTGGAAATTGGACCACATGGTACATATATTGAAAATGTGAGTGTTGGTATTGCATCATGCAAGTGGGCTGCAACTTGCTCATCAACATACGTGAAAGCTGATAATGTAAGTCAGTCCAGGTAGTATGCCTCTCCATTGCATAACTCATCTGGAATCACCCAATGCAGTGCACATTGCTGACTTTACTTACTCAGTGTCAGGTAGCCAATATATGGGTGGAGGTTGTTAACTAACTCCTGGAAAACATTACTGGGGTACATTAAACCAATTTACCCACATGCAAATATACAGATATCTGACATACAGCCCTGGTAAACAATTGTAGCAATATCATGTTGGCCTTTATGTTAAAGCATTTCTGTACACTCAGTATCCCAGGGCTGCATTCGTCAGCGCACATTTTAAAATGAGTCTATGCATCTCAGTAATGTGTCTATGCGTGCTGGAGTACTCTCCTTTAAAAGAACTTTGTGGCGTGTAATGCAGAGACCCTTGAACCATGATACAGCTTGACTGCATTGGTGCTAGCCAGTCCAACTTAGGCCACTAGTAGGTAAGCAGTGTAATTGGTTGTATGCTGCTAACACAGTGCATTCCTGCATGTAAACTTTTACACAGTGCGGCAACATTACTATATACCTTGTATTGTATGAATGCCTCCCAGAAATGGAACATAGGGGATATATGTGGCATGATTTTGGCTTTTAAATGTCAATCCATGTGCAGACTAGGGTGTTTGTCCAGCTGACCACACCATGCTAATTACATTGAATCATTTATTGTATCCTACTGCAATTTAACAGCAATTTCATTTGCACAATGTGCTCCAAAATATGCATATTGGTCACAGAGATATGACTGCTGTCATCCAGTAAAGCCATGCAAAGCCATATGACCAGAACCCTGCCATGTGTTCATTCACACTCACAATGTGCATCAGTCAGGCATAATGGTAACGATTTCTACAACACCATGGTTACCTACAGTAGCAGGCCTACATCATTATTGCCTCCAGGGCATCAGTGTAGTTGTTCTTTTGTTACACCATTTAACATGGTGATGACATGGACTACTGTAAGGGAGGCTCAAGTACCCCCTGAGGCTGGAATATAACATCCATTCAGGGTAAATTAAGTAGATAAAGAGTTTTACGTCCTTATGAGAATATACTAACACCCTTACAGAAACTTCTGTTGACATGTCGTTTGCTTTCTGTCATGGCCCAAATCCATGATTTGGTCAAATATTTGCAATATCACAACAACATTCACATCATCTATGATAGTGACAAATGTTTTGATTGTGATGGCTACTCTGCTGACACTGTCTTACATGAGTTAACGATTTGGCCTTTGATTTGACACAGCTACAGGGATAGGTATGTGTTAACGAACATTGGGGCATATCAGCAACACCCGGCGATAATTATTGATCTGCGCTCTTAGCGTGAGGATAATTATCGCCGGGTAACGTGGATTTTTATCGCTGAGATAGTGTGCTATTAGCAACGCTTATCTCCTCAGCGATAAAAATCCTCACGCTAACTGCCTAACGTGAGATTATCGCTGGAAACCCAGCGATAATCTCACGCAATGTGGCGTTAGCTTGCTGATAGGGACTCACAAACTTAGCCATGATATCCACCCTCCATAGGATATCATGGCTAAGTCAGTCCTGAAGCAGGCGTAAGGAAAGTAGCGATAACAGGGGTTATAGCTACTTTTCCTGGCGCTATGCTTCATAGCGTGGGGCTTGATGATAGGAGAAATGTCGCTTAGCGACATTTCTCCTGTCATGTTAGGACAGGAACGCCCACTTTGCATCTCATTAGAGATGCAAAGCTGGGCGTAAAGAATCCTCACGCTAAAGCAAGGTTTCACGCGTTAGCGTGGCCTTGCTAATTAGGCGATAAAATTTATTTTGTATCGCCTGCTTGTAAATATGCCCCATTGTAAGTGTGAAACAGCAGGGATCTCTAGCCACACGTATGGTCATTCACACTGGAGTGATGTAGCCGGAGAGGTCAAATGTATGCAACATGTATGAGGATAGTATGCATCATGATGATGGAATATATGTGACATATTGCACACATTTTGTATTACTCTGATTTCTTGATCACTTGGTAACCATGTCTTTGAATGATGAGTGCACATCATCAGTACCTATGTAACAAAAATATGTACATATGCAACAGAAACCGGTTCAGACAAGCTTAGCGATGTTCGTTTAACTTTGCTGCTACATCTGCTGAAGCATGATATGCAATGTTTGTGCCATTTGTGGTACGACCAAATTTGATTGTGTTGTACATCTTCCGGTTATGCACCAGATATTGGCTCATGTACCAAATGCATCAAGACTATAGATATGCTAACATCAGCACAGATGCAAACATGCATGTATCCTGTGGGCATGCTTACATTGCCCTTACATTCACAATGACATGCCTCCTTGTCAATTCCAATCGATTCTGTGGGCAATTTCAGTTGTGTTGGCACACTGTCTGTAGATTGGTTACAGGTGATTGATACCTCCCAATACACATCACAATGTTACAAATCACATGGATCTCACACAGATGATTAAGATATGTACAACCCTTTTGACACACATATGTATACTTTGGATTAATATGGGATACAGCTAGTCATTTTGTAGGACTGAGCTGGCTGGATGTTGAAGGTCAGAGGTAACTATCATCACATGCCTGAAGCATATCTCAAGCATGTGATGTTTTCAGTACTGCTGGTCAGCATAATGTCTGCCCCCCTTGCACTCCTTCAAGCTCCTGATCCACGCACACAAGGCACTCCACAAGACCGGCCCAGCCTATCTCAACAGTCAACTCTCCTTCTACGTACCGAACAGGAATCTCCGCTCCGCAGACCTCTCCCTGGCTACCGTCTCACGCATCCGTAGAACCACAGCCGGAGGCAGATCCTTCTCCCACCACGCCACCAAGACCTCCCCCTCAACCTATTACAAACCGAAGACCTTCTAACCTTCAGGAGACGACTCAAGACCTGGCTGTTCGACCAGTAGCAACAGCACCCCCCCACGCCCCACCCTCAGCGCCTTGAAAACCTTGCGGGTAAGTAGTGCGCTTTACAAATCATTTGATTGATTGATTGATTGGTGACATTATTGTCCCTAGGTAGACCGAAGTAGTGTTGTGATGGGAAAGGACAGCTATACATCATATGTGACATTGCCTGACCAATGATGTTGACCAAAATGTGGGGGCGGTCAACGCTTGGCTAGCAGGATCAGAGGAAGTGCTGGTTCCTATACAACAGCTGAGGAAGAGAAAGGGAAGACTCCTGGCCCCTTGGTTCTCTGCTTCTCACCCTGGGGAACGTAGATCTTACAAACAGCTTGAACTAATCTGACGCAAGATCTACTAATTTGACAGTAAAGCCAACTACAAACTCGCTCTTAGAGCCTATCATGCCTCTCTTAAACAGGCCCAAAGTTTGTTCTTCGCTGACAAAATTAATTCAATTCTACTGAGCACAGTTTCTGTTCCATCTTTCAGATCGTGAAATACTTTCTCTGACCGCAATCCTGCCACAGGGCAATTGCCCAGTCCCAAGAGCTGTGCAATGGGCTAGCAATGTTTTTTAAAACAAAGATTACTGATATTCAGAGATCGCTGCCTGATCTGCAGGAGAGTCTTTCTCGTGTATACCATGAAGATCCTGACAGCCACAGCAACAGGCTTACCCAGTTCAGCCCTATCTCAAAATCTAGGATAACCATCCTGAAATGTAAATCGGGCTCCCATCTGGACGCCTGTCCCCATATGGTGTTAGCTGCAGCAGTAAATGTCATCAGTCATGTGATTAACCCCATTTTCAACCACTCTCTTTCCTCTGAAATCTCTCCATTGGCTGCCCACAAGGAAATGGATCCTATTTAAAGCCCTGGTTGTGGTTCAGAGGACACTATGGGGCATATTATCAAGAGAAGTTTTGTCGCTTTTCTGGCACATATCGCCGGAAAAGCGGCGATTTTCCTAGCGCACTATCAATAAGGACTCACTAACATGTGTTAGCGCTTGTTTCCTTGAGATAGCAGCCGTTTTTTTTGCCGCTTTGCATGTCATCGATATATATCGCTAATGATATGCAATGTAGACGTTCCTCACTAAAACAACATGGAAACAGACGCAAACACAACTTCCCTCTATTATCAATGCGGCCCGGACCCGCGAAGCGATAAAAAAAGTCTCGCTAACCGCGATTATCGCTGGTACTTAACACCTGGTTAAAACCTGACTTAGCCATCTTGTCAATGAGAGGTAGATTGTTAGGTTAAGTCCACACTTACCTATTAGCAAGCTTTACATTAGCTAACATGGCGATGTAATCCAGCGAAAGCCGGCGATAATAAAAAACACGCTAAGCGCGCTTTGCGATAATTATCGCAGTCTGTTGATTATATGCCCCTATATCTCTCCAGCCCTGGTTATCTGGCAAAGATATTTGTCCAGTACTTCGTGTTCGAAGGGGTGATAAGCTTTCTCTTTTCATGCTGCCAAATCATCGAATGGGGCATTAAGGTCTTGTGTTTTTTGGGCGTGTACCATGGTCTCCTTCCGTTTGGCATCCGGACTCTCCTCGGGGTAGCTGCACACTCTGGAAATTACTCATTCATGCATTTCCATTGTAAAGGTCATATCAGAGTTATGATTGTGCTGGTGCACAGAGTACTGACTAGCGGAAATGCATGCTATAGGAGAGTAGGGTCTGCAATCCTATGATCACCCAGATTTTTTGCTTTTGCTTCATTGGTTTACGACTTTCCCTGGCTGTGGGCCTGCCAATCAGACCCACAGCCTAGCTGTTCTCTCTCGAAATTAACACACACGTACATTAGGTGCATCCACCAATTGGAACTGGGTCACCCTGTCAGTCCCTGTCTCAGCATACCACAGGTATCCAGGGCATCGGTGTCCCCAGGGCCTACCAGGGGCTGCAGCATGTATTATGCCACCCCTGGATGGCCGCCCAAACCTGACACAACTGGCTGCACGACAGCTGGGGCAAAGTGGTGTAATCACCCGTTGCTGTAGGTGTAGTATTCCTACACCTAACCCTAAAATGGACACATGGATTCCTATCAGTCACTCCTATGGCAGGCCTTATCAATCCTGAAGGCAGAGTGCAGGGAAACATGTGGGACGGTGCTCTGGCGCGAGCTGAGCCCGTCGACGGCTTGCGGAACCAAGTCCTAATAGCCGTTCCATGGTGACGCGGGCCAACTACTTTTAAGTGCATTATAATCCTTACGGTTATTTGCTAACTTTGGCATCGCATCACCTACACATGTCGAGTAAGGTGTCATACGTATTGGAATACGAACCCCTCGCCAGTTCTGGCGACGGGGTTAGCATTCCCCCCTTTTAGAGGGGCACGACATGGAAGTAACCTTGAACCCCGGTTAAAGTTGACTCAAGCCTCAGCATCACAAAATGGATGCTGCCACCAGACACAAGTCTGACCTCCTGCTGCTGGGAGACCTTCCAGCGAGGGGAGCTTGGACAAAGGGTTTCCTGTCGAGGGCGGTGTTAGCACCATCCCAGACAGGTTTTGTGTATCCCAGGTAGGCAGGGCTGAAAGGAAGGTGATTGCAAGTGGCACCCCGGTGCTCACTGTGCATAGCCCGGCTCAAACCAGTTTCGGGGGCACACCAGCCCCCGAGCTGGGGCGAAGCCGGACAAAGGATAGGGGTGTAACCACCCCCCTCCTGGCTCCACCCATAGGTAGGACCTGGTCACGGGCCAGCCCCTTTTCTTAGAATAAAGGTAGGAGCGAGTCCCCTTCCCAAATTGGATAATTCTGAATCTTGAACTACTTTCCACGAAAGGAACTCTTGACTATTTCTGAAGACTCTCCCTTGTGGCTAAGGAGTAGCCACCCTGCACCAGCAGGCACCACCTAAGCGCTTGCGGTTTGCTGTAAGTCTCTCCTACGGATCAAGACTGCCCAGCTCGACGAGACCCGAGTCCCTGCCATCTCTGACCTTTTACCTACCTCATCAGCCCAGCTGAGAGTCGTAGGTGTGACGAGACCTGCGGGACCGGCCATCTTCAGAACCTGCACGACGCTTATCTAGCACGACCACCGAGGGACCCTCGAGTGAGTGCACCTAGGGTTTGAGAAGCCCTAACCCTGAGCAGCTCCAGCACCGAAGTCTGCCTCCCCAGCATCCACGAGATCTGCGTGGGGGCCCTTCCGCTCCTTGCTGTTCACAGCGTTGTCCGACCACTTGCCGACCGGCTTGTGGCCCTCTTCACAACGCACCACGATTGTTTCACCACTAGTCTGGTTGCTCCAGACTGGCTCTTGCTCCCCTTCAACAGAGGAGTACCACGGACCCTCCTGGTCCACCCCAGACGCCATCTTGACTCCCCCGCTTGGGTTGCCACTGCCAAGATCTGCTGCCCCTTCCTGGGCCCAGCATCATCGACAGCAGACACCTTCGTGGGACAGCTCGCCCTCCATCCTGGTCGCCGCCGCGCCTCCTGGTCCGAGGAACAGCCGAGTCTGACGTCATCCACTCACCTGGTCGAGGTGACTTCAGCCGGTACCCTCCTGGTGCCCACACGATCGCTGGCTAGCGGTTGAGAACTGAGTCCCCTCTGCTTTCAGGTTTCCTTCATCACCAATCCAGGCTTGGATCTCGCTGAACATCGACACTGGTCGCCTGCCAGCAACTCTTCCTTCAGGCTCCTGAGACTACAACGAGGACTTCCGACATCTTGCCGAACCTTCCACGGCCGCAGCCTCTGGGCTAGGTAACTCGAGCATTTCGGTGCTCCATTGCAGGTTCGCTTTACAAGTGTCCAGTTCCTTTTCGTTTAGTCCCACTGATCGGATCACTCCGGAATCAGTAACTTTAGACTTTCTAACCTCTCCCCTTCCACTTGCAGTGTAAGGGTTTCGTGCCCTCGGGCATTTGTGTAAATTGTGCAACCAGAAGTATTTTCATAAGAGTTTTGTAGTGTGCTTAGCTCCCTGACTCATAAAGAGACAGGGTAGTCTTGTTATAAATAAATATCCTTTATTTTCATAACAACTTGTGTGGTGTCCTTTCACTTGGTATTCAAGGGGTATATGTGATGGTAAACAGCTGGCTTAACACGCCCTCTAGAGTTTAGCCTAAAGACTGCTCGTATCCATGCTACTAGGATAGCTGGTCTATATGGTTGACTTACAACCAATCATCAATAAGGGTCGTTTGGAATGATACACAGTGATCACTAGAATAGTGAGCACTACATATCAGGCCAACTTCTCACATTGGTGGCAGCCGTGGGATTTGAGCTTGCTGTTGTTTTACCACACACGTATCCTAAGAATATCGAAGTGAAAGATCACATAAGTACCCAGGTACATATAACTTAACTTAGAATACTCTGAGTTCTACTGAACCAGCTGTTGTAGTGTAACAGGGCTTAGCACACCCTGACTACAACTCTTAGCAAGGGATCAGTAGGTAAACAACTAGTGTAGGTAGGTGCATCACTTACACCTCACTAGAAGCATGTCGGTCCACGGAGAGTCTGTGGAGACTCCCTTAGTGGCCAGTGACCCTCCACAGGTCGTGTCACGATATGCAGCTCTTAGCTTCAAGGAGATGAGACAACTGTGTGCCTCCAGGAAGCTAAACCAGGGTTCTAACCCTACCATCGCAATTCTGATAGGTCTCTTAGAGGCGTACGATGCTAGGAGGTCCTCTAACACAGGTCCCCCCAGTGCTGATGGGAACATGCCTCCCTTAGAGGGAACCCTCGGTGACCCCGACCTCGACCTCCACACAGAGGAGGAGGACGAGGAGGAGTTATCAGAAGACGAGGCAGACAAAGGTCCAGTGGTAGTCAGCAGGCTTACGAGGACCAACTTAAGCAGGCATGAGAATGGAACCGGGGGAGCACCGGCCCCACGCTCAAGCAGGCCTAACATTGGGAACGGACGCGCTAGGTCTCTCTCCAGAGGCTCTAACAGATCTGTTCGTACACCTGTCTCTCAGGCATCTTCTCAGAGAGGAATGACGTCCCCTCAGAGAAGGGAGCATGAAGCGAAGATGAGGGAAGTCAATCTAAGGATCGAGCGGGAAGAACTTGCCCTCGCCAAAGAAAGACTTGCCTTAGCCCGAGAGCAGAAATTAAGTGGGTTAGCTCCCACTGGTGGCAGCATTCTCATTAGAGGGAAAGACAGGGGTATAGATACTAGACACCTGAGTAAAATAGTGCCCCCCTTTAAACAAGGGGACGACATCCACAAGTGGATAACTGCCTTGGAGAGGGCCTGCACTGTCCAGTGCGTCCCCCCAAGTCAGTGGGCAGCTATACTGTGGCTCTCCTTTGAAGGTAAAGGGCGAGACAAGCTCCTCACTACTAGAGCTGAGGATGCGAACAACTACCAAGTCCTGAAGAACACAATGATTGATGGGTTCGGCTTAACCACGGAACAGTACAGGTTGCTGTTCCGGGACACCCAGAAAATTCAGTCTCAGGATTGGACTGACTTTGTCGATTGTGCCACTAAGGCTTTGGAAGGCTGGTTGCTGGGCAGCAAGGTTACTGATTACACAGGATTGTACAATCTTATCATGCGAGAACAGATTTTAAACAACTGTCAGAACCAATTGTTGCATCAGCACCTTGTCGACTCGGATCTGACCTCTCCCCAAGAATTGGGAAAGAAGGCAGACAGATGGGTCAGAACAAGGGTCAAGCAGAACCAGAACCAGAACCAGGGTGGTCAGAAGAAAGCAGACCAAAAGGGTAGTAACAAGAACGAACAAAATGACCAGAAGTCTTCGACAGGTCCCCAACAAACCAAAGAGGGTGGGGGTCAGGCTTCACAGAAGAAGAAGACTCAAGAAGGCCAGTCAAAAAGGTGGTGCCAATACTGTAAAAGTAAGACTCACTGGTTTAGTGAGTGCACCAAGAAAGGAGGGCAAACTCCTGCCACTGCAGCCCCTAAGGCACCTGCACCCCCTAGTACAGTCAGCAGTGGTAGTGCGCCTCCCAAGGCATTAGTTGGGTTAACCTTGGGAACCGAGGGGAGTGACGACTTAGTCAGCACGCTCACTCAGGCCGTCCTTGTCTGTACAGGGGATATGGATATGTCCCCTGATGCCAGTCCCAATACTTTGGGCAAATACAGACAGACACCTTTGATCAATTGAAAAGTGGCTCAGGCCTACAGGGACACTTGTGCCAGTGTCACCATGGTGACGCCTAACTTTGTGGACCCTGGACAGATCATGCTAGGTACCGATTACCTAGTGACCAATGCCAGCAACGTCACTACCAATCACAGTATGGCGGTTGTTGATTTCTCCTGGGGAGGGGTAAGTGGCCCGAAAAAGGTTGTGGTTAGTTCAGACCTCCCCGTAGAATGTCTGGTGGGCAATGATTTGGAAACGTCACAATGGTCAGAAGTGGAGCAGAGGACTCACATGGAAATGTTAGGCTTGCCAGCACATGTCCTTGCTGTGACTAGGTCACAGGCCAAAAGATGCCCCACTGGACAGGTGCTGGATCCTGGAAGAACGGACCAGACACCTTCCAAGAAAAGGAGCAGTAAGGGTAAGGCTTCGCCTTCCCCCTTGCCCCAGGTCGTGGATCAAGTCTCTGAGGAGGCTGACCTTAAAGAACTGAGGGAAACTGAGCCGAAAGAGCTTGAACCTGGTCAGGTTGAGTTTCTGGGCTCAGGGGGACCCTCCAGGGAAGACCTGGGGAAGGCACAGTTAGACTGCCCCTCACTTGAACCCCTCAGACAGCAGGCTGCTGCTGAGGCTGCAGGGAACGCCACAGGTACCCACAAAGTGTACTGGGACGATGGACTCCTGTACTCCGAGGCAAGAGACCCCAAACCTGGCGCGACCAGGAGGCTGGTCATCCCCTTGTCTCTGAGAGGTTTCCTTCTTACCTTGGCCCACGAGATTCCCCTTGCAGGTCACTTAGGCCAGAATAAGACTTGGGACAGAATTGTTCCACACTTTCACTGGCCCCACATGTCCGAAGATACGAAGGAGTTTTGCCGCTCCTGTGTCACTTGCCAAGCCAGTGGTAAGTCAGGTGGCACGACAAAGGCCCCCCTCATACCACTACCGGTGGTGGGGGTACCCTTTGAACGAGTGGGGATCGACATTGTCGGACCAATGGAACCCCAGACAGCATCAGGGCACAAGTTTATACTGGTGGTGGTGGACCACGCCACCAGGTATCCTGAAGCTATTCCCCTTAGGACCACTACAGCACCTGTGGTGGCTCGGGCCCTAGTTGGAGTGTTCTCCAGAGTGGGCTTCCCTAAGGAGGTCGTCTCAGACAGAGGTGCAAACTTTATGTCGGGATATCTGACTGCAATGTGGAAGGAGTGTGGTGTCAACTACAAGTTCACCACACCCTATCACCCACAATGCAATGGGCTTGTTGAGAGATTCAACAGGACCCTAAAAGGGATGATTCACGGACTACCTGAGAAGCTTCGGCGGAGATGGGATGTCCTGATACCCTGCCTCTTGTTCGCCTACAGAGAAGTCCCGCAGAAGGGGGTTGGCTACAGCCCTTTTGAACTTCTGTTCGGACATCCTGTAAGGGGACCCCTTTGTTTGGTAAAGGAAGGATGGGAGAGACCTCTCAGAAAGCCGGCATCAAACATTGTGGACTATGTGCTCGGTCTCCGCTCGCGGATGGCGGAGTACATGGAAAAGGCATCTAAAAACCTTGAGGCGAGCCAAGAATTACAAAAAGCTTGGCACGACCAAAAGGCTGTCCTGACTGTGTACCAGCCTGGACAGAAGGTGTGGGTGCTGGAGCCAGTGGCCCCAGCAGCACTCAAAGACAAATGGTCTGGGCCCCACACGATCATTGAGCAAAAGGGAGAGGTCACCTACCTGGTAGACCTGGGAACTCCCTGGAGCCCCCACCGGGTGCTCCATGTAAACAGGCTCAAGGCATATGTCGACAGGGAGGGCATGGGCTTGCTCATGGCCACAGATGAGGGACAGGAGGAGGAGAGTGACCCTCTCCCAGACCTGCTCTCTCAGAACCCTGACGATGGGTCAGTAGATGGTGTTGTCTTTTGTGGCAGCCTCTCTGGACATCAACAAAAGGATTGTAAACAGGTTCTTCAATCCTTTCGACATATGTTCTCTCTGACGCCCAGTCAGACCAATTGGTGTACCCATGAGGTCAACACTGGGGACAGTCTGCCCGTAAAGAGTAAAATCTATCGGCAACCTGATCATGTCAGAGACTGCATCAAGACGGAGGTGCAGAAAATGTTGGAGCTGGGAGTCATTGAACCCTCGGACAGCCCCTGGGCTAGTCCCGTAGTTCTCGTGCCGAAACCTCACACCCAGGGCGGTAAGAAAGAGATGAGGTTTTGCGTGGACTACAGAGGTCTCAATGCAGTCACTAAGACTGACGCCCACCCAATACCAAGAGCAGACGAACTTATCGACCGGTTGGCTTCGGCCAGCTACTTAAGTACGTTTGACCTGACAGCTGGGTATTGGCAAATCAGGTTAGCTGAGGAGGCCAAGCCCAAAACAGCATTTTCTACCCCGGGTGGGCATTATCAGTTCGTGGTAATGCCCTTTGGTTTGAAAAATGCACCTGCCACCTTCCAAAGGCTGGTGAATCGAGTTTTCACTGGGTTGGACGACTTCTGCGCGGCGTATCTGGACGATATCGCTGTCTTTAGCTCCACCTGGGAGTATCACCTGGTCCACCTGAGGAAAGTGTTAGAGGCCCTGCAAAAGGCAGGCCTCACTATCAAGGCCACTAAGTGCCAGATAGGGCAGACACAGGTTGTATACCTGGGCCACCTTGTAGGTGGAGGCCAGGTTCAGCCATTGGAGAGCAAAATACAGGCCATCCAGGACTGGGCTCCTCCAACCGCCCAGACTCAGGTTCGAGCTTTCTTGGGCCTGACGGGTTATTACCGGAAATTTGTCAGAAATTATGGATCCATTGTGACCCCGCTAAACGACCTGACAAGTAAAAAGATGCCAAAAAAAGTTCAGTGGACAGCAAGCTGTCAGAAGGCATTCGATGACCTAAAACAGGCCATGTGCACAGCGCCTATCCTAAAGAGTCCAGACTACTCCAGACCATTCATTGTCCAAACAGACGCTTCGGAGCTGGGTGTGGGAGCTGTTCTATCTCAACTGAATTTTGATGGTCATGACCAGCCCATAGCTTTTATTAGCAGGAGGCTGACCCCCAGAGAGAAGAATTGGTCAGCTATTGAGAGGGAGGCCTTTGCTGTGGTTTGGGCCCTGAAGAAGTTGAGGCCATACTTGTTTGGCACTCACTTCAAGATTCAGACCAACCATAAGCCCCTCTTGTGGCTAAATGAAATGAAGGGTGAAAACCCCAAACTACTTAGGTGGTCCATTTCCCTACAGGGGATGGACTTCACAGTGGAGCATAGACCTGGCACTGATCATGGCAATGCAGATGGGCTCTCTAGGTATTTCCACTTAGAGCAAGAAGACTCACCTGGTCAAGGTTAGCTTATTGTCCCAAAGTTTGGGGGGCGGGGTCATGTAGGAAAGTAGGGTCTGCAATCCTATGATCACCCAGATTTTTTGCTTTTGCTTCATTGGTTTACGACTTTCCCTGGCTGTGGGCCTGCCAATCAGACCCACAGCCTAGCTGTTCTCTCTCGAAATTAACACACATGTACATTAGGTGCATCCACCAATTGGAACTGGGTCACCCTGTCAGTCCCTGTCTCAGCATACCACAGGTATCCAGGGCATCGGTGTCCCCAGGGCCTACCAGGGGCTGCAGCATGTATTATGCCACCCCTGGATGGCCGCCCAAACCTGACACAACTGGCTGCACGACAGCTGGGGCAAAGTGGTGTAATCACCCGTTGCTGTAGGTGTAGTATTCCTACACCTAACCCTAAAATGGACACATGGATTCCTATCAGTCACTCCTATGGCAGGCCTTATCAATCCTGAAGGCAGAGTGCAGGGAAACATGTGGGACGGTGGTCTGGCGCGAGCTGAGCCCGTCGACGGCTTGCGGAACCAAGTCCTAATAGCCGTTCCATGGTGACGCGGGCCAACTACTTTTAAGTGCATTATAATCCTTACGGTTATTTGCTAACTTTGGCATCGCATCACCTACACATGTCGAGTAAGGTGTCATACGTATTGGAATATGAACCCCTCGCCAGTTCTGGCGACGGGGTTAGCATTCCCCCCTTTTAGAGGGGCACGACATGGAAGTAACCTTGAACCCCGGTTAAAGTTGACTCAAGCCTCAGCATCACAAAATGGATGCTGCCACCAGACACAAGTCTGACCTCCTGCTGCTGGGAGACCTTCCAGCGAGGGGAGCTTGGACAAAGGGTTTCCTGTCGAGGGCGGTGTTAGCACCATCCCAGACAGGGTTTGTGTATCCCAGGTAGGCAGGGCTGAAAGGAAGGTGATTGCAAGTGGCACCCCGGTGCTCACTGTGCATAGCCCGGCTCAAACCAGTTTCGGGGGCACACCAGCCCCCGAGCTGGGGCGAAGCCGGACAAAGGATAGGGGTGTAACCACCCCCCTCCTGGCTCCACCCATAGGTAGGACCTGGTCACGGGCCAGCCCCTTTTCTTAGAATAAAGGTAGGAGCGAGTCCCCTTCCCAAATTGGATAATTCTGAATCTTGAACTACTTTCCACGAAAGGAACTCTTGACTCTTTCTGAAGACTCTCCCTTGTGGCTAAGGAGTAGCCACCCTGCACCAGCAGGCACCACCTAAGCGCTTGCGGTTTGCTGTAAGTCTCTCCTACGGATCAAGACTGCCCAGCTCGAAGAGACCCGAGTCCCTGCCATCTCTGACCTTTTACCTACCTCATCAGCCCAGCTGAGAGTCGTAGGTGTGACGAGACCTGCGGGACCGGCCATCTTCAGAACCTGCACGACGCTTATCTAGCACGACCACCGAGGGACCCTCGAGTGAGTGCACCTAGGGTTTGAGAAGCCCTAACCCTGAGCAGCTCCAGCACCGAAGTCTGCCTCCCCAGCATCCACGAGATCTGCGTGGGGGCCCTTCCGCTCCTTGCTGTTCACCGCGTTGTCCGACCACTTGCCGACCGGCTTGTGGCCCTCTTCACAACGCACCACGATTGTTTCACCACTAGTCTGGTTGCTCCAGACTGGCTCTTGCTCCCCTTCAACAGAGGAGTACCACGGACCCTCCTGGTCCACCCCAGACGCCATCTTGACTCCCCCGCTTGGGTTGCCACTGCCAAGATCCGCTGCCCCTTCCTGGGCCCAGCATCATCGACAGCAGACACCTTCGTGGGACAGCTCGCCCTCCATCCTGGTCGCCGCTGCGCCTCCTGGTCCGAGGAACAGCCGAGTCCGACGTCATCCACTCACCTGGTCGAGGTGACTTCAGCCGGTACCCTCCTGGTGCCCACACGATCGCTGGCTAGCGGTTGAGAACTGAGTCCCCTCTGCTTTCAGGTTTCCTTCATCACCAATCCAGGCTTGGATCTCGCTGAACATCGACACTGGTCGCCTGCCAGCAACTCTTCCTTCAGGCTCCTGAGACTACAACGAGGACTTTCGACATCTTGCCGAACCTTCCACGGCCGCAGCCTCTGGGCTAGGTAACTCGAGCATTTCGGTGCTCCATTGCAGGTTCGCTTTACAAGTGTCCAGTTCCTTTTCGTTTAGTCCCACTGATCGGATCACTCCGGGATCAGTAACTTTAGACTTTCTAACCTCTCCCCTTCCACTTGCAGTGTAAGGGTTTCGTGCCCTCGGGCATTTGTGTAAATTGTGCAACCAGAAGTATAGTTTTGTAGTGTGCTTAGCTCCCTGACTCATAAAGAGCCAGGGTAGTCTTGTTATAAATAAATATCCTTTATTTTCATAACAACTTGTGTGGTGTCCTTTCACTTGGTATTCAAGGGGTATATGTGATGGTAAACAGCTGGCTTAACACGCCCTCTAGAGTTTAGCCTAAAGACTGCTCGTATCCACGCTACTAGGATAGCTGGTCTATAAGGTTGACTTACAACCAATCATCAATAAGGGTCGTTTGGAATGATACACAGTGATCACTAGAATAGTGAGCACTACATATCAGGCCAACTTCTCACACATGCCACCTTGCAACAAGGTACAAGAGTGCATACCTTGTAAGCAGGTTTTCTTTTGTCCTTTAAGGGTACACATTCCTGCACATTTACATTTGTCTGAGGCTTATTAATCTGTGTACGTGTGCTGCACAATGCAGCACACATGGAACGTTTAATATAAATGGGGATTGAACATATATTTGCTGCTTAGCCTTCAACTGAAAAGTGACGCATTGTTGTTTTCTCGCAACGATGCGTCACTTTTCATAAATGAGGCCCTCAATCTCTGGCATGGTTACATCCCTCACATGGCCCGACTGAGTAAGGGCCTTTGAAGGCTGACCCCCTATGTCGGCCCATCTAACTTAGATGGGCAGACACACAGGTCAGTTTCCACCGCCCGTCACCCCCTGGAAAACCCTGGTGGTAATGGGCAGTGAAAACTGTCTAATGCCTCCCGCCTCATGGGAGATAACTCCTATGGCAAGAGGGACAATTTGTTTTTATTTTCAAAAAGAAAATCCAGTTTCGGGATTTTGTTTTTGAAATTTTTTTTTAAAAAATTGATGGAGGACTTAATCACGCTGTTGAAGCCATTCTTTAAACATAAAAAAAGCTTTGACAGGAACCGCCATGACTATGGCTCCTGCCATTGTTTTTTAAATGGCTCCCAGCTTGGCGGTCTTTTTTCAATTTGGCGGACAGAGTAGTCTCAGCTTGGTGGACGTTAAGTCCTTCGCCAGGCCAACAGAGTCTTCTCTGTCTGCCAAAATGTAAATCTGGCCCTTAATAACAATTTCTTTTTTTTGTTGCAAACTAAACACCCAGAGGTGTGGTGTTACTTGCATTGTTTGCATTCACTTTCCTATCATGCCCTAGAAAACTTGAAAGTGCGTATATGGCTAAGATTACTCATTTATTTACATTTATTGGCATTTGACACATTCTCATATTTACAACATTCTGTAAACCTGAGAATGCGTAAAAAGCCTACACCACCCCAGGGGTTGCATAAGGGTTGTTCTTGTGAAGGAAGGTGTCCCTTCTCTCACAAAAACAACCTGATCTCAATACAGACCTTGGGACAGATTTACAAGCCCTGTGCGTCACTTTTGTGCTGTCGTTGCATCACTTTTGTGACGCATCGGCAGCGTAAAAGTTGCGGCCCATTTGCAACGGGACGCATCTAGGGAGATGCATCCCGTTGTAAAGCCCTGCGGGACGTATGCAGGGTAGGCGTTCCCACGCAGGAAAGCCTGGTAAATGAGACGCAGTGAAATATACAAGATTTCACTGCGTAACTTTTCGGACGCCACTGCGTCAAAACCTTACACCTGCTTGAAGCAGGCGTAAGGAGTGACGCAGTGTATTGGGAATAGGCCGCAACACGCATTGCTGGAGTTGCGCCGTGCTTGCGACACAACTCCAGCAATGCGTGACTTTTCCGTCAACAGATGCGTCAGAATATTTGACGCATCTGTCAATCCTTGCGCCATGGTGCGCCGAATTGTAAATACGGCGCATCCATGGTGACGCAAGGGTTTTGCATGGTGGCGCAGGGAAAGTGACGCATCTCTACAGATGCGTCACTTTCTTGTGAATCTGCCCCCTAGTGTATAGTGTAAGGGTACCTGCATTGGTGCATGACAGACAGTTGTGTGCCAGCGCTGTGAAAGACGACAGGGATGTGCTGTATCTCATGGATATTCGCATTCCTGCTCTTTTCTTTTGACGTAGGGCAGAGCAGCAGGAAGGCTTTCAGCACTGCCCTACACCAAATATTGTAAATGAGGGCCTTGGGGGCATATCTACACGGCGGCGGTATAAAATTATTGCCGCTTTTGCGGCCGTTTTCGGCCGAAAAGCGGCGATAATTTTATCGCTATATCGGCAAGGTCACGCTATCGCGTGAAACCTTGCCTTAGCGCCTGAATTCCTAACGCCCATCTTTGCATCTCTAATGAGATGCAAAGTGGGCGTTCCTCCCCAGGATAACGGGAGAAATGTTGCTAAGCGACATTTCTCCTATTATCAAGCCTCTCGCAAAGCAGCATAGCGACAAGAAAAGTAGCGATAACCCCTGTTATTGCATCTTTCCTTTTGCCTGCCTCAGGACTGACTTAGCCATGATGTTTGTGAGGCCCTATGTGAGGCCCTATCAGCAAGCTATCGCCAAACTTCATGGGATTATCGCTGGGTTTCCAGCGATAATCTCACGTTTGGCAGTTAGCGCTAGGATTTTTATCGCTTTTGAGATAAGCGTTGCTAATAGCAAGCTATCTCAGCGATAAAAATCCACGCTAGCCAGTGATAATTATCCTAGCGCTAAGTGCGCTTAGCGATAATTATCGCCGGTTATTGCTGATATGCCCTTTAGTCTGTAGTCTGTTGTTTCATCTCATAATTCACAACAGCGTGTTGTACTCTATTTGATTTCCTCTTTTGAGCTTATAACGGTATCCTTCCCAAGTGGCAAATTGTCTTATTGTTCATGTTCACTCCGCACTCGCCAACTGGAGAATCACCGTTCCGATTGATGATGGGGGAGAGTTCCATGCTCCAAATTATGCCTTGGATGGATGGGCATGAGAAAAGAAAAAGTGTTCCAGAAAAGGTTTGAGCAAAGCAGCGCTAGTACTTTGACCAACACCTGTTCAGGGCTGGCGTGTGGAGAGGACGTTTAAGGAAGGTGGGGGCATATTATCAAGACAGGCGATAAAATTATCGCCGCTTTAGCGGCAGTAAAACGGCAATAATGGGCTTGATAATATGCTTTATGGAATTCCAATTGAAGGCCATGTTAGATGTGAAGGACATCTAACCTGAGCTTCAATTGGAATTCCATAGAGCATATTATCAAGCCCATTATCGCCGTTTTAGTGGCAGTTTTCTGCTGCTAAGGCGGCGATAATTTTATAGCCTGTCTTGATAATATGCCCCGTGATTGGGTGAGTGTCCAACAGAGACTAAGGGCCAGATTTATCGAAGGATTGTGTTGCCCTTGAGTCGTGCAGGGTGTCATAAGGGCAGCACAATTCTTAAGTCGGATTTATCAAGCTTGCAAGGTTGTGAGGCCCAGTGGTGCTGGAGTTACGCAAGGCAGTGGAAGCCGCTGCCATGCGTTACTCTGCGCCCGTAAAATGTTTCATGGGTGAAGTGTGGGTTTACCCATGCATCCACTCATTTTTTTGGTGCATTCACAGATTTACCAAGATTGCCTTCCTGATGGAGATGTAGGGGCAGATTCACAAGCCCCTTGCGACACTTTTATGCCGCCGTTGCGTCACTTTTGTGACGCAGCGGCGGCGTAAACCATGCACCACGTTGCAACTTATTTGCAACGTGACGCATCTAGGCAGATGCGTCACGTTGTAAAGCCCTGCGCCACATGAAACCTGCGTCAGGTTTCATGTGGGCGTTCTGTCGCAGGGTGGGCGTTCCCTCGCAGGACAGCCCCATATAACTGACGCAGTGAAATCTACAAGATTTCACGGAGTCAGTTTTACAATGCTGCTGCGTCAAATCTTTATGCCTGCTTGAAGCAGGCGTAAGGAGTGACGCACCACGTTAAGTATGGGCGGCCCCTGTGCATTGCAGGAGTTGCGTCGCGCTTGCGACGCGACTCCAGCAATGCGCCGCCCATACGCCACTAGATGCGTCACGCATCTTCCCCTCCTTGCACCATGGTGCGCCGCATTGTAAATGCGACGCATCTGTAGTGGCGCAAGGGGGGGATTACGTGACGCATCTGTTCTGGCGCATCCCTGCTGATTTGCAGAGATGGCGCCAGAAGTTGTAAATCTGCACCGTAAAGCCTAATTTATGAGGCCTCTTGTGCTGCCGTAATGTCACTTTTTGTGACGCTCCGCTGTGCAGGAGCCTGCTCCATATTTACGAGGCAGCACTAAGCCACTTTGTTTGGCTTAATGCTGCCCCGTAAATATCATTCTCTTTAAAACAGTTTTCTGCATTAAAGGCTTGTGCAATGGGTGTTGCTGGGGGCATACCCAGCAACTTCCATGGCTTTTTGACACTGCCCTAGATTTATGAGGAATCGTAACTCTGAGGCAGTGCCAAAAACGTATGCTTCCCCAGGGGAGGCTTAAGGGAGGCACAACAAGGAGAAATATCTTTATTTCCCCTTCTTTTTCCTTTTTCTATGTGTGCTGCATTTTGTAGCACACATAGACAAGAGGAAAACGCCTCTTGGGGCATATTAACAACGGCCAGCGATAATTATCGCTGGCCGTGCTTAGCGATAATAATATTATCGCAGGCTATCTCTGGAATTTATCGCCCTGTTATTAACAACGGGTTTCTCCAGGGCGATAAAAATTCCAGAGATAGCGAGGTTATCGCCCTTTTGCAGGGAACATCGCTGGTTTTCCAGCGATGTTCCCTGCAAAACGGCGATAACCTTGCTGATACGTCCCAGAGGGTCGTATCAGCATAATCCACCCCCTATGTTAGGATTTCAGCAGACATTAGATTTTGGCGAAAACGGCCGTTTTCGCCAAAATCTAACGTCTGCTGAAATCATGTGGACTGCCTTGTACATATCGTGATGTAAACATCAGCGATATTTGCAAGGTAGTCCATCCGGGGTACGCCCAGTAACGCCCACTTTGCATCTCATTGGAGATGCAAAGGGAGGCGTTGGGGAAAAAGGGTGCTAACATGCGAATATGCATGGTAGCAACCTCTTGCAAATAGGGCGCTGGTTTTATCTCTTCTTTTTTGGCTTTGTAAGCCAAAAAAGCGGAAATAAAGCCCTTGTAAATATGCCCCCTTGTGATTGTTTTTGTGCAGGAAGGTTTCCCTTCCTGCACAAAAAATATCATCCCTGCAATGCAAGCACACTTGCACCATGGTGCAAAGGTGCCTATGTTGGCGCACAGCAGACCATAGTGCACCGGGGAAAAGGACGGGAATGCGCTGTATCTGGTAGATATATGGCGCATTCCTGCCCTTTTCTTTTGCCATAGGACAGCACAGCAGGAAGTACTGCGCTGCTTCCATTCGGCAAAACCTCATAAATGAGGTCTGCAATGAAGAGAAATATCTCTATTTCTCTTACTTGTTTTCTCATTCTTGGTGTGCTGTATTCTGCAGCACACACAGGGGCATATCAGCAACAACCAGCGATAATTATCGCTAATCGCACTTAGCGCTAGGATAATTATCGCCGGCTAGCGTGGATTTTTATCGCTGAGATAGCGTGCTATTAGCAACGCTTATCTCAAAAGCGATAAAAATCCTAGCGCTAACTGCCTAACGTGAGATTATCGCTGGAAACCCAGCGATAATCCCACGAAGTTTGGCGATAGCTTGCTGATAGGGCCTCACAAACATCATGGCTAAGTCAGTCCTGAGGCAGGCAAAAGGAAAGATGCAATAACAGGGGTTATCGCTACTTTTCTTGTCGCTATGCTGCTTTGCGTGAGGCTTGATAATAGGAGAAATGGCGCTTAGCGACATTTCTCCCGTTATCCTGGTGAGGAACACCCACTTTGCATCTCATTAGAGATGCAAAGATGGGCGTTAGGAATTCAGGCGCTAAGGCAAGGTTTCACAGGATAGCGTGACCTTGCTAATATAGCGATAAAATTATCACCGCTTTTCGGCCCAAAACGGCCGCAAAAGCGGCGATAATTTTATATCGCCGCCTTGTAGATATGCCCCTTAGAAAGAGGAAAAAGCCTATAAGAACTATTTATGTGCAAGAAGAGGCCACCTCCTGCACAAAAACAATCACTAGGCGCAAGGGTGTCTGCGTTGGCGCTAGACAGCACAAAGTGCGCCTGCGCAGTGAGAGAACATGAATGCGCCATATCTTGGTAAATATGGCACATTCCTGCCCTCTCCCTCTGACGCAGCACAACATTTTGTTTTGCTGCGTTGCACTGCGTTAAATAATGATAAATCGGGCCTGAGTGGAAAGAAGGCGGAGTTCAAATTCTCTCCACAGAAAAAAACAGCATCGTCCTTAAGGGTGGTGATAAGTGGAATTCCAGAAATATAACGTATTCTAATCACAGTAGATATAAATTCGGGGTTTTAGGGGGGAGTTTGAAGACAACTGGAGATGAAGATAACAGGAGGGTGGCAGAACGGAGGATTATCTTCAGGTATCATCCGATCCACCACAGCTGATGAATTCTGCCCTTGGGGGATGGAAAAAGACAGACACTGCCACTTACACTAATGTTTAATTACCTTTCCGCATATATAGGCACACACACGCACGCTCACTCCTTATGCGATCCCTTGTACGTGGCCCAACCAGTTTTATCCGTGGCTCATTGTGTGCCCCTTAAAATATTTTCGAGGACAATACACAGATATGGACAGCCTCAACAGCACCTTCTTAAGGTGCTGACATCACATAAGAAGCATCCTAGCATCTGCATCTCATTTCTTGTTCTGTCTCCCTTCTTTCTTTTAACTCACTCTCTTTACTGCTAGGCAAGGGAAAATGATGCAACATGGCAGACAAGTAATCAGTAACATATTCGCAGTACCGAGGGTTGCTTCTGCATAACAAACTATTACAGCTTTGAGTTTTTTGTTTCTTCTCGCCACCAATTTTCCACCGACTCTATGAATGTTTTTTATTATTGTTAGGATTTATATATATTTTCCTACAATGTTATCTCAAGTGAAACATCTACACCAGTAACTGTTGTAGAATTACACTGATCATCTAAGGGGCAGATTTAGCATTATTTCACGCAGCGCAGCGAGACACCTTGGGGCATATTTACAAAAGCTGGCGCATCCCTGCATATCAGCAGGGATGCGCCAGTTATTGTGCGCCACAGCTCCGCCACCATTGATGCACCGCATTTACAATGCGGCGCACAATGGGGCATAAACGGCACAGATGCGTGACGCAAGTGCGACGCAGCTCCAGCAATGCTCTGGGGGGCCCTATCTTGTTAATGCTGCGTCAATCCTTACGCCTGCTTTAGGCATGCGCAGGGTTTTGACCCAGCATGGGTCTAAAAGTGACTGAGTGAAATCTTGTAGATTTCACTCAGCCACTTTTTTGGAGGCATTCCTGCGCCGGAACGACCCCCCTGCGCAGGAACGCCTACATGTGGCGCAGGGCTTTACAACGTGACGCATCTCCCAGACGCATCACTTTGTAAGTACCCCGCACCATGTCGCAGGATTTGCGCCACCGCTACGTCACAAAAGTGACGCAACAGCGGCATAAATGAGGCGCAAGGGGCTTGTAAATCTGCCCCCTAGTTGTGCTGCACTGGATGAAAAGGAAAGGGCAGGGTTCCGCCGTATTTAACATTATACAGCGCATTCCTGTCCTTTCCTTGCACTGGCGCACCATGTACTATCTGGTGCCAACACAAGCACCCTTGTGCCATGGTGCAACGGCACCTGCGTTGCAGGCAAGATTGTTTTTGTGCAGGATGGGACACCCTCCTGCACAAAAACAATCATCAGAAGCATTTTCCTCTTTCTATGTGTGAATAGAAACAGGGAAAAAAGGAGGAGAAATAAAGATATTTTTCCTCGTTGCCCCTCGCCTGGGAAGACTGCATTCCCAGGTCTACCAGTAATGGTGAATCTGAGAATGCGCCAAAATCCACGTGTGGATGCATTGGAACACCCACGCTCCTCCCAGGGGAACACAACGCAGCGATTTGTGCTGCGTTACTCTAGATTTATCAAGCACTTAAGGGCCATGTTATGCTATGTTAATTTTATTTGCTATAGAGCACGTCTAACCCGAAGGGCATCTCGGTGGTGTTGCGGATCCTGACAGGAGGTGCATACCAGGGAAGATTAATGGGGCATATTAACAATGCGGCGATAAAAAATATCGCCGCTTTTGCGGCTGTTTTCGGCCGAAAAGCGGTGATAATTTTATCGCCTTATCAGCAAAGACACGCTGTCGCGTGTTTTGCTGATTTTGCTCCCGTTTCCAGCACGCCTAACTTCGCATCGCTAATGAGATGCAAAGTAGGCGTGTCTGTGGAAACAACATGGGTAAATATCACGAAGGCAGCTTCGCGATATTTACAATGCGGGGAAGCGATTATTTTAATCGTGCTAAGTATGCCTTAACGCAGGAATTTAACGTCTGTTAAATTCCTGACTAAGGAATAGCTAACATGGGAGGTGGATTCATGTGATACAACCACAGGGTCGTATCATCAAGCATATCGCCGTTTTACATGGAACATCGCTGGAAAACCAGCGATGTTCCATGGAAAAGGGCACTATCGCTGGAATATACATCGCCATGGCGCTAAGCGTTGTTAATAGAATGCTAGCCTGGCGAAATATTCCAGCAATAGAAAAAAATGTGGTATACAAGGTCAGCGATAATTATCTCTGCCTGTTGCAAATATGCCCCAATATAAGTAGGCTTTTAGTAATTTCCTGAATTTACTGTATGTGGGAGTCTCTCGGAGGGTTATGGGTAATTTATTCCAGTACCCTGGGGTGAGATAGGAGAAGGCCTTTCCCCCGGTGCGAATTTGATGAATTCGGGGAACGCACAGAAGGGCTGGAGTACTGGATTTGAGATTGTGGCTAGGGACGTAAGTCGTTAGTTTATTTTGGAGATAGAGTGGGCCTATGCCTCTTATGGCGTTATACATGAGGCAACAGATTTTAAAATGGGAGCACTTCTTCACTGGTAGCCAATGCAGTTCTTTCAACAAAGGCGCAGAAGGAGTACCTGCGGGACGGTTCAGTATAAGTCTGGCAGCAGTGTTCTGGACCACCTAGAGATTGGTGAGCAAGGTATCATTAACTTCAGCCAGGAGAGCATTTCCATAGTTCAGACTACTTATCTGCATTGCCTGAACCAGAGTTCTACGGACATTCGTGGAGAAAAGAGGGAAGATTCTACGCAGAAGGCACATATTGTAGTAGCAGGAGCTTGTAGTGGCAGCAATCTGATCCAGAGGAGTAGCTGGGGGGGCGGTCCGCCCCAGGCGGCACTATTTTGGGGGCGGTGGCCACATGGCACTGGTGGTCCGTGGCGGCGGCCTTTATTTGGGGAGTCACCCTCGGCGGTTATCGGCGGCACGATAACAGGAGGCCGGCACTTGGCGAAGACACGGAGTCGATGCGAGCGCTGACGTCGGTCACGGCCGATCGCTGCCGGTGTTTGCAGGCGTCATAGGGCGTCGGAGCGGCTGAGCAGGCTGGGCACAGCGTCGTTACTTCACGAGCGGCTCCCTGGGCCTCAATGCAGGTCACGGCATCACAGCGGTGGCGTCGACAGCGTGGGAAAACAGTTTTTCTTCTTCTTCTTTCTCTTGGTCAGCTCCCAACAGCAGAAAGGCCTCACACAGTTACAGGCCCTCCTGGCAAACTGGAACTCCCAGCAAGGAAGTTCAGGGAGGGTGGAGGTGAAGTCCTTTTGTGCCTGGGCCTTCAGAAACAGGAAGCCAGCTCTACTCAGGCCCTTGGAGACTCTTCAGAGGTACAAAGCACACAGCACAGCTCCTCTTCAAGCAGGGGGACACAGCACACAGCAGAATGTCCCTTAATCCTCTTCCTCAGCAGAAACAGCAAACTGCAGGTCAGCCCCAGACACACAGCAAGGGCAGCACTCCTCCTCACTTTTCTTCAGCTGTTCTCTTTGGCAGGGATTCCTTCTTGATCACAAAGTTTTCTTGTCTAATTTTACAGGGGTCTCAGCTCTATTTTTATACCCCAAACGTCTTTGTTCTTCATGTGTGAGGGGTCCTGGACCCAGTCCAAACCAGTTCTGGGTGCACCTCTTCTTCCTTTGTGAGTGTGGGCCAGGGCCATCAGAGGCACCGCAGGAGGTGGAGCCAGCATTGTGGAAGGCAGGCACAGCCCTATTCAGACCCAGGTGCTACTCCTCCCACCACTCTACATGCAGATAAGTCTATTCAGTCTAGTGCGGACTCACCCAGCCTCCTGGAGCCACCCCAGCCCCTGTCACTCACAAACCAGACAGTCAATCCACAAACAGGCAGAGGCACACAGAAAGGTTGAACAAGAAAATAGCCACTTTCTAAAAGTGCTATTTCCAAACTCTGAATTTAAAAACCATCCTCCCTAAAAGATGTGTTATTAAATTCTGAATTCAGGGATACCAGATTCCAAATTTCGATCTTGCTGCTATGGGAAGATATGCAGGTAAACATGTTACACAGCATTCCCCATTCTGTCCTATGGGCAAGATAGCCTTTCAATAGTGAAAAACTAAATTGGCAGTATTTCACTATCAGGACATGTTACCCACCCTAGTACATGTCCTACCTTTCCCATACACTGCACCCTGCCCAGGGGGGTACCTTGGGCCTACCATAGGGGTGTCTAATGTGTAAGAAAAGGGAAGGGTCAGGCCTGGCAAATGTGTACACTGGCCAGGAAAACATGGCAGTTAACCAACTGCGCACAGACACTGCGGTGGCCGGCCTGAGACACCGTCTTAGGGCTACTCCTGTGGGTGGCACAATCAGTGCTGCAGACCCACTAGTAGCATTTGAATCACCAGCCCTGGCACACTCAGTGCACTTTACTAGGGACCTACAGGTAAAACAAATAAGCCAATCATGGGTAACAAATCACAATAACAATTTACACAGAGAGCATATGCACTTTAGCACTGATCAGCAGTGGTAAAGTGCCCAGAGTCCTATAGCCAACAACCACAGGTCAGGAAAAACAAAGGAGGAAGAAGCAAAAAAATTGGGGATAACCCTGCAAAGAAGGCCATTTCCAACAGGAATACAATATTTAAATTAATTGCATACATACTCTGCTTTCTGTCACAGGCTGTGCCCTCATAGCACCATAAATACAAGACACTATTCTGTGCGCCAACAAGGATTCAAATCAGTGACCCTCCAGCTACAGACTTAGACATCTGAAGTGATCAAATCAACCAACGTAGGGCATATTAACAAGGCGGGGCTATAAAATTATCGCCGCTTTTGCGGCCGTTTTCGGCCGAAAAGCAGCGATAATTTTATCGCTTTATCAGCAAGGTCACACTATCGCGTGAATCCTTGCCTTAGCGCCCTTTCCAGTAACGCCCACCTTTGCATCTCTAATGAGATGCAAAGTGGGCGTTCCTTCCCAAAATAACTGGAGAAATATCGCTAACCGACATTTCTCCAATTATCAATGGGCACGCTAACAAGCATAGCGATAAGAAAAGTAGCGCTAACCGCGGTTATCGCTACTTTCCTTACGCCTGCTTTTAGTTTGACTTAGCCATGATATCCAATGGAAGGTGGATATCATGGTTAAGTATGCCCTGCCCTATCAACAAGCTATCGCCAAACCTTGTGCGATTATCGCTGGATTTCCAGCGATAATCGCACATTTGGCAGCTTGCGCCAGGAATTTTATCGCTTTTGAGATAAGCGTTGCTGATGGCATGCTATCTCAGCGCTAAAATTCAGCGATAGCCGGTGATAATTATCGCTAAGCGTACTTAGCGCTGGTTGTTGCTGATATGCCCCTGAGTTTTCTGGCAGGGCAAAACATTTCCCATTGAGCTAAGACTAGGGAGCCTTTTAGCCATTTGAAAGTCCTTATTTTCATTTCTTTACAGTCTCCTGCTGAACTTCCTTCTATCGTACTGTGAGAAGTTGGCCTGGTATATGCTGTTCACTAGTTAAAGTGACCACCTTGTACCATGCCAAGCAACCCTTATGGTGTGGTTGTAAGTCAACCTTTTTCGGACTAGCTGCCCTAGTGGTAGCGTAGGCTAAGCAGTCTTTGAGGCTAAACTCGTTAAAGCGTGTTAAGCAAGCTGTTTTACCATATGTAACCCCCCTTTATACCAATGAAAGGACACCACACAGATATATATTCAAAATATATATGTATTTATTACTCAAAGTATCCCCTAGACTCTTTATGAGCACAGGAGCACAAATCGTTAAACAAGAAAGTATTACAATATACAGAAGTTGCACTTTATATGGATAGGCCCTGGTGGCCGATCAAACCATATACTAAAATAGTGGTATAAGTACCACGAACAGGAAAGGGACAAGGCCTAGGGCCTCTAGAATCGCTGGGCCTACAAGGAGCTAACTTCAGTTAGTGACCAGGAGGTCCACGGGTCGCGTGTGCAGTGAGGAAAGTTACACGCGGGCTCCCATAGGTTTTCAATGGGTGCGTAAAAGTTCAAAAGTTACTGCTAGAAGGGTCTTCTGGATGGACTACGAACTTAAGACTTAAAACACAGACACTAGAGATGTTTCTCTACACTTGGGCACCGGAGTGCCAGCTTTACCTCACCCACAGGAAGCGGGTGCATAGGTCTCGAAGTGCGTCGGGTTTCGTCTATCGATTCAATGGAGCCTGATGACAAAGATGCTGCAGGCGGCCGGTCCAGAAGAGATGCGGTGGATCCAAGGGTGGATCAGAGTTGTAGAAGACCTGAAAGCAGAGGGGACAGTGTTCACAGTCACTAGCCAGTGACCGGCGTGGCACCAGGTAGGTACCAGGCGATGTCGTGTGCAAACAGGTGATGAGGTGTAGCTTGTCTCCACAGCCACATAGTCCCTAAAGGTCGACGATGTCCAGGAGTTGGTTCACGAACTGTCCCACGCAGGCTCTCGCTGTCGGCAATGTCGGCGACTCGAAGGAAGCAAACAAGCCTTGGCAAAAGCAGAAGTTGTGAAGAATGAAGAAAGCTGATGGTTCTGACCAGCAAGGTCAGAGGGGCTGCTCCTTTGGAGAGCAGCAGGGGCCAGTCTGGGGCAACCAGACCAGCATCGTAGTTTTCAAGGTTCGTCGCCAAAATGGCCACTAGCCAACGGGCCAGGGACCGGGCAGGCGCGTCAAGATGCAAAGCGCAGAGGGGCCCCACGCAGATTGTGGAGATGCTGGAGGGCTCACCTTTGGTGCAGATGCTGCTCGGGTGTTGGGCTTCTCAGGACCCAAAGCACAACTTGGAGGGAGCCTCTGTTGTCGCGCTTGCAGCTTGTCGTGGGTCTTTCAAGATGGCTGGCTCCACGTGTCTCGGTGCCTCCACGGGTTCCTTCTTTGCAGGGACTGTGGATCGGGCTGTGAGAGGTCTGGAGGTCCAGGTCTTGTCGGGCTCTGGGCTCGGGCTCCGGCAGGAGGCGGCGGCAAAGCAGACGTCGAGTAGCTGGTTGGTGCTTGCGTTAGCAAGATGGTCACTCCCTGACCATAGGGGAGATTTCCTTCTGTCCTCTGTGCAGCAGAGCATCGAAGTTCCCGTCTTCTTCTTTGTAGTAAGTTGATTTCAGGATGTCTGAAGTCTTAGGACACAGCTCCTACCTTTAAGCGGATTCTAGGGGCCGGACTACCTGCTAGGTCCCTCCCTAAGGGTGGGACCAGGAAGGGGGGTGGTTACACCCCCAATCCTTTGTCCAGCTCGCCCCAGGTCCGGGGCTGGTGTGCCCCAGGACCGGTTTGAACTGGCATATGCACCGAGGCTCCTTGTGAGCCTCAGGCATGTCTGATTCTATTCAAGCCCTACCTGACCAATACACAAAATCCTGTCTGGGGTGGTGCTCGCACCTCCCCTGGCAGGAAACCCTTTGTCCACGTCTCCCAAGCTGGAAGGACTCCCAGCAGCAGGAGGGCAGACTTGTGTCGGTGGTGGCAGCGTCCATTTTGTGGAGCTGAGGCTATGTCTGATTTTACCCGGGTTTCAGGTACTGTACATGTCGTGTCCCTCTAGAAGGGTGGAATGCTAACCCCGTCGCCAGAATTGGCGAGGGGTTAGTATTCCAATTCGTATGACACCTTACTCGACATGTTTTGGTAAAGCCAAACCAAAGATAGCATTTAACCGCGAGGTTCATAATGCACTTAATAGTATATGGTATGACGATACCTGGAAACGGTAGAAGGAAGTTGTTCCGACCGCTGCAGACAGGCTCAGCTCATGCCAGAGCACCATCTCACATGGAACCAAGCACTCTGCCTTCAGGATTATCAAGGCCTGCCATAGGAGTGACTTATAGGTTAACATGTGTCCCATTTAAGGTTAGGTATAGGTATACTACACCTAAGTAAGAGGTGGTTACACCAACTTACCCCAGCTGAGTGATCAGCCAGTTGTGTCAAATTGCTAGGCCAGGCCAGGGGTGGCCTAATACATGCTTCAGCCCCTGGTAGGCCTTAGATACACCAATGCCCTGGGTACCTAGTGTACACTGGTACAGGGGCTCACAGGGTGATCCAATTCCAATTGGTTATGTACCTATAGTGCATAGTGTCAATTTAGTAGAGAGAACAGCAGGCTGGGGGTCTGATTAGCAGGCCCACAGCCTCAATATGTCAAAAACCAGTGAAGCAAAAAGCAAAAATTTGGGGTGACCATAGGATAGCAGACCCTACTCTCCTACACAACCCCCCCCCCCAAACGCAGGGACATTAAACTAGCCTTGACCAGTCTCGTCTTCATGTCCTAAGTGGAAGTACCTGGAGAGACCATCTGCATTCCCATGGTCTGTACCTGGCCGGTGCTCCACTGTAAAGTCCATCCCCTGTAGGGAAATGGACCACCTAAGCAGTTTGGGGTTTTCACCCTTCATCTGATTTAGCCACAAGAGGGGCTTATGGTCGGTCTGAATCTTGAAGTGAGTGCCAAACAAGTATGGCCTCAGCTTCTTCAGGGCCCACACCACAGCAAAGGCCTCCCTCTCAATAGCTGACCAATTCTTCTCTCTGGGGGTCAACCTTCTGCTAATAAAAGCAATGGGTTGGTCTTGACCATCTACATTAAGTTGTGACAGCACAGCTCCCACACCCAACTCAGAAGCATCTGTTTGGACAATAAACTCTTTGGAGTAGTCAGGACTTTTCAGGATAGGTGCAGAGCACATGGCCTTCTTAAGGTCATCAAATGCCTTTTGACAGCTTACTGTCCACTGAACCTTTTTGGGCATCTTCTTGGATGTCAGATCATTAAGAGGAGTCACAATGGACCCATAGTTCTTAACAAACTTCCTGTAGTACCCAGTCAAGCCCAAGAAAGCTCGAACTTGAGTCTGGGTGGTTGGAGGGGACCAGTCCTTGATGGATTGTATCTTACTCTCCAGTGGTTGAACTTGGCCTCCACCTACAAGGTGGCCCAAATACACAACCTTACTCTTCCCTATCTGGCACTTAGTAGCCTTGATAGTGAGGCCTGCCTTTTGCAGAGCCTCAAGTACCTTCTTCAGGTGGATCAGGTGATCCTCCCAGGTGGAGCTAAAGACAGCAATGTCATCAAGATATGCTGCACAAAAGTCATCCAACCCAGTAAGGACTTGATTCACCAACCTTTGGAAGGTGGCAGGTGCATTCTTCAGACCAAAGGGCATCACCAAAAATTGGTAGTGTCCTCCTGGGGTTGAGAATGCTGTTTTGGCCTTAGACTCCTCAGCTAACCTGATTTGCCAATAGCCAGCTGTCAAACCAAATGTGCTCAAAAACTTAGCAGAAGCCAGTTTATCTATGAGCTCATCTGCCCTTGGAATAGGATGTGCATCTGTCCTAGTGACAGCATTGAGTCCTCTGTAATCCACACAGAACCTCATCTCTCTCTTGCCATCTTTGGTGTGAGGTTTGGGGACCAGAACCACTGGGCTAGCCCAGGGGCTCTCTGAGGGCTCAATGACACCCAGTTCCAGCATTTTGTGTACCTCAGCCTTTATACAGTCCCTGACGTGGTCAGGTTGCTTGTAAAGTTTGTTCTTTGCAGGAAGACTGTCACCAGTGTCCACCACATGGGTACACCAGTCAGTTTGACTAGGTATCAGTGAGAACATATGCTGAAATGATTGTAGAACCTGTCTACATTCAATCTGCTGATGCTCAGTGAGGTTGCCTCCAAGGGTCACTCCTTCAACTGAACCATCCTCAGGGTTCTGAGACAACAGGTCTGGGAGAGGGTCACTCTCTTCCTCCTGTCCCTCATCTGTAGCCATGAGCAAGCCCATGTCTGCCCTGTCAACATATGCTTTTAACCTGTTAACATGGAGTACCCTGTGGGGACTCCTGGGAGTTCCTAGGTCCACCAAGTAGGTAACCTCTCCCTTCTTTTCCAGGATTGTATGGGGTCCAGACCATTTGTCTTGGAGTGCTGCTGGGGCCACTGGCTCCAACACCCATACCTTCTGTCCTGGCTGAAACTCAACCAAGACAGCCTTTTGGTCATGCCAAGCTTTCTGTAAGGCCTAGCTTGCCTCAAGGTTTTTGGATGCCTTCTCCATATACTCAGCCATCCTGGAGCGGAGACCAAGTACATAGTCCACTATGTCTTGTTTAGGCTTTTTGAGAGGTAACTCCCATCCTTCCCTCACCAGACATAGGGGGCCTCTTACAGGGTGCCCAAACAACAATTCAAAGGGGCTGTAGCCAACTCCTTTTTGTGGGACCTCTCTGTAAGCAAATAGAAGGCAGGGTAGAAGGATGTCCCATCTTCGCCTGAGCTTTTCAGGTAATCCTTTGATCATACCTAGGCTTTCCTGTTTTCAGTTTCTATTTTTGGTAAATTCTGGTGGTGTTTTTTCAGTGTTTTCCAGTGATTTCAAAACCTCAAAAAAACTGTGCTTTTCAGTGGTTACTCATTTTCGCCCCAAAAAAACCAACTGAAACGGTATTTTACCGGTGTTTATGGGACGCTTTGCTTTTTTTATTGTTTGCTTTCTTAATTGGTGCATGGAATATAGACAGTCTATGTACAGTGTATATGAGGTTAAAATACATTTTTACAAGTCGAATTTATTGTAGTACACCATACAATATTTTTTCAGTGAATCGTTGGTCATTCGCGCTCTCTCTTTCCTACCCATGTACACTTTTATTTGGGAAAAGGCCCTCTCGACATTGGCACTTGAGACTGGCAACGCTAAAACAGACAGTACACAATTTGCCAACTCTGGCCACTGACGTAGCTTTCCATGCCAATACTGGCGCACCTCAAGGTTGACATTCTCTGGGCCAGGTTCTGCGACATTTGCGTTGAACTGGGTGCATATGCCCTCAGAGGTGTTAAAGCGGTCAAAAATGAAGCTGTACTTCGCAAAGTCTGGAGAAAATTCCCCTTTACGGAAGGGATCTAACACTTGCGCAGAGTACCAAAGTGAGGCTTCATTGGCTTCAAACGCCATGGTTGGTGAAGGGACATTTCTATGCATTATAGCTAGCCATTTCTCATGCATTGTAAAATAACATTTCCTGAATTGGTCCTCAACACTTCTCTGCTTACCAAGTGGCAACCATTCTAACAGGGAACATGTTGCAGTGCCAAAGTCACTAAAAGTGTCGCCAAGCCTACTCTCGAGGAGATGTTTGACATCTACACCAATTATGCTGAACACTTGGTAGACCAGGGTGTTTTCTGACTCGAGTTTTTTTATTATGTCCACTACAGCAGTCATGTTTTCCTGTAGGAATCTAAGAATGCAGTACAATGTACTTTTTTTGACATCACTATCAATATGCACCCGAAGATCCTCACATTTCTTGCCTTTTGCATCATCACTAAGCAAAAAATCAGACCTGTGAAGTACTCAGGTGCAGCTGTAGTAAGACAGACGGCAGAACACAATAGCTCCTCTCCCCCCCATGTGAGCCAGGCAGGGGGCCTGGTGTTGCTCTGGCCCTTTGGCCATTCACACCTCGGCTCCCCATTCTCTTGTCTGTTAAGGCCCTGATTTTGCATCAGGGTTGCATAATTTTTTTGCACAACCCCGAAGCAAAATTTAATTTGTTAAATATTGTTTGATTATCCACTACTCCTCTCCAGTGCACCTTATCTCACAGCTGACCTTGGGCCCCAGCCCTATATCAGGCAGCATCGGGCTCCACTTTCATTTTTCCCGGTAAAAACAATAGTAAAATCACCTTCAAACTTAAAACATTGAATAAAGCAGTAAATATAATTAGCACGCACTTTAAAGTATTTTCCACAGTAGCCTGTATGACCAGACTGCTAATTAAACAAAAACAGAAAGGCCATGACAGGGCCGGGTTTAGCGCTGATGCAAAAGTCTTTTTTGGCGCCACACCAATAACCGCTTTCTCCGTAAATACCTTTACTACCACCTTCCAACAGTGCCCCTCATCCCTCCATGCCCCCCCCTATTGACCTCTTCCTCGGATCCCTCACTGCCACACTCCACAAGTGCCCCTGATCTCCCCATAGCCCCTCCTTCTCGTGACCTCCTCCTCGGATTCTCTCTCTACCACCCTCCACCAGTGCTGCTTGTCTCTCCCTAGCTCCCCCCCTCCACCCCATGACCTCTTCCTCGGATTCCCTCACTGCCGCCCTCCAACAGTGCCCCTCATCGCTCCATAGCCCCTCCCACTACCTCCTCCTCAGATTCCCTCACTGCCACCCTCCAACAGTGCCCCTCATCTTTACTTAGCCCCTCTCTCATATGCATTTCATTTGTTGTACAGCGCTACTCATGTCAGTGTAGTGTGTGTCAGTACTTTACACCACGCACACATTATACAGAGACAATGAGTCATACAAGTATGTAAATCAGTCTACAGGGAACGTCACATAAGCCAATGAGGATTACAAGGTGTATGAATCACGTCATCCATACTGGTGGGCAATATATTTTAAGAGGGTTTGGTGTGGGGAAACACAACTTTAGGATTTCAGAGTATTCCATGGGGGTCAGCTTTACTGATAA
This sequence comes from Triturus cristatus, assembly GCF_964204655.1. NCBI lineage: Eukaryota > Metazoa > Chordata > Amphibia > Caudata > Salamandridae > Triturus > Triturus cristatus. The sequence goes on along the minus strand of NC_140581.1, from coordinate 364,962,720 downwards.
AAATGTATGTCTGCCCAAACATACTCATTTTAGCAACATTAGAATAATGAAAGACTGAGGAAGTTCTAACTATATTACAAAACAAAAATAAGCGAATTTCTAACTACACCATTCATGTTTGTATGCAGCTCTTTGACAGTTCATTGGTCACTGTCCTATTTTAGGATTGTAACTTCTGAACTGCAAGTAACACAAGGATCTCTGTGTCAAAGGCAGTAACCCACTGAGCTTCCACATAAAATACAGTTCATCTGCATTTTAAAACTACGGACAGACAAACGATTGCTCTCCAGCAGGATCACCAGCGTTATCTGGGCATGTTGTGTTGTCTTATTTTATCCTGCATCGGCCATGATAATGATAAAAACTGTTTAAATGAAGCGTACACGAAGTATGTGTCCTGCTGGTCCTGTGCACATTTTAAACCGAAAAACAAATAGTGACAAATTCTCTTACCTACTCCATTAGTCAAACTGTGTCACAGCCTGATGTGATAAACTGCTGCAGGGGTCAGGAAAGGTGACAGGAATAAACAAACTTCTTTTCTCCTGCACTGCATAGAAAAGGAAATATCCACGCAGCAGGACAGTCGGTAAAGGTTACCAGTGCCAAACAAAAGATTTGTCCCTTTCGCCATGTGGAGATGAAGGGGAGAAAAAATAAACAAAGCCTCGTTAACATGTAAATGGTCTTGTAAAGACCTGTGAAATACCCGGTTGCGGCTGCGATAATCTCAAAGCTGTCTGTGTGTGTGGGAAGCTGTCTCAGCCCGGGCGCACACACACACAGACAGCTCTTTGAGCCCAATTCCGTTGCACCCCTGCTTTCCAGCCCTCACTCCTGCAGCACTGAAAGTAGGTCTTTTTAAAACCACCCGACTCGCCCCCTCCACCCCCGGCCCCTTACACAGCAGCTTGACCTCCCGCACCGCGTCCTCCCGCAGATTCATGTCAATCATCTTCGACCGCTCTGCCACGGCTTTATCTTCGGCGCTCACTGTGCTGCCCATCCTGCGCCTCGGCCCACACAGCTTCCTGCCGGACACGGGACCAGAGCTCAGGACCCGCAGCAAAGATACCCACAGAAGTGAGACCCGGCCAGAGCTTTGCAAAGTATGCAGCGCAGACGTAATGACGCACAAGACTGTACCTACGTCCTACCTACGTCCTATCTACGCTCTATTTTAATGTTTGTTATTCAGCGAAAAACAAGTCTAGTTTATTTTTGTCATTTGTCAATGGACTGCAAGGCAGGGCGGCTTATGCCCAGCATGTTAATTCACCATCTGATTAGAGCCATGTTCCCAGCCCGCTAGGTTGGAAAAGACCACGATCCATGAGACAGCCTACTCTCCCGGGAGGCAGAGTAATAACGATCAAATAAAGACATATTAAAATGTAATATTACTTCCTCTCCGTTGGGACGGCGCATACACTCGGAGCCAAGACTCTCCTGCCGACTGCTTCCATTACACGTGCAGATGGAGTGTCCTTGTCCGTTTACGGTTAATGGTAAACTGCTCTGTTCTCGGGCCTAAATTGGGGCTTTGGATCTAACACTTTGGCTCCATCAAGTGGCCAAGTGGTGCAACAGCAACGAAAATCAGTGACACTCGGTTTAAACCGAGTCCGCTGATTTTCGTCCGGTAGTGTACTGTCGGTAATATTCGGTTTAAACCGAATTCCGGACAGCCTAATCATACCCTTTAGGGTCTTGTTGAATCTCTCAACAAGCCCATTGCATTGTGGGTGAAAAGGGGTGGTGAACTTGTAGTTGACACCACATTCCTTTCACATAGCTGTCAAGTATCCTGACATGAAGTTGGTACCTCTGTCAGAAACTACCTCCTTAGGAAACCCCACTCTGGAGAATACTCCTAGCAGGGCCCTGGCCACAACAGGAGCTGTAGTGGTCCTAAGGGGAATTGCCTCTGGATACCTGGTGGCATGATCCACTACCACCAGTATAAACCTGTGCCCAGATGCAGTGGGAGGATCCATGGGACCCACTATATCTATTCCCACTCTTTCAAAGGGGACCCCCACCACAGGTAGTGGTATTAGGGGGGCCTTTGTTGTGCCACCTGATTTGCCACTGGCTTGGCAGGTCACACAGGAGCGACAAAACTCCTTGGTATCTTCATTCATGTGAGGCCAGTGAAAGTGAGGGACAAGCCTGTCCCAAGTCTTGTTCTGGCCTAAGTGTCCTGCTAGAGGAATATCATGGGCCAAGGTAAGAAGGAAGCCCCTAAATTGCAGAGGTATAACCAACCTCCTGGTTGCACCAGGTTTTGAGTCTCTAGCCTCTGAATAAAGGAGCCCATCATCCCAATACACTTTATGGGTACCTTGAGCATTCCCAGCAGCCTCAGCAGCAGCCAGCTGTCTGAGGGGTTCAAGAGATGGACAGGATAACTGAGCCTGCCCCAAGTCAGCCCTGGAAGGTCCCCCTGTCCCCAGAAACTCAACCTGGTCAGGTTCAAGCTCTTCAGGAACAGTTCCTTCAGGGTTCTCAAGATCATCTTCCTGGGAAGACTGATCACCACTTGGAGGCAGGGGGGAAGGCACAGCCTTATCCCTCCTGTTCTTCTTCTTGGTAGGTGCTTGGTCCATTGTTCCAGGATCCAAGACCTGAGGTTCAGTAAGGCACTTTTTGGCCTGTGACCTGGTCACAGCAAGGACATTTGGTGATATACCTAACATCTCTGCATGTGTCCTGTACTCCACTTCTGACCATAGAGAGCTCTCTAGGTCATTGCCCAACAAACATTCTACTGGGAGGTCTGCACTAACCACAACCCTTTTGAGGCCAGTTACCCCTCCCCATGAGAAGTTAACAACAGCCACACTATGTGAAGTAGTGGCATTGCTGGCATTGGTCACCAGGTAATTCTCACCTGGTATGTACTGTCCAGGGTCCACAAAGCCTGGTGTCACCATAGTGACACTGGCACATGTGTCCCTGTAGGCTTGAGGCACTTTTTCATTTATTAAAGGAGTCTGTCTGTACTTGCCCAGGTTACTGGGGCTCACAGTCAGGGACAAATCCATGTCCCCATCACAGATCAAGACTGCCTGTGTCAGGGTTCTGTCTAAGTCAGAATCTCCTTCAGTTCCCATAGTGATTCCCACTACACCCTTTGTCTGGGGACCAACACTGCTAACAGTAGTACTGGGAGCAGGTGCCTTAGGGGCAACAGTGTTGGGGGCTCCACCCTTTTTACAATCACTAGTCCAGTGAGTTGTATTCTTGCAAGATTTGCACCAGGGTTTCTTTGGACCTTCTTTCTTCTTCCCTTTAGGTTGTTGGGACCCACCCTCGTTAGTACTAGTTTGGGGCCCTGTTGAAGACTTCTGGTCTTTGGATTTCTGATCTCCACCCTTTTGGTCTGTTTTCTTCTGATCACCCCATTGGCCCTGGTTCTGGTTCTTTTGCTTAACTCTGGTTCTGACCCATTTGTCTGCCTTCTTTCCCAGTTCTTGGGGAGAGGTCAGATCTGAGTCAACCAAGTGTTGATGCAGTTGCTGGTTCTGACAGTTATTTAAAATCTGTTCTCTCATCATCAAATTGTACAACCCTGTATAATCAGATACCTTACTTCCCAGCAACCAACCCTCCAAAGCCTTAGTGGCACATTCAATATATTCAGACCAGTCCTGAGTCTGTGTCTTCTGGGTATCTCTGAACATTAACCTGTACTGTTCAGTGGTTAAGCCTAACCCATCAACCAGGACACTCTTCAGGGCTCTGTAGTTTCTGACATCCTCCTCTCTAACAGTGAGGAGTCTATCTCTGCCTCTACCTTCAAAGGCGAGCCATAAGATTGCTGCCCACTGGTCTTCAGGAACCTGCTGCACTTTGCAGGCTCTCTCAAGAGCAGTCATCCACTTGTGGATATCATCCCCACTTTTGTAGGAGGGCACAACCTTGGACAGGTTCCTATTGTCAAAGACCCTACCTTTGTCCTTAGGGACAATGCTGCCACCAGTGGGCATAGACCCACTCTCTCTAGGTTGCCTAGCCTTGTTCAGTTTCTCTTCCATCAGGGCTACTTATAGCTCCTGTCTCCTGATCCTCAGCTGAGATTCCTGCATTCTGGCCTCATGCTCCCTCCTCTGAGGGCTGGTCATCCTTCTTCTGGAGTGACCTTGAGAGCCTCTAGAGGCATGAGAAGCATTAGAGTCACCTGAGTGATTCCTCTGCCTCCCAAACCCCTGGTTAAGTCCACCAGGGAGATTCAATGGGGGTAAACCCGTTGTCAGTCCCAAGTAGCCTTAAGTTAGCTGAGCCAGGTATAGCACCTGGCACTGGGCTATCTCTCCCATCTGAACTACTACTACTGTCAGACTCACCCCTTTGTCATCCCTGTCCCTATGCTGATTCTCATCATCTGTAGTCAGATTCTCAACTAAGGGGCGACTGTTGGAAAGGGGTACTTCAGTGGCATCTTCAGAAGGAGGGCCTCCTGTTCCTGTCCCTAAGGGGTCTAACTGGGAGGCTTTCTTGAGAGATCTCTGATCTTCATCAGCTTGTAAGAGTTCCCTGAGTTCAGCAGAGGTAGGGTTCCTGGGCTGTTTAAGGCCCCTGATATTTGCCAACTGCCTGAGCTCATTTTGGTTTAGGGTAGCAAAGATGGTTGGTGCCCTCTGGGGTCACTCTCGACAGAGATGGGTACATTGGACCCCTCTGCCCCAGCCATTGCTCTTAAGTGTGGGTGGATGTGTTGCAACAACCTACACTTGGGTTTTCCTACTAAACCTATCTAGTAGTTGTAGTCAGGGTGTGCTACTCCCTTTGCTCTACAACAACCAAGTTCAGTAGAACTTAAGTATATCTAATCTTGTTTTATATGTACCTAAAGGTACCTGTATGATCTTTCAATTGGTAACAAAGAGATTACAGAGGTAAAACACAGCAAGCTCAAATCCAACCGCTGCTCACCAATGTGAGAAGTTGGCCTGGTATATGCTGTTCACTAGTTAAAGTGACCACCTTGTACCATGCCAAGCAACCCTTATGGTGTGGTTGTAAGTCAACCTTTTTGGACTAGCTGCCCTAGTGGTAGCGTAGGCTAAGCAGTCTTTGAGGCTAAACTCGTTAAAGCGTGTTAAGCAAGCTGTTTTACCATATGTAACCCCCCTTTATACCAATGAAAGGACACCACACAGATATATATTCAAAATATATATGTATTTATTACTCAAAGTATCCCCTAGACTCTTTATGAGCACAGGAGCACAAATCGTTAAACAAGAAATTATTACAATATACAGAAGTTGCACTTTATATGGATAGGCCCTGGTGGCCGATCAAACCATATACTAAAATAGTGGTATAAGTACCACGAACAGGAAGGGGAAAAGGCCTAGGGCCTCTAGAATCGCTGGGCCTACAAGGAGCTAACTTCAGTTAGTGACCAGGAGGTCCACGGGTCGCGTGTGCAGTGAGGAAAGTTACACGCGGGCTCCCATAGGTTTTCAAAGGGTGCGTAGAAGTTCAAAAGTTACTGCTAGAAGGGCCTTCTGGATGGACTACGAACTTAAGACTTAAAACACAGACACTAGAGATGTTTCTCTACACTTAGGCACCAGAGTGCCAGCTTTACCTCACCCACAGGAAGCGGGTGCATAGGTCTCAAAGTGCGTCGGGTTTCGTCTATCTGTTCAATGGAGCCTGATGACAAAGATGCTGCAGGCGGTCGGTCCAAAAGAGATGCGGTGGATCCAAGGGTGGATCGGAGTTGTAGAAGACCTGTAAGCAGAGGGGACAGTGTTCACAGTCACTAGCCAGTGACCGGCATGGCACCAGGTAGGTACCAGGCAATGTCGGGTGCAAACAGGTGATGAGGTGTAGCTTGTCTCCGCAGCCACGTGGTCCCTGAAGGTCGACGACGTCCAGGAGTCGGTTCACGAGCTGTCCCACGCAGGCTCTCGCTGTCGGCGGTGTCGGCGACTCAGAAGAAGCAAATAAGTCTTGGCAAAAGCAGGAGTCATGAAAAATGAAGAAAGCTGATGGTTCTGACCAGCAAGGTGAGAGGGGTTGTTCCTTTGGAGGGCAGCAGGGGCCAGTCTGGAGCAACGAGACCAGCATCATAGTTTTCAAAGTTCGTCGCCAAAATGGCCACTAGCCAACGGGCCAGGGACCTGGCAGGCACGTCGAGATGCAAAGTGCAGAGGGGCCCCACGCAGATCGTGGAGATGCTGGTGGGCTCACCTTTGGTGCAGATGCCGCTCGGGTGTTGGGCTTCTCAGGACCCAAAGCACAACTTGGAGGGAGCCTCTGTTGTCGCGCTTGCAGCTTGTCGTGGGTCTTTCAAGATGGCTGGCTCCACGTGTCTCGGTGCCTCGACGGGTTCCTTCCTTGCAGGGACTGTGGATCTGGCTTTGAGAGTTCTGGAGGTCCAGTTCTTGCCGGGCTCTGGGCTCGGGCTTCGGCAGGAGGCGGCGGCAAAGCAGATGTCGAGTAGCTGGTTGGTGCTTGCGTTAGCAAGATGGTCACTCCCTGACCATAGGGGAGATTTCCTTCTGTCCTCTGTGCAGCAGAGCATCGAAGTTCCCATCTTCTTCTTTGTAGTAAGTTGATTCCAGGATGTCTGAAGTCTTAGGACACAGCTCCTACCTTTAAGCGGATTCTAGGGGCCGGACTACCTGCTAGGTCCCTCCCTAAGGGTGGGACCAGGAAGGGGGGTGGTTACACCCCCAATCCTTTGTCCAGCTCGCCCCAGGTCTGGGGCTGGTGTGCCCCAGGACCGGTTTGAACTGGCATATGCACCGAGGCTCCTTGTGAGCCTCAGGCATGTCTGATTCCATTCAAGCCCTACCTGACCAATACACAAAATCCTGTCTGGGGTGGTGCACGCACCTCCCCTGGTAGGAAACCCTTTGTCCACGTCTCCCAAGCTGGAAGGACTCCCAGCAGCAGGAGGGCAGACTTGTGTCTGTGGTGGCAGCGTCCATTTTGTGGAGCTGAGGCTATGTCTGATTTTACCCGGGTTTCAGGTACTGTACATGTCGTGTCCCTCTAGAAGGGTGGAATGCTAACCCCGTCGCCAGAATTGGCGAGGGGTTAGTATTCCAATTCGTATGACACCTTACTCGACATGTTTTGATAAAGCCAAACCAAAGATAGCATTTAACCGCGAGGTTCATAATGCACTTAAGAGTATATGGTATGACGATATCTGGAAACGGTAGAAGGAAGTTGTTCCGACCACTGCAGACAGGCTCAGCTCATGCCAGAGCACCATCTCACATGGAACCAAGCACTCTGCCTTCAGGATTGTCAAGGCCTGCCATAGGAGTGACTTATAGGTTAACATGTGTCCCATTTAAGGTTAGGTATAGGTATACTACACCTAAGTAAGAGGTGGTTACACCAACTTACCCCAGTTGAGTAATCAGCCGGTTGTGTCAAATTTCTAGGCCAGGCCAGGGGTGGCATAATACATGCTTCAGCCCCTGGTAGGCCTTAGATACACCAATGCCCTGGGTACCTAGTGTACACTGGTACAGGGGCTCACAGGGTGATCCAATTCCAATTGGTTATGCACCTATAGTGCATAGTGTCAATTTAGTAGAGAGAACAGCAGGCTGGGGGTCTGATTTGGGGTGACCATAGGATAGCAGACCCTACTCTCCTACACACGTTATAGTTAGAAATTAGCATTTACAAAACCATTGTAATTCACTGTAAAAAAACATAGGTTTCAGGCACATTATAGTTAGAAATTAGCATTTAAAAAACCTTAGAAATTCACTGAAAAAACCATAGGTTTCAGGGATGTTATAGTTAGTTGGACATTTCACTCGTACAAAACCATAGAAATTCCCCCGTTATAGTTAGTTCAGCTAACTATAACTCGCGCCCCCGCAATGCACTGATCAATTTTTAGTGACATGGTCAGTGACATCACTGATGACATCTCAAATGACATCACTGATGACATCATCCATGTGATAAACTGATGCACGTCCTCACACCCTAATATAACCATTGATACGCCCACTCCAAAATACAGAATACCATTTTTGAAACCATAGATACACCAATACAACTTACTACATATCTACTCACTGGTTCTTAGGACTACACACACATCTACTCATTCACCAATACAATCACTCATACATGCGGTCACTCATCAATACAACACTATCATGTACACTCATACACCTACACAGACACTCACACACCAGCACTCATCCAGAGTTACTCACACACCTAGTCAGTCATGCAAAGAATCAATCACACTTCCATTTACTGACCTGTAGAGTTATACACACAACAGATCACTTATTCAAACAGAAACAAACACATAATTGCTCTCTTATACAATCACTGATACAAGTACACACTCATCTATACAGCCACTCTCACAATCACTGACTCTCACATATAGTCATTTATATACTCCAACTCTCACATACACTGCCTTTTACATATGTAGTTACTTGGACATGTACCATTGATACATCCATTCACTCAGTAACACAACCAAACACACACTGACCCACCCATACAGCTGTTTCCACATACACTATTGAACCCATACAGCCAGTGAATCAATCACTCAAACATGTATGCACAGAGTCACACACCTCCCACGCACCCACACACACACTCAGGCACCCATACAAATACTCTGGCAACCATTCAGTAACCCATTTAGGGGCATATCAACAACAACCGGCGATAATTATCGCACTTAGCACTAGGATAATTATCGCCGGCTAGCGTAGATTTTTATCGCTGAGATAGCGTGCTATTAACAACGCTTATCTCAATAGCGATAAAAATCCTCACGCTAACTGGCTAACGTGAGATTATCGCTGGAAACCCAGCGATAATCTCACGTTAGCTTGTTGATAGGGACTCACAAACTTAGCCATGATATCCTCCTTCCATAGGATATCATGGCTAAGTCAGTCCTGAAGCAGGTGTTGGGAAAGTAGCGATAACAGGTGTTATCGCTACTTTTCCTGACGCTATGCTTCATAGCGTGGGGCTTGATGATAGGAGAACTGTCGCTTAGCGACATTTCTGCTATCATGTCAGGTCAGGAACGCCCACTTTGCATCTCATTAGAGATGCAAAGCTGGGCGTTAGAAATCCCCACGTTAAAGCAAGGTTATACGCGTTAGTGTGACCTTGCTAATATAGCAATAAAATTATCGCCGCTTTTCGGCCGAAAACGGCCGCTAAAGCGGCGGTAATTTTTTATCGCCTCATTGTAAATATCCCCCATAGACACTCATGTAGCTACTAAACAACCCATGGAGCAGCTTATACAACAGCAGACAGACTGATACAGACATTCACACAGTTTAGTCACTAACCCATGCATTCAATAAGACACATGTAATAACTCATTTAAACAGTCAGTGACGCACCTACTAAATCCACCCAGTCATTCTTCAATACACCTTGGCATATACATAATACATATTTAAACTTTATAGAAACACACATTCACTGGATGATGTCATCAGTGATGTCGCTGACCATGTCATGAATGATGTAATATGTGACATCATCAGCAGTGCACTGCGGGGGCGCGAGTTATAGTTAGCTGAACTAACTATAACAGAGGAATTTCTATGGTTTTCCCCCACATCTGGCCCCCGCCATCTGGGAGACGTTGGGACTTACCCTCGGCCATGGGGAGAGACAAGGCCCCTAAATCTACGCCGGCTCTCACGCAGACAAAAATGGACCGGTTTACCACTTCTGATCCAGAACCTCCCGGGTGGGCAGCGGGGGGTCCCCCCCACGCAGGACAGAGATCTTGAAACCATCCTTCAGGCCATCAGTGCCTCGCAGTCGTCCGTTGAGGGGAAGATCGGGGAAATCAAGGTGGATGTGTCCCTCCTCCGACAAGACCTCCACAATGCCACCGCACGGCTGACAGAAGCTGAGTCCTGCATATCCACGGCCGAGGACGACATCTCACAACTAAAGGAACAAGTGGCCCAACTTCGCACCCACACCAGGGAGCTCCATAGGCGTGTTGAAGACCCTGAAAACCGTGCACGTCACAACAACCTCCGCCTGAAGGGGTCGAGACAGGTCAGGTGGCCACCTTTGTCGAAGGTTGGTTCACGTCGTGGATGCCTAAAGACACCCTTTCGACATGGTTTGTGGCTGAGAGCACACAGCTCCCTGGCACCCAGGCCTCCTCCCAGAGCCCCGCCTCACCCTATCATCCTAAAAGTTCTCAACTTCAAGGATCGTGATGCCATCCTGCGGGGGCAGGACCCCTCAAGTTCCAAAACCACGTCATTATGATATTCCCAGACTACACCAGGGAAGTCCAAAATCTCCGGCACTCATACACGGATGTTAAGAAAAAACTGCGCTCTTTGGGCCTACAAAACCAGCTCCAATTCCCTGCACGCCTTTGGGTCATTTTTCAGTGCAAAAAGCATTTCTTCGACTCACCCCAGGCGGCATGGACATGACTGACGGAAGAACTCCGCCTCCAGCGTGACCCTTCATCGGAACATGTGGGCTCCCAACCTGAGGGTCGAGGTCACCGGGTCGTCAACTCTGGCGTCGTACGAGGTCTCGTAAAGGGCGCCGGTCACAGGCAACAGCACTCAGATCCTCGAGTGTGGCGGCCCCTTGACTTCGTGACTCCTCCAGCCAATCTGGCTCTCCGCCCCGCAACAGGCACCGCTCTACCAAGATCTTACCAGAATCATCCTCATCGCTGGCCCAGGTGGGCCCGCCCGAGATGGTCTCAGGCCTTTCCCGCACTCCTACTCTTTAAAGGCCTACGGGGTCAGGTTTGTTGCATGTCCGCCACCAGAGTGGGGTGCATCATCGGCGGGGTCCACTGACACTAGTAGACTTCTATGTTCACTTAAATTGTCTTAATGCCAATCCACCGACTATCCATTCTTTTGGAGGGGTCCTCCACGCAACCAATCCGAGCATTTTAGGGTGGTCGTGTTAAATGGGGGGTCGACAGATGCTTCCGTTCTCGAAGTGTAGGGTGGGGGGAGGGAGAAGGGGGGAGGTTTGGGATTGTTTTTTTCCCTAGGTTGTTGTTATTTTTGTTTTGTTGTTTCAGCTTCCACGGACTGGCATATGCATCTTCCTCATGGGCTATAATAGCTCCCAGCACATGCGACCACTCGTATACCTGTGGGCTCCCACACGCCTTCACACACCCCTCTGGGATGATCTGTCTTAGACCCAGATATCGCCCGCCATGACCGAGGACACCACATTCGGGGCATCTCTCCATGTCCTGTCATGGAATATTAATGGTCTCTTGGACTGACTTAAGCGCATGGCAGTCCTATACTATGCGGAACGCCTTCACATAGACATCCTCCTGCTCCAGGAAACACACCTCCTGGGTAATTGCTGCCCTTTCCTTGCTCGCTATGGGTATGACAGAGTATGGCACTCCGGCTTCTCCAGAGGCTCCCGTCGGGTTGCCATCCTTATGAAGCGCAATCTGCCTTTCGTCCTTTCCCAGGTGACCCACGATCCCCAGGGCACATTTGTGGCTCCTTGGCTGGCTCCCCCCTCAATCTCATGTCCATGTATTCTCCCCCCTCGCTGCTCACTCCCACACTTGCGCAGACCGCGGCCCTGCTGACCACTCTCCCTCTAGGCACCACTGTCATTGGTGTCGACTTCAATGCAGTCTCCTCCCCGGTCTTAGATACAACGAGTCCTCCCTCTGCTTCCCGCACGGCGCAAGCGAAACAGCTAAGGACCTGGTCTGAGTCATTAGGCCTCTACGATGTGTGGCACACGTGACACCCACACACCATCCATTTCACTCATACTTCTGCAGCCCATCGCACACAGGCGCACATAGATGTGATCTTCATCCCAGCCACTGACTTCTCGGTGATCGTTGATACTCGCATCCTACCTAGAGGAATCTCAGACTACTCTCTGGTGCTCCTTAGTACAGGGGCACCCCCTCCCTCAGCCCGCCAAACATGGAGGATGAGTGCATGGTTACTCCAAGACAAAGACTTCAAGAAGGTGGTAGGGAAGGAACTCGAACAGTATTTTCTTACCAACGAGGGTTCAGTGTCCTCCCCGGGTACCCTGTGGGAGGCAGGGAAGGCGACCATACTGGGCATCTCGAAAGGGCAGCTTAAGAAACAAAGACAGGCGCAGTTGCGGGAAATTACCCTGAGGGAAGCACAGGCCCTTCGCTTGGAGCAATCACTCACCCTGTCTGAAGAAGCCGCCCAAGGCCGACAGCTCGCTCACCTCCGGGCCGATATTAGACAGTTATCCCTTGATGCGGCCAAGCTCCTATGGAGGTCGTCGGTAGCGAGAGTATATGGCTGGGGAGACAAAAACGGTACGATTTTGCATAGGCTAGCCACTTATCCCAGGGCGAACCGCATAATTTCGGAGGTGGTAGACGACCAGGGTGCGGTGCACAGTGCCCCACTAGCGATGGCCTGCACGTTCACCGGTTATTATCGGTGTTTATACGCAGTGCAAACCCCCGATCTACCGCTCCACGACGTCTCCCTCGATTGGAGACGGCCACCCAGAAAGACCTGGACCGCCCCATCTCTAGGAAAGAAATAGAGGAAGCAATTTCCCTCGCATCATCGGGTAAGACTCCAGGACCAGACGGCCTTCCCCAAGAATACTATGCGTTGTACCGCGACACTCTTGTGCCACATCTGGCTGGTCTATTTCGAGAAGCTTTGGAAAATGTCTCCTTTCCGGCAGAGACGGATATTACCACTATTGTGGTCCTTCCAAAGTCCCAGCCTCCCTCCCGTCACTCTGCGGACTATCGTCCCATATCCCTCCTCAATACGGAGACCAAGTTGTATGCCACCATCCTGGCCCAGCGCTTGAAGCCTTACTTTCCCCTGCTGGTCCACACGGATCAATGCGGCTTTATGCCCAAACGTGCGACCCAACACTGTCTTCGGCGGTTACAGCTGGCTCTGGCCCATCGACACTTACTTACCCCTTACCTAGCTCTTCTCCTCATAGACTTTGAAAAAGCTTTCAACTCGGTGGATTGGGCATATCTACACGACGTATTGGGCGAGATGGGGTTCGGACCCCAGTTCATGGCTCTGGTCCGTGTACTCTATGCACAGCTGCACGCGCGAGTGCTGGTCAACGGCGTATTGTCCGAAGCCTTTCCCATTGCTAGGGGTACAAGGCAGGGATGTCTCCTTTCACCCTTGCTGTTCGCCCTGGCACTGGAGCCCTTGGGGTCTCTGGTGCGGGCTGAGGAACGCATTAGGGGCTGGGAATGGCCAAACACTGAAACAGACAAGATCGCGTTATACGCAGATGATGTCTTGCTCTTTCTGGCTGAACCCGCCTCTTCAGGACCAAATGGCCTCTGGATTCAACAGGCGTTTGGGCAAGCCTCCGGTCTTCGGGAAATCGGTGCTGGTCCCACTCCACTTATGGAGAGACTGTTATGACTGTCAGTCCAATATGCCTCTTCGGCGCAACTCTTTTAAGTATTTGGGGATATGGGTCACCCTGCTTCAGGAGCTGGGCTGGTCCCTCAATGTCACCCCACTGGTTAACAAGGCCAAAGAAGACCTTCAAAAATGGAAGACGTTACCCCTAAACCCTCTGGGTAGGGTTGACTTATTTAAAATGATGATCCTCCACAGGTTTCTTTATGTCCTCCAAAATACTCCCTTCTGCTTTCCTAGGACCTGGTTTAGGGAATTGGACAGCTTAGCGATCAAATTTCTCTGGGGCGGGGGAAGGGCGCACCTGGCCCTGTCCACATCCCAGATCCCTTATTTTGACGGGGGCATGGGGTTGACGCATCTGTATCTGTAATTTTTAGCAGCACATCTACTAGTGGTCCATGACTGGTTCAATGGGGGATGGTCATTATGTACGGGGGGCCTATCCCATCCCAACTACCAGACGTGACGCGGTCTGTATTGCTGGCCGGGCGGGCATCGCTATGTCACACTGGCTGGTTGTGCAAATTGACCCAGTGCACACCCCTCTGGCATGGGGCTTGGCTTCGGGAGGTTAGTGGTCGGCAGGGGTTCAAAACTTGGGATCTTATTGGCATCACTCAACTTGGGGACGTATGGGCTAGAGGCCATATGCTTTCCTTCCAAGACATGCGAGCCCGTTATTCCCTACATCCCTCCCAATTTTATAAGTATTTACAGCTACGACATGCCCTCCAGGCACACATCACCAACGACACTTGGCTCCTGGAATGCAGCCCTACTGAGGCTCAGACTCTGTTGGGAGATCTGGGTAGGGGGGGCATCTCATGCATATATCGCACCCTAGTCAATAACACTCCCACCTCCCTGGACAAGTTGAGGGATCAATGGGTAGAGTGGGTGGACCCCCTGGACGAGGTTGACTGGCGCGATGCCCTCATGGCACCCAAGAAAATCACTGCCTCCGCCAAACTTAGGCTAATCCAACTATACTATCTACATCTTGCCTACCTCACTCCACTGTGCCTCCATCGAGCAGGCTTATGCCCTGACGCGTCCTGTGCAAGGCGTGGCCAGACCCCGGCAGATTTTTTTCATGTGGTCTGGTCCTGTCCTCACTTGGAGAGATTTTGGGGGGCTATTGAGGAAGAGCTTACAGAGGTCTTAGGATGGGTGGTTCCCCATGACCCACGTCACTCACTATTAGGGATCACGGATGGGCTGGATGGGTCCGGAAACGACAAGATATTTTTTAGCACAGCAATGAAAGTGGCCAAGCGCGACATAGCAGCGGCATGGAAATGTCCCGATTCACCGGACCTGGGGAAGTGGCGCAAGGGAGTGGACTGGAACGCGACTCAAGAAAAAGCTTTGTACATGGCACAAGGATGCCCTAAGAAATATCGTAGGGTGTGGGGTAAATGGCTGGGCACTGTGGAAGTTACTGAGGGGCAGATCTATGTTGGAGTTGCACCACTTTTACGCTGCCGTTGCGTCACTTTTGTGACGCAGCGGCGGCGTAAACCCTGCGCCACGTTGCGCCCTATTTACATCGTGACGCATCTATGGAGATGCGTCACGGTGTAAAGCCCTGCGCCACATGAAACCTGCGCCAGGTTTCATGTGGGCGTTTCCACACAGGGGGGGCGTTCCTTCGCAGGAACGCCCCTGGAAAGTGACTCAGTGAAATCTATAAGATTTCACTGAGTCACTTTCCCAACGCTGATGCGTCAAAACCCTGCGCCTGCTTGAAGCAGGCGTAAGGCTTGACGCAGCATGTTAGGTATGGGGTAGGTTGGAACAGTGCTGAAGTTGCGTCGCGCTTGCGACACAACTTCAGCACTGCGCCAACCTTACGCCGGCAGATACGTCACGCATCTGCTTGTCCTTGCGCCACGATGCACCGCATTGTAAATGCGGCGCATCTGCGATGGCGCAAGGGCAAACTTGCGTGACGCATCTTCCCTGGCGCATCCATGCTGATTTGCAGGGATGCGCCAGGGAACATAAATCTGCCCCTGAGTGATTTGCTAAACCATTTTGCCGATGTGTATCTCATGGGGTGTGGAACTGTGGGATGCATTGTTTTCAAAGATGTAACAGATCTACTGTCCTCGGTGTTTTTGCTGATTTGCTTATCTGTTCTAAAACCAATAAACTTGATAATCCAAAAAAAAAGGCAGGGATACAGTCAATGAGTGAGATAGCTGGATTCGGGGAGCAGAAGTGTACTGTTATTGTACTATGATATATTGTTCGATAAGGAGGTGTACATTCAACTTTTTCCTAAATTAGAGCCGATTTAGTGTGTTTTTATTGAATATAGAGATATTTTTTCAAATCCTGGGTGCATAGATGGAAATGGCTTGCTTTTAAAAATTATGTTGGGGTTATTTACAAGAACTGACGCATCGGCATAAATGCGTCAGATTTCATGCGCCTGCCGCAAGTGCCCTAATGATGCCATGGATGTGCTGTATTTATGGTACAGTGCTCCCTGGCGCAATAATTCACTGATCCGTCTGAAATTGACGTATATTTCGGCGCTAAATTGATGCATTGCAACTCTAGCAATGCATCAGAACACAGAGGCGAGTCCCATGTTAACAAACCTGCATCAAACCTTACACCTGGTTTGAGAAGGCGTAGGGATTTTGATGCAGTCAGGTGGGAGAGTGACTGCGCCATTTCTATGTGGCTTTCAATGTGGAATGCCGATCCTGCATGCATTAAACCTGGCGCAGGTATAATGGGACATAGGCCTCTACAAACTGATTCATTGGGCCCAATGTGTCAGTTTGTAAATATGGAGCAGTGTGGAACACTGATTGCGTCGCCAAAGCGCAAAAAAATGACGCTTCAGCGGTGCTACCTCCTTGTAAATATTCCCCATTTGTCTCCAGTCTGATGGTCTCCTGGCTGTAGGTGAACCAAGAACCAATAGAGATGGTGAGCAATAATGTTGTGCGACAAACCATACAAGGGCTTATTTACAAGCTTCTTGCGCCGCCGGTGCAACACTTTTAAAATGGAAAAAAGTGGTGTACCTGCGGTGCAAGGGACTTGTAAATAAGCCCCACCCTGTCACTCTTCAACAAGAGTGTGTGTGTGCGCAATAGAACTCCAACAGTGACAGTGTGCACCTGAAATCAGTGAAGTGTTCCTACAAAAGCATGTGCAACAGAACCACAAATATAATGTAATTTTCAAAGAGCCTCCAGTATATACTTGACATCAAAGTGAAGTACATAACATTGACTCCATTATATTGAGATATAGATGGCACACCTAAACATATGTACTACAATTTGTGCTTCATGGCTAGCACCACAGCACACATATACACCCTCCTGCTCAAGCTCATTGATGTCAATGGATCTGCTAAATCAAACCTGACCACCAACAATAAGCTTTGAGTTATTCTAATTCAAACCTAACCAGTATCTACTCATCATTGACATCTTGGTTCCATAAAACGACAGCAATCAACAGTCTAACGGCCATCTATGCCCCATCATCCGCAGAAAAGCACTATCCTACACCCACTATTATTCACCTTCGCGGTCATGCCCTGTCACTTGCATTCTTTCTTCCACTCCAGCATTCAACAGAGAAATGTGCAACCCCATTAATCCTACCACTGCTAGCCACACAAACTGGGTTAATGCAACCTTTCAAATGACAGCTCCAAAAACCATGAAGGAGGCCTTAGCTGACCTGCTGGTAGCGTGACAGGTGACAGCTGGTGTCAGCCGACCTACAGCACATGAGATGTCTTCATGTCCATGTTCAGCGTTACCTGCCACTCCTGACTGTCCTTCGAATTGACCAGCAACACCGGGGTCACAATTAAACTATCCTACATTGTTCAAATTATTCGAGGATAATACAAGGTGACAAAAACACTGAGCGGATCCTTCAAGGACTTCCTTCAAAGACCGTCCATTAACAATTGTCACTTACAAGAAGGAGACAAATCAGCAAGGCCTCTTTAAAATGTTATGAATGCTCTTTAAGAACAGTAAACGCTGTGTAGATGCTACATAAAAACTCACACTTGTCTACTGAAGGAAGAAGTACAAAGCAAGCAACTCCTTCTGCAAGAATAAAATAGACAAAATCATTCTGATCATGGATAACTTCCCTTCATCCGATATTTCCATGATGATCTCATCTTGGAACATGCTCATATGGTGGACATTCTGGGCCACCTCTACAACAGACCTACTCAGGCTAGTACAGGGGCATATCAGCAACACCTGGCGATAATTATCGCTCAGCGCTCTTAGCGTGAGGATAATTATCGCCGGGTAACGTGGATTTTTATCGCTGAGATAGCGTGCTATTAGCAACGCTTATTTCCTCAGCGATAAAAATCCTCACGCTAACTGCCTAACGTGAGATTATCGCTGAAAACCCAGCGATAATCTCACGCAATGTGGCGTTAGCTTGCTGATAGGGACTCACAAACTTAGCCATGATATCCACCTTCCATAGGATATCATGGCTAAGTCAGTCCTGAAGCAGGCGTAAGGAAAGTAGTGATAACAGGGGTTATCGCTACTTTTCCTGCCGCTATGCTTCATAGCGTGGGGCTTGATGATAGGAGAAATGTCGCTTAGCGACATTTCTCCTGTCATGTTAGGTCAGGAACGCCCACTTTGCATCTCATTAGAGATGCAAAGCTGGGCGTTAGGAATCCCCACGCTATAGCAAGGTTTCACGCGTTAGCGTGGCCTTGCTAATTAGGCAATAAAATTATCGCCGCTTTTCGGACGAAAACGGCCGCAAAAGCGGCGATAATTTTTTATTGCCAGCTTTTTAAATATGCCCCCCAGTCTCTGGAAGAAACCTCCTCTAACGACAACTCCATGCCCTCATTTATCAATGAGGTATTATGTGGGAGAAACACACACATCTAGTAAACAAGTTGAATCTACTAGTCAGCAAAGCACCTTTCCTGGGGGCATATCAACAACAACCGGCGATAATTATCGCTAAGCGCACTTAGCGCTAGGATAATTATCGCCGGCTAGCGTTGATTTTTATCGCTGAGATAGCGTGCTATTAGCAACGCTTATCTCAATAGCGATAAAAATCCTCACGCTAAGTGGCTAACGTGAGATTATCGCTGGAAACCCAGCGATAATCTCACGTTAGCTTGTTGATAGGGACAGACAAATTTAGCCATGATATCCTCCTTCCATAGGATATCATGGCTAAGTCAGAAAAATACCAGACGTAAAAAAGCAGCGTTAACCGCGGTTAGCGCTGCTTTTTTTGTCTCTAACAGGGATAGCGATATTCTTGATAATAGGAGAAATGTCGCTTAGCGACATTTCTCCTATTATTTTACTCTGGAACGCCCCCTTTGCATCTCATTAGAGATGCAAGGGGAAGCGTAGAGTAAAAGGGTGCTAACATGCAAATTTGCATGTTAGCACCCTGTTGTTGATAGGGTGCTAGTTTTATCTCTGCTTTTTTGGCTTTCAAAGCCAAAAAAGCAGAGATAAAGCCCTTGTTGATATGCCCCTAAGGGGCATATCAGCAACAACTGGCGATAATTATCGCTAAGCGCACTTAGCGCTAGGATAATTATCGCCGGCTAGCGTTGATTTTTATCGCTGAGATAGCGTGCTATTAGCAACGCTTATCTCAATAGCGATAAAAATCCTCACGCTAAGTGGCTAACGTGAGATTATCGCTGGAAACCCAGCAATAATCTCACGTTAGCTTGTTTATAGGGACAGACAAACTTAGCCATGATATCCTCCTTCCATAGGATATCATGGCTAAGTCAGAAAAATACCAGACGTAAAAAAGCAGCGTTAACCGCGGTTAGAGCTGCTTTTTTTGTCTCTAACAGGGTTAGCGATATTCTTGATAATATGTAAATGTAGAGTAAAAGGGTGCTAACATGCAAATTTGCATGTTAACACCCTGTTGTTGATAGGGTGCTAGTTTTGTCTCTGCTTTTCTGGCTTTTAAAGCCAAAAAAGCAGAGATAAAGCCCTTGTTGATATGCCCCTCTGTGCCTTCAAGACTATAGAGATCCCACCTCTCAAGAAGCTCACCTAACAACCTATTAGCCAAATAAACTACCAACTATTCACACAGCTTCTGTTCCTGAAAAAAATCACAAGGCAGGCCATTGCAAACCAACAGCATAAGACCATTGCAAATCAATTCCATGACACACTCAAGTCTAACTGCCTCCTGCAGAGCTACAAGTCCAGCTTGAGGCTATGCTGCAGCTCTGATATATCACCCATTGAAGTCATCAATGACACTCTTCAGATCGGAACACTGGACAACCCTGTCGTCTTGTGCTGATGGACAGCTTTTAACACAGTCAACCACCATGATATACTTAATAACCTGAAGCAATGAATAGGCTTTGACAGAATCGTGCTAAAGTGGCTTATATCTTATCTGAAAAAAGCCTAGCAAATTCATGTAACTCACCCAGGTGACAAACATATTCCTGTAACTTGCAGCATTGTCCAAGGCTCCAGTTGATCACCATAAATCGTCAAATAAAATATCAAGGCTACCTAGCACCAGCTTTCCTTGCTTTGCAAAGTGAAGCCTCTCCTATTAGGGAAAGAATTCGGAATGAGGGGCATATTTATAAGAAAATAATCCAGCGGGGTGCCGCAAGTCATTTTGCTGTGCCTTGCAGCGTTAGTTGCGAAGCACAGGGATGCAACACATTTACAACAATATGTCGCATCGCTGTGCTTCCCCATGTGCTGGCACACAAACCGCTGCCGTGAGCCCATGCAGACACCCTTGTACCATGCTGCAAGGATGCCTGCATCGTGGAGAGATTGTTTTTGTGCAGAAAGAAAAACAATCAATTGAGGTGATTTCCTCTTCCAATGTGTGCTGTAGAATGCAGCACACATTGAAAGAGGAAAAAAAACTAGAAGAAATGAAAACATTTCTCCTCGTTGCACCTCGCTTCTCCACCCCTAGGGTGGCGTAGCATTCTGATGCATTTCCAGATTTACGATTCTTCCTAAATCTGGAAATGCATCAGTGGACATGAGTGTTGGGTGGGAACACCCACAGCAACACCCATGTCACGCCCCTAACACCCAAAGTGTTGCGTGTAAAGGGGCGATATTTACAAGCACACGTAAAGCCGCGCAGGGTGGTTTTACATGTGGTAGTAAATATCACGCATTTGCGTCGCCAGTGGGTCACCTTCGGCTCAGGGGGCTTGTAAATCTGCCCCTACGTGATTAAACCATAGTTCTGTTCCATGGAGACCACAGTACAAGAAACCCATCTGATGCCTTGCAGAGGGCACTCTATACGGTGGCTAGATTCATCAAGGATCCTCAGAAATTGGAAAGACCGATGGTCATAAATGTCTACGGACTGTCTCAGTCCCCTTAAATCATCTTCAAGACCTGCTGTACAGTGTACAAAGCAATCAACAATGGCACTCCATCATACCCGGCTTTGATGATTAAGACATCAGAAGAATATAAGCTGCAGGTTGGTGGCTCCTGCATAAGTTGTGATCCCAGGGTGAGTCTGCAATTAGTGGAGTTTGGGAGGAGAAGAAAAACCTCCTGTACCTCAGATATTTTGATAGGGGATTTGAATTATCTGCCTGACAAGACACATGTCTACCTAGAAGCTACCTCTCGCTCACACCCATCTATGGAGGTAACGCTTTTGTGGAGTTGAGAGCCCTCCATGGAGTGATGATGGAGGCAATTGAGGAAGAGGAGACTAATTGAGGAGAACAGCTCACCTGAGGCAGTCATGCTGTGCTTAGCGAGAGCGCCACAAGCAACATGCCACCATTAGTGGTTCACCAGATAGGGGCATATTTACAGCGGAAAGGAGAAGCGTGGCATTAAGCAAACATTGCTAATGCCACGCTTTTCCTTTCTGAAAATGCAGGGATGTGCCCTATTCACAAGAATGTGGTGCACCCCTCCATTTCCCCTAGCGCTGGTGCTGAGTTCAGCTGCCTAGCGCCAATGCACACACCTGCGTTGGGGGAAAGATTGTTTATGTGCAGGAAGGTCACCCTTCCTGCACATAAACAATCTTTAAATACCGTTTTGTAACACATAGAAGTTGCAAAACAGCATTATTAAAAATGATTGTTTATATGCGGGAAGGCGGACCCCCCTGCACGTAAACAATCATAGGCAATTTGCTGTTTCTATGTGTGCTGCACAAGGCAGCACACATGGAAACAGCAAAAGTTAGGAGAGATAAAGCATTTCTCCTTGTTTCGCCTGTGTCAGATCCCATCTAGGAACTTCGCTCAAATGCTACTAAACTGACATCGGGAGTGTTCTGAACTACACGTCCTATGAGGCAATGCGGATTGAGACGAGTATGCATCAACATGTATACCGGAACAATCTCCTATATTCTCCGGGGCATTACGGAAGTGCCGATTATTCTGCTCTTCTCCGGCGTTTTGGATCATGGTGAACCGGTCCGGTAAGGGTGTCTGTGACACCAAACCTTCCTTTGAATTCCCCGTTGCCTGTGCCTGTGAACCGTAGGTTATTTCTGGGCTAAGCAAGGTCCGCACTTCTTCGCTGCGTACCATCGGATATCCTCATTCTCTCTTCTGTTGGTAGATCTCTACAGAGGCTATGCAGGGGAGGGGAAGAAGTAAACAGAGGGGCATATCAACAACAACCGGCGATAATTATCGCTAAGCGCACTTAGCGCTAGGATAATTATCGCCGGCTAGCGTTGATTTTTATCGCTGAGATAGCGTGCTATTAGCAACGCTTATCTCAATAGCGATAAAAAATCCTCACGCTAAGTGGCTAACGTGAGATTATCGCTGGAAACCCAGCGATAATCTCACGTTAGCTTGTTGATAGGGACTCACAAACTTAGCCATGATATCCTCCTTCCATAGGATATCATGGCTCAGTCAGAAAAATACCAGACGTAAAAAAGCAGCGTTAACCGCGGTTAGCGCTGCTTTTTTTGTCTCTAACAGTGTTAGCGATATTCTTGATAATAGGAGAAATGTCGCTTAGCGACATTTCTCCTATTATTTTACTCTGGAACGCCCCCTTTGCATCTCATTAGAGATGCAAGGGGAAGCGTAGAGTAAAAGGGTGCTAACATGCAAATTTGCATGTTAGCACCCTGTTGTTGATAGGGTGCTAGTTTTATCTCTGCTTTTTTGGCTTTTAAAGCCAAAAAAGCAGAGATAAAGCCCTTGTTGATATGCCCCAGAGGGGCATATCAACAACAACCGGCGATAATTATTGCTCAGCGCTCTTAGCGTGAGGATAATTATCGCCGGCTAGCGTGAATTTTTATCGCTGAGATAGCGTGCTATTAGCAACGCTTATCTCAATAGCGATAAAAATCTACACGCTAACAGGCTAACGTGAGATTATCGCTGGAAACCCAGCGATAATCACACGTTACCTTGTTGATAGGGACAGGCAAACTTAGCCATGATATCCTCCTTCCATAGGATATCATGGCTAAGTCAGAAAATTAGCAGACGTAAAAAAGCAGCGTTAGCCGCGGTTAGCGCTGCTTTTTTTGTCTCTAACAGGGTTAGCGACATTCTTGATAATAGGAGAAATGTCGCTTAGCGACATTTCTCCTATTATTTTACTCTGGAACGCCCCGTTTGCATCTCATCAGAGATGCAAGGGGAAGCGTAGAGTAAAAGGGTGCTAACATGCAAATTTGCGTGTTAGCACCCTGTTGTTGATAGGGCGCTAATTTTATCTCTGCTTTTTTGGCTTTTAAAGCCAAAAAAGCAGAGATAAAGCCCTTGTTGATATGCCCCAGAGTTTGTTCCCTTGTTATTCCGTTGTTTTTCTCCGTTTCTCTCCGTTGGCGAGTCGGTGGTTCAGACTCATGCGGAGAGAAAAGACACTGGGATCACTATAGCCTATTGGTTATTGAAGGCTATCCCAAGGAAAGTTACTACGTTTGGGGCACATCAGCAAGGGCCGGCAATAATTATCGCTCAGCGCGCTTAGCGCCAGGATAAATATCGCCGGCTAGTGCAGAATTTTATCGCTGAGATAGCGTGCTATCAGCGATAAAATTCCAAGCGCAAGCTGCCAAATGTGCGATTATCGTTGGAAATCCAGCGATAATCGCACAACATTTGGCGATAGCTTGCTGATAGGGCAGGGCAGACTTAACCATGATATCCACCTTCCATTGGATATCATGGCTAAGTCAAACTAAAAGCAGGCGTAAGGAAAGTAGCGATAACCGCGGTTAGTGCTACTTTTCTTATCGCTATGCTTGTTAGCGTGCCCATTGATAATCGGTTAGCGACATTTCTCCGGTTATTTTGGGAAGGAACGCCCACTTTGCATCTCATTAGAGATGCAAAGCGGGGCGTTGTTGTGACGGGCGCTAAGTCAGCAAAACACGCGATAGTGTGTCTTTGCTGATAAGGCGATGAAATTATCTCCGCTTTTCGCCCGAAAATGGACGCAAAAGCGGCGATAATTTCATAGCGCCGCCTTGATGATATGCCCCTTTATTCGGAGTGAATTAACTCCATGGTTAAGGAAAATATGACACTGGTGTTGAGGGGCATTACGCTTCACTAGGATTCCTGTGAGAGACCAGCTTTTTGCTTTGTAACTTTGCCTGATCAACCCTGAACTAGGTATCATTGGACCGTTGATTCTCTACTTTTTCTTTCTTGCTGTTTATTGTGCCCATTAACAGGGGAACTGTGTGGAAATGCAAGCTGAATTGTTATCACCTTCCCTGCGAAGCTTCACATGACAAATAAGGGGTATGTAGATACAGTTCTAGAGTGTTTCATAGCTTTAGTTGTACATATCCCTACTTTACTAAATCCACAGTAAAGAGGCAACACCAACGTCACAAGACTATCTATGCAGTGTTTGATATTCCTTACAGGTATTATTATTGCACTATAGAATAGAGGGGAAGGATATTCACTGAGATTGTTAAGAACGTAGGGCCATATTATCAAGGAACGGCGATAACATTATCGCCGCTTTAGCAGCAGGAAACTGCCGCTAATCCAGTGATAATGGCCTTGATAATATGCCCTTCTAAATTCTCATAGAGACCCAGGTTTTTGCTCCCCAGGCCACTCCAGTTTGAACCCAGCCATATGCAAATCAGTCTTGACCCTGTGCCTCATGGGAACAGCCCGACCGACCTGCCAAGCCAGGTTCTCCTTGGACCGGAATCAAGCATCCTGGGACCTTTTTCAGAGGATCACCCCTCATCAGCCAGGCTAGCTTGAATCCAATGGCACAGTGAGCCCGGTGACCACGTCTGGGCATACCCGGCATACTTAGAGCAAGAAAGCCAATAACACACAGATTTATTTTTGAAAATTCTTTTTATTGGCATTTGTAATAAAACATTGCATACATTTTCACATTTGGAAATGCAGTAGGTATGAGCCCGTGAACGGGGGTGTACAGACGCTGCTTCTGAGGTCATTAGGACTCGCAGGCCTAGGGTGTTATGGTCCCCGCCTTATCTCCGAGATATAAACAGGCTACCAAAGCCTGTGCCTGGGCCCAGCCCACTAGTGTACACTGTGGTCGCCGCACCATACGGGGCCTACTATAGGTATCTATATCCCCTGTGTGAAGTATCACACTGGCCATTGAAGTGTAGACACCTGTTTACTATTAACGAACTGGGGGTATGTAAACTGGGGAGTGCACCATGTCTTGGAATATAAGCAGTGTGTATCTAGCGTCGGAGAGCAGTGTCATTGCCTGTCGTATTGTTAGGGTTTCGCAGGCGCGGAAGAAAGGGGGTCCATGGAGGGGGTGGAGGCGGGAGTATTGATAATTTTCTGGGCCTACTGAGGAAACAGTTACAGTCTGTAGTTAGGATCCGCCGGGTGCCCGGTACTCCTGCGTACCGCCCTGAGCGGGCTCCTGAGTCGCGGAGGCCCCCGGAAAGCCCACCATTCACTGGCCCACCGCCGGTATTGTTTCTTGTGCAAAGGAGTGCATTAGCATCGCCCAGGGCAGGGAGATCGGATGTTTGCGATGTCCCTGGGCTTCCCCCGTTCTAAGTAGTGTTTCCTCCGCCTTCCCCCACTTCTTAACTGCCCCCACCCATGCCACCAGGGGAGGTCCCTCCGGTGTCTTCCAGTGCATGGAAATGCATCGTTTGGCCAGGATAAGCCCCAGGAAAGCAAATCGCCTCTCTACCTTCTTATTCTTGTGCCACCCATGAATGCCCAAGGCACTGGCCTCCCATGTGTAGAGGTCTTGCAACCCTGTGACAGTACGAAGAGCGGTGTGTATCGCACTCCAGTAACTGTGAAGTGTCGGACACTCCCAAAGCATGTGTATGAAAGAGGCAGCCGGCTCTAAACACCTACGGCAAGCAAACGTTTTATCAGGAAAGTATTTCTGTAGTTTTTCAGGAGTAAGAAACGCCCTATGCAGGATGTGTAACTGTATATTCTTGAAGACGTAATTACGGGACACTTTTTTTGTATATTCAAGGGCCCTGGTCCATTCCCGGTCGTGTAGTGGCCTGCGAAAGTCATTTTCCCGATGTTCCCTGAGGGGTGCAAGTGTGGGTTGCCTCAGGGTCCGTACGGCCCTGTATATCCAAGTGACTAGGTGCTGCCCCGGCCCCATCTGCAAAATCGCGAGAATGACCGGGTGTATGGGGGGTTCCGTATCGATCACGCGCCACTGTTTGCGACAGTCTGTGAGGAGCTGTCTATGTCGTAGGAACTGTCCCCTGGGAAGCTCGAAATCGTCAACCAGCGCGTCAAATGTCTGTAGGCGCCCGTCACAAAATAACATCCCCACCTCTGTCACGGCGTGGTCTGTCCATGTTTGCAGCATGCTCTCCGTATAATGTGCTCGGCCCCTGGGGAGCCCTATCAGTGGCAGGAGCGGAGAGCACGGGGGCGCATCCCGGTCCATATGATGGATACGAGCCACGCAGGCGCGCGCCGTAGTGACTTGTAAGGGCCCATCCGGGATCGGCGCTGCACCTGGTAGTAACATGCGGTGAACAGTGGGGGTTGGAATACGCCCTGTTGTGGTGATCAGCTCTCCCGTGCCCGGTCTGCTGTCCAGCGTGACACCCATTGCAGCTGGGCGGCCAGGAAATACGCCTCAAATGACGGGGCTGCTAGCCCACCTTGGTCAAGGGGCAGCTGCAATTTTGCCAAAGCAATGCGTCGGCGACCAGTGCCCCAGATGAGGGACCCCAACAGAGTATCGAGCTCGCGAAAAAAGGATCGTGGGGGAACCACCGGGAGGTTAGAGAAGAGATACAACAGACACGGAACCAGGATCATTTTCGCGACCGCTATCTTCCCCGTGACCGCCAATGGTAAATCTTGCCAAAAGTGAATAGAAGAGCGAATGCCTCCCATCACTTTTCGGAAGTTCCCCTCATATATATCTTTCGGTGTGTGGTATAGTCGAACTCCCAAATAGCGTACCGCTTGGGGGCTCCAGGAAAGGTCCACATCCCCCATTCGTACTCGGCAAGGGGCCAAGGCCTGTGTTAGGGGGTAGACCGTGGATTTAGACCAATTGACCCTAAGGCCTGCCACCCCCACAAAGTCGTGTAAGATACGTGATATGGGAGTCAAGTCAGCTGTGACATCCCGGACATATATGAGTACATCATCAGCGTATAGTGATACTGAGTGGGTGGAATCTCCTATTGGGATGCCCCACTCCTCGCCCGCTTTGCGGAGCGCGGCTGCCAGCGGTTCCATTGCCATAGCGAAGAGCAAGGTGGAAAGTGGGCATCCTTGTCGGGTACCGCGACGGACTGGAAAGGAGTCCGAAACCATTGGCGCAGAATAGCCGAGTCTAGTATGAGCTTACAGTCTATGTCCTATGCCCATACGTTGCAGAACTTGAAAGAAGTTAGCCCACGAGAGAGTGTCGAACGCTTTCTCGAGGTCTAACACCAGACACGCCGCCCTTGGAAACCGCTGACGCACCTGGTCCTGTACATGAAAGAGCCGCCTGATATTATAAAAGGTGTGCCTCCCTGGGATGAACCCGTTCTGATCCGGATGGATTAACTGCGGAAGGATTGTAGTGTACCTGTCTGCCAGGACTTTCCCGTAAATTTTGTAATCTGTCGGCAATAGAGCTATGGGTCGGTATGATCCCAATTGGAGTGGGTCTCTATCCGGCTTAATAAGGGACACTATGACTGATTCGCACATAGATTGGGGCAGAGCCCCCCGTCTAGGGCGGCCCGGAATTGAGCCTCCAGTTGCGGGACTAATTGGGACGCGAAGGCGTGATAAAATTCTAGTGGGAGGCCATCCAGTCCAGGAGCCCTGCGGGTCGCCAGTGCCTTCATCGCGCGCCTAATCTCGGTCGCCTTGATAGGCCCGTCAAGATCTTGACGTGTGTCATGATCTATGCGGGATAACCCTATACGGTCCAGGAATTCAGAAATTATATCATCCGATGTCGAGGGGTGGGGGCTGGCATATAGTAATGCATAATGTTCTCGAAACGCCTCAAGAATTAGGTCTTGTGAATATACTAGAATGCCCTGAGCATTGTGGATGGCCGTAATGGGTGGAAGGCTCGAGTCTTGTTTAACCAGCCATGCCAATAGTGGTGGCCTTCCCCGTGAGCCCGCGCTGCATATGCCGTGAAATTAAACCGGCGCATACTGGCCAATGCCTCAGCGTACGCAGTCTCAGCGCTGGCTATTTGGGCCGGAACAGCTATAGCCGGATTGGTCTGTTTGGTAAGCTCGGCCAGCTTTTGCTCTGCTTTTTGGATATCACGCTCCAAAACTCGTCGGACCCCTTTGATGTGACGAATGCAGGCACCATGCATTACGACCTTGAATGCATTCCACTCCTGCGCCCGTGTGGTGGCCCTGCCTGTATTCTCCTGAAAGTAGTGGCCGATGTGATCCGCTAACGTTTGTTTAAATACTGGGTCGTCAAGACTATCCCTAGGGAGACGCCAGGTGGGGACCGGGGGATGCGGCGGGCGCCACCGAAGCGTTATCGTGTGTGCATCGTGGTCTGATATGGTTCTACCCAAATAATTAGTGTCTGTAACGATGGGGAGGATCGTGGGAGAACAAAGGAAACTGTCCAGGCGCACTCTAAGGTCGTGCGGTCTAGAGTGAAACGAATATAGTTTGGTGGTAGGGTTTCGGGTTCGCCAAGCATCTGCTAGAGACCATTGCTGTGCCAATGCTGCAAATCTCTTTGCCTGTGTCACTAGGGGGGATGCTGGGTGGGGTGGATGGGACCTATCTAGTGCTAAGCAAATAACACACAGATGATGGATGGAATACAGAGCAAATTAAACATTCACTCCCAGACGTGGGTCCCGTACTCTCCATGCCACTGGAGTCAAGCTATCCTGGCTGATGAGGGGTGAAACCCAGAAACCGGTCCTAGGATGCTTGTTTCCAGTCTAGGGAGGACATGGACTAGCAGTTTGGGCTTGACTGTTCCCATTGGGAGCCGGGTCAAGACTGATTTGCATATGACTGGGTTCAAACTGGAATGGCATGAGGAGCAAAAAAAAAGATGGATTTAGGCCCAGATCTCTGTACTGGGGTGAATGCATTGTGTCCATCAATTCTTCTTTTTGAATTTTTCACCCCGAGTGGGGTGGGTCCCGTGCTCTCCAGGCCACTGGAGTTAATCTATCTTGGGTGATGAGGTGTCAGACCAGGAAACCGGTTTCAGGGTGCTTGTTTCCAGTCCAGGGAGGACCTGGTCTGGAAGTTTGGACGGTTCCCACTGGGCCAAAGTTCAAGACTGTTTTGCATAAGGCTGGGTTCAAACTAGAATGGCATGGGGAGCAAACGATGATGGATTTAGGTCCAGATCTCTGCACCGGGGTGAATGCATGACATTGTTCTGCGTTCTGTCCATCAATTCTTCTTTTTGCATTTGTCGCCCAAGTGGGACGGGTATGCCCAGACGTGGGTCAAGTGCTCTCCATGCCACTGGAGTCAAGCATTCCTGGCTGATGAGGGGGTGAAACCCCATAACTGGTCCTGGGATGCTTGTTTCTAGTCCAGGGAGGACCTGGCCTGGCAGTTTGGGCTTGACTGTTCCCATTGGGAGCCGGGTCAAGACTGATTTGCATATGGCTGGGTTCAAACTGGAATGGCATGGGGAGCAAAAAACGATGATTGAGGCCAAGATCTCTGAATTGGGGTAAATGCATGACATTGTTGTGCATTCTGTCCATCAATTCTTCTTTTTGCCTTCTAAATAAGGAATCCTTTCACACTATGTATAGCGTGAAAGGGGAGGACAATGGGTGTTGCTGTAGGTGTTCCACTGCAACACCCATTGATTCTGACACTGCCCCCTATTTACAAGGGTGGTGTAAATAAGAGGTAGCACCAGAATTAAGACCAGGAAAAACCTGGGGGAATATCAGTAAGCGGCAGCGATAATTATCGCTGACCGCGTTTAGCGTGCATAATCCTAACGCCACCTATCGCCGGATTCTATCGCCCGATCAGCGCAATATTTACAACGCGCATTGCCGAGGTGATAGAAATCCCCGCAATAGCGGCGATAAGCGGCAATATCGCAGGATTACCTGCGATAAAAAACAGCGTTAGAAAAAACATTGCTGATAGGGAGATGTGGATTTAGCATAACAATCCACCTCCATGATAAATATGGCTAAATCGGAAAATTAGCAGGCATAAGAAACTGGCGATAAAGCCGGTTAGCGCTAGATTTTTTGTCGCTAAGCCGGTTAGCGATTCCCTTGATGATAGGGAGAACCTTTGTTAGCGATTATTTTCGCTGTATTTCACACGGGAACGCATACCTCGCATCTCATTAGGGAGGCGATAAGATAACGGGCTCTAAGGCATGGATTTGCGCGTAAGCATGTCCATGCTGATAGGGCGTTAAAATATTCGCCGCTTTTCGCCCGAAAACGGACACAAATGCGGCGATAATTTTAACGCCTGCCCTTGATGATATGCCCCTTGGTCTTACACTGGCGCAATGAGGAGAGTTGTTTCATTTCTCCTCGTTTTTGCTGTTTTCATGTGTGTTGCATTGTGCAGCACACATGAAACGCAGGCACCCTTGCACTATAGTGCAAGGGTGTCTCCGTGCAGGGGAAAAATTGTTTATGTACAGGAAGGTCCCCCTTCCTGCACATAAACAATCAGGGGCAGATTTACAAGCCCCTTGTGTCACTTTTGCGCCACCATTGAGTCACTTTTTATGATGTAGTGGCGGTGTAAACATTGCACCATGTTTCAGCCCATTTACAATGGGACCCATCTAGGGAGATGCATCACAATGTAAAGCACTGCGCCACATTATACTTGCCTCAGGTTTAATCTATGCAGGGTGGACGTTACCACGCAGGAAAGCCTCGTAGAAGTGACACAGTGAAATGTACAAGATTTCAGTGAGCCATGCCTAGGACGCCACTGCGTCAAAACCTTATGCCTGTTTGGAGCAGACGTTAGGAGTGACTCAGCACAATAAGTATAGGCCTCCCCATATTTATTTATTTGTTTATTAAAGAGTTTTATATAGCGCTAGCCAGACCCGAAGGTATCAGAGCGCTTCACAGCAAGGGTTAAAACACACAGTTTAGCAATCATACACACATTGATTCATGGCACTATTGATGGTCTTGGCGCACTGAGCAGCATTACAGGAAGGGAAGACACAGGGAATCAGTATTGAGCATATTGACTGGAGCCGAGCCTCCGATAGGGAGGGGGAAAGAGGAAGGGGGAAGGAGGGGATGAGGTCGAAGTCTTAGTGAGGCAGTGTCTCTGTCCTGGCTTAAGCGATTCGGCAGCGGCTATCCATTCGGTAGAGAACGGTCGAGGAAGAGGTCTTTGAGTTGCCTTTTGAATTGTGAAAAGGAGTGGGTAGTCCTGATATGGACTGGGATGGAGTTCCAGATTTTGGGGGCATTTCCAGAGAAGGATCAAGAAGTGTTCTTTGTGTTTTCGGATTTTTGGCGGGATGAGGAGTAGAGTGTTGGAACTTCTGAGGCTTCTTGTCTGACTGGCCTTCTTGAGTTTGGCGGCTAGGTAGGTAGGTTTCCCTGTGTGTAGGGCTTTGTGCGTGAGGCAAGCCGTTCTGAAATTGGAACGCATTTCAATTGGGAGCAATTTTAGCTCTGTGAGTGCCGGCAAGATATGATCAAACTTCTTTATTCCAGAGACCATTCTGGCTGCTGCGTTGAGAGTTGATCTGAGGGGGGCTAGGCGGGATTTAGATGTACCTGTGAGGGAGGCATTCCCGTAGTCTAGTCTGGACAGCACCAGGGATTGAGTAGCTTGTTTAAGGTCGTTAGGCGGGATGAAGGGTTTTTATTTTGTTGAGAAGCTTCAGGTTAAGGCACTCTTAGCGGTGTTCTTGATGTGTTTGGTCATGTCCAGTTTGGGGTCCAGTGTGATTCCGAGCGATTTTGCGGAATCCGCCAGGGTGAGATTGCCATTTAGAGCATCAATTGCTTTTATCCATTCTGCGATTTGGGGGTTCTCTTCTTTATTGAAGATGAGGAGGATTTCCGTTTTTTCTTTGTTGAGTTTCAGGTGGTTTAGTGAAAGCCAGTATTGGACTTCTCTTAAAGTGTTGTTGAGTCTATGAATGTCATCAACGGAGGAGGTTTCAAGGTATATCTGGGTGTCGTCCGCATAGAGGTGGAAGGGGATGTTCGACTTTTTGAGTATGGTGGTGAGGGGTTCCATGTAGATGTTGAAAAGTTGGGGTGACAGAACTGATCCTTGGGAATGCCTCTGCTGACGGGGTGAAGGTCTGATGAGAAGTTTCCAGGGGCATATCAGCAACAACCGGCGATAATTATCGCTAAGCGCAGTTAGCGCTAGGCTAATTATCGCCGGCTAGCGTGGATTTTTATCGCTGAGATAGCGTGCTATTAGCAACGCTTATCTCAAAAGCGATTAAAATCCTCACGCTAAGTGGCTAACGTGAGATTATCGCTGGAAACCCAGCGATAATCTCACGTTAGCTTGTTGATAGGGACAGACAAATTTAGCCATGATATCCTCCTTCCATAGGATATCATGGCTAAGTCAGAAAAATACCAGACGTAAAAAAGCAGCGTTAACCGCGGTTAGCGCTGCTTTTTTTGTCTCTAACAGGGTTAGCGATATTCTTGATAATAGGAGAAATGTCGCTTAGCGACATTTCTCCTATTATTTTACTCTGGAACGCCCCCTTTGCATCTCATTAGAGATGCAAAGCTGGGTGTTAGGAATTCCTACGCTAACGCAAGTATTCACGCGTTAGCGTGAGCTTGCTAATTAGGCGATAAAATTATCGCCGCTTTTCGGCCCGAAAACGGCCGCAAAAGCGGCGATAATTCTATCGCCTCACCTTGCTGATATGTCCCCATGTCTTTATTCTTTAGGAGCAATTCTGGAGAAAGGAGGAGAACCACTTTAGGACCACCTCTTCAGCCCCTACCCTATCTTGAAATACCTTGATGAGTAGGTTGTGGTCCACTGTGTCGAAGGCAGCCGACAAGTCCAGGAGTATGAGTAGGTAGCATTGGCCTGCATCGAGTGACTTGTGTAAATCATCGATGACATTGAGGATCTCTGTCTCTGTGCTGCAGCCTTTTCTGAAACCTGATTGGTGGATGTCTAAGAGGTTTGTGCTGTCTGTGTGTTGAGTCAGTTGGAGGAGAACACATCTTTCCAGGATTTTAGCTAGGAGAGGAAGATTGTAGACGGGTCTAAAGTTATTCTGGGGCATATCATCAAGCTGGCGATAAAAAATGATCGCCGCTTTAGCGTCCGTTTTCGGACGAAAAGCGGCGATAATTTTATCGCTTTATCAGCAAGGTCACGCTATCGCGTGATTCCTTGCTTTAGCTCCCTTTCCCGTAACGCCCACTTGCAACACTAACAAGATGCAAAGTGGGCGTTCCGTCCCAAAATAACTGGAGAAATGTCACTAACTGACATTTCTCCAATTATCAAGGGAATCGCTAACAGGCATAGCGATAAGAAAAGTAGCGCTAACCACAGTTAACGCTACTTTCCTTACGACTGCTTTCACCCTGACTTAGCCATTATATACAATGTAAGGTGGATATAATGGCTAAGCATGCCCTCCTTTATCAGCAAGCTTTCGCCAAAATGTGTGAGATTATCGCTGGATTTCCAGCGATAATCTCACTTTTGGCTGTTAGCGCGAGGAATTTTATCGCTTTTGAGATAAGCGTTGCTGATAGCACGCTATCTCAGCGATAAAATTCCACGATAGCTGGCGATAATTATCATAGCGCTAAGTGCGCTTAGCGATAACTATCGCCGGCCTTTGCTCATATGCCCCTTAGATCTTTAGGGGCAGACTTACAAGCCCCTTGCGTCATTTTTGCGCCACAGTTGCGTCACTTTTTGTGACGCAGCAGCAGCATAAAAATGCAGCCCATTTACAACGTGACGCATCTAGGGAGATGTGTCACGTTGTAAAGCCCTGCGTCACATTATACCTGCGTCAGGTATAATGTATGCAGGGTGGGGGTTCCAAAGTAAAAAAGCCTCATAGAAGGGAGGAAGTGAAATCTACAAGATTTCACTGCGCCACTTCTAGGCCGCCACTGCATCAAATTCTTACGCCTGCTTGAAGCAGGCGTAAGGAGTGACGCAGCACAATGAGGATAGGCATCTCCCTGCGTTGCTGGAGTTGCGTTGTGCTTGCGACACAACACCAGCAATGCGTGACGTTTGCGCCAACAGATGCGTCCGAATTTCAGACACATCTGTCAATCCTTGCACCCTGGTGCGCCGTATTGTAAATACGACACATCCATGGTGGGGCAAGGGTTTCGCACGCAGGCGCATGGAAACTGACTCGTCTCTGCTCTAATGCAGAGATGCGTCAGTTTCTTGTAAATCTGCCCCTCATTTTTTTTAAATGCAGTTTTGCAGCTTCTATGTGTGCTGCATTAAGCAGCACACCTAGAAGTTACAAAATGGCATTTAAAGTTTGTTTATGTGCAGGAAGGGGGGCCTTCCTGCACATAAACAATCTTCCCTCACAACAGACACCCTTGCACTATGGTGCAAGGGTGCCTATATTGGCGCTAGGCTACTAAGTGTAGCGCCAACACAAGGGGAAACGCAGGGCTGCACCATATTCTTGTAAATATGGTGCAGCCCTGCGTTTCTGAAGTGACGGAGAGAGGCATTAAGCCAGTAAGGCTAACGCCTCACTCTGCCACCTCCTTTGTAAATATGCCCCCTGTCTGAGGGGTAATTATGGAGGAGGCGAAGAATCTTGCCAACATTGCAGGGTTTCATGCTTCGGGTTGAGCAGCAGTTGCAGCTCTCCAGAAAGCACAAGGAGGCATCGTTAGGGGGATGAAGCGCACAACAAATTCCACAATAAAATAGAATGCATGATGTATGCATGCATGTTTGTTTCATATACGGTCGTTGGCAATCATCAGTTTATAAACAATTTTCTAACAAACTGAAGTACTTGTGTTTTGTTCTTAATAGTAACTAAAATGGAAGTCAATTATTAAAAAAGAACGGATTTCAGGAGCCTGGTTGTTAGTCTGCTCTCTGCTGGAATTTATACAGAGCTGGGATTATCTGCTTTTCTCAGCTGTATTAAAAGTTCAACAAGTTACCTCAAAAAACCTCCTCTAACAGTGAGCCTGGCAGCTGAGAGCTTCAGTTATACAAAGCTACTAAGGGACAGGAAGTCCTTTCATCATACTGCCAATAATTTGCAAAAGCTGCATCAAATGAGCACTGTGCACTTCAGTCGTGTGCTGGGCCGACGTGGCAACCTCCCACGCCTAATACAGAAACCACAACATTAGCCTGCAGTCGGATACCATGGCTGTCCTTTTCATTCAACACACTTTTCAAATAAATTTTTCAGTCGCTCCTTCAAGTTGTTAGAGTACTAGTTATCTGTTCTTTCCCTTTTGCACGAAAACAGGATTCCCTTAAGTCATGTGGCAGCAAAGAAACAAAAAAACATGAACTATGTTAATGAATGGTCGACATTAAAAATACAGAACAAAGCAACAGCTGGCAGAGTAGCAAACTGAAGATGGGAGGAGTACTTTCACAAGAATAAGACTTCTTAGAAAACACAAGCCATTCCTAACTAACAAGAAAGGGCCTCATTTATAAGGTTTTGCCGTATGGCAGCCTTTGCAGGCATTCCTGTTGTGCTGCCCTACGGCAGAAAAAAAAGGCAGGAATGCGCCATATCTATGAGATAATGCGCATTACCTCCTCGCCAGACCTCTCCGTCACAGGGGCAGATTTACAAGCCCCGTACACCACTTTTGCATCGCCGTTGCGTCACTCTTGTGATGCAGCGGTGGCGCAAAGCCAGCGCCATGCTCCAGGGTATTTACAACGTGACGCATCTAGGGAGATGCGTCACGTTGTAAAGCCCTGCGCCACATGAAACCTGCGTCAGGTTTCATGTGGGCGTTCCGGCGCAGGGGGGGGCGTTCCTCCACAGGTACGCCCCGGAAAAGTGGCTGAGTGAAATCTACAACATTTCACTCAGTCACTTTTCTGACCCCGCTGCATCAAAACCTTGCGCCTGTTTGTTGCAGGCGTAAGGAGTGATGCAGCACAGCTAGTATAGGGCGCTCCCGAGCACTGCTGGAGTTGCGTCACGCTTGCGACACAACTCCAGCACTGCGTCACCTTTACGACATCAGATGCGTCAAGCATCCGTCTATTCTTGTGCCATGGTGCGCTGCATTCATTCATGGTGGCGCAAGAGGTGTCTGCCGTGACGCAAAATAACTGGCACATCCCTGCTGATATGCAAGGATTCGCCAGTTATTGTAAATCTGCCCCACAGTCCTTACACACATGAGCGTTAGCTCCTCCCCGCAGACATCCCAAGCTGAAACACCCCTGCTCCCATCCCTACCCTCCAGGCCGTGCCCACATCCTGTGGCACATAAACTCTGACCTTACCTTCCAACATCCTGTTGTTTTTTTCTGCAGATCTGAAGTCTTGCTGGAACTCTCGTGTGTACTCGATAAGTGTGAACGGTTTGCTTCAGCTGACGTTTTTTGTTTGATTTAAGTCCCTTATGTAGCTGGACTGATGAGGGCTCTGCTCTGTGCAGGTACGGTATTGAGCGTGGTTATTGACACGCCCGGCACGTCTGGGGCATGGTGGTTTGGATTCCTTGTCCGCATCCGACTCCAATTTTGTTCACTAACTTCCTCTGGCTTCGGCTGTGAGGAACAATGCAGCTCAGGGATCAGAGGCTTGGCGTAGTTCCCTGCTGCAGCGGGACCACCAAGGGCCCCGATTCTGTGTTGTTTGCTGTGCTTCCGCCGGCACTCCTGGGGGGTGGTGGTGAATCGCCTCCTTTGCAGTAGAGGGGCACTCGGCGTGTTGCTTGTCGTGTATCAGAGGTATGGCGGGTGTCCCTGCTACAGCAGAAGTGTCGGGCCTCTGTCTGTTTGTTTCAGTTAGGCACAGTGTTGCCAGATTTTCAGACCCATCCCAAGCCCAAAGTCGCTCAATTATAAGCCCAAATTCAGCCCAACACAGACCAGTTTCAGCCCAAAGTAGGAAGTCTCAAATTATGCAGAAATAGTCATCAGAAACAATTTTAAGGACAAATATACATTCTATTCAATATACAGATGGTGTGAGGGAGTTAACTGGGCACCTGCCTTAATGCTACTCATTTTTAAGACCAGTCCTCACTGTGACTTTGTAACGTGAAACAGGCACTGCTCAGATTACAATAGTAGAAAACAATTTGTGTTCACTCTTCATAAAGCAGCATAGAGGGTTAATGTACATGACTGTGCAATAGTAAAAGGCTTACTAATTATGAACTGCAAGGAACAAAAGGATCTGTGTTCAAAACAGTAGCCCACTGACCTAGCTACATTTAAAAAAAAATCTGCCATCTGCATATTACATGATGTGCTTTGCAGGAGACACATTAACATTCTACTCTACTTTGATTCAGATCTGGGACTACACAAAGCAGAGATCTCTCCGACAAATACATTAACCTCCAGAGTTCTCACCAATTATTATTCACTGATATTTACTGGGCACCTCTGCAGATGTCTTAGCCCCATAAAATATTAGAATACGCACACTTTGCAACCAATTAAGCATAACAGATGTAGTACCATGCTTCTCCTTGTTGCCAATTTCTTTATGGCAGGGTTTTAAAAACAATTGTAGTGCTATTTGTTGAGCCCCACATTTTGCATTGGGATTGTGCCACTTTTGCAGCACAAGCCTAAAGCACAATTTGTTAAATCCCATAATGTGCTTAATGCACTCATGATATACCTACTAAAAACAAATGTGTGGGACCGTATCTGATGTTACTTTGCGTGATGTCACTTACTGTGATGCCACATATTGTGACATCATGGGCTATGATGGCACACGCCATGAGGTCACTTGCATACTGACTAACTAGGTTTCCTGACTAACTAGGTTATTCCCCCCACGTGCTTAAGCTGTAACTTTCAATGCCTTCTATTTTAGGAAGGAATAATTTTACCCAAAAACAAAACCTTTCAAAAAATTACGAACCATTAATTTCAATATAAAGAAAAATACAATTTACATATTTTCCCTTTAATGATTTGGCAAAATTAACACATGCGTCCCATGGAAAAAGGCACCAAAAACACAGGGAAGGCAGTTCCATGCTTTCACATCCACACATGCATTCCACAGGCCTGCCCCTCGCCTTCAGGTAACTTCACATGTGGGGGCATATTATCAAGGACCTATCACCGCTTTAGCTGCACTTTTTTGCCGCCCTATTAGCAAGCTACAGCTAACGGGCCTTAGCGCGAGTTTTTGGGCGATAGCGGCCTGTTTTTTTCTCTTAAAGCATGTTATCGATATTTATCGCTAATGACATGCAAAGTAGGCATTCCCATGCCAAAAGGCACACAAACACCACTACTCCATACTATCAAAGGGCTCCTTGCAATTCTGAAGAGCCAAAAAACTGGCTCTACCTGCAGTAAGAGCCAGTTACTTAAGACCAGAAAATAGCTGGTCTTAAAAATGGTTATAAAACTTGGGGACATATAATCAAGGACTGGCGATAACTAACGCTAACCTAGCTTAGCGCTAGTTTTTCTATCACCGTCTATCGCTTGTTTCTTCTGCCCTGTTATCGCCCTATAATCAACACGGCGCTAACAGGCATTAGCTTCCGTGAAAACTGCCGCTAACCACTGCGAGATGGCGATAGGAAAACCGGCGATAGCGGACGGGAACAAGTGATAAGCTCTTACCGATAAAAAATCGCACGCTAACCCTCAAGTGTGGACTTTGAAAAAATTGCCTCGCAGTCCACCTACCATAGAAAAGATGTACAATAACAGTTAAATGCAGATTGGAGCACCCAGGGCCAAGTGCAGCATACATCAACAACCCCCCTCAAGCCTCCCAACATCCAGGATTACCATGATGAGATCCTGGTTGTCCCGCTGGACTTGTACCTGTGACGTCTGCGCAGTACCCACTGTCTTCTTCGTCGCTGCCTCGGGGGTGGTACAGGGGGGGTGGCATTGGCAGTGGTTGTTTTGTTGCCTTCGTGAGACCCCAAAACTGCATGATCACCACCTCCATGGAGTCTGTGGCTCTTCTGATGGAGCTCTGGCCTAGTCTTTCCTATGTAGCTCCATTCATCACCAGTTTAAGTCATGTTTTTATTTGGTGTTAAAATCCTGGTGCTAACGGGGCTTAGCGCGACTTTTCTTGTTGCTTCGTGGGGTCCGGGACATCATTGGTAATAGTGAGATGTTGTGTTAGCGACTTTTTCCGTGAAGTTTTGAGAAGGAACGCCTACTTTGCATGTGTGAGAAGTTGGCCTGGTATATGATGTTCACTAGTTAAAGTGACCACCTTGTACCATGCCAAGCAACCCTTATGGTGTGGTTGTAAGTCAACCTTTTCGGACCAGCTGCCCTAGTGGTAGCGTAGGCTAAGCAGTCTTTCAGGCTAAACTCGTTTAGGCATGTAAAGCAAGCTGTTTTACCATATGTAACCCCCTTTTATACCAATGAAAGGACACCACACAGATATATATTCAAAATATATATGTATTTATTACTCAAAGTATCCCCTAGACTCTTTATGAGCACAGGAGCACAAATCGTTAAACAAGAAAGTATCACAATATACAGAAGTTGCACTTTATATGGATAGGCCCTGGTGGCCGCTCAAACCATATACTAAAATAGTGGTATAAGTACCACGAACAGGAAAGGGAAAAGAATCTAGAATCGCTGGGCCTACAAGGAGCTAACTTTAGTTAGTGACCAGGAGGTCCACGGGTCGCGTGTGCAGTGAGGAAAGTTACACGCGGGCTCCCATAGGTTTTCAATGGGTGCGTAAAAGTTCAAAAGTTACTGCTAG
Source organism: Triturus cristatus (assembly GCF_964204655.1). NCBI lineage: Eukaryota > Metazoa > Chordata > Amphibia > Caudata > Salamandridae > Triturus > Triturus cristatus. Next base: position 364,922,886 of record NC_140581.1, on the reverse strand, counting down.
AAGGGTCTTCTGGTTGGACTACGAAATCAAGACTTCAAACCTAGACATTAGAGATGTTACTCTACACTTGTGCACCGGAGTGCCAGCTTTACCTCACCCACAGGAAGCGGGTGCATAGGGCTCGAAGTGCGTCGGGTTTCATCTATCTGTTCAATGGAGCCTGACGACAAAGATGCTGCAGGCGGTCGGTCCAGAAGAGATGCGGTGGATCCAAGGATGGATCAGAGTTGTAGAAGACCTGTAAGCAGAGGGGACAGTGTTCACAGTCACTAGCCAGTGACCGGCGTGGCACCAGGTTGGTACCAGGCGATGTCGGGTGCAAACAGGTGAAGAGGTGTAGCTTGTCTCTGCAGCCACGTGCTCCCTGAGGGTCGACGACGTCCAGGAGTCGGTTCTCAAGCTGTCCCACGCAGGCTCTCGCTGTCGGCAGTGTCAGCGACTCAGAAGAAGCAAACAAGCCTTGGCAAAAGCAGGAGTCGCAGGAATCAAAGAAAGCTGTTAGCTCTGACCAGCAAGGTCAGAGGGGCTGCTCCTTTGGAGGGAAGCAGGGGCCAGTCTGGAGCAACCAGACCAGCATCGTAGTTTTCAAAAAGGTTCGCCAAGATGGCCACTAGCCAACGGGCCAGGGACCGGGTAGGAGTGCAGAGGGGCCCCACGCAGATCGTGGAGATGCTGGAGGGATCACCTTTGGTGCAGATGCTGCTCGGATGTTGGGCTTCTCAGGACCCAAAGCACAACTTGGAGGGAGCCTCTGTTGTTGCGCTTGCAGCTTGTCGAGTGTCTTCCAAGATGGCTGGCTCCACGTGTCTCGGTGCCTCCACGGGTTCCTTCTTTGCAGGGACTGTGGATCGGGCTGTGAGAGGTCTGGAGGTCCAGTTCTTGTCGGTCTCTGGGCTCGGGCTCCGGCAGGAGGCGGCGGCAAAGCAGACGTCGATTCGCTGGTTGGTGCTTGCGTTAGCAAGATGGTCACTCCCTGACCATAGGGGAGAATTCCTTCAGTCTTCTGTGCAGCAGAACGTCGAAGTTCCCGTCTTCTTCTTAGTGTTAAGTTGATTCCAGGATGTCTGAAGTCTTAGGACACAGCTCCTACCTTTAAGCGGATTCTAGGGGCCGGACTACCTGCTAGGTCCCTCCCTAAGGGTGGGACCAGGAAGGGGGGTGGTTACACCCCCAATCCTTTGTCCAGCTCGCCCCAGGTCTGGGGCTGGTGTGCCCCAGGACCGGTTTGAACTGGCATATGCACCGAGGCTCCTTGTGAGCCTCAGGCATGTCTGATTCTATTCAAGCCCTACCTGACCAATACACAAAATCCTGTCTGGGGTGGTGCTCGCACCTCCCCTGGCAGGAAACCCTTTGTCCACGTCTCCCAAGCTGGAAGGACTCCCAGCAGCAGGAGGGCAGACTTGTGTCTGTGGTGGCAGCGTCCATTTTGTGGAGCTGAGGCTATGTCTGATTTTACCCGGGTTTCAGGTTCTGTACATGTTGTGTCCCTCTAGAAGGGTGGAATGCTAACCCCGTCGCCAGAACTGGCGAGGGGTTAGTATTCCAATTCGTATGACACCTTACTCGACATGTTTTGATAAAGCCAAACCAAAGATAGCATTTAACCGCGAGGTTCATAATGCACTTAAGAGTATATGGTATGGCGATATCTGGAAACGGTAGAAGGAAGTTGTTCCGATCACTGCAGACAGGCTCAGCTCATGCCAGAGCACCATCTCACATGAAACCAAGCACTCTGCCTTCAGGATTGTTAAGGCCTGCCATAGGAGTGACTTATAGGTTAACATGTGCCCCATTTGGGTTAGGGGCAGGTATACTACACCTAAGTAAGAGGTGGATACACCAACTTACCCCAGCTGAGTGATCAGCCAGTTGTGTCAAATTGCTAGGCCAGGCCAGGGGTGGCACAATACATGCTTCAGCCCCTGGTAGGCCTTAGATACACCAATGCCCTGGGTACCTAGTGTACACTGGTACAGGGGCTCACAGGGTGATCCAGTTCCAATTGGTTATGCACCTGAAGTGCATAGTGTCAATTTAGTAGAGAGAACAGCAGGCTGAGGGTCTGATTAGCAGGCCCACAGCCTCAATATGTCAAAAACCAGTGAAGCAAAAAGCAAAAATTTGGCGTGACCATAGGATAGCAGACACTACTCTCCTACAGCATGTCATTAGCAATAAGTATCGCTGGCAAGCAAGGCGATAAAAAATCCGGCTGCTATTGCCGGAAAGCTGTCGCTAACGCCTGTTAGCGCCAGCTTGATAATAGCGCGATAACTTGCTTGATAATATGCCCCTTGGGCCCATATCTCAGCAGGTTTTGGGGCTGATGAGCGCTGCAAGCAATGTTGCAGCGCTGCCCTGCCCAAAAGTACAGTGCAGGAATGCACACAATTAATAAGATAGTGTGCATTCCTGTGCCACAGTCATGAAAAGTGTTGCAGCGCTCCGACAAGACAGCGTTGCAGCACTTTTCACTACGCCCTTCTTGCGATAGCATGGATGTGCTGTAAACACTGGACAGCGCTCCATGGCGCAAGTAATGAAAGATACGTATCTGCCTGCGCTAAAGTCACGCATTGCTGCAGTCGTGTCACAACCATGACGCAACTCCAGCAATGCATGGGGCCAGCCTATCCCTGTGGCACTGCCTCACCCTCATGCCTGCCATCAGGCAGGCGAAAGGTACTGACGCAGAGCTGTTCATAAGGGGTGCCCGAATGTTGGCACTGTTGGAGATCCATTGGTGGTGGTTGCGCGCTGCGGTCTCATCGTTTGGAAGCATTGGTGGAGTGTTGGTGCGGAGGGAGTTGACGAGATGTTCTTTGCTGACTTTGATCCAGCTGTGAGGGGGTGCGACGATGGTGTGGCATCCGGTGGGCAAGGTGAAGACGTGATATTACCAATGATGGTCGGTCCAGGAGAGTCCGGTGTTGTGGCTGTAGCTGAAGTACCCGCTAGCGGAGGTGACGTGCTCGATCGTGTGTCCTGCTATGTGGCCTGTTGAGGTGACTTGCTGCTTGCGTCTGATGTCGGTGACCCTCCCCAGGAAGGGGTGGTGCTCTGGTCACTGGGGTTGTCCAGGTGGAACTTAAGTTCACCGAGTTGGATGTCGTCGGTGGATGGGAGCTCCTGGGGTGCAATGAGGTCTACAATGGTATTGGGGGGCCTCCACATGTGGGTGCCGTAGAGGATCTTCTTGGGCTTGGTCCGGATATTGGAGTTGACGTGGTCCATGGTCACCCTTGGCACATTAGAGTGCTTTGACAGTCAGAGTGTGCCTCTGTAGGTGACGGCAATGCCTCCTCCTTGACGGTTGGGGTACTCCTTGCGGGTGATACTGCAGCCGTCAGTGATAGCGAAGGAGATGTCCGGCATGGAACAGAGGTTGGTCCTGGCAGGCGAGGTGGCATCCAGGGTTGATTGCGAGGAGGGCGCTGGCGTCGTAGCGGTGGAGTGTCCAAGAGGAATGCTCCTTGGTGCTGACGAGGTCCAGGGGCAGACGGACGCAATTGGCGTAGCCTATGGGTTGCCTTTGGCACGGGAGAAGACCATTACAACGCAGGCAGTACATTGTTAACAACGCAACTCCGACAATAGGGGTGCCTTAACATCGCATTTGATCACAACGCATTGTGAGGTCAGTAATGGGGAAATTTAAAGTTTCTCAGGTGTGTAAGGGTTTTGGGGTAAAATATGAAAAATGGGGTGTTTGTTGGGGTAAAATATAAAACATTGTGTGTTTCCTGGGGTAAAATATGAAAAGTGGGGTGTTTGGTGGGGTAAAATATGAAAAATGGGGTGTTTTGGGGGGTACAATATGAAAAATGGGGTGTTTGTCGGGGTAAAATATGAAAAATGGGGTGTGCATTTGTCTCAAATGTGATTTTTGTGTCTGTATTGGGGGTTCAAAAAAGGAATTCCAGGGTTCACAGTTGGGTTTGCGGTGCAAAGGTTAGTTTTGGGTTGCACTCACTGAAGTGGGAACAGTGATCTTTTTGTCTCTGCTATGCAACACCCACTCTACTGTTGCAATGTGCCTAGTGTTAGTATGCATTGGAATGGAATGCGAGGTGATGGCATGCGTCGCAACTACGTATGTGCCTTTGGCACACGAGTGGTATGACCGCTGTGCATGGGCACACAGTGGCCACCATTGAGAAGTGCGGGGTGTGCTGGACAGCTGTGAGGTGGTAAACGCCGGAAATAACACTAGATGGTGCGTAGACGTGGGGATGTGTGTGTGAGCGTGTGTTGTTCAAAATTTATTGAGGGAGGTCTTACCTCGAAGCTGTGTCCTGTGTCTTTGTAGCTCCTGCTCTCCTGCAGCTGATTCCTGGAAAAGGAAGTAGGCAGCCAGGCTCCCTCCCCTGAGTCAATCACAAAGCTGCGATGTAGCGGTGGGATTGGTAATCGGCAATGGGACAAGTCATGCAGCCAGGGGCCGGAGGGGTGGCCATGTTCTCCATGCAGACTGTAATGCAGCCTGTATTGCGAACAGGGAAGTGTGCATGACTGCTTTGGACGGCCTGAGCGGGCCGACCAAACAGTCATTGCGCACTTGAGTGGGCATTTCAATCAGCCCATGCCCTGCTCTGTGTTTGGAGCCGTCCTACCCACCCTCCCACCCCCTTAGGATACATAGCATGATTACATCATTTAGTTATCCCTTGTTTTTTTTTTTTGTTGAAAATTTTGATTGTGCAGAAAGAAGGGTACAAGCACGGGCCTACAACCGCCTGGGCCGGCCGCTAGTAAATAAAAAGTTCAAACAGTGCAAACACAATGACTGGCCCACCGGGGCTCCGCACCATACAGAAGCTCAGACTGCACATAAAGGAAAATCAGGATACACCCTTTTAACATAAATAACAACTTAAAACAAAAAGCGAGGCAAGAAGATATGAGATGGGCGTCGGACCACAGCAGGGGCACTTCCATACCCGACCACCCGATGGCAGTCAAGAATAAGGGGAACTAAGAGGTAGGGGGGGGGGGAGAAACGGGAATACCAAATCTATACTCAGATGTGCCAGATAAGTAAGGAACCATCCAGGTTCAGGGGGACAAGGCTACCTCAGACGTTTCCACCAGGGGGGGAGCACAAATACTTCCACGATACACATTCCACTGCCCCCAAATTCTACTCCAAGCCCCGGGTTTACCACGAGCCACATACACAGTCTTTTCCCTGAACATGCACCAGTCCATGTTCTCCTTCCAGACAGACACGGTGGGGGGCCGCTGCGAACCCCAAAGCTGCGCTATGTCCCTCTTTGCTATCATGTTCCCCAGGGCCGCCCACCGAGTCTAGGCCGCGTTATAGTCATTGGGCTCCCACACATTCAGGACACAGCGACGCACCTCCGGCAACAGCGTGACCCCGGTGACTCGCCTCATAACCTCATGCACCTGACGCCAGTATTCCACCACCTCGCGGCACTCCCACAGGATGTGGAGAAAGGTGGCACTGAGCCCACAGCCACGCTTACAGAGCCCGTCCTCAGAAAACCCCATCGAGACCAATCGGGGACCCGTCACGTAAACGCGATGGAGAATCTTAAGCTGGACCAAACGGAGACGGGCCGGGATGGCAACCTCCTTAGGAGATGACAGCGCGGACTGCCAGTCCTCGTCGTCCAACTCAACCCCATCCCCCGTCCATGCCTCCCGTAGACGCACCAAGAGGTCAGCCCGATTATTGATCAATTTTTTATAGATCAAAGAGATAGTACTATCGGGAACGTGACCGTCGAGTATGCGGTCCTCAAGGGGCGAAGAAACAGGGACCATGGTCCCTTCCCCAAAAACCGAGAGCAGGGCATGCCGAACCTGAGCGTAGCGGAAAAACTCCCTCTCACTAAGCTCATATTCGCTCCGGAGCGCAGCGAAGGTCTTGACCGCGCCCTTAACCCACAGATCCCCCACTCTGCTAATGCCGATCGTGTCCCAGTGCTCAAAGCCTTTCGTCGTCCAGAGGCTCCCCAGACGGTCTGAGGCGAACAAGGGAGTAGCACACGTTAAACGCTCACTCCAGCCCATCGCTACATTCGCCGCCTTCCACACCCGTACCGCAATCCTAGTAGGGCCCGTGAGGCTCCTACCAGCCGATCGGGAGTAAAGCGCTCTGTTATAATTACCGCCGGGAAGCAGGAATTTATCCATCTCATACGCCGGGTTCAGACCAGGAGCATACGTGGCATGGTTAATTGCCGACAGTTGGGAGGCCCAATAGTACCGTCTGATGTCAGGAAGCGCGATGCCCCCGTCATACCAGGGGAGAGTAAGCTTTGCCAGAGCGATACGCGCCCGCCCGTCCCAAACCAGTCTCCTCTGCAGACTCTCCACCTCCCGAAAGTATGCCACCGGAATGACATCAAAGAAGTTCTGAAGTGCGTAAAGAAATCTGGGAAGGGACATCATTTTAAACAGGGCCGCGCGACCAAGCGGAGACAGGGGCAACTTACACCACCGAGCCGTATCCACCCTCAAACGTCGGAGTGGAGACAGGAGGTTCTGCTCATAGCGGACCGCCGGGTCCAACGAAACATATACCCCCCAGGTACTTAAAGCCGGATGAAGACGTTTGGATAGGAAGTAGAGGCGGCAAAAGGGGAGGGCCACCAGAGATAGGGTACACGCAAGATTTGGACCAGTTAATTATCAGACCCGAGTTTCTCCCAAAGGAAGTAAGGACATCAAAGAGAACATTAAGCGACTGTCGCGGCGAGGTGAGGTACAAAAGAATATCATCCGAGTACAGCGAGACCCGATCCTCGAAGCCCGGGGCCCACCGGATCCCTCTGATCGAGGGCTCCCAGCGGAGCCAGGCGGCGAGCGGTTCCAAGGCAAGAGCAAAAAGCAGAGGGGACAACGGGCACCCCTGCCTAGTGCCCCTCCCGAGAGCAAAAGGCTGAGAAGCCCGCCCATTGACAACCACCTGAGCCATTGGTCCGGCGTAGAGAAGCTTCACCCAGCTAATAAATCCCTCCCCAAAGCCAAACTTCTCCAAGACAGCCCAGAGGAATGGCCACTCAATGGTATCAAAGGCCATCGTGGCGTCTAAGGAAACCAATACGGCTGGTTCAGAAAAGTACTCCGCCCTAGCTAGGACGCCGTGCAGACGCCGCAGATTAAGAGCAGTATTACGGTGGGGGATGAAGCCGCATTGATCCGGATGAATCAGATCACAGATAACGCTCAGCAAGCGGTTGGCAAGGACTTTAGCAAGGATTTTGGGTTCTGCGTTTAAGAGGGAGATAGGCCTATACGAAGCACAGCGGTCACGTGGTTTACCCTCCTTGGGAATCACGACTATAGTCGCCAGACGCTGGTCGGCGGGAAGGGAACCCCTCTCGATCGACTCCTGAAACATACGACGAAGGAAAGGCGCGATTTTATCCGGGCGTAGTTTATATAGTTCGATCGGCAGGCCATTGGGGCCCATGGCTTTGCCCGAGCGAAGGGAGCTAATCGCAGTAGCAATCTCATCAACGGACAAGGGGGCATCCAACTGCTCACGGTCCTCGACGGATATGCCGGGCAGGGCAATGTCCCGTAATAGAAGACGAGAGTCGTCTTCATCTCTATCAGACACCGGGGAATACACCGCCCGGAGGTGGTCAGCAAAACATTCCACAATCTCGCCAGGCTCAGTCACACACACTCCATCCGCAACCCGGAGCTCTGGGACCACACGATTCACTCTCTCCTTCCTATCCAGCCAAGCAATCAATTTACCAGCCTTGTCCCGGGCATCATACAACCTGCCCTGCTGCTCCCTATACATGGTCTTGGCAGCGTCAGTGACAAGGGACTTGTACTCGAACTGCTTCAGGCTGAGGGCATGTAGCCCATCCGGGGTGACACCCGTCTCCAAGGCCGCCTCCAACCCCAAGATGTCGGTCTCCAGCTTCACCACCGCCTCCATCTTAACCTTCTTAGCCGCCACTATCTGGGATAGGGCCTGCCCACGGAGTACTGCCTTAAAAGCTTCCCACAGGGACACTGCGGACAACACCGACCCATCATTCTCATGGAAGTATTGGTCAATCGACTTGACCAGGCTATCACGGATCGTGGGGTTCCGCAGGTACCAAGGGTTAATAGGAGCGATCCGCCCAGCAGACCGCGTCACAGTGTCAAAAAGCAACCACAGTGGGGAATGATCAGAAATACCCCGGGCCAGGTGCTTAACCTCTCGAATCCGGGCAGTCTGGGCCGCGGGCATAAGAAAGTAATCCAATCTGGAGAGACTCCCATGTGCCCCAGAGTGAAAGGTGTACTGACACTGTGTAGGATGCATTAACCTCCAACAATCTACCAGACCGAAGGTCTCCAAGAATCCGCGAAGCCACGCCTGGGCAGCAGGGAGGGCCCTGGGCGGGTGGCGATCCCGGTCGCCCGAGACTACCGAATTGAAATCCCCACCCATAAGCAGAAGACTATCAGGAAGCTCAAGCAGCATTCGACCCAAGTCTGAAAAGGTGGAGTTCTGGAGGCCCGGGGGAACATAGACAGAGACCAAGGAAAGGGATTGCCCCTCCCACCGCCCAGTCAAAGCCACATAGCGCCCTCTATCGTCCGGGACTACCCTGGTGATCTCCAGCGGAAGTGAAGAACGCAGGAGAATGCCTACCCCTCTAGAGCCAGTGGTGAAACCAGAATGGGCAACGAGTCGGTAACCTCCCCTGTTCATGGCATGACAAACGTTACCCACCAGATGCGTCTCCTGTAAAAACACCACATCAGGAGACATACGTCGCAAATACTGCAGCACAACACCCCGTTTGATACGATCCCCCAATCCATTGACGTTCCATGACATCAACCTCAACCCGTCCCCCCCCATCCCCTCCAATAGATCAAGGGTCCCTCAGCAGATAGCGCAACGCCCAAAACTGGAACAGAACAAAGACCTCGCATTAAAAACAAAACACACAAATCAAAACCCCCCAACCCCCCCCCACTTCCAACTCCCCCCACCCTGCACCCCTGCGACCCAAAAAACCACCCCAACTTGCAGTGTGCCTGTCGCCCCATAAACCCCATTCTACGGAAAGACCCCGGAGGAGGAGAGGGACCCGTCCCCGACCGCCCCCCACATAGATCATAATGAAACAAAATGCAAAAAAGAAGTTGAACCCAGCCGAACAGTACAAAATGGCAAAGTCAAGGACCAAAGTCACTCCGAGGGAGGCCCGCCACCCTCGGTACCAGCAAAAGGCTCAGGCCGGTCCCCGCGGCCCGGCAGCGAGTCAAGCCAGTCACTCACAGTCGCGGGAGAGTCAAAAAAGGTAGTCCGATCGTCGTGTTCCACTCGGAGCCTAGCAGGAAAAAGCATGGAGTACTTGAGACCCAGGTCGCGGAGGCGACGCTTCACCCCCTGGAAGCCCATCCTCTGTTTCTGGACAAGTTGGGTGAAGTCCGGGAAAAAGTTAATAGACGCATTCTCATGGCGGACCGGGCCATGGGCCCGCGAGGCCTGCAAAATCACATCTCGGTCTCTATAGTAGAAAAGTTTGGCAACAATAGGCCTCGGGGGGGCCCCCGGCCGCGGCCGACCGCCCGGAACTCGATGGGCCTGCTCCACGGCAAAGAACTTACTCAGGCCAGCGGGGGCAAGCTGATTGAGGATGAGCTCCTCCACCATGAGATCCACCGGGTGGTTGTCGGAGGTCTCCGGGACGCCTATGACGCGAATGTTATTGCGGCGGGCTCGTCCCTCAAAGTCCTCCAGCCGCCGGGCCATCAGATCGTTGGCCGACTTGAGGTCGCCGAGAGTGGCCCGCTGGTCCGACACATCCGCAACCAGGGTGGACGTCCGCACATCAAGCGATTGAACCCTCTCGTTGGTCTTAGAGAGATCCGCCCGAATCAGTGCGACATCAATAGCCACCGTGTCGATTTTACGGGCCAAGGCCTCATATTGCGTAGCAATGGTCTCCTTGATACCGTTAATGGCGCCCATAATGTCCTGCAGGGACAGATCCGAAGAGCCGGACGGGCCACCACCAGCGTCGTCCGGGGGGGCACCGGCCGCTCCAGGGGACCCTCTTCCTTGAGTATAGCGGTCCATGTTGTTCGTCTGGACCGGTCCCCCGCGGAGGGATGTCTTAGTCTTACGCCCCTCGGGGCCCCCCCTGCCACCCATGAGAACCACGCTCACCAACGGGGACCACCGGCCGAGCATCAAGGGGGCACCGGCAACTCAGTCAGGAGCCGCACCAGAGACCGTGATGAGGCCGGGCGAGAAAACCAAAGTCAACGGGCACACTGGTGGCAGGCGGAGACAAGGGCATCCAGCAGAGATAAACACCCAGCCGCTCCAAGCAGTTACGATTTCCAGCCCCTCAGGGATCCAAAAGTGAAACCGAAAGTAATGGAGCGGCCACTGGCACAGATCCGCTGCCGCTGTTGTTCAATTACGCCCCGGCTCCACAGTTCACCCTCGCACCGGGCACAGCCATCGATTGGGCCTCGAAAGTTCAAACCACCTTAGATCAGGATTCCCAGGTCCGATTCGATTTCTGAAAGAAGGTCAACGTTCAGCCAGAATTCGCCTTCCAGATTCCATCAGCCAAGTCAGGATAAAGTCAGGATAAATTCCGAGGAGCAGCGAGGGTCCGGGGAGCCCTGTGCTCACGCGACCATCTTGGATGCGCGCTAGGCTCCTCCTCCCTTATCCCTTGTTTTTAACTTGTGAACTGTTTTTTGGATTCTTGGAGCCCGCACTTCCCGCTTCATGCTGATGGTGCCCCTGTGGCCCCACACCCCTGTCCTCGCTCATTGCCGCCTCCCAGCTGATCATTCCTTCCCTCTCCTAAATGGCAGACGCTGTGTGGTTGCACAGCGGACGTGCGCCGCTGGCGTGCCAAAGGCGCGACTAATTCAAGCTCGTCTGCGTCCTTTCGTGACCTGACCACAACCAGTGCCAGGAACCCTGGATCTCGAGCCAGCCACTGCTACAGCTCAGCCACCCTCCACGCACTCAACCACGGAAAACTCAGAGACTGAGAACAGGCCTCGCCAAACACGACCAATGGCCAGTTCTCCTGCCTACACTACCACCAGACCTTAGCCACCACCTCGGCCTCCAACACATCCGACGCCGGCATCGCAGCCAGAGAACTCCACACATGGATCTCCAACTGCGCATACAAGCTCGCCTCGCTATGCAAGTCTGCCAAACAGTGCCCCAGGAAAGCCGCCTGGTTCACCACCGATCTCCAAGAAGCAAGACGCACCTGTAGATGCCTGGAGAAGAACTGGAGAAACACCAAGACACCCGAAATCTACACCACCTACAAGGACGCCATGACGGACTACCACAACCAAATCCTCAACTCCACCAACTAAAAGCAACTCTTCAAGGTCATTCATGAATTCACCAACCCAAGCAGCAAAGCCACGGACATTGCCCTGTCCCAAGACCTCTGCGATAAGCGTGGAACCTACTTCCACCTCAAGATCAAAAAAACTCTACAACAACTTCTCCGACCATCCACCAGATGCCACAGCCAGCCCCCCGCACCCTCTGACACACCAGCCAGCCCACCATCTCCACCTGGACGCCGGTCACAACCGAATACACCACCTAGACCATGAAAGGCATCCACTCAGGGGCCCCCACCGACCCCTGCCCTCCTCACATCTACCACAGCACCAAGATTGCTCTACTCACCGCCACAGATGACATCTGCACCCTTCTGGACCAAGGCCACTCTGCAGCCCTCATCCTACTCAACCTTTCAGCGGCCTTCAACACTGTCTCCCACTGCACACTAGTCACCAGACTACACAACGCCGGCATACAAGGAACAGCCCTAGACTGGATCCGATCATTCCTCGCCGGAAGAAGCAAAAGGATCAGACTGCCACCCTTCCTCTCCGATCCCACGTAAATCACCTGCGGAGTCCCACAGGGGTCATCTCTGAGTCCGACCCTCTTCAACATCTACATGGCCCCCTCGCCACCATCGTTCGACAACACGGCCTCAACATCATATCCTACGCTGATGACACCCAGCTCATCCTCTCCCTCACCAAAGACCCCACCACCGCCAGACTCAACTTCCAGAAAGGAATGCATGACGTCGAAGTCTGAATGACCAACAGCTGCCTGTAGCTCAACGCCGAGAAGACAGTTGTCCTCGTCCTTGGAACCACCCCTTCAACAACTGGTGTCCGCTGCCCTCAGAAGCCCACCTACCCCCTCGGACCAAGGCAAAAACCTCGCTATTGTACTCAACTCATCCCTCACCATGAACTGACAGGTCTATACCGTCACCTCAAGCTGCTTCAACACTCTCCGCATCCTTCAAATGTAGCCCCCCGGAGTCAAGGAAGACAGTCACCCATGCACTCATCACCAGCAGACTGGGCTAATAAAACGCATACTACACCGGCATTTACAAGTCCCTACTCCGCAAACTCCAGAAATTACAGAACACCACCGCCAGACTCATCCTCAGCATCCCCCGGCACAAACACATCAGCCAACACCTACGTAGACTCAACTGGCTCCCCATGGAGAAAAGAGTCACTTTCAAAATCCTCACTCATGCCGACAAAGGCCAGAACAACAATGGACCTAAATAACTCAACAACAGAATCAACTTCCACGTACCCAAAAGAGACATCCGATCTTCCAAACTCGCACTGGCCGAAACCCCGTGCATCCAGAGGCGGAGCAGGTGGCAGATCCTTTTCCCACATTGCATCCAAGACCTGGAACGAGCTGCTGGCAGACATCAGACGCACCCCCTCCCTGAACACCTTCACGAAGACCCTCAAGACCTGGCTCTTCAGCTAACAGTTCTGCGCCCCCCCCTCCCTCAGCACCTTGATACCCTCATAGGTGAGTAGCGCGCTTACAATTCCCCTGATTGATTCATTGATTGAGTTATCATCATGTGATGACTGTTTCTCTTCTGCACTGCTTGAGGCGGTGAGGCAACGCTCTTCTGCCATAGCGGAAGAGCTGCTACTGGGCGTGTGTCATCTACGTGTGTTAGGCATGAGCGACTCACCCCCAGGCCCTCTTGCGCTACGTGTCCCACCTTCTCCTTACCTGGACATTGAAACCGTGGCACAATCCACTGCACTCTCTCCAAATCTGTGACTCAGCCAGCAGGAGCCTCAGCCAGGTGTGATTTCACTCGGCTGGGTACAGCAGTCGCTGCCTAGTACGCTGGTGGACCTCCCGATGCAGTTGATGCAGCAGGGTCCCCTTTGCCGTGAAGGCGCAGAGCTCACGCCACAGAAGATCACGGTAGCACAGGGGCCTCAGCCTCCACAGCGGACGGCCAGCCCAACATCATCTGATGGCACGCTATCTCTGCGATAAAATCCAGCGATAGCCAGTGATAATTATCCTCGCGCTGAGCGATAATTATCACCGGCTGTTGCTGATATGCCCCTAAGTGTCACTTACTTAGATTAGGGCAGGATACAGTCAGTCAACCGAACTCTCCTGGTCCACTCCTGGCGTCCTGATTCCTGAAGTTGAAGAAGGCAGCTGCCAGCTACTCAAGGACAGGGATTGAAGGCAGGGGCCAGGCCATAACTTGTTGTGGCAGAAGACAGTGGAGGTGCACGCACAGACACACAGGCCAGCCAGCCCAGCCCAGGCAGCCCAGTGCATGCATGCGGTGCGTGACGAGACGCGAAGATTAACCAACACTGTGTTCCACACACTGGAGTCGAGTCTCTCCGAGTGCCGAGGCCGACCTCGTGTGTGAGTGAGACTCCGGACCAGTCTGTGGGGGGGCACTCAAAGCGGGACTCACCAAGCTCTTGTACCTACGTCGTCGGTCCCTACCCTGCCCTGGCATTTGGCCTCCTCCAGGCTGGCCGCGGGATCAATGCGGATTGGAAATGCTGTCTGCAGATTTTACAGCCTTAGGCGCACGCAATCCTTATCCTGCCAGGCAGCCGCAGGGCCCAGGCTTGTCAAGATGCGCTGCGCACAGCGCAGGCAGCAGGTATAGCCTATGAGCCTGAGTGACTGACGGACGGTGCACTACAGTGTACTGGGCGGGTGAGGTGACAGGGCACCAGACCACAGAGGGGAACAAGTCTGCCTGCTGCGGCCTGGGGGCACCTGTCTGAGTGACCACGAAACGAGAACAAGATACTCCTGACTACTAGTCAGTCCACCTCCGCCTGCGCGCCGACCGGTGCACCACTATGCAGCTAGGGTGAAGTTTGGCAACAGCAGCAGGTGTGCTTGCAGTTGCACACACACGCACTGCTGCCTTCAGCATAACATGCGTATAGTACTACATCCATGCTGTGTCCTCCTCCAATGATGTCCCAGCAATTTAGCGCACTTCCCGTTCATTGGCTGCTGACATCCGTGCCACTACCCACACCACTTATAGTCTCAGAGTGATTGGGTCAACACAAATGGGTCATCTTCATAGGGTACCTGATTGTGCTGAAGTGCCTGGTTGGCTCAGCTGCTTGGTAGCCATCCATGCTGCCCTGCGAGTGTCTTTCACACAAAATGTCGGCGCCGCCCCAGCTAAAAATGTGCGCACAACTGGTTAAAATAAGCCCAAAAAGTAGCCACCCGCCAAGTGGGGTTTTTCCACATGCAAATGGGAAAAATGTCCATTTGTGCGGGAAATAGCCCAATCTGGCAACACTGGTTAGGCATCGGGCTCCTGTTAACATTGACATGTGTGCTTCAAGTTACGGAGGCATAGCTATGGTCCCAGTTAAAGGGACAGTCGCAGGCTCCGTTTAGTAGTTTCTTAGCGTCGGCGGGAGGGTCCGGGGTTCAGGAGAGCCTTCGCCCATACCACCCTGAAAACTCCTGATCTCGTCTGATCTCAGAGTTTTAATAGGGTCAAGCCTGGTTAGTACCTATAATGGAGACTACCTAGGTATACCAACTGCTGTAGGCTAAACCTTCTGTAAATTTCTTTGGTGAAGTTCTGGGCCCTGTTTCAACAGCGCAAATCGCGGGAAGGGGTTGTTTAATGTTTATGGCATGGGTAGTGGTCTTTGATTGGCAGGCAGGGTGGTGGGATTCTCCTGCTTTGTAGCAATTGGTTAAGGGGCAATGTGGCTGGTTTGGATTGGACTAATTTACTGGTCAAAGGGCTTGTATATATATATATATAAGTTGGATGTGCTTCATCTGGCTTATGACTCATCATGGATGAGGTTAAGAGATCAAAGAAGTATAAGCACTTGGAGGAGGAGGTGGTTGCTGGACCTTTCACTGCACCTTCATTGGCGGATGTTCAAATAATTATTGAGGCCGCTGTTTCTACTGCCTTTCAGGCTAGATAGTCCCTTGGAGCGAAGAAGCAGAAGTTGGATTCCTCAGTTGCTTCAGAAAGAAGATCCCTCTGAGTCCTTGACTATGTCGGAGCAGCAGTTGAGTTTTTTGTCCGACTTGTCATTTGATTCCCTTTGTGCTTCAGCTGCAGCGCCTGGGGCTTCGGTGAGGTCTAGGCAGCAGTTATGTCTTAAGCCTTGGAAAGCGGAGGCGGTTCAGAAGAATGCGCTCATGAAAATTCCTTTCACGGGCTCCAAACAGTTTGGGGATCCGTTGAAAGCTATGATTAAGAAAACGGTGGAGGACATGAAGTTGTTGGCTCCGGTGGGTCCTACACAGAAGGGAAAGTTTGCTGGCTATAAGAGGGCATTTGGTCAGGCATTTCACTCTAAAATGGCCGCTCAGCCCTTTCGTGGTAGGACATGTGGCCGGGGTGTCCCTTGCTTCCACAAATCCCGGGGTCAGCAAGCAAATTCAGGAGCTGCCAGTCAGTCTAAATCGTGACTATCCAGTATTTCGGGAGGAGGGCCCAGTTTGGGGTCGCCTCAGGAACTTTTTGCTAGTCTGGGAAGAGTTTGTCAGGGATCAATGGGTCCTGCAGATTGTCAGAAAGGGGTATTGTATAGAGTTTGTGGAGCCCCTTGGGGGTGTTCCATGCTACCCCTGTTGCCAGTGCTCCAGTAAAAAATTAGGATCTGCTGGATGGGGTTCAGAACCTGTTGTCCAAGGGGGCCATTGTGAAGGTACCTGTGGGGCAACGGGGAAAAGGGGCTTACTCTATCCTGTTTCTGATCAGGAAGCCCAATGGAGACTACTATCCTGCGTTGGATTTAAAAGGAGTGAATTTGTGCATTACTCGCTGGTCCTTCAAGATGGTAACTCTCCAGTTGATTCTTCTCTTCCTTTCGGTGAGAGACTTTCTCACGTCTCTGAATTGGGGAACGCTTATTTTCATGTGCCTGTTCACAGGGACTCACTGCAGTTTCTGCGGTTTTGTGTGAGCTTCAACCATTTCCAGTTGCAGGTACTGCCCTTTGGTCTCTCTGCTTCACCTAGGCTGTTTATTAAGGTGTCGGATCCCTTGGTGGGGTTGTTATATGCTATAGGGTTCCAGGGGGCATATCAACAAGGGCTTTATCTCTGCTTTTTTGGCTTTAAAAGCCAAAAAAGGAGAGATAAAACTAGCGCCCTATCAACAACAGGGTGCTAACATGCAAATTTGCATGTTAGCACCCTTTTACTCTACGCTTCCCCTTGCATCTCTAATGAGATGCAAAGGAGGCGTTCCAGAGTAAAATAATAGGAGAAATGTCGCTAAGCGACATTTCTCCTATTATCAAGAATGCCGCTAACCCTGTTAGAGACAAAAAAAGCAGCGCTAACCGCGGTTAACGCTGCTTTTTTACGTCAGGTATTTTTCTGACTTAGCCATGATATCCTATGGAAGGAGGATATCATGGCTAAGTTTGCCTGTCCCTATCAACAAGGTAACGTGAGATTGTCGCTGGGTTTCCAGCGATAATCTCACGTTAGCCTGTTAGCGTGAGGATTTTTATCGCTATTGAGATAAGCGTTGCTAATATCACGCTATCTCAGCGATAAAAATTCACGCTAGCCGGCGATAATTATCCTGGCGCTAAGTGCGCTTAGAGATAATTATCGCCGGTTGTTGTTGATATGCCCCCAGGTGTTTCCATACTTGGATGACTGGTTGATTTCTTCCTTTTCTTTCCCTAAGGCTCTGTCACATACCCAGGATGTCTAACGTCTCCCTCAGAAGTTCGGGTGGATTCTGAATTTGGAGAAGACCCATTTGATCCCCAGTCAGGGACTGCTGTTTATTGGAGGGGTCTTCAACACACAAGTGGGGAAGGTGTTCCATTCCAAACCTCGCAGATTGACTTTTGTGAAAGAACTGAAGAGAGTATTGGCTTCTCCCGCTTACACTACTCGACAGTGGTTGAGGGTACAGGGGTTGATGGCAGTGACAGTCATGATTGTTCGTTGGGCCCAATTACTCTTGTACCCCCCACGTGAATCACATCTTGAGCTATTGGTGTCCGAGATCTCAGGATTACGAACAGTTGATTCCGGGGGTTTACCAGGAGTTGGCCTGGTGGTTGGAGGTGGGGAATCTCTTGAAAGGATCGCTGTTTATCCCCCAGGAGTGGTTGGTTCGGACGATGGATGCCAGCGAGCTGGGTTGGGGAGCTGTGGTTGCTCAAAATTCAGTTCAGGGGATCTGGTCAGTCCAGGAGGCTCGGATGTCTTCCAACTGGAGGGAGTTGAAGGCCGTACAGTTGGCCCTTGTTCATTTTCTTCCTTGGGTCCTGCAGCGGGTTGTTCTGTTGTGGACAGACAACACTGTGGGGGTGTGCTATGTCAACCACCAGGGAAGTTCAAAAGTGGCTCCACTGAACTTGTTAGCTCTGCAGATTTGCCAGTGGGCCGAGATGAGTTTGTTGTCACTGAGGGCGTTGCATCTGCCTAGGGTGTTGAACTCAGAAGCGGATCGTTTGAGTAGGTTGTTTCCCTCCCTGTCGGAAATGTGTTTGGATCGCAAGGTGTTAGGGGTGCTCACGTAGAAGTTTGGGGTACCCAGGGTGGACATGTTTGCAACCCCGGAGAACGCCTTGAGGGATAAGTTTTGCTCTCTGTGCCAGTCGAAGACTGTTTGGAGGGTGGATGCTCTGTCCTTGCAGTGGGGGATCTGCTGAATGTATGCTTTTTCTCCGATTGCTTTAATTCAGAGGGTTCTTCTGAAGGTCAAATTAGACAGGGCTTCTGAGCTCCTGGTGGCTCCAGTCTGAGGCATGCGACCTTGGTGTACTCTGTTGTTACAGTTGACTATCAAGGTGGTATTCATGGTGGCTATTACCGCAGCCAAAAGGGTTGGGGAATTGAGTTTGTTGCTTTGTTTGGAGACTTTTTTGACGTGCTATCCAGGTGGTTCTCCAGCCTGACCCTTCTTTTATTCCTAAGGTTCCCTCCTCTCTTCACTGCTGGCAGGAGCTGGTGCTGCCTGTTTTGTGTCCTGATCCTTAGTCTAAGGAGGAGGTGTAGCTGCACTGTTTGGATGTTAAGCGTGCTATTGGGGTGTACTTGATTCATACCCTCCCGTTTCGTAAAGTGGACTCTCTTTTTGTTACTTTTGGCCTGGCGGGTCAAGGTCTGAAGCCTTCTGTTGTCACTCTCAGTAGGTGTCTGAGGTGGGCTGTTTTGGAAGCTTATGCGTCCAGTGGAGTGCCGGTGCCTGGATCTGTGCAGGGGCGGTCAACTCCAGGGATGGCTGCTTCTTGGGCTTGTCTCCAGGGGGCTTCTATGGCTGAGATCTGCAATGCCGACACTAGGAATGCTCCCTACACCTTTATGTTCCATTATCGCCTGGTGGTGGGTGGTTCTGGGTCTGCCAGCTTTGGGAACGCTGTGTTGCATTCTGCACAGGGGGGTAACTTTGCTGCTTGTTGTTCTAATAAAGTCTGTCTGCAGCTTTGTTGTTGAAGACGATTCTAGCTTGGGTATCTGCTCGTGTGTGTAAGGACTGTGACGAGGAGGTCTGGCGTGGAGGTAATGACCAGTTACTTACCGGTTATATTCATTACTCCGAGTCTTAGACCTCCTCGTCACAGTCCTGGGTCCCATCCCTCCCGCCCTGTTTCATCTTCTTGTGCTTTGTGGTACAGGATGTTGGAAGGTAAGTTCGGGGGTTATGTGCCGCAGGATGTGGGTGTGGCCTGGAGGGTAAGGATGGGAGCTGGGGAGTTTCAGCTTAGGATGTCTGCGGGGAGGTGCTATCGCTCATGTGTGTAAGGACTGTAACAGGGAGGTCTAAGACTCGGAGTAATGAATATTACCGGTTAGTAATAGGTAATTCCTGTCCTTTTTCCCTGCGCCGGCACACAATGGAGGCGCCTTTGCACAAGGGTGCTTGCATTGCATGGATGATTATTTTTGTGCAGGAAAGGATACCTTCCTGCACAAAAACAATCACAAGAGGCGTTTTCCTCTTTCTATGTGTGCTGCAGAATGAGAAACAAATAAAGATATTTCTCCTCGTTGTTCCTTCCTTACACCTCCCCTCGGGAGGTGTAAGTTTTTGGCGCTGCTTCAGATTTATGATTTCTCATAAATCTGGGGCAGTGTCAAAAAGCATGGATGTTGCTGGGAACACCCCCAGCAACACCCATTGCAAGCCCCTTTAACACAGCAAACTGTGTTAAAGGAAGCAATATTTATGAGGCAGTATTAAGCCAAAATAAGTGGCTTAGTGCTGCCTGGTAAAAATGGAGCAGGTTCCTCTGCCACGGAACGTCACAAAAAGTGATGATCCGGCGGCGCTAGTGGCCTCATAAATGAGGCCCAAAGTAAATTGAGCTACGCAAGCAGGGTTCTCTTCCTAATTAGACCATTCAAAGGCTGTGTTTAAAAACATACCTAAATGTACCTACTTCAAAAGCGTAAAATGGATATGGACTGATTTCTTCAGCAGTTCCAACTTTCAGATATCACATCCTTTTGCGCCACAAAAGTTGTCTCTGGGGTTGCTTTAGCTTATCTGGCAGAGTAGGATTAAACTTTCACCGAATAAATTGAGGGACTCAAGGTGGACCTTCCTGTACATAAACAATCCAAGGCATTTTGCTTTTTCCATGTGTACTGCACAAGGCAACACACATGGAAAAAGCAAAAAAGAGGAGAAATAAAGCATTTCTCCTTGTTTCGCCAACTTAAGACCAGGTTTTCCCTAATCTTAATTTTGTCGCTTTCTCCTATTTACGATGCCCTTGTAAATAGGGAGCAACGTAAAAAATGTTTGGGGTTGTGGTGGAACGCCCACCGCAACGCCCACTGCCCACCATAGTGTGAAAGGGGGCCTTATTTACAAAGCAGCGTTAAGCTATGTTAAGTGAATTAATGCTGCCTTATATATATATATATATTCACTGAAAAAAACATATGTTTCACACATGTTATAGTTAGCTGGACATTTCACTCGTACAAAACCATTGAAATTCCCCCGTTATAG
The DNA here is from genome assembly GCF_964204655.1 of Triturus cristatus. Lineage (NCBI taxonomy): Eukaryota > Metazoa > Chordata > Amphibia > Caudata > Salamandridae > Triturus > Triturus cristatus. The sequence continues at coordinate 364,902,565 of NC_140581.1, read as the reverse complement.
TTAGTTCAGCTAACTATAACTCGCGCGCCCGCAATCCACTGCTGATGACGTCACATATTACATCACTCATGACATGGTCAGTGACATCACTCATGACATCTCAAATGACATCACTGATGACATCACTGATGACGTCATCCATGTGATAAATTACCGCATCTTCTCACACCCTAATATAACCTTTGATACACTGACTCAAAATTTCAGAGTTCCATTCTCTAAACCATAGATACTCCAATACCAATAACTACATACCCACTTATTAACTCTTAGGTCTACATACACCTCCACTCATTCACCTGTACAGTCACTCATACTTACAGTCACTCCATACAAGACTATCATATGCATTTATACACCTATATAGACACTCACACACCACCAATCATCCATAGAGGTACTCTCACACCTAGTCAGTCATGCAAATAATCACACTCCCATTTACTCACCTATGCGGTTATACACACTCAAGTTCACTTACTCATAAAAATAGTACCACATTCTTACGCTCTTATAGAATCATTGATACAAGCACACACTCATCCATACAGTCACTCTCACAATCACACACTCTCACATCTACCTACTTATATACTCTTACACGCATATATACTGCCTTTCACATATGTAGTTAGTCACAAATGTACCACTGAGATATACATTCAATCCCTAACACACCCATACATACACTCACTCAACTATACAGTTCATCACAGATGCACTCTTAAAACCATGCACCCACTGAATCACCCACTCACACATCTAGCCACAGAGTAACACACACCCTACCCACACAAACACTCAGGAACCCATACAGATACTCAGACAAGCAATCAATAACTCATATTGACACTCATATAGCTATTCACAAAACCATGCAGCCACTTATACACCAACATACAGACACATACAGACATTCACACAGTTTAGTCACTAGTCTGCAGTAAGATACATTTAATGACTCACTTATAGAGTCAGTTACGCACCACAGAAAATCATCCATTTACACACTTGTACACCCACTTATTCTTTAACAGGCCTTTCCCTAACATATTAAAACTGTTCAGAAACACATACTCAATGGATGACGTCATCAGTGATGTCATCAGTGATGTCATTTGAGATGTCATCAGCGATGTCATGAATGATGTCACTGACCATGTCATGAGTGATGTAATATGTGACGTCATCAGCAGTGGATTGCGGGCGCGCGAGTTATAGTTAGCTGAACTAACTATAACGGGGGAATTTCAATGGTTTTGTACGAGTGAAATGTCCAGCTAACTATAACATGTGTGAAACCTATGGTGAAACCTATGGTTTTTTCAGTGAATTTCCAAGGTTTTTTAAATGCTAATTCCTAACTATAACATGTGTGAAACCAATGGTTTTTTCAGTGAATTTGCAAGGTTTTTTAAATGCTAATTCCTAACTATAACGTGTGTGAAACCTATGGTTTTTTCAGTGAATTTCAAAGGTTTTTTAAATGCTAATTCCTAACTATAACGTGAGTGAAACCTATGTTTTTTTTACTGACTTTGCAAGTTTTTTTAAATGCTAATTTATGTATGTATTATTATATTTTATATATATTTATTTTACAATAAACTACCTATATATATAGTTATGGATTGACTTTATCCTGTAATATGGAATGGCTCAGCTCTTTTTTTTTTTATTTGGATAAAGTTGAACAGCATAGTTAATATCTTCCATAAACTTATAAACAGTTTTTTTGTTTTTAGGGTTTTTCGCCGTGCGCGCACCGTGCGCGCACTGTCTCCGTGTGCGCATGTGTGCATGCGTGCGTGCTCCGTGTGCGCATGCGTGCGTGCTCCGTGCGTGCTCCGTGTGCGCATGAGTGCGTTCATCATTCAGTTGTTGTTCCAAATTTGGTAAGTTTATTAAATCTTCCTGAGTTTGATTCATAGCTGTTTCCACTTCAGTCAAGGCTATTGCAGCTTCATTTTCTACGATTGGTTGTCCTAAGGGATCTTGACTGAGCGTACCAGAACTTTGACTGTCTTGAGAACTGTCTCCAGCTACTTCAGCTGCAATTGTAGCTTCTTCTTCAATTTCTTCATTTAACATTTGTACATAATTTGAGAAAGTACTGCATTCTATGTTATCTTTGCATGCATTAAAGGAATCTTCATAGCTCTGAAAATCTCCAAGTAATTCATCCTCTGAACGCCATGGTTTAAACAGCTGTAAAAGTGCTAAGTAGTAAAATTCCTTTTTGTCAGAAGTGTCGCAACTCAGCTTCCTGTGATTAATCAAACTTCCTTTTGTTTGTTTCACCAAACATCCTTCCTCACCAATGACTTTATATTTTCCATTGTTGATGTCTTCTGTGGCATTCCGTTTAAAAATGTAGTTCTGCAGCACTTCATAGAGACACATGTTCTCAAGATGATGACTTCTGTTTGGGTAATATGTGTCCAACATGTTTGTTTTCAAAATGTCTGTACTTTCTGGTTCGTTCTCTGCTAAACATTCAATTTCTCGAATAGATTTCAATACCCGATTTCGCATTTCTGCAAGGCCCAAATTATTCTTCTGGATTTGGAGTACAGACTTGCAGATGATAACCTATCTGAGCATTCGTATGACCCAATTTCTCGATGCGATAACATCTTTAAACTGAAACTGTATAGCTTTTTACTGACAGTCTTCTCGTGAGAAATCTCTTCCCACATTTCTTTCAATTCCGTTTTCTCAGATTTAGTGATGTAAGATGTGACATACCGAGCAACAGCAATAGAATTGTCAGCTACATACTGAATATCCATGTTAGCATTCCACATGGATAAAAGGACTGGGTTGTAGTCATTTATATATTTTGACTCTTCTTTTCTTCTTAGGGTGTAGGTATTTTTCAGAGATTTTCTTGTAATGGTATGTCGCACAGCTGACATAAAACTGTTTACTCTTCCTTTTGAAAGAACAGGTCGTGGAAATCCAAATCGACATTTTGTGTAGAATTTATCTTTACTCTTGTACTTTCGTCGACAGTATTTTCCACACCGATGACTTTGGAAACGTAAAACTTGCTCTTTTAAGTTTTTTTCTTCTGTGCTTTTAGGTATAGCACATGTTGCATATTCTTCAATGAAAGATAAAACTGCATCATCAGAATCTGTTCCAAATTTTGGGGCATCCTTGATCCACAACAGCATATGAATATGAGGAGCACCTCTTGCTTGGTTCTCTTTTCTCCAAAAGAAATCCACAACTTCTCCAAGAGGTGGATTTTTTTTATTGCAGATGAAGGACATCATAGCCTCAAATCTATGATTGAAATATCTGCAAACATTACCGGATCCAATGAGCACAATTCTCCTGCTGTCTTGTATTGGATGTTTTCAATATTTGAATTTGCCTCTCGAAGAAAATCCAGTAAATCATCCCAAGCGTACTCAGCACAGCTTAGGGTAAGGAACCATGTAGGAGTTCCTAAATTCCGTAACATACATTTCAATTCTCCATGGCGTCGGTACCAATATTCATTAGTCCCACGCTGACAAGCCATCAGATTAATCAATTGAGATTCCAAATGATCATCTCGCTGTTACACTTTGTTCATAAAATCCTTTGCAGACACATTATGTAGATGTACTCCAGTTTTTAAAATGTGATTTACTGCATAAGGTAGTGCAGACAAGTCACTTTCAAATAAAAGATGGAACAAATAAGGAATAGTTTGACGAAATCTTGGATCTTCTGCATATAATCTTGTAGTCCGATACTCAGAAGCAGGAATCTGTACTGGACGTTCATCATATCGTCCACCTTTTCCTGTAGGAAACAGCTGGGGAAAACAACGAGCTTCCAAGCTCTCCTCCCATACACTCACGGGAGTTCCTTTTGCTTTTTTCATCTGAAACAGATCAATAGTGTTTCCCATAACTTCTTTAGAATGAAGAGGATGTATGCTGAAATGTTCATAAATTTCTTCTTCTTTTGACTTATCCACTTTTTCAATTTGCCCAGTTGGTATTCCTGTGTCTGCTAGTAAAACTTCTTCATCTTCATCCATATAAACTGATTCATACCATTTATTATTTCTTTTCAAATATAAATTTGCTCTTTGTACTTTTCGTACATCTACTAGCTCCTGCCAAATTTTCTTATTCTTTGTAGGTACACCATTAACCAGAATAACTAAAGGTTCAGTTTCCAAACTATCTGCATCAATTGTTTCAATATTTTTTTTCAAATCTAATGGCAAATAGACACTCTTCCTTTTAAACCTCTTTGTAAATCTGAAGGAGGTAATTTACCTGTTTTGGGCTCCATACGAACTATAGTCTGAAACGGATGGACACATTTATTGAGTATAGACTCATACGTATTTAAATTACAAAGTTCTGGAGGAATATCAACCAATTCTAAATTATTATGTACAGCTCTAGCTGGCATTTTATTTTCTTCTAACTTGTTATAACAGTATTTACAAATACGCTGATCTTCACCCAAATCAAAACAATTTTCCAGAAATAAATATGTAGCAAAATCCTTCCACTCATAATTATTTTCTTTTTCACTTTTTTTATAGAGATCAACATTCCTTGTTTGAGTTTTATAATGGCTTCCCCGGCAACAAATACAAGTAATATTTGGTCTATCATTAGAGATGATAGTAAATTTTGTCATTTGATCTTCAAATTTTTTACTAACAGTGAGTTCTACATTCTCTTCCACATTTTCCTCAATAACTGTGTCAATTCCTGCACTTTCTTGCTCTGGACCAAAGTAACACAACTGAATATCATCAGTAACCTTCTCTACATCTGATACAGATCCACGGAACAGAGCACTATTCAACTCATTTAACTTTAGTGCTGGACTTTTAGCAAAATACAATCTTCTCACAAACTTTCTCATTTCAGTATGATGTACTGCCAGCATCCTAAAATGGTGAAAAACACTTTGACAAACTTTCCTAGAAAGACAAGCCAGAGAATGTCCTTGCAAACCAGTATTCTTTCTCACTCTGCATGGATCTAGTCTTTGAAGCACCTTAATCTTCTGTTTAACACTTTTTTTTACTATATTCTCTTAGAAAGTCACGTAATTTATCAATAGATTCTTGCCGTACCGTACAAATACTACTACAATTCCAAGTGTACACTGGGGCTTTAGGACGTTTCCCCATAACCTAAGCTAACAATTCTTCATCATTTCTTGAAACCATTTTCTCCTTTTCCATTACACAACCATCTTTAACTTCATAAGCTCGACCACTGGTGTCAACTGCATGCAGCAAACTATTACTTTGAAGATAACTCTCTTCATTAAAAAATGGTTCAGTACTTGAACTATGCTTCCATTCTCCTAAGAACACTTTACAAAAGTTATTTTTTTTCACTACTCTTTTCCTTTTGCTTTTTGACTTCATTACATTGACTATTTTATCTAATGTACGGCTCCTGTTCAAAATTAAAATGAATAGTTTTCTTTTTAATTCCAAAGCCTTTGCAACAATTGATTCAATATGTTTCTTTTTCTTATAACATTTTGCTTTCTTCCTATATTTTTTCACATCCTTTAGCAAATTGAACATCACTCTTCTCTGAAACATTTTTCGACGAATGTTTTGAAATTATGTTTTTCTTTTTAAGTCATTCTTTCTTGCTTCTGATTGTACATTAGCATTTAGTATTTTCTTTCTATTGTTTTGATGTTTTCTACTTGAAACACTATTTGCAGTGGATATATTTTTTATAATTTTTTATGTAGGAGGATATTCTTTTTAAAAATCCTTAGTCTGCTTACTAGAAGACTTTTCTTTTTTTCAACATGAGGTTCTTCAACTAATTTGTATTGTCCAGTTGTCTTCAAATATAGATGTTTTTGCTGTTCTTTTCTCTTTCTTGATTTTATAGGCATGTTTAATTTATTTCAGTGTTGTTCAGCAATACCTAAAAGAAACTAAAAAAAAATACCTTTATGTAATTTAAATATATTACTATATTTTTTTGAGCTTTTCAAATCCTATCATATGAGCTGCCCCTTTCCTAAGAGTGCAAGTCTTACACAATAAGAGCAACACAAATTAAATCTCTGACAACAATTCCTGTGTGCACACAGACTCATGGTGTGATTCTAGGTAGAAAACGATATTTGATTGGCAATTTCAAAGCACATTTACTACTGTGGTAGAGCAAGTGATAATTACTGTAACAGCCTGACACATTTTCCTTATAGTTTAGAGAGGCAGAAAAGAGCACATGTCCTAACAGCTACTTGAGACCATGAGCATGTGGAACCTGGGTGAGTGATTAGACTAGAGCAAAGGAAATGAGCCTTGGTGACGTTGAATGTGTTAGCGTTACACACTGCTATCTGAAATACCACACAGTGCTGAATAGTAAGCATGGGAGTGCAGGAGAAGCAGCTGCCTGTGTGCTAAGAGTGTGTTTCTGGAGACTGTGTATTCTCAGGTGCAAGAGAGATCTGCATGGATGCTTGCACAACTGCATGAAGACTGCAGAGATGTATGTAAGAGTACATGTGTGGTAAGGGTTAATTGGAGTTTTGAACATGTAGGAACTACCTCACCCATTGCAGGAGTGGAAGAAAAATCTACCATGTTCATTTAAAATGTGTTATCATTTGCCTCTCATTTGTGAGATATTGATTTGTGCTGAATGCTAACCATCACAGTTCAAGAAAACAAGATGACCCTTTCCTGCGAGTGCAAGTCTTACAGAACAAGAGCAACACAAATTAAATCTCTGACAACAATTCCTGTGTGCAGACAGACTCATGGTGTGATTCTAGGCAGAAAACTATATTTGATTGGCAATTTCAAAGCACATTTACTACTGTGGTAGAGCAAGTGATAATTACTGTAACAGCCTGACACATTTTCCTTATAGTTTAGAGAGGCAGAAAAGAGCACATGTCCTAACAGCTACTTGAGACCATGAGCATGTGGAACCTTGGTGAGTGATTAGACTAGAGCAAAGGAAATGAGCCTTGGTGACGTTGAATGTGTTAGCGTTACACACTGCTATCTGAAATACCACACAGTGCTGAATAGTAAGCATGGGAGTGCAGGAGAAGCAGCTGCCTGTGTGCTAAAAGTGTGTTTCTGGAGACTGTATATTGTCAGGTGCAAGAGAGATCTGCATGGACGCTTGCACAACTGCATGAAGACTGCAGAGATGTATGTAAGAGTACATGTGTGGTAAGGGTTAATTGGAGTTTTGAACATGTAGGAACTACCTCACCCATTGCAGGAGTGGAAGGAAAATCTACCATGTTGATTTCAAATGTGTTAGCATTTGCCTCTCATTTGTGAGATAGTGATTTGTGCTGAATGCTAACCATCACAGTTCAAGAAAACAAGCTGCCCCTTTCCTGCGAGTGCAAGTCTTACAGAACAAGAGCAACACGAATTAAATCTCTGACAACAATTCCTGTGTGCAGACAGACTCATGGTGTGATTCTAGGCAGAAAATGATATTTGATTGGCAATTTCAAAGCACATTTACTACTGTGGTAGAGCAAGTGATAATTACTGAAACAGCCTGACACATTTTCCTTATAGTTTAGAGAGGCAGAAAAGAGCACATGTCCTAACAGCTACTTGAGACCATGAGCATGTGGAAACTGGGTGAGTGATTAGACTAGAGCAAAGGAAATGAGCCTTGGTGACGTTGAATGTGTTAGCGTTACACACTGCTATCTGAAATACCACACAGTGCTGAATAGTAAGCATGGGAGTGCAGGAAAATCAGCTGCATGTGTGTTAAGAGTGTGCTTCTGGAGACTGTGTATTGTCAGGTGCAAGAGAGATCTGCATGGACGCTTGCACAACTGCATGAAGACTGCAGAGATGTATGTAAGAGTACATGTGTGGTAAGGGTTAATTGGAGTTTTGAACATGTAGGAACTACCTCACCCATTGCAGAAGTGGAAGGAAAATCTACCATGTTGATTTCAAATGTGTTAGCATTTGCCTCTCATTTGTGAGATATTGATTTGTGCTGAATGCTAACCATCACAATTCAAGAAAACAAGCTGCCCCTTTCCTGCGAGTGCAAGTCTTACAGAACAAGAGCAACACGAATTGAATCTCTGACAACAATTCCTGTGTGCAGACAGACTCATGGTGTGATTCTAGGCAGAAAACGATATTTGATTGGCAATTTCAAAGCACATTTACTACTGTGGTAGAGCAAGTGATAATTACTGTAACAACCTGACACATTTTCCTTATAGTTTAGAGAGGCAGAAAAGAGAACATGTCCTAACAGCTACTTGAGACCATGAGCATGTGGAACCTTGGTGAGTGATTAGACTAGAGCAAAGGAAATGAGCCTTGGTGACGATGAATGTGTTAGCGTTACACACCGCTATCTGAAATACCACACAGTGCTGAATAGTAAGCATGGGAGTGCAGGAGAAGCAGCTGCCAGTGTGCTAAGAGTGTGTTTCTGGAGACTGTGTATTCTCAGGTGCAAGAGAGATCTGCATGGACGCTTGCACAACTGCATGAAGACTGCAGAGATGTATGTAAGAGTACATGTGTGGTAAGGGTTAATTGGAGTTTTGAACATGTAGGAACTACCTCACCCATTGCAGGAGTGGAAGGAAAATCTGCCATGTTGATTTCAAATGTGTTAGAATTTGCCTCTCATTTGTGAGATATTGATTTGTGCTGAATGCTAACCATCACAGTTCAAGAAAACAAGCTGCCCCTTTCCTGCGAGTGCAAGTCTTACAGAAGAAGAGCAACACGAATTAAATCTCTAACAACAATTCCTTTGTGCACACAGACTCATGATGTGATTCTAGGCACAAAACAGTATTCCTGAGTGATACTAGTACACCTTAACTTATGGTGAAGACATACTCCATGATATCTTACAAGTTCAAGGCAGTTAAATATCTTCCAAAACATAAAATTTAAAACACAACTCTAAAAGAAGAAACACATTTCTATTATTTATATCAAAATGCACCACATACATCCCCTCTCAAATTCATAACTCACCTTTAAAAGTAGTTAGTTGAGAAAGAAATGTGGCACTCACACAGCAGATTATCAGAGCCAGAATCTCTGAGCTGTACACCTCTCACCAGAACCAGTAAATGGCAAACTTTCCCTCTCTTTTTTCACACATATACATGTTAACTTCAAATCACATTGCTTCCCACATTTTTTCAAATGGAAACACACATTTCTATTGGTTGCAAATTTCAACCCTTTCCAAATGATTCCTACCCCCAACATGACTTCTGCCTGCTAGCATAGCAACTTGTCATGGAACACTGGTGTGAGCAGAGAGGTCAGAAGTTCAGCACACAATGGGGCAGATTTATGTTCCCTGGCGCATCCCTGCAAATCAGCAGGGATGCGCCAGGGAAGATGCGTCACGCAAGTTTGCCCTTGCGCCACTGCAGATGCGCTGCATTTACAATGCGGTGCATCGTGGCGCAAGGACAAGCAGATGCGTGACGCATCTGCCGGCGTAAGGTTGGCGCAGTGCTGAAGTTGTGTCGCAAGCACGACGCAACTTCAGCACTGTTCCAACCTACCCTATCCCTAACATGGTGCGTCACGCCTTACGCCTGCTTGAAGCAGGCGTAAGGATTTGACGCACCAGCGTCAGGAAAGTGACTGCGTGAAATCTTGTAGATTTCACTGCGTCACTTTTCCGAGGCTTTTTCTGACGTAACGCCCACCCTGCATACATTAAACCTGACGCAGGTTTAATGTGGCGCAGGGCTTTACAACGTGACGCATCTCCCTAGATGCGTCACGTTGTAAATCTGGCGCAGCATGGCGCTTGCTTTGCGCCGCCGCTGCATGACAAAAGTGACGCAACGGCGGCGCAAAAGTTGCGCACGGGGCTGGTAAATCTGCCCCAATGTTTCTAATCCAAAGAGCAAGAGTGCTTCACTTTTCAAACCTAACAGCAAATCCAAAGTAATGTTCTGTGGGAACACATTTTTCTGAACCAATACAAAACATGCTTGTAAAAATGTAAACATACAGCCTAGTTTTTAGTGTAGAATGGTGTGAAACAGCCAATGAGTTCTTTTCATTAAAAAAAAAGTATGTAGGCCTCCATTTTACAACTATCTTTCTTTTCATATTGCCATTCTACTGAAAGACACCTTCTGAGTGCATCCAGATCTCCTTGAAAGATGTTCACAGTGTGGATTGTAGGTCATAGTTATGTCTTCTGGGGTAGAAAGTATGCAGAAAAAAGAGGTATTGTGAAAGACCTTGCTTTGCCAAATGTAGACATTAAATGGATTGGTCAGAGAGGGTTAAAGTGGCACCAATTAATGCCTTTGGTGAAATCCTTTCTACATCTCCAACAGCCTAACCTTATAATTGTGCACTGTGGTGGAAATGACCTAGGCACTTTAACTGGGGTAGGTCTGGAAATGCTTGTTAAGGACACCTTGGTGCAATTGATGTCACTTTTTCCACAAACTACCTTTGTATATTCTAATATATGCCAAAGGCAAAAGTGGAACTGGTCCAACCAATATTGTCCGCAGATTGAGAAAGCAAGAAAGCACGTCAATAAGTCTATTTCTGCTTTCCTCAGAGACTATGGTATGGGTTCTATATACCACAACAACTTGCGTTACAACATGCAAGGCATTTATAGAGGAGACGGTGTACATTTCACAGATGAAGGGAACAGAGTCTTCCTCTTGAACTTTAGACTGTGCATCGGTACTTACTTTTAGGTACCAAAAAACACTCAATGAACACAACGGCTCTTTTTAGAGCCAACCAACATCTAAACTCTTACACTTGATTTTTAATTCTATTTTTTTTACAAATGTTTTGCCGCTGTGCGCCGACCCCAAGAATTTTTGAAAAAAAAATAATGGTTTTTTCACCCTTCGGGATCCTTCAGGGACCCCTGACAAAGGCTAGGGGGTCAGGAACTCTCTACCCTGCCCCGTTTTCACGTTCTCCACCTTTCTTTTTCACTGCCACACACAAAATGGCGTCCGACACTTCCTGATTTCGACCGATTCGAATGTTGACTGACATCTAACCACCAATCAAAACTACGCTTGCGCACGGCACTGCAATTTTCTCAGGAACTACTGAACAGATTGACACCATATATGCAAAAGGCACATGCCTGACCTGAGGACTACCTCTTTGCCAAATTTCAAGTAATTCTGTTCAGCCGTTCGGGCTGTACCTTCGACTAAAGGTCCTATGGGAAAATGCATGGGGAAAACGCGTTTTGGGACCCCCCTTTTTTCTCAGCCCTCGCTTGACGAATCACCCCGAGACTTTCAGGGTAGGAGATAAAAGGGGGGTCCCAAAACGCGTTTTTCCCATGCATTTTTCCATAGGACCTTTAGACAGGGCTACAGCCCGAACGGCTGAACAGAATTACTAGAAATTTGGCAGAGAGGTAGTCCTCAGGTCAAGGAAGTGCCTTTTGTAGGTTTGGTGTAAATCTGTTCAGTAGATTCTGAGAAAATAGCCTTTAAATCAATATATATATCTGAGCCAGCTTACGGTGCGCTTACGGTACGCTTACCGTACGCGTACGGTGGCGTGCGCGAGCACGATTCTGATTGGCTCTTAGATCTTAGTAAACATTCGAATCGGCCGAAACCAGGAAGCGGCGGCCGCCATTTCGTGTGTTTCACTCAGAAAAAAAAGACTGATAACAAGAAAAGGGGGCAAGGAGGAGAGTTACAGACCCCCTAACATTTGTAAGGGGGTCAAAGAAGGACAGAAAAGTACAAAGAAAACATTTATTGATTTTAAAAAAAATCGCGGGGTACGCGTACGGTAAGCGTACGGTAAAAAATAAAATAAAAAAATAAATGAAATGCAGATTTAAGTGTTTAGATATTAGGGGGCTCTAAAAAGAGCCGTTGTGTTTATGAAGTGATTTTTAAGTGGTACCTACAAGTAAGTACCGATGCAGAGTCTAAGGTTCAAGAGGAAGACTCTGTTCCCTTCATCATTGAAGTGCACACCATCTCCTCTATAAATGTCTTGCATGTCGTAACGCAAGTTGTTGTGGTAAATGGAACCCATACCATAGTCACGGAGGAAAGCAGAAACAGATTTGTTGACGTGCTTTCTTGCTTTGTCAATCTGTGGACAGAAATGATTGGACCAGTTCCATTTTTGCCTTTGGCATATGTTAGAAAACACAAAGGCAGTTTTAGGGAAAAGTGAAAACAGTTGTGCAAAGGTGTCCTTCATAAGCATTTCCAGACCTACCCCAGTCAAAGTGCCTAGGTCATTGCCACCGCAGTGCACTATTATGAGGTCAGGGTGTTGGTTTTGCATGAAGTATTTCACCAATGGCATCAATTGGTGCCACTTTAACCCTCTCTGACCAATCCATTTAATGTCTACATTTGGCAAAGCAAGGTCTCTCACCATACCTGTTTTCTCTGCAAACTTTTCACTCCAGAAGACATAGCTGTGTCCTACAATCCACACTGTGAACATCTTCAAAGGAGATCTGGATCCACTCAGGAGGTGTATTTCAGTAGAATGGTAAAAAGAAATGAAAGACAGTTTGGAAATGGAGGCATACATATTTTTTTTTTAAAAAAAGAACTGATTGGCTGTTTCATACCATTCTACACTAAAAACTAGGCTGTATGTGTAAATTTATAGAAGCATGTTTTGTATTGGTACAGAAAAATGTGTTACCAAAGAACAGTACTATGGATTTGCTGTTAGGTTAGAAAAGTCAAGCACTCTTGCTCTGTGGAATTGAAACATTGTTTGGCGAACTTCTGACCTAACTCCACACAGCAGTGTTCCATGAGCTGTTGCTATGGTAGCAGGCAGAAGTCAAGTTGGGGGAAGGGTACTAGGCAGAAGTCAAGTTGGGGGAAGGGTACTTTTGGAAAAGGGTTGGTTTTCAACCAATAGAAATGTGTGATTACATTTGAAAAAAAGGGGGAAGCACTGAGATTTGAAATTAACATGTATATATGTGGAAAAAGAGAGGGAAAGTTTGCCATTATCTGGTTCTGCTGAGAGGAGAGAGGTGTAAAGAACAGAGATCCTGGCTCTGATAATCTGCTGTTTGAGTGCCACATTTCTTTCACAACTAACTAATTTTAAAGGTGAGTTTAGAGTTTGAGAGGGGATGTATATGGTAAATTAAGAAATGAATAATAGAAATGCAATTCCTTTTGTTGAAGTTGTGTTTATTATTTTCTGTTTTGGGAGAAATTTAAATGTGAGGAACATGTAAAATAATATGGACTATGTTTTCACAATAAATTAGGTGTACTGGTATAAAAAAAGAATAGTTTAAGGGTTTGAGGTTGGACTCAGTAATGCAAATACATTCAGCATCACTAAGGCTGGTTGCCCTTGCTGGAGTGTAGGCAGTCACCCAGGTTACAAATGGTGCTGGTCTGAAAAAGCAGTTTGGACATGTGCTTTTTAAAAAATCTGAAAAGTGGATTCATAATGTGTCAGTCTGTAAAAGTGATTATCACTTGCCAAAAAAAAGAGCAGTAAGTGTGCTTTCAAATTGGCAAAGAAATTTCGTTTTGTGACTAATGTGAAAACATGACTCTGTGTGCAAAGAGGAATTATAGCCAGAGATTTATTGCGTATTGCTCTGGTGATTTCACAGTTGCATTAGATGGAAAGGGGGAGCCATTTTTTGGTGCAGAAGCAGACTCTTAGCACACACCCAGCTGCTTACCATGTGGAATCATGCACAGTATTCACAAGCGAGTGGGGTTTGAGGTTTCAGTCAGTAATGCAAATACATTCAGCATCACTGGTCTCCCTATGACAAATTAGATCATGACAAGTGGCGCACCGTATTTCAACCCTCAGAAACCGATGGTTTGTTTCCAGAGGAGAAGAAAAAGGAGATGCTCCCCCCACAGATGAAGGAATCACCTGACCTGCAGAAGAAGGACTCGGCACTGCAGATGATGGTCCAGGCTGAGCTGCTGTGGATGTGCTTGGTTGATTTACTGAAGGGTTACCTTCAGTAAGTCGAGCATGTGTCCTTCTGTGTACATCCTTAAGGTGTCTCATCATGGTGTGATTCCCAAAGGAATACTTCCTGTCAGGATTCCCTCTTGAAAGTACACGCTTACACAGCTTACAAGTCACTAAGGGTGCATTTACCTTTTGCTGGCCTTCTGGAAAAGAAAAATACTCCCATACGTAAGAGGTCTTTTGTTTCCTCGCTCTCTGCCTCAAGGTAGTGCTGCTAGCCTCACTCTCAGAAGAGCTCTGCTGTTCTGCCATTGTATCACAAAGACAACCCAGCTCCTTCTCCTAAGGGATCACAAGCAGAAATGAGGGGAATGGGTGTGGTGTAGGAGAGTTCTAGAACTGAAAGTAGTTTCAACCAATCAAAAGTTGTGTTTCATGATCACATGACCTACCGTACGCTTACGGTACGCTTACGGTGCGCTTACGGCAAAAGTACGCATGCGCGTAAAAAAGACACGCGCACGCGCGCATGCGCAAAACAGGCACGCCCCTTCACTTCCGCGTAACGTGCGCGTGCAGCGTACGCGTTACGCGCTATGCGCGCGTGACGTGCGTCTACGCAAATTGCGTAAATGAACGCAAACAGCGTAGAAATCTAACGTAATTACAGCAAGACGTGCGCTTACCGTACGCGCACGGTAAAAAAATAAATAAAAAAAAAATAAAAAAAAATTTTATTGCTAATAAATTTTACCTGTTTATTTTAAAAAAATGTAAAATAAAAACATATTGTAGAATTTTTAAAATTTAACCATAGTCTTTAAAAAAGGATAGAAAAAAAAGAAACCTCGAGCCGATTTGAAAGCCAGCATAAAGATACGTCTAGGAATATCTGAAAATGTCATCAATCCCAGAGTATGTCCCCCTGCTCAATGTTCAACCCCCCATTCTGAAAAAGCAAGCAGAAACAGGAATAATAAAAAGAATCAGTTACGATCCCGCCCAGTTAACTCCTGTAGATAAGTCCCGGCCAAAATCTCGGAAGTAAACAGCCTAACCTTCCCCTGATGGATAACCTTCAATCTGGCAGGGTTCATTAAATATACTTCACAGCCAATTTTTTGGAAGGGATTAATAAGCTGTCGCAGCCGCCACCTTCGTTCTACTGTTGTATGACAAAAGTCTGGCCGCACAAAGAAGGTCTGGCCTTCGGCGGATCTTTTGGCATCTGGTCTTGCTTTTTCAAATATTGCCTGTCTCAATAAAAAATTTCCAAAAAAAATTAGAATTGCTCGGGGGTGTACATTAGGACCGGGATTATTTTTTAACATCAAAGGGAATCTATGTACTCGCTGAATCTCTGTCTCCCAATTCCAGTGCGATAGTTCGGGAAAAGCGGACTTGAAGAGTTTGAGCACAAACCCTCTCACATCGCCCCCTTCAGCATTTTCTTCAACACCCAGTAGGCGTAGATTGTTTCGCCGTAGTCGGTTTTCGGATTCTTCCAGCTTCCAGAGAATGTCGATCATTTTAACATCATTCGCTGATGTTTTCTGCTCCGTGCTTTCCAAGCCAGCTTCTAGCCCTACCACACGTTCTTCCAGGGCAGTAGTTCTGGCAACAATCTCAGTGCAGGCTTTTGTCGTTTTACGAATCGCACATTGTATTTTTTTAGTCGCGAGCTGAGTACGTTTATGCTCCTGACGGGTTTCTGCCTGCATTGCCTTGAGTGTGGCATATATTAGACCTATAGAAGGAACAGGTTCTATTTGGCTGCCAGAAGCCCTAGAATCGCTGTCTTGAAATCTGGATCCATCTGCAGCAATAGCTCCCGGAGAGGCAGAGTAATCCCACTGTAGCTGTTCATTGTTTCCTAGACTTTCAGGCCGTAAACCCTCAGAGATGTTCCGTCCCCTTTTGGGTCTATTCGCAGCTCTCCTCAAAGTGTCAGCCGTCGGGGGGGGGCTATCACTTTCATCCCCGGAGGCATCTATATCTGTGTTATCTAGGTCAGTGGCATTATTAAAGTCGGAATCCTCTGTAAGAGAGAAGAAATTTTCCCCATCAGGAGTTCCGGGTATTTGGCCCTTAACCTCCAGCTCACTGACGCGTTTACTGCGAATAAGTAATTGTGTGCTACCCTCACCCATATTTTGTCCACTCCCGTGCATTGTTTCAGCCACCTCTATAGAGGAATTTGGGATAACAGATTGCAGATTGTCAGTCTCTCGTGTGTAGGAGAAATCAGGTGTAATAGCTATAGGAGCTCCCCTTGTTACATTATTGCCAGCATTGTCCATCACGATACATGTGTTACTTGTATCAATCATGCTGCTCGCAGCTTCCCCGAGCGGCGTTTTTATCTGTTTCCCGCTTACCGGTTTACCGGAGAACATCCCCGGAACCGTCGGAGTCTTCGGTTTCGCTCCTGCCTCGGAGGAGGGACATCGGGCACCACTTGGAGTTCCGTTCTTGCTGCCTGCTGCTCTTTCTTGATCGGCAGCTCGAATCACTTCAAGCATCTTGAGAGGCTTCTTGGAAAGAACGGAGCCCTTGCCGTTAGCGGTCTCCTTCTGCACGCCTCTTCGTGGAGCCATTCTCACCGCCCACCGCCAGAGACTTCCAGCAAGCCACTCCCGTAACAGCCGATGACTGCGTAAGATGCCGCGTCTGACCCCTACAATGTTCAGCGAGAGTCGAGACAGCTCATGAAAAACGATCATCTGAGAAAGGTAGGCAATATACCTATGAAGATGATCAAAAAGCCAGGCTCGGGTTTGTGCAAATATCTGTTTTATGCGAGCATTATCAGGGATCAGTCGGGAGGTGACTCCGCAACGGTTACACGGCCGCCATCTTGCCTTTTTTTTTTTTTTTTTTTTTTTTTCTCAGGATCTTTTTTCTGTGGGTTTTTTCTTTTGCTTCGGTGTCGGGAGGTGATCGGGGCTGCAGATGGTACACGGGAGGCATCACCAGGGTCTGCGGACCTTTTTTGCCTTTGTTGTTGGGTTGGGGGGGTGGGGTGGGATGGGGGCTGTGGATCCTATCGGGAAGGTGAAGATTTCATGTGATATTTTTGAGTTGGTTAGATGTTATTTGGTTTTTTCCTTTATGGTGCTAGATGATATGGGATTCAATGTAATTCGATGTCTTCTTCATCTGTAAGGGGTTGTATTAGGATTGCTTCTATCAATATCTGTGGCCTTAATGACCCGGCCAAAAGGCGTAGGATACGGGAGGACATTCGAATTTTGAGGGCAGATATCATCTGCCTTCAAGAAACTCATGTTCCAGTTACAAATAAACAAATAATAGAGTTTGATGGGTTTCAATTAATTTCATGGACACGGCAAGATGGTAAAACCAGAGGTGTTGCAATACTGGCACGTAGAGGTCTGGCGTGCTTTACGCGATCTCTCTCTGATCAACATGGCAGATGGGTTATTGTACAATGTTCAATTGATTCCAAAATGTTTACTTTATGCTCTGTTTACGGACCAGTTTTGGACGATCCCGAACTCTTCGATTGGTTAACTTTAGAATTAGTGGGCTGGCCCTCCCCAATTGTTTTATGTGGGGACTTTAATATTAATGTGAGTTGTGCGGTATCCAATCACCCCGAAGTGGAATATCAAGGGCGGAAACCAAAAGTGTTTAAGTCTCTTTTGCATTTAAAAGAATTGCATGGCTTGATTGATATATGGGCACAAACGGAAGGAAACGACCCGGGCTTCACCTATTTCTCTGCTCCCCATAGAACTCATGCACGATTGGATTACTTTTTTGTTTCTGGAAATTTGGTTCAGGGCAGTAAGATCAGGAAATTTCCCAGAGTTATGTCGGACCATAACCCTCTGGTCCTTGAACTTAATATTAAATGTTCTAAACCAATATCCAGCTGGACTTTTAACAGGGCTCTGCTGAGTGATAAATCCTATATAGATCATATGGCAAAATGGATCACTCAGTTTTTAGAGTACAATTTGGGAAGCACCGGGGTTCAAAATGTTTGGGATACTCTTAAGGCAGGGATCAGGGGTGAAACAACGAAGTATGGATGGGAGACTCAAAAGAAAGAGAGGGAAAAGATTAAGGAGATGTATGAAGAATTAAGGAAAGCTGAGATTAATCTTGTTAAAATACTTTCCGAAGGTGGGGCGGGTGAACTAGCACAATCTACAATTGTAAGTGTTAAATCAGCTATCACCCAAATTTCATTCGCCAAGTCTGCTGGTAGATACTTAGCCTGGAGGTCCAAACTTTATGAGTGTAGCGAAAAGGTAGGTCATATGTTAGCTGTCCGGACCAAAGAAAATGAGGTATCAACACGGATTGCAGGAGTTTCAGATCCAGACATCGGTTTGGTAACTGATACTGGTGCAATTCTTCTGGCTTTCCAGAAATTCTATCAGAAGTTATATTCGGAAGATATTGAAGATAATTGTTGGATTCAATCTGAAACCGACAGATATCTTAGGGAAGCTAAATTAAACAAATTGTCTACTTTAGATCAGGATATGTTGGATGCTTCGGTTCAGCCAGAAGAATTACAAGTTGCTATAGACTCACTTCCACTAGGCAAAGCTGTAGGCCCTGATTTTCTGCCTGGTGAATTTTATAAAGTTTTTCGAATTCAATTGGCTCCGATTATGTTGGAGATGTTTCATATGGTACAGAGCGGAAATACCCCTCCTGAATCTTGGAAAATGGCAAAGATTGTGATATTTTTAAAGAAAGGGAAAGCAGCAACAGATTTAGGGGCCTATAGGCCCATTACTTTGATTAACAGCGACATCAAAATTTACTCTAAGATATTGGCAAATAGACTCGCTTCAGTTATTAAAAAAATTGTTTCCCCCCAGCAACATGGTTTTGTGCCTGGACGGGAGACTATAGATCATATACGCCGGACAATCGCATTATTTGATTATACTAAGGTTACAGGAGACCCTATGGCTTTAATACTGCTGGATGCTGAAAAGGCATTTGATAGGGTCTCCTGGCCTTTTTTATGGGCGGCTATGAAATATAATGGTATTGGTGAAAGATTTATAAGAGCTATCCAAATCATGTATAAAGATCCAAGTGCCAGAATTGCATCAATGGGAACCCAATCTGGGATAATCAATATATCACGGGGTACTAGGCAAGGATGCCCATGTTCCCCCCTGCTATTCGCCATTTATATTGACCCTTTAATTAGGAAGATTCTGGCAGATTCAAAAATACAACCTGTACCGGCAAGAGGGGGGAACGTCAAAATCTTGGCGTATGCCGATGATTTGGCTATTATCACAACTGACCCTCGCTCTACCCTTCTGGAAATAAATATTTTAACGCTGCAATTCGGCAATATCTCTGGCTATCATATGAATGAATCTAAAACTCAAATTGTCATCAATGAAAAAATTATATTAACCGACCCACGGATAACATCAAGTGCAAGATATTTAGGAATTGAAATAAGTTCTAAAATCCAGGATATAGTTGATATTAACTTGAAACCAGTAATAATGAAAATCAAATCCGATTCACAAAGAATGAATAAACTATATCTGACATTAATAGGGAGATGCAATATTATTAAGATGATATTTTTGCCCAAAATCTTATATATTTTTAGAGCAATTCCCTTAGATATAAATAAAATTTGGTTTCAGAAACTTGATCAGGTGGTCTCATGGTTTCTATGGGCGGGGCAACGCCCCAGAAGGGCTCTTAGATATATGACCTTACCTAGAGACAGGGGAGGGTGGGCTGTCCCCAACTTTCAAATTTACTATTGGGCAACTGCGTTGAAACAGATGGGGGAACTACTCAACTGGGGGAATCTTCAAGTTGGGGAAATATCAATTTATCATTTGATTTATGGAATAGAAGCCAGAGGACTTCTTATGCGACATATTGATTTTGCATACTTTAAGAGGGTTAAGTTCAAGGTTTTGTTCGGTGCTTATAGGGTCTGGACTGCAGTTAGGAAAAAGGCTGGGATTGGGCGGCTGCATATATATTCCCCTTTAGTCAATAACTTCCTACTCCCAGATATATTTCAGGATGTTTATTTCAAACACTGGGTTGAGAAAGGTATTTTTTGTATAGGGGATTTTATTCGCGATGCTGAAATACTTCCTTTTGAGGCTTTAAAGGAGAAATTTATGATTAGGAATAATTTTTTCTTTAAGTATTTACAGATTAGGGATTTCTTCACCAAAAAAGTAACGTGTCGGAATAGAATCCCCCTATTAGATATGATCTTCGGGGGCCAAGCCACCACATCGTCGCTATATAAATTTTTAAATGGAACAATGGGCGATGATTTAGCTAAACATTTTGACAGATGGCAAACAGCTCTACAGGCCGGACAGGGAGAATGTGAAGATTCTCTCATGTATAGCCAAACGGTATGTGTTTCTGCAAGTTTACAGGCACAAGGCTATAAGACTTGGTGTAATTTATATATAACTCCGGCGCGTATTTACCGATGGGGGGGGTCCTCGGGGATACACTGCTCTCGATGTGGGCTTCTGGCAGCAGATAGCACACATATGTTTGCGACCTGCCCCAGTCTCTCTCAAGTATTGATTAAAATTGAATCGCGTTTAGAATCTATATTAGGCTATCGAGTCCCACTGTCCCCCCAGGTTATAATGCTAGGGATTTGTAATCAGGATATAGGGGAGGCCAACAGGAAATTGGTTTATATCACAATGGCTGTATTACGATTGTGTTTGGCTACTATGTGGCTTGATCCGGACCCTCCTACGTTACATATGTGGTTTAGTAAACTAATCTATGTTTATAATTGGGAGATATCTGTGTTTAGGAGACGAGGAAATCAGACAAGGGCCAAAGGTGAAAAAATATGGGAACCATTAACCAAGTGGTTAAATAAGGTTGAATAGTTAATGTGTTGTAATGTACCCCTTTGTCTGTATGTTTATATTTTCTTTTAACTCATATATATATATATATATATATATATATATTTTTTTTTTTTTCGCTTTCTCTTCTTCCTTGTCGGATCCACCGGGGTGGGGGGATAAAAAATGTTAAATTGGACATCGGATATGGTTTGTTTTTTTTTTAATGTATATTGTTTTATATTTATGTTATGTTTCTGATGCCCTAATAAAAATAATTAAAAAAAAAAAAAAAAAATAAAAAAAAAAAAAAAAAGGATAGAAAATTAAAATAAAAATATGTAAAAAAAAAAAGAAGGACAAAAAAAAAAAATTAGCATTTAAAAAACCTTGCAAATTCACTGAAAAAACCATGGGTTTCACACACGTTATAGTTAGGAATTAGCATTTAAAAAACCTTTGAAATTCACTGAAAAAACCATGGGTTTCACACACGTTATAGTTAGGAATTGGCATTTAAAAAACCTTAGAAATTCAATGAAAAAACCAAAGGTTTCACACATGTTATAGTTAGCTGGACATTTCACTCGTAAAAAACCATTGAAATTCCCCCGTTATAGTTAGTTCAGCTAACTATAACTCGCGCGCCCGCAATGCACTACTGATGACGTCACATATTACATCACTCATGACATGGTCAGTGACATCACTCATGACATCACTGATGACATCTCAAATGACATCACTGATGACATCATCCAGTGAATGTGTGTTTTTCTGAAAATTAAATATGTATAACATGTGTGAAACCTTTGGTTTTTTCATTGAATTTCTAAGGTTTTTTAAATGCTAATTCCTAACTATAACGTGTGTGAAACCCATGGTTTTTTCAGTGAATATATATATATATATATATATATATCCAAGAATCTCCTCCAAAGGAACGAGCAGAGGCCACACTGGGGAAACCAAGGAAACACCATTTATTCAGCAATTACATCGGCGAATGCATTTCGGCTCCATCAGCCTTCATCAGCGCCAAAGGTGTATGGGAGGCATTTAAAAACATCACTATATGAAGGTCCCGCCTAATGCTGATTGGTTCGGCCCCGCCTGAAAAAACCATAGGTTTCTGTGGTAAATAAAAATTCCTTTACCTGGACTGAATTTGATACATAATCATAATAAAATAGCTCAGTAAAATGAGAGGCAGAATCCGTGATATTAGAGTTTCTGAATGGGCTTTATTCCAATAATCGATTATAATCGGATGCTTCAAGTTCCATCACCACGGGGTTCAGGAAGTGAAGTACATACTTTATTGACAAGAAGTAACTTTTATAGTACATACGTTATAATGAAGCAAATACAGTAGGCGTAATAATTGATAAGGAACTTGACGTGGTACCTGCGTAACCGAAAATGGGTGTTTACAAGGAGTAAAAAGACACATGATTGGTTATGATATCATGCATAGGTGGATCTATAAGATAATACTTGACATAGATGCGCGCGCAGCAGCATGACGTGTAATTGACGTGTAACTAGGGGGTGAAGGGAACTTGACATTAGCTCTACATGTGGAGACGAAAAGTCTGGGGGTCAGATCAACCTAATCCCAAATCATATCTAACATCCTATGTTTAAAGAACTATGTTATCCATAAAGAAGGACTCTCGGACAGAATCTATTCTATACTGACTGTGCGTGTGTGTACAAGCGTCTAAGTGTCTACACTGAATGCGAGGAGATGGGAATATTCCATGGTGACAGGGCTATGAATTACTTGCATGAGGGCAGAGAAGCCGGGCCTCTTACTTGGTAACTGGAAGAATGTTTACTTAAGCTACTAGGCAGGAATGCATCGGCTGAGGGGGAAGCAGATAATTCGAAGGTGAAATACAGCTCTTGGCAGAGAATAGGCTGATGTCAGGCTTCGTGAGCCGCGCAGAGAATGAGACAGAGTTCATGGTCACAGATGCAGGCTCAGACTGGAGCTTTCAGAGGCAGAAGGCAAAAGGAGTTTGATGACAGAATCAGGGCCTACTTGCCTTGGACTGTAAAATGGCATAAGTGAACCATATAAAGCCGGTGGCCTTTCATATTTAGGAATGGAATATCCGACATATTCATGGCGGATCTGACAGAGGACATGTTGACGGTGGACGCACATGTATTTGCGTCTTCATAACTGGAACTGGAGGGAACATACATGTACTTGTGACATGCACATAGAACCGTTGGGGTCCAAGATAGGGGACATAACTGACCAGGAAAATCCACATTTCCACATTCCCTCCTTGTCCCCCTACTTGCCCTTCAAGAGATATCGATCTTCATCAATCCATCGATCTGTTCATATAGCATCATTTGTTCTACTTTCTCCTTCCGGGATCTTGAATGAAATCTTGGTGGTGGAATACACGATGTGGCACACAGACCACAAATCGCTGGTCCACATTGTAGACATAGACAGCAACTGAATAGTATGAGAAAGCCAATACCTAGGAAGGATAAAACTCTCCATCCCCAGGCTGATATCACACTCCAAAACCAACTGGACCAAGTCCAAGTGCCTGGGTTCTGGTGTATCTGGTTTACAATCTTATGAAGGCGAGTGATGGCTTTATATACAGATGGCGAATTTTCTGGTATGAATACGCAGCAACTTGATCCGATGACCCTACAAGCTCCGCCCCTATCAGCCAGGATGACGTCAAGGACAAGACGATTTTGAAGCACAACAATCCGCATAGCAGACTGCTCTTCTGTTAAATTGCCTAAGGCGGAAATAGTCTCATTCACTACTGCTTCAAGGGTTCTGGTTAATCTACGTATCAGCTTACTATTAGTAACAGTACCTATATAGGGAAAGATGCCTTTATTAAAATCTACATACTTGTCCCATGCCGTTTCAGTGTAATCGACAATGGGGAGATCTCTCCGCTTTCTGTTGTGTACTAAATGAATATTTCTGTAGTAATCAGGAGGAGCTAGAAAAACAGGTGGCAAAAGGAATGCAATGTAGCAGGTACCATCCCAATCTGGAGGTAGACGCATATATGCAGTCTGACCACATATGAAGTAGGAATGGCGAGAAGCTCTAAATGAAGATTTGCCTTGATCACGGAATTCTATTATAGTATTGCATTTACTATGGCCCATAGGTATGGAACCAACCTTTCTTACACACAATTCACCCTTCGCTGGGAATACTGACATGGTGGGCAAGACTAGTTCAACTTCGGATACGACATTTAGAATCATGAGATTAGGTGTAAAATTACCTAATCCATATACTTCATTTTCTAGATCAGTTCCTGTTCTTTTGGGGCGACCCTCCTTGTCAGGGTAGCAGACCTTGAGTAAGACTAGGTTCAGGTTTCCCCATATCCAATGATCTTGGTAAACTGCTGTGTCTGAGTCTATGGAATTGATTAAACTAAACCATGCTCCACAGGAGCCATTATGTGTGAATGGATGTGGAAAGAAAGGCAGGACTCCTTCATAATTCTGATAGGGAGGGAGTCGGCCACACACCCAACAATTGGTGGCATTACTAGTCTGATGGGAATGATGTAACATACTAATGAATGTGTTATTGCGCAGCGCAAGTCTATAAGATAATTCATGCGGAGGTAAGTCACTAAAAGAATGTTCAGTAGTAACATTATAAACATGTCTAGAAATAGGGTAATATATGTGCAACAACATACTCGTAATAATTATTAAAAGACTCAATAAAAACAGAATTAATAATGTCCCCATACAGTAGCTACGCAGTGATTTACAATACGCCTGTCGTTTCAACATTTTCCGGGTATTTTCTCTACTCAGGTCCAAGGGATACATGTCAGAGACAATTCGACCGCTTCACCTTGGAGAGGACTTAAACAATCAAATTGCTCGACTGTTTGGGCCTAAGCTTTAGTTTATAGTTCTTAGAGTCATTTTGTTCAACAAAGGGAAGTTCTGAATCAGTCTGTGAGGGAGTGCAGGGCACAATGTCTATATCCGAGGGTAGTCCATGAAATTTTTTGACGTGGCTTGAATGAATCCAGCCCTTGCGGCCCTCGATCTTCACGGCTGTCCTCGTGGTCAACAGGACCAACTTGGGTGCTTTCCACCTGGGCTCCAGCTGGGTCTTTCGGTCGAAATTCCTCACAAACACCAAATCACCCGGAACAACGTCATGGGGTTTCACCTCGGTGTTGTCGGGAAAAGCTGCAGCTACCTGTGAACGACAAGATTGTAGTGCAGACATCAAGGAAGCCAAGTAATCTGTCAGCATATTACAGTCAACATCAGTTATTTTGCGAGGTATAGGCGTCCCCCACATATTCGGTGGTCTGCCGAAGATCACCTCATACGGGGATAGCCCTGTTCGAGAGTGTGCTACCATTCTCATGTAAAAGAGTGCAACGGGTAGCGCTACTACCCAGTCGACACCTTTTTCTCTGCATATTTTGGACATTCTGATTTTCAGGATCTGGTTATGTCTTTCTACGAGGCCTGCTGCCTCGGGGTGTCGGACACAGTGGAATTTCCACTGATATCCTAACAGAAGTGAAACGTGTCTCATTAATTCGGATGAGAACGGCTGGCCGTTATCTGAGTAAACAGCACGTGGTAAGCCGTATCGTGGGAAGAATTCTCGAACCAACTGTTTGGCAGTAGTCGGGGCAGTGTAATCTGAAACCGGGTATGCCTCTGTCCAACGGGACAGAGCGCAGACAACTACAAGAACATATTTGAATCCTCGACATCGTTCCATCTGGATATAGTCCATCTGGAGTACTTCAAAAGGATGGTTAGGAGTATGAAATCCACCCTGTTCTACGGGAACGCTTTTTCCTGGGTTAAACTGACAACAGATCATACAGGTACGGACCTTTTGTTTTGCTGCTGCTCGTAAATGTTTATTGAACCAAATGTGTTGAATGCTGTCTAGCATAGCTTTTTCTCCTAGATGTGCTGGACTATGTATAGTGTTGATTATAACTTGGACCATTGAGTCAGGAAGGAACCATACAGACTTTTCCTTCATCATCCATCCTTGGTCCGTTTGGATCCCCCCTAATTCAGTCCATTTCTTTATTTCATCTGGTGTAGCATGTGTCTGTATGTCAATTACGTCAAGAGTAGGATCTTTAACTGTCATGCAATGTGTCGGGACTATTGTCTTTGTCACGTCGGGGATTTGAGTTTGAGCAGTCTGTTTAGCTGTTCTGTCGGCTAGATCATTGCCTTGAGAAATGATATCAGTAACCTTCGTATGAGCTTTACATTTCATGATTGATATTGCAGTGGGTAGATGTATTGCATCTAATAAGGCATGAATGAGGGGTCCGTGCTGAATGTGGGCACCGTGGGAAGTTAAATAACCTCTCTCTCGCCACAGCACGCCGAAGTCGTGTACAACTCCGAATGCATAACGTGAGTCAGTGTATATGTTGACTTTTTTATTCGTGGCTTGAATACAGGCTTGTGTCAGAGCGATGAGCTCTGCGGCTTGAGCTGACAAAGTATTTATACGATTAGTTTCAATGACTTCAGTATCTGTTGTGACTGCGTAAGCGGCCACTAACTCTCCTGTACTTGTTCTCATGCATGAACCGTCTACATACAATGTCAGGTCTGGGTCTGATAATGGGACATCGGTTAAGTCTTGTCTGGGTTTCGTTGTTATCGTAATAACTTCAATACAGTCATGGGCTAGTGGGTCTGTTCCTATTACAGGTAGAAGTGTGGCAGGATTCAATGTGTTACAGCGTCTGATTTCTATATGTGGCTGAAACAATGTAAGTTCATATCCTGTAAGTCTTGCTATGGTCAAGTGTTGTGTTTGCGTTCTATTCACAAGAACCTCTACTGCGTGTGGTACTTGAACTGTCAATGGATGTCCCAACACTATAGCATCGCTTTGTCTAATTGCCAAAGCTGTCGCTGCCACTGATTTCAGGCATGCAGGCAAAGCCTGAGCTACGGGATCTAATGTACTAGAAAAATAAGCACATGGTTTGTGTGCTCCTGCTTGTTCCTGTGTGAGTACTGACAAGGCAGCACCTTCGCGTTCTGTAACAAAGAGTGTAAACTGTTTTCTGTAACATGGCGTTGCTAAAACGGGTGCTTGACATAAAGCTTTCTTTAAGCTTTCAAAAGCTTGTGTGTGTTCCTGAGTCCAAGGGAGAACAGTCGGTGTGGCTGCCTCCTGTGTGGTTAACTGAATGAGTGGTTTTGCTAGAAATGCGTACTGAGGGATCCACTGCCTGCAATATGACGTGAGGCCTATGAAAGCTCGTACTTCCTTTTGTGTCTTGGGTATTGGCATGTTAGCTATTAACTGAATGCGGTCGGGTGTAAGCTGCCTTCCCTCCTTGGACAGCGAGTGTCCAAGGTAAACAACTCGCTGGACACAGAATTGCAGCTTAGAAGGGGACACCTTGTGCCCCTTTTCGGCTAGGAACTGTAAAACTGTCAGCGATGCTTTTTCACATTCAGGTTCGCTTCTTGCGGTGATCAGCAGATCATCGACGTATTGAAGCAGAGCGGTGTTAACTGGCATGTGGATACTGTCAAGTTCTCGTTTCAGTGCTTGGCTATAGATGCTGGGACTTTCTGTAAATCCTTGAGGTGCGCGTGAGAATTTAAAGCTACGCCCATTTAAACTGAATCCGAACAAATATTGACTTTCCGGATCTATTGGGACGCTGAAAAAGGCATTTTTGAGATCAATTACAGTAAAGAATGTTGCTTCGGAATCAATAGCTGTCAATAATGACGAGATATCTGGGACCACAGGGAATTGTGGCACAATGCATTTGTTTAACTCGCGCAGATCAATAACCAATCGATATACTGGCGGGGCTGTAGGATCTGTTCGTTTAAGAATCGGAATTATCGGTGAATTACATACATTGGAGTCTGTTTCTACAACTACTCCTTGGGCAATTAGCTCGTCAATGATTTGTAGTAAAGCCACTACAGCATCTGGTGGTAACTTGTATTGTCGCATTCGTGGTAGCACCACTCCTGCCTTGAGTGTGACTCGATATGGTGTAATATTCATGCAACCAACATCAGTAGGGCCTTGTGCCCATAGATGTGTAGGTAAAGTCTGTAGTCGGGGATCCATGTCTCTACACACATAGTGACCTTTAAAATCACGTAAAAACAACCTTACTCCTTCCGGAGAACAACATATTATGGCTCCTAGGGCTTTCAGAGTTTTAATTCCTAACATATTTTCTGGGCATGATTTAGTAAGCAATAAATCTGTAGTTCGTGTCAAAGGTCCTATCGTAAGTGGAAGAGGCTGTGATACTTCATTAACAATAGGTTTTCCTGAAAAACCAAGGGAGATATTCTGAGAGCCTGAGAGGGGTGCCCCTGGAACTTCACTACGTTTTATAGTTGTTCGACTTGCCCCTGTATCGAGTAAGAATTTTCTATCTTGACCTAATAATTCACTATGTACATAAGGTCCTTCTTGATCTACAGGAATCTCGATAAGGGGTAAGTCAACTTCCCTCTCTAGGCTAGTTCATGCGTAACGCTGATACTCAGGATATTCATACTGTGCAGTCTGATACATTTGTCGTGTTGTGGTCTGTGTGGCAGCAGCAGGCAACGGTGGTGCAGCTGGCACAAACTGTATTGGCTGTTGTGCGGCTGGCATGGCCTGGGCATGCTGCATAGCTCCTTGTTCATTCTGATCCTGTCTGAGTGGCCGTGGTCTTTCTTGTGTTTTACCTATGGCGATATTATGTTTTAAAACTGGACAATCGTGTACGTAATGACCTGGCTTCTTACAATAATTGCATGTCCCTTTTACCGGTCCTGCTGAATCGGAATGTGTCATACCCTTTTTATGTCCTTCAGCTGGTACTGTCTGGGCAACTAGCATTTTCATTTTTGTGTCTTTCATGCGTCTGTGTTCATGTTTCTGTTCCTCTTTAATTCTATTGTGATGGTACTGTAACATTTGTAACATTTGTGTTGGAGTGTTACCTTGCCAGGTACTCTCGAATTTTAATACTCTATTCTTTACCGGGGACAGAGCATTTTCTACTAATTTTGTTACAAACAGATGCGGGTATGATTCGCTACTTGCTTTTATGCCACTATTTGTACCAAAACATTTTTCAAATCGGGCATAGTAATCACTAGTGTCTTCATCTTGCTTCTGTTTACAGGCTGAAATTGTACCCCAATCTTCCTTTTTCGTAGTTAATAAACGTGGCAGTACCTGTACTAGCAAACCTGGTAGTGCTTTAGTTTTATCCCCGAGTCCTGCTCCTGCAGTTCGGGCCTTTTCTTCCGCTTCTAACACTGACCATTCTATCTTTTGGTCTCCTACCTCCCACTCTTTTTCCTTGAGTTTCTCATAAATGCCAGCAGGCATCAACACCTTTAATATCGTCATAATGTCGGGATAGGTATACTCTCCCATGAGTAACATGTCTTTAATTTCTCGGTGAAAACCCGCTGGGTCTTTGTCATGACTAGGTACCACTTTCTTCATTTCTAACAGTTCTATTTTTGATATGGGCGTATATACAAATACGCGCCTAAACTCGTCGCCCTCGCCTTTTATTGGGTGTACTTCTCGTAAGGGATTCTGTCTATCCATGTGATACGTTGTTCTTTCCTTGCTGGGCAATGAGGTATGCTCTGAGCATATAAAAAGAATATACTGTTTTCTTGACATTAGAATTTCTTTAATTAATTCAGTACCTGGACCTCTCCATTTATTTGTAAGCAATTCAGTCAATATGTCAGGTAACGGACCAGGGTCCGAATGCTGACTCCGATATAGTATAATGAGTTGTTGAATCATATAAATCCCAGCCAACCTCTGTTCATCTGGGGTGAGATTCAAAAATGTGCGTACTACTGTAGCATCACTATATTTTCCGGGACTGTCCACCCAGTGGACAGCTGCCCTGGCTAAATCTTGTTCATCCATAGAATCGAGAAAATGATAACCCCTTCGTTCTCGGAGTAGTTTGTCAGCAGTTTGGAACGAATGCTCGTTAGACCTTATATTAATTATAGGTATTTGGAAATTCCTGTTATTATCTGGACATATCGGACGTATTGAGTCAATATGACATCTAGTCTGATCCCTATGACAAGATCTTCCTCTACCTACATAGGCTATGGTGTCCAACTGTCCTGCGGGTGGTCCTGACCCTTCTTCCTCGCTTTGTTCGAACTCGTCGGTCTGTAATCTCTCTTCGTGTATCCGTTCTATTTCTTTACGGATCTTTCGGCACATGGCTATTATACAATTTTGCTTATCGTGTCTTCCTTCTGATATATTCTGGCTCCATTTTGTAAGAATATGCATTGCATCCGGGTCTACCCCCGGTCGGTCTTGATTTCTGATCACACAGTTTATGAGGAAACGTAGCAGTTCCCCTTGTATCTCTACTTTCTGGAATTCCATAGCTCTGTTAATACATTCTGGATCTCGCCCTGTTTGAACAAAATGATATATTTTATCTAGATGCGCAGTCATTCCTGGTAACCTCGCTAAATACCCTGCGGCTCGTCTGATACGTAATGATGCCAGGACCATTTCGTCCTCTTTACCGACCACCGGGTCATATCTACAATCTATAAGAAGTTCCTTAAGCGCACGTTCACTTACGAATTTGGGTGTACGTGAATGCGCTGACTCTTGAAAAACAAGTTTATTTATTCTAGGTGGCGTAAAAGTATTGCTAGCACCTCCCGTGGCCCCATCTAGGGCGTCGGGTGTGAAAGGATTCGTCGAACGTGACACAGCAACTATAGGTGTGGACACCACTGTAGAATCGACTGTGGAGACAGATGCGGAAACAGATGTGCTTGCCGAAGCTAGTGTTGGGACTTGCTGTTGCACAGGGACAGATACCTGATCCTGACGTTGAACCCCCCCGCCAGACGGTCTATGTGGTGCGGGGTTAGCATACTCGGGAGCTGCGTCATCTAGATATGAGGAAAGAAAAACATCTTCTGCGGTTCTGGGATGTCCTTTAGGATGTATCTTAATTGGAAATAATGGGGGTGGCAAGTCTTTTGGCATCTCTGGAGCAGCCTTAGGTAATCCTTCGGCTAGAAGAGGATACATACCATTCATAAGGGCATTTCTTTGTCTATCTACTTGTTCCGATTTCACTCGGATACCTTCCTCAATTAATAGATTTTCTTGAACTTTATTTGAACTTTCTTTACTCTTCTCTTCCTGTCTACGTGCTTTTTCTGTACGTCTATGAGATTCTTTACGCCATAACTCAACAGCGTCTTTCTGTGACTGTCTGACTTTTCTCTTCCATAATTCTTCCTCGACTTTCATGATGCACTCTGCATCCCAGGTTCCCGCTGTGGGCCACCTCTGACTTTCCGGCAATCCCTTGGTATACTCTACCCATAAATCAAGAAATAATATGGCATCTAAGCCATGCTTCTGATACATAAAGTGCCCTGGAGTATCCCTAGGAGGAATAGGGACGGCTTCTTCAAGTACCCCTTTCCTAGTAGTGATCTGTCTTAATTTCGAAAAAAGCGGCATATTGACAACTGATCCGATACTTAATTTTGAACACACTTAATACAAAAAGCACACTAATGAACAACCATTCATACCACAATATGCAAGACGTTTAACACATTTAACATTAAAACATTAAACCTTTAACTGAAACAACAATGATGATCGTCTGCATAACTAAATCACCATGCTTAATTCTTGACACTTACTAGATACTTCGGAATACTTGATATACTGCTAAACAGTACAGATACACTGCTAAAACAGTGCAGACCGGATTTGTGTACCCAAACCCGTCTTGACCGGCACAACCTATGTGCACGTCAGAAATGCCTCCCCAGAAATGGTACTCACCGGGTAGCTTCGGAAACGGAAGGCCTCAGTAACTTGAACTTGAACCGGACTGGACTCGACTCGACTCGTCGGGAACTGGGCTAGACTTCGAACTGGTGGGTCTCGATATACCTCGGATCTTGCTCTCTCAGCTAGGCTCTGGTCGGGATACTTCGCACTTCTCACCGCCTCGTCTGGGTGTTGATCGCAGTCTCAGTCGCCCCCGCTTGACCGGAGGGAGATACAGGAAATCCTGCTGGTACGCGTAATTGTCCGTCCAGCTGTGGCAGGAGACCGGGCCTACAACTCACCGCCGGCGCGTGAGATGAGAAAGTGTCCCTATTCGGGCGCCATCATGTGGTAAATAAAAATTCCTTTACCTGGACTGAATTTGATACATAATCATAATAAAATAGCTCAGTAAAATGAGAGGCAGAATCCGTGATATTAGAGTTTCTGAATGGGCTTTATTCCAATAATCGATTATAATCGGATGCTTCAAGTTCCATCACCACGGGGTTCAGGAAGTGAAGTACATACTTTATTGACAAGAAGTAACTTTTATAGTACATACGTTATAATGAAGCAAATACAGTAGGCGTAATAATTGATAAGGAACTTGACGTGGTACCTGCGTAACCGAAAATGGGTGTTTACAAGGAGTAAAAAGACACATGATTGGTTATGATATCATGCATAGGTGGATCTATAAGATAATACTTGACATAGATGCGCGCGCAGCAGCATGACGTGTAATTGACGTGTAACTAGGGGGTGAAGGGAACTTGACATTAGCTCTACATGTGGAGACGAAAAGTCTGGGGGTCAGATCAACCTAATCCCAAATCATATCTAACATCCTATGTTTAAAGAACTATGTTATCCATAAAGAAGGACTCTCGGACAGAATCTATTCTATACTGACTGTGCGTGTGTGTACAAGCGTCTAAGTGTCTACACTGAATGCGAGGAGATGGGAATATTCCATGGTGACAGGGCTATGAATTACTTGCATGAGGGCAGAGAAGCCGGGCCTCTTACTTGGTAACTGGAAGAATGTTTACTTAAGCTACTAGGCAGGAATGCATCGGCTGAGGGGGAAGCAGATAATTCGAAGGTGAAATACAGCTCTTGGCAGAGAATAGGCTGATGTCAGGCTTCGTGAGCCGCGCAGAGAATGAGACAGAGTTCATGGTCACAGATGCAGGCTCAGACTGGAGCTTTCAGAGGCAGAAGGCAAAAGGAGTTTGATGACAGAATCAGGGCCTACTTGCCTTGGACTGTAAAATGGCATAAGTGAACCATATAAAGCCGGTGGCCTTTCATATTTAGGAATGGAATATCCGACATATTCATGGCGGATCTGACAGAGGACATGTTGACGGTGGACGCACATGTATTTGCGTCTTCATAACTGGAACTGGAGGGAACATACATGTACTTGTGACATGCACATAGAACCGTTGGGGTCCAAGATAGGGGACATAACTGACCAGGAAAATCCACATTTCCACACGTTATAGTTACGAATTAGCATTTAAAAAACCTTGCAAATTCACTTAAAAAACCATAGGTTTCACACATGTTATAGTTAGCTGGACATTTCACTCGTAAAAAACCAATGAAATTCCCCCGTTATAGTTACTGCAGGCAACTATAACTCACGCGACCGCAATCCTCTGCTGATGACGTCAGATATTACATCACTGTATTTAGACACTTATTTACCCATGTCTTCTTCCATTAATCTTTAGCTATACATATATTACAAATATTTATTTTTCTGAAAGACACATATGTCATCAGTGATGTAAGTGGAGAGGTGTGGCTCACTGGTTAGAGGCGGCAGATCCGCAAGCAGAGAATCGGCCAGGGACCAGGGTTCAATTCCCGACGCGGCAGGGTCATGGACCAGGGTCAAAACGGACTCGATAATTCTCGCCTCGGTACCTACTGTAACCAGGAACACACTCGGCAACTCTGGGCATTAGCTTGCCTCATCTCCACAACGGCCCCCCACATTCGCCGGGGATGCCTGGTTTCACCTTGGAGATACCCAGGAGGGACCATCTCACAGGGATAGCCAGGACGGGTTCCCCAGCGGTCTACAGCGCCACGACGCCTCAGGGCAGCAGTGCGCTTTACAAGACACATACATTTACATTTACATATCTGACGTCATCAGCAGAGGATTGCGGTCACGTGAGTTATAGTTGCCTGCAGTAACTATAACGGGGGAATTTCATTGGTTTTTTACGAGTGAAATGTCCAGCTAACTATAACATGTGTGAAACCTATGGTTTTTTAAGTGAATTTGCAAGGTTTTTTTAAATGCTAATTCGTAACTATAACGTGTGTGAAACCTATGGTTTTTTCAGTGAATTTGTTTTTTTAAATGCTAAGTATGTATTTATTTATTTATCTATTTTTCAGGTTTCACACCGTGCGCGCACCGAGCGCCCACAGTTCGCAGTGCGCGCAGGGTGCGCGCACCTCGTGATAGAAAAAAAAAATTGTTATTTTTTCTCCCTTGGGGGTCCTTCTGTTACCCCCTGACCAAGGCTAGGGGGTCAGGAACTGTCCACTCTGCCCCCTTTTCACGTTCTCCACCTTTGTTTTTCACCCCCTCAGACTGCGAGAGACAAAATGGCGGCCGACACTTCCTGGTTTCGACTGATTCGAATGTTTACCGACATCTAACAACCAATCAGAATTGCGCTCGCGCACGGCAGGGTGCGCGCACAGTGCGCGCACGGTGCGCGCGTATAGATATTGATATGCTTTTAAATCCTATTTTCTCAGGAAATACTGAACAGATTTACACCAGACCTGCAAAAGGCACTTCCTTGACCTTATGGCTACCTCTCTGCCAAATTTCAAGTAATTCTGTTCAGCCGTTCGGGCTGTAGCTGTGTCTAAAGGTCCTATGGAAAAATGCATGGGGAAAACGCGTTTTGGGACCCCCCTTTTTTCTCGGCCCCCACTTGACAAATCACCCCGAGACTTTCAGGGTAGGAGCTGAGCGGAGCGCCCCATTAGTTTTGAAAATTTCGCGAGGATTCGTCAACCGGCGCCAAAGTTATTCAAAATTGAATTTTGAGATTTCCTATGGAAACTAGGTTGTAACTATAACTATCTACTGGCAACCGCCAGTAGATAATATATATATAGATAGATATAGATAAGGCAATGCCCCTATCGCCACCACAACCTCGTAAAAAGTGATGTTGTGGTGACGATAGGGTCTTGTACATATGCCCCATAGAAAAAGGAAAAAACCTCTTGTGATTGTTTTTGTTCAGGAAGGTTTCCCCTCCTGCACAAAAATTGTCACACGTGCAACACATTCACCCTGACACCATGGTGCAAAGGTGCCTGCGTTGGAGCACGGCAGCCCATTGTGTGCCGGCTCAGGAGAAAAGGACAGGAACGCACTGTATCTGATAGATACGTTGCATTCCTGCCCTTTTCTTTTGCTGCAGGGCAGCACAGCAGGAAGGGCTGTGGCGCTGCCCTACGGCAAAACCTCATAAACGAGGCCCAATGTGATTTACTTGATTGAATATCCCTGTCATTTGTGCTACATAGGCATGTCCTCAGCAATATTCATTGCTGAAGATCCTCAACCAAATTCACTACATATTATGTCGAAAAAGGACACCGTAATACTGACTTTAAAAAAAATATATTTTATTTTTGGAGAATTTGCAACATAGGTGCATCACAGCAACAATATGGGTGAAAACAGGCAAGTTTGCACAGCACAAGCATATCAGGTGTCACAGCACTATAATGTATAATGCAGCACACTTTGGGGCATATCAACAACAACCGGCGATAATTATCGCGGAGCGCACTTAGCGCTCGGATAATTATCGCCGGCTAGCGCCGATTTTTATCGCTGAGATAGAGTGCTATTAGCAACGCTTATCTCAATAGCGATAAAAATCCTGGGGGCATATCAACAACAACCGGCGATAAATATCTCTAAGCGCACTTAGCGCTAGGATAATTATCGCCGGCTAGCGTGAATTTTTATCGCTGAGATAGCGTGCTATTAGCAACGCTTATCTCAATAGCTATAAAAATCCTCACGCTAACAGGCTAACGTGAGATTATCGCTGGAAACCCAGCGATAATCTCACGATACCTTGTTGATAGGGACAGGCAAACTTAGCCATGATATCCTCCTTCCATAAGATATCATGGCTAAGTCAGAAAAATACCAGACGTAAAAAAGCAGCGTTAACCGCGGTTAGCGCTGCTTTTTTTTGTCTCTAACAGGGTTAGCGACATTCTTGATAATAGGAGAAATGTCGCTTAGCGACATTTCTCCTACTATTTTACTCTGGAACGCCCCCTTTGCATCTCATTAGAGATGCAAGGGGAAGCGTAGAGTAAAAGGGTGCTAACATGCAAATTTGCATGTTAGCACCCTGTTGTTGATAGGGCGCTAGTTTTATCTCTCCTTTTTTGGCTTTTAAAGCCAAAAAAGTAGAGATAAAGCCCTTGTTGATATGCCCCTTGGTGCTAAGTGGCTAACGTGAGATTATCGTTGGTAACCCAGCGATAATCTCACGTTAGCTTGTTGATAGGGACAGACAAAGGGGCATATCAACAAGGGCTTTATCTCTGCTTTTTTGGCTTTAAAAACCAAAAAATCAGAGATAAAACTAGCGCCCTATCAACAACAGGGTGCTAACACGCAAATTTGCATGTTAGCACCCTTTTACTCTACGCTTCCCCGTGCATCTCTAATGAGATGCAAAGGGGGCGTTCCAGAGTAAAATAATAGGAGAAATGTCGCTAAGCGACATTTCTCCTATTATCAAGAATGTCGCTAACCCTGTTAGAGACAAAAAAAGCAGCGCTAAACGCGGTTAACGCTGCTTTTTTACGTCTGCTAATTTTCAGACTTAGCCATGATATCCTATGGAATATCTCAGCGATAAAAATTCACGCTAGCCGGCGATAATTATCCTCACGCTAAGAGGGCTGAGCGATAATTATCGCCG
The DNA here is from genome assembly GCF_964204655.1 of Triturus cristatus. Classification (NCBI taxonomy): domain Eukaryota; kingdom Metazoa; phylum Chordata; class Amphibia; order Caudata; family Salamandridae; genus Triturus; species Triturus cristatus. The sequence continues at coordinate 364,865,878 of NC_140581.1, read as the reverse complement.
GTTGTTGTTGATATGCCCCAAACTTAGCCATGATATCCTCCTTCCATAGGATATCATGGCTAAGTCAGAAAAATACCAGATGTAAAAAAGCAGCGTTAACCGCGGTTAGCGCTGCTTTTTTTGTCTCTAACAGGGTTAGCGATATTCTTGATAATAGGAGAAATGTCGCTTAGCGACATTTCTCCTATTATTTTACTCTGGAACGCCCCCTTTGCATCTCATTAGAGATGCAAGGGGAAGCGTAGAGTAAAAGGGTGCTAACATGCGAATTTGCATGTTAGCACCCTGTTGTTGATAGGGTGCTAGTTTTATCTCTGCTTTTTTGGCTTTTAAAGCCAAAAAAGCAGAGATAAAGCTCTTGTTGATATGCCCCTATGAAAGAGGAAAAACGAGGAGAAATGAAAACATTTCTCCCTGTCGCGCCTCGCTATGCCTCCCCTGGGGAGGCGTAGCATTGACATGCATTTCCAGATTTACGATTCCTCGTAAATCTGGAAATGTGTTCCGTTCCATGGGTGTTGCGTGGGAAAACCCACAGCAACACCCATGGAACGCCCCTTACATGCAAAGTGCTGCGTGTGAAGGGGCCATATTTACAAGGAGAGGAAAAGTCATGTAGGGTGGCTTTTCCTCTCCTTGTAAATATGTAGAAGTGACGTATTGATGGCACAGGGGGCTCGTAAATCTCCCCTTAAGTGTCTATGCATCTCCTGACTCAAAGTAGCTTAATTTGTAGGGAACGTATATCTGTTCCAGATGGGTTAGTTGGAACAGAGATACGGGATATACGGGTTAGGTGCCCCTTCCTGCACAAAAGCAATCCTGCATGCAATGGAGACACCCTTGCACCATGGTACAATGGTGCCTCTGCTGGTGCTAGGCTGCCACAACAGCGCCAGCGAAAGGACAAGAATGTGCCTTATTGGATAAAATATGGTGCATGCCTGCCTTTGCATGCGATGCCCTGCACCACTATTTTCATAAATATGGCCCAGAATTTCTAAGCACATTTGGAAGAAGTCTCCCAGTGAAGGTTTTTGAGTGAGCGAGAGTAAGAGGAAGTACTTGGGAGATATTCTATTTTGGTGGTCCAGAGGGCTGCATTCTTGGAAGTCAACCAATAGTCAATTCTTGACCACGTATTGTGCGTCAAGGTTATACAGGTACCTTCACCACTGTACGGGTTTGACAATCGCTATACATCTACCAGGTGATTGTCCTGCTTAATAGTATGGAGCCGCGCAGCGGCTCTATGGTGCGAGCGCCTGCTAGCAGTGGATCTGTCCGCCTGTTGATTAAGGACAACGTTAAAGTCACCTACCCAGAGTACTGTCCCGGTTCTGGCTCACGCAATTAAGTGCTTCACCTCTGTGAAGAGATTAGGACAGTCAGTATTATGCCCACATATAGAGGCTAGAGTGACATGGATGCCATGTAGGGTCCCATGTAGGATCACATATCTACCTTCCTTGTCACATATCTCTTTGTGTGTCTGTCATACTATCCTCTTACGAATGTTGATAGAAACACTGTGGGCATAGCCGGAATAGACGGCAGTGTGTGCCTCTGCCATCCAACCCGCATAAAGCCATGAGCGAGAAGCCTCAGTTAAATGTTATTCTTGGAGGAAGCAAATGTCAATGCGATGCCTGTTTAAATAAGCGAAATTTGGTCTTGCCTTTTATCGGTCATTGAGTCTCCCTATGTTCCAATTCAGGAACCTAGTTATTGCGACACGGAGTGAAGAAGGTTGTGCGCTGTTAATTTAGTATGTGGCTTTGTCTTAGTATACATATGAGAAATGGTGCGTGTGAGTCTCAAGTGTGCAGTGAACCTATTCTGTGTCAAGCCGACCTGTAGTGAGCTCCCCAAGTCCCTACCCCAACCTAAAACATACCCAACTCGTTGAAAACCCTCAAACTAACCACCACCCTATCCGATATTACCATACCCAACAAACATAGGGCCAGATGTACAAACCTTTGTTGCGGCTGCAAAGAGGAGATCGACACGTTTGCGACCGCAATAATGGTTCCAGGCATGTACAAATGCTATTTTGCAAGTCACAGACTCGCAAAATAGCATTTCGACTCTCACTATTAGGAATGGGTGTCCCTTCATAATAGCAAGTCTCTATGCCATGTACTGTTGTTTTGCGGCCGCAAAACACTCGGGCCTCATTTATGAGACTCTTTGCGCCTCCGGAACGTCACTTTTTGTGACATTCCGGGATGTAGAAGCCTGTGTGATATTTATCAGGCAGCACTGAGCCGTCTTTATTGGCTTAATGCTGCCTGATAAATATCAGTTCCTTTAACGCAGTGTTCTGCATTAAAGGGGCGTGCAATGGGTGTTGCTGGGGGCGTTCCCAGCAACATCCATGGCTTTTTGGCACTGCCCCAGATTTACGAGCAATCGTAACTCTGAGGCAGCGCCAAAAACGTACGCGTCCACAGGGGAGGCGAAAGGGAGGCACAACAAGGAGAAATGTCTACATTTAAATGAAAACTGCTTTATTTAAAAGCAGTCCCAGACATGGTGGTCACCATACCTAGAAGTGCTATCCATTCCCAATGGGGTAGCAAATTGCGACAGCCTCATTAATATTCATGAGGCATGCTATTTGCAACCCCACTGTGAGTCTGAGACACTGTTGCACATTAAGAGGCTTATTTATGAGCCCCATGCGCCAGTTTTGCGTCGCCGTTGCGTCACTTTTAGTGCGCCATATTTATGAAATGTCACATCATAAGCCCCTGCGCTACATTATACCTGCGTAAATGTAAATTGATACTTGTATAGCGCACTACTCACCCGCAAGGGTCTCAAGGCGCTTGTATGAATACCGCTGTGGAACCCATCCTGGCTTTCCCTGTGAGGTGTCCACTCCTGGGCACCCCCAAGGTGGAGGCATCCTTAGCGTTGTGGGGGCCGTTGTGGAGATTAAGCAAGCTATTGCCCAGAGTTGCAGAGTGGGACTCCATGATTGGAATAGGCACCGAGGCGAGAATTGTCAGGTCCGTGGAATTTTGAGCCCAAGACCCGCCGAGGCGGGGAATTGAACCCTGGTCCCGGGCCAGACCTCTGTATCAGGGTCTGCCGCTCTAACCATTGAGCCACACTTTTCCGCGTCAGGTATAATGTATGCAGGGTGGGTGTTACCCCGCAAGAAAAGGTCACTTTCTAAAGCCATGCGCTACATGATATTTGCATCAGGTAAAATATATGCAGGGTGGGCTTTCCCCCGTACCAAAGCCTCGCAGAAGTGGCGCAGTGAAATCTATGAGATTTCACTGTGCCATTCCTACAACTTGACTCCGTCACAATCCTTATGTCTGCTTCAAGCAGGCATAAGGAGTGACACAGGGCATTTTACATGGGGCTCGCCCCATGTGTAATGACACATTGCTGGAATTGCACCAGTCTACCGACATACTCCAGCAATGTGTCATTACTGTGCCACCAGATATGTCAGTATTCCTGACGTATCTGTGCAATCCTTATGACATGGCGCAACATGGTGTATATAGGGCACATCCATGGTATCGGAAGGGTGCCGCAATGAAAATTGTCGCATCACTGTTTTTCCCCAGCGATGCGACACTTTTCATAAATGAGGCCCATAGAGTGAGACTTCCCTGGAGGCTGCCAGTGGCAAGTGTACAGCCCAGCATTGGAAAAATGGGTGGATAAGGGGGAATGAAGCATCCTAGAGGGCTGTAGGTCATGCAGTGTTCAATAATGTTCAGGATAACAAAGGGGCATATCAGCAACACCCGGTGATAATTATCGCTCAGCACTCTTAGCGTGAGGATAATTATCGCCGGGTAACGTGGATTTTTATCGCTGAGATAGCGTGGTATTAGCAACGCTTATCTCCTCAGCGATAAAAATCCTCACGCTAACTGCCTAACGTGAGATTATCGCTGGAAACCCAGCGATAATCTCACGCAATGTGGCGTTAGCTTGCTGATAGGGACTCACAAACTTAGCCATGATATCCACCCTCCATAGGATATCATGACTAAGTCAGTACTGAAGCAGGCGTAAGGAAAGTAGCCATAACAGGGGTTATCGCTACTTTTCCTGACGCTATGCTTCATAGCGTGGGGCTTGATGATAGGGGAAATGTCGCTTAGCGAAATTTCTCCTGCCATGTTAGGTCAGGAACGCCCACTTTGCATCTCATTAGAGATGCTAAGCTGGGCGTAAAGAATCCCCACGCGAAAGCAAGGTTTCACGCGTTAGCGTGGCCTTGTTAATTAGGCGATTAAATTATCGCCGCTTTTCGGCCAAAAACGGCCGCAAAAGCGGCGATAATTTTTTATCGCCTGCTTGTAAATATGCCCCAAAGTGTAATAGTTGTTTGGCATTCCCAAAAGTACTTTACATGCTAAAGGCTTGTGGTGCTCACCTTAAAGACCCTCAACCCTGTCTCTATTCAAATCGAAGTAAGGAAGACATCAGGAGTCATTAGGGCAGAGTAGCAAGCAGTTATTGATCTTGTCCTATGCCAAAGTTATGAATTGATGATTAATCATTATCACTAAGTTGTCTGCTAGAGTCAGATATAGGCGACGCCCGTTTAGCCTGTTGGGGGACCTTCAACGTGTGCAAGAACTTCATATTCGCCTTTGAGTCTCTAAAGTAATGGTTTTTACTGTTGTGGCTGACCTGCAGCTTGGCCAGGTAAATTAATGAATAGGTGGCACCAGCGTTCTGTGGGATGTGTTTTACCAGCAGAAACTCCTTGCGGGCTGATTGAACTGGTAGGGTGAAATCCAGGTAGAAGGAAATGGCGTTGCCCTGGTATTGAACGGATTTCCACTGTCTGGCCAATCTCATGATGTTGCCTCTGTCGCCTTAATTTAATAAACACATGAAATGAGGCTGCACCCCTGGTAGGGGTGACGGTCCCAGTGAACAGTGGGCGCACTCCACGATCAAGGAATTGAGAGGACACCTCCAAACAGCTAATGGATCATGGTCGCCACATATGATTACATTTTGCCCATGGCTGTGGACTCGGGTACACCCAGAATACAGAGACTGTTGCATCAGGAACGCACTTTCAGGTCTTCATTCTTATATATTATGGCCTCTAAGAATGTTTCCATCAACAGTACGTGCTTGTTTACTATTGTTTGGGTATCCTCAATGTCCGATATGCAGGCCTCGAGGTGCTCAATGTCTTGCCTATCCACTCTTTCCCTCATACAGTCTATCCTAGTTGTGAGTGTGTCAAGTTTTGACTCACTGGTGTTGTTGCAGGGATTCTGCTTATACACAGAACTATGCTTAGAACCCCAGGACCTCAGTGAATTGTGGTGTACCAGAAACTCACCTCAGAACCCAGAACCCAGTATCCGGCTAGCATAAGTGTCCCATTCGTTATCCAAGATTTAGCTCAGAGATCCCAATGAATAGACAACCCAGAACAAGCGACTCAGTGTACTCTCAGGAATGGTGGGAATCGGAAATACCTGTTCGTATATTATTCTCACATCAGTCCACAACAATAATCAACAGAGACACGGTGTAAATAAAAAGAGTTTATTTTTATAGACCACGTGTCCTAAGGTGCAGTACTTTGGCTAATACAAGCAGACAAATGATTAATATCAAAACCAGCAACATAGTTACAATACCATAGAATATAAACGGGGTAATCATATTATAATGACAGTGGATCCTACCACCTTCCCTTTACTAAGAAGCTAATATTATTATTATACTAATAGAAGGTCTCTTAGGCTTGAATAGGGGACCCCATACCTCAAAGATCAGCTTAGTGAAATCACATCACAGGAGCATCAGGAGACTTCTCGCAGGAAGGCTCGTCTTCGGTCTGAATAATAAACATGATGTCTGTGATATTAAAAGCACCAACTTTCAGGTATGTGCAGCTGCGCGTGTGTTATGGCTAAATAGTGGGTCGATCAACCTAGAGTGGAAAACATGCATTGTGTAATAATCCAGACTGTTTGTCACACCATGTACAGACCAAGGTCGCTGCGCAGAGCTTGGGATGGTAACAACAGATTGCTCTCGTGTGAAGCAAGTCTCGAGTCAGCAGTTTATTTAAGAAATAACATGTAAACGCAGTGTCGTGTGCAAAAGCAGAAAGATGGCATTCTAACATCTAACGTGGTTATGCTAACTTAACAATGTATGTACGTATTCAGGGAGAACTCACTACACGCCCCCTTGATCGAAGCACTATTCAATAGGCAAGAAAAGAGAGAACGCAGAGTTCAGTGTCGTCAGAGCAGAACAAGGCGTAACCAATGCAGAGTTTCAGAATGCGCCAAAGTCCGAAACTACAAAAAATATAAACCAGGGTTTTTTTTTTAAAGAAAAAAAAATGGAAGTAAATCCATCAACGAAAAGGAACATACGTGTTCATCAACCATCGGAGCCTCTAGCACGATCAGAGGGCACCCGGAATGTTCCTCCAAATAGCTCATAGCCAAGAAGTTGTAGGCAGCTGTTGAGATGTCCCAATTACCCAGGATACCATGCGCCGCACCACAGGCCATAATCCGGACACCAGAACAGGCCAACTCGTGAGACACTAAGGGCCTCATCAGTCGATCGAAATCCGGCACCGGAGACACCAGGTTGGTCAAGCACAAATCCAAAGGCCATTCAAAGGGACAATCCAGGCAGTGAAACACAGGCTGCACGCAGGTGAAGTAGGAATACCTGAAGGATAATCCATATGCCAGGCTTAAGGTCGCCAACGGCAGAGTTCCATAAAAGTCAAGCATCCTATCACGAAGAAGATGCAGGCGGGACAGGCGCTCGTGTGGCACAGAAGGAGCAGCCATTCCGTAGTATGAAAAGTAAAAGCAGCACACCTGCCACCAGCGCCAGAAGCAGCGGAACACCTCCAAAGATGCTCGAGAAAAGTGAATGAAAAAATGCCGGAATCACACCAAAAATAGTTTTGAAAGAGGTCACGAGACCCGAGCCCACAAGTTTAAAAAAATGAGCCAGGCCGGTCGTGGACGAGGCATTAAAAATAGTTTGGATCAAAGTGCCGAAATGTAGGGGGAGGTCAGTATTCAGAAGCGCCTGTACCTCAGTGCGCGTATTAGCAACGTGAAGGACAAATGTTTCACGAGAGGAAGTCAATGGCACCTCTTTTTGGGACAATAGAGCTCTTATTCTGCTCAACTTGTTGAACTCTGCTTTCAAGGTTGGAATCGAAGGCCAGATAGAAACATCCAGCCGCCCATGCGGGGGTGGAAAGAGAACATTATTGCAGCAGACAACTTTCTGCGAGACAGTTACTATGTACGGTATTCCCACTAATATCCCGCAGCAAGCTTCATTATTCAAAATTAAATAACTACCGTTTGCAAGCAGCGTGAAAGAAGGCGTAATCACAGGCACTGGGATACCTCGTAGGACGCAGGCCAAGTTCGGTGCTTGTACATTGCATGCGCCGTGTAACTGTATGTGCCTACATACCAAGGAATGGTCTGGTGTCGTGGTACATTCCTCGCCTTTCAAATAAACCTCAGTTCCATCCCTCGTACATCTATACGTAAAGGGGAGGGACCAAACCTCATGTATGAAAGCGGTGCCCAGCGGTTCATATCTACCCAAAGCATAATGTTTCATACAAGACGTAAACTTAAAAAGCGCGAAAGGGAGAGTTATCAATCCGTGTACTAACCACGTAGCTGAATTGATCTCCGCTACAGAGAAAGGCAACGGTTCTAACTTTTCAATATGTAACAATGAATATGTAGCATCCTTCATGGACATAAATCGCTGCTTGTCAGTAAGGTTAAAGGGAAGGAATAACGATGTAGTGTTCAGATAGTCCCAAGGGACTCTCCCTGCCTTTAACGTCTGCAATGTCCATGCAAACTGCATAACAGAACGCAACTGGTTTTGACCATGATATAACACAGGCATATCATCATGCACAATATCATCAACAGAAGAAACAATATTATCTAATGTATAAATCCTAGAAGAGAGAGTGCTAATGCTATTATCTATAACGGCTAAAACCTTCTCCATGTTTGCTTGGTCAATAGCTCTCAATCTGGAAGCCGCCTCAATCTGCGACAACTTCCAGACTTCGTTGTAAATAGCATACGCCCACCTTTTGGTTCTGCCACCCACAGGACCCTTAACAAAATCATTCAAATCTATTTTGTCATGTAATTGTGATAAATGAACTTTGACAGACGCCAAGGTGGAATGTCGCAGCCAAGATTGACATAACTTGCCCACAGAGTATGTAGTTACAGTATGTGACGACTCAAACCGAGGGTCTACGCGTTCCCGAGTATACCCCGGTTTCAGTCCCAGAAAACGACGTTGACAGGTGTCTGAACTGCTTTGCCAAACTAACCAACCCTCACTATTAAATTTCGAAATATTAAAAGATGTATTTGAAACTAAGGATTGCAAAGCAGTAAGGGATAGATCTGTGTGGTTATCCCAATTGGGATAAGCGCCCAAATCCGGCACTGAAGGTGACTTTAATTGTTTAGAAGTAGCCAATCCAAAACAGGTGGTTTGGAAGATAGATGAATTTAGAAACAAAATATGATTTGGTATAAGACAGGCACGATGTAAAGCCTCTGTACCCTGAACCTGCCACGGTCTGGAACCCCAAACCGACTTTAGATCAATAGTAGCCTTCCATAGATCATAACCTTTGATTGACAACTCGTCCATAAAGGACTTGGAATAAAGCAACTTTGTGTGTGTTAGTCGAACCTTTGTGGCAGACTCAGGGAGCACCTTAAAATAAAACGCTGCCGGGTTGGAAACACTGAAATCGGTAAAATAAGAATACTTGTTAACTAGTGTTTGTGAACTTCCGAATGCGGGAGTAGGACAGTGTTCCCATTGGGTAAAATTTACAAAATTTCTAAATGTATTTGCTTTATGCAGGAAGTGATTGCCATAATGCTGAAAACAATACTGTTCCGCATAATTAGCCGCATTTTCATATAAATCTTCAGCATCAAAAGCGGCATAATATTTCAAATCAGAAAACAGTGATTCAATGGCGTGTACATCCCAATCATCAGAACGTATGTTCTGCCTAACCACATCACCCATAGAAACACGAAATACATTAGGTACATTAATGACCTCTGTAGGTCCATGAATTTGGAATTTAACAGCATCCCATGCGATTCCATCCAAGACGGGCCAGGCAGTAATATTCACAAAAGTCTGGTCCCTTTTCATGATGTGGGACGAGGAGTGGGGGGCCAAAGTTCCATTGATAAGTCTAATTGTCGATCTCTCACTCAGATAGTGGCCATCCACAAGACGGAAAAAAACTATTACAAATCCAATTGACATAAACAAAAAATAATAAAAAGCATCAACCAGATGTATGTCCAAGGGGCAATCAAAAAATGTCTCTTAAACCAGCTGAAAAAAACAGCAACGTTTGATGGGGGGCTTGATGGTAACGAGTTAGTGTCAAAGGAGAAACGGGACTGGCCAAGTGCTGTAGATTGTAAAACAGGCGAGGGACCACGTGTAGGATAAGCATACTCAGTCTCTTCGGGCAAACCACCAGCCGATGGTATCAACAAGGGATCAGTAACAGATTGCATCTCGATGGCAACCTCAGGCAAGGTGTTAGAAGCAAGAGCCAACATTGAATTTCTTTGCATCGTCTGGCAGGAAACTGCTGGAGTCATACTAAGAAGTATCGGCCACTCGCTGAAGTTTGACATTGTCAATAGAGATGTACCTGTTTTCTTTGCGACCAGGAAGTGGAGGTAAAACGACTGTTCTTGTACCCTGCACTCCAAGCACTGGAACTGGTGCACGATAAGAGGGGCCAAACTCCTTCTTGTTCTCCACCTTCTCACGGACCAGGTCTCCAACTCGGGGTAGCCAGCCGACTACCGGAACCTGAACTTCAGCTTCAGATGTGGAGGGCAAATGTTCCTTCGAAAGAGTGTCTCTGGCTTCTTGTAGAGTCTGTAAAACAGCACAGTGATGATCTACGTCAAAGGGTGCGGTCGACGCCGCCATGTCTAGACCATCAAGGTCTGGGACAAACATTCTGATTCCGAAGAGCATCATGTACGGGGTCCGCCCACCCAGAGACCTTCTAGGGAGATTATTAAGTGCACGTTGGACGTTATACAAATGGGCTAGCCAGTTCCGGCCTGTGCCTAAAACACGTGCTGTCAATGATTGCTTTAAGTCACGGTTCATTCGCTCCACCACACTATTACCCTCAGGTCGGTAGGGGGACGAAAATTTGACTAGGACCCCCAAATTTCTCATAGCCTCCTTGTAAGCCTTAGAGGCGAACGCAGGGCCCTGATCAGAATGGAAGGTACCACACGCAAAAGTTCCCACAAAGACACGCAAATCCCTGATGACAGTCCGCGAGTCAGCACTCCTTTGTGGCCATACCCATAGAAAACGTGTGCACGAATCCACTGCAACCAAGATGTACTTGTACGCAGTATCAGAGGAAAAAGGACCGCAGTGATCTAAATAAACACACCCAAATGGCTTATTAGAGATGTACAGCTGTGTCTGTGGTGGCCGCGTTACAGTAGAAGGTTTAATCTGTTGGCAAATGTCACAATCAAGAACATAAGCACGCGCTTGTTTATATAAACCAAACCACCAGTAACGTTGTTGTAGCAGAGATATTGTAGCTGACACACCGGCGTGGGCAGACGCCAACCCCTCATGTGCAGCCAAGATCAGTGCAGGCCTGCAGTCCGCGTTGGGAATAATTCTGTCACCAACGTCGTTAATCCTCACTAATGGGACATTATCAGGACTTAAATGGTAAATGTAACGAGAAGGAAAACCCTTCGGGTAATCGCCTCCCTTTTCCGTAGCAGCAATAGCTGCCAAGATGTCATCATCAATCTTACTTTTTGATCTGGTAACTGCTGCCACTAAGTATGTAGCCACTGCTGTTTTTGCTGCCTCGTCAGCCAAGCTGTTGCCGACAGCATGGACACCAAGTCGTTGGTGACCAAGAGTGTGAATAACATTCACGAGAGGGAGACGGTCTTTAAAGTCTGCCACTCGAACCCAAAGCGTTTTATGCTTAATTGTGCTACCTTTTGTGTCTCGATAATCATTCTGAGACCAGAAATGTAAATTGTCAATATAGGACTGGACACAGTAGAAGGAGTCACTCACTATAAGAGTAGTGACCCGGGGATCAGCAAACTCCAGTGCAAGCACTAGAGCCCGAAGCTCCGCCAATTGCGCGGTACAATCACCCAATGACTGCGTATGCACTGCATCAGATTGGAATTCACCATTTACGAATGTACCTACGACAATTGCGCAAGCCGCTGAGTAAGCGTGCTTCGATCCAATCGCGGGCTGCGCAGACCCGTCAGTGTATATGACACAATGGTATTCTTCGAGCGGGCGCAAAGACAGAGGTGCCGGATGAACGAATTCATACTGCAAGAACTCTTGAGTCTGTAATGAGGCATCAAAGATGTAAGTGACGTCTGGCGACGTCAGTGTTGTGGCCCATTGTATCCACCGAGGATGCAAAGCTTTAGAATTTGGTACACTTGCCTTTGTCACTGCTTCTAAGGCAGGATAGGGTGTTACAACCAGAATCTGTTTCCCATGTGACAGTGCGCGTTCTTTAAGGATCGCCATCTGTACAGCAGTCAGAACTTTTTCGACTGCGGAAAAACGTAATTCAGCAGAGGTGTACAAGTGGGATTTGTACGCAATGGGGACGGTATCGCCCTCATTAAACGTCAAATACGTGAAACCCACGGCGCCTGGCACTATTCGTATTACCAGGTTAGTGCGGTTATCACGTGTCAGCAAATATTGTGAAGCAAGAAGGTCAGCCTGTAAAGACTGTAAAATTTTAGAATGTTCCAGCTGCCAGCTAGACTTCGAAAATGTAGGTTGTACCAAGGCGTAAAGCGGCTTGATACGCTGGGCATAATCAGGAATGTACGTACGGCCGAAATTCAGAAAGCCCAGCAAAGATTGTAATTTCTTCAGTGTCGTAGGCGCACTCAAGCATGCGCACTTTTCCAGAAAGTGGGGAGCTAACCCCTTTCCTTCATTATTGAGCTCGTAGCCCAAAAACAACACCGTATATTCCGCGATGTGAGACTTCGCAAAATTGAATATGTAGCCATAGTCAGCAAAACTCACTATAATATTGTCGACTCGAGACAGATGTGGCAACAGCTCATCATCCGTGAGGTAGATATCGTCAACATAGGAGTATGCCTCGGGGTCTATTCTTTCTAAGAGAGAAACCACTCGAGCGGAAAAGACGCCAGGGCTATTTTTATACCCCATGGCTAGCCTGGTAAACTGTTTTTGTTTTCCGCCCGAAGTAAACGCTGTCCACTGGCTACTCAGTGTGGACAGGTTATGGCTAAAAAAGCCATTGGAAATGTCAAGTGTCGTTTTAAATCTTTTACGCACAAGACTGTCGACTAGAGCCGAGCTATGTGTATTTTGTACCGCGCAGGTCCGGCAATGGGAGTTTAGGTGCAGGTAATCCAAAACTAAACGGTACGAGCCGTCAGGCTTCGCTACAGTGATTAAAGGGTTATTCATAGGGGACACACAAGTTTCAATCACACCCTGATATTCCAATTGTTCAAGGATCGCCGCGACGTGGGGTCTAGCTTCACGACGCATGGGATATTGGGGCTGAGGCTGGGGCATAGACCGTAATGGAATCTCATGACAGGGGGACAACCGGTCCCAACCCACCTGAGTACGATACACCGCTGGCGCAAGCGCCAGCGCCCACTCCCCAGCGTACATTTCAGCCTGGTCCTTAGGCACTGTGTGCGCAAAGGACGGGAGGATTTTCTCCTCCCCTTTAGGAGCTTCCAAAATGAAGGCTGGGGGCCAATCTGCCTCCGCTAGGAGGATATCATAGGTGGTGGTCAGATTATCCCAAAAAATCCCTTTTATAGTACGTTGTATGTCACCCTCTATTAATAAGACTATGTCATAAAGTCTGTCAGGGGGAGCCACTCTGGTGTCAGCTGTTTCAACAGTAACCAATACATCAGTTGCTGTCGCCGCCAGAAATGGACGCAGAGCTTGACGGACTATGGTAATTTCCGCCGCGCTGTCCAGTAGCGTCAGCGCCCATGTCCTGTTCCGAAGCTGTGTCCGCACTATCTGAGGCATACTTTGCCGTCAGAGCCGCCACTTTCTTCTTCTGAAACGGGGGTCTTTGTCGAGCAAATTCGTCCTGCTTGCCTTTTCCCTCAGTCTGTCGAGGTTGGTCACGCTGTTGTGGAACACCCCGACCTTTGCCACCGCCTCCGCCACCGGACTGTGTAGCCGATGTTTCCTGTGAAGAACGAGGAGAACGCGGTTCAGAAACCTGAAATCTATCAGGAGACTTAATAGTATCACGATCGCGAAGATCATAAGTGCGTTCACTACTTGACTGTACGGGAGAGGCAGGCCGAGAGCCCTGTTTCTGCTGCTGCTTTCCCTGTTGTTTTGACCGCCAATTTTGTTTTTGAAAAGCTGGCCGGCCATCCTTACCAGGAGTTTCTGCCTTACCCTGCTGCTTAGAATCGGGATTTTTGATCACGGGCTTAACTCCTAAAGAGCTACGACCCAAATCTCGATATGCCTCAGAGATTATTTTTGCAAATTCCTGCGGTTTGTCCTCTTCAGCAACTTTCTTCAGTTCATTACGAACCTGAAAGTGCAACGCATCACCCTTAAGGTTTCCCATTATCATGGTAGCCACCAGGCCAAAATCTCCGAGGAGCCGCATCCCCAATTCTATCGCAGACTCCGCTCCATGGTCCTCTTGAACCTGTTTAATAATGGAGGGCAGCTGTAACATAGACGGAGTGCCAAAGCACTGCGCGTACGTTGCAGCAAAAATCTTACCCCAGGACACACAATCATCCATATGGGGAACTAAATCTTTAGGCAAACTAATGGTGAGGATCCTGTGTTTCTCCACAGGAGTTGTATGCGGATAAACCGCCTCTATTTGGTCAAATTTTTCAGCAAGCCAAAAGGGATAATCCTCCCTTGTGGGGGGACGCTTGCCCATAACAGAATTAACCATAACAGGACTAATGACCACTGCGTGACGATCACTAGGTTGTCCCGCACTAACAGGCGCCCCCGCCTGTACAGTGCGTGACACATACTGCACTAACGCCCTATATACTGTTATAAGGGCAGTGTGTAGTACACGCAATTCATCCACCGTCACCGTGAGGTAACGGGGATGAGGCGTAAATCCGGCTAGTACCGGCCAAGTGGCCCCCGCAATTGATAAAGGGCCCATTCTCGGCGGTATAACCACATGGGGGAGGGCGCCATTAAACCAAATCTGATGTTGCCAAGCAGATATTGGTATCTCCTGTGTCCTATACGGCGCATAGGCGGCAGGCACGGCAGTGGCCGTGTAAGAATGAAATGTGTTATCATTACCACTGACTGCCGGAATCGTCACCCAAGAGTAGAATAACTCAAAGGGATGAGCCGCATCGGCTCCCACCACAAAGATGACGTCCATGCCCGCGTCCGGCACTCCATATTGCGTTAAGTGGCGTTTCAGTGCCGCACGGCTATGCGCCGCAATATTTATCGCCATAAGGACAAGCTACACTTCAAGTATTTAGTAGCACTAGGGTTCAATAACCTTTTTAATAATCAAGCTTGAAGGAACCTATATCAATAGAACTAGGTAGGTTTAAAATCCGTCAGACTTGTTATCCGGAAACAAGAATGAGGGTGCTGTGGACTAAAGGTAAGCACTACTAAGGCGTTTCAACTCATAGACCAAACGTTAGGTGCGCCATGTTGCAGGGATTCTGCTTATACACAGAACTATGCTTAGAACCCCAGGACCTCAGTGAATTGTGGTGTACCAGAAACTCACCTCAGAACCCAGAACCCAGTATCCGGCTAGCATAAGTGTCCCATTCGTTATCCAAGATTTAGCTCAGAGATCCCAATGAATAGACAACCCAGAACAAGCGACTCAGTGTACTCTCAGGAATGGTGGGAATCGGAAATACCTGTTCGTATATTATTCTCACATCAGTCCACAACAATAATCAACAGAGACACGGTGTAAATAAAAAGAGTTTATTTTTATAGACCACGTGTCCTAAGGTGCAGTACTTTGGCTAATACAAGCAGACAAATGATTAATATCAAAACCAGCAACATAGTTACAATACCATAGAATATAAACGGGGTAATCATATTATAATGACAGTGGATCCTACTACCTTCCCTTTACTAAGAAGCTAATATTATTATTATACTAATAGAAGGTCTCTTAGGCTTGAATAGGGGACCCCATACCTCAAAGATCAGCTTAGTGAAATCACATCACAGGAGCATCAGGAGACTTCTCGCAGGAAGGCTCGTCTTCGGTCTGAATAATAAACATGATGTCTGTGATATTAAAAGCACCAACTTTCAGGTATGTGCAGCTGCGCGTGTGTTATGGCTAAATAGTGGGTCGATCAACCTAGAGTGGAAAACATGCATTGTGTAATAATCCAGACTGTTTGTCACACCATGTACAGACCAAGGTCGCTGCGCAGAGCTTGGGATGGTAACAACAGATTGCTCTCGTGTGAAGCAAGTCTCGAGTCAGCAGTTTATTTAAGAAATAACATGTAAACGCAGTGTCGTGTGCAAAAGCAGAAAGATGGCATTCTAACATCTAACGTGGTTATGCTAACTTAACAATGTATGTACGTATTCAGGGAGAACTCACTACAGTGTGGAGTCTGTTTATAACCTCATTAAGTATGGTTTTGAGGTTCTGATCTGGCCCTTCATCCAGGGGTATCGAAGCACCCACCGCACGCTTCTCATGATGGGGCTCCACTGCGCTAGTGTGGCATCCAAAGTCGAATGAGAACTTGGACTGTTTATTATCTTGTTTGACCATGGAGAGCTAGCCAGGGACACCACTTTCTGTCAAGGTGTATCATAATTCCAGGAGAGGTCTAGCTGGGATTGCTGCAAGGTCTCGTCAATTGCCAGCACCCACTCAGCAGCACCAAGTGGCACAAGTGCACGCAATGCCAGTTCGTATGACTTGGTTATGTGGGTGCAGGGGTATGGAGTTCTCGATGATGCAGCCCCCGTTTTTTACTTAGTCTCACCAAGTGTACCCTCCAAGAGGCTGGTCCTAGCTCACAAACATCAATCTTTACCAGGGTGAGGGGTCGACCTCTACATTCTATGCGGCAGGCCGTACACCTGAGCAGGGAGACAGCACAGGAGTAGGCCAGGCTGCTTCCAGGGCCCCCCAGGTCATGAGCTACCAGGTCCCACGACTCCCTGGCTCTATGTGGCCCACTCAGAGGGTACAAGCAGACCCAGTGCCCTGTGGTGATTTGAATGCAGGCCAGGAAGCATGGGATGTCCGCTGTTACCTGTGGCCTGAAAACAGTGGGGTATATTGACAAGAAACGGCGCTCCGCTGTTTTGCAGCCACGGTACGATTGTTCCTAACTTCTAGCTCTGCTACCCTACATCAAAAGGCAAGGGCAGGAATGCGCTGTATCTACAAGATATGGTGCATTCTGTATGTTCTGCCAGCGCCGGCTCATCAACAGCAGACATCTACCAAAGCAGGCACCCTTGCACCATGGTGCAAGGGTATGTGTGCTGGTGCCAGCCAGCTGCATATGCACCATCATAGCGGAAAGCACAGGGTTGTGTTGTATTTTTGTAATCAAAGTGAAACCCTTCACTTTCCAAATCACACAGCTTGGTGCAGCAAGGTGGTTTGTGGCACTGCCCTGCACCACATGTCCATGAAATATGCCCCTCTGTCTTACCTGGGCCCATGCACATTAATCTAGCCTGAAAATCCATAAAATAGAATTGGTTTTCCAGAGGAAAAACAACATATCTGTGGGGCAGGGGATATGTGGGCCATGGGTAGTACCTAAACATAGGGACATTTCAAGAGTCACATCCACAGTCACCTAGATTAAACTACATTGTACACAGCTGTCCTGGCATACAAGCTCAGAGCACACAGGTGTCAGCTGCCATGGTAAGGACCACCCGAACTCCTCTCATCTACTAAATATGACTGGGTGTGGAGGTGAATGCAAGTTATATACACCAGAGGACCATGGGCCATATTTACAGTGAAATGCTGCACTGCATTGATAAAAACAAATCAGCTGTGCTGAGCTGTGTCATTGCAAAAATGCATTGATGGGCTGTAGTTACAGGATTATGTGCCACCCCTGTTCACACCCCTGCACTGGTGCAAAAAGAACAGATGCGCCAAACGCAGGTACCCTTGTACAATGGTGCACGTATGTCAGTGTTGGCGCTCAGATGTTTTTTACAGTGCTAGCGCAAGGAGAAACACATGCGGTGTGCCGTATTCTTGTGAATACGGTCCATCCCTGTGTTTTTTAAAAGATGCAGGGTGGCACTGCTAATTTTCTTGCAACGCCGTGTTGTGCCATTTCTATGTGAATATGCCACTCGGTAGGTACTTGTCACCATTCCCAGGCACTACTCGCATTTGGAGTGCTGCCTGACATATGTCACTTCATAACATCCTGCCGGGGAAACAGACTTAACCCCTTCGCTGCTCATGATGGAGCGGTTCCGTCATGAGCGTCGGTTGCGCTGTGCGCATGACGGAACCGCTCCGTCATGGCCCCGCCCGCTCAATAGAACCCTCATCACAGCGCGAAAATCCGCGCCGCGCTGAAGGGGTTAATAATGAAGTTTGAAAAACAACTGACCTGAACAATGAATCCCAAACAATGACCAATCTGTTAACCACGACACCCTTAACTACAACTTACACGAACAACGACTTTCCTAAACCACGAAAAAAACGACCTTGTGACTGGCCAAATGATGGCACTATTGTAATAACAATTATAAGCCTTTCCAGACTGGGTCCCGCTCCTGGCAGATGAGGCTTTTGTTGAAGGTAGTCTCACTCATTTTTATTACCTCTGTCTGCCGACACCACAGGGGTGTGACCTGCTACCCACGTGAAACCAACATGTGACCAAATTCTCACAGACACTCTGGAAAGCTTCTCAGCGCTTTGCAGCGTGGCGCCCACTTACTTCTCAGAGGCCGGATAAAGTTGGCAACTCACACTGCTGGTCAAATGAATGCGAAAGTATAAGGTTTAACACATCTATAATATCGAACCAAGTTGCCACTCGATAATAAACAATCAGCCTTCATTGATTAATTACAACATTTACAATGATTCAAGTTTATGTTGACAAGCGTGGTGATAATCTAATTTTTTACTTTATTAAAAGCATTAACACAATCTTCTGTCCATTTGAAATCCACACCCTTTTTTAACAGTAATCTTAAAGGTTGAATAACACTAGCAAAGTTGTACACAAACTTTGAATAATATTCAGATAAACCAAGGAATGATTTCACCTGGTCTTTGTGCAATGGAACTGGTGCCTGTAATATTGCCTCTGCAAGATCAATTTTTGGACTAATGCCTTCGCTGGAAATAGAGGGGCATATTCTCAAGGACCTATCGCCGAGTTATCGGCACCTTATCGCAACCAAAGTCACGATAAATTTATCGCCCCAGTCACAAGCTGGTGCTAACAGCCGATACCACCAGTTTACCTGCGAAAGCCTCTGCAAAAAACATCGCCACAGATGACCCGGCAACTATCGCTAATGAGATGCAGAGTAGGCGTTCCCGAGCAAAAAGCCGCGACAACACCACACATCAATATTCTCAATGACCAGCCAGATCGGCGATAAGACCACAAAACAGGCGATAAGGCTCGTTAGCAGCAGGAAATTAACGCCTGCTCTGACCTGGTGCAAAGTCGGACAACAACCTGCACCAGAAAAGGAAGCCCAGCCCACAGCCACACCTGAAGACCAACAGATGCCATGGAGCCACTGATCATGCAGCTCGGAGCCCCTACAGTGCCACACCTATCGCCACCACCCCCAGGACCGCAACAGGAAGCACACGCATTCCATCAATGTGCAGCCAATAGTGGACCACCAGGGACTCTTCAACAATGTTGTCGCCAACTACCCAGGCAGTGTGCATGATTCCTACATCTTCCGACAGTCCATCATCAACCAGTGCTTCCAGGATGGCACCTATGGGAATGCACTGCTCGTTGGTAAGTACCAAATGAACACACCACACACCTCAACTCCACAATCATGCAACTGACAACTCTGGCAATGCACACATTACAAAATCACATACAACATGCCAAACAACATGCCCACCCACCAAACACGACAGCACAACTTACTGTGGCAACCTGGGCTAGCCATGTACATGTCAAATGTCAAATAGCTTTATTTCGATAATCAAATATCATAAAAGCAATTCATACAAACCAAATAAAAAGATAAAAGTTATCATAAAAACCGTTATAAACACAAGTATATACATTAGATCCAATGAAAATTGTCGAAAAGTTGATCATGTTGTTAATAAGTTAACAAAACTATGCTAGTGTCCGATCCAAGGAATTTCATATGTATACTTAATGGTTTATGAGCACTATATAATAAATAAATGTAAAAAAAAAAAAAGAAGGAAGCCAACATAGGGTGTACATTCACATCTCCATTTTTTTTTTTTTTTTACACCTCCTTACGCAGAAATTTGGATCTGATAAGCCACACCACATACAAGGAGAGCTCTAGAAACTGATTTCAAAATCTGCTAAGCAGTAATGTGAGCTGTGGTGCCCAGTTGTCTGCAAATTGGTTTAAGCCACTTGGATCTAGCCCTTGAGTATACTGGACATACAAACATGAGGGCTCCATTTTGCAGTAAGCTCACATACCAAAAGGGAACCAACTCTAAACTGAATGTAGAGTGCCCTGTCTCTTGGGATTTGAATAAGATCTAGGTACGGCTCTAAGCATATATGTCGTTAGAACTGGCCAAATTCGTCTGCCATCCTCCCTAGGTTTGGGTTAGTGAGTTCCTGCGAATCAACCCTTCGCCAGTACGCTTTTCTGAGTTCGTCCTTACTGGGCGGATTCTGGCCTTCTCAGCAACTTCTGAGTCCCAATGCAAATACAAGTTTCTTGAGATTATTAAGCCAGCTAACCCTATGATGGCAGTCCAGACCAATTACTTCCTTTAGTGCGGCGGCATAATTGGCAAGTTCAGCAGTTCGTAGCAGCCGCGCCCAGTAGAGCAATGGCCTTGATCTAGCAATATCTTTAAAAGAGTGTCTTCTCATGTCACTCATCAAAGGCTTAAGTGGGACGTTACGGGGAAGGCTCACCAGCTCTCTCAAGAACTTATGTTCCGAACTGCAAATCTCTTGGACGTTGTTAAACCCCCACAGTTCCACACCATAAAGGGCAGAACTTACTGCCTTTGCTGCATAGATCGTGAGCGCTGGGGCAACGGGTCTGCTACATGAGCGACAATGTTTCCTACCTATTGCCCCAGCCATGCGCCCATGGTTTAAGAGCATCTTGTTAATGTGGGGATTCCACTGCATTGTGTCAGAAAGACGGACACCCAAATAATCAAAAGTGCTAACTCTTTCTAGAGGTGTGCCGCCCAGGGAGAATATGTGCCTAAAGGGCTTATAGGGGTTGAATGTCATTAATTTGGTCTTCATGGTGTTAATTATCAACCCCCTTGAAGAGCAAAAAAGATGGAACCTATCTAATAGCTTCTGCAACCCGACCGGGGTCTTAGAAATCAACAAAGTGTCGTCAGCGAAGAGGAGTGTGGGTACCATATCCCCTGCCGGGGCGTCATATGGAATTTCCTGAAGAAAGCTAACCACCCCGTTCACATACAAAGAGAACAGGGTGGGCGCCATAACACAGCCCTGGCGTACTCTTCTATTCACTGTGATTCTGTCCGTTTTTTGTCCTTGTGACCCCCATCTCACTTGGGCATAATTGCCCTCGTGCAGTCGGACAAGCAGATTCAAAATAAAGGGAGGCATGTCCATCTCACCCAGAACTTTCCATAAATGGTCCCGAGGGACCAGGTCGAAGGCAGTCTTTAGATCGACGAAGGCAAGGTAGAGACTGCATCCACCGATCACGACCACCTTCCAATAGATGAGGAGCAGCCTAAACACCTGATCCATTGTTCCGGTTTTGGTCCTAAAACCCGCTTGATATTGGGAAAGAATGGTCTCATCCTCAACCCAAGAGTGGATTCTCTGTAGCAATACCCTGCCAACTACTTTTTGAATAGCATCAATTAAGCTAATTGGTCGGTAGTTGGCAAGGTCCTCCCTGGCCCCCTTCTTAAAAATAGGCACCACTTTGGCTCCCTTCCACGACTCTGGTGTGGGGTAAACTTTGGCAATAGAATTAATTAGGAGCATGATGTATTTTGCCCAATCTCTGGGACTTGCACGTAGTAAGTCCCCCGGAAGACCATCCGGTCCAGGGGCTTTTGAAGGTACTATCCTCTTAATAACTACTTCTACTTAATTTAAGCTAATGTAATCAACGGTGTTAGGAGTTAAGCAAAGGATGGGCTGGACACAAGATCCTCCCTGAATTGTTGTATCTGTCCCAGCATATAAATTCCTAAACTGGTCGAACCAATCCTGGCTGGATATATGATTAGGAATCATGGGGCATATTAACAAGCCAGGCGATAAAATTATCGCCGCTTTAGCGGCAGAAAACTGCCGCTAAAACGGCGATAATGGGCTTGATAATATGCTCTATTGAATTCCAATTGAAGCCCATGTTAGACGTCCTTCACATCTAACAAGGGCTTCAATTGGAATTCAATTGAGCATATTATCAAGCCCATTATCGCCGTTTTAGCGGCAGTTTTCTGCCGCTAAAGCGGCGATAATTTTATCGCCTGGCTTGTTAATATGCCCCTAAGTCTGG
The DNA here is from genome assembly GCF_964204655.1 of Triturus cristatus. Taxonomy (NCBI): domain Eukaryota; kingdom Metazoa; phylum Chordata; class Amphibia; order Caudata; family Salamandridae; genus Triturus; species Triturus cristatus. The sequence continues at coordinate 364,844,008 of NC_140581.1, read as the reverse complement.
GTCATTCCCGTCGGCTCCCCTAAGAAGATTCCAGAATAAATAGGCATTATTTGCCAGACTGGCATCTTTTAAGTTCTGCCAATGTGATTCTTCCCAGATTAGTTTTGCGCGTCGCAACGTCATTTTATACTCCTTCCTGGCACATTGGACGCAAGGGACATTTTTACTTTTGATAGCCAAGGCTAGGGCTTTCCTTTTTTGCCTGCAGATTTTAGAGAATCAGGCCTGGCTACCTTTTGGGCATGCTTTTGCAGTTCTATGGACAGCAGTGGTCACAAACAAGAATCCCAACTCTTCTACAGTTCTTGTATAGATATCCAGAGCTTTCTCTGTGGCAACAGGATTGAGGGATACTTCTTGTAAGTCTGTTAGGTTCTTAGTCAGTACTTGGTTAATTTCAGCCATTTTTAATTAGTTACCGGCTACTTTAGACCACTTAAGGTGTCTTCTGCTATTTGAGGGAATCACTTCCTTGATAATCAAGTTATTATATACCTCGAGGGCAGAGCCAAAAGACGACCAAAAAGCTTTTGTAACCATGCAGAGAGGATTATGGTCACTGTCGATAGTGGGGACGACTTCCATATCAATTATACTTCTCCACATTCTAACATCGATTAAAATATAGTCGATGCGAGATGGGCAACTGATTCTGTTATTCGTACAAGCCCCTTCAAGAGCTGATGGTGTTCTGCCATTAGCAGCCCTTAGCCCGTATTCGAGAATAAGTGCATTTAGCTGTATTGCAACCCATGACCATTTTTTAATAGGGGAAATGCTTAGGGGGGAATACCCCATCTAGTATCATCTTCCTCCAACCCCAGCATATCTCCCGAACTAAGGGGCTCAAATGTACAATTAAGATCTCCCGCTATCATAAGATGCGAGTCGGGGTGGCATTTGGACAGCTCTTGCTCCAAGGATGACACAATAGGTGAGAAGGCACCCCCTTTCATCCCTCTCACATATACATTGAACAACTCAAGAGATATAGTTCCTTTATTCCCTGTAATAGTAAGCCTCATTATATCGGGGTTTACACAGTTGTGGTCAGTAATTCTACATCCCAGAGCGATATTAACCCAGGCCATCAGACCTCCTGAAGGGCGGCCTTTCCCTGAGAAGACTGCTGGCAAAAAAAAGCAAGAATACCCAGATTTATAAAGAGGGACTAAGCTCCAAGTTTCCTGGAAGAGGCAGATGTCTTGGCCTTCGATTAGCTTGTTTCAATCGGGTAATAACAATTTGCTGCTAAGTCCAGCTATATTCCAGGAAATAATCTTGAGGTGCGGGTGTGGAATTGCGAGAGCTGCCTCTCGTAAGGTTATCACTTGAGGGTGCGGTGTTAAAGCAGATCTAAAAATAGTGGTTAACCTATCTGTATCCATATTTAGTACTATAACCTGACTCCTTGAGACATCAGTATGACATCCAGTATAAGTATTACAGTTAAGGTTTATCGATAATTGGCCAGGGTCACTTGAAGGGTGTGTACAGAGGATTCTTGGGATACTATTGTGATAGATTTCTGAAAGCTCTAAATAAGGGGCTGATCTCAGTCAGTCGTTAGCATCTAGTGTAGACCCACCCTTGACACTTTGGTCAACTACTTTGCTCTGCGCCCCGGTATCAGTAAATAATGGAGAGCTTCTAAATTGGATAGCCGAAGTCCCTGGGGGGCAAGTTCGATATTCTAGTGCTAACAAGTTTGCTATCAAATCATGCTTTGTCAAGGTGAGTTCAATATAGTCAAGGGATTGGTTATGAGATATTACATCTCCGGGCCCTGGCTATATCATCCCGTATCAGCGACCGACAACCCCATACATGACGAACCCAATGTATGGTTTTATTTTTTAAAGAGTCTTCGTTTTCGTGGTCATGACGTGATTTAAGCTTCGGAACATTGACCATGTAAACTGTGCGCGTCTGTCCTGGAGGGTAATTCAAGGAGTTTTCTGGATGGAAATGATCTTTAGGACGCTGACAAGGATCTGCTGGAATAATAGAAGATCCAATGTTTTTTGCGATAGATTGTAAGGGTAAATGTGCTACCTGGCCAGTAAATAGAAAAATTTGGGGAGAAGCTGTCTGTTGGCAATGAGGTGTCTTAATGGCCTGAGGGGCAGATGGTTTGAGAGAAGAGAAAGAGCCATTATGTACATGAGCCATCAACGGCATGGCACCTCAGCCACACAATAGTGGAATGTGGGGAGAGGTGGGAACCAGGCCTGTGTGGTGGAGGCAAGTGACCCATGAATGAGAATGTACACAATGCCAAGTGTGGCAGAGATGTGCTGGACAGACTGCAGTACGCAGACCACAGACATATCCATGTCTACATGCACTGCTGGTGTTTGGAGTGTGGTGGACAGTGGGCGCAACCATCTCACCCCAGCCAGTGGGGAAGATCGTGGAAATGTAGCTTGTGATGTCCCCCCCTGTAAGTGTGTGTGGAGTGGGCTGGCCCGGCGTACGCCAGGCCAGTGTAGGGGTGTGAATAAAAAGCCCCTAGCTCTGGGCATCGTTCTCTTCCGGAATGCCCAACGTGTCTGCCATGGTGGCACCTCCCACCCCGCCACGAGGCCGACGCCATCGCTGTGAGCAGTGTTGCCTGCGATACTGTGCGCCTGATGCACCCCGGGCCACTGGTCCCTGAACCCTTATTGCCTGCCCCTGTGTAGCCAGGCCTCACTGGTCACCTGCCAACACCGGCGTGTGTCAAAGAGGGCCCAACACGTGCCGGCGCAAGCTCCAAGCCCGAGGCCCGCGAGCTTGGCAGCCTCCTCAGACCATCACGGCCTCCCGTGACACAGGCCTGCGGTACTTCTTTCTCGTTGACGTACTCTATCACTGCCTCCGGCCTACACTACAGTCAAGTAGGTCACACATTTGGAAACTGAGTCTTGATTTCTCAATGGCAGAGTTCATATCATTGCACGCAAGGAGAGGTGTAAGAGGAAGACGCGTTTGGGTCTGGAGGAAAAAAGGATCATCGTTACGGAGGTGATCGAACACTGCCAACAACTGCCCTGGTGTCACTAACTCTGTGCATCACGAGCCAATGACACGTGGCTGTGGGCCCCTGCTGACCGCTGCCTCGGGCCTACACTGCAGTCGAGTAGGGCACACATTGGGAACTCAGGGCCTCATTTATGAAAAGTGACAAATTGCTGCCAGAAAACAGAGATGCGTCACTTTTCATTGTGCCCTCCTTGCGACACAAATGATGCGTCATATTTACAGTATGACGCATCATGTCGCAAGGAGTTACAGATACGTCAGTATTTCTGACGTATCTGTAGGCACAAAAATGACGCATTGCTGGAGTGTGTCACAAAAGTGACGCAACTCCAGCAATGGGTCATTACACATGGGCAAGTCCCATGTAAAATGTGCCTGAGTCAGTCTTATGCCTGCAATGTGGCAGGCGTAAGATATTGACACATTTGCGTCCTAGAGGTGACGCAGTAAAATCTTATAGATTTCACTGCGTCACTTCTATGACCCTTTCTTGTGTCAGAACGCCCCCCTGCCTACATTATACCTGGCACAGGTATAATGTGGTGCAGGGGTTTACAAAGTGACGCATCTACCTAGATGTGTCACTTTGTAAATATGGTGCATCAAGGCACATTTTTTACGCCGCTGGTGTGCCACAAAAAGTTACGTACCGGCGGAGTAAAAGTGACGCAAGGGCTCATAAATAAGCCCCTCCGTCTTGATTTATTTATGGCAGATTTGATTTCATTGTACTGGCTTCATCGGAGACTGCATCCCCTTTCAGCTCCGGTGCCACTAAGTCTGTTCTCCGACATCCATGGACACTTTCTGGTTGAACTTAGGTGGCGACTGAGTCTATGGACTGGGGGTTGTCTTCATCATCATGTTGGTGATACTGACTTTGTGGCGAAAACGAGGCTGTAGCATTCCACTCCTCCATTTGCCGCTTCCAGCCGGCTTCTGCCCTCTGCATCATGCCCTGGAGGACACCTCCCACTGTCCCCCACAACCCTCCGCTACATTCACCTTCGACATCGACGAGGACCCGCTCAGCTCGCATGGCCCTACCTCAGTGTACCGCAAGTCATCGTCCCATGGCGGTGTGCCTGTGCCGGCCGCAGTGCATCCCAGGCCACTAACTCTGTGCAGCTCAAGTCATGGACCCTTTCTAAATTAATATTGGATGGCCTCTGTGTCGATGGCCTGCGGCTCATCAGCGCCATGTGTCTGTGGCCCTGCGCTGTCCGCTGCCTCCGACCTCAACTACAGTCCACCTGGGCTCACACATTAAATCGAGTCCTGATCTGCCCGGATGTCGCATCACCGCAGGATGCACACGGTACCACGGCCTGGACCAACTCCAAACAACAGGTGCCAGAGTCGGAAGTGTCTTACTGCCAGACTATCAGAGTTGCTCACACCTGTCGTGTGTGCCATCATCAGCTTGATACCCTGCTCAGCTCTTCAGGTGCCACTAACTCAGTGGACCATTCTGGTTGCATATTGGGTGAACACTGTACTTTCTCCGGCTACCACCATGATGCTTCACAGTTGTTTCTGTCATGCTGGTGTTTTCTGTTTCCGCTTTAATTGTGATCATTGTTCAAGTTGTTGCCAGCACCAACGACTCCATGAGGGCTGGCTTACACTCATCCCACACACATTCAGCACAGGCGTTACTGTACATGAGACCCTGGCAATAAAGGTGTCGAGCGCACGTGCCCGTAGCCAGTTCAAAGAGCTATCTGAGTGTGTGTGCTCATGATGTATGCATTAGGTCCCTGGGCCCTACAACATTACATTGTGCCATGTACAGCGGACGCAGCCATGTCACCACAGGCAGCGGGTGAGACCTTACACATGTAGCTTTGTCATCCCCCACTCAATACATAAGAGGAGTGAACTGGGCCAGCGTATGTCAGTCCAGCGTGGGGGTGTGGATGATTATCCCGTGGCCCTGGGTGTGGTTCAGTACTGGAAATGTGCAAAGGCATGTGTCTCTGTCGCAGTGTGGGTCTCCGTTGGGGAGTGTAGGTGGTCCCTGATGGGACTTTGACACCCACGTATGTGATCTAGTTCGGCTTCCATGCGGTAGAACCCCACCCGCGCCTGTTCGGCCACCCCCTTCTGGCAATCTGACACCTTGCCTTGGAATGCGATGTGTGCTTCGGTGGGCTCCTGGGAGCCATCTGTGGTGGTGGGTGCATCCAGCTGTGTGGTCTTTGCAGGGGCTGGGGTATCCTCGATGCAGTTGGATGCCCTGCTCCTGGAGGTTGATTGCCTAAGATGTCCATGAACTGTTGTTGGGCGTCGGTGTCAAAAGTGTGGAGGTCCGCTTCAGCATCACTGTAATGTAAATTGATAAATGTAAATCGATACTTGTGCAGCGCACTACTCACCCGCAAGGGTCTCAAGGCACTTGTACGAATACCACTGTGGAACCCATCCTGGCTTTCCCTGTGAGGTGTCCACTCCTGGGCACCCCCAAGGTGGAGGTCAGGCATCCTTAGCGTTGTGGGGGCCATTGTGGAGATTAAGCAAGCTATTGCCCAGAGTTGCAGAGTGGGACTCCATGATTGGAATAGGCACCGAGGCGAGAATTATCAGGTCCGTGGAATTTTGAGCCCAAGACCCGCCGAGGCAGGGAATTGAACCCTAGTCCCGGGCCAGACCTCTGCATCAGGGTCTGCCGCTCTAACCATTGAGCCACACTTCTCCACTGTAGAGTTGTCTGCTCTGCTGGGGTTGTTGTTTGTCCCTCTGCAATGTGAAGGCGAGATGCTTGTTGACATTGTGTTGGCATGTATGTTAACGCATTGTTCAAGTTAACATACAGACTGCATGACAATGTACATTGTGACTGTTTGGGAGGAGCGGACTATTTGATGCGGGACAGTGGACATTTGGCCTACATGACGTAGGTGAGGTTGTACATGTACATTTTCATCTCACAGTTTCCTGCTATGTCAGATGTGATTGGCTATTTTCTACGCACAAGCGGACCCAGTTGTGTCCTCTGTTTTGCAGTGTAAGTGTTGCACTGTTGTTGACGTCAGTGGTTGTTTGTGCACGTAGATGTGTCAGAGTGTGACTTGCTCCTTTACGGATGTGGTCCACACTCAGCCACTTCAGTCTCGTGGCGTGCACAATGTCATGGTGATTGAACTCCAGCCATGCTGCTTGTCATGTAGTGTCACTTGCATTGTCTTTTTTATTTTTTAAATATCTTTTTTATTGGCATTTTACAAAAGATAACAGTACATTCAATATCGTTACAAAATCATGGTGAAAATGTTGCATGACATAATACAAGTACTTGGGGCCTCTTCCGAAGTCCCATTCCCACATCTATCTCTTAAATTGTGACGTCATTTATAATCTCTCTAGTCACTTACAGGTTGCAGTTCGTGTCAGTACTCCCATCCGATATGATCCAACCAGGAGTAACGTTTCACCATGCCCTTACAGTCCATACGGAATGTCAACATTATCGCTCATGCGGGTTTACATGTGCAAAACTTGTCATTTAACAAAGTGTTCATCCCTTACAAAAATAGCTAGGAAAAAAAGCCATGTGAAATAGAAACACTTAGCGAATAGGCGTGGAAAGCCTCAGAGCATTGATTCTATATAAGCAAAGAAAAAGAGAAAACCCAAAAAGAGAAAAAGAGTAAAAAGGAAAAAGAAAGAGGGAAAAAAACTCAGAACTACAACTAATCATAAACTACCAGTGGGCCAAAGCTTGCGTAATCAGCTGACGTCTTTAAGATTCATGCTGTCTAAGGAACCGGGGGACATTTGGGGGGGGAGAGGGGGAACGAAGCAGGGGGTGGGACGGGGGAGGCGACCCCAGGAGTCTCCGGTACCCACCCCCCCTAAAAAGTCATCCACTTCATAACAGTCAGCCAAGAGCTAAAGCACAGGTACTTGTTCTCCCTCCGAGTCCCCAGAAGTAGCTGATGGTTCGTGCGAGGACTGTTTAGGCAAGTGCCATGTATCCCATGAGCTTGCTATTTCTGCCCATGGTTCAACTAGCGGTTTCCTCCGCTTTGTGATTTTATCTTCTTTAAGCAAGGCTCGTTCCTCCGCCCTAAGCCATGAGGAAACATCCTCCTCCTAGGTGAGCACTGAGGGCGATTGCTTTACCTTCCAACCAAGGGCTATTTTCCTCTTAGCCAAGAGGAGGGCCAGGTCCACAAATCAATGACCCAACCGTCTAGCTTTGGGTCGCGGGAACAATCCCAGAAGACAGACCTCCGGGGAACACACCAGACTCCTGGACAAAACTTTGTTGACCATATCCACAATCTTCACCCAATACTCTGCTAGCCTAGGGCAGAACCACAACATATGATCGAAATCCGCATCCCTATGCAAGCATCTGGCACAAGCCTGGTCATCACTGGCATACACTACATTCAGCCGGTGTGGGGTAAGGTACGTTCTGTGTATCATATTAAACTGTATTAACTTAAAGACGGCGTGGCATATTAACAAGGCGGTGATATGAAATTATCGCCTGTTTTTTTGCGTCCGTTTTCGGGCGAAAAGCGGCGATAATTTCATTGCCTAATCAGCAAAGATACGCTATTGCGTGTCTTGCTGACTTAGCGCCCGTTTCCAGCATGCCTAACTTTGCATCGCTAATGAGATGCAAAGTAGGCGTGGCTGTGAAACCAACCAGGGAAAATATCGCGAAGGCAGCTTCGCGATATTAACAAGGAAGGGTAGTGATTTTCTAAATCGCGTTAAGTATGCCTTAAAGCAGGAATTTAATGTCTGTTGAATTCCTAACTAAGGCATACTTAACATGGGGGTGGATTCTGTGGCTAAGACCACAGGCCCTATCATCTAGGATATTGCTGTTTTCCACCATGGAAAACGGCGATATCGACACTATCTCTGGAATTTTTATCGCCTCAGCGATGCGAGTTGTTAATAACGAGCTAACCGGGCGATAAATTCCAGAGATAGCCGGCAATAAATATGCAAGCGCTAAGCACGCTTTGCGATATTTATCGCCGGCCCTTGTTAATATGCCCCAGCATTCCTGGACACCTTCTTCGGGCTACGCAATATCTTCAACCAATGCATCTCAGATAGTTGCCTATTCAAGGGACCCTCCCACCTCTCCTGGAGGCCAGATAGCACTCTAGGTGTCATTTCCATAATTGCCAGGTAAAGCCATTTCACCAAATGTCCTGCTGCGCCCAGCATCACTACCTCCTGCAAGGCCCTGTGAGTGGGTGGCTCCCTACCATCCGCTCCGCAAAGCTCCGATAGTGCTCCCCGCAGCTTATGGTAGTTTAAAAATTGCCCCGGTGGTAGCTCATGATATTCTAGGAAGTCGTCCACAGGAAGCAGCTCTCCGTCCCGGTAACAGTCCCCGATCGTCTGTACCACCGCCTCCTCCCAGCCCTGGAGTTGTCGCCATGTAAATGGAGGACCCATTCCTGTCTGGGGAAGCCCCGTCAGGGGAACACTGGGCGCATAGGATAGTATATATCTTGATCGCGCCGTACATCTATCCCAGCATGTGACTGCCCAGATAACAGTACCCCCATTGTCTCGATCTTTTGACGCCGGTTGAGCAGACTGGGCAGCAAAGCTGTGTGTAGGGCCCCATCGGGGAGCGATAGTGTATCCAATCCCCTCCCATCCAGCCACTGGGCCAGCCATTGCAACTGAGCCGCCAGATAATATGCTTCAAAGTCAGGGGCCCCCAGTCCACCCCCTGCAAGCGGTAGACGCAATGTCTGTAACGCTACTCTATTACGGCCACCATCCCATATCAAATCTCTTAGTAGGGTGTCCAATGTCCTAAACCAACTCCTAGGTACTACTACCGGTAAGTTAACAAAATAATATAGAAGGCGAGGTAACCTCACCATTTTGTACAAAGCCACCCTGGCCATAACTGGCAACTTGAGCATACGCCAAAAGGCCACATTGGCCCAAAGAGCTCTCAAGGCTCCTCCGAGCTTTCCCTCAAACATATCTGCCAGTTTATGATAGATCCGTATTCCAAGATATTTAAATGAGTTCGGTGCCCATTCCAGGTCTAGCGGGAAACACAGAGGCCGAGCCAGGGTAGGGCTCAGCAGGAACACATAGGTCTTTTTCTTATTCACTCACAGGCCCGAAAGTTCAGCGAACTCTTCCAGTATGGGCAGTAAGATTCGAATTCCTTCAGATCCATCTCGCAGATATAATAATATATCATCAACATACAATGATATTATATGTTGATTCCCGTCTAGGACCAACCCCAGCCTTTCATTCTCCTGCCGAATCCGATCCGCTAGAGGCTCCATGGCCAAAGCAAAAAGCAATGGTGAGAAGGGGCATCCCTGCCGGGTCCCCCTGTAGACGGAGTAGGGTATGGACACTCTTGTGCCCGTGCGCACGCGGGCCCTGGGCTTCTCGTATAGAAGGCTGACCCATGTTAGCCACCCCTCCCCCATCTGTATCTTTTCCATCACCGCCAATAGATAATCCCAACGCAGTGAATCGAACGCCTTTTCCAGGTCTATCGCCACCACCACCGCTTCCGGGTAGATGTCCATACCCGGGTGGAATAGAACATTATAGAGCCTCCTTAGGTTATTGGACGTGGAGCGAGAAGGAATAAAACCGTTTTGGTCTGCGTGGACAAACTTCTGCATGTACGGAAGGAGCCTAGTCGCCAAGGCCTTACTTAAAATTTGAAAATTCATATTTAACATGGATAATGGTCTAAATTCCATAACCGTGGGGTGTTCCTTCTCAGTTTTTGGTAGCGGGATCACCAATGCTTCCCTGATCGAGGGCGGCAATTGCATATCTCGGAGTGCGGCTGCATAGACCTGTTCCAGTCTTGGGGGTAGTATGTTTAAGAAGGTGGAGTAATATTCGTCCGGAAGGCCGTCAGGACCGGGTGTCTTCCCCTGTGCCAAGTCCTTGATGGCCAGTCTAATCTCGCCCACCTTAATTGGCATCGCTAAGGGGGCTGTAGTTTCCGGGTTCAACTGTACCAGTTGTGTCCCATCCAAAAATACTTTCAGTGTCCCCCCGTTAAGCGGACCCGGCTGCCCATAAAGCGTCTCATAATACTCCCGGAAGGTTTAATTAACGCCTCTCGGAGAGCAGATCACCTGCCCACGACTGTCCGTGATACTCGGGATTGAAGTGTGCCTACCGTCCGGCTAAATCAGCCAGGCAAGCAATCTCCCATTTTTGCCACCCTCCATGTGTTGTTTCGCTTGGTATGTCTTAAGGTCTAATGCCCTTAATCTATCCCAGGCTAAATTATAGAGACGTCTCACCTCTGCTAGTTCATCCTGCCTCAGGGCCCCTCCTGCTATCTGTCTGTCCATGGCCAGAATACGCTCTTCCAGGTCCTCTAGTTCTCGGGCCAGCACTCGTCGCCATCCCACCACTTGTCCCAGACAATGCCCCAGAGTCACCGTCTTAAAAGCCTCCCATTCCACCAAAGGAGAGCTGGCGGTTCCCTGATTCTCTTCGAAATACGCAGTTAAGGCTGCCGATAGAAGCTGCCGGAAACCTTCATCTTCCAGTAGAGCAGGATTCAGTCTCCACAATGGGATTGGGGCTCTCTCAGGCGTGGTGGGTGAATCTAATAAGCAAAGTACTATGATCCGAAATGGACCTACCCAAGTATTCGGCCCCGGACAACATTGGAACCAGTGCGGCAGATCAAAAGAACATGTCCAACCGTGTATGTAAATCATAAAGATGGGAATAATAGGAGTACTCTCTCTGGTGTACATTATGTAGCCTCCAAATGTCCAATAAGTTCCACCCCGCAGACCAATTCCGAAGCCCCTTAGTTGTGGCACGTGCTACAGTGCCCTGTAGTGGAGGAGTGGACCTATCCAATCCTATATCACACACACAATTAAAGTCCCTACCCAGGATCAAATTTTCATGTGCTATCCCGGCTAATGTTCGTGACAATCTCTCCAAGAAGGGAACCTGTTCCTGATTGGGGGCATATATACTGCCCACCGTTATCTCCCTGCCCTGTAGCCTACCAATGAGCACCACATACCTCCTGTCTGCATCGATTATTTTCAGAGTAATTTTGAAAGGGACCCCCGGCCGAATCCACACAAGCACCCCACGTGCGTAAGCCGAGTAGGTGGTCTCAACCAACTGTTCCCTCCACCGATGTCGCAGTCGGTCGACCTCCCTCTCTGTGAGGTGTGTCTCCTCTAGCAATACCTGTAATTCAGAATTCTATAGCGTTTAGTGGGCGAACTCATCCCCCGGATGTTCCAAGTAAGAAACTTAAATTCCTCCACCTGGCTAGCTGTCTGCACCATCCAACATCAAATCTCCTCCCCCCAGCCCGCATGACTATTCCGGGCCCACTGGTGTGTAACATCAAACCCAACACTTGAACTCCCCGACCCATGAGCAGACTAACAACGGTCAGCTGCCCAAACTCCCTAACACACAACATAGTAGCAACTACACCAAGTAGCAAAAGGTCTCAACCTAGCAGCCTAGAGACCTATTGGGGTGCGTAGCTTCCACTCCTAGTGTCCGCCAATTAGATGACAACCAGCTATCCTACCCAGCCCAATTTGACCGTTCCAACCCGCGACCAAGGGCACTCCCCCCGGTGTTCCTCCCCCCCTCCCTACATCCCCAACAGGGTATACTTGACGGTGAGCAGGAAGACAACAATAAAACCATGCAACCCCAAGAAATAGTACAGGCATAGAGAATATGGAGGGTCAAAACAGGAGGGGGGAGCAAGACACTCTTCCCTCAAGAAAGTTCCAGTTACTTATCACACGATTCCATCCGCCGTCTGGGGCGTCACTACTGGTAAGGACACACTATCAGCCTGGGATGAGTCCGAGTTTGATTCTTCAGTCCCATGTTTCGATTCCGACCCTCGTTCCGGAGACGATCTTCGAGCTTGTAACAGGTCCGCCACTGCTTTTAGCGCTTCTGCTCTTTCCGCCTTCGTTTGTGATGGGCTTGGTCTCTTCGCCCTCCTTTTTCTCTGGCGCCTCCGTGGTCTTTTCCCTAGCTCCTTGCCCTCAGTCGCCTGCCTCCTAGCACATGTTCTGGGCTGTCCTTCAGTTCTGTATGTCTCCAGCCACTCCCAGGCTGCCTTTGGGTCTTCGCAGAACTGAGTCTTCCCATCTAGCATTAGCTTACGCTGGGCTGGGAACATCAGGGAGTACTGTATCCCCTCTTCACGCAGGGCTCGTTTGACTTCTAAGAAGGAGGAACGGCGCCTCTGGACCTCTAGTGTGTAATCAGGAACAACAACACCTTGCTGTTCTGCACTGTGTAGGGTCCCTCCGATCGCGCCTTCTGCAGCAGTAGATCCCTGTCTCTGAAATTAAGTAGTCTGGCCACAACCGCACGTGGCAGTCTTACCGGTGCTGGCTGCCGGGCAGGGACACGATGGGCCCGTTCTAATGTGTAGAACTGCGATAGCCCTTCCGGAGCCACCACCTCCCGGATGTCAGGGCTCACCTTCAGCTTCTCGCTGATTGCTGTAGTCTTGCACAGGAACAGAAGTCGCTAACTTCCCGACTCCCACTACCAACCACTCAGCCCCAAGAGAAATTACTTGGCGCTAACTGATCAATGAGGGGGAAGGGGGAAAAGTGGATAAAATAATAAACAAAAGAAGAGACCGGTTTTGGACCTTCTGGTTTTCTGTCTGGGATCTTCTTCAGCTTTTGATCTGCCTACCGAAGCCTCCTAAGGAAAACTAAACACATAACAATTATATGTTTTCCCTTCTCTACTCTATCCTTCTTCTTATTCCTATAATTTCTTGGGATTAGCTACCTACCCAAGATCCTAAAGCACCTTGCCTCTCTTCTTGGCCCAATGTTCCCTTTTCCTCTTCTTGTTTAGAGTGGGTCTTTATCATCTGTAAAACATTTTTCATTGATTAAACTCCTAACTTATTCTTTTGTTCTTATTATGTTAATCTTCTACTCTTTACCTACCGGGTGTGTTTTATTCTGGCTTTTCTTTTAAACCTCGTCGTTTTTCTTTTCTTTTTACATTAGCTAAAGTCAGTTTGGGTTGTTTCTTCCTTAAGCTCTAAATTATTTTCTGTTCGCCTTCTCTCCACAGGAAAACTCAGCGCTGGTTCCACTCTGGTAAGTTTTTCTCCACAGATAGTTTTTCTCTATCCTTTTAACTGACTTTAATGCCTTGTGTTTTACAACTCTTCAAACTTGTTCTCAAAATTAATTTATCTTCTCTTATTTTCCTTACAGAGTCCAGCGTCTTTAAATAACCGCTGTCAACGGTGAGTTTAATTGCTCTCTCAAATTGATATTCTTTTACAATTACGAGACAACATTTACTATTCTTTTAAACACTCTCTCATTAATCACTTAGCTTTTCTTTGTTTTCTTTTCAGGTATAGCAGAATCACTGCTTGGCTCCGACGTGAAGGAAAAACGAAACTCCGTGTTCTGCTCCGGAATTCACTTCAACACAGAAACTCCGTGTGCATCTTCTTTCTTCAAAGTAAATATTACTTTCAGTTCTATGACTAGAGATGGGTCACTAAGGTTCAGACAATATTTCGAAAAATCTAGGATTTTTAACTTCAAAAACTACGGGCGCTAGAATATCTATCTTCTCTGAGGAAACGCAATAGTGAAGTGCGCAATACTGCAGGTGTGCGCGCGTCACATCAGCCCTCACTGGATTTGCAAATCAATTAGACCGCACACCCAACACCTTAGCGGCCATCTTGGAATTGCGGACATGCCACCAACTCGACCACTGATGTCTGGTTTTTGACCCTGTGGCACCACTAGAGTTTAACCAATTGCAAATCTCTTTGGGACTTAAACTAGGGATCCTGACAGTACCCCCCACCAAAGATGGTCCTCCCACCCTGGGTTTGGTTGGATTACGCTGATAAAAAAGTCTTATGAGTCTACGAGCATGTACATCCGAATCTAATTCCCAAGACCGCTCCTCTGGGCCGTAGCCTTTCCAATCAACCAGGTAGTACAGTTTCCCTCTAACTAGTTTTGAGTCTAGAATTTCTTTTACCTCAAACTCCACACCTGTGTCTAGCTGAATGGGGCATGGAATTGATTCTTTCCTCAGATTTGGAACTGCTTTTTTCAATAGGGAAACGTGAAACACCGGGTGGATCTTGAATTTGGAGGGTAAAGTCAACTTATAAGTCACTGGGTTAATCTGCTCTGCAATGGGGTAAGGACCAATGAATCGGGGTTGGAATTTTCGGTTCCCCTTTAATCTTAGATTTTTGGTATTCAACCAGACTTCGTCTCCTATTTCTAAAGGAGGAGGTTTCTTTCTTTTCTTGTCTGCGTACTTCTTATACCTTTCCTTAGCCTGTTCTAGATTCTTTGATGCTAATTCTTGTACTGAACTTAAATGAGATACCAAGTCCTTGACTGCTGGGACTGAGAGCTCAACATCTTGTACTGCAGAGTTTGGATGTCTTCCGTAATTTAAATAGAACGGAGAGTACCCAGTGGACACATTCTTCGCGTTGTTATGAGCAAATTCAGCTGTCCACAAGTAGTCAGGCCATTCCCCATCCTGTTTCAAGGAGAACAATCGTAAGTATTGCTCCAATTCCTGGTTCACTCTTTCCGTCTGTCCATCCGTCTCCGGATGAAAACTGGTGGAAAAACGAGTTTCTACTCCTAATCCTTTCATAAAGGCTTTCCAGAAATGTGAGACAAATTGAGTTCCCCGGTCCGATACTATGACCTTGGGTATTCCATGCAACCTTACAATCTGTGTACTAAAATGATTTGCTAATTGTTTTGCTGTTGGAATTCCCTTTAAGGCCAAAAAATGTGTCATTTTCGTGTATGCATCTACTACTACTAGGATTGTGTTTATTCCATGACCTGATGGTAAATCTGTAATTAAGTCTAAGGTGGTTGTGTGCCAAGGATGAGGAGGAATGGGCAAGGATTGCAACAGCCCCTGGGGAGCGTGCCGTTCTGATTTTACATGAGCGCATATCTCACAGGTTTTCACATATCCTTATCCTATATCCTTATTCATCTGTGGCCACCAATATTTTCTTTTGATTAAATCTGCCGTCTTGAACTCTCCCTTGTGCCCAGCTAACAGATGATCATGACATTCCTGCAAGGCTTGCTTCTGCAACGCTATTGTTGGCAAATACAATGCACCTTCTTTGTAAGGTAATTCATCTCGAACTTCTCTTCCATGCTCGTGTTGAGCCCAATCCAGCATTTCTTCGGGAGTTAGAGCCTGGGTCACCTGCTCCTTGAAGTTCAGAAAATCTGTGGCACCGATGATTTTAGTGTCTGGTATGATCGCTTGAGAACTGAGTGGGTTCTTTTCTTCTCCGGTTCCCATTCTGGACAAGGCGTCCGCCTTTCCATTTTGCGTACCCGGCCGATAAGTTATCACAAAGTCATAATCAGCAAAATACAATGACCAACGAAGTTGGCGAGGTGTTAAAGTTCTGGCTGACTTCAGGAATTTTAGATTGCGATGGTCCGTGTAAACTGTTACCACATGGTGAGCTCCCATTAGATAATGTCTCCACTCCTTGAAAGCGTCTTTTATAGCCAACAACTCTTTTTCCATAATTGTATAGTTAATTTCTGCTGGCGTCAACTTTCTGGATCGATAGGCCACTGGGTGCAATTGGCCAGTTTCTTTATTCCTTTGAGAAAGTACTCCACCAACCGCAAAATCTGAGGCATCCGTCTCCACATAAAAGGGCTGCATCGGATCGGCATGAAGGAGGATGGGCGCAGTAGTGAACTCACTCTTCAATTCCTTAAAGGCTTGCTCTGCTTCTTCTGACCATTCGAATAGTCCCCCCTTCTTCAGTATTCGCGTCAAGGGTAGTATTCGTCGAGAAAATTCTCCAATAAACCTCCGATAGAAGTTTGCAAATCCAATAAACGCTTGGACTTCTTTGACACTGGTGGGTGACATCCATTCTAGTACTGCCTGAATCTTCCGTCTGTCCATATGAATTCCTGTTAGCGAGATCACGAAGCCCAGAAATTCCACCTGTGAAACTCCAAAAGCACATTTTTCCAACTTGACAAATAATCTGTTCTCTCGAAGTTTCTGTAGGACTCCTCGAACTTGTGTCTGGTGCTCCTGCGTATCCACTGAGTAAATCAGTATGTCATCTATATATACAATAGCGCATTGATCAATGAATTCACTGAGTACATCATTAATAAAGTGCTGGAACGCTGCAGGAGCATTACACAAACCGTAGGGCATCACCTGGTATTCAAACAGCCCCAAACGTGTCCTAAAAGCCGTCTTCCACTCATCTCCCTCTCTAACTCTTATAAGGTGGTACGCTCCCCTTAAATCCAACTTCGTAAATATCTGCGCTCCCTTGATCTGGTCCAATAAGACAGAGATTAGAGGAAGAGGATACCTGTTCTTTTTTGTAATTCGATTGATGGCTCTATAGTCGATACACATCCTCAGCTCACTCTGCTCCTTTTTAGGCACGAAAAATAGTGGCGAGGACACAGGGGATTGGGAAGGACGTATAAACCCATTTGCCAGATACTTGTCGATATACTCTCTCAGGTGATGATTTTCTTGTTCTGTCAAAATGTACACCCGACTGCAAGGCAAATTCGCCCCTGGTTCCAGGTCTATCTTGCAATCGTAAACACGATGAGGCGGTAATTGCTCAGCTTCCTGTTAGTTGAAAACATCTTCGAAATCTTGATATTCCGGTGGTATTCATTGCGTATTGATCACACACACAGAGACTTCGGCCAAACATAAGGCGTGAGCCGGGTTCTGTTTACTCATTTCCTTTAAGGTTCCAAAACAATTCTCTCTACAATACTCTGAATTCATTTCGATTGTCCTGTCATTCCAATTTATTGAGGGATTATGCTCAGTGAGCCATGGAAGTCCCAATATGAGTTGAAACTGAGGGGCATCGATTAAATTACTGAGGGGCATCGATTAAATTAAAGTGAATAGCTTCTCTATGCCCATCTTCTCGAATCAGCACAACCAATTCAGTGTGACTTATTATAGGCCCTGAGGATAGATTGGTACTATCAATTGCCCTAACTGGCTCACCTTTTGCCTTGGCGATTGCTTGCAGCCCAATTCTTGCCGCGAATTTCAGGTCGCAGAAATTGCCTGTGGCTCCTGAGTCCACCATAACCGCAACTCCTTTCATTGTTTCTTGACGGAATCGTATTGTCATGGATAGAATCAAATGCGGTGAAGACAACTGTAATGTGTTTGCCAACTGGTGTTCCTGGGGAGTTGATTTCTGATTCGCATCCACCTGCACAACTCCTTCTACAGGTGGTGCTGCGAGTTTTCCTTCGGCTTAAATAAACCCTTTGGCTTTTTTGGACAATTCCGCACAAAATGCCCACTAGAACCACAATACATACATAAGTTACTGACTCGTCTTTTCTCCTTTTCTTCCCCTGTAAGTGGCCCCCGAATAGTTCCTATTTGCATAGGTTCTGATCCAGGGAAACCTTCTGTGCCCTTCCCAGCCTCAGTCTTTGCTCTGTCGAAACGTGGAACTGTACTCCTGAACTCTCGCCTTTTCTCTCCTCTCCGCTCCCCTTGCCGGAAATCCAATTCTAGTACCAGATCTATAAGGGCGGAAATTTCAGTTGGACGGTTTGGTATCTGGGCCAACCCATCTTTTAGTTCATCTCGCAGACCTCGATAGAAAATTGCTGTCCTCTTACTTTCCGGCCAATCTGTTTCCATTATAAATTTGTTGAACTGGGCCAGGTAAGCCACTAAGTCTCTATTTCCCTGCTTCAGCTCCAATAGTTCATTATCTACAGCTTGAGAGATCCGTCTTCGGTCAAAGATTCTCAGAAATTCTTTCTTGAACTCGTCAAAATTCTGCAACAATGGATCATCTCGTGAGACTATCGGCATAGACCATGCCGCAGCATCTCCGCTTAAGTATGACAAAATGAAGGCTACCTTAGATTACGCATCAGGAAAGATAGAAGGGCGACACATGAAATGAAGTGAGCATTGTGTAATAAACACCTGCGCCTTTTGTGGGTCCCCACTGAATCTCTCGTGTGCTGCCAAAGGTATAACTGGTGACAAGGAATGTATGACTTGTGTTGTTAGCTTATTTGTGTCTCCCATAGATGTGGTTGGACCCTCCCTTCCAGCAGAGTAAGGTTGCCTTATTCTCTGTGCTAGTTCTGCCGTCTTCTTCCTTGAATTCATGACCTCCTGCCTTAGACTTTGATTCTCTTCTTTAACCGCTACCAGTTCCTTTTGTATTGCCTCTAGGACCGACCCTAAGGTCTGCAAATTTATTCCCTCAACCATTTCTTTTCTGTTCGGGTGCAAGATTTAAGACATGGGCACTTCACTCTGTCAGGGCTCACCTTCAGCTTCTCGCTGATTGCTGTAGTCTTGCACAGGAACAGAAGTCGCTAACTTCCCGACTCCCACTACCAACCACTCAGCCCCAAGAGAAATTACTTGGCACTAACTGATCAATGAGGGGGAAGGGGGAAAAGTGGATAAAATAATAAACAAAAGAAGAGACCGGTTCTGGACCTTCTGGTTTTCTGTCTGGGATCTTCTTCAGCTTTTGATCTGCCTACCGAAGCCTCCTAAGGAAAACTAAACACATAACAATTATATGTTTTCCCTTCTCTACTCTATCCTACTTCTTATTCCTATAATTTCTTGGGATTAGCTACCTACCCAAGATCCTAAAACACCTTGCCTCTCTTCTTGGCCCAATGTTCCCTTTTCCTCTTCTTGTTTAGAGTGGGTCTTTATCATCTGTAAATCATTTTTCATTGATTAAACTCCTAACTTATTATTTTGTTCTTATTATGTTAATCTTCTACTCTTTACCTACCGGGTGTGTTTTATTCCGGACTTTTTCTCTTAAACCTCGTCGTTTTTCTTTTTTCTTTTTACATTAGCTAACGTCAGTTTGGGTTGCTTCTTCCTTAAGCTCTAAATTATTTTCTGTTCGCCTTCTCTCCACAGGAAAACTCAGCGCTGGTTCCACTCTGGTAAGTTTTTCTCCACAGAAAGTGTTTCTCTATTCTTTCAACTGACTTTAATGCCTTGTGTTTTACACCTCTTCAAACTTGTTCTCAAAATTCATTTATCTTCTCTTATTTTCCTTACAGAGTCCAGCGTCTTTAAATAACCGCTGTCAACGGTGAGTTTAATTGCTCTCTCAAATTGATATTCTTTTACATTTACGAGACAACATTTACTATTCTTTTAAACACTCTCTCATTAATCACTTAGCTTTTCTTTGTTTTCTTTTCAGGTATAGCAGAATCACTGCTTGGCTCCGACGTGAAGGAAAAACGAAACTCCGTGTTCTGCTCCGGGATTCACTTCAACACAGAAACTCCGTGTGCATCTTCTTTCTTCAAAGTAAATATTACTTTCAGTTCTATGACTAGAGATGGGTCACTAAGGTTCAGACAATACTTCGAAAAATCTAGGATTTTTAACTTCAAAAACTACGGGCGCTAGACTATCTATCTGCTCTGAGGAAACGCAATAGTGAAGTGCGCAATACTGCAGGTGTGCGCGCGTCACATCAGCCCTCACTGGATTTGCAAATCAACTAGACCGCACACCCAACACCTTAGCGGCCATCTTGGAATTGCAGACATGCCACCAACCCGACCACTGATGTCTGGTTTTTGACCCTGTGGCACCACTAGAGTTTAACCGATTGCGAATCTCTTTGGGACTTAAACTAGGGATGCTGACACCGGAGCCATGTTTCCAAGTAAGTGACCATGTCCCGGCCCTCCACTCCTTCCGTTAGACCCAGCACCTCTACGTTGTTCCGACGATTGCGCCCTTCAGCATCTTCTGCTCCAAAATATTTACTCGGCTGGATAGCTCACTGACCTGCATTGCCAAAGCGTTCTGTGCCGGGGCCAGGACCTCCAGGGTTGATTCCTACTGCTTCACTCTATCCCCCAGTTTAGTATGTTCTGTGCGCAGCAATCCAAGGCCAACCACCACTGTGCTTATGTCCTGGTGCAGTGTAGCCTTAGTATCTGCGATAGCCTCCAGAATCTTGGCTAGTTGCTGGTGGACAGTGTGAGAAGTTGGCCTGGTATATGATGTTCACTAGTTAAAGTGACCACCTTGTACCATGCCAAGCAACCCTTATGGTGTGGTTGTAAGTCAACCTTTTCGGACTAGCTGCCCTAGTGGTAGCGTAGGCTAAGCAGTCTTTGAGGCTAAACTCGTTAAAGCGTGTTAAGCAGGCTGTTTTACCATATGTAACCCCCCTTTATACCAATGAAAGGACACCACACAGATATATATTCAAAATATATATGTATTTATTACTCAAAGTATCCCCTAGACTCTTTATGAGCACAGGAGCACAAATCGTTAAACAAGAAAGTTTTACAATATACAGAAGTTGCACTTTATATGGATAGGCCCTGGTGGCCGATCAAACCATATACTAAAATAGTGGTATAAGTACCACGAACAGGAAAGGGAAAAGGCCTAGGGCCTCTAGAATCGCTGGGCCTACAAGGAGCTAACTTCAGTTAGTGACCAGGAGGTCCACGGGTCGCGTGTCCAGTGAGGAAAGTTACACGCGGGCTCCCATAGGTTTTCAATGGGTGCGTAAAAGTTCAAAAGTTACTGCTAGAAGGGTCTTCTGGATGGACTACGAACTTAAGACTTAAAACACAGACACTAGAGATGTTTCTATACACTTGGGCACCGGAGTGCCAGCTTTACCTCACCCACAGGAAGCGGGTGCATAGGTCTCGAAGTGCGTCGGGTTTCGTCTATCGATTCAATGGAGCCTGGTGACAAAGATGCTGCAGGCGGTCGGTCCAGAAGAGATGGGGTGGATCCAAGGGTGGATCGGAGTTGTAGAAGACCTGAAAGCAGAGGGGACAGTGTTCACAGTCACTAGCCAGTGACCGGCGTGGCACCAGGTAGGTACCAGGCGATGTCGGGTGCAAACAGGTGATTAGGTGTAGCTTGTCTCCGCAGCCACGTGGTCTCTGAAGGTCGACGACGTCCAGGAGTCGGTTCACGAGCTGTCCCACGCAGGCTCTCGCTGTTGGCGGTGTCGGCGACTCGAAGGAAGCAAACAAGCCTTGGCAAAAGCAGGAGTCGTGAAAAATGAAGAAAGCTTGTGGTTCTGACCAGCAAGGTCAGAGGGGCTGCTCCTTTGGAGAGCAGCAGGGGCCAGTCTGGAGCAACCAGACTAGCATCGTAATATTCAAGGTTCGTCGCCAAAATGGCCACTAGCCAACGGGCCAGGGACCGGGCAGGCGCGTCGAGATGCAAAGTGCAGAGGGGCCCCACGCAGATCGTGGAGATGCTGGAGGGCTCACCTTTGGTGCAGATGCTGCTCGGATGTTGGGCTTCTCAGGACCCAAAGCACAACTTGGAGGGAGCCTCTGTTGTCGCGCCTGCAGCTTGTCGTGGTGAAGAAAGTAGGCCTCAGCTAGGCCTACCAGTGCAAGGGGTTCGCCCTTCTCTGCACAGAGTCCTCAGACTATTAGAAAGAAGTTGGCACAGAAACTGAAATAGAAAATACATAGTTTATTAAACCTCATGAGGTGGAACCACATTCACCCATCACCCTGTGGTGCTGAATGAAGGTAGCACACAGAGTAGAAGAACCATGGGTCTTTTATACCCACACAGGGGCTCAGGAAAAGGGCGGTGCAAGCATACATGAGAAGAGTTACATACATAGATGGTCATACAGAAATGCACCGTCAACTGTAAAGGAGGAGCTAGCAGTTGCTGACTCTGGTAGAAACAACCTGATAGTTACAGACTAAAAACAGATGCATGGACAGTTAGATATTCCTGCGCATGTGCAGGGTAGCAGAGTCTAAGTATAGCCAGTCCTTTAAACAGAGCACAAGGGAAGACAAAATGGCTGCCAGAAATACAAAATGGATTCCACAAAATGTACAGGATAGCCTCTAAATACCAGATGGATTCTGCTAACGCTAATTTAATCGCAGCCAATTTACGACTGACGACCCTTTTAGCGTTAGCTGAAGACATCTCCCATAATCCAGTAGGAAAAATGAAAAATATGCATATTAATTTTTAATAATTTTTTTTTTCCATAACTATCCTAATTCATTGCTAGGTGGGCATTTCTCATTCTAAATATTGTTAAGCGGGTATGTATGAGGTATAAACAGAAGTACAAAGGGAACAGAGAATTGGGTCATACAGATAGCAGGAGAGAGTAATTACTATTATCAGAAACAGAATTATTAGCTTTCTAGTCCTAAGCAAATCCTAGAACCATCCAGTAAAAACATTTTCAAGGCTCCTATGCATTTCAGTTACCATCAATTTCAACTTCAAAAACATTTTCGCTAGACTTTTCCAGTGTTTCCTTTATGAGGGCTAGAGTATCTATCATTATACCCAATACAAACATTAAAGCAGTCAGACATATTATTTACAAAAATGATCCTGGATCCAGAGGACCAGGAGAACTACACAGGACCATGAGAATTAGGACGAAGAGCTGCAAAGGGTTGCTCCTCCTCAAAAATGAGACGATCAATGGGGTACATTTTCAACAAAAAGAAAAAGAAGTCCTTGGGAAATTAAAGCCGCTGTACAACCAACCAGAGGGGAGTCTTCTCCCTGTGTCTGTTTGAGCCTCACAGGCAGGCTCTTGTTGTTCCCACGGTGGAGCTGCACAACTCGCAACTCAGGAATCATAGCCTAGTTTCAAGGGAAAAGTTTCTTCTTTCAGGATAGGGCAATCACCCACCAGGGCAAATGCGCTCAGCGATCCTGTCCAGTGTCTCAGGCAGTGCACCAGTTTTCTTCATTTCAATCTAACAGGCACCAGAGACACAGCACCTGTACCCTGAACTCAAGTCCTTCCCTAACTCCTGTATTGCTCTGCTGGCACACTGCTCTTTCGTTGGGGCCATAGATCTTGGCCAACAAAGGTGAAACCTTTACAGCCACTTTAGGACCAGGATTCAGAGGCCTGATGCTAGGATCTCTGAAGCAACCCTTGTTTTAAAGGGGGTTACCTCAAGCAAAAACTTTCTCCCCTTCCTGGTCGGTCTGTGACTCTCGGCTGGGCATCAAAAGCTTGATCCACGATTTCTCCTTTCTGATTTGTGACCCCGTCTTTCGCCCAAGATAGTAGCAGGGGTACTCTCATCACAATGCTTCCGGCCTTCTACCTTCACTGAGGTCCTGGTTGCCAGTAATGCCTGTGCTGGTTACCTTCACTTTGACTTCAAGCTGGACTGGTGCTGACTCCTCAAGCTGGATCTGATGGCCGCGCCCCTCTGGCAATGGTTGTAAAGCAGCAAATATCTATTGGTGGACAGAACAAAAGGTCCTTAGACAAGGCACAGAAATAATCTATCAACAGAGAGGATAGTCTCAGAATACTTCCTAGTCTAGGGACGCCCCATATATTAACAAGGCACCCTGGAACCACTTTCATATATGTGAGAGTAAATAAAACAACAGCCTGAACCTATTGGCCAGTATAAAAGGAACTCTTTAGTGAACTGACAAGAGTAATACGTCACCCAATGCCAAGCAGTCAAGGAAGTCTGTGTTCATTTACTAAATTCTGAGGAAAAGAAAAAAACAATGCAGACATACTCCAAATCCTTACATCTGTATATTCCTATCTTAATCATCTAAAGACCCTCAAGAAAAAAGGAAATGTTCTACACTTTTAGTCGTAGACTTTGTATTACTTGTACAGGACTGCAGACACTTCTAAAATGATTTCTCTTAATAAAAGCACCTACATTGTACGCTTAGGACCATGCTCTCATGTTATAGGCGCAGCAGGATAATCTAACACTGCTAATTTAACAGGGATTCCTATTACATACAGAACTAAAAACTTCAACATAATGGGTACATGTTCTCCAGCGGAACATCTTGTGACTAACAGACTCCTGTAAAACAATATTTTCCTCAAAAATGTTTCCTAAGGATCACATAGACCTCTTCCCTGCATTCTACATTTTCACAATCCAAACTATGCAACATTAGTTCTAGTAAGGACTGTCAGTTTATTTACACAGACTAGCTAATAAAACTAGCAATGCCCTTGCAAAACTGTATGTAGCATGAGAATAACAAACAATAGTGGTGTTGTCACCTGAGAATTTTCAAACAAAAACTACCCACAGCTAGTTCCCCTTAAAGATCAAATAAGGAAGCAGCAACCTAGACTACTCATCCTCTCATAATTCCATGAGAGAGGATGGGTAGTAACATAGCAAAATATATTTATTCGTTTTATTAATGCTAATAAGGTTTAAAACAAGTATTACTGAATAGCCAATTAAATGTCTCATGAGAAATTAAGGAAAAGAGAGAGTGTGGTAAATATTCTTTTACCTGGACTGAATTTCATACGGAATCTAAAATAAAATAGCTCAGAATAATAAGAGGCAGAATCCGTGGTATAAGAGGTTTCTGAATGGGCTTTATTCCAAAATGGCCGACTCGAGTCGCGGCCTTCAGGTTCCGTCACCACGGGGGTTCAGGAAGTGAAGTACGATACTTTATTGACAGGAAATTGCTTTTATAAGACATACATTACAATGAAACCAATATAGAAGGCGTAACAATTGATAAGAGGAAAGATACAGTGAATACGTAACCGAAACTGGGCGTAATAAGGAGCAAAAAGAAACATGATTGGCTATGATTATCATACATAGGTGGATCTATAAGATAATACTTGACATAGATGCGCGCGCAGCAGCATGACGTGTAATTGACGTGCAACTAGGGGGTGAAGGGGGCTTGACATTTAGCTCTACATGTGGAGACAGAGAGTCTGGGGGGTCAAGTCAACCTAATCCCAAATCATATCTAACATCCTATGTTTAAAGAACTATGTTATCCACAAGGAAGGACTCTCGGACAGAATCTATTCTATACTGACTGTGAGTGCGTGTTCAAGCGTCTAAGTGTCTATATGAGATGCGAGGGGCAGAAAACTTTCCATGGCAACAGGGCTATGAATTACTTGCATGAGGACGGAAAGGCCGAGCCCTTCGCTTGGGAGCTAAAGGAAATGTTTACCCAAACTACTAGACAGGAATGCATCGGCTGAAGAGCAAAGTAGATAATTCGAAGGTGAAATACAGCTTCTTGGCAGGCAGGCGAAACTGGCCGAGGCAGGCACCGTTAGCTGCACAGGAAGTAGGACAAAGTTCATGGATACAGATGCGGGCTCAAACTGGTGCTGTCAGAGACAGAGAGCAGGGAAAGGCTTTGAGGACAGAATCGGGCCTACTCTGCCTGAACTGTAAAAATGGAGTAACTTAGCCATATAAAGTCGGTGGCCTTTCATACTTAGGAATCGAATATCCAGCCCATTGATGGCGGATCTGACAGAGGACATGTTGACGGTGGACGCACATGTGTTTGCGTCATCAAAACTGGAACTGGAGGGAACATACATGTACTTGTGACATGCACATAGAACCGTTGGGGTCCAAGATAGGGGACATAACTGATCAGGAAAATCCACATTTCCACATTCCCTCCTTGTCCCCTACTTGCCCTTCAAGAGATATCGATCTTCATTAATCCATCGATTTGCTCATGGAGCATCATTTCTTCTTCTTTCTTCTTCCGGGATTTTGAACGAAAACCTTGATATGGAATACACGATGTGGCACACAGACCACAAATCGCTGGTCCACATTGCAGGCATAAGCAGCAACTGAATAGTATAAGAAGGCCAATACCTAGGAAGGACAGAACACTCCATCCCCAGGCTGATATCACACTCCAAAACCACCCGGACCACGTCCAAGTGCCTGGATTCTCGTGTATCTGGCTCACAATCTTATGAAGGCGTGTTATAGTTTTATATACAGATGGCGAATTTTCTGGTATGAATATGCAGCAGCTGGATCCGATGACCCTACAAGCTCCGCCCCTATCGGCCAGGATGACGTCAAGGACAAGACGATTCTGAAGAACAACAATTCTCATCACCGATTGCTCCTCTGTCAGATTGCCTAGGGCGGCTATAGTCTCATTCACTACAGCTTCAAGAGTCTTGGTTAGTCTACGTATCAGCTTACTATTTGATATTGTACCTATATAGGGAAAGATACCTTTATTGAAATCTACATACTTGTCCCATGCCGTCTCAGTATAATCGACAACTGGGAGATCTCTTCGCTCTCTATTGTGTACTAAATGAACATTTCGATAATAATCAGGAGGAGCTAGGAAAACAGGTGGCAAAAGGAATGCTATGTAACAGGTACCATCCCAATCTAGAGGCAGACGCATATATGCGGTCTGACCACATATAAAGTAGGAATGGCGAGAAGCTCTAAATGAAGATTTACCCTGATCACTATATTCTACTGTAGTAACGCATTTGCTATGGCCCATATGTATGGAACCAACTTTTCTTATACATAATTCACCCTTAACTGGAAATACTGACATAGTGGGCAGAATTAGTTCAACTTCGGATTTGACATTCAGAATCATAAGATTAGGTGTAAAATTACCTAATCCATACACTTCATTTTCTAGATCAGTTCCTGTTCTACTGGGGTGACCCTCCTTATCTGGGTAACAGACTTTGAATAAAACTAGATTCAGATTTCCCCATATCCAATGTTGTTGATAAACTGCTGTGTCTGGGTCTATGGAATTTAGTAAACTAAACCATGCTCCACAGGAGCCATTATGTGTGAATGGGTGGGGGAAGAAAGGCAGAACTCCTTTGTTATTCTGATAGGGAGGGAGTCGGCCACACACCCAACAATTGGTGGCATTACTAGTCTGATGGGAATGATGTAACATACTAATGAAAGTGTTATTGCGCAGCGCAAGTCTATAAGATAATTCATGTGGGGGTAGGTCACTAAAAGAATGTTCAGCAGTAACATTATGAACATGTCTAGAAATAGGGTAATATATGTGCAACAACATACTCGTAATAATAATTAAAAGACTCAATAAAAACAGAATTAATAATGTCCCCATACAGTAGCTACGCAGTGATTTACAATACGCCTGTCGTTTCAACATTTTCCGGGTATTTTCTCTACTCAGGTCCAAGGGATACATGTCAGAGACAATTCAACCGCTTCACCTTGGAGAGGACTTAAACAATCAAATTGCTCGACTGTTTGGGCCTAAGCTTTAATTTGTAGTTCTGAGAATCATTCGGTTCAACAAAGGGAAGTTTTGAATCAGTCTGTGAGGGAGTGCAGGGCACAGTGTCTATATCCGAGGATAGTCCATGAAATTTCTTGATGTGGCTTGAATGAATCCAGCCCTTGCGGCCCTCGATCTTCACGGCTGTTCTTGTGGTCAACAGGACTAGCTTGGGTGTCTTCCACCTGGGCTCCAGTTGAGTCTTTCTGTCAAAGTTCCTCACGAAGACATAATCACCCGGGATTACGTCATGGGATTTCACCTCAGTGTTGTCAGGAAAGGCTGCAGCTACCTGTGAACGACAAGATTGTAGTGCAGACATCAAGGAAGCCAAGTAATCTGTCAGCATATTACAATCAACATCAGTTATTTTACGTGGTATAGGCGTCCCCCACATATTTGGTGGTCTGCCGAAGATCACCTCATACGGGGATAGCCCTGTTCGAGAGTGTGCTACCATTCTTATGTAAAATAGTGCAACTGGTAAGGCTACTATCCAGTCAACACCTTTCTCCTTACATATTTTAGACAATCTGATTTTCAAAATTTGATTATGTCGTTCCACGAGACCTGCTGCCTCGGGGTGTTGGACACAGTGGAACTTCCACTGATATCCCAACAAAAGTGAGACATGTTTCATTAATTCGGATGAGAAAGGCTGGCCGTTATCTGAATATACAACACGTGGTAAACCGTACCGTGGGAAGAATTCTCGAACTAGCTGCTTGGCAGTTGTCGGGGCAGTGTAATCTGATACTGGGTACGCCTCAGTCCATCGGGAGAGAGCGCAGACAACTACAAGAACATATTTGAATCCTCGACATCGTTCCATCTGGATATAATCCATCTGGAGGACTTCAAAAGGATGATCAGGAGTCTGAAATCCACCCTGCTCTACGGGAACACTTTTTCCTGGGTTGAACTGACAACATATCATACAGGTACGGACTTTTTGTTTAGCTGCTGCTCGTAAATGTTTATTGAACCAAATGTGCTGAATGCTATCTAGCATAGCTTTCTCTCCTAAATGCGCCGGACTGTGAATTGTAGCTATAATGGCTTGGACCATAGAGTCAGGAAGAAACCATACAGATTTCTCCTTCGTCATCCATCCCTGATCTGTCTGGATCCCTCCTAGTTCAGTCCATTTCTTTATTTCTTCTGCTGTGGCATGTGACTGTATGTCAATTACGTCAAGTGCGGGATCCTTAATTGTCATACACTGTGTTGGTGTCTGAACTATTGGCTTTGTCATGTCGGATGTGCGAGTCTGAGCAGTCTGTTTAGCTGTTCTGTCAGCTAAATCATTGCCTTGAGAAATGATATCAGTAACCTTCGTGTGTGCTTTACATTTCATAATCGATATAGCAGTGGGCAGATGGATTGCGTCTAACAAAGCATGAATGAGAGACCCATGCTGAATATGGGTCCCATGAGAAGTTAAATAACCCCTCTCTCGCCAAAGCACCCCGAAGTCATGTACGACTCCAAATGCATAACGTGAATCAGTGTATATGTTAACTTTCTTATTTGTGGCTTGAATACAGGCTTGTGTTAGAGCAATAAGTTCTGCTGCTTGGGCTGACAAAGTATCTATACAGTTTGTTTCAATAACTTCAGTGTCTGTTGTAACTGCATACGCGGCCACTAAATCTCCTGTACTTGTTCTCATGCATGATCCATCTACATACAAAGTCAGGTCTGGATCTAACAATGGAACGTCTGTTAAGTCTTGTCTAGGTTTCGTCTTTATTTCAATAACTTCAACACAATCATGAGCTAGTGGGTCTGTTCCAATTACAGGTAAGAGTGTAGCAGGATTCAATGTATTACAACGTCGGATCTCTATGTGTGGCTGAAACAATGTCAGTTCATAACCGGTAAGTCTTGCTATGGTCAAGTGTTGTGTTTGCGTTCGGTTCACAAGAACTTCTACTGCATGTGGTACTTGTACTGTCAATGGATGTCCTAACACTATAGCATCGCTTTGTCTGATTGCTAAAGCTGTTGCTGCCACTGATTTCAGGCACGCAGGCAAAGCCTGAGCTACGGGATCTAATGTACTGGAAAAATAAGCACATGGCTTGCGTGATCCTGCTTGTTCCTGAGTGAGTACTGACAAGGCAGTACCTTCGCGTTCTGTAACAAAAAGTGTAAAATGTTTGCTGTAACATGGTGTCGCTAAAACAGGTGCTTGACATAAAGCTTTCTTTAAGCTTTCAAAAGCTTGTGTATGTTCCTGAGTCCAAGGGAGGACAGTCGATGTGGCTGCCTCCTGTGTTGTCAACTGAATGAGTGGTTTTGCTAGGAATGCATACTGAGGGATCCACTGCCTGCAATATGACGTGAGGCCTATGAAAGCCCGCACCTCCTTTTGTGTTTGGGGTATTGACATGTTAGCAATTAACTGGATGCGATCTGGTGTAAGCTGCCTTCCCTCCTTGGACAGCGAGTGACCAAGATAAATAACTCGCTGGACACAGAATTGCAGCTTAGAAGGAGACACCTTGTGCCCCTTATCGGCTAGAAAATGTAAAACTGTCAGAGAAGCCTTTTCACATTCGGGTTCGCTTCGGGCGGTGATCAGCAGATCATCGACGTATTGAAGCAGTGCAGTATTGACTGGCATGTGGATACTGTCAAGTTCTCGTTTCAGTGCTTGGCTGTAGATGCTGGGGCTTTCTGTGAATCCTTGGGGAGCGCGTGAGAATTTAAAACTGCGCCCATTTAAACTGAATCCGAACAAATATTGGCTTTCCGGATCTATGGGGACGCTGAAAAAGGCATTCTTGAGATCAATTACAGTAAAGAATGTTGCTTCGGAATCAATTGCTGTCAATAATGATGAGATATCGGGGACCACAGGAAATTGTGGCACAATGCACTTGTTTAGTTCACGCAAATCAATAACCAATCGATATACTGGCGGAGCAGTAGGATCAGTTCGTTTAAGAATCGGAATTATCGGTGAATTACATACATTGGAGTCTGTTTCTACAACTACTCCTTGGGCAATTAGCTCATCAATGATTTTCAGCAAAGCCACTACAGCATCTTGCGGTAACTTGTATTGTCGCATTCGTGGTAGTACCACTCCTGCTTTCAATGTGACTCGGTATGGTGTAATGTTCATGCAACCAACATCAGTAGGGCCTTGTGCCCATAGATGTGCTGGCAAAGTCTGTAATCGGCGATCCATGTCTCTGGATACATAATGACCTTTAAAATCACGTAAAAACAATCTTACTCCTTCCGGAGAACAACAGATAATAGCCCCTAGGGCTTTTAATGTCTTGATACCTAACAAGTTTTCTGGACAGGATTTGGTAAGTAATAAATCAGTAGTTCGTGTCAGGGGACCAATCGTAAGTGGAAGTGGCTGTGATACCTCATTAACGATAGGCTTTCCTGAAAAACCAAGGGAAACATTTTGAGAGCCTGAGAGGGGTGCCCCTGGAACTTCACTACGCTTTATTGTTGTTCGACTTGCCCCTGTATCGAGTAGGAATTTCCTGTCTTGACCTAATAATTCACTATGTACATAAGGTCCTTCTTGATCTACAGGAATCTCAATAAGGGGTAAGTCAACTTCCCTCTCTAGGCTAGTTCATGCGTAACGCTGATACTCAGGATATTCATACTGTGCAGTCTGATACATTTGTCGTGTTGTGGTTTGTGTGGCAGTAGCAGGCAACGGTGGTGCAGCTGGCACAAACTGTATGGGTTGTTGTGAGGCTGGCATAGACTGTTGCTGAGCTGGCATGGACTGTCCATGCTGCGTAGCTCCTTGTTCATTCTGATCCTGTCTCAGTGGTCGTGGTCTTTCTTTTGCAATACCTATAGCTATATTACGCTTCAGGACTTGACAATCGTGTACATAATGGCCTAGTTGTTTACAGTAATTGCACGTTCCTTTTACAGGAACTGCTGATCCTCCGGAATGCGTCACACCCTTTTTGTGACCATCCGCTGGTACTGTCTGAGAGACTAGCATTTTCATTTTTGTATCCTTCATACGTCTTTGTTCGTGTTCTTGCTCATCTCTAATTCTATTGTGATGATACTGTAACATTTGTAACATTTGTGACGGAGTGTTACTTTGCAGGTACTCTCGAATTTCAATATTCTATTCTTCACTGGAGGCAATGCATTTTCTACTAATTTTGTCACAAATAAATGTGGATACGACTCACTACTTGCTTTTATACCACTATTTATACCAAAACATTTTTCAAATCGGGCATAATAATCACTTGTGTCTTCATCATGCTTTTGTTTACAGGCTGAGATTGCACCCCAATCTTCCTTTTTCGTAGTTAATAAACGTGGCAGTACTTGTACTAGTAAACCAGGTAAGGCTTTAACTTTATCCCCGAGCCCTGAACCTGCAGTTCGGGCCCTTTCTTCTGCTTCTAATGCTGTCCAATCTATCTTTTGGTCTCCCACTTCCCACTCTTTTTCTTTCAGTTTTTCATAAATGCCAGCAGGCATTAGTACCTTTAATATCGTCATAATATCAGGATAGGTATACTCTCCCATCAGTAACATGTCCTTAATTTCTCGGTGAAAACCCGCTGGGTCTTTGTCATGACTGGGTACTACTTTCTTCATTTCTAACAATTCAATTTTTGTTATGGGTGTGTATACAAATACACGGTGAAACTGATTGTCTTCGCCTTTTATTGGGTGCACTTCTCGTAAGGGATTTTGTCTATCCATATAATACGGCGTTCTTTCCTTACTGGGCAGCGAGAAAGAATCCGGACTTACAAAAAGGACGTACTGTTTACGTGACACTAATATTTCTTTAATTAACTTGTTACTAGAACCTCTCCATCTGTTCGTGAGTAGTTCCGTTAATATATCAGGTAAAGGACCAGGATCAGCATGTTGGCTCTTATATAATATAAGGAGTTGCTGAATCATATAGATTCCAGCTAAACGTTGTTCATCTGGACTGAGGTTAAAAAACGTGTGTGCTACGGTCTCATCACCGTATTTTTCAGGACTGTCAATCCAGTGGACGGCTGATCTGGCTAATTCTCGCTCATCCATGGAATCGAGGAGGTGGTAACCCCTTCGTTCTCGGAGTATTTTATCTGCGGCTTGTCTGATGCGTAATGATGCCAGGACCATTTCGTCCTCTTTACCGACCACCGGGTCATATCTACAATCTATAAGAAGTTCCTTAAGCGCACGTTCACTTACGAATTTGGGTGTACGTGAATGCGCTGACTCTTGAAAAACAAGTTTATTTATTCTAGGTGGCGTAGAAGTATTGCTAGCACCTCCCGTGGCCCCATCTGGGGCGTCGGGTGTGAATGGATTCGTCGAACGTGACACAGCAACTATAGGTGTGGACACCACTGTAGAATCGATTGCGGAGACAGATGCGGAAACAGATGTGCTTGCCGAAGCTTGTGTCGGGACTTGCTGTTGCACGGGGACAGATACCTGATCCTGACGTTGAACCCCTCCGCCAGACGGTCTATGTGGTGCGGGGTTAGAATACTCGGGAGCTGCGTCATCTAGATATGAAGAAAGAAAAACATCTTCTGCGGTTCTGGGATGCCCTTTAGGATGTACCTTAATTGGAAATAATGGGGGTGGAAAGTCTTTTGGCATCTCTGGAGCAGCCTTAGGTAGTCCTTCGGCTAGAAGGGGATACATACCATTCATAAGGGCATTTCTTTGTCTATCTACTTGTTCTGATTTCACTCGGATACCTTCCTCAATTAATAGATTTTCTTGAACTTTATTTGAACTTTCTTTACTCCTCTCTTCTTGTCTACGTGCTTTTTCTGTACGTCTATGAGATTCTTTACGCCATAACTCAACAGCGTCTTTCTGTGACTGTCTGACTTTTCTTTTCCATAACTCTTCCTCGACTTTCATGATGCACTCTGCATCCCAGGTTCCCGCTGCGGGCCACCTTTGACTTTCTGGCAATCCCTTGGTATAATCTACCCATAAATCAAGAAATAATATGGCATCTAAGCCATGCTTGTGATACATAAAATGCCCTGGAGTGTCCCTAGGAGGAATAGGAACTGCTTCTTCAAGCACCCCTTTTCTAGTAGTAATCTGTCTTAACTTCGAAAAGAGCGGCATATTGACAACTGATCTGATACCTGGTCTTGAACACACTTAATACGAAAAAAACACAATAATGAACAATCACTCATACCACAATATGCAGGACATTTTAACACATTAAATATTGAACATAAAACATTATTAAAAAATGACCAACAATGATGACAGTCTGCATAACTAATCACCAAGCAGAATTCTCGACAACAACTAGATACTTCGGAATACTTGATATACTGCTAAACAGTACATATACACTGCTAAACAGTGCAGACCGGATTTGTGTACCCAAATCCGTCTTGACCGGCACAACCTATGTGCGCGTCAACACGCCTCCCCGGCGATGGTACTCACCGGGTAGCTCCTTGAAACGGAAGGCCTCGGAGAATGGACTGGACTCGACGACTGCGGACATCGGACCCTCTGGACAAAGGGACTTCGAAAACCTGGTGGGCCTCTGTATACCTCGGATCTTGCTCTCTCAGCTAGGCTCTGGTCGGGATACTTCGCACTTCTCACCGCCTCGTCTGGGTTGATCGCAGCCTCAGTCGCCCCCGCTTGACCGGAGGGAGCTACAGGAAAATCCTGCTGGTACGCGTTATGGTCCGTCCAGCTGTGGCAGGAGACCGGGCCTGCAACGCACCGCCGGCGCGTGAGATGAGAAAGTGTCCCTATTCGGGCGCCATTATGTGGTAAATATTCTTTTACCTGGACTGAATTTCATACGGAATCTAAAATAAAATAGCTCAGAATAATAAGAGGCAGAATCCGTGGTATAAGAGGTTTCTGAATGGGCTTTATTCCAAAATGGCCGACTCGAGTCGCGGCCTTCAGGTTCCGTCACCACGGGGGTTCAGGAAGTGAAGTACGATACTTTATTGACAGGAAATTGCTTTTATAAGACATACATTACAATGAAACCAATATAGAAGGCGTAACAATTGATAAGAGGAAAGATACAGTGAATACGTAACCGAAACTGGGCGTAATAAGGAGCAAAAAGAAACATGATTGGCTATGATTATCATACATAGGTGGATCTATAAGATAATACTTGACATAGATGCGCGCGCAGCAGCATGACGTGTAATTGACGTGCAACTAGGGGGTGAAGGGGGCTTGACATTTAGCTCTACATGTGGAGACAGAGAGTCTGGGGGGTCAAGTCAACCTAATCCCAAATCATATCTAACATCCTATGTTTAAAGAACTATGTTATCCACAAGGAAGGACTCTCGGACAGAATCTATTCTATACTGACTGTGAGTGCGTGTTCAAGCGTCTAAGTGTCTATATGAGATGCGAGGGGCAGAAAACTTTCCATGGCAACAGGGCTATGAATTACTTGCATGAGGACGGAAAGGCCGAGCCCTTCGCTTGGGAGCTAAAGGAAATGTTTACCCAAACTACTAGACAGGAATGCATCGGCTGAAGAGCAAAGTAGATAATTCGAAGGTGAAATACAGCTTCTTGGCAGGCAGGCGAAACTGGCCGAGGCAGGCACCGTTAGCTGCACAGGAAGTAGGACAAAGTTCATGGATACAGATGCGGGCTCAAACTGGTGCTGTCAGAGACAGAGAGCAGGGAAAGGCTTTGAGGACAGAATCGGGCCTACTCTGCCTGAACTGTAAAAATGGAGTAACTTAGCCATATAAAGTCGGTGGCCTTTCATACTTAGGAATCGAATATCCAGCCCATTGATGGCGGATCTGACAGAGGACATGTTGACGGTGGACGCACATGTGTTTGCGTCATCAAAACTGGAACTGGAGGGAACATACATGTACTTGTGACATGCACATAGAACCGTTGGGGTCCAAGATAGGGGACATAACTGATCAGGAAAATCCACATTTCCACAAGAGAACACATAAATTTGCCTACCCTTAATTTGTAGAGGAGCTAGCCTCCTCTCCCCAGTTTTGACAGTAAGAAACCTGTACCAGGTTTCATTCTGTCAACACTATCAACCCCAATTTGTAGCAACTGGGCATAAACAAACTCTGAGAAGCGAAATAGCACATTTCAGCTAGCCAAAGAACATATTCTTTTAGCAAATGTACTAGTGCAACATGAGGCCGCATGAATTCAAACTGAATCCCATTGCTTCCTGAATTCAACCCTAAAAACATTTATACTATATATATATGGCAGAGCCATTGTCTTTTAAAGAGAGGTCACATATACTATGTTCATTGAGTGCACACAAAAACTTGCTTTTGCCAAAAAAAAGGTAAGCAAAAACCTCTTTCTTCCCCTGCCATTTCGTCTTTCAAATGTCGAAATGTCAAAGCTCATGTGAAGCCGAGCCCTGCCAGGCTTCTAAATGTAGGAGTTCGGCCTTTAACCTATGCAGCTGTTCCATCTTGTATGCAAGGTTGTCATGCGGTGCTCCCAAGTCAAAGTGACCCTAGAGACCGAAGGCAGAGCAGCAAAACCCATTCTAATGTGTGTCTACCAGCAATTTCAGAGGTAAGCTTAATAACTTCTGCCAGTTTTTGTACATAGATATATTTAGAATCAGGGTGCTGAGTGCTTGAGCAATATAAATGTCAGCTATGAAGTTTTATGCTTACATATGTGCATTTACTTGAGTCTAAGGCAGTTTAAAAGCTGCTCTGACTGGAGAAATCTCATTTAAATAGTGAATTTTCACTCAATTTCGACTTTGATTTTTAGGGCACTTAAAAATTAATATCCTACAATGTTTTTGCATAATAGTCATCCCCAGAATGTCCTCTACATATCCCAGAGATGTGGCATCAGAAATGTATAATGTATGCCCTTATAAAAATGAGTTTTGTACGCCTGGATAAAGTGACATTTTCACATGTAATTGACCCCCTATTGCTGTATAGCACGGCTTAAATTCAATTTGGATGCTAGGAGGTCACAGCATCATGATTCAGGCATTATGAATAGTAAAAAACGAATTGTTTTTGCACCTATTTGAAAGAACATTTTTTATATAATCAAAAAATATATATATATATTTTTTTTAATAAGTCTAATCATTTTGATGAGTCCACATATGAAAAGCAAGCTGCATCCCTTGCCTATCATATGGAAACGCAATTATTCACAGCCCTAAGAACAGAAACTGAACTTAAGTCTGCGCCACTGTTAAAAGACAGTCATTATTATTTAACATCAAAAACCACTCTTATCCTTATTTAAAAATATTTAAAAAGGCATTAACAAAAGAAATCCCTACTGTCAATCTGTCCTCTGTTTATTAAAAATAATGAAACTATATTTCTAACTTTTAAAACAGCAGTCTGAAATGCCGCATTTTACAACGTGTTTGACTTTAGCTGTTCTCTGTGGCCGGAGTCCGCAGAGAATAGAAATAGTCTTGCTGACACAGCTGTTTGACACGTAAAGGCGTCGAATTTACACGCCTTTCAAGTCAACCTTTCAAGCCAACACAACTCTGTCGTTCTGTATAATGTGAATGCCTTTGAATACCCTATACAAAAGATAAATGCTGTGACATTTTGTATCTGAATTTAGTCTATTGTAAAACACACAATTTCATTTTTCTCTTTACACAGGTCATCTTAATTTTAACTTTCTAAAGGTAAAACTCTTATCTGATAATCCATGTTAGCTTTGCGCCACAATTTCCACTGAGAAAATTAATTCTCAATTGGAAAATCGTTTTTATATAGGCATATAGCCCTTAAAATTTCAAGCAAGAGCATCATTTTACTTTTTGTCTAGGATTAATGCAACAGTTTAAAAAAAATAAAAACAGTTTTCTATGGAAAGTCTAACTGGTCTTTGCACAAAATAGGGCCGAGGAAGGCTCCTTGAGTTTCGTTCCTCAGCTGCCCTGTCTCATCAGAGAAGCTAAAAATAGCCCCTCAGCACAGAACCGGGCCACAGAGAGTGCTCCGGGCCCCCACCTCTCTCCAAGGCTGTCCTGCTGCAAGCATTACACATTTTCATGTCAGTGAAGCTTTCTAAGCAGTGATTTCACCTCCTTGTTCACTCCCCTATTTTTAGCCCCCCACCTTACAGGCTGCAAGGTCAAAATCTGCCTTGCACAGCCCTGAAGCTGTCAAAGACAAAAAGCCTTCCTAATTTTATCTAAACTGCAATAATTTGCCCTATGGAAAAATGTATTTTAATATACAATTTCTTTACAAGGGTCATAAATTTAGGTTCAATTCTCAGATTAGCAGGTTCAGCTTAAATTAGAACCTACAACCCTGTGGACCCAGCACATTGGGTCACTGAACCACCAAGAACACAAAGCTGCATAGGAACAATTTGCAAATTCGAAATTCCCACAACTTTTTTGCAAGCTAAATTTTTAACCGGTCCCTAATTACTCTTCATTAATACTTTTGTACATTAAGGGTGTCATCAAATCACAGGGGTTGCTCTTTCTCTAGCTACACCCCTCTCAATTTCCTTTTGCGACTTATTGATGGTGATGAGACCAAATTAAATTTACTCCTTAACAATTTCACTTCTCAGAATTCTTTCACATATTCACAGTCATTCAATCACACGCTTTTTCCAGTGCTAGCAACATCCAAAACACAATTTACCACACCATAACATTTAAACACACATTTAACCCACAGATCAACACTTAAAACAGAAACAAAAGACAGCCCACAGACTGTACTTAAACCAAACCATTTGTAAATACTATTTGCAAGTCATATTCACCAGATTTGGCTGGCAGAACACCAAAAAAACGATCTGCATCTCATCACTTATGAATGTTACTAAGTGCACAGACCAGGATCCTTTTATGTACATATTTAGTTCCTCGGGGTACTAGTCACCACTTACAAGTATTTTTATTCCATAATGCGCTGTACATTATAGAAGAATGACCATACTTAATATACATATCCCTATTAGGCGTCCCCTCCGGGGGGGGCCAGTTGTGCTTCATCAAGTCTCATTTTGGTACCATTCCAAAAGCACCACATCCTTTGAAGTGTGCTAAAGACAGGCATGCCAAAAATAGTGCAGAATATGCAATATTATAATCAAAGTAGCACTTAAGGTACCTTTAGTACGATGTGCCGTTCAAATCAATTCAGTTAGAAAAAATTCTCCTCATTACCTGCCTATGTGAATTGCAAGTCACATATGTCAAAACAAACCAAGTTGGCCAACACAAAATATACCATACTCAAAGCCACAGTAAGCGTTACTAAACTACCTTACCAATCACAGGCATCAAAACCAACAGCAAGCGCCGCAGACACTTACCAATCACTTGGTGTCCAGATTCATCCTGCCAAGTTCTAAAATCGACCAAATTGTCACTGCACGGTGAATCAACAGAAGAGATCTCAGTCGAGGACCGGTGCCACCTGGATGGTCAGATCAGAAAGAAAGGAAAAGCCGCCGTGGATGCCAAGACTCGGGTCTTATCGGGCAGTGGTCACGTCCAGAGCGAGATTCCAATCCTTCGTCGCGACCAATCCTTTGGGCATCCGAGTCACCGATGAGTCCCACGTTGAGGCGCCAATTGAAGAAAGTAGGCCTCAGCTAGGCCTACCAGTGCAAGGGGTTCGCCCTTCTCTGCACAGAGCCCTCAGACTATTAGAAAGAAGTTGGCACAGAAACTGAAATAGAAAATACATTGGGGCAGATTTATGTTGCACTTGCGCCACTTTTGCGCCGCCGTTGCGTCACTTTTGTGACGCAGCAGCGGCGCAAATCCTGCGCCATGGTGCGGGGTATTTACAACGTGACGCATCTGGGAGATGCGTCACGTTGTAAAGCCCTGCGCCACATGTAGGCGTTCCAGGGCAGGTGGGGGCGTTCCGGCGCAGGAACGCCTCCTAAAAGTGGCTGAGTGAAATCTACAAGATTTCACTCAGTCACTTTTGAGCCCATGCTGCGTCAAAACCCTGCGCCTGCTTGAAGCAGGCGTAAGGATTGACGCAGCATTGTGTAGTTAGGGCCCCCCAGAGCCTTGCTGGAGCTGCGTCGCGCTTGCGACGCAACTCCAGCAATGCGCCACTTTTACGGCACAGATGCGTGATGCATCTGTGCCATTTTTGCCCCATGCTGCGCCGCATTATAAATGCGACGCATTCATGATGGCGGAGCTGGGGCGCAAAATAACTGGCGCATCCCTGCTGATATGCAGGGATGCGCCAGTTATTATAAATCTGCCCCACAGTTTATTAAACCTCATGAGGTGGAACCACATTCACCCAGCACCCTGTGGTGCTGAATGAAGGTAGCACACAGAGTAGAAGAACCATGGGTCTTTTATACCCACACAGGGGCTCAGGAAAAGGGCGGTGCAAGCATACATGAGAAGAGTTACATACATAGATGGTCATACAGAAATGCACTGTCAACAGTAAAGGAGGAGCTAGCAGTTGCTGACTCTGGTAGAAACAACCTGATAGTTACAGACTAAAAACAGATGCATGGACAGTTAGATATTCCTGCGCATGTGCAGGGTGGCAGAGTCTAAGTATAGCCAGTCCTTTAAACAGAGCACAAGGGAAGACAAAATGGCTGCCAGAAATACAAAATGGATTCCACAAAATGTACAGGATAGCCTCTAAATACCAGATGGATTCTGCTAACGCTAATTTAATCGCAGCCAATTTACGACAGTGGGTCTTTCAAGATGGCTGGCTCCATGTGTCTCGGTGCCTCCACGGGTTCCTTCTTTTCAGGGACTGTGGATCGGGCGGTGAGAGGTCTGGAGGTCCAGGTCTTGTCGGGCTCTGGGCTCGGGATCCGGTAGGAGGCGGTGGCAAAGCAGACGTGGAGTAGCTGGTTGGTGCTTGCGTTAGCAAGATGGTCACTCCCTGACCATAGGGGAGATTTCCTTCTGTCCTCTGTGCAGCAGAGCGTCGAAGTTCCCGTCTTCTTCTTGTAGTTAAGTTGATTCCAGGATGTCTGAAGTCTTAGGACACAGCTCCTACCTTTAAGCGGATTCTAGGGGCCGGACTACCTGCTAGGTCCCTCCCTAAGGGTGGGACCAGGAAGGGGGGTGGTTACACCCCCAATCCTTTGTCCAGCTCGCCCCAGGTCCGGGGCTGGTGTGCCCCAGGACCGGTTTGAACTGGCATATGCACCGAGGCTCCTTGTGAGCCTCAGGCATGTCTGATTCCATTCAAGCCCTACCTGACCAATACACAAAATCCTGTCTGGGGTGGTGCACGCACCTCCCCTGGCAGGAAACCCTTTGTCCACGTCTCCCAAGCTGGAAGGACTCCCAGCAGCAGGAGGGCAGACTTGTGTCTGTGGTGGCAGCATCCATATTGTGGAGCTGAGGCTATGTCTGATTTTACCCGGGTTTCAGGTACTGTACATGTCGTGTCCCTCTAGAAGGGTGGAATGCTAACCCCGTCGCCAGAATTGGCGAGGGGTTAGTATTCCAATTCGTATGACACCTTACTCAACATGTTTTGATAAAGCCAAACCAAAGATAGCATTTAACAGCGAGGTTCATAATGCACTTAAGAATATATGGTATGGCAATATCTGGAAACGGTAGAAGGAAGTAGTTCCGACCACTGCAGACAGGCTCAGCTCATGTCAGAGCACCATCTCACATGGAAGCAAGCACTCTGCCTTCAGGATTGTTAAGGCCTGCCATAGGAGTGACTTATAGGTTAACATGTGTCCCATTTAAGGTTAGGTATAGGTATACTACACCTAAGTAAGAGGTGGTTACACCAACTTACCCCAGCTGATTGATCAGCCAGTTGTGTCAAATTGCTAGGCCAGGCCAGGGGTGGCACAATACATGCTTCAGCCCCTGGTAGGCCTTAGATACACCAATTCCCTGGGTACCTAGGGGCAGATTTATGTTGCACTTGCGCCACTTTTGCGCCGCCGTTACGTCACTTTTGTGACGCAGCAGCGGCGCAAATCCTGCGCCATGGTGCGGGGTATTTACATCGTGACGCATCTGGGAGATGCGTCACGTTGTAAAGCCCTGCGCCACATGTAGGCGTTCCAGGGCAGGTGGGGGCGTTCCGGCGCAGGAACGCCTCCTAAAAGTGGCTGAGTGAAATCTACAAGATTTCACTCAGTCACTTTTAGGCCCATGCTGCGTCAAAACCCTGCGCCTGCTTGAAGCAGGCGTAAGGATTGACGCAGCATTGTACAGATAGGGCCCCCCAGAACATTGCTGGAGCTGCGACGCGCTTGCGACGCAACTCCAGCAATGCGCCAATTTGACGGCACAGATGCGTCACGCATCTGTGCCGTTTTTGCCCCATGGTGCGCCGCATTATAAATGCGGCGCATCCATGGTGGCGCAGCTGTGGCGCATAATAATTGGCACATCCCTGCTGATATGCAGGGATGCGCCAGTTAACATAAATCTGCCCCCTAGTGTACACTGGTACAGGGGGCTCACAGGGTGA
Source organism: Triturus cristatus (assembly GCF_964204655.1). Classification (NCBI taxonomy): domain Eukaryota; kingdom Metazoa; phylum Chordata; class Amphibia; order Caudata; family Salamandridae; genus Triturus; species Triturus cristatus. The sequence goes on along the minus strand of NC_140581.1, from coordinate 364,802,336 downwards.
TCCAATTCCAATTGGTTATGCACCTAGAGTGCATAGTGTCAATTTAGTAGAGAGAACAGCAGGCTGGGGGTCTGATTAGCAGGCCCACAGCCTCAATATGTCAAAAACCAGTGAAGCAAAAAGCAAAAATTTGGGGTGACCATAGGATAGCAGACCCTACTCTCCTACAGTTACGCTTGACAAGGCTTGTTGGGTCCTAACTCGACATCGATGCCGCCGACAGCAAGAGCCTTCGTGGGACAGCTCGCCTCCTGGTTCGTGTCGTCCTCGACACCTCCTGGTACCCGTGGTTGCTGCGACAAGCTTAACCTCTTCACCTGCATCTTCACGACATCGCCTGGTTCCTTCCTGGTTCCTTCCCGGCTCCTGGCTGGTGACCTAGACTCTGTCCCCTCTGCTTGCAGGTATCCTCCTTCCTGATTCCATCCTTGGAATCCACCGGACACTCTTCACTGACTGCCTGTCAGCAACTTTCTTCAGGCATCCATAGGAGTCGACGACGAAACTCGACGCAAGTTCACACCTATGCACCCGCAGCCCGTGGGCTATGTAACTTGAGTACTCCGGTGCTCACAAGGGTATTGACTATCCAAGTGTCTAGTTTCCAAGTCTCTAACTCCTAGCTCCTTCCGAAGTGTCCTAAAACTCTTAATTACTAAATACTACTATTTCTATCGACTTTAACGCATTACGCGTGAGTGTTTCCACTCTGCACCTGAATCCCGTGGGCCTCCCACTGCCTTGCAACTGATAGGATAGTGTAGCCCCAGCGATTCCCTAGGCCTAGGCCTATCCTGTGTTCGTGACAGTGGTTCTTATACCACTTACTTAGTATATGGTTTGCGTGGCCCCTAAGGCCTAACTGTATTACTTACCTGTGTGACTTATGTATGCTTGAATAAGACTGTGTTGTACTTACCTCGAATCTCATAAAGAGTGCTGAGGGTATTTTGACTAGAATAAATACATTCTATTTTTATAATATATCTGTTGTGGTGTCCTTTCATTTGGTATTCAAGGGGTTGCAAATGGTATAACAGCTGGCTTCACATGCCATACAGAGTTTAGCCTAAGACTGCTCTTGTCCATGCTACCACTAGGATAGCTGGTCTATAAGGTTGACTTTACAACCAATCACCATAAGGGTTGTTTGGACTGATACAGGGTGTACACTAGAACTAGTGACATCATATATCGGGCCACCTTCTCACAATACATTCACCCCAGTACAGAGATCTGGGCCTAAATCCATCGTTTTTTTGCTCACCATACCTTTCCAGTTTGAACCCAGCCATATGCAAATCAGTCTTGACCCTGTGCCTCATGGGAACAGTCCAGCCCGAACTGCCAAGCCAGGTCCTCCCTGGACTGGAAACAAGCATCCTAGGACTAGTTTCGGGGTTTCACCCCTCTTCAGCCAGAATAGCTTGATTCTAGTGGCTTGGAGAGCACGGGACCCACATCTGGGCATACCCTTGCCACTCGGGGTGACAAATGCAAAAACAACAGTTGATGGACATAATGCAGAACAATGTCATACATTCACCCCAGTACAGAGATCTAGGCCTAAATCCATCGGGGCAGATTTATGAGGCCCGTTGCGCCATCGGAACGTCACTTTTTGTGACGTTCCGTGGCGCAGAAGCCTGCGTGATATTTATCAGGCAGCACTGAGCCACTTTTTTTGGCTTCATGCTGCCTCATAAATATCAGTACCTTTAACGCAGTGTTCTGCGTTAAAGGGGCGTGCAATGGGTGTTGCTAGGGGCGTTCCCAGCAACATCCATGGCCTTTTGACACTGCCCCAGATTTACGAGAAATCGTAAATCTGAGGCAGCGCCAAAAGCTTCAGCCTCCCCAGGGGAGGTGTAAGGGAGGCGCAACGGGGAGAAATATCTTTATTTCTCCTCGTTTTTCCTTTTCCTATGTGTGCTGCATTCTGCAGCACCCATACAAAGAGGAAAAACCTCTTGTGATTATTTTTGTACAGAAAGGTTTCCCTTCCTGTACAAAAATATTCATCTCCGCAACGCAGGCACCCTTGCACCATGCTGCAGAGGTGCCTGCGTTGGCGCAGGCAGCCCATTGTGCGCCGGCGCAGGAAAAAAGGATTGGAATGCGCCGCATTTTATAGATACGGCGCAACCCTGCCCTTTTCTTTTGCCGTAGGGAAGCGCAGCAGGAAGGCCTGCTGCGCTTCCCTACGGCAAAACCTCATAAATCTGCCCCATCGTTTTTTGCTCACCATGCCTTTGCAGTTTGAACCCAGCCATATACAAATCAGTCGTCATCATGTGCCTCATGGGAACAGTCCAGCCTGAACTGCCAAGCCAGGTCCTCCCTGGACTGGAAACAAGCATACTAGGACCGGTTTTGGGGTTTCATCCCCTCTTCAGCCAGGATAGCTTGATTCCAGTGGCATGGAGAACATGGGACCCACATCTGGGCATACCCTTCCCACTAGGGGTGACAAATGCAAAAACAACAACTGAGGACAGAATGCAGAATAATGTCATACATTCACCCCAGTACAGAGATCTGGGCCTAAATCCATCGTTTTTTTGCTCACCATGCCTTTCCAGTTTGAACCCAGCCATATGCAAATCAGTCTTGACCCTGTGCCTCATGGGAACAGTCCCGCCCGAATTGCCAAGCCAGGTCCTCCCTGGACTGGAAACAAGCATCCTAGGACTGGTTTCGGGGTTTCACCCCTCTTCAGCCAGGATAGCTTGATTCCAGTGGCATGGAGTCTTCGTTAGCATGATCTGAGTACAAGGCCAGCAAGTCAGTTTTCATCGAGCGTCATTCCATACTTGTGCGATACATTTTGTGAATCTCTCCGATAGTCACAGACTGACCTAGTTTGAGTCCTTCACTTAAAAATGTTTATTTAAAAATTCATGTATAATTTAATTTCTTTTTTTTTCATGTTCCAACATGCGTTTTAAAAAGAATTTAGGGGCATATCAGCAACAACCGGCGATAATTATTGCTAAGCGCACTTAGCACTAGGATAATTATCGCCGGCTAACGTGGATTTTTATCGCTGAGATAGCGTGCTATTAGCAACGCTTATCTCAAAAGCGATAAAAATCCTAGCGCTAACTGCCTAACGTGAGATTATCGCTGAAAACCCAGCCATAATCTCACGAAATGTGGCGTTAGCTTGTTGATAGGGCCTCACAAGCTTAGCCATGATATCCACCTTCCATAGGATATCATGGCTAAGTCAGTCCTGAAGCAGGCGTAAGGGGTTGTCGCTACTTTTCTTGCCGCTATGCTTCATAGCGTGGGGCTTGATGATAGGAGAAATGTCACTTAGCGACATTTCTCCTGTCATGTCAGGTCAGGAACGCCCACTTTGCATCTCATTAGAGATGCAAAGCTGGGCGTTAGGAATTCGTGCGGTACTGCAAGGTTTCACGCGTTAGCGTGACCTTGCTAATTAGGCGATAAAATTATCGCCGCTTTTTAGCCGAAAACGGCCGCAAAAGCGGCGATAATTTTCTATCGCCGCGTTGTAGATATGCCCCTTAGTGGTAAAATCGGCTAATGAGCAAATAGAATATTTTTAGTGGTTTAGGAACTCGTGGTTAACAATGTAGTGGTTTGGGACTGCTCGTGGTTTAGCCTTCATGGTTTAGGAATTTGTTGTTTATGCAGTAGTTGTTTAATCACTTATCCCATTCTGCCATATCAGTCCATTGGATATGGTCACACATGATGTAGGTATCGTAGCCACATGAGAGTCAATGTATGATGAGGGTGCCATCACTAAGTGGCAGTAAGTTGGCTGCCAGGACCAAAATCGCAACAGCCAGAGGAGGCATGTACACATACAAGTGCATGGGTCTGATTATGATGTGTGACACCCTGCAGATAAACAATGCTGCTCCTAATAAAATGGATTGAACGTCAGTGATCGAAATCTGACTACAATGACAGGGCCCATCCACTCAGAGTAGGCATACTGTGGTAGTGAAAACGATGATGAGATCCTGTAATCTGAAAGGGAAATACAGTGTGATTTGCAATCCATACACTTGCGTAACAGGTGTCCTATGCATCAATGAGGAACTGAAAGTGAAATGTATTGCACCTTGATTGTCAAATGGATTACTCAAGGCAACATATAACAGAGATCAGCAATAGCATTTCTCCATCTCATTGCAGAGGATGAACCCTCACCTACTGGCCAGCACACTGTCCCAGACTTCAGCGATGATGAGGTTGATGACAACCTGCTAACCATTGAGCAGGACACCCTCCCAGAACTCCTGGACTCCATAAGGACACCATTTCCGGACACAGGGAGGGTCAACAGCGTTGTGGGGTCTCCACATCCCCCACATACCAACCAACAGGCACCACGTGCCACCCCACCTAGACCTCTGGACTCCAAGGACCCACAGATTACCTTCCAACATACTGTGGTAGGAGTCCAGCAGGATTTGGGTGAGCAGGTAAATGCGGGAATGGAGACCGTGGCAGCCACCCTAGAGGGAGTCTGTGAGTGCCTCAGTCCCAATAGAGGCAGCTACTCTCCACTCCTTGTCATTAAGCCATCCCTGGCTGACATCGCTGGTGTCATTAGGCAGAGGTATGAACAAATGCCTTGCCAAAGTGGCACCAGCAAGGTGGCCAACCAGTTGAGGGCAATGAGAACCTCTTGGCGTCCATGGGGCAGAAGCAGGACTTCCACCTTACAGCCATGGCTGCCTACTTCAGTGGCGTTGCTGCTGTGTTGCAAAAACAACAGATCCTAACCACTGCGGTGCTGCCTCATGTGTTGGCACAGATGAATGCTGCTGCAGGCACGGGATCCACATCTTCCGCCCCATGATGTGATGTGTGTGTGCCACCCTTGGCTGTCGTACCTACAACACCACCCTCACAGGAGACACTGCACACATCAGCAAAGGAAAATGGGGCAGATTTACAAGAAAGTGACGCATCTATAAAGATGCGTCACTCTCCCTGCGCCACCCTGAGAAACGCTTGCGCCACCATGGACGCGTCGTATTTACAATGCGGCGCACCATGGCGCAAGGATTGACGGATGCATCAGAAATTCTGACGCATCTGCTACTGCAAAAGTCCTGCATTGCTGGAGTTGTGTCGCATGCACGACGCAACTCCAGCAATGCATTTTGAGGCCTGTTCCCACTATACTGCGTCACTCCTTACTCCTGTTTGAAGCAGGCGTAGGGATTTGACACAGTGGCATCCTAGAGGTGGCGCAGTGAAATCTTGTAGATGCCACTGTGTCACTTTTACGAGGCTTTCTGGCCTGGGAACGCCCACCCTGCATACATTATACCTCATGCAGGTATAATGTGACGCAGGGCTTTACAACGTGACGCATCTCCCTAGATGCTTCACGTTGTAAATGGGCTTCATTTATACACTGCCTCTGTGTCACAAAAAGTGACGCAAGGGCAGCGCAAAAATGATGCAAGGGGCTTATAAATCTGCCCCACAATGTCAATAAAGAAGCAAAAATATATAAAACTACCTACCCTATGCTAACTATTCTAACCTAACCTACACTATCCTAACCTACCTACTGTCTAAAATGACCTTAACATAACCTACCTTACTCTACACATTTAGAACGATATGATAAACATCAACCCCTCACTTCCCTTAAGACAAGAAAAAGGACAACAGAAACTACACCAACATATTAAGGGCATCATTTACAAACCCATTGCGCCACAGGTGCGTCACGTTTTTTATTGCACCGGTACCACAATGGGGTTTCCCATATTTACAAGGCTACGTAAAGTCGCCCTGCATGACTTTTGATAGCCTTGTAACTATGGGTCCTTATCATGCATTACTCTGATTGAAAGGTGTGATCCATGGGTGTTGCTGTTGGTTTTCCCATTCGGCATTCATGAAACCTGAGATATTCCCAGATTTACAATGTTTTGGAAAACTGGGAATGCGTCAGAATCCTAAGCCTCCCCAGGAGTGGCGCAATGGGGAGAAATACTTTTATTTCGTTTTTCTCCTTGCTATATGTGTTACATTCTGCAGCACGCATAGTAAGAGGAAAATGCCATCAATTATTGTTTTTGTGCAGGAAGATCTCCCTTCCTGCACAAAAACAATCATTCCTGCAACGCAGGCACCTTTACAACATGACACATGGGTGCCTGCACTGGTAAAGAACAGCTAACTGTGCACCAGTGCCGTAAAAAGCACACAGATGCCTTGTATTGTTGTAATACAATGCATCCTTGTGCTAAAATGACGCAGCTTGGTGCAGCAAAATGGCATGTGGCATCGCTCTGTGTCATTTTGTAGTAAATGAGGCCCCAACCACCTACACATAGAATCCTACACATAGAATCCTAAACAGTCTATCCCTACACTATCACTAAACTACCAACCTAAACTAAGCTATAAAAACATTATGTAAAACATTAAGGGGGAGATTTTCTAAACCTTTGCACTGGTTTAGCGTCACAAAAGTGACCCAAACCAGCGCAAATGTTTGCTATTTTCTTTCCAGCGCAAAACTTGTTTTGCGCTTTAAAGCACTCTTTAAGTAGCGCAAAGCAGCGCGATGCACTGATTTGCGTTTCTTTGTGCCGAGGGGGCGTTACATGGGTGGTACATGGGTGTCCCATGCAACCACCCATGCCTTTTGAGGCAAACCCATATTTACAAATATTTGTAAACATGGTTTTGGGCCAAAAGTTAACGCCCCTTAAAGGAGGAGCTAACGGGAGAAATGCTTGAATTTATCGATGGTTTGCCGACTTTCCATGCGTGCTGCACTGTGCAGCATGTATGCAAAGTGGGAAAAGCTTTGTACAGTATTTTGTACAAGAAGGCTACCCTTCCCGTACAAAACCTATGCTACACTCATCCACACACACTAGCGCTACGACGCTAAGGTGTGTGCCTGGCGCATGGCAGCTGAAATCAGGTCCGACGCAAGGGAAAGGGGAGGAGAGTGCCATATCTCTGAAGATATGGTGGTCTCCTGCTCCCTCCCTGTCGCGCAACGCGGCACAGACTCACGGGGGGTCTGCACTGCATTGCGCAACTTTTTTGAAAATCTCCCCCCAAAACTATATACAGGGGGAGGACAGAAAGGCTCCCTGTAGCCATTGTTGCTTGAGTCTGCCCACTGCCTTCTTGATCTCATGGAGGAGTGTCAATGCCTTGTCCAATTGTTCTCCAAAACAGCTACCCACACTTCAAATTGGATATGTCCTTCTTCATGTCCAGTTCAAAGGAGCTAGGCCTCCTGTGGTCTGAGGTGTGGGGCCAGGTGGTTGGGATGGTCCACTGGCAGATGGTCTGGGTGCAGCTGCCTTGGAGGAACTTTCCCCTGATTTTCCATTCCTGCCTGACCTCCTCTCCTTCCGGGTTGGAGGTCCTACATGAAAGCTTTTCCACTTTCCCTGAGCCTTCTCCTCCTCGTACTGTTTCTTCATAGTTCTGTTTGCCTTTGCAATTCATTTGAGGTGGTGGTAGTGCTCCTTTCATTTGTTATGCTGACTTAGCTGCTCTGGGGGCATGTTGTCTGATGAAGCAATAAGGATAACTGTTAGTCAAAGATTGATTAGGAACAGGTACAAGCATCATGAAACAATATTATTTACACAATTTCTAAGGTAGCAGCCCCTACAGCCTTATTTCATCTTGCAACTTAGAGTGAGTATACGTATGCCTATTATCTTTCAGATCAGATGTATAAGGCCTAATTAAAAAAGCGGGGCAATTGTTGCACAATGCAATTGCAACACCATGACACATCTAGGTATGACCATGTCAGTACGTAAAATGCGTGAGAAAAATGCTCTTTGGTACCCATGGAATGGTACATGTCAGCTTCACTGTACATTAGTGTGCCTTCTGCATCCTGCAATGGCCTTTATGCCATAGGCATTTGCCACAGTAAGATATGCAATGTCTGCATAGCACATGATTGTCTCACAATGCAGTGTAACTGATATGGCAGGGACCCATATCTGGTCACACTGCTAACTGTACTGAACACTTGGCAGGTATGAAATGTAACAATGGATACTGGATAAGTACCTCACACCACACAGAGGTATTTGAAACCTCTCCTATCTGAATTGTTGTAAGTGAAGTCCATGGTGCCACCACTCATTACATGCTCCCAATATCATAGCATGTGAAACTGACATGCATTCTGAATGCTTCTCAACCATGGCCATGTTCAGACGTGTATCCACTACCACATATATTCGCATAGTCTGCCACTGTGAGGCAATGTGTCCTACTTGACAGTAGGCAAAGGCTGAGAGACAAACAACACTTAACGTCCACTTTTCCTGACCTATTTATCTTCATATAAAAGTTTATTTGTGATAGGGATGCACACTGAATCTGGCAAGTCACACAGAATCTGACATCACACTCAAATCTTGCACTACACAATTAGCATTGATGAAGGCACTTACTGTTGAAGTTGGGCCATTTAAGTGGTTCACCTCACCAACTGTGTATTCTGGTGGTCCAGATACAAGACATTACATGTAAAACACAGCAGTAAACTTAAAACACATATTTGATATGCAACAGAAGCACAATACATATGCATAGATGTTGGCTATGTGACCCTTCAGGTTGCAAGTAATAAACTGACATAGTTGACATTCCTAAATGATACACATCAGTAAGGCAGGCTGAAATGTACATACATATGATGAGCCAAAACATACACCCGTTGGGCAATTGGCAGAACTATTTCATGAACCTCATCACTACTATATTTCACTATGGTAGCTGGCATTGATGATTCTCTGCACCTACATAACTCACTTACCATATTCAGCAAGGTATTGTAATACTCAGGCCCTCTTAAATTTTTACAGCAGGAAATGAGTATGCTACGTAATTCACACATCACGCGTACTTGTTCCTTAAGTTAGGTGAGTTCTGTACATGTTAGTGCTGAAGAGTACCAGATATTGTTCAGACATGTTCCATGCATCCCTAAGTGCTTGATTGCAAAATTGAACAATAACACGTGTAGGATATGTTGAGATATGTTATATTCAGGCTGGCATACCATTGATTACAGTACAATGTGAGTGTGCTCCTCTCTAACAAACATTGGGTTTCTCATACAAGAGGCATGTACAATGGGATTCTCAAATGTAAGGACAGTTCCAGTGGCTCTGGCCTCAAAAACACCTCCATGAGGCCATGCAAATGCAGCATACGGGATCTGCTATGCATTCAGAGGTATGTAGTCAGGCAAGCCAGTGCAAAGCAGAGTGTAGCCATAGTGGACAATCAAGGAGCCATACATTTTCCACAGGAAATGCTGTTCAAGACCAGTGATATGTGTTTTGCCACATTCACAAGTTAGTTAAGCAGTGTAAGGCATAGCAGGCCTCATTAATGCCTGACTACCCGGGAGCGGTATGCCAAGGAGGATGATCCGCACATCACTATGGGGCTTATTTACAAGGCCTTGCATGGCCGGTGCATCACTTTTGATAATGTAAGAAGTGACATCGCGGCAGTGCAAGTGGCTCGTAAATAAACTCCTTTATGTGTAACGTATATTCCATAATGTCCCATTGCAACTGTACCTGACAAATGCTTGTTGTGAAATAAGCACCTCTGGACCCGATCTGCACTACCAGGTCTGCCATCATATGAGCATGTACATAAGCTCAATGCCAACATAGTTGAAGAGGTCAGACTCCCTGCCATTCACATCGGCCCAGCAACGTTTCAGATGGTGGATGTTACGGTCCATTCCAAACAGCCTCAGAATCTGAAGGCGTACACTCTCCCACCACACCTTCACTTTTTTGCCATTCCGGTGGTACAATGTGCCACTGGCATATTTATAAGGTCACGTCAAGCCACTCTTTTCATGGCCTTATAAATATGTGCACCTTTCACCCAAAAAAGGGGCATTCTAAGGGTGTTGCTCGGGACGTTCCCAGCAACATCCATGACTTTTTAACACTGCCCCAGATTTACGAGAAATTGTAAGTCTGAGGTTGCGTCAAAACCTTTTGCCTCCCCAGAGGAGGCATAAGGGAGGCACAACGAGGAGAAATACCTGCCATTGTGTGCCAGTGCAGGGGAAAAGAGCAGAAATGCGTGGTATCTTTTCTTTTGACTCAGGGAAGCGCAGCAAGATTCCTTGCAGCACTACCCTGCGCCAAACCCTCATAAATGAGGCCCTGAGTGTGATGTCAGATGCTGTGTGACTTGCCAGATTCAGGGCCTCATTTATGGGTTTATAGGTTTTTTGACATAGTGCAGCGCAGCAGGCCTTGCTGCTGCACTGCCCTACGGCAAAAGAAAAGGGCAGGAATGCGCCTTATCCATTAGATACGGTGCATTCCTGTCCTTTTCCCCTGCGCCAGTACACAATGGGCTGCCGTGCGCCAGCGCAGGCGCCTTTGCACCATGGTGCTAGGGTGCCGGCGTTGCGGGAGGATTATTTTTGTGCAGGAAGGGAAACCTTCCTGCACAAAAACAATCACAACAGGCGTTTTCCTCTCTCTATGTGTGCTTCAGAATGCACTACACGCAGAAAGAAAAAAACGAGGAGAAATAAAGTTATTTCTGCTTGTTATGCCTCACCTTAGAAGGCATAAGGTTTTGCCACCTCCCCGGGTTTACATGGGCTTATAAATCTGAGGAAGCATCAAAATCCATGGGTGTTGCGTGGGAACACTCACCTCAACACCCATAGAACACCTCCCTAGTGCAAAGTAAGTAAACGGAGAGATTTGGGCTGTCTTGCCTTAATCCAGGCCTCATTTATGAAAACTGTTGCATTTCTGCGATAAAACAGAGATGCAATAGTTTTCACTGCGCCCTCCTTGCGACACACTGGATGCACTGTATTAAATGTACGGTGCTCCATGTCGCAAGGAATGACAGATACGTCAGGAATCCTGACGTATCAGTCGGTGCAAAAGTCCCACATTGCTGGAGTTGTGTCCCAAGCATGACACGACTCCAGCAAAACATCGGGTAGGCCTGTTCCAATTGCACTGTGTCACCCTTACACCTGCTATGAGGCAGGCATAAGTGTTTAACGCAGTAGCGTCCTAGAAGTGGTGCAGTGAAATCAGATAGATTTTACTGCGCCACTTCTACTAGGCTTTTTCACGTGGGAACGGCCACCCTGCAAACATTATGCCTGATGCAAGTATAATGTAGGGCAGGCATCTATCTGCCTAGATGCGTCACTTTATAAATAAAGCGCAACATGGCGCATTATTTACTCTGCTGCTGTGTCACAAAAAGTGACGCGACAACAGCGTAAAAGTGCTGCAAGGGCTCATAAACAAGCCCCTTCATATCTAGAAGGCCATTCAAAGCCATGCAAAGTGGCTTTGCGTGGCTCCATAAATATCATTCAATTGTTTGCTCTGCCACAGCGTCACAACCAGTGACGCCATGGTGGCGCAAGGAGTTCAGAAATATGCCCCTAACTTTGGAAAAATATACTACCAAAGCATGGTGTGGTAGTACACAGCACATTTTCCATCGCAATGGCTACAATCTTTCCCACTAACATGCAGTTTCACTGATAAAACTATATAACGTATAAACAATAATCTGTGGAATCTGAATTTCAGCTGAAATATTTAGCATTTGTACAGCACCAACTAATTTGTTCTGATTTTTCCTTCATCCTATTAAACAATTTTTTCATCACTCTGAATTACAAACAAAATTGCTTCATAACTACTGAAATATATTTTGAAATATTTGTACAGTTACTTACAAACTTATTGAATGTTGTGTGTTAGAAAAAAATCTGACATCCGATAGCCAGGGCCACTGGAATTATGCGATTATGTGGCCCAGCAATTCTGGCATAGTTATGGATTCGCTGCATTTCTATCATAATCCATTGTCTTCCGCAAAATGTGCAGATTTTAACAAAAAACGAATATGTTTCTAGCTCAAATGGATCAAAAGTTACAAAACATATGGGGGCATATCAGCAACAACCGGCAAGAATTATCACTAAGCGCACTTAGCGCTAGGATAATTATCGCCGGCTATAGCTGCATTTTTTCGCGGAGGTAGCGTGCTATCAGCGACGCTTATCTCCAAAGCGATAAAAATTCCAGAGTTAGCTGCCAAATGTGCGATTTTCGCTGGAAATCCAGCGATAATTGAACAACGATTGGCGATACGTTGTTGATAGGGCAGACTTAACCATTATATCCACCTTCTATTGGAAATAATGGATAAGTCAAATTGAAAGCAGGCGTAAGAAAAGTAGCGATAAGCGCGGTTAGCGCTACTTTTCGTATTGCCATGCAATTTAGCAGGAGGTTTGTTGATAGGAGAAATGTCGGTTAGCAACATTTCTCACGTTATTTTTGTGCGGAATGCCCACTTTGCATCTCATTAGAGATGCAAAGCTGGGCGTTGAGGGAAAGGGCGCTAAGGCAAGGATTCACGCGATAGCGTGACCATGCTGATAATGCGATAAAATTATCGCCACTTTCCGCCCAAAAACGGACGCTAAAGTGGCGATAATTTTATTGCGGCGCCTTGATGATATGCCCCATGGGGACTTGGGTTCCTGCGTACCAATAGGCTATTTGCAAAGGTTGGTTGGGCATCTTTTATTTACTTATTGCTGTATTTATGTGTTAAATTGGCACTAATTAAGGAGAACTCTTTCTCAGACATTACCAGGTGTAAAAATGACAAAATAATGAAGTACTATTATCACACAATGTGCTGCATTATGCTGCATAATTTGGCATTTGTTGCCATATAATTTAGTCAACCCAGCAGGATTGTTAGAGAAAGAAATGTAAACACCAACCTCCAGGATAAACTAAGCAGCAAATTGTAAGAAGACTTAAGCTAACAGCAAATGTGACAAGATAAAAACAAGATTTAAAGGCATCGTTATTGCTCATTCACTTTCTTAGTGAAAAGAATGCCAGGAGCAGATTTACAAGAAAGTGACGCATCTGTAGAGATGCATCACTTTCCCTGCGCCACCCTGAGAATCCCTTGCGCCACCATGGATGCAACGTATTTACAATACGGTGCACCATGCCGCAAGGATTGACAGAAGCCTCAGAAATTCTGACGCATCTGTTGGCACAAAAGTCACGCATTGCTGGAGTCGTGTCGCAAGCACAACGCAACTCCAGCAATGCATGTTGAGGCTTATCCTCATTGTGCTGCATCACTTCTTACGCCTGCTTCAAGCGTAAGGTTTTGACGCAGTGGCGTCCTAGAAGTGTGGATTTCACTGCAACAATTTTACGAGGCCTTACAGCGTGGGAACGCCCACCCTGCATTCATTATACCTGACGCTGAAAAATAGTTTGTTTTGATTTTTTGGTGAAAAAGGAGTTTTTTAAATCGGCTTTTTGGAGCACCACATTTCATTTTGATTTTTGTTTTTGATCTCACTAGAAATAGAAAATAGCAAAAGCTGTATAATTTTTATTTTTATTTCCAATATAATGATGCTAATAGTCTTGATTAGTCAATTGTTGTGCCTATTTCTTCAAGTTGGATATGACTCTATAGAGGTTGATTTAACTAGAGTACATAAGGAAGTGATGTAGCGCTTAAAAGTTTGAAAATTGTAGGGGTGCGTTATATTCACTGTTAGTCGGCACCCGCATATAATCAAATGTGTACTCAGGTATTTTGTGTGCAATGTATTAAGAATTGTATAATCTATCGATTTCAATAGAAGTGTTAGCTATGTACAAGCATATTGTGAATGTATTAGAGAAATGAATACAAAGAAAGGGTCTCTACCCGTAGTTTTGCAAACGTACGACGTATCGTTATTGAATAAATCAACACTAGGACTAAGGCAAGGGGAGGGAGCAAACAATAAAGTCAAAGCATAATCAAAAAAACAATTTAGATGTAATGATATTTTTTAATTTTTTTAATTTTTTTTGGATATATTGAATCAATTTCAAATGAATGAATTCAGTACATAATCAGAAAAATAATTAAAGCTAAAGAAATTTTCACAATAACAATGAAGATACTGGACAAGGTCCCAGGCGTACTCAAAACCTCACACACTTACACATTCATACCGGGATCAATCCAAAACATCAGCACTCAAAATATACATTCACATATAAAAAGAATGCTCAAAAGGAGAGCATGACTCAGTATGTACACAAAATCAAATGAACATTCAAAATCGTATTAGGCGACATATGTTCAGTTTTGAGGAATGGGAACTTGGGTGGGCCACATGTAGACGCCGACGCGCGTTTCGGTGAAAACACCGAAATGTAGGTGTCACCTTCCTCAGAGCGAACAAAGTCTTGGTCTGAATATAATTACGTGCTGGGACCTATCAAAAACATAATAATAATGAAGTGCTATTATTATGTAAATAAATAACATTGCTTATCCAAAGTCAAAAAACATGAGTCAACCAAAGTCATTAGTCGTAAGTGTTGACAGTACCACTGACAATAAATAGAAATCTTAATCCCTACGTGGAGGGATAATGGATAAAAGGAGGGTACACTAGATAAGCCAAGACGTATAGCCAAAAAAGGAAGGACAGGGAAAGAGGGATAGAAAGAAAAGGGGTAGAAAAGGAGGGAAGGGGGAGGCGGGGGGGGGGAGAAAGAAAGAAGAGAGAAGGAAAAAGAAAAAGAGGTCTTTGTTGTTGGTGGCTGGAGAGATGTTGTCGATACGAAATATGGTTATGCAGAATCGCCTTGCATTAGACGTGTTATTAGCCAAGGAAGGCGGAGTCTGCAAATTATTGAAGGTTCAAGAATGCTGTACATATATTCCAGACAACACGAAGGAGATAGGGAAGTACATAGATAACATCACAACTATTCACAAGGAGATTATGGACTTGACGGAGGAGAATGTGTGGGAAAAGATTGGACAAGGATTTGGAAGAGTGGGAACGTGGTTTGCGAACCTGGGAAGAGGATTTCTTGGATCAGTGTTGAAGCCAATTATCATTGCTGTAGTTTGTGTGATTTGTTTGTGGGGATGCGTGAAAGCATGGAAGTGGTATCAAGGAGGCAAGGTTGAAAGAGCTCTTAGAGCAAACGAGAAAAGAATGGCGAAGTTTCAGGAGCAGCAGTATGAGAGTCTTAAGAGAATGGAGGGAGTTCGACATGGTACAGTCACGACCAGTGCGGTTTAAATCAGTTCTAAAGAAAGGGAGATTGTAATGGTGTGATGACAGATGTCATCAAAGGGGGAACTGATGTAGCGCTTAAAAGTTTGAAAATTGTAGGGGTGCGTTATATTCACTGTTAGTCGGCACCCGCATATAATCAAATGTGTACTCAGGTATTTTGTGTGCAATGTATTAAGAATTGTATAATCTATCGATTTCAATAGAAGTGTTAGCTATGTACAAGCATATTGTGAATGTATTAGAGAAATGCACAGAGTTCAGTCATTTGAACAACGTGATGTTAAACGTGTAGATTAGAATTCATGTCTGTAGACTGTTTAGTTTGACCACAAATGAAAGAAAGACGTAAATGTCAATACTGTGATTTAGACATGCTTGTGTAACCGTAGTAGTGGCCAGAATTCGCATATATCGTTGAGGCGAAAGGCCTGGTATTTTCTTATGTTAGCCAAGGGCAATAGGCCAAAAGGATTTATTCCAGTAGAGGTTTTAGGCTGTAGTAAATTGCAAGTTAAAAGATGTGAAGTATGTCTGCCTTGCATGATCTCACCCCAGGTGCAAGGACAGTTGCTCGTTAGTAGAGAAGCTCTTTGTTCATGAATTGACTTATGTAGTAAAAGCCTGACATGGGAGTGCATTGGAATGTGCCAATCGTAACTCCTAGTGCGGATGGTGTCTGGGACTCAAGGCCAAGCGATGGACGATGGAACTGGACAGCGCTCTGTGGAAAATTACTGAAAGACGACCCCGCAGAAGAGGAGGTGCGAAGGGCGTGTTCTGAGATTTGGGGTTCTGTATTAGGGAAAGCGCCCCGAGGGTGGAGGCAGATCAGAGCAGCCCAGAGCAGAGAAAGGCTAGGGGAAGAGATAGAGGGGGCAACTTAGACCAAGCTCTCTAAGTGAAGACTTCTTAGGAAGTTTCACTCTGACACCTTTCGATTGAGGGTCTCAAGGGATTGCTAAGTAGGGATGTCATCTAGTACAGAGTAGGGACAGAGATGGTATGGTCCAGTGTCCCTAATATCGACATTGGCTTGGTAGTTTTCTACCTCATGCTTTTAGAGATTGTGCTTTTAGTTATTTTTAGCCGTATGCAGATTCTTCGTAGAGTAGCATTTGTGTTAGTGCCTATGTACTTGTTGTGCCTCGTATTGAGGACTTTGTATCTTCAAATCTTTATGCTGATAATAAAAGCCAGAGAGCCAAGAGATTAAGTCTCGAGTCCTTGATTATGATAAATTGCGGGCAGCATTTTTGAAAATTGTGTTTATTCCCTCCACGCTATTGGGCAAGTAAAAAGTTCCATCCGACCAGAGTGGGTTCTAGTAGAAAATTGCCAGATACTAAAATGGGCCGGAGCAGTTGGTAGCAGAGGATGGTTACTTCCGATAGCGAGGGACGATTAGATTAGATAAGGATAAGTGATCCTTGAGGCCCAAAAGACGATAAGTGATGCTGAATCATCAGATGGCGAGCAGCAGACGGCAGCAGACGAGCATCGACGGCGAGTAGCAGTGCGGCAGAAAGCAGCAGTTCCAGGAGTGAGTATGAACATAATGAGATGTTGTAGATTGCGGTGTTGATTTGTTGTGTGATGTCTTGCGGAGTTGATGTGTATGTCGTGTGATTGTGAGATCAGGCTGTGAGCGCGCGCAGCCCGGGAATTGTGGTGTAGAAGACACCTGAGATAGATTTTGTTGACCACCCAAAGGAGATCGTGAGGTACCATCGATCACCTGGACCGAGATAGGGGGAGCGAACGTGTGTGTGTATGGCAACTTAACGCTGGTCGTGGGTTGTTGTGTGCGGATCGGAGTGTTAGTAACCTATCAGTGGCGATCTGTCTGGCCGGACGGGGCAGACGGGCGCCAATCGAGGTCAACAAGATCAAGAGACTGTGGACGAACAGTCAGAGGCTGTGGACGGACAGCCAGAGAAGTAACTTAATCGGTTATTTCAGTGTACGAATGGGACGAGAGCAGGCGTGAAACGTGTTTGGAGAGGGGAACTGCTGCGAACGGAGGAAGGTGACGTCAGAGGGTGTCGCGCTGTGATAGGCCGGTTGGTGTGAGTCGCGCTGTTATTGGAGGATTTAAGAACAAGAAGTAAATAGAGCGCGAGACCAAATTCGCTCGTCATGAAGTGTCTTAGGGTTTTGCGAGAATTGTGTAGAGGCGATAAGCATGTGGTTGTGCGAGAGGGAGAAGAAGCCCCACCCGAGGACACCCCAGCACATTACATGGCAAAGAATGTGGGGTTACATACTATAGTTTGGATCGAGAATTGGCACAAGATTACACAAGGTGAAGGGGAACTAGCTTTCCCGAGGTATGGCTCATTTAGACTAGCGGTGCTGTACCAACTGAAGTCGGTGATGGGGTCCTTAAGACCCTTGCCAAGACCGGCACAGTTTGAAGCATTACATGCGTGGATTAGAGCAGCGCATGATAAGGAAAAGGGAAGAAGTCAGGAAAGGATGAGGAAGTCGATCAGGGCATTTCAGGATGCCAAGTGGGACGCAGCGGAGAAAAGATGGAGAGTGCAGACAATTGAGGAAGAGAAACTGTATCCCTTATTGATAGACGCCACGGGGATAAGGCATGTGAAAGCACAGGATGAAGAGAGTGACTCTGATGATGGAGTATTGCAAAGATTGTTAGACGAGAGACCACCTCCTTATAATCCAGATGAAGCAGATGATAGGTGGGGTGAGAGAGGGGAAACTAGAAGGGTAACAATACAACCCGAGACTCGAGTGGAAGGGTTGGTTTCATGTGGAACAGAGAGTTCACAGAGTCAGTCTGAAGTTAGTGGGAGGATTGAGAGGGAGATGAGGTTACCGGATGCATTGAGGGTACCGGTCACCATTGGACCGATTGTGTCGATATACAGTCCGGAATCGGAGGAAGGAGAGAGGTCTGAACAAGTGGCAGAAAGAACGAGGAGAGAAAGCGAGGAAAGTGGGTTGGAAGGGGCAATGGCCCGACCTCCAAGCCCTGTATAATGGAGTACACCATTGGCAGCGGTGTCAGATACATCTAGGGGCGAAGAGGACCAGAGATCGGTGAGGCCGAGGACTCTGATGGAGTCGAGATCAGATTTAAGGTCATGGGTACCGTCAGAGAGGCACCTGAACCGGAATGTGGGACAAGCGGAGAAAGCTCAGGATAACTTTAGGAGTTATTCTGCTCCTATAGAAGCACCAGAAGGGAGGAGAGAGAAGGAACCGGAATGTGAATATGATGAGGGACGTGGGGCCAGTTGTCAGGTGTTGAAAGGAGCCTTGAAGGCAGGCATGATAGATATAGTAAGGCTCAAGGCAGAGGTAGACGAAATCATATATGGAAGTCTACCTCTTGAGAGGATAGTATCCTACAATCCGGATGAGCTGTTTTTTGTAGCGAAAGATGTGACTCGGAAAGCACGGATGGCACACGAGAAATTGAGGGGATTGGCGAAGGAATATGATGTGGATTTATCCAAGACTAGGGTGTTGCAAGGAAGTCATAGGATGCATTATACTGAGCGAGAGTTGGAGGAGATGAGGGTTGTTGGATTGAGGTCACATGCCAGAGAACTGGTTCTAGCCATGCGGCCATGGCTGACGCTTGATAAATGGGAAGAGAAATGGTCTAAGAAAAAGACCTCTAAGGGAGCGGAAGGAGGAACCCCGGGTGAAGGGTTGTTATTAGCAAAGACCTTTCCCCTGAGGGAAGTGGCGAATGGAGGATATGTGTATGTACCATGGAGCAGGGGGGATTTGGCATCATTTACGAACGATTTTCCCAGGCTCAGGGAGAAGCCTGCAGAGTGGTACAAGCAAGTTGAGCGTTTTGTCAAGATTTCGAAGGTGTTGTGGATAGACCTAAATACCTTATTCGACATCGTGGTTCCGGGAGATCTGTGGAACGCATGTAAGATCGCTGTTGATTGGCCGGACTATGAGCCTGAGAGGAATATGATTACCAATGGTCCGTCGCCAGCGGTGATGAGGCTGTATGAGAAAGTAATTACCTGGTTGAAATCGAAGGTTTCACCCCAAGACATTGATTGGGTGAAAATAGACAGGACGGTGCAGGAGCCAAAGGAAACAGTACATGAATTTTATGAGAGACTCTTGAAGGCTTTTAAGCAGTACAGTGGTCTAGACGAGTTAGAGACGAAAGATATGGGACAGTTTGTGTCTAAGTTCGTGCTGGGTCTGAAGCCCGAGGTTAGTCTCATGATACAGCAGCATTTAATCTGTTGGCAGAATAAGCCCGTAGATGAAATCTTGCGGTACGCCAGGTACTGCACGGATGAGATTGAGTCGAAGCACAAGAAGATGAAGGATAACCTATTGCTCATTCAGATGCAAGCTGCTTAGGGACCGCCGAGTGGGGGTCCAGTGGTAAGGAGACAGGGAAATTATCAGACAGGGAATCAGAACGTGCAGGGTCAAGGGAGGCCGAGGCCCATAGACCCTAGGACAGGTATAGACGTAGCAATACTGAAAAAGACGACAGCTTGTCACCAGTGTCATCAGGTGGGACACTGGAGGCGCGAGTGTCCCTTGAACCCCTATAATCAGCCACAGATGGAGGGAGCAATGGGTCAGGTCCCTGGGGCAGAACAGGTACAGACGGTGACTGTACCGAGAATGATGCAAGGGGGGACCGGCATCCCGCAAGTGCAGATTCCCCAGCCACCCAGTATACAGAACATACAGCAGGGAGCTCGAACCTATTTGCAGATGCCCATGTTTGAAGTAAGCGAAGAGAAGGGGATGGACTTACTGGCTCGGTTGAGTTTAGGCCAAGATGATGATTGCATACTTAGGGCCATTTTAGAAGTAGATCAGAGAGGACCCTTTGTGGAAGCAGAACTCGATGGACACCCTACTACCTTTTTAGTTGATACGGGGGCTACCAGGTCAACTATAAGATCAGCAGTAGTCCCGGGTGTAGCCCTTTCTGGAGAAAGCATACAAGTGGTTGGAGTAGCGAACAAGAGGCTAGTTAGCCCCTTGACAGAACCGATTCCAGTCAGGATAGGAAATTTTAGGGATCGACATCAGTTCGTGGTGTGCGATTCTAGTCCTGTTTGTTTGTTGGGAAGAGACTTATTGTGCAAGCTCAATTGCACAATTTACTGTACCCCGAAAGGAGTAGAGGTGCAGACAAGAGATGATGATGCGACCTTTAAGGTTGCAAATTAGCGGGTGTGCGTGGAAATGTACCCAGCTTTGACAGTGGAGGAGCTTCCACAGGATTTGAGGGAGTCAGTATCGGCTGACGTGTGGGACCTAAGTGGAGAGGAGATTGGCTTAGTCAGGGGAGTGGAACCGGTGAAGATACAGGTTAAGCCAAATGCGGAATTCCCGAGAACACCTCAGTATAAATTATCCCCTGAAACGATTGCAGGGATTAAACCTGTGATCGAGTCTATGATCAGGCAGGGAATACTGGTGGAGATCATGGGTAGTCCATGTAACTCGCCCATTATGGGACTGCAGAAACCAAGTGGGAAGTTCAGGATAGTGCAAGACTTGCGGAAAATAAACGACATAGTTGTTCCATGTTGTCCAGTGGTACCGAATCCATCTGTGATACTGTTTCAGATCCCATGTGAAGCTGGATGGTTCACAGTGATTGACTTATGTCAGGCATTCTTTTCGATTCCCCTACACGAAGAGAGCAGATTTCTTTTTGCATTTAGGCTAGAAAATCGTATATTAACGTGGTGTCGTATCCCACAGGGATATACGGAGAGCCCATCGATTTTTAATCAGCTCCTAAAGAAGAATCTTGAAAGTCTTGTGTTGCCGCGAAACTCTGTTTTGGTGCAATACATTGACGACCTGCTTGTCGCGTCAGAGACAGAAGACGCTTGCAGGGCCGATACCATTGCGCTGTTGAATTTCCTGGGAGAGAACGGTCACAAGGTGTCTCCAAGCAAGCTGCAATACTGTTTACCTGAGGTACAGTATTTGGGGCACAGAATTGAAAAGGGTAAAAGGAAGGTGTCTCCAGATCGCATTGATGCAATTCTGAGAATGCCAGTTCCCTCGACACAGAGGGAAGTTAGAATGTTTTTGGGAATGGTGGGCTATTGCCGCCAGTGGATCCCAAACTTTTCCTTTGAAGCGAAGCCTTTACAGCGGCTGACGCGAAAGGATGTGAGTGATCCGGTGCCATGGGACGACGACTGCTTGAAATCATTTCTGAGGCTGAGAGAAGCCTTATGTAGCGCTCCTGCGTTGGGAATGCCAGATTACAACAAGGCATTTGCATTGTTCTGCTGCGAAAGGGAAGGTTGCGCATTAGCAGTGTTAACTCAGAATCATGGGGGTGTCCGTAGACCAGTTGCCTATTTCTCAGCTACTTTAGATCCAGTAGCTTCTGCGTTGCCCGGATGTCTCAGATCCGTTGCGGCAACAGGTGTCAGCATCGAGAGATGTGAGAGCATTGTGATGGGTCATCCTCTTACTGTACATGTGCCACATTCTGTTGAATTGTTGATGACTAGGACTAAAACACAACACCTCACGAATAATAGGCTGACTCGTTATGAGCAAGTTATCCTTGCAGCCGATAATGTGACCTTGAAGAGGTGTGCTGTTTTAAACCCTGCTACATTGTTACCTGTTCCAAATATAGATGATAATGAAGATTGTGAGGACCATGATTGTCTCGACGTTACGGAACTATGCACCAAACCGAGACCTGACATTGTCGATGAACCGCTCCCAGTGTCAGATGAGATTTTCTTTGTGGACGGTTCATGTTTAAGAGACAGTGTCGGTCGATTGAGAGCAGCGTTTGCTGTATGCACCATCACGGGGGTGGTTGAAGCCGCTTGTTTGGAAGGAGTACACTCCGCGCAGGTGGCTGAGCTCATTGCCTTGACTCGTGCCTGTTTGGCAGCCGAGAAGATCCGTGTAACTATTTACACGGACAGTCAGTATGGGTTTGGTGTGGTTCATGACTTCGGACAGCTATGGTCCCAGAGAGGGTTTATGACGTCTTCAGGTTCTCCTATAAGAAATGGTGACCATGTACGAAAATTGCTTGAAGCATTGCAAGGCCCTGATGAAATTGCCGTTGTTAAATGTGCTGCTCATACGATGGGAAATGATTTTGTTTCGTTGGGTAACAATTATGCCGATGAAGTAGCTCGGTTTTGTGCAGAGCAGGGATGCAATTTTACGGAGACTCACATTGAAGAAACCGAGGAGGAATTGGTGTATGATCAGATGTTGGCAATGGCAGACTCATGGGAAAAACTGAAACAGCTTCAGGAAGGAGTCTCGGATCAGGAGCGAGATAGTTGGATACGAGCGGGGTGTGAGAAAGGAGATGTGGATATATGGGTTTCGAATGATGGACGAGCAGTGTTGCCGGAAAGTTTGTTGAACCCCATGGCGAGGCTGATACATGGTGCTGTGCATCTTGGGAGAGACGCAATGATGAGAGTGTTTCGTCAGACTTGGTACAACCCGAAGTTTCGGGCAGTGGCTGAAACCGTGTGCCAGAGGTGTGTCACTTGTCAACAGATGAATGTAGGAAAGAGGACAGCTGTGACGTTGAGCCACATAGGGAGGTCAGGAGGACCTTTCAATAGGATGCAGCTTGATTTTGTTGAGATGCCGAAGTGTAATGGGTTGAGGTACATATTAGTCATAGTATGTGTCTTTTCCAGGTGGGTGGAGGCATACCCTACACGCAGATGTGACACACTCACGGTAGCTAAACTACTATTGAGAGAACTCATTCCAAGGTACGGGTTCCCGACGTCCTTTGAATCGGACAGAGGAACTCATTTCCATAGCGAAGTTATGAAGTTGCTTTGTGCTGCCCTGAATATAGATCAGAGACTACATTGTAGCTATAGACCAGAAGCTTCAGGGATAGTGGAGCAGGTGAATGGAACTCTGAAGGCTCGGATGGCGAAAGTATGTTCGTCTACGTCTCTGAAATGGTCTGATGCATTACCCTTGGTCCTTATGAGCCTCCGAAGTGTGCCTGATAGAAGGACTGGGTTGTCTCCCCATGAAATCCTCATGGGGAGAGCGATGCGTTTGCCTGCAATACCTGCTACTGCGCTGATAAATATCACTGATGATATGATCCTGGACTATTGTAAAGGCCTTGCTGACGTGGTCCATTCTGTGTCTCAGCAGGTGCAGACAGCAACGGTTCCAGCTGCGAGCGACCTGTGCCACGACTTATGCCCAGGCGATTGGGTCTTAGTCTGCAAGCACGTGAGGAAGAGTTGCTTGGATGCTAGGTGGCGAGGCCCGTTTCAAGTGATCCTCATCACGAACACAGCAGTTAAGTGTGGAGGTTTACCGAACTGGGTGCATGCTTCCCATACCCGTAGAGTTCCAGCACCCTTAGAAGATACAGCCCCTCTCGAGAACGAAAATCCAGCTGAGCCGACAGAACCACCTGAGAGGGCCAGTCAAGCTGTAAGGGTTGCTGAAGCGGCTGATGGTGCACTGAACCGAGCTGAGGAAGGACGTGAAAGAAGTACTGACCCAGAAACGGGCGAAGGAGCAAGAGGTGCAGTGGGTAGTACGGAATCGAGTTCTGCCGAAGAGGAGGAGGTCAGTGCACAGGGTATCGAAGGGAAGACCGGAGGTGCCACAGAAGCAGAAAGGGTTTGGCCCGCAAGACAGAAACGGGTAAACCTGAGGTTGGTACCGGACACAGATCTTGCACCAGTTTCGGGGGAGCCAGAAGGGGAATCAGGCGACGAGGAGTATCCTCAAGGTGGTGTGAGAAGATCAAAGAGAACAAGAGTGCCAAGTCGGAAGTACGCTTCACCAGAGTGGGCATATCCAGTGACTGATGCCAGGGTTACCGAGCACGGGAAGATTGAGGTCGATGACATTGGTCAACAGTGTCCCGCTCCAGAGAGTGGAAGTGTTGCTGAAAGTTCCGGGACTGGAGATCGAAGGAATCCTGACTATCCACATTCCGAGTCCACCCTTTCTGAGTGTCATTCGAGGTATGATCTTGGACAATTTGGAGTTCCCGATGTTCACTACTGTGCCAGATCCACAAGAACTGATCATCCTTAAGCTCGAAATATTGCAGGGAGTCCTGGAACTGTTGGGACCAGCAGTTATGTTGGATTGATTTGAGAGGGTTGCAAGCAGGGAAGAAGATAACCTAGATCCGAGCGGTAGAAGAACAAAATTAGCGATTTTTCCGTTATAGAACAGAGAAAAGGTTAGGGAGAGTTTGCCTAAGTTCACGAAAGAGACATTAATGAGAAAGAGACTTACTATTTCAGAGACTGTACTGGACATTGAGTATATTCCGAAGATGGCAGATCCTGCAAACACACATCGTAGGGCTAAATTGATAATAGGTACACTGATAGGGGCTGTGATAGTCACTATATTTGCAGTAGTGATCAGTTCATATATGGTGGCTCACAGGCAAAAGGGGAAGGTTCAGGGAGCACCCACACCTATTACCCCAGGACAGAGAGATGTTAGTATCCGGGAACAGGGAACATCCAAGTTAAGTGAGGATCGCAGACTCCACATGGATTTGTCGAAGGGTGATTTTAAGCTTAATGCTTATGCAAAGTTATTGTATGAATATGTTGATGCGATGGATGTGAAGGATTGTTATGTGTGTATGCAGTTGCCTGCTTCAGTGGATGAAGGTATCAAGTATCATCATCTCCCATTGACATATGGGATTTCTTGTAGTTTATTGCTCAGTCTATTTTATGATAGGAGACATTTCGAGTATTTCTTTTCGAATTTTGACACGGTACTTCCTGAACTTCCAGCAATCAAGCATTTGAATAAATACGATTATTATAAGAAAGAGGACAGACTCCTGAAGTATTTTAGACCGACTGTGAAGTTGGATACTGCGCATGCTCACAGGCATAACCTGACATGTGCGTTATCGGGGACGGAGAAGAAATTCATTGATCAAGTGGAGGACAGATATAGAAAGTTGACCCAGACACGAGACACCGGAGATAGCCCAGTAGATTGGACAGAGGAGGAGAAGGCTCACAAGTCCAAGGGAAGTTATGGACCAATAGCGTTAGATGAAGTGCAGAGAGGGAATTTGTGTATTGGGCGGCCTCAATCGGCCACGGAGAAGGTTGCAGTAGGACATAGCACCTGTTCTCAGACCTTCACCCTGGAGGCTTCTGTTAAGGGTTTTATGCAAGGTCCGGTAGAAGTGATTCCGACAGTGTATTATGTATGTGGGAAGAATGCTTATGTCAGGCTACCCGCAAATTGGTATGGCATATGCTATTTGGCTATCATATTCCCGAAGATTTATCACACAGAGGATTTGGAGTTGTTAGAGACGAAGCAACATTCTAGAAGACGTAGGGCTGTAAATGCAGGTGCAGTGATTGGTGATATATATGGAGCAATGATACCTAGTATGGGTGTGGTGTTGAATGACGTGAAGATCAGGAGGTTGGCGACTGTAGTTGATGAGTTGTCTATGAATACGGCGAGGTCTTTGTTGTTGGTGGCTGGAGAGATGTTGTCGATACGAAATATGGTTATGCAGAATCGCCTTGCATTAGACGTGTTATTAGCCAAGGAAGGCGGAGTCTGCAAATTATTGAAGGTTCAAGAATGCTGTACATATATTCCAGACAACACGAAGGAGATAGGGAAGTACATAGATAACATCACAACTATTCACAAGGAGATTATGGACTTGACGGAGGAGAATGTGTGGGAAAAGATTGGACAAGGATTTGGAAGAGTGGGAACGTGGTTTGCGAACCTGGGAAGAGGATTTCTTGGATCAGTGTTGAAGCCAATTATCATTGCTGTAGTTTGTGTGATTTGTTTGTGGGGATGTGTGAAAGCATGGAAGTGGTATCAAGGAGGCAAGGTTGAAAGAGCTCTTAGAGCAAACGAGAAAAGAATGGCGAAGTTTCAGGAGCAGCAGTATGAGAGTCTTAAGAGAATGGAGGGAGTTCGACATGGTACAGTCACGACCAGTGCGGTTTAAATCAGTTCTAAAGAAAGGGAGATTGTAATGGTGTGATGACAGATGTCATCAAAGGGGGGAACTGATGTAGCGCTTAAAAGTTTGAAAATTGTAGGGGTGCATTATATTCACTGTTAGTCGGCACCCGCATATAATCAAATGTGTACTCAGGTATTTTGTGTGCAATGTATTAAGAATTGTATAATCTATCGATTTCAATAGAAGTGTTAGCTATGTACAAGCATATTGTGAATGTATTAGAGAAATGCACAGAGTTCAGTCATTTGAACAACGTGATGTTAAACGTGTAGATTAGAATTCATGTCTGTAGACTGTTTAGTTTGACCACACATGAAAGAAAGACGTAAATGTCAATACTGTGATTTAGACATGCTTGTGTAACCGTAGTAGTGGCCAGAATTCGCATATATCGTTGAGGCAAAAGGCCTGGTATTTTCTTATGTTAGCCAAGGGCAATAGGCCAAAAGGATTTATTCCAGTAGAGGTTTTAGGCTGTAGTAAATTGCAAGTTAAAAGATGTGAAGTATGTCTGCCTTGCATGATCTCACCCCAGGTGCAAGGACAGTTGCTCGTTAGTAGAGAAGCTCTTTGTTCATGAATTGACTTATGTAGTAAAAGCCAGACATGGGAGTGCATTGGAATGTGCCAATCGTAACTCCTAGTGCGGATGGTGTCTGGGACTCAAGGCCAAGCGATGGACGATGGAACTGGACAGATTTTCCACAGTCTGGGAAACTTTCAAAGTATATACTAGGGGCATTGTAATTTCCAAGCACTCGGGGGTGCTACGCTCTATCAGAGGCCGCTTTGATAGCTTAGAAAAACGCCTGAGTGAACTAGAACTGGGATTGCTGTACGAGGAGGAAGCTAGTACCACAGAAGAGCTAAAAAAGACATTAGAGGAATATCATGAGGCGGCTGACAGCGAAGTCAAACATATGGGTAAATACGCAGTGGCTAGAGTATATGGGAAGGGGGAGCGTCCGGGAGCAACATTGGCAGAGCTGCTGCGGCATAGGCCAGAGGCCTCTGCAGTCACTGCAATTCGTACAGATATGGGGGAGTCACTCACTGATCCTGAAAGTACAGCACATCAATTTGGTCAGCATTATTCTGAACTTTATCACTCTCGTACGAGTGCAAATGAGAGCAATTTTTTTAAAATTTATTTAGAGAGTTTTATATACCGCTGACAAGACCCGAGGCTATCATAGCGCTTTACAATATTCTAGACTTCCTTGAATACATTAAGCTGCCCTGGCTAGCCAATAAGCAGTGTGAGTATCTGATGAGGCCGTTGGAGGCCTGGGAGATACACAAGGCCTTTATAGGTATGCGCTCGGGAAGTGCCACTGGGCAGGATGGTCTTACAGTTGCCTTTTTCAAAGAATTTAGGGGCATATCAGCAACAACCGGCGATAATTATCGCTAAGCACACTTAGCGCTAGGATAATTATCGCCGGCTAACGTGGATTTTTATCGCTGAGATAGCGTGCTATTAGTAACGCTTATCTCAAAAGCGATAAAAATCCTAGCGCTAACTGCCTACCGTGAGATTATCGCTGGAAACCCAGCGATAATCTCACGAAATGTGGCGTTAGCTTGTTGATAGGGCCTCACAAACTTAGCCATGATATCCACCTTCCATAGGATATCATGGCTAAGTCAGTCCCTAAGCAGGCGTAAGGAAAGTAGCGATAACAGTGGTTATCGCTACTTTTCTTGCCGCTATGCTTCATAGCGTGGGGCTTGATGATAGGAGAAATGTCGCTTAGCGACATTTCTCCTGTCATGTTAGGTCAGGAACGCCCACTTTGCATCTCATTAGAGATGCAAAGCTGGGCGTTAAGATTTCGTGAGCTAAAGCAAGGTTTCATGCGTTAGCGTGACTTTGCTAATTAGGCAATAAAATTATCGCCGCTTTTCGGCCGAAAACGGCCGTAAAAGTGGCAATAATTTTCTATCGCCGCCTTGTAGATATGCCCCACAGAGATCTCCTAGTCCCTCACTTGGTAACACTGTTCGAAGAAATTAGCGAATCTGGTGAGATGGCCTCTTCGATGAGAGAAGCGTTGATAGTCATTAATAGGAAACCTGGTAAGCCTCCTAATGAGTGCTCCTCCCCAACTGTCCATTGTCGCTGTTGAATGTTGATACTAAAATATATGCCAAGGTACTCGCCAACCGTCTCGCTCCGCTAGTTCCGAAGCTGACCAGCACGGAACAGACGGGTTTCATCCCAGGGCGCAATTTAACCTATAATCTTCGCACTTTCTTCGCAGCAGTGCAACACATTAATCCTGAAATCAAGACTGCCGCAGTCTTCTCTGACGCGGAAAAAGCTTTTGACTCTGTGGAATGGGCATTTATGAGCACGGTGTTGAGAAGAATGGGGGTTGGCGAACTATTTATTAAATTGGTGGCTGTCCTGTACACCTCTCCAACTGCCAGAATCAGGGTTGGGGATATGGTTAAGCTCCCATCAAAATATCCAGAGGCACTAGACAAGGTTACCCGCTATCCCCACTACTATATGCAATTGTTGCAGACCCCCTTGCCTGCGCACAGAGGGAATACCATAGGTAATGAGGAATTTGATTACCTAATTATAATTTAATAATATCATCATAAGCAGATGACACTCTCCTATATATCAGAAATCCTGAGACTAATTTATCTCCTGTGCTTAGAGAGGTTGTCTGCTATGGGGAACTTTCTGGACTAAAAATTAATTGGAACAAGTCCATTATATTCCCATTGACTGAGCTCACTTCTCCCTGTGAATTGGACTTCCCTGTGGCTTGGTCAAATGACCCGGTGCGCTATCTGGGCATCCAGATCCATACATACCCGGAGATAGTCTTCAGGGAGAACTATGGCAGGGCAGTCACCAAGCTGGAGGAGGATGTGGAACGTTGGGCTCGCCTTTCTCTGTCTCTGCTTGGGCGCATTTAATTGATAAAGATGGTGGTACTCCCCAGGTTCTTGTTTATGTTTTTAAACATACCTATGATCCTTCCTGCACATTTCTTTAAATTCATAAACTCAATACTAACGAAACTGGCATGGGCGGGAAAACAGCTGCATGTCCAGTGGAGGGTTTTCACCCTTCCCTATGCTCTGGGCGGCCTAGGGGCCCCAGATTTTAGTAGCACAATGTTCGCACGCCTACCATTGGATACATCAGCAGTTAGATCCCCACATTTGCACATAGAGAGGATGGTTGCTGCCCCCTCTGCACTCCCCTACCATTTATTCCATGCTCCTGACTGTTGTACTGGTATTTTGGACTCGGTAAACGCCACAGTACATGAGCGGCACGACTTGGTGAAGAGGCAGGCGAGCACTATACTATATTCTCCGATAACCCTGATTGAGTGGTGGGGCTGGTTGCCATCAGCGGAGAGTGGGAGGTGGTTAAGGCTTTAAAGTCTATTCCTATAACTAAAATTGGAGGGAGAACTCTTCCTTGACGGCAGTGTGCGTAAATGGGGCGAGACTGGTGCCAACAATCAGGAGGTCACACGAGTGGTGCAATTCCACATTCATAGAGTAAGACACGCCCTGCAGGAGCTCCTTGGAAATGACATGGCGGAGCCGCCGGAGGTCATTCCCTTCTCTTCAATGTTACGATCCGAATCTCCTTGCAGGCTGGTATCTAGCATCTACGTTGCAGTACAGGGCTACCGCAAGAACCTCTACACTATATCGCGACTAGAAAGGCAATCTGACTTAGATATGGCTCTTGACGATGACACCTGGAGCTACTCCTGTGAGGCAACGCGGCACGTCTTCTTGACCGGATGTAATCGGCTAATCCACTTCAAGGGGCATATTTACAAGGCGGCGATAGAAAATTATCGCCGCTTTTTGGCCGAAAACGGCCGCAAAAGCGGCGATAATTTTATCGCCTAATTAGCAAGGTCACGCTAACGCGTGAAACCTTGCATTAGCGCACGTATTCTTAACGCCCAGCTTTGCATCTCTAATGAGATGCAAAGTGGGCGTTCCTCCCCAGGATAACGGGAGACTATTATCAAGCCTCACGCAAAGCAGCATAGCGACAAGAAAAGTAGCGATAACCTCTGTTATAGCTAGTTTCCTTACGCTTGCTTTGAAACTGACTTAGCCATGATATCCTATGGAAGGTGGATATCATGCCTAGGTATGTGAGGCCCTATCAGCAAGCTATCGCCAAACTTTGTGGGATTATGGCTGGTTTTCCAACGATAATCTCACGTTTGGCAGTTAGCGCTAGGATTTTTATTGCTTTTGAGATAAACGTTGCTAATAGCACGCTATCTCAGCGATAAAAATCCACGTTAGCCGGCGATAATTATCCTAGCGCTAAGTGCGCTTAGCGATAATGATCGCCGGTTGTTGCTGATGTGCCCCCAAATTTATACAAAGGGTCTATTATATACCAGCCCGCCTGGATAGATTTGGTCTGCGGGAAACAGCGGAGTGTGATAGCTACAGAGCTAGTCCAGCTGACTTTTTACATGTAGCCTGGCTTTGCCGGGATGTAGCAAATTACTGGAGCCTGCTATTCCAGGAATTGAGCGATATTGTAGAAACACCAATATTGCTGGACCGTCTACTAGCCCCACTAGGTTACTCGAAACAGATAAAGAAAGATATTTAACGATTGATAGAGATGGGGTTATTGATCTCAAAGTGCAGAGTT
The DNA here is from genome assembly GCF_964204655.1 of Triturus cristatus. NCBI lineage: Eukaryota > Metazoa > Chordata > Amphibia > Caudata > Salamandridae > Triturus > Triturus cristatus. The sequence goes on along the minus strand of NC_140581.1, from coordinate 364,771,499 downwards.
GCAATGCGCTAGGCGCGAGGTCCGCCTCCTACCCTAGCGGAATGGTCATGGGATATGCTTTATTGCAACACACAAACTGAGCTATACAGCGAATTACTTCCTCCCCAGAATCGCCATAAGAATTTTTGTGGACTTTATCCAAAATACTTAGCAGGGAAGCTATCAGTGGACCCTGAATAGATTATTGTCATAAATTTGAGAATCACGGGTCGGGGGAAATTGGCTCTGGATGCAGGGAGTAGGCTAATTACTAGGCCATAGATTATTGTAAAGTGCATGTGTCTTTCAGAAATGTAGTTTGCTACTTTAGTGTATCTCTTTCTCGTCTTCTTTATTTGGGCATATTTATACCTTGCTGATTCCTAGTGGAGGTTGAAGTTGGGTTCCTAGCATCTAATCAACTAGAGTTGAGGATATGGATTTATGAGGCAGGTTCTCTTTCTTGATGTAGTTTTTCGTCAATAGTCATGCATGGATGCTAATGTATGTACAACTTGCGGACATGTTTAATTTTTTTTTTAAACAAATTTTAATAATTCACAATAAGACATAACATACAGCCCGTAGGGCGTTATGGAAAGACCTGGTGTCCATCACAAAGTTCAACAGAGTGGCACACAATAAGTGCATAATAATCCTTCAGCATCTACTGTCAGTCCACCCGTCCGGGAAATAAGGGAATGTACATCTGAGCCAAGTGCCCGTCCTCAGCATTGTATTCTGCAGTGTGTGTCAGTACACTCTATCAGCCCTAAATCTCGCCTTGTGTCCCTGTGCAAATTAGTACCCAACAACCCCACTCCTGTTTCCCCAACTGCTTCTAACCCCCCGACCTCCCAGGCATGTCGCTGATTCGTCAAAGCATCTGTACTTGGGCATTGGTCGGTCCAGCAATACATCACAGGTGCTATGCTCCTGATCTCAGGTTAGTGGAGCAATTAGATGGGATGTTTACCGTGTCGGTCTTCCCCATCTTGCGTACATGTTTAATGTATGATTTTACAGTCGCAGAAGTGGTTCTTTCATGCTTTTTGTTTTGTCTCTCTTAAATTTAAGTTTTTGCTTTTCCTATGATACAGTACTGATGACATTGGAGATGTTTGTATAACATGTTATAAAATTTCAATAAATAAATAAAAATAAAAATAAATTATATGTAAGTGTTCTATAGATCAACATTCAAAGCACTCACAATCTTGGCAGATGGTTCAGGCACAAAAGGGATAAACTTATCTGCCAAAGATCACAACGAACATGGTCAAGTGGGGACGCCAAGATTAGAATTCCCGTGTCTTTGTAATTGAGTCCTCAACTCATCACTGCACAACATCCTAACTGCAGGGATAGTGCCACTAACAGAACACAATGCACAATTCTGCCTTGCAGAGGTTTGAAGCTATGCAGTTAGACAGATCCTTGCTGTAAGGAACATCCACCAGAGATATTTTTGTGACTAGACCCACGTGGAAAGGGAGATCAACTGACAGATCTCCATTCCGGCATTGAAATCCAGAGGAGACAACTATTCTAAATATAATTATGGACCTGGGAATAGCAAGCAGGCCTGCCGGCAGCCCTTCTGACCCGTGTCCACCACAAACCTTCAAGACAATTCTTCTAACAACCTCTGCTGCCACTACAGTAGAAAAACTCTAAAAGTCATACAAACGCCCATTACTGAAGAAAACAAACTTGGACCCGCTGAAACCTGACAACTACAGACCCATTATGAATTGACCTTTCCTGGGCAAACTGATAGAAGGAGCAGCATTTGCCCAGATGTCACAATTAATTGAAAATAATGCCATACTTTCAGACTTCCAAATGGGATTCCATCCAGGAAGAGGCACAGAATCTGCCCTCCTTGCCATCTGGGATGACCTGTAGAACACAGTTGACCTCAAATGTTGCCAACCTATTTCTCTTGGACCGCACGGCTGCCTTTGACACAGTTGACCATGACACTCTGATACAAACGAAGCCGACATAGAGGGGACTGCTCTAGATTGGATTGCATCCTACCTTCGCAACATGACTAATGTCATCCATGCCCCCCTTTCTCATCCAAACCATACTTCACAAAAGCAGGTGTCCCTTAAAGCTCTATCATCTCACCCATGCTTGCCAACATCTACATGAAGTCATTACCAGCATTAATCAATGTCACCTCAGGTGCTATAACTATGTAGATGACACGCAAATACTCCTTCAACTGGAATGCCCCAAAGACATTGGAAACTCACCAATTTTGAGTTGTCTCAGAGCCGTGGATCAATGCATGACGTGGAGCCATCTCCAACTGAATCCTTTCAAAAAAGAAATACTAATGTGTGGCAATTAGAAACATTGTGGCTGCTCACCATGTGGCCTGATGATCTGGGAACACTGCCTACAGTATTGAAGAAAGTAAGAAACCTCAGAACGACCATGGACTCTAAGCTAACAATGAATCCCCAAGTGGGCAAACTAGCAAGATCAAGCTTTGTTACTATAAAAACTCTGCGATAACTCTTCCCCCATTTGGGATTCCCACACAAGGTCCAGGCTACCATCACCCTTGTTCTGTCCAAACTCTATTACGCCAATAGCCTCTACCACGGATCACCTATAGCGACCATGAAAAGACAACAACAGATTCAGAACTCGGCTGCCAGGCTACGACTACATATAAAACCACAAGACCACATCTCCCCTGCCGTGAAAGCCCTACATTGGTTACCAATTGCAAGAAGATCAACGTTCAAGCTGCTTTCTATCACCCACAAAGCGATACATGGAACAGGACCGCTCTTCATCAGGAATAAAATCACCAAACACATTCAAAAAAGGAACCTCCGCTCTAGAGTGGCACCTTGCCTTGAAATCCCAATGTACCAAAAAAAACCAAGGGGGCATATTATCAAGGACGGCATTAAAATTATCGCTGTTTTGGCGGCAGAAAACTGCCACTAAAGCGGCGATAATGGGCTTGATAAATGCCCTGGAGAATTCCAATAGAAGTCCATGTTTACACCAGAACATGGACTTCTATTGGAATTCTCAAGGGCATATTATCAAGCCCATTATCGCCGCTTTAGCGTCAGTTTTCTCTCGCTAAACAGGCGATAATTTTTAATGCCGTCCTTGATAATATGCCCAAGGGTGGCACATCCTTCCCTGTTCAAGCAGTCAAACTATGGGGCATATTAACAAGGGCTTGATCTCCGCTTTTTTGGCTTAAAAAGCCAAAAAATCTAATGAGATGCAAAGTGGGTTTCACTGGGCATACCCCGGATGGACTACCTTGTAAAATATTGCTGATGTTCACATCGCGATATTTACAAGGCAGCCCACAGGATTTTAGCACACGTTAGATTTTGGCGAAAATTGCGGTTTTTGCCAAAAACTAATATCTGCTAAGATCCTGACTTACCTATGCTTAACATAGAGGGTGGATCAGGGGCCTCCAACATTTTGTGTAGTGAGAGCTACTTCTGGTCAGTGAAAATCGTCGTGAGCTACTAAATCCCAAGCAACTCGCGCATTTTTCCGAGAGACCTCCCCCGCCCATTTTCATTGACGTTAAGCCTATTTCTTCAGGGCCCATACTGTGGTTTGAACACAATAACACTGAAAGAAAAGACTTTGCATGTGTGCTGTTGGTAAACCGCTAGTTTACTTTACGACCTTTCAATTAATAGCTTCAAAATCAGGACCTATCAATAGCTGTCACTGAAATAATCATTGTAATGCAGCTCAATTAACAAACAAACAGGAACAGACATCTTACCTTCACTGCGGAACTGTATGATGTCCTCTAATGCTGTGTAATCGGGTAGCCTGGCGGGGGCAGGTGCGAAGAAGTCATTATAGTAGTGAAGTAGTCACAGTGTGTGGCAGTCAGCCTGTGCAAAGCTTTGCTGAATCACAATTGATGATGGAGTCTTCTACTGCAGCTTTGACAAGATCGCTGTGTTTTTCAATTGCCAGATAAGCTGAACTTCAGCTCTGTTTGGATTGGAAAGTAACGATTTTGTCCTCCACTCTTATTGCTCCCTTTACTTTGTAGGAGTGTCAGTAACCCAGGACTGCTGTACAAATTGCTTTGTTCTTATTCAACCATAAAGAACTTTGAAAGATGCTGAAGATTCTTCTCTTTAGCTCTTTTTTTATCTTGATATCAATACATCAGGCCTCCAGTAAACACTGCTTTTTTCTTATCTTGTGCAGCAAATAAATGTTACATTTAGAAAGGTGCTGAAGATTCTTCTCTCCAACTACTTTTTTCTTGGTGTCTGAAACCCATGCCTGAACTACACATTGCTTTGTTCTCATCTTGTTCAACTACTGTTACTAACAAAAGGAATTTTGAAAGATGCTGAAGATTCCTCTCTATAGCTATCTTTTTTCCTTGATCTCAATAAACCAGGCCTCCAGCAAACACTGCTTTGCTCTTGTGCAGCAAATAAAAAGTTGGAAAGGTGCTGAAGATTCTTCTCTCCAGCAACTTTTTCTTGTGTTTGTAAAACAGGCCTGCAGTACAAGTTGCTTTGTTTTTGTTCAATTAATAAAAAATAAAAAATGGGGGCTGAAGATTCTTCTCTGCAGCAACTTTAATCTTGGTGTTCATAATGAAACAGATACCTAGGTTTGGGATTTCACCAGGAACTGTCATTGAACAAGTATTGATTGCAAATGCATTCAAATTATTTCAGTGAGAGACTTGACACTGCATGGTGTCCACTTATCCCTTGTAATCTGGGGTGTAGCTTGAGAGGGCAACTCTTATGGAGTCATTTAAATGTTCGTCAGTTAGACGTGTGCGAAACTTAGATTTTATGAAGTTCATATCCGAAAATGCTGATTCACAAAGATAGGTAGAGCCAAATAGGGAAAAAAGTTTCAATGCAGCTGTGTGGATGTTCTTAAACTTTTCAGCATCCACAAGACTCCAGAAATTAATGTCAGATTTCCTTGATTTCAATTCAATGTCATTTTGAAGTATGACAATCTCCATTTCCATTGTGGCAGAGTCAAGGTTCAAAAGCACACTAATTTTCTCTGAAATGTCACTAACATCCACTTCCATGAAGGGGTTTGAAGTGAACATCACACAGGGCTCCAGTTGGTCAAAATCACTAAATCTGTCACTGAACTCTTGATTAAGCCTCATGAGGAGGCTACTGTATTTTTCTATTTCCAGGACCTCAGCCTCAGCTTTGTTTTCTGAAAGGATTTGGAGCACAGAGGGAAAGTGCTGCATCTTTCTTTTCTGCACATGCTGTATCAAAAGGTTACGTTTTGATTTAAAACTTTTCACAGAACTTACCATGTTGGTTATTGTCTTGTTTTTGCCTTGCAACTCGTAGTTCAATGCATTTAATTTTTCTGTCACATCTGTCAAAAAAGCTAAATCGAGCAACCATTGAGTGTTTGATAACAGTGTGGTATCTTCATTTCCATAAAAGCTTTGACTTCTGGCAATAGCGAATGGAATCTTCGCAGTATTTTTCCCCTACTAAGCCATCGGATTTGAGTGTGCAGTAAAAGGTCACCATACTCAGCTGATAGTTCTTCAAGGAACAATTTGAAGGTTTAGTGCTGCTTGGCCTTTGCACGAATTGAATTAATAATTTTAACAACAGGAGTCATGATATGATCAAACCCCATTACCTTGGCACATATTGCCTGTTGATGTATAATGCAATGGTAGTTCAATAACGGAGGGAAATCTGGATCTGCTTTACAATTGGCAATGAAGCCAGAATGACGTCCTATCATTGCGGGTGCACCATCAGTGGTTATCGCCACTAACTTCTTCAATGGGACATTTTGTTTCCCAAAATAATTTTTCACATCATTGTGAATGTCCGATCCTCTGGTTGTGGTTTTCAAAGGCAACAATGTTAAAAATTCCTCTTTATCAGTAAAATCTTCAAAAACCATTCTAACGAACATTGCCAACTGTGCAATATCGCTTGCATCAACAGATTCATCACATTGAAGAGAAAAATATTTGCATGTCTTTAAATCGCGCTCTAACTGCTCTATCATGTTGGTCGATAATGCAGATACCCTTCTTGCCATAGTGTTTGACCCTAAATGCACATCTGAAATGGCAGACATAATTTCAGGGCTATTTTTAAAGTCTTTGAATAAAGAGTTGGCCATTAGAAGCATTGCTTCCTTCACAACGGCTCCATCTGAAAATGTTGCTTTGTGCTTAATCAAGTGATGAGTAACTATAAAGGATGCTTCAGTAGCCGCAGCGGCTTTCTTCGTGGGCTTCGTAAAAAAAGATTGCTGTGTCTGCAATGCAGATTTCAGTTTGTTTACTTTTTGTGACCTCAGGCTGCTTCCTTTAGGGAACTTCCTCTCAAAATGCATGTGCTTGGTTGAAAAATGCCTCTCAACATTGCCCTTTTTTCCCACTACAACTTTTGCTCAACAGAATAAACATACACAGTTGTTCTTAATTTGTGTAAATAAAAATTCGTTCTCCCACTCTTGATGGAAGCAGTAAGTCTTGCTCTTTGCCCTTTTGGAGGGATCTGGCTCTTCGTCCATGTCCATGATTAGCTGTTAAGGCTGTAAACAAGAGTAAAAATGTTGAGTATGTGTGCCCTACCTATGCTAATAATACTGCAACACAATGCCTCCCCTTTCTTCATCATCACACATGACAGCACCTTGAAATGCATAAGTTGAATGTGCACTGTACAAAATCTATGAGGCCACACAAAGCCTTTAATGGCCTCATAGATATGGAGGCAAGGCAGTGCAAATCGATGTGCTGCGTTATTCTCTACCTACCGAGTCTACCACAGCGAGGCGTTCCGTGAGTGGACCATGGGTGCCCCTTCCTGTATATAAAAACTAATCTGTCTGCAACACAGGCACCCTTGCACCATGGCACACGGGGTGCCTGTGTTGGCACTAGGGGGCAGCAGTTTGTGTGCCAGTGCAGGGAAAGAATAGGAATGCATAATTTTATGTTAAAATGTAAATGCAGTGCATTCACTGCCACAACAGTGAGACAAAAAACTAAAGCACAAGCCACAACAGTGACACAACAAAAGCACAAGCCGTGCAAGCGGAGGCCAATGCTTGTCGGAATGGGACAGGAAAGAGGCCCTGGCACCAAATTAGAAGTAGCCCCATAAGCCGGGACTGGTGGCTCAGTGCACTAAAGCAGCCACTGCAGGAGCCTGTGTCCGACCTCATGGTCACAGTTTTAAATCCCAGCGGGTCCACTCAGCCTTTCATCCATTTGAGGTCGATAAAATGAGTACCATTGAGTTGGGTAACAATAAACATCTGTTATTCAGTGCCAGGACACCTTCGGGTAATCGTGCGCTTTACAAATAGACCTGGTATGTTATGTTGTTAATATAGGGCAGGGCGGCAGGCAAATCAAATAGTCCCAGCCAGAGAATACTTCTCCACTACAAACACTATACTACAAGTACCTGCAGATACAAAAGAAACTCTGAGTAACTTGGAGACAGAAGGCAATATGATAAAATGATGGTAAAACCTTTGAGCTGATCAAACAAAGCTACCAGATCTGAAAAGAAGAGATTAGCTCCCTTGCACTGATCATACATGACAGCAAGTTGACTAGCTTTTGTTTTTGCAATTACAACATGCCTCTGAGCATGACTGGAGTCCCTCCCAGGCCACACCACACCAATGACCCAGCCATGGAAGTGTCACATGGTTCCAGTCCTTATGAGGAAAACATTGTAACACTTGGACGTGATTAGGAACCCTAAAGTTAAACTTACATAAGACATAGCCTCTGAAAGTGCGGAAGGGTCATTTCACAAAGGGACATATTTTGATTGTAGGGAAGCAGACAGGAAGACAACTTTAAACATGAAGAGGTCAGAAAGGCCTGCAAATTGTGGAAATATGGATTTTTCTGATCAGTTATGTCCCCTATCTTGGACCCCAACGGTTTCATGTATGAATCACAAGTACATGTATGTTCCCTCCAGTTCCAGTTATGAAGACGCAAACACATGTGCGTCCACCGTCAACATGTCCTCTGTCAGATCCGCCATGAATAGGCCGGATATTCCATTCCTAAGTATGAAAGGCCACCGGCTTTATATGGTTCACTTATGCCATTTTACAGTCCAGGCAAGTAGGCCCTGATTCTGTCATCAAACTCTTCTTGCCTTCTGCCTCTGAAAGCTCCAGTCTGAGCCTGCATCTGTGACCATGAACTTTGTCTCATTCTCTGCGCGGCTCACGAAGCCTGACATCAGCCTATTCTCTGCCAAGAACTGTATTTCACCTTCGGAAATTATCTGCTCCGCTCCCTGCCCAATGCATTCCTGTCTAGTAGTTTAAGTAAACATTCTTCCAGCTACCGAGCAAAAGGCCCGGCTTCTCTGTCCTCATGCAAGTAATTCATAGCCCTGTTACCATGGAATATTCCTACCCCCTCGCATTTAGTGTAGACACTTAGACGCTTGTACACGCACTCACAGTCAGTATAGAATAGATTTTGTTCGAGAGACCTTTCTTTTTGGATAACACAGTTCTTTAAACATAGGATATTAGATATGATTTGGGATTAGGTTGACATAACCCCAGACTTTTGTCTCCACATGTAGAGCTAAATGTCAAGTCCCTTTCTCCCTCTAGTTGCACGTCAATCACACGTCATGCGACTGTGCACGCATCTCTGCCAAATATTTCTGCTGACATTGCAGGATTCTCCAGGTATCCACCCACACATGACAAATTACCCATTATCATCAAGTGGACGCCCACATGGACGCCCACCTTCACGCCTACTTACACGCCCACATGCTCTTATCTCATTCTCTCTTGCTCTTTTGCTTACGTATAATTGAGAAATGTATATATACTGTACTCTGTGAATAATGTTTTGAGAATATTGAGAATACTTTTGAGCCCCTTTCCAGATCCAATTTTGGTGATGGAAATATTCTCCCTTTGACTCGAGTTAATGGAATAAATCCCTTTATGAATCTGATACCACAGACTCAGCCTCTTGCTTTATGCATGATCTTATTTATATACTTAAAAGTCTGAGAGCGTAATATTTTATTTACCACATAATGGCGCCCGAACAGTTTAATCTCTTTCCCCACACGCCGGGGATGAAGGTCCAGTTTTGCCCCCTTCCACAGCCGTGATGGACTTCAAGCGCGCACGTCGCGGGTCTTCCCGCCAACTCCCTCAGGCCAACGAAGGGGACAGACTGCGACCAGGCATCCATACGAGGCGGTGAGGAACGCAGATTGTCCTACCCAGAGCCCACCTGCGAGAGAGCTGTGTCCGAGGTATACAGAGGCCCACCAGTTCCCGAAGTCCTGAGTCGAGTCCAGTGTCCGAAGTGTTCGAGTCGAGTCGAGTCCAGTCCGGTTCAAGTCCAGTTCAGTTCCGAGGCCTTCCGTTCCGAGCTACCCGGTGAGTACCATTGCCGGGGAGGCGTTCTGACGTGCACATAGGTTGTGCCGGTCAAGACGGGTTTGGGTACACAAATCCGGTCTGCACTGTTTCAGCAGTGTATCTGTACTGTTTAGCAGTATATCTAGTATATCAAGTATATAAATTCAGAATAATTCAGTTAATGCCGAGTATTATGTTTAAGTGATTAAGTTTTCCTTAGATCGTCATCATCATCGTTGCTCAGTTAAATGTTAAATGTTAAATGTTTTAAATACGTCCTGCATATTGTGGTGTGAATGAATGTTCATTATCGTGTTTATTGTATTAAGTTTGTTCAAGATCAAGTATCAGATCAGTTCTCAATATGCCGCTCTTTTCGAAATTAAGACAGATCACAACTAGAAAGGGGGTACTCGAAGAAGCTGTTCCCATTCCACCTGGGGACACTCCAGGGTACTTTATGTATCATAAGCATGGCCTAGATGCCGTATTATTTCTTGATTTATGGGTGAACTACACCAAGGATTTACCAGAAGGTCAGAGGTGGCCCGCAGTTGGGACATGGGATGCAGATTGCATCATGAGAGTAGAAGAAGAATTGTGGAAAAAGATAGCCGGACAGTAACAGAAAGACGTCATTGATTTATGGCGAAAAGAATCGTATAGACGTAGGGAAAAAGCACGTAGACAGGAAGAGAAGAGTAAGGAGAATTCAAATAAAGTTCGAGAAAATATGTTAGTTGAGGAAGGTATCCGAGTAAAAGCAGAACAAGTAGATGGACAACGAAACACTCTTATGAAAGAGTAATTTTTGAAAAGTTTAGCTTGAAAAAAAAAAAAAAAAAAAAAAAAGAATTGTGGGTATTTCGAATTTGCAAATTGTTCAAGAATACAGGTTTGTGTTCTTGGTGGTCCAGTGAGCCAATGTGCTGGGTCAAGTCGGTGAGATTATGACCCCCTGAGTGCAAATTGTATGTAAAAATAATTTTTCAATTGAGCGAATTATTGCAGTTTTTATGGGATTGAGTAGTCTTTTTGTCTTTGACAGCTTCAGAGTGAGGAGAAGGTGGGGGCTGTGTAGAGCAGTATGTGATACAGAAATCGGAGACAGATTCTGACCTTGTAGCCAGTGTAGGTGGGGGCCGGTGAGAGGAGCAGAACAGAGGCACTGCTTAGAAAGCTTCTCTGACATCGCATCTGTGTAATGCCTGCAGCCGGAACAACAAAAAAAAGTTGGCTGGCAGCCCAGGCTCAGGCCGCGCTGAGGGGCTATTTTTAACTTCTCTGATAAGACAGGGCAGCTGAGAAATGTAAGTCGAGAAAGATTCCCTTGTTCTATTCTGTGCAAAACAAGTGCCCCGAGGAAATGTCTATGGAGAAGATTTGTTTTATTTTTTAGCAAATGCTATATTGCTTCTGGCCAGAAAGTAAAATGTTGCTCTTGCTTGGAATTTTAAGGGCTATGTGCCTATATAAAAACGATTTTCAAATTCAGACATTTTTGAATTGTGGCCACAAGCTGCCACCAGTTGCATTGGATAAATGATCCAGTGGTTAACAGTCTGTGAGGAGAGATGAGAGGTGCGTCTTCGTCTGGGACATTAGGGTACATTGTGTTGACGAAGATGCATAGCTCATTTTATAAAAGAAAACAAACAGGTTCGTGTGTTCTTCGTTTTTGATTATTATTGCTGATTCTGTTTTTATAAAAGAAAACAAACAGGTTCGTGTGTTCTTCGTTTTTGATTATTATTGCTGATTCTGTGTGTCAGACTTGACACGGTGATTTCAGATGGGGGTGTATAGGGCAGGTAAATGAATTATTGATTATAAGCCTGACAAATTAAGCAGGCCAGAATGTTCGCCTCTGAGCTGTAGGTACTGTAATTGCGCATCGCTGCTCATTTATATATGTTAGTGCAATTGTCTATGCTTTCTGTGCTTGGTATACTGATGGCTTGGCATATGTATTTTATATATGTTTTGTTTTTGTGTTGTATTGACCAGTCTGTTTAGCGTTTAATACCAAGTTCTCCTGTGCAAGTACAGAGATAGTCGTGACGACGGCGATCTTTGCACAGCGCTTGGCTGGAACTTGTTCACAATTACTAAATTTCACAGACGTGATATTACCTTTATCATGCTGTCAAAATAGCAGACAACACGTTATCAGTGTATGTCTAATTGGTGTTGGAGATGAATGAAATAAAAGGAAAAATTATGCAAGACTAAAATATTTTTCACATGACTGCCTTTCTCTTATAGACAGGCAGCCTCGGTCATATGTTTCCAGATTGGACATTAAGGAACAATTATGATCTGTGCACTCGCATCTTAACTCTTGAAAGGCCTGTTTTAAATAAGGACTGCCACCACAGAGTGACAAATGAGGCTCGGTATTTAGGGTAATGAGAAAATATCTGGCAGGATTTCCTTTTTAAAGTTTGCTTTAGTAAGCTCATTCTTGTAAGTGGTGGCCCCAAAAGTTGACTTGTTTTTAAATTAGGCTATTTATTGTATAGGTGGAAATTATTGCAAAATGACTGATTTCTTTAGCAGATAAATTATTAATTATCAACATTAACAACTGTTCTTAAACTTGGTTTTCCGAATATTTAGGTAATTTAGCATTCCTATTAGGGCCTACTAGCATTAATATTGACTTCAGGTTGGTGTAAGTTCATGTAATAGGGACATTTGCATATGAGATGTCATTTGGCTAGCTTATGAGCTAACACAATGAGGTTTGTACATTAATTTGAAGGATTTCTCGCCGTTTCAAATACGCTGTGTATCTCCTATAATTTTGCTTACGCCCAGTAGCTACACACAGGGATTAATAGTGTTGACAAGACACAGGGTTTGATAGTGTTTGACAGCAGTGAAATCTGTTTCAGATTTCCTCCTGTCAAAAAGGGGGGGAAGGAGGAGAATATTGGCTTTCTGCTGGCCCCTGAGGAGGTTCGCTTCCCGCTAGCCCCTTAAGAAATTAAGCCCCTTAGAAATTAGCCCCCTTAGAAATTAAGCCAAGGAAATAGGTATGGTGTTTTCCCCTTTTTCTCATGTTTTATTGTGATCTTTCAGGGGAATTAGTCCAAGCCCCTAATACAGCTTCTACTAAAGTCCTCCCTTGGACACAAGAACACACTGTGGCATTTGAAGAATTAAAGAGAGCTTTATGTCAAGCACCAGTTTTAGCAAACCCTGATTACAACAAATCGTTTATGTTTTTTGTGACAGAGCGGGATGGAACAGCACTATCTGTCCTAACACAAGATCATGCAGGAAAACACGAGCCCTGTGCTTATTTTTCTAGTACATTAGACCCAGTAGCACAGGCTTTGCCTGCGTGCCTAAAATCAGTTGCAGCAACGGCCTTAGCCATAAGACAAAGTGACTTGATAGTGCTGGGCCACCCTCTGACAGTACAAGTACCACACGCAGTAGAGGTTCTCTTGAACCGGACACAAACACGACACCTGACTGTAGCTAGACTGACAGGCTATGAGCCAACGTTATTTCAACCACACATAGAGATCAGACGATGCAACATACTGAATCCTGCTACCCTTTTGCCCTCCAGTACAGAAAGCGTTTCACCACACGACTGTGTTGAAGTAATACATACCGTGACTAAACCAAGACAAGACTTGACAGACGTTGCACTCCCAGACCCCGACCTAACACTATAAGTTGACGGCTCATGCATGAGGACAGGGGCGGGAGAATTAGTGGCAGCATATGCAGTGACTACTGATACTGTATTAATAGAGACTAAAAGAATAGACATATTGTCAGCACAAGCAGCAGAGCTCATCGCCCTGACACAAGCGTGCATAAGAGCTAAGCACCTGAGAGTAAACATTTACACCGATTCTCTGGCGAGAAAGAGGTTTCTTGACCTCTCATGGGGCCAAGATACAGCATGGCCCCCATATTCAAGCCCTACTGGAAGCAATACATTTACCAACAGCCATAGCTATCCTAAAATGTAAAGCACATACTAGAGCCACAGATACCATTTCCCAAGGCAATGATCTGGCAGACCGAACAGCTAAACAGACAGCTCAGACCCCACTAGACATGACAAAGTTACAGGTTCAATAAGTGTCCAAAGCCATGACAGTTAGGGATCCTTCCAAGGATGTACAAGACATACAGACACATGCTACGATGGACGAATTAAAGAAATGGTCGGAACAAGGAGGGGTACTGACTGATCAGGGTTTCTTTCTGATTCAATGGTACAAATAATCATAAATACCGCACATAGTCCTGCACACTTAGGAGAGAAAGCAATGATAGATAGCTTACAGAATATATGGTTCAACAAGCACCTGCGTGCAGCAGCGAAACAAAAGGTCAGAACATGTATGATCTGTTGCCAATTCAATCCAGGTAAAGGCATTCCGATGGAACAAGGTGGATTCCATCCACCTGACCACCCTTTTGAAGTGCTCCAAATGGATTATATCCAAATAAACAGATGTAGAGGTTACAAATATGTTCTGGTACTAATGAAGCAGGTGTCCCTTCTGTTAGGGTATACCTGGAAATTCCATTGTGTGCGACATCCTGAAGCAGCAGGCCTTGTAGAAAGACATAATCAGACATTAAAAATGTGCGCAGACAAAGGTATAGACTGGATGGTAGCCCTGCCGGTTGCCCTCTTTTACATGCGAATGGTAGCTCATTCTAGAACAGGCTTATCTCCCTATGAAGTGGTCTTTGGTAGACCACCAAATATGTGGGGCACTCCAATGCCTAAAAGATAATAACATGCTGACAGATTACCTGGCTTCCTTGATGTCTGCACTACTCTCTTGTTGTTCGCAGGTTGCTGCCGCCTTCCCTGACAACACCCAGGTCAAAGAATACTCCATCGCTCCTGGATGGAAGGCGCCAAAGTCAGTGCTCTGGACCACGGGGACGGCCGTTAAAGTCAAAGTGCACCTTCACCACTCTTTTACAAAGGAAAAAGACTTTGAACTTGAATTTTGGATTTTGAACACCATTTTCTAGAGGAGACTCCCCAGCAGTTTCCACAAAGCTAAACTTAGATCTAAAAAAAGTCAGAACCCGTTTGATCAATTAAGTCCACTAGGTGGTGAAGCGGTTGAACATGTATTCTGGCTTGCATAAGATCTTGGACAATAATATTGATAAAAAAAGAGCAAGATGTGCATCACGATAATATGTATCAGCTTAATACTACATGCTATTTTTCCTCCTATTGCCTCACTCTTATACTCCTCCACTAATGATACCATAAAGCACACATTTAGTGATCTGCCATCCTATGAGCTATCATATCGACTTGCCTTAGGCAACAATACCTTTATTCAGATGCTGCACCATTCACATCAGACTAGCAATGCTACAGACTGCTGGGTCTGTGGCCGACTCCCCCCCTATCAGAACTATAAGGGAGTTTTGCCCCTCTTTCTCTATCCGTTCACACACAATGGCTCCTGTGGAGCATGGTTTAGTTTGATTAATTCCCTAGATTCGAATTCCGCAGTTTATCAAGACAACTGGGTATGGGGAAACCTGAACTTAGTTTTGCTTAAAGTCTGCTACCCTAACAAGGAGGGACTTCCCAAAAGAACAGGAACTGATCTAAGAAATGAAGTATATGGATTAGGTAATTTTACACTTAACCTCATGATCCTGAACGTTGAATCTGAAGCTACACCAATCTTGCCCGCCATGTCCGTATTCCCAGTAAAAGGGGAATTATGTATAAGAAAGAATGGCTCCATACACATGGGCCATAGTAAATGCACCACTGTAATAAAATTCAGTGATCAAGGCAAGTCTACATTTAGAGCTTCTCGTCATTCCTACTTTATATGTGGCCAGACCGCATATATACGCCTACCTCTAGATTGGGATGGTACCTGTTACATAGCATTCCTCCTACCACCTGTTTTCCTAGCTCCTTCGATTATCATAGAAATACTCATTTAGTACACAATAGACAGCAGAGAGATCTCCCAATTGTCGATTACACTGAAACAGCATGGGAAAAATACACAGATTTCAATAAAGGTTTCTTTCCCTATATAGGTACAGTTACCAATAGTAAGCTGATACGTAGATTAACCAGAACCCTTGAAGCAGTAGTGAACGAAACTATTTCCGCCTTAGGCAATTTAACAGAAGAGCAGTCTGCTATGCGGATTGTTGTGCTTCAAAATAGTCTTGTCCTTGACGTTATCCTGGCCGATAGGGGCGGAGCTTGTAGGGTCATCAAATCAAGCTGTTGCATTTTTCATACCAGAAAATTCGCCATCTGTATATAAAGCCATAACTCGCCTTCATAAGATTGTAAGCCAGATACACCAGAATCCAGGCACCTGGACTTGGTCCGGTTGGTTTTGGAGTGTATTATCTACCTTTGGATGGAAGGTCCTATCTTTCCTAGGTATTGGCCTTCTCATACTATTCAGTTGCTGTCTATGTCTACAATGTGGACCAGCGATCTGTGGTCTGTGTGCCACATCGTGTATTCCACCACCAAGATTTCATTCGTCACGGAAGAAGAAAGAAGAACAAATGATGTTATATGAACAGATCAATGGATTGATGAAGATTGATATCTCTTAACGGGCAAGTAGGGGACAAGGAGGGAATGTGGAAATATGGATTTTTCTGATCAGTTATGTCCCCTATCTTGGACCCCAACGGTTTCATGTATGAATCACAAGTACATGTATGTTCCCTCCAGTTCCAGTTATGAAGACGCAAACACATGTGCGTCCACCGTCAACATGTCCTCTGTCAGATCCGCCATGAATAGGCCGGATATTCCATTCCTAAGTATGAAAGGCCACCGGCTTTATATGGTTCACTTATGCCATTTTACAGTCCAGGCAAGTAGGCCCTGATTCTGTCATCAAACTCTTCTTGCCTTCTGCCTCTGAAAGCTCCAGTCTGAGCCTGCATCTGTGACCATGAACTTTGTCTCATTCTCTGCGCGGCTCACGAAGCCTGACATCAGCCTATTCTCTGCCAAGAACTGTATTTCACCTTCGGAAATTATCTGCTCCGCTCCCTGCCCAATGCATTCCTGTCTAGTAGTTTAAGTAAACATTCTTCCAGCTACCGAGCAAAAGGCCCGGCTTCTCTGTCCTCATGCAAGTAATTCATAGCCCTGTTACCATGGAATATTCCTACCCCCTCGCATTTAGTGTAGACACTTAGACGCTTGTACACGCACTCACAGTCAGTATAGAATAGATTTTGTTCGAGAGACCTTTCTTTTTGGATAACACAGTTCTTTAAACATAGGATATTAGATATGATTTGGGATTAGGTTGACATAACCCCAGACTTTTGTCTCCACATGTAGAGCTAAATGTCAAGTCCCTTTCTCCCTCTAGTTGCACGTCAATCACACGTCATGCGACTGTGCACGCATCTCTGCCAAATATTTCTGCTGACATTGCAGGATTCTCCAGGTATCCACCCACACATGACAAATTACCCATTATCATCAAGTGGACGCCCACATGGACGCCCACCTTCACGCCTACTTACACGCCCACATGCTCTTATCTCATTCTCTCTTGCTCTTTTGCTTACGTATAATTGAGAAATGTATATATACTGTACTCTGTGAATAATGTTTTGAGAATATTGAGAATACTTTTGAGCCCCTTTCCAGATCCAATTTTGGTGATGGAAATATTCTCCCTTTGACTCGAGTTAATGGAATAAATCCCTTTATGAATCTGATACCACAGACTCAGCCTCTTGCTTTATGCATGATCTTATTTATATACTTAAAAGTCTGAGAGCGTAATATTTTATTTACCACAAAATACAAAGCAGCGATGAGCTGAAAACGAACAGAAAAAGTATTGATTGAAGATGCATGATTTCTCAAAGATGTAGTAGTGTGCTGGAGGCTTCAATGAGATTCTGAATGTTTCTTGTGGGATGGTTTATTATTCTTTAACATCCAGTAGATTTTTACACTGTGCTGTGTTCTCGTTGCAGAAAGTGGAATCTTTAAAACAGGTCTTCCGTTGTGGGGCTGACACAGGCTCTCCAGATGTCCCTGCTCCACAGACTCAGAGATATCTCGCTACTCTAGAACTGAAGCCCCCTTCTGTGCTGCAACCACGTTTCTTTACTCAGGCTTGCCCCCTGGTCTCCCCACCAAGGCCCTCCTCCCAGAACTACCCATCCTCCATTGTTGGTTTCGGGACGCCCACCCCCGCTATCCAGCCTCCAAGAACCTCAGTGTACTCACTCTTTTCTCAGACATCCGCCTCCAACAACCCCATCTCACTCCCCCTTGGCAGAGGTCTAACCTTCCCATCGCCCAGAGTCCAGCATCCTTCCCTAAAACTGCCCTGCTCCCATGAGCACCACGCCGATTTACAAATCTCCGTGCCTAGTAGGGTGACCTACCGTCAGTAAATTTCATGGACCGTCGGTTATTTTAGTTAATTTTTTTAGTTAGTTAGTATGATGTCTGTAAGCAGGGCGTCCGTAATTGGGGGACCCCCAAATTACGGACGCCTATCACTTTAAGCTCCTTTTAAATTAGAGTAGACCAGCAGGTCTGGCTGTCATGCTGACACAGGTAGTATTGTAAAATATCGCAAGAAACCCTGCAACATTAGGTGAGTGCCGCACACATATTTCATATTACTGCAGCGTCACACTTAAATGGGCTGAAGTTGAACAGACTACCATGACCCTGCATTACGAAGGTTGTCCCTCTTCTAACATGGACAACTTTTGCCAATAATCCTCCAAAGTTCCTCTTAGTGCAATAGTGTACCAAAAACAAGACCCTTCTGCTAATTATACCCAGATTTTACTGAGGTTGGCCACCTCCGAGATATTTGGTGAAGTACTGGCCAATTAAGGGCTGGAAATCTAAAAGTATAAAACGGCAGAACTGTCTGGACGCCCACTCTTCCGACCTAGTGCGATCTCACTCCTTGCCCAGTCCTGGAGGACAGGCCCTCTCCCCAGCTGGGGGAGTGAACTGCAGCGCCTTCCTTAATATCTGGAATAGGTAAGACAAGGAGCTTGATTCCAGCACAGACTGGGGCTGAAGACTGCGTCAGAGTGTCACCCTACGGCACACTCTCCTTCATCATTAAGGCACTCACTTGTCTGAAGCGCGGAAAGCATGTGCAAATACCATCTTCGACTCCCTCGACTCCCTCGCCCAGTGACTAATTCACCCCAATGAATCCATTGTAAGGGGGGTCAGCACAGATTGCCCTTTTAAGAAAGACTGCACGAAGCCCTAACTACAGGGTGTGCCAAAAAGGATTTTTTTAAAGGTAAAGATGAACTGGTGCTGAGTGATGTAACTGCTAACTGGCTTTGTGCCACTATTAGACAATCTCAGCCTTTTAACCAACAGCGCTCTGGATGCTGGGACTAGTTTTGCCTTTGCCATAATACACGCGGGCCTACAAATACTGGCATGCTAAGTGCTTTAGGCAGGATACTAAGTGACTGGAGGCCAGCTGGCACCTGAGCGCTGGAAGAAGCATACTAACAAGTGCAGTGAAGGGCAGGGCCTCTTTAACATGTTCTGGTATTTGAGACCACGTATAATCAAATATCACAAGCCAAGAGGCCCCGCAAAGTGCAGCATGCCAACCACATATATGTGTATTTTAAAACCATTTCTTTTATGATATCAATCATGAGCGTTTGGCATTACAGTTGCTACTTTGTGCAAACACATCGCTTTGTGGGTAAAGAGACAATGTCTGGGCATCACATTCAATCTGCGCCTTAAACGATAAACTTGAGCGAAGTGAAATTACACAGCAAATCACTCGCGTTGAAGGGTTGGTGAGTGCAGAGATCACGCACCTGTTTTTGTCAGTTACATTGCACAAAATGGAATACTTCTCTGGATGTTTTTAATATGCCAGCCTCACGTGCGTCTTGTTCAACAGTGTCAAGACGCCATGTGCATTACTGTCCTAAACTGCAGGTTTTGGGGGATTCTGGCCACGATCATGTCTTGGCCAGACAGACTTATTTAACTTGCCTGAGACTGAATTTTGCAGTTTTCAAGTCCTTTCCCGAAGGATTTTGTGCCTAATAGAAAGTGTTCAGTACCTACGGTGTATGTGAGTGAGGACGTACGCGCATACATTTGTCAACAGTTAAAGCGCATGCATGCACCAATTAAGGTACATAGGCGCTTTTGCTTACAATTTTTTATTTACCGGTCTACCGAATGCCACTTAGATTGGTAAATATTTCTTTTTTTTTGTTGAAAGAGCAAATTTAAAACCAAATAAGAACTGCGTAATGGAGGAGAGAACGAGAGGGAGCAAGTTGGCGCATGGAGATGAAAGCCATTGTTGTCACTGCTGATGTCAGCCAACTGTCAACCCCTGCTGGACCCAAGAGACCCTTAGCCAGCCAGAGAAAGACTCACCTAACTATGGGGCATATTATCAAGCCAGGTGATATAATTATCGCCGCTTTAGCGGCAGAAAACGGCCGCTAAAATGGCGATAATGGACTTGATAATATGCTCTATGGAATTCCAATTGAAGCCCATGTTAGATGTGAAGGACGTCTAACATGGGCTTCAATTGGAATTCCATAGAGCATATTATCAAGCCCATTATCGCCGTTTTAGCGGCAGTTTTCTGCCGCTAAAGCGGCGATAATTTTATCGCCTGGCTTGATAATATGCCCCCAAGGATGGGAGAAGCTTAGCTGTGCCTTCGAAAGTCCCCGCAGTCCCTCGGCTACACCCACCGGTGTTCAGCCAGGTTTAAAAAAACAAGGAAACACACTTGCAAGTATTTTTAACTTCGGAGAACCCTGGCAACATCTTATTCTGGAAAGAACCATGCAACCACCTTAATTGCAAAAACGGTTATTCCTGGAATCTAGTTTCCTGTCACCGCTTGAGCGTAGCTGTAACGCTGAATCTCTTTCTTTGAGCGAGTTTCTGAGCTTTAATCCCTCTCATAATTAGAAGCAGCCACAGTTTCTCTTGTTTCAGAGATATAATCAATCCATACTTAAACCAAAGATGATCCTATGCAAACATTTCCTAGCAATTTACAAACACTTACTGTCAGGGGCGGCTGGTGACATTTTAAAGTGGTGGGGCGTAAGATGATTGTTATACTTCACCGTTGCGAGCGAGCGTAGCGAGCGTGCCCGAACCCCTATAAGGAGGGTTCGGGGGGGTTCTCCCCCCGAGAAAATTTTGAAAAAAGAGAAGAGAAATGGTGCATTTTCAAGCAAATTTGAGAAAGCAGGAAGGTTAATAAAGCAATTGTGAAAGTGCAGTTATAACATTAATAAAGAGATGTCATATAACATAGGTAGCTGCTTATTCAGTGTACAACCACAGAGCTTCATAACAGACTTCGAGATACAATGCATTTCTGAGTACCTCACTCACAGATGTTTTTTATTTAACAAATAAACTGGTTGCAAAGTAGCAGCATTCAAAATTGTTTACTTTTTGTAAATGAAATCAGCACGTCTCTCTCTAAGAGCAGCAAACTTTTCAATAACTTTTGTGTTAAAGTCCGGGATTTTCTGAACTAGCTTGCTCTCTACAGAGAGCATTGCCAAAGCATTGAGTCTTTCCTCAAGCATGGTGTTTCTCAGGAATGTCTTAATCCTCTTTAAGGCTGAAAAACATTGTTCTGCCTCGACTGTTGTCATAGGAGTGGTTATGACAATTTTAAGTAAAGCCACTGTCTCTCCAAGTGACTTTTCCATATAAAGTTTATGAATTAAAGCCAGCAAAGACAAGGCACTTGTGGCCTTCCGGTACACAGGCATTGCGTACAGTACAGTCAACTCAGTTCTCAGCTCTTCTTTATTGAGCATAGGATAAGCTCCCACAGCCTCATTCAGAGCACGCTCCGGGAAGGATTCATCATATTTGGCAAACTGTTGACTTTGCAATAATGTGGCACTCACCAAATGTTTTGTGAAAGAAAAACGCTCTTTTGCCTGCACAATTACAATGTCACAGATCTCCTTTGCAATTCGGACCATAGTGGTGATGTTTTTCCTGCGGTTTGCGAAAATAGATTTCTCTGGCAGTTTGCTGTCTAAATTGTCAACCCCATCTCTCACTTTGCTTATGCTTTGTACAAACATAGTAGTATATACTTGCACTTTGACAGTATCTATCTCTCGTGCTTGTAACTGATTGTATAACAGGTCGACAGCTACCATTATATCATGAAATAAAAACAGTAAGAACTGAAACTCTCTGTCTTGTAGTGTTCTACCAAAGCCATGGGCTTCAATCTGACTTTTGTAATCAAACTCATCATTGGCTTCTATGGCTTCAAAACATTTCAGAAGGTCCTCTCTATGTTCATAGATTAGGTTGACTGTACGGATGTTAAAGTTCCAACGAGTTGAGGATCCCCTTGGAACGCTTTTGTCTACAATGTCATGAAGTGCTTCTGTTCTTTTGGGGGAACGCGAGAAGAATGCTGCCATGCCTCCTATGTCCTGAAAGAAAATTTGTGTCTCGGTGATCTTTGATACTGCCTGTTGCATAATAAGATTAAGTTGGTGAGCGTAACAGTGCACATAATGAGCATTAGGGTACACATCTCGAATTCTCTTCTGAACTCCACTAAGGCTTCCACTCATTACGGACGCACCATCATAGCTTTGCGCAATAAGTTTTTTTTTTTGAGGCAGCTCTGGAAAAATTAAGCTCAGTTGACGCAGTATAGCTGCAGTAATGGTTTCTGCACTAGAGTCTCTTAAATGTGTGAAACCATAGAACCTCTCCACAACTTGTCTGTCATTGTCAATATATCGAAACACTAATACGGACTGTGTTTTAGTGGCCACATCAGTGGTGTCATCAGCCTGAATAGCCACAAAGTCTGTGTTTTGCAATTCTTGCACAATATGGCTTCTCATAATTTCGAGCATACACTCAAGAAGTTAATTTTGTATTGTTTTAGAGGTGCCCTTAAAGACTGTAGCACGTGCTAAATGTGCTTCCATATCCTTGTCTATGCTTGCTATTAAATCCACAAGGCCTTTGAATATTCCAGGATTTGGGGAACCTTCCGATTCATCATGACCTCGCAATGCCAGTTCAAAAGCACCACAGAAACGAATGCAATCAATTATTTTGGATAGAATCTGTCTGTTCCTATCAACTGCTTCATTTTGTTTCTGTATTGCTTTGCGGTATGCATCACTTATCTGCTGCTCAATCGGAGCATCTTCCCCCAACATTCCCAGTCTAGTCAGGTTTTCCATATGCTTTCTTGTGCGTGAATGCTTCTTTATTTTTTCAGACAAATGCTTCAAGTCTGTTACTCCTTGATTTGTCCAAGTAAACTCACCACCAAACAGCAAGCAGGGGAAGCAGAACAGAGAATTTCTTAATGGGCACCCTGTAAGCCAATCAGCTTTTGTGTACCAGGCGTTTGAGAATGTACGTGTGGACATTTTTCCTCTGTCCTGGGAAGTTTGCTGTAGTTTTAGGTCAGGCCGATGAGGTCCCAATTGCTTTAAATCTATTTTCTCTTGAAGTGGCCGTGCCTGGAATGACCTTGTAATCAGCTCTTGTACTGTATTCATGATGCCGATGTTGGCCTTACCAATATATATTAAAGAAACCTGCCAATAATCAAAGTACAACATATAAGGTGCGGTGCAATAATATCAAATTTCAGTATAAATACATATATCTTGTGCAGTATCGCAATAAATCTCCAACAGCTCCCCTTTGCACAACATGACTGCTAAAAATACAGCCTTACTGCCTGCTGCCTCTGTGTGCCATAGTGGTTGCTGAAGGCACTGAAACAGACACTGCTTGAGGGCCTTGAACAAGGCAAGGGATAGATAGTGCTGTTAACAACCGTTATTGCCCAAATCACAGGGCTAAGGCTGTTAGTAAATTCCATCCACTGAGGGTACAATGTTCAGAATGTGTGCCTACCCCAACCACCATGTACAGTGACCACACACATAGCTCTAACTCCAATCTAAAAAATAAATAGCATCAGTTTCCTTACCTTTAACTCTGGTGTTTGCTGGGTCGTAGCCGGGGTGAAAGAGCAGCAAAGGAGGTCTTGTTCTTCGCCGGAAATATGACCAAAAATTTGGTAAGGGTTGTCAAGCTTTAGAAGGTGCTGAAAATAAAAATAACGTGCTGTAACTAGACAAGCATTGCTTTTAAAATACAAGTAATCCCAATGAATTTTACCAGCGTCAGTTCTTCAAGGTAACATAAAATAACTACAGTGTTCTTAAAATATTTATTTTGTTTGATGTTCGGGGAAACCAGACTTTTTTTAGTCTGCTACGTTGAAATTATCCATTGGAACCTGCTTACATTTAAATGTAATAATGCTATGATTTTTAGCTTTCAGTATCTTTATGGAATATAAAAGATCAACATTTTAAATTCAAACGTTTCTACTAAAGACAAGTTTCGAAGCGTTATCTCAGCACAACTCTTGCATCCCCCTCTTTCTCTGCCTGCCATTGCGCTCCATGCTCATGAAAGGTGAAAAAAAAACACGTGAATTTGCGTTTCAAATGTCCGATCCTGCTGCAGCACACTTACAAAGCCCACACATGACAGTAACCCGATTCAAGGCCCCATTCTCCCGATTTTTTTTTTTACAATCTCCCACTTTGCTCTTCTGAAATGTTGGCATGTACGTTTCAATCAAATGTCCGATCCTGCAGCAGGTTTTATGACAAACAGCAGAGTAAAAATCTTACAGTCAGCAGAAAAGGACAAAAAAGTTTCATAAACTCAGCAAAGCACAATACAGAATAAAACTCCACCACATCCAACACCACAGCCGAGCCACCCCCATCCATTGAGCACTGAAGCCTGCGCTGCTGATACTTACTTGGGCGCTTCACACTGGGCCTTGGCTAAAGTTATTTCTAGATTGGGCCACAGAAATGATGCGACTCTGTCGCTTTTAACAGACTTGACACACTCTCAAACACTTAATGCATCATTTTCTGCAGTTCTAAAGGCTCACGTTAATTTTATTTTTTGAATATTTATATAGCGCGAACTCGACCCGAAGGTATTGGAGCGCTTTACATAATTAGCACCTATTTACATGGCACATTCAGGCATGGGGAGATTAAGTGATTTGCCCAGAATCACAGGACGCAACCCCGAGGTTTCCAGCACCAAAGTCGGCAGTCTAGTTGACGGACCACATCCTCTCCCAACTGAAGAAAGTGCCACCTTTTAAGTCCTGCACAGGAAAACATAACACCCTAGGATCGTGGTGGTAATACAGTGAGTGCCTCTGTGTCCAGTTGGGGTGGTATGTAGATGCATAGGATATTATCATGTTTCCCCTCTACCGTTCCCTCAATTCCCACATAGTCACCATGTGACTCCTGGAAGGTTCACATCCCCACGAGCCGGAAATGTTTGTGAAGGGGTATGTACAACCCCCCTAGATCCCCTAGTGAAACCAGTGTGAAAGACCTGGTCATAGCCAAATCTATGTAGGAAGTGGCAGTTGGAGACTAGTAGGTGGGTGCCCTACATTAGCAGTACTTCTGGTGTGAATCATTTGGCAAAGCTAGGGACTGCCATGAGTTTGATGTGGTCAAAGAGGCCGTTAATATTTCAAGACATGACTTGAAAGTCAGCCAGGGCTGGTGGTCCTACGCGAGGCAATATTTGAAAATCAAGAGACTCTCAATCACAGTTGTTGTAACTGACTTTTGGGGAGCGTGGGGTGAACCACTCGTGAGCAGCAGGAGTGTAGAGGGCTGGTGAGACGGGGGCTCGTGGAGGTGGGCTCGCGCAGCCCAGAACACAAGGGATGATGGCGAAGAACATTTACAAAGTGTGACAATATTTCTTGGTAATAGTATTCTGTATTTGAGGGTGTCAGTAGGTACTGCATATCCCAGGTGGCGGCAGATTCCAGCGCACTCTGAATACATCCCCTAGGACTCCCTCCCTCTGTGGCAGTCCTGCAGTCAGTCACCCACTCCTGACCGCAGCCTTCCCCGCCCCAAGTACACGCTCCGACCTTATCCTACGTCTACCGCTGCCCCCACCCTCCTTTCCCGTAGAAGAGGCACGGCTCGCTTGTCGCCCCAGGATCGTCACATCCAGGCATGCGGCCGGCTCTCATCCGGTTTCACAGCCGCTAAAAGCCTCAATTAACCGCGCATTAATTATTCAGTACGTGGAAGGCGCGAGCCGCTGGCTGAGGTCTGGTTACAGTTTACACCTCTAGGGGGAACAGTAGAGACACTAGTACTACTAGTACTAGTCTGATCCGGAGAGGATGCAGACAGTGTAGGCGCTCCTCAGACTCCTTGGACACCGATCACAGCCTCCCCCAAAAGACAGGGTCCCTGTGCAGCGCCCCTGGGGCCTTACATTGACCAGAAAAGTCCCATTGGTAGCTGAAGTAAAGTAAAACACCATCGCATTACAAATGCTGGGGAAACCACATCAAAAACGACAGTACTCACCAAGTCAGGGCCCAGGGGGACAACAGTAGAGACTCAGCACTGCAGTGTAGTGCTACACAACAGAAAAAATTGTCACCACCACCACCACGACGAGTCGGTCGGTCGGAGTCAACCCACGAGGTGTGTACGCAGAGGCAGTGGCACCACCGCGTGCGTGATGACGTGACAGATTGCATAGAGTGCGCAGCGCACCTCATGGCCAATCACTGTCACTGTGTTCAGACTAAGCCACAGTGATTGGCCATAGTTGCGCGGCACCCAATGCAGTTACTCCTAGGCTGCCGAGACAGTCTCAGGCTCTCTCAGCCAATCCAGAGACGCTGCATTAGCAGCGCCTGCCCTGGATTGGCGAAAGAGCACGGATAGGGCTCGCCCGGAGGGGCTGCTGCAGAGGCAACCCTCAGCCTCTCGGCCCCCTCCTCACTTAGTAGTACACATGGCTACAGTGCGGCGAATGCGCATGCTCGTGCTTGTCGTGAGACAAACTCGAGCATGCGCAGATAAATTGCGAGCCGCCCGCTGCCGCTGTCAATCAACTCACTGTGTCACTGTCAGTGCTCGCCTCGCCCCCCGGCCCCACCCCCTTCATTGTCCGACGCTCGCATTCATTGCCTCGCAATAATAATATATTATTGCATTGCTGGTCTCAGTCTGCGACTCTGCGTGCGTGCGTTCGCGATAAGTGGGGCTCCGCCCCTGCGCCCCAATGGACGCACCGCCACTGCTTACTGTCCTCACACAACACACAAACAACACAAACCTAACGCTTTCCAAAGATTTTGACTTTTTACAGTTGATTGGATTGTTCCTTTACCTTTTTGCAGTTTTCCAAATTTTTGTCTTGGTCCCTTCTAGCCAACATTTTATCTCTCACATCAATCGCAGGTCTGTCCTTTATATTACACCTACTCGCATCCTTCATTCGCCCATATGATTCCTAAGCTTCTCATCTCTCAACACTTCTCCACCACTTTCACCTCTAACCAAATATCCATCCCTAATGATACCTCCATTATTTATCACTAGGATTTAGCTCTCTCTTTCAGTTTTGCCTGTCACTTCTAAATTAGGCTAAGCAAAGTCGTATTGCCCGAGCACAGCCTCTTGTAGTTACCGATTATCCAGCAGTTTTCTTTAGTTGGTTGCAGGAAACTCGTCAGCATGTTGCATGTGAGTGCATATCATGCATAGCTTTTTTATGAGTTACTTTGAAACCCTTTCACACCGTTAGCTTACAAGCATTTTGTACTTGCGTTTATATCTTGCTTAGCTTTTCCTAGAAAGTGGCTCTGAAACCTTTAACACAGGTAACTCAACAACATTTGGTACTCGAGTGAATTTATTTCGGTAGCTTTTCCTTGCTATGAGCGACTCTGACTCATAGTAAATTACACTTGCATAAAAACTGTTCAAGAGAATCCTGATTTTCACAAGGAAGGGCCTCCCCTACCCAAGCCACAGATCCACAGAGCTGCTGTGGAAGGGACTCTATGTTAAATAAAATTTAAAAATAAGACCTCGCAAAAAGACATTAAGAGATGGGGGAGTGAGGTAATCTGTAAACTAGGAAGCCAGTAGCCCTGCCTAAATAAACTAAGAGTGTTGTGGCTTACCTGCTGCGAGTCTGGTGCGGCAGTTTCTTTCGGCCTGCAAACTGCTCCACAATGCTCCGCCCTGCCACGCCTGCTTGAGCTCCGCACGTCGCACTCGCACAATGGACAGTGCGGTGCCAGTGTAAAAGGCAGGGGGCGCGTAAACACGAGTCACGAGACTCTGCGCGCGCCCTGTCACGAGACTCGGGAGAGGAACAACAACATCCTCTTCGGCCCGCCCCACCCCTGCTAAGCTCAAGCCAATCGGAGCGGCTGCTTTGGGTGAGGGCGGGCAACGGACACTGAAAAAAGCCTAAATAGCCCAAATAACACTAATGGGCTACTAAATTGAGCAGCACTCGGCGCAAGCTACTCCAAGGGTCTTGGCGAGTTACCGGTAGCTCGCGATCGACCGGTTGGAGACCCCTGGGGTGGATTATGTTGATACGACCACAGGGTCGTATCAGCAAGGTTATCGCCGTTTTGCAGAGAACATCGCTGGAAAACCAGTGATGTTCCCTGCAAAACGGCGATTTGCCCGCAATCACTGGATTTCTTATCGCCGTTGTGAAAAGCGTTGTTGATACAGCGCTATCACGGCGATGAAATCCAGCAATAGGATAAACATCGCTAAACGCGCTTAGCGATGTTTATCTCTAATCGTTGTTGATATGCCCCTATGGAACTCTTTACCCCCCAACATAAGATCCACGGATAACCACCTTATCTTCAGAAAACTACTCAAGAATTGGTTCTCCCCCATATAACCACCATACGCAAACAGATATATACAGCATATCTCTCTGTATTTAAGCATTTATTTGTACTATAGATATGTACCTACATATGTGTTTTACTTCGTATGAACGTGTAGAATAATTATGTTTAAAAAAATATATATTCATTAGTTCTGCTTAACAAATGTACATATTACTGATAGATACATCATTGTTTGTTTTAAAACATGTATATAAGTGACTGCATAAATAAGTAAATCTTTTATCATAACTATTTATCTACAATTGCTTCACTATCGAATTACAACAACAAATAAATAAATGAATAAATAAAATTAACTTAAAGAAGAACAACACTTGAAAGCTGAAGTTTATTTAATGCATCTTTAATCTACATATACTACCTTCCTTTATGCATCTATATACCTTACATGTACTTATGAATCTATATATTTTTTACTTTTTTTCTAATTCAGCATATTAAAATGCACTACCCTATTTCTCATTCTATACCGCTCTCAATATATCCTCTTCCAACCAAATAACTGACTAACATATCCACCGCTCAATTTACTTTCATATTTCACTATACTAATTCACCACTAATACTTTATGGGTTCCGCAGTAGCGTGCTACTCGTCGAAAAACGCATCCATGCCTCGTTAGGAGTAGTAAGCGCTATATAAATGCAATAATGCAATTATAATACAATAAAGTAGAATCATATGTTTCTGACCAGACCAATACCAGCAATAAGGATAGATATCTGGACAATATGTTGTTACTACATAGACATCCCCTACTTGAACCTGGGAAAGTGAGACAAGTGCCATCTATGTTGGTGCACAAAATGTAACAGTACTCACAATGAGATAGATACCATATCATACAGGACACATTTTCGCACTCACGAAGATGTCCTGATCTGCAATTAGAAACATAGGCTTGGTTACCCTAATTTGGGATTTAGAATTGCATCCTGCAAGTGTGCCCTCATTTACAAGAGACCTGTGCTGCTCGAGCGTCTCTTTTTATGACGCTCCGGTTGCTCAGGCCTCTCAATCATATCTATGAGGCGATGCAAAGCCACTCTGGCCTCATAGATAAGGAGTAAGGTAAGGCAGAGCAAAGTGATGCCTTGCCTTAGTCTACATCAAGGAGGCGTTCCATGAGCGTTGCGGTGGGTTTTCCCACGCAACACCCGTGGGTTTTGGCACATTCTCAGATTTACAAGGATATATAAACCTGGGAATGCTTCAAAACTGCATAACGAGGAGAAATAACTTTTATTGCTCCTTGTTCTTTCCTCTTTCTATGTGTGCTGCATTCTTCAGCAAACATAGAAAGAGGAAAACACCTCCATTGATTGTTTTTGTACAAGAGGGTATCCCATCCTGCACAAAAACAATTATGTTAACAACACAGATACCCTTGCAGCATGGTGCAAGGGTGCCTGCATTGGTGCTAGGCACCAATGTGTGTGCTGGCACAGGCAGAAAGGGCAGGAATGCGCTGTATATCATTAATACGGCACATTACTGCCCCCTTTCTTTTTGATGCAGGGCAACACAGCAGGAAGCCTTGTGGTGTTGCTCTGCACCAAAAAGTTGTAAATAAGGCCCTTAGTCCGTGAACAGTGCTAAACAAATTATGGGCAGGTTTTGTATTGAATCACAGACTGACATCTCATTGATGGTGGCTGAGTGTTTTCTCCCACCACACTTCACAATAGAACTTTTCCACATAGATCGCACAGACATCATAACGGTACATACATGTACTAAATTTCCTGGCTATCGTAACGGAAAGTTTCAATTCTATTAAGGACTCGGAGGTGAGGATTATGCCCTCTTTCTTCACCACTTTATTAACAGCAGCCATCATTAACCAGCAAACAAAACTACTTTTCCCATGAACCATTGGGAAAAACTGTAGTCAAAAAAGTCCAATAGGGAACAGTCCCGTTAGCACCAATCAGGAGGCACGGAGGTCCAACATAGTCCATCCTCACTGATCCTTCTCCCTCTTTCGTTGTGCGAAGTCAGCCGTTGAATCAACAACGTCACCACCAGGTCTCGCAACTACTAAAGCCTGCGGAATAAGAGCAGCCAGAAGCAGTTATGGAGCAATACCATCAGAATATGTCAACGAAGAAAGTTCAATCAGTACCAAAGCAGAATTCACAATGGAAGCAGTATTACTTACTCTTATACGGGGAGGGCGATCTTAATGATAAATCCCAAGAGTAGGATAATCCCCGCCTCTGAGTCCTTAATAGAATTGAAACTTTCCGTTATGATAGCTAGGAACTTTTTCATTCTATGTCAGGACCGGAGGTGGGGATTCTGCTAGTTTTAAGCTTGCTCACCACTAGATGAGCCATGTCCAGCACCGGCTTGAAGTAAAACCTCTTAAAGGTAGAGTCGGAAGACCAATCAGCCGCGTTGAGGAAATCTTCCAAACGGGCCCCTAAGCCAAATGCCTTAGAGGCCATTGCACCTCGAGTCGAGTGGGCCCCAAAACCCTCCAGGTTGATTCCAGCATCCTGCATGACCCATCTAACCCACCTAGCTATGGTGGGGTAAGAAACCGCCTTAAAGGGCTTATGCAACACAATGAGTAACTGCTGCTCTCCCGGGGGATGAAACTCCTCAGTCATCTCCTCATATGCCTTCAGGCACCGGACCACACACACTTTAGGATACTCAGGAATTTCGGGGTAAGTGATAATTCCTGTATGACACTCCTTCCGTCTGTGGAGAGTGAACGTCACCCCACTGAGAGAAGAATTTCTGCCCGGAATGTCTAACGCCCTCACTCCGGAGACACGGCAACAAGATATGAGGCAGAACAGCATAGCAAGCTTAGCAGAGAGTACATTCTGTGACAGAAAGCGGTTAGGCTGCCAGGAGAGAAAGAGATTGAGGACCTGATTCACATCCCAAAGAGCTGAGTAACGAGGTTCCAGGGGTAAAGAAAGTCAACCACCTCGCAACAACCTACAAACAAAGGGGTGTTCCCCAATCGACACATCATTGAGTGTCAAGTGGCCACCTGAGATGGCCGACCGGAAGGTATTTATCGACCTGAAAGCAAGGCCACTAGAAGCCAGGTGTGCTATGAAGTTAACAATGTGCACTACATCTGCATCCAAGGGATTAAGACTCCACTGCGCACACCAATGGGACTATCTGCCCCATGCCGATCTATATCTTTTGACAGTACTGTCAGCCCACGCTTTGGACAAGAAGACTTCAGCTGCCACCGAAAGGCCCAGGATCTCGCATCGTCCCCTTTAATCTACCATGCCATGAGCCACAACGAGCCGTCCTGGATCAGTGGATGCAGATCCTGGTCGGGACTCAGGAGGAAAGTCAGAAACTGGGGGACTAGAATTGGAGAATCCCAGGAAAGTTCCAGTAGAACTGGAAACCAAACTTGCGATCTCCAAAGGGGAGTGATCAGCACCACCTCCGCCTGTTGCCTCCTGACCTGCGCTGAAGTCCTTGTGATCATAGCAAAGGGGGGAAAGGCATACCCCTTCTCCTGGCTCAAGTCCTGGAGGAAGGCATCCAAGGCTACTGCAACGGGTCTGGCCTCCAGCTGAGGAACCGGGGAAGCTGGTGGTCCAACCTCGAGGCGAAGCGGTCCACTGAGAAGTGGCCCTAACGTTCCTGCAACCTCGCGAAGACCCCTTGGTCTAGTTTCCAAAGACTGGAATCTTGGAAGTTGCGGGAATGAAAATCTGCCACTTGGATCTGTTGGTCGGGAAGGTACTCCGCTGTGACAGAGCCTTGAAACTCCAGGCAATACTGTCAAAAACTTGTGGCAAGGTCCGAGAGGGCTTTGGAACATGTGCACCCTAAGTGGTTGATATAGCGGACTGCCGAGACATTGTCCATTTTCAGTAATACACAGGACCCGATTGAATCCACCATCCAACAACGAACCGCAAAGGAGTCTGCTAGAAGTTCCAAGCAGTGGATATGAAATCTCCGTTCTTCTGGAGAACACAAGCCTCCCGTGGAGAACGCGACTCAACTGGTGCCCCAACCTGCCCTGCTGGTGTCAGACTCTATAACCAGGTGCGGAGCTGATTCGAAAATCGCCTGGCTGTTCCAGGCGTCCGTGTGGTCTAGCCTCGAGCTTCCTCTGAAAGAGCCACCCTGTGAGAATAGGGACACCCTCTGCATAGATATGCAGCCTTCAGACACTGAAGGGCCTGATAGTGGAGGGAGCCAGGAAAAATGGCCTGAATCGAAGCAGAGAGGAGGCCCACTACCCGATCCAACAGTCTGAGAGACACCTGTCTGGTGAAGGTGCTTCTCAGCCCGTGACGAATTTTCAACATCTTCCTGGAGGGAAGACTCAGATGGGATGAGGTGGAGTCTATAACAAAACCTAAGAAGGTCAATCTCTGAGCAGGTGATAAAAGCGACTTTTTCTCATTTACCACAAATCCTAGGCTCTGAAGGAGGTCCAGCGCCATCTGAAAATGAGATGCCAACTGGTGAGGGCACTGGTCCATCAGGATCAGGTCATCCAGGTACACCATCATCCATTTTCGACGAGCTCTCAGGTATTCCACCACCGGTCTGAGAACCTTGGTGAAACACCAAATGGCTGAGGAGAAGCCAAACGGAAGGGACGTGAACTCGTACATCTGTTACCAACATATGAACTGAAGGAACCAACAATGAGGCGGAAAGATCAGAATGACCGGATAAGCAGCCCTGAGGTCCAGCCTTACCATCCAGTCTGAGGGACGCAGTACATCTCCGAGAAGGTGAATCCCCTCCATTTTGATGTGATGATAGACCAACCACTCGTTGAATTCGCTGAGGTTTATCACTGGTCATCGGCCCCCCCATCGGTCTTGTTGACCAGAAAGATATTGCTGACGAATCCTCTGGGTGTAGCGATGAGAGGCAAATAACCCCCCTTGGTAAGGAGGGACGCAACTTCCTCGTCTACTAGGGTGGACTCCCTCTGAGAGAACTGAATAGGACGGGCTTCATCCTTTGGGCAGGCTCGCCGATAAACTCTGTGTGAAAACCTTGCATCGTCTGGAGGACCTGGGCATCCACTGTGATGGAAGTCCACGCCCGGAAAAAACTCACCAGACGGCTCCCTACCTTTAGCAGGGAAGAAGGGAGAACACTCACCAGGGCTTGCGGACTTTGCTGCTCCTCGGAATCCTTTGCCCCTGCCACAATTACCTCTCATGGGGTTGAAAATACCCATACCGGGACTGGTCATGGAATTGGCCTTGCCTGGAGCCTTGTCCTCTTGGAGGATACTGATTGGACGAGCGGTCGGTCGAGCGGGCCCTACCTCGACCGGCCCCGAGTAAAACACAGGTAAAAACTTTCTTAATGGAATTCTGGGCCTTATCAAGGAATGTAAATGTATTTACAAACTTGCCCAGTTCTTTAATGATTAAGAGAGAGCAACGACACTCTGTGGAAAGGGCGCAATTAGTCTTGCCCAGAAATATAACCACCCTTTGAGCCCACCCTGAAAGAGTGTCTGGAGAGATAAGGGAATCTGTAAGTTTGGCCTCTTCGGCCACGTCCAGAATTTTTGTGAAGGGGCCCAGGGTATCCAGAAACTTGGCATGCCCACCAAGACCTGTTGCTCCCCTTTTTGGGATCCCTGATGAATTTCTGGAGGAAGGTGGCCATGCGGGTGTCTATCTCAGGGGTAAGAGCCATTTTCCCTTCTTGTGAAGGGTGAGGACACTTGTCCCGGAGGCAATTACGGGCCTCTTTCTCCAACGGCTCCCAAATACAACCTCCACATATGCCACAACCTTGTCAGTTAGGGCCCACTAGCATGTCTGAGGTGCCCATGGCACCCTGAGAGTCCTGGGGAGGGTGGTAGGGAGGGGAGCCACGGTTGAGAGGGGCCAGGCTTGTTAACAGGATCCCCAGCATGGTCATCTGAGGCGGCAGGGGGCTGTAACCCCTCATCTCCTACTGGTAATGGAGGTTGGGTGGCCAGGAAAGCCTGCTTGAGCCTGTCAAAGGCATCCAGGTCAACCCCAGATTCATGTGGTAATTTAGGGGGGCTGGATCCAAATCAGGTGGGGGAGCCCCAGGGGAAGGTGACGGGGGGCATGAGTGTTAGAAGGGCTTGCCTCAGGGGAGGACAGAATATGTACCTGACCACCCTGCACCCACCCTTCCGGGACAAATAGTCGAGCACTGGCCGGAGACCCCCTCAGGGCTGGGTCTCGTACCTAGGATCGTACACGCTGATTTAGCACCAGGAGACACAGAGACACTACACCGTAGATTCTGGAGTACGTATACTTTATCTAGAAATATCAGGATCTTTATGATCCGCAGGGGCGTATGTACAAGTAGAGCAAGGGCTCACAAAGTCTCGGTTGGGGTAAGGGTAGCGGGACAGTCTTAGGATCTGGGTCAATGCGGGAGCGTACCGGCGCACGGCTCTCAATCCTCGAGCCGGGGGATACGAGACGATCTTTGGGGCCCAGCCGGACCGGAATGTCTCTTTAGCGAGTCCCAATCGGCAGGACTCGAGTCTGGGTGTCTGAGGTCGGACAATCTTCCAGGAGCCGCAAGTCACTCAGCAGGGCTCGGAGTTCTCTAGGGTGCAAGGTGAGCCGCGACCACGTCAGCAGGGCTCATATGTTTTAGGGCAGAAGTCCGTCTCTGCCAGGTGGAGCCGCAACGCTGTCTGCAGGGCTCACCGAGGTTCCAAGAGTTCCGTAGGATTTTGGGAGGATGTTCTTCAGCCGCGACCACGTCAGCAGGGCTCGTTTCGTTCCAGGATTCAACTGCCGAGGGTCCCAGGGCGCCCCTTGTTATAGGTCGACTCCTCTTTGATGTCCGGAGTCCTCACGGGCAGGTGTCTTAGCGCCTGGGGGTCGTTTGTTGGGGGTTCCTGCCACGCAGCCCTTTGATCCTTTCAAAGCGGGGTCGGGAGGGATCCCAGACACGCAGCAGGCATGGAGCCAGCCCTCAGGGTGGCCGGAGGGCCGATCGAAACCATCTCTTGGGAGGAGGCCAGGTGTGAATGAAACCACTCCTCCCTCTTCTGCTCACCAGGAGCTCTCTCTCCCCCCAGCCGGCATGGCGTGACTAGGCCGTGGTTGCGCTGGGGTCGAGGACGGCCATCTGGGGTGTGGGGCCGGGTACTGGAGGCCGCGAGGCCGATGGATGGGGAAGGATGCCCGGTGTCGGGAAGATGGAGGGGGGGACGGGGGTAACCCCGGGTTCTGGGTCAGGTAGGCTACGCTAGTCAGTGTTGTGGGGGGTGTAGAGGGTAGCCTGGTGTCGCTACGGGTCTGAATGGGCCACGCCACGAGGCCGGGTCCAACAATGAGCCTGTCGCTTTGTGCTGGCTTGGGCTATTTGACGAGACAGATGCTCCTCTAAAAGAGCCATGGCCTCTGAAACCGCTCTGTGGATGGATGCATCCACGGCATCATAAAAATCATCCTCCCAAGGGAGGTCAGCCAGGGGTTCCTCCATCCCCTGAGCATCGTCCTCATACTCCATTATGGTAGTGCTAAGGAAACCCCTGGGCACTTGGTAAGGTTACAATGGAGGGTTGGGTGTCAGCCTGCAACAATATAGGGCTCCCACAGAGGAGCTTTATTTGGGGGCTGGGTGTCAGCCTAGACTTATGTGCAAGGGAGTCACGGGAGGGGTAAAGCCATGGGACACTGCACCCCGGTGCAACGACTTAGATAAGGCCCGACCTGAGCCTGTGTCCCTAAAGGCCTCAGAGGCGTAATCAGTACATACCCAGTAGGGGCATCAAGAAAAATGATACAGACACTGCTGCCGTGTGAGCACTACAATCTGAAGCTGGCAGCGGAGCGTGACAACAGCAATTGCCACGATCAGCCCATGATGGGTTGAAAGGCACAATCGGCACTATGGACCCTAGCGGCAGTGTTGCCAGATTTTTATACCCGTCCCAAGCCCAAAGCCGCTCAAATATAAGCCCAAAATAAGCCCAATCAGACCAGTTTCAGCCGAAAAACCAGCCCAAATTAGCAAGTCTCCAATTATGCACAAATTGTCATCAGAAACAATTTTAACGACAAATATACATTCTATTCAATATACAGATGGTGGGAGGGTGTTAACTGGGCACCTGCCTTAATGCTATTAATTTTTAAGACCAGTTCTCACTGCGACTTCTAAGAGCCCCTGCAGCTCCACTCTGCCTATTGCTTAAAGATTCAGCCCCCTCCCCCCCCTCCCCCCGAAATCAGCTCCAGTTCGAGCGGCAAACAGTGTGCGTCAGTGCGCGCCTTGGCATCAGCAACGTGGTGAAGCACGGAGTGTCAGATCCATGCCAGGACAGTGGTAAACAGACGCACGTGGTGCTGCCAGCAGGTGCGTGCGAGGTTGGGTGGCCCCTGCATGACCGTTTTTGAAGCTGGGCTGGCCTACGAACAACCGATGTGGTCAGTTTTGGTTTGGGTGTTTAAACACTCTCTTTACCTACGTCAACTTCCTGGCATCTATCAATATTCATCACTTCCTACAAATAGGGTGACCAACTGGCATGGGTGCAAATTCAGGACGGTGAGTGTAAAAATTCAGGACAAAGGGTCAAAATTCAGGACAAAAATACAGGACGGGAGGTCAAAATTCAGGACAAAAATTCGGGACAAAATGTACGTTTTACAGACACATCAAAGGAGGTCGCGTAATAGTGTATAAGTAATTCCATCTATATCCAAACATTCATCCATTTGAAAACGTACGTATCTTTCCATCCATCATTTCATTCATCCATCCCTCCATCCACACTTTCACTCATCCATTCATCCACCCTTTCACCCTATCCATCCGTACACTCATCCATCCACTCTTCCACCCAACCATCTACTCATCCATCCAGCCATTTATCCACTCACCCATCCAGCCATCCTTTCACTTACTTATCCATCCACCCAGTTACTCATCCTACCACCCAGTCTCCTTTTCAGTCATCCATTCATCCTACCTTTCTCTCTTCATTGACCCTTTCACTTAGCCATCCTTCCTTTCTTCGATCCACCCATACTTCAACTCATCCACTCATGAATCCATCCATTGACCCTATCACTCATCCATCCACCCATTCACTCACCGATCAGCCACCGTTTCACTCATCCATCCATCCTTTCGCTCATTATCCATCTATTCACCCTTCCATTCATCCATTCACCCTTTCACTAATCCATCCAGCCATCCACCCATCCCTTCCCTTACTCACTCGCCCACCTTTTCCTCTTAATTATGAGCTGAGCCTTTGTCTTCAGAGTTGCAGACAGAAGAGGCCCATCAAGAATTTCGCCCTTGCTGTCTTCCTAAAGCAAGGGGTGGGGTGGGGGAGGGTTCACTATGCACCTGCACATAGGCAATCTGAAAAAGTGGAAGTCATGAGTCATGCATGATGCACAATGCCAGGCCATGAGGTGTCTCTCCAAGGGGCGTGTCTGATGTAATTAATGGTGTTGCTTAAAACAACTAAGCTAACAATCTGTGCTTAGCATTGTGTATCGCCGGACTGGTATTTTGCCTCTTCTGTCATTGCATCCAGATATATATCACAACAAGTAACGTTACACCTACAACAAGCCAGAACCATTTGCTTTGTTAATGGTTGTTAGTTTCATAAAATAAAAATGCAGCAACCATGGCTTAACTGAATATAATATTGAAACTGCACTTTTCTAAAATGATGAGACGGAAAGAATTCCCTTTCCCAATCTCTACTCTGTCATTTGCTTAAAGACTCGGCACCCCCCCTCGACATTTTTTCTTACACCCCCCCCCCCCCCCCGAAATTTGGCTCTAGTTGCGCCTCTGACTCACTCACCTGAGGTCGGGGCGGGCGTCGAAGTCCGGACTCAGCAACAGCTGCTGTGCTGCATGACTCCAGGCTGTGCTGTCGACTGGTGGTGGGCTCAATGGGCTGGCTAGCCTGCGCTGCGCAGAGAGCGCTGCCTGCGAGCACCACCCACCGCCGCCTGTGGTCTGGGTGACCACCAGTGGACCACAGTGGGCGGCAGCAGCAGGGACACCACGTGCGTCCGACTCCAGTCCGACTCCTCATGAATCCATGATGATGATGATGATGATGCGTCCTGGCGTCCACCGTTGAGCCGAGCCGAAAGTAAGAGCTCCGTCAGGTCACACACCGTGACGCACGCACGCAGTCCCAGCATTATAGAGAACCGCAGGGGCTGGCCAAAAAATGATACCCAGGGCCGTCATTGGTAGCGTTTTCGCGTGCTACTGGATTACCGGCCCTGGGGGACCCCCACATTGGCCCGCACACGCATGTGCAAAATAAGAGTGAGTGCACTGAACGCGACGGACTCCTCGTGGTCGGCGCCCACCCAGGCCACAAAATTGCGCACAACCTTTTAAATCTAGCCCAAAAAGTAGCCCCCCGCCAGGCATGGCACAACTGGGAAAAAAGTCGCTCAATTGTGCGGGAAATAGCCCAATCTGGCAACATTGCCTAGCGGACGTCTGCCTCAGGTCAGGAAGGCTCCAGACAATGGTGCGCAGACCGAAATCCCTGTGAGGAGATTCAAATCTGCATGCCGCCATCCCGTGTTGCCATCAGCGCCCCCTGGTGGCGGGAGGACCAGACAATGGGAGCCGCTCCAAAACCGTCCGCGTAGGAGCGTCGAGCGCTCCCGTGGTCTTCAGGCAAGAGAAACAGCGAAACCTCGCAAATGAGCACAGCACAAGGCGCACGAAGTTGAGCAATACAAAAAGTCAAGCAATCAACCAGTTCACACACTAAATCACCAATAACACGCATAAATCGCTAAGTAAGGGAAAGTGTACTTAGCTCGGCTGTGCAGCAGTGAAGAAAGAGGGAGAAGGGCCAGTGAGGAAGGACTATGTTGGACCTTCGTGCCCCCTGATTGGTGCTGACGAGACTGTTCCCTATTGGACTTTTTTTACTACAGTTTTTTCCAAGGGTTCATGGGAAAAGTAGTTTTGTTTGCTTGTTAATGATGGCTGCTGTTAATAAAGTGGTGAAAAAAGAAGGCATAATCCTCGCCTCCTGTCCTGACATAGAATTATACTTACTGGTAGCATTGGGGTCCTGGAAGGATTTCACCTCTCCCGTTGAGAAAGGAAGATGTCAAACTAAGACACATGAAAGAGGACATAGCATTGTTAATATTGCTTTCATACATGATTACATTTTTAATAACCAAACTATGATATCCCAGTATTTCAAACGTACACTGCCCTGAAACGCACATATGGCAATAGGCTCAGCTCATTGCACATATCTGGTCTATTTGCAGGCCTGAACAGGCTTGATGCTGAACTTCAGATTGACCCATCATGACATGCCTGAAACATGCATCAAGGATGTGATCGATTGAGTAATGCTGTGCAGCGTAATCGCAGAGTACAGTGCAGCATGACGCATGGGTGACATGATTTACCTTGGAGTAACAAAGGGGCATAATAATGAGCCCGTTTTGCCGCACTAGCATCACTTTTTGTGATTCACTAATCACAAAATCATATATATCTGAGGTCACGGAAAACCACTTTGGGTGGCTCAGAATAGACTCATAGATATGGACTAAGACAAGGAAGCACAAATTGCTGTGTTGCCTTACTCTGCACTAGGGACAGTGGTGGCTCCTCCGCTATGGCCGAGAAGCGTCGCCCCCTGCACTCGAAGCAGTGTAAAAGAAAAAAAAATGATAATACCAGAAGTTATCATTTTAGTGTTTGTATCCACCAGGTTAGGGCGGGGTAGGGCTTGGCTCCCATGATGTCAGGAAGGAGGAGTGGTTGCTGCACTCTAAAGTGAACATGAAGGTTTGGCCGGCCGCCTTGGCCCCTCCTAACAGTCATGCGCACTTTGCATGTTCTCCACCCTGGCTGCATTACAGCCTGGGTGGAGAACATGCCCGGGCTCCCATTCCCTGTCTGACCAATCGCAAAGTTGCATTGCAGCATTGTGAATTGCTTTGGGGAACCAATCACAACGCTGCGTTGCAGCGTTGTGATTGGCTTAGGGGAGCTTGGGTGCTTCCTGGTTGAGGAGCAGAGGAGAGACGATGTGGGAGAGATAGCTTCTCAGGTAAGTCAATTTTATATTTTCCTTATTTATGCCACCCCGTACTGTACCGGCCGACACTGACTAGGGAGCCGTTCTGTGGGCCTTGTGGTGGTTGTTCCCACACAACACCCATTTATTTTGACACTTTCCCAGATTTACAAGACCATGTAGACCTGGGGATAAGCCAAAACCTTATGGCTCCCCAGGGGAGGCACAACGGGTAATATACCTTCATTTCTCCTCATTTTATTCTCTTTCCATGTGTGCTGCTTTCTGCAGCACAATTCTATGGAGGTTGGTGGCCCTTCCAGCACAAACACAATCCTGCCAACAACACAGGCACCCTTGCACCAAAGTGCAAGGGTGCGTGTTGGCACTAATCTGCCAAAATGACGCCAGCGCAGGGTGAAGACACAGGAATGCACTGTCTTGGATAAATACGGTGCATTCCTACCCTTACATTTTGCCATCGGGCAGCACAGCAAGGCTACTTGCTGTGCTGACCTATGCCAATTCCTCATTGATGAGGCCCTAAGTTCCCTTACTTTACATCATCTCCTCATATATATTTATACTGATATACATGTTGCTTGTCGCAATATTGTCAATAAACACAAATGAAGTACAATCCGTGTTTATGTTTTCCAAAACGGATAATGGTGCACCCCAAGATACAAAAGACATACAATTGATGGACGGAATGCAGAACACATCAAAACATTCACCCCCAGTCAAGAGATCTGGGTTAAATCCATCATTCTTTTGCTCACCATGCCACCCCACTTTAGACCTGACTATATGCAAATCAGTCTTGACCCTGTGCCTCATGGGAACAGTCCAGCCCGAACTGCCAAGCCAGGTCCTCCCTGGCCGGAAACAAGCATCCTAGGACCGGTTTCATTTTTTGGGGTTTCACCCCTCTTCAGCCAGGATAGCTTGATTCCAGTGGCACAGTGAGCCCAGGACTCACGTCTGAGCATACCTGGCGCACTTAAGGCGAGAAAGCAAAAGGCATACAATTGATGGACGGAATGCAGAACAAATCAAAACATTCACTCCCAGTCAAGAGATCTGGGTTAAATCCATCATTCTTTTGCTCACCTTGCCACCCCAGTTTAGACCTGACTATATGCAAATCAGTCTTGACCATGTGCCTCATGGGAACAGTCCAGCCCGAACTGCCAAGCCAGGTCCTCCCTGAACCGGAAACAAGCATCCTAGTGTCGCAGCCTTGGATCCTCAGGGTCGTATGTCGCTCTTTATGGTCCACCTCTCGATACCACCACGGTCTGGTTAGACTCACAGACTCAATGGAGTGATCAAGCGGGGAAGGGAAGGTTGGGGACAGCGGGGAGGGAGACCTGTAACAAAGATAACATCCACTAAGTCACAATGCTCGTACATAAACAGATGTAACAAAACGTATTTATCTATAAACGTGCAACACCGGCCCCTTGTGCATAGTTATTGTACCTGTAACAAAGAAAAACGGTTTCTGCTTGTTTCGTCAGCAGTCAGTGATTAGCAGGCTTCACTCAAATCTATGAACAAGAACCACATGTGATTACCAAGAGCTTACCACCACCCACGTGGCCCTCTCACAGTCTTGCCGAAATAACACCTACCCCAAGGTGAGCGGAGATAGGCTTTACAGGGGTGCTGGGCTGACTGGTATGCACGTCCCCTGTAGTGAAACAATATAAACATAGAACCCACTCACGAGTGGCTAATTAGAGTTTGTATCCGTATTGCGTTTCTTAGTGCCAACAAAGAGTAGGCAAGTTACCTCCTTAGGCACTAATGCATAGCGAATTCAATGTTAGCTGTAAAGATGTCTGATACGTCTCAGACAACAAGGATTACTGCAAGCTCAAGGCGTTCATTTGAATGTAAATAAAAAGGTTCCTTTTTTGTCGCACATCACACACACCCAATTAGTTCCACGATAGTCAATATCCAAAGAAGGTATACTCAGAGCCTGTCCCCGGGACCTGGCCCTGACTTCCAACAACACAATAAAGTGCGGGATGCAGCGCTAGTACACCTGGTCCTTCTTTCACTCCTGGGTTCAGCCCCCAGCCTGGAGCCCCTCTATGATGCCCCCACGGGGTTGAAAAGCCCGCCCGCAAGAACCACACAAAGGATTCAACAAACGGGAGAGGCTCGGCGAATTTGCCTGAAGTTATCGTGCCGCTTCCGCTGAGAAGCATTAGTCAAGATACACAAGGAATTGATTCGGTGCATATCGCACCCTTACCAGACCTCTTGAAGCTTCTGCGTCCCAGCAGCTAGAGTAACCGGCACCCGCATCGTCTGCTCTGCCCTGGAAATACCGTTCTTCCGGGTGCGCGTTGACGTCAGTGACGCGCCCCCGCAGGGATTCCTGGGTAGTGTAGTTCTGGGCGTTTCCGAGGCTCGGAACTTCCTGCTGCCTCGTCAGTGTCTTCCAGCGTGGCCCCTGACAGTACATCCCTCTCCTGAAGAACACTGACAGAGGCAAGGTTTGTGAGGGAGTCGGTTGTGAAACAAACAAACATATCTAGGGGCATGGACCGCTGTAGCAGGCTCCCATGAATTTTCCTCATCACCATAGCCTTTCCAGGCGACCAAGTACCACAACCTTGTTCGATGGACTTTTGAATCTAGTATACCCCTCACTTCGTGCTCTAGTACCCCATCTACCAGAACGGAAGCCGGGTTCTTTCGTACCCCAGAACGTGAGGGTTTAAGCAGGGAAACATGAAATGCAGGATAGATGCGCAGGCAAGACGGTAGATCTAGCTTCACTACCACTGGGTTGATTAATTTAACTTCCTTGTAGGGGCCAATGTATCGTGGGTTAAAGATACTGTATCTTTTAAACCGTACATTTTTGGTAGACAGCCATACGTAATCGCCTAGTTTGTATGTGGGACCCATACGCCTACGCCTATCTGCATATGCCTTGTACTGCCTTTTTGA
The DNA here is from genome assembly GCF_964204655.1 of Triturus cristatus. Lineage (NCBI taxonomy): Eukaryota > Metazoa > Chordata > Amphibia > Caudata > Salamandridae > Triturus > Triturus cristatus. The sequence goes on along the minus strand of NC_140581.1, from coordinate 364,728,232 downwards.
TTCCTGCAACTCCTTGCGTACCTTTCAAAGTGTTGTTTGGATATGGGTTATCCGTTCCTGCACCTCTGGCACAGATCTCTGGCCCACAGGGTGCTGGAAGGGGGTGAAGTCAGGGTGATAACTGTATATGCAGTAAAAAGGCGTGTGTTTCGTGGACCTATGAAGCGCGCTGGTATATGCAACTTCCGCCAGCCACAAGTTGTCCACCCATGCTTCTGTTGTAACATCCACATAACACCTGAGATACTGTTTTAGAGTCTGATTGGCCCTTTCCGTCTGGCCATCTGTCTGGGGATGGAAGCTGGTGGATACGTTCGAGGTGATTCGAAGAGCAGAACACCACTTCTTCCAGAAGTTTGCGGTGAATTGGGTGCCCCTGTCTGATACTAACACTTGCGGTAATCCGTGTAAACGTACTATACTGTGCAACAGTATTTGTGCCAATTCCCCTGCCGTCGGGATCTTCTTGCAGGCAATGAAGTGGGCTAGCTTAGTTAAATAGTCCACCACCACAAGGATAGTTGTATATCCTTTGTGTGGAGGCATTCCAACCAAAATCCAGTGATATTTGTTCCCAGGGACGGACTGGAGTAGGGAGGGGCCGTAAGAGGCCAGCGTGTTGGGAGTGTGTGGTCTTCATCTAACAACACACCGTGCAGTCACCGACCCAGGTCTTTACATCATTTGTGACCGTGGGCCACCAGAACTGACGAAGTATTCGCTCTCTGGTTTTCTCGACGCCGTTATGTCCCGCACTGGGCAAGGAATGACACCATCCGAATACCTGTTTTCTTAACTCAAGGATAGGAAACAAAATTTGATTCCCACATACTGGAATTCCATCCTTCATAGTCCACTCTTTATTTCATCCTAGCCACGCTTTCCACTTGTCTTCTTTGATGTTGTGGGCGACTCTCCTAAGGAATTTATCTGTGACGGTGGCGCTTATCACGTTCCTGGGATTTACGATGGCATTTTCAGGAGGGGCTTCAGAAGTGACAGGAGAGGCTTGACGACTTAACGCATCCGCCTTTTTGTTTTCACTTCCCGGGCGGAAAGTCACAAGGAAGTTGTACTCTGCAAAATACAGCATCCAACGCAGCTGTCGGGGTAACAGGTGCCTTGCTGCTGTCATAAACTGCAGATTGCGGTGGTCCGTAAAGACGGTGACTATGTGCTTCGAACCCATTAGATACTGTCTCCATTCCTGGAACGCGTTCTTTATAGCTAGCAGCTCCTTTTCCGCTATAGTGTAGTTGCGCTCTGCGGGATTTAACTTTCGAGACATAGAGGCCACCGGATGTAGCTGGCCTGTTTCTAAATGACGTTGGGAAAGTACTGCTCCCACCGCATATTTGGATGCATCTGCCTCCACTATGTATGGTTAGTCGGGATTAGCATGTCGTAGCACCGGAGCAGATGTAAAGGCATTCTTTAATGCTTCAAAACCTTGTTGCGCTTCTTCTGTCCAATGAAACACCACCTTTTTCTGCAGTAAGCGCGAGAGCGGAGCGGCCAGTTTGGAAAACTGATCGATAAACCGGCGGTAGAAGTTGGCAAAGCCCAGGAAGCATTGGATATCACGAACTGTCTTGGGAGTTGGCCAGTCCTTCACAGCTTGTACCTTCCTATCGGACATTTCTTGCCCCAAAGGTGTTAACATAACCCCGAGGAATTCCACGGTGGTGACGCTGAACTCGCATTTGCTGATTTTACAGTACAGCAGGTGCTTTCGCAGAGCCTGTAGTACGGTGCGGACATGGAACCGATGTACTTTGGTGGAGGACGAGTAGATCAAGATGTCGTCTATATATACCACCACGAAATGATCAAGGAATTCTCGCACCACACCGTTGAGGAAGTATTGGAAGGCTGCTGGCGCGTTGCATAGGCCGAAGGTCATAACCAGATATTCATATAGACCGTAGCGTGTTTTAAATGTGGTCTTCCATTCATTCCCATGTCGCATTCGTACCAGATGGTAGGCTCCCTTTAGGTCTAAACGGGTGTATATCACGGCCTTTTGTACCTGCTCAAGGAGGACGGGAATGAGAGGCAGAGGATATCGTTTTTTCACTGTAATGGCGTTGAGTGAGCGAAAGTCTACACAGGCGCACAGCTCGCCGTTGGCTTTGGGTATAAAAAATAACGGGGAGGCTGCCGGTGATTTGGACATCCAAATGAACCCCAACGCCAGGTATTTATCCAGGTACTCACGGAGATGGAGATTTTCAGGTTCGGTTAAGGCATACACTCTTCCTGAGGGTATGACCACCCCGGGCAGCAGGTCTATTTGACAATCGTACTGTCTGTGCGGTGGTAGTGTTTCTGCCATAGTTTCATTGAATACGTCCGCAAAATCACTATATTCATTAGGTAGTGATACTGGATGTTCAGCCGCTGTAGCGATGTGGTGTCTCTCCGCCAAGGTCGTCGCAGGGTGACGTTTGGTTTTCTTGCAGCTTTGGAGGCAATATTCGGACGTAAAAGTAAGGGTTTGGTCCTACCAGTCCACCTGGGGGATATGTTTTTTCAGCCAAGGTAACCCCAGGATGACTCCGTACTGCGGAGCTGTTATGACATTGAACACCAGCCGTTCTGTATGGTCTTTGCCGTGAAGTACTTCTAGATCATTGGTGCAATATCTAATGGGACCAGCCTCCAATCGTCTCCCATCCACCGCGTACACCGCTTCTGGCAGGGTCTTCTCGTGTAATTCAAGATCCAATTACAATGCGTGTTCATGGTCAATAAAGCAACCCGTTGCCCCAGAATCCAGCATTGCTAGCAGCGGATGCCAGTCGTCTCGAATGCGAAAACATAGGTTAAAAAAAAAATGATCCTTCCTACAAAGAGGGTACTTGTCCAAGGAAGGGATGTACGTCTGGCTTGAAGAAGTCCCTTCGTTCGGCCTCAAGCTTGGTCGTTTCCCGCTGTCGATGTATAGGCTACCAGCAACGACCTTCTGAGTTCCGGACGCGGATACTTCGTTCGCAGGGAGCACTCCCTGATAAAATGGCCTTTCTTACCACAGTAGATGCATAAACCTTTTTTTCTGCGGTATTCCCTTTCCTCCGTAATGAGTGCTGCACGTACCGCTCCTATGTCCATGGGCTCGGTCTTATTTGTTGGTTGGTTTTCTGCACGATGGGGTGTCTCATATCTAGAAGGCATACGCTCTTTCCTTTTGTGCTCCCCTTTGCGTTCGCATAGTCGATGATCCAATCTTAACACTAGACTTATCAAGTCCTCGCATGAGGCAGGTTGGGGTCTATTTGGGCCAAGATGTCTCTCATCACTTCTCTCAGCCCTTGATGAAAAATAGCCGCCTGTTTTGCTTCAGGCCACTCTGTTTCTGTGATCAACCTGCGAAAGTCATTGAGGTACGTGATGAGATCTCGATTTCCTTGCCGTAACTCCAACAGATCCCTGTCCGCTGAATGCGTGGCTGACCGGCGATTAAACGTCTTCTCGAACTCTTTGATAAAGGAGTCCCAATCGTATAGCAGTGGGTCGTCTCTTTTCACTAAAGGCACGGCCCATTGTGCAGCATCCCCTGCCAGATATGAAAGGAGGAATGCTATCCAGGCATGGTTGGTTGTAAAGGCTTTTACTTTGCAGGAGAAGTGTAGCATCACCTGCGTCAGGAACACCTGGACCTTGCTACTCTCCCCATAGAATCTTTCTGGTGTGGCCAGGGGAATGGGTGTAGATATCTCCACCACCACAGGGGTTGTGTGAGTGGCCTGCGCTATGCCTGCATTAAAAGGGTTCCTCTGCATCCTATCTACGACTGCTTGCAGGGCGGCTGTCTCTGCTCTAGAAGCCGTGAGTTCTGTTTGCACTATGGCTAGGGCGGCCATGATGAATTCAATGTTAGCTTTACAGATGTCTGATACGTCTCAGACAACAAGGATTACTGCAAGCTCAAGGCGTTCATTTGAATGTAAATAAAAAGGTTCCTTTTTTGTCAAACATCACACACACCCAATTAGTTCCACGATAGTCAATATCCAAAGAAGGTATACTCAGAGCCTGTCCCCGGGACCTGGCCCTGACTTCCAACAACACAATAAGGTGCGGGATGCAGCGCTAGTACACCTGGTCCTTCTTTCACTCCTGGATTCAGCCCCCAGCCTGGAGCCCCTCTATGATGCCCCCACGGGGTTGAAAAGTCCGCCCGCAAGAACCACACAAAGGATTCAACAAACGGGAGAGGCTCAGCGAATTTGCCTGAAGTTATCGTGCCGCTTCCGCTGAGAAGCATTAGTCAAGATACACAAGGAATTGATTTGGTGCATATCGCTCCTTTACCAGACCTCTTGAAGCTTCTGTGTCCCAGCAGCTAGAGTAACCGGCACCCGCATCGTCTGCTCTGCCCTGGAAATACCGTTCTTCCGGATGCGCGTTGACGTCAGTGATGCGCCCCCGCAGGGATTCCTGGGTAGTGTAGTTCCGGGCGTTTCTGAGGCTCGGTACTTCCTGCTGCCTCGTCAGTGTCTTCTAGCGTGGCCCCTAACACCTAGGACCGGTTTCTTTTTTGGGGGTTTCACCCCTCTTCTGCCAGGATAGCTCGATTCCAGTGGCACAGTGAGCCCAGGACTCACGTCTGAGCATACCTGGCGCACTTAGGGCAAGAAAGCAAAAGACATACAATTGATGGACGGAATGCAGAACAAATCAAAACATTCACCCCCAGTCAAAAGATCTGGGTTAAATCCATCATTCTTTTGCTCACCATGCCACCCCAGTTTGAACCTGACTATATGCAAATCAGTCTTGACCCTGTGATACAGACAGAGCATACATACATACCAACAGGTCCACCAATCTTTATTCCCAGGAAGTCAATTACATTGGCCTCCTGTGAGATGACGTTTGCCCATTGGTGGCTTCATCTGGTGGGTTGTTCGGGCAACCTTGAATGTTTCTTCATGGTGCCACCCACTCCCATCTGACCTTCTTGTCCTTTTTAAGGTAGCCCTGGATGACCTTGCCAACAGCCGCAAACACCCTAGGAAGTTAGTGCCCAGTGAGCCATATGAGCCTTCTCAACTCTGGCTCGGAAAAATTCCGCCGCCTCCCAGACATGTTCCCAATCCTCCTTAAAAATACAAAAATACATATCCTGTTTTAACCCCCGACAGACACTAACTACCCCAACAGACAAAACCCAACAAGACCTACATTCAACAGTACAACGACAAATAACAACACAAAACTATGACACAGGGCAATATGTATGGGATAGAGACAAAATAGGGACACAACACACACTCACAAGATCAAAATGCACACTTTATTCTCAGACACTCTCAACCTCCCACACCAAGCACAGACTAACAGAGAGAAAGTGAAAGTAACTTCACACTTTCTAGTTTGCAGCCTGCCACACCCAATGTGTCGCTTCCTGGGTGTATCCCACCCATTTTTAGGTCTTGCGTCTAGCAATGCAGTGCGCAGCTCTGCTCACGCAGGTGAGAGTCCTTTTGTGGAGGGTTCCAAAACGGACCCTGGAATCGCACACGCTCGTGTGTGTGCGATTCCTTTTGGTCCACGGTATTGGCGTTTGCGGTCGTCCTTTTCAGACAGACAGCACGCAATAGGCGAAAGGCGGTCGCGTTGCTCTGCCCATGGCCTATTGGTGTCTGTTACCCGCACGCCGACATCTGTTTTCAATTATCGTGCCCAGACACGGGCGCGATAATTGAAAACAGATCGCTCGCTGGGGCAGGCGCGCGCACCACTCGCGGGCTTGTTATGTATGTAAATAATTTAGAGGCGGTCCGCTGACTTTAGTGGCCACGCTTGGTTTATTTATTTAATAAATTTGGAGCACGAGCCTCTGACTTTAGCGTCCGCGCTTCGTTTATTTATTGGGGGTGGGTGAAGCTTTATTACACGAGGTTGGATAATTTTTAATATTTTACTTTAATTGGGTGTTATTTCCAGCGCGGTCCCTACGTAATATTTTCTGCGGCACGTGATGGGTGACAGCAGGCTTTCCGCCAATCCGAGTCTACACTGCTCCGATCCTCAGGGCGCAAATCGCACCAATGGTCGCGGCACTTTAAGTCTCTTTTCTGTTTTCCTGGCACTCAGCTGAAATAAGGGCGCTTTACTGCCAGGTTGTCGGAAGCCGCGAGAATCAAAGTGTACCCGGCACACAGTATGGGCCTGCGCCGCGCGTCTTCCGTGACTGGCACCATCGCTCTCGCAGGACCTTGGCTCCTTGCCTCTGAGCTCGGCTGGACTCGTGACAATGAAACCGGAGCGGGCTCTCTTCTGTCATCACTTGTCAGAGCCGGGGCATTCCTCACACACCCGAGCATGCAAGAACGTGTGATAAAAGCAAGAGGGACCAGCAAACCAACTGTGACATAACTCCCAGCGAGCACAATTGCCAGGGCCCACCTCACACTCACCCAGAGGGGGACAGAGCCTCGGGACCCTCACAGTCCAACCAGAGGCCTCGGGTACTTCATGGCCCCCAAATACCAGCCACAGAGGAGCCACTATGAAGCCCCAAGGGCTCCGACAGACTAACCCAGGCCCTACGGAGCCTCTGGGCACCCCATACAAACTCTCAGGGCTTACACAGACCCTCCACATGGCTACTGAGCCCAGGGTCTCTATAGCTAAGCCAAACGCCCCCACAGTCTAACCAGAGGCCTATGGTGCTATCCTTCTGATGCAGGACCAGGGCACACAGCAACCTGTGGCAAAGCTTGCAGCGGTGCCCGGACATAGGGGCATATCTACAAGGCGGCGATAAAAAACATTATCGTCGCTTTTGCGACCGTTTTCGGTCGAAAAGCGGCGATAATTTTATCGCTATATCAGCAAGGTCACGCTATCGCATGAAACCTTGCCTTAGCGCCTGAATTCCGAACGCCCAACTTTGCATCTCTAATGAGATGCAAAGTGGGCGTTCCTCCCCAGGATAACGGGAGAAATGTCGCTAAGCGACATTTCTCCTATTATCAAGCCTCACACAAGGCAGCATAGCGACAAGAAAAGTAGCGATAACCTCTGTTATCGCTACTTTCCTTACGCCTGCTTTGAAACTGACTAAGGCGCATATCTACAATGCGGCAATAAAAAAATTATCGCCGCTTTTGCGGCTGTTTTCGGTCTAAAAGCGGCGATCATTTTATCGCTATATCAGCAAGGTCACGCTATTGCATGAAACCTTGCCTTAGCGCCTGAATTCCGAACGCCCATCTTTGCATCTCTAAAGAGATGCAAAGTGGGCGTTAATTCCCAGGATAACGGGAGAAATGCGACATTTCTCCTATTATCATGCCTCACGCAAAGCAGCATAGCGACAAGAAAAGTAGCGATAACCTCTGTTATCGCTACTTTCCTTACGCCTGCTTTGAAACTGACTTAGCCATGATATCCTATGGAAGGTGGATATCATGGCTAGGTATGTGAGGCCCTATCAGCAAGCTATCGCCAAACTTCGTGGGATTATCGCTGGTTTTCCAGCGATAATCTCACGTTTGGCAGTTAGCGCTAGTATTTGTATCGCTTTTGAGATAAGCGTTACTAATAGCACGCTATCTCAGCGATAAAAATCCACGCTAGCCGGCGATAATTATCCTAGCGCTAAGTGCGCTTAGCGATAATTATCGCCAGTTGTTGCTGATATGCCCCATAATGTTCTACCAGCTCCCAATGATGCCAGAACCACTATTACAGCACAACAGGTGAGCCCCATTTCCTACTGACTAGATCATCGTTTCTTCCTTAAAAGTTACTCTTTAGCCCCCTCTTTTCTAGGGCTTTGGTCCCATCGTGTAAGAGTGTATCTATTTTATTTGTTTGCACTTCTCGTTCTTACCTTCAGTGGAGCTAAATCCAGCATTGTGTTTCATTTGATTGAATTGTTGTGTGTGCTGGCGGCTTTCACGTTAACCGCAAATATGAATGTGGCTGCAAGGCCGGCTTTAACGCTAGTGGTGTCCAGTGCGACAATGTTAGCCCTGTGTGGCAGCGTTGTAAAATGCTAGTTTGCGTAAACACCGACTTCATGTATTTAGCCCATATGGTTTAGTTAGTGTTACAATCACAATTCCATCTGCTCCAGTGATTCCTTTTTTTTGTAAAGTTTGTGTCTGACTCAGGTTTGTAATAGCTTGTGGTGAAATACTTTGGTGTTGCATTTCGAACGGTTACGCGCCTGAACAAACAGATGATTGTTTCTTTTCACCTTAAGCTTTTAATCACAAATTGTAGAAGCTGGGCCTACGCGTAATTATTCGCTGTTGAATTCTATCGCTATATCCAATACCAATAGGACATTCGCAGTAACTCTTAGGTATTGCAGTGAGTCATTCACTGATTCTTAGGAGGTGTGCAGAGAGGTTGTATTTGTGTTTCAGCTGATGTGGCATTAAAGCATGTTCTATGTGGAGTACTTACTACATGGATTTTGTATTTGGACTCCTGAGAAAATAAACTGGTATTTATAGTTTACAGTTGTTGCGGAGTTTCCAAACTGTTCATAAAAAGGGCCTTATTTACTTTTATTAAACGAACTTCTACGGTGTTGTGACTTACCCCTATTTCCACAGTGCTATGCAAAATATGACTTGTTATTTATTGACAGGACGTGACCAGGTGAACTCGTCACAGCTTTCTGTCAATTATTATATCTATTATGCTCCCGCCCCACATGAGTGAGAAACCATGCTGTAAGGCATCACATGCTCCTGCTCATTTGTTTTGGCTATTTACATATTCCAAACCTAGTCGCACAAGGCAGTAAAATACAATAGAAGCTTAAAAACAATTTTAAGAAACTTGATGAAAAACAGCTCTTGATGAATGTGTAAGGATCATGTCGCTGCACTAGCTTGTAATATATATGTGTGTTCATGTGCATGCTGACCAGGTTTCATGTTTGTGCAAAATTGCGTGGTGTGATGTTCCTGAAAGCACTCCAAGTGGTGCCACAGCTAGTGTGGCAAGTCGGAGTGTTTGCACATAGGCCTGGGCTGAATGTGGTGCGAGAGACCGCGCTTGCAGGAGGTTGATTGGTTGTGTACCTATAAGGACATTGCAGCATTTGCTAATCTATCATATTCAGTAGTGTGAGCTGGAGTTAGTTGCTTGAATTGAGATGAAGGCTACACCAGTAAGATATGGGAGGGGATACGAGAGACTGAATAAAATCCCGGTAACAGCATTATTGGGGAACATACAGGAAGCAGCTACATCAGCACATAGGTTTGCCATTGTCTAAAAGACGCCGGATGTCAAATATTACAGTATTTGCATCTTGTCCTCTTTACATTCATGCAGTTTGCTACCTTCATGCTTAAAAAGGGAGTACGAGGGACTGAATCCAAGGCACCCTTATCCCACTAATATGTCACACAAAAAGCCATATTAGTCCTAAAATATTGTAAATTTGTCCCTCTTGTAGTGATTACAGGGTGGAAGGTTTTTAAAAAGGTTTTTCCCCCCATGTAGTCACTTCTATGGGGCAACATTTTCCATTACTTTGTTCTACTAGGGCTTTTTTATATGACGCTTTCCTTCATGCCTCTAGGTGGAAATAATTCAACAATTTCTCCACATTGTTGCAAAGGAATTTGGAATGTTTGAGTCTTGGCACAGGCTGGCTCTGAGTGCTGCTTGGTGAGCCACATAAGATAGTCTGTGGCATAGGACTACTTTCTTGAGGTCATTGCCATGTAAATGATTCAATACTTGTTGAATTGAGTGCATGTTTGTAGAGATCCTCACTTCAGGTCTCTCTGGGTGGGGGGAATGTGACTTAACTTCATTTTACTATACATTAAATTTAGAAAACGTCAGTATATGAGAGTGGGAAAAAGCGGGAAGTACTAAAACAGAGATACAATGGGAATACCATAGCAGAACCTGTCACGATGAAGCCTATGTGTCTTTAAAGTCGTGTCTCTTTGTATTTGTAGCTAGGATTTTATCGTGGGAGTGGCAATACGTGGAAGAGGCAATCTCAAGTCCATACAAAGCTAAAATTATCTTTAAAGTTGACAGACCTTTACTGCCCAAGTCACCAAACATTCTGTGCAGCTGCATGTCAACTACAGTCCACTAATATTTGAATTTGTATTCAGAATTTCAGAATCCAGAAATCTGGATTTGCTGATATTTCAGAGTGCAAATTGCGTTTAGTACTTGATTAAATCCTCTGAAATGTGTGATATTCACGAACATGTAGAAAGGAAATTGTCACCCTTGGAATGACTTTATGTTTAATCCTATAAAGAGTAGGAGAAACTATGTTTCAAGAGATATACATTTCAAGGGAGTGTAAGTAAATAGGGTTCCCTCCTGGAAAATGTTTCCAAATAGATTACGAAAGTGAAAGTTATACATGCGAAATGCAATAGGTCTCGCATTTGGCAAAGTTAGAGCGGTTGCTGTTGAAAATGTTTTTTACCTTTGTTTTTTTATTTGCAGGGGAGTTCTTATATTTGCATAGCACTATTGCAAATGGTATAGAAAAGCTAAAGTAAAAAAACATTGTCATTTTCAACACCAACAGCTCTGACTTCACAAATGTGAGACCAATTGCATTACAAATGCTTGTTTACAAATGGTTTGGTTTTTCTAACACATCATTAGAGAAATTGCCAATGCATTATTAACTCACTACACATTATCCAGAATGTTTTTCAACACATTAGCGCAGATACATGGCCTGCGACCCGCACAACGGGGGCAATGAGACGCGCAAATAGGTTGATAGGTTGAAGTTGCATATTGTCCGGGATACACTGCAGTGAACAGTGCAATGCCGGAAAAACACACCTTGGTCTTACTTAACTTGATCATCTTTTCTGATGTGTTAATTTTCATTGGTCATAGGGCTCAATTCATTGGCAATTGGAGTAGGGCATCACAAAAATTCACCTAGGTGCACTGAGTTAAAGGGCAGGATTCCATTGTATTCATTGTATATGGTGCATTCCTGTCCTTTCACCCTGCACTGGGGTGTTTTTGGCAGCCTAGCAACAATACAGTCACCCTTGCACCATGGTGCAATGTTGCCTGTGCTAGGCCTAGGTAGCCAATCAAGCCCTGGCACATTGCAAGAGGCGACAATAGAAGTGCTATGTTATATACCTAACATGTCCTGCAATGTGATTGAGACAAAATGCTAACTTTACGACTTTCGGTATTCACAAAAGGCATTTAGGATTTTTCTCAGTTTAGTAATAGTAAAATTAGGAACCCTAACTTTGCTACTCCTAAATGCCTTTTGTGAATACCGAAAGTCGTAAAGTTAGGATTTTGTCTCAGATTACTTTTGTGAATCGGGCCCATAGTTTTGTTTTCCTTTTTCATCCAAGTTAAATCACACTCTTGACATCTCAGCATTCTTCAGGTGTTCCGATGTTAGCATTTAACCTAGCCAATGTCACACTGCTCTGGCTATTTACTCACTGTACAATGTAATCTGCTCATATTGTCCTTTTACAGGCCTTTGTCCTTCATTGCATTGCTGAACAATACAATGCAAAAGTGACCTTCATCTACTGTAGTATGATGTGGTATATGTGACCATACAGCCAGGAAATAGTTCACATATGATGTGTTTTGTAGTAGGCCTGGGCAAAATTTCCTTTCCGTTCGCGGAATTTGCGATAATTTGGCATTTCCGCGTTCCGCGGAGAGCGCGGAAATGTCAAAATTTCCGCATTCCGCAGCTTTGCGATAATTTGGTTCTTGCTCGCGCTGTAAAATAATACATTCTCGCGCGCGCGCGATCGCCTTACCTGAATCCCCGCGTTCGCCGACAAGTTTTCCCGATCCGGTCGCGTTCTCCATAAGATGTTCTGACCATACAGTTCGCGTCCGCAGTGACGTCATGCGTCGCGCGATCACGTCTTTTTTCTCGCGATCATGCACCGCGAGACAACTGAAAACAAGATGGCCGCGCCCGCAAGCAACCACATGGGTAAGTTGGCGACCCGCAACCATGCAGAAAATCTCGCGAACATGCCAGAAAAAAACTTCCGCATCTTCGCGATATTTCCGCTTGTTTGCGGAGATTTTTAACATTTTCGCGATAATTTGCGAAAGTCGCTTTCGCAAATTCCGCCCACCCCTATTTTGTAGTAAGCCACACATGCATGTATGCATTCTTGACAAGAGAAAGCTTTTAAATGTTCGCATAACACTAGGCCTTTGTCCATGACAAATGTCACTCATTTTCTATGATGGTATCTGCTACGATATTACTTACAGGAAAATGATGCCATTCTGTATGGTAACACATTGTTGAGACACACGATAATGGGGCATATTATCAACGGCCAGCGATAATTATCGCAGGCCGTTCTTAGCGTGAGAATTGTTATCGCCGTCTATCGCTGATAATTATCGCCCTGCTAGCGCTGTATTAACAACGCATAGCGCAATGGCAATAATTATTCCAGCGTTAGCGTTGTTTTCCATGGAATATCGCTGGTTTTTCAGCGATGTTCCATGGAAAACGGCGATAACCTTGCTGATACGACACCGTGGTTGTATCAGCATAATTCACCTCCAATATAAAGTATAGGTAAGTCAGCATTTTTGCAGACGTTATTTTTTGGCGAAAACAGCGGTTTTCGCCAAAAACTAACGTCTGCAAAAATGCCTGGGCCTCCTTGTAAATATCGCGATGTGCAAATCAGCGATATTTACAAGGTTGTTCTGGCCAGTGACGCCCACTTTGCATCTCATTAGAGATGCAAAGGGAGGCGTCGGGTAAAATGGTGCTAACATGCGCTTATGCATGTTATCACCCTCTTGGTAATAGGGCGAAAACATTATCTCCGCTTTTTTGGAGATAAGGCCCTTGATAATATGCCCCAATGTAATGTTATTCCCAGGTATGGTAATTGGTGGTTTATATTCCTAATATCACTGAGTGCCATCTGTTGTACACGTTGCTGCTACACAACACATCAAGACTGCTAGCTGTGCCATTTTGCCTGATTAATATATGTGTAAAGTTAGTTCTATGGACAGCAACCCTTGTCGCAGACCTTCAGGTGACTTTAGGGTACAGACTAATGCTCGAGCACCCAACAAATATTCCACTGGTTTGCTGTCTGTGTTGACATGCATAGATATTCATGAAAAGTATGTATTTATTTTGAGCTTGTTTAATAAAAAGATTATTAAAAACAAAAAAAGACCGCTAGCTGTGCACTGCTCAAGTGCAAAGGGAGAGCAATAATAAATTTGGAATAGCAAATGTGTCATGCCTGCCCTATACCTTTAGTCCAGCACGCTGCTTCACATTGCATTTCTGTATATGTGCAAATGATAGGCGATACACCTAGCCCCATGTTGCTCAGCAGGTCTGATGACATATTATTACAATTTGATGCCTACTTCTATTTGAGGAGATGTTGGTGAGTTGATCTTTACTGGGACTGTGAGATAAATACCACCACCAATTATGGATTCTTCTATTTATTTTCATGTTGGAGCCTCCTATTATGTTCGAACAGTCTGTCCCTCAAAGTACTTGTACTTTCAGAGAAGAAATTCTGCACAATGTGGGTGCGTCGTGACTCCCACCCACATTCTGCACAATGTGGGTGCGTCGTTGACTCCCAGCCACTGTATTTTTGATCTCTCCTCCATCCTCATCCTCCTCCCTTGGGTCCTGCTCATCATGATCCACGTTCCACAGGACGTTTGTCCGTACACAGATGTTGTGGAGAATGGCATATGCTAGGATGATCTTACAGACCATAGGGGGTGAGTATAGCAATATCCCTCATGACATGTCCAGGCATCTGAACTGGAACTTTAGCACACCAAGGGGCATATTAACAAGGGCCGGCGATAAATATTGCAAAGCGCGCTTAGCGCTTGCATATTTATCGCCGGCTATCTCTGGAATTTATCGCCCGGTTTGCGCGTTATTAACAACGCGCATCGCCGAGGCGATAAAAATTCCAGAGATAGTTGGGATATCGCCGTTTTCCATGTTGGAAAACGGCGATATCCTAGATGATAGGGCCTGTGGTCTTAGCCACAAAATCCACCCCCCATGTTAAGTATGCCTTAGTCAGGAATTTAAATTCCTGCGTTAAGGCATACAACCTCCCTTGTTAATATTGCGAATCTGCCTACACGATATTCTCCCAAGGGAGTCTTGTCAGGCACGCCTCCTTTGCATCTCATTAGCGATGCGATGCGATTGGAGGCGTGCTGCAAACGGGCGCTATGTCAGCAAAAGCGGCGATAATTTCATATCGCCGCCTTGTTAATATGCCCCCAAAGGTTCTCTCTACAATGTTGCGGGTCTTTTTTTTTTGTAAACAGCCTTTATTAGGTCACAAAACAAAATGCAGTCAATCCCCTTCCCCCGTACTCCGCCCTCCAGCCAAATCAGAACGTGGTGCAGTGACCAGTCCACCAAACTGATCACAACTGTACAACATTCACCCCAACAGCATCTATGCTACTACAATGTTGCGGGTCTTGACCAGTGCCTGGTTGTAGTGTCGTTTCGGCTCAGTGTGGAGATACGCTATTGGGGTCCTGACCCATGGCTGGAGACCATATCCTTGGTCAGGTGAAAGTTAAACAGAAATTAAAACTGTCAATGATTTTGTTCTCTGTTACAGCTACATTCCTGTCCATGTGTGTTATGTGTACTGAATGACTGCCAAGCACATTTATCACAGTATTTCACGGTGTCTTACTTAGACAGCTAACCATAGGTTTACACATGTTTCTTCCAGTTCTCTGTGTAATTGCAAATGATGAGCAAGGCCTGATGCATTGTACACTTCTACATCCGGGATTTCATGTTTATCCAGTTGCTTACTGTGATGGGTATTTAGAGATGCGCCTGATCATTCAATGTTATGTGCACTTGCTACATGTGTGAAATGACAAATTATTGATCAGATGTTTGTTTAGTTGGTTCTCCCTAGGTAAGTTGTAACATTTCCAACATGTTTCACACTCCTCACACATACATATGTCCATGTTAAACCACAGATTTTGTTTGTGGCCTACATGACATTGGCACAGTTGGTTCATAGTTCACTTCCTTTACCATGTGATTTTGGTGCATACACTTGGTGCTGTTCAAACATGCCACATGGATTGTAATGCTATGTCTTGTCAGCATTCAATCATTGTTTTTGCCAGAGAAGTTGTAATGGTACACTTTGATTGACAAATATGTATTGCAATGTGAGACATCTTTATGTGGGACACACTGATGTTGTTATAATGAGCTGTCCACTCCAAAGGTTGACACAATCCTTTTTTTTTCACATGTATGTATATGACTCTAACATGTAGGGGATTGTGAGATGTTGGCCTGCCAAATGCTGGTCACTAGTTATAGTGGCCACCTTGCACCAGTCCAATTCGACCCTTATGGTAGATAGGTTTAAGACAACTTTTTAAAGAAAGCTATCCTAGTGGTAGCTGTGGAGAGCAGCCTTCAGGCTAAGTCTCAGAGGAATGTAAAGCAGCTTGTTTTACCTTATAATCTCTTGAATTACCAAATGAAAGGACACCACACAGGTATATATATCAAATATGTATTTATTTCTAGATACACTCTACTAATCTCTTCATGAGATTAGAAACCAGATACACATTCAAATGTCAACAGTTCTCAATAAATTAAGCACCAATATGGCTGTAGCCCTAGGGGCGTACCAGACCATATACTAAGAAAATGATTTAGCAAAGTCGACTTGCAAAATGATAAAGCCTAGGGCCTTGGGAATCACTGAGGCTTCACTACTGCAGTATTAGCATGTAAGTAACAAGCCCATGGGAGACGCGTGCAGTGTCTAAACACAGCCGCGGGTTTCCTATAGGTTACAATGGAGCAAGTCGCGGTTTGTATTTTAAAGTTTTAGGGCACTTCGAAGAAGTCAACAAGCAAGCCACTTACAGGGTAAGTATTTCGAGGGCCAACACACACTTGAGCACTGGAGTGCACGAGTTACCTCACCCAGGGAAGCCGGGTGCATAGGTGTCTTTTGGTGTCGGGTCGCGATGCTGTTTTCAATGGAGACCAATGAAGACTTGCTGCTTGAGACGACTGAAGAGGTGTCCGCCGGAATCCGAAGGTGGATTGAAGATGAAGAGGACCTGAAAATTGAGGGGACAGTGTTCAAAGTCATTTGCCAGTGACCGGTGGCCAGCAGGATGGATGACCACTGATGTCGCATCATTTCAGGTCATCGATGGTGATTTGTCTCTTCGCTCACGAGGTCCAGGAGGGATCGAAGATGACCAGCAGCTGGATTTGGAGGGTCCCATAATGTCTGCAGCTGATGACGGTGTCGGCAACTGGATTGGCACCAACAAGCCTTGGCAACTGCAAGTCTTGTGTGGACTGAAGATAGTCGGTGATGCAGACCAGCAAGATCTGATGGACTTACCCAGCAAGGGTAAGTGAGGGCAGGCCCAGAGCAACCAGGAGAGCCCTTGAAGTTTTCGGGTGAGTCACTAGCCAACGGGCAAGTAACCGCAAAGACGCCTTTGCAGGAAAAGTTTCACAGGAGCCCACGGTCACTCGGGATGGGTTAGGCTGCTGATTTTCGGAACCAGACCTGCTAGGGACTTGGACTATAGATGGTCCAAAGCACAAGTTCGTAGAACGTTGTTTAGGGTTTGCACTCGAAATCAGTGCATGGTTCCCTGGTATTGCTGTTCCTCGTCACTCGTGGAGTCCAGATGCCACAGCTTCGCTGGGGACTCAAAATGGCAGCCGAGAGGTCAGGAAATCTGCTTCAGGGGACGCAGGGACTTCG
The DNA here is from genome assembly GCF_964204655.1 of Triturus cristatus. Taxonomy (NCBI): domain Eukaryota; kingdom Metazoa; phylum Chordata; class Amphibia; order Caudata; family Salamandridae; genus Triturus; species Triturus cristatus. The sequence continues at coordinate 364,711,439 of NC_140581.1, read as the reverse complement.
GACTCCGGCGGGAGCGGTGAAGTTTGCAACCGTCGATTGAAGTTACAGGTGCCTGCCAAGCAGGGGAGTCACTCCTTGACTCCAAGGGAGATTCTTCAGTCTTCCAGAGATAGTGGAACATTGAAGGGCCAGGATTCTTCTTTGTAGAGCGTCGTCCAGGGTAATCTGGATTGCGTTGGCAATGCTTGCTATCTTATAGTGAAGATCGGGGAGGGACTAGCTCTGTGACCACTCCTCTAGGAGGGTCAGGGTAGTGGGTGGTTACACCCACTTCCCTTTGTCTAGTTTCGTGCCAGAGCAGGGGCAGGTAGCCCCTGAACCGGTTTGAGCTGGCATATGCACAGAGGAGCCTACTGCTCCCCCAGTGCAGGACTTTAAAGCACTCTAAGAGTGCACCCACCGAGCTCCAATACACTAAATCCTGTCTGGGAGGTGGTGACACCTCCCTGTGACAGGATACCTTTTGTTGGGCTCCCTCCACTGCGAGTTTGGGTCAGCAGCAGGAGGGCAGCCCAGTGTCTGTGCTGGTGGCATCCATTTTGTGATGCCAGGGCTCTAGGAGATTTCTACCGTTTAGTACAGTGGGTACATGTCATCCCCTCTAGAAGGGTGGGATCATACTCCCACACCAGTTACTGGTGTGGGGGTATGATTCCAAGTTATTTGACACCAAACACAACATGTTTTGATGCAGTCATTCCAAAGTTAGCATTTACCGTGAGGTTATAATGCACTTAAGAGTATATGGTTTAACCGCATCCACAAACAGCAGCAGAGAATAGACTCTGCCAGCTGCAGAGGTGTCCTGCTCATGCAGAAGCACCCCCTCACATAGTAAACCAAGCACCCTTCCCTCAGGATTGTTAGGGCCTGCAATAGGGGTGGCTGATAGGTTTATATGTGTGTGTATGGTGAGATATAGGAACCTATACCTCAGTGAGGAGTGCTAACACTACCTCACACAGGCTGCAGTAGCAGGCCTGTGGTGTCAGATTGTGTATGCTTCCCAGGGGTGGCATAATACATGCTGCAGCCCCTGGTAGGCCTGTGAAGTACCAATGCCCTAGGTACCTAAGGTACCATATACTAGGGGCTCATAAGGTACCACAGTATCTAATCACTAGTGCATCTAATATGCACACCAAGTTGTTTAGAGAGATCAGTGAGACTGGGGCCCTGATTAGCAGGGACCCAGCCAGACTATAGCCAGAAACCAGTGTATACATCAGAAAAAAGTGGGGGCAACATAAGTGCAGATCCTACTCTCCTACAGGGATTGTGTACTTTTATGCCTTTAATTTTTACCCATTGCTGTTGCTAAGATGTGAGATTGTTAATCTGGAGACACTGTTGTGGCATCTCCATGGGGCATATCAGCAAGGTCCGGCGATAATTATCGCTCAGCGCGCTTAGTGTGAGGATAATTATCGCCGGCTAACTCTGAATTTTATCACTGAGATAGCGTGCTATCAGCAACGCTTATCTCAACAGCGATAACATTCCAGGCGCAAGCTGCCAATTGTACAATTATCACTGGCAATCCAGCGATAATCGCACAACATTAGGCGATAGCTTGTTGATAGGGCAGGGCAGACTCAGCCATGATATCATGGCTAAGTCAGATGAAAAGCAGGCGTAAGGAAAGTAGCGATAACCACTGTTAGCGCTACTTTTCTTATCGCTCTGCAGGTTAGCGTGAGGCTAGATAATAGGAGAAATGTTGGTTAGCGACATTTCTCACGTTCTTTTGGGAAGGAACGCCCACTTTGCATCTCATTAGAGATGCAAAGCTGGGCATTAAGGGGAAGGGCGCTAAGGCAAGGATTCACGCGATAGCGTGACCTTGCTGATAAAGCGATAAAATTATCGCCGTTTTTCGGCCGAAAACGGACGCAAAAGCGGAGATAATTTACTAGCGCCACCTTGATGATATGCCCCCATGTTGGAATTTATTCTGTGTTGATGACTGATGTATTACGTGTTTGGCTGCATTGTGTTTGACTTAGTGAGTTTCACATTGCTGGATTCATGCTTCTTAATTTGGCTGCTTAGTCCACAAAAGAGGTGAGCCATCACATTGGTTACTTTAGTCAATATGGCCGTCAACCTACGTGTATGTCGGTATGTAGACTGTCAGTTTTGCTGAGACATTTGTGCGTTTTGTATTGTTGGTGTCACAATGTCATCCAGTATTGGCATTTACCCGTCTGGGGCCTATAATGACATGGCATGCCACACATGGCCTTTCCACATACTTCTTCCTGTTTTGGTCCAGTAACTTTGGTCAACATAGAAATATACTGCCATGTGTGACAACTTGCCCATGTCCACAGTACGTGTTCTCACACCAATGACATTGTTGACTTTTGACTGATACCAAAAGTAGGTACGCCATTGAGGAGACACTTATCTCATACTTTTCTTTTGTGTTGCCTTTGTACTCATGTTGGCTTGTTTGTCATGCCACATAGTTTCATTAGTGATTCGTTATCCAGTGCAGTTGATGTGGTTCCATCCATCCACACAGAGTGAAATGACACATTGCTACTCACTGGCATTTGGTTACCTCTTGCCATTGACAGATTAGTAAGTGCATGACAGTGTGGGACATCTTTTTCTACATGTTACCACTAAGTGCACATGACACTGTGACCCTGAGTGGCACTGTGCAGTGCAGCAAGTAACCTGTCTGCACTGCGTCACTGTGAAAGGGCACTAGTGCACAGTATTTAGGCCATACCACACCACACTTTCTTCACATTTCAGGCTACACTGGCACACAATGGCAGCCTAGCACAAACACAGGCACCTAGGGGCACATGCATCAACAATGCCATTTGCGATTCCTTATTAGCGAAAAATAAGGAATCGCTAATAAGGAATAGCAAAAGGCTATGCATGTAGGAATTGCTATTCAAATAGCGATTCCTTAACTTTCCTTAATTGCTACTAGCAAATTGCGAGTAGCAATTAAGGAATGCCATCCCAATCATTCCTATGGGCCTCCAGGCCCATAGGAATGAATTGGAGATTGCATGAGCAAATAGCGAGTAGCAGTAGGTTCTCGCAAATTGCTCATGCAATTTCAAGGGTGCAAGGGTGTCAAAATGACACCCTATTGCACCCCTGAAATTGATATGTGCACATATGTTGCACGCACACATGCTCTAAGGGCATGTGTGTGCGCAACATGAAACTTTGAAAAATGCACAAAAGTGCATTTTTCAAACTTTTAGCAAATTACCATGCAGTTCATCTTCATGGTAATTTGCTCCCCCTATTAGCGAATTCGCTAATTTTTTAACTTTCATGCATTGCATTTAAGGAATCCCAAATTGAGATTCCTTAAATTAAGGAATCTCAATTTAGGATTCCTTAAATGCTATCGCTATTTAAGGAATCGCTATTTAAGGATTCCTTAAATAGCGATTTTTGCTTTTGGGTTGATGCATTGGGATTGGGTATTTTTAACTCAATACCGGGAGCTATTAGCGAATCGGTATTTTACCGACTGCATTTTGGCTTGATGCATGAGGCTGATAGTGCTTGGTGCATGTATTGTATGTAGAATTTTCTTTGTGCAGGAGTGGGCACCTACCACGATGGCCTGGACATTGATAGAATAGGTGTGCTTCCGGTTCCTGTACAGGTGTGATGTTGCTGTATAAGGTGCACATGTGTGCAATCCATGGTACCTATCACGTGGGAATTCAGCAATGTCATAGAAACCTTGCTTGGTGTCCAGCTGCTGTTGTTGTGTCTTGGGGAAGAGGAGGTACTAGGTGTTAGGTGGATGATGGCATCCAGGACAGAGGGCAGGAAGGCAGAAAAAGATGGCTGCGATATTCCTGCCACTGTGGCTGTTGTGATCTGGAATGAACCAGATGCCAGCATGTGGAGGACAGCATCAGCTTGACTTGTGGTGGGATGTTGGAGGGCCTGGCAGTTCATGACTAGAGGCTTGGCGCTATCTGGTTCAGCAGTTCTATTATGGATTCACTTCTGAGTCGGTGGGGGAGGGGTCTTCTCAGAACTCTGAGCTGCAAGATTAGCACCTCCATTGTGTAGTTATTTTTAATGTGTTTATTAGATTTTATGCCTAAAGTGAAACAGCTGCTACATACATCGCAGAAAACAGAGAATTGTCGCAATATGATGCGCATGTAAAAGCCATGTGTCGACCAATATAACTAGGGCACAAATGTGCCCATGTTGAGAATGACAATATTAAACACAGTTATACCAATCAAAATATCATAACAAAACAAACACGCTCATGAGACTGTACAGAAGAAGTGAGGAGTCAAGTTATGTGTGAGGAGGGGGAAAACAGCCCAGGGGAGCGCACACCAAGTGTCAAGAGCAAATAGCATGAATGAACAGGTCACATGAGGGCGGGGGGAGGGTGGGGAGGCCCCAAGCCAGGAAGGGACAGGCGATGGAGACGCATGAGATTGGGGATCAGTCGTGCACGCTGAGAGATGTATGTTGTGTTGAGCAGACAACTAAGAAATTCAGTAGTCCTCAAGTGTTGCATAGGGACGCTCCACCTTTCGCATGCCGATATGCACTGTCTCGAATGCCGTATGTGTAAGTACAGGCTCGAGGGGGTGCGCATCAGTTTTAGCTCCCACATAAAGCAGAAAGGTCTCCCAGCACTCGCCACCTGTGTGGGAAATCCCGCGCAGGCGGAACCATTGGGGGGTATGAGCCTTTGCTTGAGGCCATGTGAATAGGTCACAGAGCCAGCGCTGGAGATCAGACAGGACAGGTGCCTTCCAGGCCATAGTTACCTGGCGTTTGAACAGAACAAAGGTGAGGTTGATTAATCTATGCGAGATCCTGTCACCTTTCGTGTGGAGAAGGAGACCCAGCAAGCAGTAGGGAGGCGTGGGAGTGAGGGCATGTGCTGCCAATTCCCCCACCGTTGCGGTTACCCTGTGCCAGGTCCATTGTAACATCGGGCAGTCCCATAGCATGTGGTAGAACTGTGCTTCTGGTAACGTGCAGCAGGGGCAGGCCAGGGGAGAGCATCGGAAACATATGTTTAATGCACTGAGGTTCAAAGTAGGCCTGATGAACATTGTTGAACTGTGTGAACCGAAACCTGGGGTTGTGGGATACCTTCTTGACCATATGAAGAGCCGGGACCAGGCTCCATCCAAAAGGGGCCTCTGTAGTACTGCATCCCACCTGGGGTGCACTCCCCCTTACGGTCTGATGAAGTCTCATGTACTGCCATGTAGAGAGTGGTGATAGCATGCCATGTGCTGCTGGAGGACAACAGCTAATGCAGCACCACAGAGGTGGGAGGCTCCTTCTGCCCACCACCCCAGGCGTCTCACAACGCGTGCTATATAGTTTAAAAAGTTAGGAACTGGCCAGCAGTCAAGCCGTAGGTATTCATGATGTCCTGAAAGAACATACGGACCCCCTCGAGATAGAGGTCCCCAAACTGTTCAATTCCTGCATCCCTCCAGAGACCCCTGTCAACGGGCCGAATCAACCCTCGCAATCTCGGTAAGTCCCAAACGGCAATTGACAGTGAGTACGGTAGTGGGGGCCCCTAGGTGGCATGAACCTGCCCCAGTAAGCATGGGCCACCCCCATCTGGGCCATTTCGTGCCGAGGACAGATGGAGGAGTCAAAGAGCTAAATGTAAAGGCTTGCACCATTTAGCACTGCTCAGACAAGAGGTAGAACCAGACAGGTAGCAGAGCACAGCCAAGCCATCGACCACTGCAGCTGTGCTGCTGCATAGTACAGTTCAAGATTGGGAGCCCTTAGTCCACCCTCCAGCAACAGGTGCTGGATCATGGTCAAGGTGATGTGGCGACGACTGTCGCTCCATACCAGCTTCACCCCTCTTAAGCCAGGATAGCTTGATTCCAGTGCCATGGAGAGCACGTCTGAGAATACCCGCCCCTTTCGGGGTGACAAATGCAAAAACAACAGTTGATGGACAGAATGCGGAACAATGTCATACATTCACCCCAGTACAGAGATCTGCGCCTAAATGCATCGTTTTTTTGCTCACCATGCCATTCCAGTTTGAACCCAGCCATATGCAAATCAGTCTTGACCCTGTGCCTCATGGGAACAGTCCAGCCTGAACTGCCAAGCCAGGTCCTCCCTGGACTGGAACCAAGCATCCTAGGACTGGTTTCGGGGTTTCACCCCTCTTCAGCCAGGATAGCTTGATTCCAGTGACATGGAGAGCACGGGACTCACTTCTGAGCATACCCGTCCCACTCGGGGTGACAAATGCAAAAACAACAGTTGATGGACAGAATGCAGAACAATGTCATACATTCACCCCAGTACAGAGATCTGGGCCTAAATCCATCGTTTTTTTCCTCACCGTGTCATTCCAGTTTGAACCCAGCCATATGCAAATCAGTCTTGACCCTGTGCCTCATGGGAATAGTCCAGCCTGAACTGCTAAGCCAGGTCCTCCCTGGACGGGAACCAAGCATCCTAGGACTGGTTTCAGGGTTTCACCCCTCTTCAGCCAGGATAGCTTGATTCCAGTGACATGGAGAGCACGGGACTCACGTCTGAGCATACCCGTCCCACTCGGGTTGACAAATGCAAAAACAACAGTTGATGGACAGAATGCGGAACAGTGTCATACATTCACCCCAGTACAGAGATCTGGGCCTAAATCCATCGTTTTTTTGCTTAACATGCCATTCCAGTTTGAACCCATCCATATGCAAATCAGTCTAGACCCTGTGCCTCATGGGAAGAGTCCAACCCGAACTACCAAGCCAGTTCCTCCCTGGACTGGAACCAAGCATCCTAGGACTGGTTTCGGGGTTTCACCCCTCTTCAGCCAGGATAGCTTGATTCCAGTAGCATGGAGAGCATGGGAGTCACGTCTGAGCATACCCATCCCACTCGGGGTGACAAATGCAAAAACAACAGTTGATGGACAGAATGCAGAACAATGTCATACATTCACCCGAGTACAGAGATCTGGGCCTAAATCCATCGTTTTTTGCTCACCGTGCTATTCCAGTTTGAACCCAGCCATATGCAAATCAGTCTTGACTCTGTGCCTCATGGGAACAGTCCAGCCCGTACTGCCAAGCCAGGTCCTCCCTGGACTGGAACCAAGCATCCTAGGACCGGTTTCAGGGTTTCACCCCTCTTCAGCCAGGATAGCTTGATTCCAGTGGCATGGAGAGCACAGGATTCACTTCTGAGCATACCCGTCCCACTCGGAGTGACAAATGCAAAAACAATAGTTGATGGACAGAATACAGAACAATGTCATACATTCACCACAGTACAGAGATCTGGACCTAAATCCATCGTTTTTTTGCTCACCATGCCATTCCAGTTCGAACCCAGCCATATGCAAATCAGTCTTGACCCTGTGCCTCATGGGAACACTCCAGCCCGAACTGACAAGCCAGGTCGTTCCTGGACTGGGACCAAGCATCCAAGGACCGGTTTCGGGGTTTCACCCCTCTTCAGCCAGAATAGCTTGATTCCAGTAGCATGGAGACCACGGGACTCACGTCTGAGCATACCCGTCCCACTCGGGGTGACAAATGCAAAAATAACAGTTGCTGGACAGAATGCAGAACAATGTCATACATTCACCCCAGTACAGAGATCTGGGCTTAAATCCATCGGGGCAGATTTATGTTAACTGGCGCATCCCTGCATATCAGCAGGGATGCGCCAATTATTATGCGCCACAGCTGCGCCACCATGGATGCGCCGCATTTATAATGCGGCGCACCATGGGGCAAAAACGGCACAGATGCGTGACGCATCTGTGCCGTAAAAGTGGCGCATTGCTGAAGTTGGGTCGCAAGCGCGACGCAGCTCCAGCAATGTTCTGGGGGGCCCTATCTGTACAATGCTGCGTCAATCCTTACGCCTGCTTCAAGCAGGCGCAGTGTTTTGACGCAGCATGGGCCTAAAAGTGACTGAGTGAAACCTTGTAGATTTCACTCAGCCACTTTTAGGAGGCGTTCCTGCGCCGGAACGCCCCCACCTGCCCTGGAACGCCTACATGTGGCGCAGGGCTTTACAACGTGACGCATCTCCCAGATGCGTCACGTTGTAAATACCCCGCACCATGGCGCAGGATTTGCGCCGCTGCTGCGTCACAAAAGTGACGCAACGGCGGCGCAAAAGTGGCGCAAGTGCAACATAAATCTGCCCCATCGTTTTTTGCTCACAGTGCCATTCCAGTTTGAACCAGGCCATATGCAAATCGGTCTTGACCCTGTGCCTCATGCGAACAGTCCAGCCTGAACTGCCAAGCCAGGTCCTCCCTGGACTGGAACCAAGCATCCTAGGACTGGTTTCGGGGTTTCACACCTCTTCAGCCAGGATAGCTTGATTCCAGTGACATGGAGAGCACGGGACTCACGTCTGAGCATACCCGTCCCACTCGGGGTGTCAGATGCAAAAACAACAGTTGATGGACAGAATGCAGAACAATAACATACATTCACCCCAGTACAAAGATCTGGGCCTAAATCCATCGTTTTTTTGCTCACCATGCCATTCCAGTTTGAACCCAGCCATATGCAAATCAGTCTTGACCCTGTGCCTCATGGGAACAGTCCAGCCCGAACTGCCAAGCCAGGTCCTCCCTGGACTAGAACCAAACATCCTAGGACTAGTTTCGGAGTTTCACCCCTCTTCAGCCAGGATAGCTTGATTCCAGTACCATGGAGAGCATGGGACTCACATCTGAGCATACCCGTCCCACAAGGGTTGACAAATGCTAAAACAATAGTTGATGGACAGAATGCAGAACAATGTCATACATTCACCCCAGTACAGAGATCTGGGCCTAAATATATCGTTTTTTTGCTCACCATGCCATTCCAGTTTGAACCCAGCCATATGCAAATCAGTCTTGACCCTGTGCCTCATGGGAACAGTCCAGCCCGAACTGCCAAGCCAGGTCCTCCCTGGATGGGAACCAAGCATCGTAGGACTGGTTTCGGGGTTTCACCCCTCATCAGCCAGGATAGCTTGATTCCAGTGGCATGGAGAGCACGGGACTCACGTCTGAGCATACCCATCCCACTCGGGGTGTCAGATACAAAAACAACAGTTGATGGACAGAATGCAGAACAATAACATACATTCACCCCAGTACAGAGATCTGGGCCTAAATCCATCGTTTTTTTGCTCACCATGCCATTCCAGTTTGAACCCAGCCATATGCAAATCAGACTTGACCCTGTGCCTCATGGGAACAGTCCAGCCCGAACTGCCAAGCCAGGTCCTCCCTGGACTGGAACCAAGCATCCTAGGACCGGTTTCGGGGTTTCACCCCTCTTCAGCCAGGATAGCTTGATTCCAGTGGCATGGAGAGCACGGGACTCATGTCTGAGCATACCCGTCCCACTCGGGGTGACAAATGCAAAAACAACAGTTGATGGACAGAATGCAGAACAATGTCATACATTCACCCCAGTACAGAGATCTGGGCCTAAATCCTTCGTTTTTTTGCTCACCGTGCCATTCCAGTTTGAACCCAGCCATATGCAAATCAGTCTTGACCCTGTGCCTCATGGGAACAGTCCAGCCTGAACTGCCAAGCCAGGTCCTCCCTGGACTTGAACCAAGCATCCTAGGACTGGTTTCGGGGTTTCACCCCTCTTCAGCCAGGATAACTTGATTCCAGTGACATGGAAAGCAAGGGACTCACGTCTGAGCATACCCGCCCCACTCGGGGTGACAATGCAAAAACAACAGTTGATGGACAGAATCCAGAACAATGACATACATTCACCCCAGTACAGAGATCTGGGCCTAAATCCATTCCAGTTTGAACCCAGCCATATGCAAATCAGTCTTGACCCTGTGCCTCATGGGAACAGTCGAGCCAGAACTGCCAAGCCAGGTCCTCCCTGGACTGGAACCAAGCATCCTAGGACCGGTTTCGGGGTGTCACCCCTCTTCAGCCAAGATAGCTTGACTCCAGTAGATTGGAGAGCACGGGATTCACGCCTGAGCATACCCGTCCCACTCGGGGTGACAAATGCAAAAACAATAGTTGATGGACAGAATAGAGAACAATGTCATACATTCACCACAGTACAGAGATCTGGGCCTAAATCCATCGTTTGTTTGCTCACCATGCCATTCCAGTTTGAACCCAGCCATATGCAAATCAGTCTTCACCCTGTGCCTCATGGGAACAGTCCAGCCCGAACTGCCAAGCCAGGTCCTCCCTGGACTGGAACGAAGCATCCAAGGACCGGTTTCGGGGTTTCACCCCTCTTCAGCCAGGATAGCTTGATTCCAGTAGCATGGAGAGCTCGGGACTCACATCTGAGCATACCCATACCACTCGGGGTGACAAATGCAAAAACAACAGTTGATGGACAGAATGCAGAACAATGTCATACATTCACCCCAGTACAGAGATTTGGGCCTAAATCCATCGTTTTTTTGCTCACCGTGTCATTCCAGTTTGAACCCAGCCATATGCAAATCAGTCTTGACCCTGTGCCTCATGGGAACAGTCCAGCCTGAACTGCTAAGCCAGGTCCTCCCTGGACTGGAACCAAGCATCCTAGGACTGGTTTCGGGGTATCACCCCTCTTCAGCCAGGATAGCTTAATTCCAGTGACATGGAGAGCACGAGACTCACGTCTGAGCATACCCGTCCCGCTCGGGTTGACAAATGCAAAAACTACAGTTGATGGACAGAATGCGGAACAGTGTCATACATTCACCCCAGTACAGAGATCTGGGCCTAAATCCATCGATTTTTTGCTCAACATGCTATTCCAGTTTGAACCTATGCATATGCAAATCAGTCTAGACCCTGTGCCTCATGGGAACAGTCCAGCCCGAACTGCCAAGCCAGGTCCTCCCTGGACTGGAACCAAGCATTCTAGGACCGGTTTCGGGGTTTCACCCCTCTTCAGCCAGGATAGCTTGATTCCAGTGGCATGGAGAGCACGGGATTCACGTCTGAGCATACCCGTCCCACTCGGGGAGGCAAATGCAAAAACAATAGTTGATGGACAGAATACAGAACAATGTCATACATTCACCACAGTACAGAGATCTGGGCCTAAATCCATCGTTTTTTTGCTCACCATGCCATTCCAGTTTGAACCCAGCCATATGCAAATCAGTCTTGACCCTGTGCCTCATGGGAACAGTCCAGCCCAAACTACCAAGCCAGGTCCTCCCTGGACTGGAACCAAGCATCCAAGGACCGGTTTCGGGGTTTCCCCCTCTTCAGCCAGGATAGCTTGATTCCAGTAGCATGGAGAGCACGGGACTCACGTCTGAGCATACCCGTCCCACTCGGGGTGACAAATGTAAAAACAACAGTTGATGGACAGAATGCAGAACAATGTCATACATTCACCCCAGTACAGAGATCTGAGCCTAAATCCATCTTTTTTTGCTCACCATGCCATTCCAGTTTGAACCCACCCATATGCAAATCGTTCTTGACCCTGTGCCTCATGGGAACAGTCCAGTCCGAACTGCCAAGCCAGGTCCTCCCTGGACTGGAACCAAGCATCCTAGGACTGGTTTCGGGGTTTCACCCGTCTTCAGCCAGGATAGCTTGATTCCAGTGCCCTGGAGAGCACGGGACTCACGTCTGAGCATACCCGCCCCATTCGGGGTGACAAATGCAAAAACAACAGTTGATGGACAGAATGCGGAACAATGTCATACATTCACCCCAGTACAGAGATCTGCGCCTAAATCCATCGTTTTTTTGCTCACCATGCCATTCCAGTTTGAACCCAGCCATATGCAAATCAGTTTTGACCCTGTGCCTCATGGGAACAGTCCAACCCGAACTGCGAAGCCAGGTCCTCCCTGGACTGGAACCAAGCATCCTAGGACTGGTTTCAGGGTTTCACCCCTCTTCAGCCAGGATAGCTTGATTCCAGTGACATGGAAAGCACGGGACTCATGTCTGAGCATACCCGTCCCACTCGGGGTGACAAATGCAAAAACAACAGTTGATGGACAGAATGCAGAACAATCTCATACATTCACCCCAGTACAGAGATCTGGGCCTAAATCCATCGTTTTTTGCTCATCGTACCATTCCAGTTTGAACCAGGCCATATGCAAATCGGTCTTGACCCTGTGCCTCATGGGAACAGTCCAGCCTGCACTGCCAAGCCAGGTCCTCCCTTTACTGGAACCAAGCATCCCTGGACTGGTTTCGGGGTTTCACCCCTCTTCAACCAGGATAGCTTGATTCCAATGATATGGAGAGCACAGGACTCACGTCTGAGCATACAAGTCCCACTCGGGGTGACAAATGCAAAAACAACAGTTGATGGACGGAATGCAGAACAATGACATACATTCACCCCAGTACAGAGATCTGGGCCTAAATCCATAGTTTTTTTGCTCACCATGCCATTCCAGTTTGAACCCAGCCATATGCAAATCAGTCTTGACCCTGTGCCTCATGGGAACAGTCCAGCCCGAACTGCCAAGCCAGGTCCTCCCTGGACTGGAAGCAAACATCCTAGGACTGGTTTCGGGGTTTCACTCCTCTTCAGCCAAGATAGCTTGATTCCAGTAGCATGGAGAGCATGGGACTCACGTCTGAGCATACACGTCCCACTCGGGATGACAAATGCTAAAACAATAGTTGATGGACAGAATGCAGAACAATGTCATACATTCACCCCAGTACAGAGATCTGGGCCTAAATCCATTGTTTTTTTGCTCACCATGCCATTCCAGTTTGAACCCAGCCATATGCAAATCAGTCTTGACCCTGTGCCTCATGGGAACAGTCCAGCCCAAACTACCAAGCCAGGTCATTCCTGGACTGGAACCAAGCATCCAAGGACCGGTTTCGGGGTTTCACCCCTCTTCAGCCAGGATAGCTTGATTCCAGTCGCATGGAGAGCACGGGACTCACGTCTGAGCAGCGGCGTCACTATGGGGGTGCGGGGGGTGCGGACCGCACCGGGTGACACCCTCAAGTGGGGTGACACCAACAGGGCCCGTCAGGGGCCGGCTTTACGGCGGTGCGACCGGGTGATGGCTTCCTGGGGGCGCCGTGTTAGAAAGTTTATTACGCTTTTGAAGCACCTGCTGCAGCGTTTCTTTCCGCCAGCAATTACCAGGCCTCACATAAATGTCAAGATAACTGGTGTGATTAATTATCTTCCTGGAGAGAGATCAGTGTTTTGTAAAGTTGAGGTTTTGACTTAGGTGAAGTTAGTGCAGAGGGTTAATATGCCTGCTGCAAAGAACGTGTGCCAAGTAGATTACAGAGTGCATATAATATAAACACATCAGCAGGTCACTGCTTTCAAAAGAGACATCCTTTTGTTGCAATTTATAACTTAAAGTCCTAATATTCAACAGTGAGCTATTAACTTTCATCCTAGAACTGCATACACACCTCAAAATGTACATTATTAGAACATTGATTAATGTTGCAAAAAGGGTTAATTTGGCTAGAAATAGATTCTTATTATTAAAGAAAACTCCCAACTATGCTGTTTCTTTTTCGACTCTGCGTTTGTGCTTCTCCACACCAAGCACTATACGGCCTACCAGTATGGATGACATGTGACTCCTACACTTTCAGTCCTTTGGTTTATGTATCATTTCCTATACACGGATTTACACACTTATGATTGATTGTCTCTGTGTAATGTGTGTGTGATGCAAAGTGCTCGGACACCCTACACTGGTATGAGTGGCGCTATATAACTAATTCAATGCATCTGAGAGAGTGTGGTTATGGTGACTTGGTCACTGTTAAAGGGTGCTAGTGAGAGAATCCGTGGTGGAGGTGGTCATTGGGGGGGCGCCAACAAACATTGTCGCACAGGGCGCCACCAGCGCTAAAGCCGGCCCTGGGGCCCGTGTGCGCAGAGCAACCTAACCTTTTAGGAGGAGGACGTGCCTGTGCGCAGCGCGCACTGTCTCCTCTCCTTTCTCTTATTTGCTTCCCTGTGAAATGGATCCAAAAAAGAAAATCACGTTTGCTGGAAATCAATGTCGTATTTTTCTGACATTTAATTCCAAAATGCAGCATCAGGAATAAAAGTTTAAAAATATGAAAAATAAATAACTAAATAAAGTAAGACAGAGTGGTAGCAAACTGTCCAGATTGATTTTTATTCACACCCAAACACATTAGCGCCACTTTTACAGAGTTTGAAAGTGAAGCGCTATTTTTGTTGTCTTGGCTTTGTTTTCCCTGGGCTTGGAACTAGTGCACCAATCCTGGAGGTACTGCAATGTGAGGATTGAAAAACCAAATTTGTACTGCTGCTCTGCATCTAGGGATGTTGTCTTTTTTTACCATACTGCTTACGTTTTGTATATAAGCAATGGCCATTGAAATGGGTCCATTCAGGGCCCTGTAGTCATGTCCTTAACTTTTCAGGCAAAAGCACTCACTGATTTCTGAACAGTGAGTGTAAAAGCGTTAAGGTAACCATGTTGTTCCTGCTTACATTTCACATGGTTTGCAAAATTTTGCATTCCCTATGATTGTTTGCTTTTTCTAGGATGCTGTCACTTTTTACTTGTAGGCCACATATTGCTCTTGCCCAGTGCGTAATTTAAATTGAGCCGCATCCGGGTGTTTATAGCTGGCAACAATTGGGTTGTAGTTGAAGGCAGTCTGAGTTTTTCTCAGTGGGGCAGTATGGTGTTCAGTGGGGGAGAGGATGTGGCACTATGGCCAGAGCTGCTGAATTTGGAACTGGGGAACCAGGTTCAGCCTTAATAACCAGTCCGCCAGACCACTCTCCTGAGAGAGCACTATCTCATGCTAGACCTTAGAAGGCTTCGCAAGACATTAGAAGCCCCGGTGTCGTAGCACTAGCAGGTGGACCCTAGCATGACAAGTGTAGGTTAACCTTCAAGGCTTGTCCACCACTATTCATACTGAAGTTCACCTCCAGTTTTGCGGCAGGCCTATGAAGCAGTACACCCTAGAACAGTGACCCTGTCACTGAGATCACAGGACCCTTGAGAAGGGCCAGCTCTAGGGCGGTGCAACCGCACCAGGTGCTCACTTTCGGTGGAGGCATCATTTTTGCAAGTATTTTATGGTTTTAAAAGCGCTTGCTGCCTCCTTCCTGGCCTCCAGTAATTTTCGGTAACAATAAAAATGTCATGATGACTCTGGTGATTAATGTTCTTCCTAGAGAGAGATCGGAATTTTGTCTAATGGAAGATTTGACTCATGGAAAGGTAGGTCAGAGGGTTAATGTACCTGCTGCAAAGAACATGTACCATGCAGATCACAAAGTGCACATAATGTAAATAGGCCAGTGGGCTACTGCTTTTGTCAGAGAGATCCTTTTGTTACTTGTAGTTTATAAATTAAAATCCTAACATAGAACAGTGAGCTATTAACTGTCATCTACTCCGCAGCAACACAATTCAAATTTTTTATTAACTTTTGATACGTTTGAGCAACAAACAATTTATTAGTTTAAATGGTGAGATCATGCTGCAGATCTTGCATTATGAGGTAAATATGGCAGAGCCATTATTATTTAGAAAACATTTGCAAACTAGGATTTTTAGCAATTCATGTTTGAACTGCTGTTTTGGTAAAGGGAGAAGTGCTGATGACAGAAACTCCATGGCTCGGAGACAAATGGCTTGTGCTTCCACATTTTATCGTATTTGGGGACATTCTGTGATTAGAAGCATATCCCACTTTGTGAACACATTTTACTGTCAATAACTCATTATAACCTTAAATAATCATGTGTATCCATTGGTTGATAAAACTGGGCAGTGAAACCAAACAAATACAAAAAATTGGGATGTTTGCGCATTCTGGCCACGCCTCTGGCTCTGCCCACTGATCCAATCCTTGGGTTATTCCCGCCCTCTGATTCTCCGCCCACAGTTCCCCTACTTTTTTCCCCCCACTTCGACCACTGATATATCGTGTTGCTGGATAGTGGGAACACCACACCAGTAAAAAGTACCATACCTATGATATTATAAATTCCAATAAACTGTTGACTAGCAGGTAGCCCACTGTACAACCTGATTAATGAATCATTATCACACTGTTGTTAACAGGCACATTTTGTAAATATAGGACCTACATTTACAAACGTTACTAAGGATTCTGTATGGTCCCGTTATTTGCCAACTGTGTCCACTGGCGGACTCGGGGCGGAGGAGGTCCATGCGGTAAGTCGTGAGGGGGTGACACCATGAGTTACCCGCACCGGGTGACACCAACCCTAGTGACACCACTGCGTCTGAGCCTACCCGTCCCACTCGGGGTGACAAATGCAAAAATAACAGTTGCTGGACAGAATGCAGAACAATGACATACATTCACCCCAGCACAAAGATCTGGGCCTAAATCCATCGTTTTTTTGCTCACCATGCCATTCCAGTTTGAACCCAGCCATATGCAAATCAGTCTTGACCCTGTGCCTCATGGGAACAGTCCAGCCCGAACTGCCAAGCCAGGTCCTTCCTGGACTGGAACCAAACATCCTAGGACTGGTTTCGGGGTTTCACCCATCTTCAGCCAGGATAGCTTGATTCCAGTAGCATGGAGAGCATGGGACTCACATCTGAGCATACCCGTCCCACTCGGGTTGTCAAATGCTAAAACAACAGTTGATGGACAGAATGCAGACAAATGTCATACATTCACCCCTCTTCAGCCAGGATAGCTTGATTCCAGTGGCATGGAGAGCACGGGATTCACGTCTGGAGCATCCCTTCCCACTCAGGGTGACAAGACAAAAACAATTGTTGAGGGACAAAATACAGAACAATGTCATACATTCACCCCAGTACAGAGATCTGGGCCTAAATCCATCGTTGTTTTGCTCACCATGCCATTCCAGTTTGAACCCAACCATATGCAAATCAGTCTTGACCCTGTGCCTCATGGGAACAGTCCAGCCCGAACTGCCAAGCCAGGTCCTCCCTGGACTGGATCCAAGCATCCTAGGACCGGTTTCACCCCTCTTCAGCCAGGATAGCTTGATTCCAGTGGCATGGAGTGCATGGGACTCACGTCTGAGCATACCCGTCCCACTCGGGGTGACAAATGCAAAAACAACAGATGCTGGACAGAATGCAGAACAATGTCATACATTCACCCCAGTACAGAGATCTGGGCCTAAATCCATCGTTTTTTTGCTCACCATGCCATTCCAGTTTGAACCCAAGCATATGCAAATCTGTCTTGACCCTGTGCCTCATGGGAACAGTGCAGCTCGAACTGCCAAGCCAGATCCTCCCTGGACTGGAACCAAGCATCCTAGGACCGGTTTCGGGGTTTCACCCCTCTTCAACCAGGATAGCTTCATTCCAGTGGCATGGAGAGCACGGGACATACGTCTGAACATACCCGTCCCACTCGGGGTGACAAATGCAAAAACAACAGCTAATGGACAGAATGTAGAACAATGTCCTACATTCACCCCAGTACAGAGATCTGGGCCTAAATCCATCGTTTTTTTGCTTACCATGCCATTCCAGTTAGAACCCAGCCATATGCAAATCAGTCCTGACCCTGTGCCTCATGGGATCAGTCCAACCCGAACTGCCAAGCCAGGTCCTCCCTGGACTGGAACCAAGCATCCTAGGACCGATTTCGTGGTTTCACCCCTCTTCAGCCAGGATAGCTTGATTCCAGTGGCATGAAGAGCAAGGAAATCACTTCTGAGAATACCCATCCCACTCGGGGTGACAAGTGGAAAAACAATAGTTGATCGACAGAATACAGAACAATGTCATACATTCACCACAGTACAGAGATCTGGGCCTCAATCCATCGTTTTTTTGCTCACCATGCCATTCCAGTTTGAACCCAGCCATATGTAAATCAGACTTGACCCTGTGCCTCATGGGAACAGTCCAGCCCGAACTGCCAAGCCAGGTCCTCCCTGGACTGGAACCAAGCATCCTAGGACCGGTTTCGGGGTTTCACCCCTCTTCAACCAGGATAGCTTGATTCCAGTGGCATGGAGAGCACGGAACTCACGTCTGAGCATACCCGTCCCACTCGAGTTGACAAATGCAAAAACAACAGTTGATGGACAGAATGCGGAACAGTGTCATACATTCACCCCAGTACAGAGATCTGGGCCTAAATCCATCGTTTTTTTGCTCAACATGCCATTCCAGTTTGAAACCATCCATATGCAAATCAGTCTAGACCCTGTGCCTCATGGGAACAGTCCAACCCGAACTGCCAAGCCAGTTCCTCCCTGGACTGGAACCAAGCATCCTAGGACTGGTTTCGGGGTTTCACCCCTCTTCAGCCAGGATAGCTTGATTCCAGTAGCATGGAGAGCATGGGAGTCACGTCTGAGCATACCCATCCCACTCGGGGTGACAAATGCAAAAACAACAGTTGATGGACAGAATGCAGAACAATGTCATACATTCACCCGAGTACAGAGATCTGGGCCTAAATCCATCGTTTTTTGCTCACCATGCCATTCCAGATTGAACCCAGCCATATGCAAATCAGTCTTGACTCTGTGCCTCATGGGAACAGTCCAGCCCGTACTGCCAAGCTAGGTCCTCCCTGAACTGGAACCAAGCATCCTAGGACCGGTTTCAGGATTTCACCCCTCTTCAGCCAGGATAGCTTGATTCCAGTGGCATGGAGAGCACGGGATTCACTTCTGAGCATACCCGTCCCACTCGGAGTGACAAATGCAAAAACAATAGTTGATGGACAGAATACAGAACAATGTCATACATTCACCACAGTACAGAGATCTGGGCCTAAATCCATCGTTTTTTTGCTCACCATGCCACTCCAGTTCGAACCCAGCCATATGCAAATCAGTCTTGACCCTGTGCCTCATGGGAACACTCCAGCCCGAACTGGCAAGCCAGGTCGTTCCTGAACTGGAACCAAGCATCCAAGGACCGGTTTCGGGGTTTCACCCCTCTTCAGCCAGAATAGCTTGATTCCAGTAGCATGGAGACCACGGGACTCACGTCTGAGCATACCCGTCCCACTCGGGGTGAAAAATGCAAAAATAACAGTTGCTGGACAGAATGCAGAACAATGTCATACATTCACCCCAGTACAGAGATCTGGGCCTAAATCCATCGTTTTTTGCTCACAGTGCCATTCCAGTTTGAACCAGGCCATATGCAAATCGGTCTTGACCCTGTGCCTCATGCGAACAGTCCAGCCTGAACTGCCAAGCCAGGTCCTCCCTGGACTGGAACCAAGCATCCTAGGACTGGTTTCGGGGTTTCACACCTCTTCAGCCAGGATAGCTTGATTCCAGTGACATGGAGAGCACGGGACTCACGTCTGAGCATACCCGTCCCACTCGGGGTGACAGATGCAAAAACAACAGTTGATGGACAGAATGCAGAACAATAAAATACATTCACCCCAGTACAAAGATCTGGGCCTAAATCCATTGTTTTTTTGCTCACCATGCCATTCCAGTTTGAACCCAGCCATATGCAAATCAGTCTTGACCCTGTGCCTCATGGGAACAGTCCAGCCCGAACTGCCAAGCCAGGTCCTCCCTGGACTGGAACCAAACATCCTAGGACTAGTTTCGGAGTTTCACCCCTCTTCAGCCAGGATAGCTTGATTCCAGTACCATGGAGAGCATGGGACTCACATTTGAGCATACCCGTCCCACTCGGGTTGACAAATGCTAAAACAATAGTTGATGGACAGAATGCAGAACAATGTCATACATTCACCCCAGTACAGAGATCTGGGCCTAAATACATCGTTTTTTTGCTCACCATGCCATTCCAGTTTGAACCCAGCCATATGCAAATCAGTCTTGACCCTGTGCCTCATGGGAACAGTCCAGCCCGAACTGTCAAGCCAGGTCCTCCCTGGACGGGAACCAAGCATCCTAGGACTGGTTTCGGGGTTTCACCCCTCATCTGCCAGGATAGCTTGATTCCAGTGGCATGGAGAGCACGGGACTCACGTCTGAGCATACCCATCCCACTCGGGGTGACAAATGCAAAAACAACAGTTGATGGACAGAATGCAGAACAATGACATACATTCACCCCAGTACAGAGATCTGGGCCTAAATCCATCGTTTTTTTGCTCACCATGCCATTCCTTTTTTAACCCAGCCATATGCAAATCAGACTTGACCCTGTGCCTCATGGAAACAGTCCAGCCCGAACTGCCAAGCCAGGTCCTCCCTGGACTGGAACCAAGCATCCTAGGACCGGTTTCGGGGTTTCACCCCTCTTCAGCCAGGATAGCTTGATTCCAGTGGCATGGAGAGCACGGGACTCATGTCTGAGCATACCCGTCCCACTCGGGGTGACAAATGCAAAAACAACAGTTGATGGACAGAATGCAGAACAATGTCATACATTCACCCCAGTACAGAGATCTGGGCCTAAATCCTTTGTTTTTTTGCTCACCGTGCCATTCCAGTTTTAACCCAGCCATATGCAAATCAGTCTTGACCCTGTGCCTCATGGGAACAGTCCAGCCTGAACTGCCAAGCCAGGTCCTCCCTGGACTTGAACCAAGCATCCTAGGACTGGTTTCGGGTTTTCACCCCTCTTCAGCCAGGATAGCTTGATTCCAGTGACATGGAAAGCACGGGACTCACGTCTGAGCATACCCGCCCCACTCGGGGTGACAATGCAAAAACAACAGTTGATGGACAGAATCCAGAACAATGACATACATTCACCCCAGTACAGAGATCTGGGCCTAAATCCATTCCAGTTTGAACCCAGCCATATGCAAATCAGTCTTGACCCTGTGCCTCATGGGAACAGTCCAGCCCGAACTGCCAAGCCAGGTCCTCCCTGGACTGGAACCAAGCATCCTAGGACCGGTTTCGGGGTGTCACCCCTCTTTAGCCAAGATAGCTTGACTCCAGTAGAATGGAGAGCACGAGATTCACGTCTGAGCATACCCGTCCCACTCGGGGTGACAAATGCAAAAACAATAGTTGATGGACAGAATACAGAACAATGTCATACATTCACCACAGTACAGAGATCTGGGCCTAAATCCATCGTTTTTTTGCTCACCATGCCATTCCAGTTTGAACCCAGCCATATGCAAATCAGTCTTGACCCTGTGCCTCATGGGAACAGTCCAGCCCGAACTGCCAAGCCAGGTCCTCCCTGGACTGGAACGAAGCATCCAAGGACCGGTTTCGGGGTTTCACCCCTCTTCAGCCAGGATAGCTTGATTCCAGTAGCATGGAGAGCACGGGACTCACATCTGAGCATACCCATACCACTCGGGGTGACAAATGCAAAAACTACAGTTGATGGACAGAATGCGGAACAGTGTCATACATTCACCCCAGTACAGAGATCTGGGCCTAAATACATCGTTTTTTTGCTCAACATGATATTCCAGTTTGAACCTATCCATATGCAAATCAGTCTAGACCCTGTGCCTCATGGGAACAGTCTAGCCCGAACTGCCAAGCCAGGTCCTCCCTGGACTGGAACCAAGCATTCTAGGACCGTATTCGGGGTTTCACCCCTCTACAGCCAGGATAGCTTGATTCCAGTGGCATGGAGAGCACGGGATTCACGTCTGAGCATACCCGTCCCACTCGGGGAGGCAAATGCAAAAACAATAGTTGAAGGACAGAATACAGAACAATGTCATACATTCACCACAGTACAGAGATCTGGGCCTAAATCCATCGTTTTTTTGCTCACCATGCCATTCCAGTTTGAACCCTGCCATATGCAAATCAGTCTTGACCCTGTGCCTCATGGGAACAGTCCAGCCCGAACTACCAAGCCAGGTCCTCCCTGGACTGGAACCAAGCATCCAAGGACCGGTTTCTGGGTTTCACCCCTCTTCAGCCAGGATAGCTTGATTCCAGTAGCATGGAGAGCACGGGACTCACGTCTGAGCATACCCGTCCCACTCGGGGTGACAAATGTAAAAACAACAGTTGATGGACAGAATGCAGAACAATGTCATACATTTACCCCAGTACAGAGATCTGGGCCTAAATCCATTGTTTTTTTGCTCACCATGCCATTCCAGTTTGAACCCACCCATATGCAAATCGTTCTTGACCCTGTGCCTCATGGGAACAGTCCAGTCCGAACTGCCAAGCCAGGTCCTCCCTGGACTGGAACCAAGCATCCTAGGACTGGTTTCGGGGTATCACCCCTCTTCAGCCAGGATAGCTTGATTCCAGTGCCATGGAGAGCACGGGACTCACGTCTGAGCATACCCGCCCCATTCGGGGTGACAAATGCAAAAACAACAGTTGATGGACAGAATGCAGAACAATGTCATACATTCACCCCAGTACAGAGATCTGCGCCTAAATCCATCGTTTTTTTGTTTGCTCACCATGCCATTCCAGTTTGAACCCAGCCATATGCAAATCAGTCTTGACCCTGTGCCTCATGGGAACAGTCCAACCTGAACTGCGAAGCCAGGTCCTCCCTGGACTGGAACCAAGCATCCTAGGACTGGTATCAGGGTTTCACCCCTCTTCATCCAGGATAGCTTGATTCCAGTAGCATGGAGAGCATGGGACTCACGTCTGATCATACCCGTCCCACTCGGGGTGACAAATGCAAAAACAACAGTTGATGGACAGAATGCAGAACAATGTCATACATTCACCCCAGTACAGAGATCTGGGCCTAAATCCATCGTTTTTTTTGCTCACCATGCCATTCCCATTTGAACCCAGCCATATGCAAATGAGTCTTGACCCTGTGCCTTATGGGAACAGTCCAGCCTGAACTGCCAAGCTAGGTCCTCCCTGGACCGGAACCAAGCATCCTAGGACTGGTTTCGGGGTTTCACCCCTCTTCAGCCAGGATAGCTTGATTCCAGTGACATGGAGAGCACGGGACTCATGTCTGAGCATACCCGTCCCAATCGGGGTGACAAATTCAAAAACAACAGTTGATGGACAGAATGCAGAACAATCACATACATTTACCCCAATACAGAGATCTGGGCCTAAATCCATTGTTTCTTTGCTCACCATGCCATTCCAGTTTGAACCCAGCCATTTGCAAATCAGTCTTGACCCTGTGCCTCATGGGAACAGTCCAGCCCGAACTGCCAAGCCAGGTCCTCCCTGGACTGGAACCAAGCATCCTAGGACAGGTTTCGGGGTTTCACCCCTCTTCAGCCAGGATAGCTTGATTCCAGTAGCATGGAGAGTACGGGACTCACGTCTGAGCATACCCGTCCCACTCAGGGTGACAATTGCAAACACAACAGTTGCTTGACAGAATGCAGAACAATGTCATATATTCACCCCAGTACAGAGATCTGGGCCTAAATCCATCGTTTTTTGCTCATCGTGCCATTCCAGTTTGAACCAGGCCATATGCAAATCGGTCTTGACCCTGTGCCTCATGGGAACAGTCCAGCCTGCACTGCCAAGCCAGGTCCTCCCTTAACTGGAACAAAGCATCCTAGGACTGGTTTCGGGGTTTCACCCCTCTTCAGCCAGGATAGCTTGATTCCAGTGACATGGAGAGCACAGGACTCACGTATGAGCATACAAGTCCCACTCGGGGTGACAAATGCAAAAACAACAGTTGATGGACAGAATGTAGAACAATGACATACATTCACCCCAGTACAGAGATCTGGGCCTAAATCCATAGTTTTTTTGCTCACCATGCCATTCCAGTTTGAACCCAGCCATATGCAAATCAGTCTTGACCCTGTGCCTCATGGGAACAGTCCAGCCCGAACTGCCAAGCCAGGTCCTTCCTGGACTGGAACCAAACATCCTAGGACTGGTTTCGGGGTTTCACCCCTCTTCAGCCAGGATAGCTTGATTCCAGTAGCATGGAGAGCATGGGACTCACATCTGAGCATACCCGTCCCACTCGGGTTGACAAATGCTAAAACAACAGTTGATGGACAGAATGCAGAAGAATGTCATACATTCACCCCAGTACAGAGATCTGGGCCTAAATCCATTCCAGTTTGAACCCAGCCATATGCAAATCAGTCTTGACCCTGTGCCTCATGGGAACAGTCCAGCCCGAACTGCCAAGCCAGGTCCTTCCTGGACTGGAACGAAGCATCCAAGGACCGGTTTCGGGGTTTCATCCCTCTTCAGCCAGGATAGCTTGATTCCAGTAGCATGGAGAGCACGGGACTCACATCTGAGCATACCCATACCACTCGGGGTGACAAATGCAAAAACAACAGTTGATGGACAGAATGCAGAACAATGTCATACATTCACCCCAGTACAGAGATTTGGGCCTAAATCCATCGTTTTTTTGCTCACCGTGTCATTCCAATTTGAACTCAGCCATATGCAAATCAGTCTTGACCCTGTGCCTCATGGGAACAGTCCAGCCTGAACTGCTAAGCCAGGTCCTCCCTGGACTGGAACCAAGCATCCTAGGACCGGTTACGGGGTTTCACCCCTCTTCAGCCAAGATAGCTTGATTCCAGTGACATGGAGAGCACGGGACTCACGTCTGAGCATACCCGTCCCGCTCGGGTTGACAAATGCAAGAACTACAGTTGATGGACAGAATGCGGAACAGTGTCATACATTCACCCCAGTACAGAGATCTGGGCCTAAATACATCGTTTTTTTGCTCAACATGCTATTCCAGTTTGAACCTATCCATATGCAAATCAGTCTAGACCCTGTGCCTCATGGGAACAGTCCAGCCTGAACTGCCAAGCCAGGTCCTCCCTGGACTGGAACCAAGCATTCTATGACCGTATTCGGGGTTTCACCCCTCTTCAGCCAGGATAGCTTGATTCCAGTGGCATGGAGAGCACGGGATTCACGTCTGAGCATACCCTCCCACTCGGGGAGGCAAATGCAAAAACAATAGTTGATGGACAGAATACAGAACAATGTCATACATTCACCACAGTACAGAGATCTGGGCCTAAATCCATCGTTTTTTTGCTCACCATGCCATTCCAGTTTGAACCCAGCCATATGCAAATCAGTCTTGACCCTGTGCCTCACGGGAACAGTCCAGGCCGAACTACCAAGCCAGGTCCTCCCTGGACTGGAACCAAGCATCTAAGGATCGGTTTCTGGGTTTCGCCCCTCTTCAGCCAGGATAGCTTGATTCCAGTAGCATGGAGATCACGGGACTCACGTCTGAGCATACCCGTCCCACTCGGGGTGACAAATGTAAAAACAACAGTTGATGGACAGAATGCAGAACAATGTCATACATTCACCCCAGTACAGAGATCTGGGCCTAAATCCATTGTTTTTTTGCTCACCATGCCATTCCAGTTTGAACCCACCCATATGCAAATCGTTCTTGACCCTGTGCCTCATGGGAACAGTCCAGTCCGAACTGCCAAGCCAGGTCCTCCCTGGACTGGAACCAAGCATCCTAGGACTGGTTTCGGGGTTTCACCCCTCTTCAGCCAGGATAGCTTGATTCCAGTGCCATGGAGAGCACGGGACTCACGTCTGAGCATACCCGCCCCATTCGGGGTGACAAATGCAAAAACAACAGTTGATGGACAGAATGCAGAACAATGTCATACATTCACCCCAGTACAGAGATCTGCGCCTAAATCCATCGTTTTTTTGTTTGCTCACCATGCCATTCCAGTTTGAACCCAGCCATATGCAAATCAGTCTTGACCCTGTACCTCATGGGAACAGTCCAACCCGAACTGCGAAGCCAGGTCCTCCCTGGACTGGAACCAAGCATCCTAGGACTGGTTTCAGGGTTTCACCCCTCTTCATCCAGGATAGCTTGATTCCAGTAGCATGGAGAGCATGGGACTCACGTCTGATCATACCCGTCCCACTCGGGGTGACAAATGCAAAAACAACAGTTGATGGACAGAATGCAGAACAATGTCATACATTCACCCCAGTACAGAGATCTGGGCCTAAATCCATCGTTTTTTTTGCTCACCATGCCATTCCCGTTTGAACCCAGCCATATGCAAATGAGTCTTGACCCTGTGCCTTATGGGAGCAGTCCAGCCTGAACTGCCAAGCTAGGTCCTCCCTGGACCGGAACCAAGCATCCTAGGACTGGTTTCGGGGTTTCACCCCTCTTCAGCCAGGATAGCTTGATTCCAGTGACATGGAGAGCACGGGACTCATGTCTGAGCATACCCGTCCCACTCGGGGTGACAAATTCAAAAACAACAGTTGATGGACAGAATGCAGAACAATCACATACATTTACCCCAATACAGAGATCTGGGCCTAAATCCATTGTTTCTTTGCTCACCATGCCATTCCAGTTTGAACCCAGCCATTTGCAAATCAGTCTTGACCCTGTGCCTCATGGGAACAGTCCAGCCCGAACTGCCAAGCCAGGTCCTCCCTGGACTGGAACCAAGCATCCTAGGACAGGTTTCGGGGTTTCACCCCTCTTCAGCCAGGATAGCTTGATTCCAGTAGCATGGAGAGTACGGGACTCACGTCTGAGCATACCCGTCCCACTCAGGGTGACGATTGCAAACACAACAGTTGCTTGACAGAATGCAGAACAATGTCATACATTCACCCCAGTACAGAGATCTGGGCCTAAATCCATCGTTTTTTGCTCATCGTGCCATTCCAGTTTGAACCAGGCCATATGCAAATCGGTCTTGACCCTGTGCCTCATGCGAACAGTCCAGCCTGAACTGCCAAGCCAGGTCCTCCCTGGACTGGAACCAAGCATCCTAGGACTGGTTTCGGGGTTTCACACCTCTTCAGCCAGGATAGCTTGATTCCAGTGACATGGAGAGCACGGGACTCACGTCTGAGCATACCCGTCCCACTCGGGGTGACAGATGCAAAAACAACAGTTGATGGACAGAATGCAGAACAATCACATACATTTACCCCAATACAGAGATCTGGGCCTAAATCCATTGTTTCTTTGCTCACCATGCCATTCCAGTTTGAACCCAGCCATTTGCAAATCAGTCTTGACCCTGTGCCTCATGGGAACAGTCCAGCCCGAACTGCCAAGCCAGGTCCTCCCTGGACTGGAACCAAGCATCCTAGGACTGGTTTCGGGGTTTCACCCCTCTTCAGCCAGGATAGCTTGATTCCAGTGCCATGGAGAGCACGGGACTCACGTCTGAGCATACCCGCCCCATTCGGGGTGACAAATGCAAAAACAACAGTTGATGGACAGAATGCAGAACAATGTCATACATTCACCCCAGTACAGAG
Organism: Triturus cristatus; assembly: GCF_964204655.1. Taxonomy (NCBI): domain Eukaryota; kingdom Metazoa; phylum Chordata; class Amphibia; order Caudata; family Salamandridae; genus Triturus; species Triturus cristatus. The sequence continues at coordinate 364,684,329 of NC_140581.1, read as the reverse complement.
ATCTGCGCCTAAATCCATCGTTTTTTTGTTTGCTCACCATGCCATTCCAGTTTGAACCCAGCCATATGCAAATCAGTCTTGACCCTGTACCTCATGGGAACAGTCCAACCCGAACTGCGAAGCCAGGTCCTCCCTGGACTGGAACCAAGCATCCTAGGACTGGTTTCAGGGTTTCACCCCTCTTCATCCAGGATAGCTTGATTCCAGTAGCATGGAGAGCATGGGACTCACGTCTGATCATACCCGTCCCACTCGGGGTGACAAATGCAAAAACAACAGTTGATGGACAGAATGCAGAACAATCACATACATTTACCCCAATACAGAGATCTGGGCCTAAATCCATTGTTTCTTTGCTCACCATGCCATTCCAGTTTGAACCCAGCCATTTGCAAATCAGTCTTGACCCTGTGCCTCATGGGAACAGTCCAGCCCGAACTGCCAAGCCAGGTCCTCCCTGGACTGGAACCAAGCATCCTAGGACAGGTTTCGGGGTTTCACCCCTCTTCAGCCAGGATAGCTTGATTCCAGTAGCATGGAGAGTACGGGACTCACGTCTGAGCATACCCGTCCCACTCAGGGTGACGATTGCAAACACAACAGTTGCTTGACAGAATGCAGAACAATGTCATACATTCACCCCAGTACAGAGATCTGGGCCTAAATCCATCGTTTTTTGCTCATCGTGCCATTCCAGTTTGAACCAGGCCATATGCAAATCGGTCTTGACCCTGTGCCTCATGCGAACAGTCCAGCCTGAACTGCCAAGCCAGGTCCTCCCTGGACTGGAACCAAGCATCCTAGGACTGGTTTCGGGGTTTCACACCTCTTCAGCCAGGATAGCTTGATTCCAGTGACATGGAGAGCACGGGACTCACGTCTGAGCATACCCGTCCCACTCGGGGTGACAGATGCAAAAACAACAGTTGATGGACAGAATGCAGAACAATCACATACATTTACCCCAATACAGAGATCTGGGCCTAAATCCATTGTTTCTTTGCTCACCATGCCATTCCAGTTTGAACCCAGCCATTTGCAAATCAGTCTTGACCCTGTGCCTCATGGGAACAGTCCAGCCCGAACTGCCAAGCCAGGTCCTCCCTGGACTGGAACCAAGCATCCTAGGACAGGTTTCGGGGTTTCACCCCTCTTCAGCCAGGATAGCTTGATTCCAGTAGCATGGAGAGTACGGGACTCACGTCTGAGCATACCCGTCACACTCAGGGTGACGATTGCAAACACAACAGTTGCTTGACAGAATGCAGAACAATGTCATACATTCACCCCAGTACAGAGATCTGGGCCTAAATCCATCGTTTTTTGCTCATCGTGCCATTCCAGTTTGAACCAGGCCATATGCAAATCGGTCTTGACCCTGTGCCTCATGCGAACAGTCCAGCCTGAACTGCCAAGCCAGGTCCTCCCTGGACTGGAACCAAGCATCCTAGGACTGGTTTCGGGGTTTCACACCTCTTCAGCCAGGATAGCTTGATTCCAGTGACATGGAGAGCACGGGACTCACGTCTGAGCATACCCGTCCCACTCAGGGTGACGATTGCAAACACAACAGTTGCTTGACAGAATGCAGAACAATCTCGTACATTCACCCCGGTACAGAGATCTGGGCATAAATCCATTCCAGTTTGAACCCAGCTATATGCAAATCAGTCTTGACCCTGTGCCTCATGGGAACAGTCGAGCCAGAACTGCCAAGCCAGGTCCTTCCTGGACTGGAACCAAGCATCCTAGGACTGGTTTCAGGGTTTCACCCCTCTTCAGCCAGGATAGCTTGATTCCAGTGACATGGAGAGCACGGGACTCACGTCTGAGCATACCCGTCCCACTCGGGTTGACAAATGCAAAAACAACAGTTTATGGACAGAATGCGGAACAGTGTCATACATTCACCCCAGTACAGAGATCTGGGCCTAAATCCATCGTTTTTTTGCTCAACATGCCATTCCAGTTTGAACCTATCCATATGCAAATCAGTCTAGACCCTGTGCCTCATGGGAACAGTCCAGCCCGAACTGCCAAGCCAGGTCCTCCCTGGACTGGAACCAAGCATCCTAGGACCGGTTTCTGGGTTTCGCCCCTCTTCAGCCAGGATAGCTTGATTCCAGTAGCATGGAGATCACGGGACTCACGTCTGAGCATACCCGTCCCACTCGGGGTGACAAATGTAAAAACAACAGTTGATGGACAGAATGCAGAACAATGTCATACATTCACCCCAGTACAGAGATCTGGGCCTAAATCCATTGTTTTTTTGCTCACCATGCCATTCCAGTTTGAACCCACCCATATGCAAATCGTTCTTGACCCTGTGCCTCATGGGAACAGTCCAGTCCGAACTGCCAAGCCAGGTCCTCCCTGGACTGGAACCAAGCATCCTAGGACTGGTTTCGGGGTTTCACCCCTCTTCAGCCAGGATAGCTTGATTCCAGTGCCATGGAGAGCACGGGACTCACGTCTGAGCATACCCGCCCCATTCGGGGTGACAAATGCAAAAACAACAGTTGATGGACAGAATGCAGAACAATGTCATACATTCACCCCAGTACAGAGATCTGCGCCTAAATCCATCGTTTTTTTGTTTGCTCACCATGCCATTCCAGTTTGAACCCAGCCATATGCAAATCAGTCTTGACCCTGTACCTCATGGGAACAGTCCAACCCGAACTGCGAAGCCAGGTCCTCCCTGGACTGGAACCAAGCATCCTAGGACTGGTTTCAGGGTTTCACCCCTCTTCATCCAGGATAGCTTGATTCCAGTAGCATGGAGAGCATGGGACTCACGTCTGATCATACCCGTCCCACTCGGGGTGACAAATGCAAAAACAACAGTTGATGGACAGAATGCAGAACAATGTCATACATTCACCCCAGTACAGAGATCTGGGCCTAAATCCATCGTTTTTTTTGCTCACCATGCCATTCCCGTTTGAACCCAGCCATATGCAAATGAGTCTTGACCCTGTGCCTTATGGGAGCAGTCCAGCCTGAACTGCCAAGCTAGGTCCTCCCTGGACCGGAACCAAGCATCCTAGGACTGGTTTCGGGGTTTCACCCCTCTTCAGCCAGGATAGCTTGATTCCAGTGACATGGAGAGCACGGGACTCATGTCTGAGCATACCCGTCCCACTCGGGGTGACAAATTCAAAAACAACAGTTGATGGACAGAATGCAGAACAATCACATACATTTACCCCAATACAGAGATCTGGGCCTAAATCCATTGTTTCTTTGCTCACCATGCCATTCCAGTTTGAACCCAGCCATTTGCAAATCAGTCTTGACCCTGTGCCTCATGGGAACAGTCCAGCCCGAACTGCCAAGCCAGGTCCTCCCTGGACTGGAACCAAGCATCCTAGGACAGGTTTCGGGGTTTCACCCCTCTTCAGCCAGGATAGCTTGATTCCAGTAGCATGGAGAGTACGGGACTCACGTCTGAGCATACCCGTCCCACTCAGGGTGACGATTGCAAACACAACAGTTGCTTGACAGAATGCAGAACAATGTCATACATTCACCCCAGTACAGAGATCTGGGCCTAAATCCATCGTTTTTTGCTCATCGTGCCATTCCAGTTTGAACCAGGCCATATGCAAATCGGTCTTGACCCTGTGCCTCATGCGAACAGTCCAGCCTGAACTGCCAAGCCAGGTCCTCCCTGGACTGGAACCAAGCATCCTAGGACTGGTTTCGGGGTTTCACACCTCTTCAGCCAGGATAGCTTGATTCCAGTGACATGGAGAGCACGGGACTCACGTCTGAGCATACCCGTCCCACTCGGGGTGACAGATGCAAAAACAACAGTTGATGGACAGAATGCAGAACAATCACATACATTTACCCCAATACAGAGATCTGGGCCTAAATCCATTGTTTCTTTGCTCACCATGCCATTCCAGTTTGAACCCAGCCATTTGCAAATCAGTCTTGACCCTGTGCCTCATGGGAACAGTCCAGCCCGAACTGCCAAGCCAGGTCCTCCCTGGACTGGAACCAAGCATCCTAGGACAGGTTTCGGGGTTTCACCCCTCTTCAGCCAGGATAGCTTGATTCCAGTAGCATGGAGAGTACGGGACTCACGTCTGAGCATACCCGTCACACTCAGGGTGACGATTGCAAACACAACAGTTGCTTGACAGAATGCAGAACAATGTCATACATTCACCCCAGTACAGAGATCTGGGCCTAAATCCATCGTTTTTTGCTCATCGTGCCATTCCAGTTTGAACCAGGCCATATGCAAATCGGTCTTGACCCTGTGCCTCATGCGAACAGTCCAGCCTGAACTGCCAAGCCAGGTCCTCCCTAGACTGGAACCAAGCATCCTAGGACTGGTTTCGGGGTTTCACACCTCTTCAGCCAGGATAGCTTGATTCCAGTGACATGGAGAGCACGGGACTCACGTCTGAGCATACCCGTCCCACTCAGGGTGACGATTGCAAACACAACAGTTGCTTGACAGAATGCAGAACAATCTCATACATTCACCCCGGTACAGAGATCTGGGCATAAATCCATTCCAGTTTGAACCCAGCTATATGCAAATCAGTCTTGACCCTGTGCCTCATGGGAACAGTCGAGCCAGAACTGCCAAGCCAGGTCCTTCCTGGACTGGAACCAAGCATCCTAGGACTGGTTTCAGGGTTTCACCCCTCTTCAGCCAGGATAGCTTGATTCCAGTGACATGGAGAGCACGGGACTCACGTCTGAGCATACCCGTCCCACTCGGGTTGACAAATGCAAAAACAACAGTTTATGGACAGAATGCGGAACAGTGTCATACATTCACCCCAGTACAGAGATCTGGGCCTAAATCCATTGTTTTTTTGCTCACCATGCCATTCCAGTTTGAACCCACCCATATGCAAATCGTTCTTGACCCTGTGCCTCATGGGAACAGTCCAGTCCGAACTGCCAAGCCAGGTCCTCCCTGGACTGGAACCAAGCATCCTAGGACTGGTTTCGGGGTTTCACCCCTCTTCAGCCAGGATAGCTTGATTCCAGTGCCATGGAGAGCACGGGACTCACGTCTGAGCATACCCGCCCCATTCGGGGTGACAAATGCAAAAACAACAGTTGATGGACAGAATGCAGAACAATGTCATACATTCACCCCAGTACAGAGATCTGCGCCTAAATCCATCGTTTTTTTGTTTGCTCACCATGCCATTCCAGTTTGAACCCAGCCATATGCAAATCAGTCTTGACCCTGTACCTCATGGGAACAGTCCAACCCGAACTGCGAAGCCAGGTCCTCCCTGGACTGGAACCAAGCATCCTAGGACTGGTTTCAGGGTTTCACCCCTCTTCATCCAGGATAGCTTGATTCCAGTAGCATGGAGAGCATGGGACTCACGTCTGATCATACCCGTCCCACTCGGGGTGACAAATGCAAAAACAACAGTTGATGGACAGAATGCAGAACAATGTCATACATTCACCCCAGTACAGAGATCTGGGCCTAAATCCATCGTTTTTTTTGCTCACCATGCCATTCCCGTTTGAACCCAGCCATATGCAAATGAGTCTTGACCCTGTGCCTTATGGGAGCAGTCCAGCCTGAACTGCCAAGCTAGGTCCTCCCTGGACCGGAACCAAGCATCCTAGGACTGGTTTCGGGGTTTCACCCCTCTTCAGCCAGGATAGCTTGATTCCAGTGACATGGAGAGCACGGGACTCATGTCTGAGCATACCCGTCCCACTCGGGGTGACAAATTCAAAAACAACAGTTGATGGACAGAATGCAGAACAATCACATACATTTACCCCAATACAGAGATCTGGGCCTAAATCCATTGTTTCTTTGCTCACCATGCCATTCCAGTTTGAACCCAGCCATTTGCAAATCAGTCTTGACCCTGTGCCTCATGGGAACAGTCCAGCCCGAACTGCCAAGCCAGGTCCTCCCTGGACTGGAACCAAGCATCCTAGGACAGGTTTCGGGGTTTCACCCCTCTTCAGCCAGGATAGCTTGATTCCAGTAGCATGGAGAGTACGGGACTCACGTCTGAGCATACCCGTCCCACTCAGGGTGACGATTGCAAACACAACAGTTGCTTGACAGAATGCAGAACAATGTCATACATTCACCCCAGTACAGAGATCTGGGCCTAAATCCATCGTTTTTTGCTCATCGTGCCATTCCAGTTTGAACCAGGCCATATGCAAATCGGTCTTGACCCTGTGCCTCATGCGAACAGTCCAGCCTGAACTGCCAAGCCAGGTCCTCCCTGGACTGGAACCAAGCATCCTAGGACTGGTTTCGGGGTTTCACACCTCTTCAGCCAGGATAGCTTGATTCCAGTGACATGGAGAGCACGGGACTCACGTCTGAGCATACCCGTCCCACTCGGGGTGACAGATGCAAAAACAACAGTTGATGGACAGAATGCAGAACAATCACATACATTTACCCCAATACAGAGATCTGGGCCTAAATCCATTGTTTCTTTGCTCACCATGCCATTCCAGTTTGAACCCAGCCATTTGCAAATCAGTCTTGACCCTGTGCCTCATGGGAACAGTCCAGCCCGAACTGCCAAGCCAGGTCCTCCCTGGACTGGAACCAAGCATCCTAGGACAGGTTTCGGGGTTTCACCCCTCTTCAGCCAGGATAGCTTGATTCCAGTAGCATGGAGAGTACGGGACTCACGTCTGAGCATACCCGTCACACTCAGGGTGACGATTGCAAACACAACAGTTGCTTGACAGAATGCAGAACAATGTCATACATTCACCCCAGTACAGAGATCTGGGCCTAAATCCATCGTTTTTTGCTCATCGTGCCATTCCAGTTTGAACCAGGCCATATGCAAATCGGTCTTGACCCTGTGCCTCATGCGAACAGTCCAGCCTGAACTGCCAAGCCAGGTCCTCCCTAGACTGGAACCAAGCATCCTAGGACTGGTTTCGGGGTTTCACACCTCTTCAGCCAGGATAGCTTGATTCCAGTGACATGGAGAGCACGGGACTCACGTCTGAGCATACCCGTCCCACTCAGGGTGACGATTGCAAACACAACAGTTGCTTGACAGAATGCAGAACAATCTCATACATTCACCCCGGTACAGAGATCTGGGCATAAATCCATTCCAGTTTGAACCCAGCTATATGCAAATCAGTCTTGACCCTGTGCCTCATGGGAACAGTCGAGCCAGAACTGCCAAGCCAGGTCCTTCCTGGACTGGAACCAAGCATCCTAGGACTGGTTTCAGGGTTTCACCCCTCTTCAGCCAGGATAGCTTGATTCCAGTGACATGGAGAGCACGGGACTCACGTCTGAGCATACCCGTCCCACTCGGGTTGACAAATGCAAAAACAACAGTTTATGGACAGAATGCGGAACAGTGTCATACATTCACCCCAGTACAGAGATCTGGGCCTAAATCCATCGTTTTTTTGCTCAACATGCCATTCCAGTTTGAACCTATCCATATGCAAATCAGTCTAGACCCTGTGCCTCATGGGAACAGTCCAGCCCGAACTGCCAAGCCAGGTCCTCCCTGGACTGGAACCAAGCATCCTAGGACCGGTTTCGGGGTGTCACCCCTCTTCAGCCAAGATAGCTTGACTCCAGTAGAATGGAGAGCATGGGATTCACGTCTGAGCATACCCGTCCCACTCGGGGTGACAAATGCAAAAACAATAGTTGATGGACAGAATAGAGAACAATGTCATACATTCACCACAGTACAGAGATCTGGGCCTAAATCCATCGTTTTTTTGCTCACCATGCCATTCCAGTTTGAACCCAGCCATATGCAAATCAGTTTTGACCCTGTGCCTCATGGGAACAGTCCAACCCGAACTGCGAAGCCAGGTCCTCCCTGGACTGGAACCAAGCATCCTAGGACTGGTTTCAGGGATTCACCCCTCTTCAGCCAGGATAGCTTGATTCCAGTGACATGGAGAGCACGGGACTCATGTCTGAGCATACCCGTCCCACTCGGGGTGACAAATGCAAAAACAACAGTTGATGGACAGAATGCAGAACAATCACATACATTTACCCCAGTACAGAGATCTGGGCCTAAATCCATCGTTTCTTTGCTCACCATGCCATTCCAGTTTGAACCCAGCCATTTGCAAATCAGTCTTGACCCTGTGCCTCATGGGAACAGTCCAGCCCGAACTGCCAAGCCAGGTCCTCCCTGGACTAGAACCAAGCATCCTAGGACAGGTTTCGGGGTTTCACCCCTCTTCAGCCAGGATAGCTTGATTCCAGTAGCATGGAGAGTACGGGACTCACGTCTGAGCATACCCGTCCCACTCAGGGTGACGATTGCAAACACAACAGTTGCTTGACAGAATGCAGAACAATCTCATACATTCACCCCAGTACAGAGATCTGGGCCTAAATCCATCGTTTTTTGCTCATCGTGCCATTCCAGTTTGAACCAGGCCATATGCAAATCGGTCTTGACCCTGTGCCTCATGGGAACAGTCCAGCCTGCACTGCCAAGCCAGGTCCTCCCTTTACTGGAACCAAGCATCCTAGGACTGGTTTCGGGGTTTCACCCCTCTTCAGCCAGGACAGCTTGATTTCAATGACATGGAGAGCACAGGACTCACGTCTGAGCATACAAGTCCCACTCGGGGTGACAAATGCAAAAACAACAGTTGATGGACAGAATGCAGAACAATGACATACATTCACCCCAGTACAGAGATCTGGGCCTAAATCCATAGTTTTTTTGCTCACCATGCCATTCCAGTTTGAACCCAGCCATATGCAAATCAGTCTTGACCCTGTGCCTCATGGGAACAGTCCAGCCCGAACTGCCAAGCCAGGTCCTCCCTGGACTGGAACCAAACATCCTAGGACTGGTTTCGGGGTTTCACCCCTCTTCAGCCAAGATAGCTTGATTCCAGTAGCATGGAGAGCATGGGACTCACGTCTGAGCATACACGTCCCACTCGGAATGAAAAATGCTAAAACAATAGTTGATGGACAGAATGCAGAACAATGTCATACATTCACCCCAGTACAGAGATCTGGGCCTAAATCCATCGTTTTTTTGCTCACCATGCCATTCCAGTTTGAACCCAGCCATATGCAAATCAGTTTTGACCCTGTGCCTCATGGGAACAGTCCAACCCGAACTGCGAAGCCAGGTCCTCCCTGGACTGGAACCAAGCATCCTAGGACTGGTTTCAGGGTTTCACCCCTCTTCAGCCAGGATAGCTTGATTCCAGTGACATGGAGAGCACGGGACTCATGTCTGAGCATACCCGTTCCACTCGGGGTGACAAATGCACAAACAACAGTTGATGGACAGAATGCAGAACAATCACATACATTTACCCCAGTACAGAGATCTGGGCCTAAATCCATCGTTTCTTTGCTCACCATGCCATTCCAGTTTGAACCCAGCCATTTGCAAATCAGTCTTGACCCTGTGCCTCATGAGAACAGTCCAGCCCGAACTGCCAAGCCAGGTCCTCCCTGGACTAGAACCAAGCATCCTAGGACAGGTTTCGGGGTTTCACCCCTCTTCAGCCAGGATAGCTTGATTCCAGTAGCATGGAGAGTACGGGACTCACGTCTGAGCATACCCGTCCCACTCAGGGTGACGATTGCAAACACAACAGTTGCTTGACAGAATGCAGAACAATCTCATACATTCACCCCAGTACAGAGATCTGGGCCTAAATCCATCGTTTTTTGCTCATCGTGCCATTCCAGTTTGAACCAGGCCATATGCAAATCGGTCTTGACCCTGTGCCTCATGGGAACAGTCCAGCCTGCACTGCCAAGCCAGGTCCTCCCTTTACTGGAACCAAGCATCCTAGGACTGGTTTCGGGGTTTCACCCCTCTTCAGCCAGGATAGCTTGATTCCAATGACATGGAGAGCACAGGACTCACGTCTGAGCATACCCGTCCCACTCGGGGTGACAAATGCAAAAACAATAGTTGATGGACAGAATACAGAACAATGTCATACATTCACCACAGTACAGAGATCTGGGCCTAAATCCATAGTTTTTTTGCTCACCATGCCATTCCAGTTTGAACCCAGCCATATGCAAATCAGCCTTGACCCTGTGCCTCATGGGAACAGTCCAGCCCGAACTGCCAAGCCAGGTCCTCCCTGGACTGGAACCAAAGATCCTAGGACTGGTTTCGGGGTTTCACCCCTCTTCAGCCAAGATAGCTTGATTCCAGTAGCATGGAGAGCATGGGACTCACGTCTGAGCATACACGTCCCACTCGGAATGACAAATGCTAAAACAATAGTTGATGGACAGAATGCAGAACAATGTCATACATTCACCCCAGTACAGAGATCTGGGCCTAAATCCATCGTTTTTTTGCTCACCATGCCATTCCAGTTCGAACCCAGCCATATGCAAATCAGTCTTGACCCTGTGCCTCATGGGAACACTCCAGCCCGAACTGGCAAGCCAGGTCGTTCCTGAACTGGAACCAAGCATCCAAGGACCGGTTTCGGGGTTTCACCCCTCTTCAGCCAGAATAGCTTGATTCCAGTAGCATGGAGAGCACGGGACTCACGTCTGAGCATACCCGTCCCACTCGGGGTGAAAAATGCAAAAATAACAGTTGCTGGACAGAATGCAGAACAATGTCATACATTCACCCCAGTACAGAGATCTGGGCCGAAATCCATCGTTTTTTGCTCACCATGCCATTCCAGTTTGAACCCAACCATATGCAAATCAGTCTTGACCCTGTGCCTCATGGGAACAGTCCAGCCCGAACTGCCAAGCCAGGTCCTTCCTGGACTGGAACGAAGCATCCAAGGACCGGTTTCGGGGTTTCACCCCTCTTCAGCCAGGATAGCTTGATTCCAGTAGCATGGAGAGCACGGGACTCACATCTGAGCATACCCATACCACTCGGGGTGACAAATGCAAAAACAACAGTTGATGGACAGAATGCAGAACAATGTCATACATTCACCCCAGTACAGAGATTTGGGCCTAAATCCATCGTTTTTTTGCTCACCGTGTCATTCCAGTTTGAACTCAGCCATATGCAAATCAGTCTTGACCCTGTGCCTCATGGGAACAGTCCAGCCTGAACTGCTAAGCCAGGTCCTCCCTGGACTGGAACCAAGCATCCTAGGACCGGTTACGGGGTTTCACCCCTCTTCAGCCAAGATAGCTTGATTCCAGTGACATGGAGAGCACGGGACTCACGTCTGAGCATACCCGTCCCGCTCGGGTTGACAAATGCAAGAACTACAGTTGATGGACAGAATGCGGAACAGTGTCATACATTCACCCCAGTACAGAGGTCTGGGCCTAAATACATCGTTTTTTTGCTCAACATGCTATTCCAGTTTGAACCTATCCATATGCAAATCAGTCTAGACCCTGTGCCTCATGGGAACAGTCCAGCCTGAACTGCCAAGCCAGGTCCTCCCTGGACTGGAACCAAGCATTCTATGACCGTATTCGGGGTTTCACGCCTCTTCAGCCAGGATAGCTTGATTCCAGTGGCATGGAGAGCACGGGATTCACGTCTGAGCATACCCTGCCACTCGGGGAGGCAAATGCAAAAACAATAGTTGATGGACAGAATACAGAACAATGTCATACATTCACCACAGTACAGAGATCTGGGCCTAAATCCATTGTTTTTTTGCTCACCATGCCATTCCAGTTTGAACCCAGCCATATGCAAATCAGTCTTGACCCTGTGCCTCATGGGAACAGTCCAGCCCGAACTACCAAGCCAGGTCCTCCCTGGACTGGAACCAAGCATCTAAGGACCGGTTTCTGGGTTTCGCCCCTCTTCAGCCAGGATAGCTTGATTCCAGTAGCATGGAGATCACGGGACTCACGTCTGAGCATACCCGTCCCACTCGGGGTGACAAATGTAAAAACAACAGTTGATGGACAGAATGCAGAACAATGTCATACATTCACCCCAGTACAGAGATCTGGGCCTAAATCCATTGTTTTTTTGCTCACCATGCCATTCCAGTTTGAACCCACCCATATGCAAATCGTTCTTGACCCTGTGCCTCATGGGAACAGTCCAGTCCGAACTGCCAAGCCAGGTCCTCCCTGGACTGGAACCAAGCATCCTAGGACTGGTTTCGGGGTTTCACCCCTCTTCAGCCAGGATAGCTTGATTCCAGTGCCATGGAGAGCACGGGACTCACGTCTGAGCATACCCGCCCCATTCGGGGTGACAAATGCAAAAACAACAGTTGATGGACAGAATGCAGAACAATGTCATACATTCACCCCAGTACAGAGATCTGCGCCTAAATCCATCGTTTTTTTGTTTGCTCACCATGCCATTCCAGTTTGAACCCAGCCATATGCAAATCAGTCTTGACCCTGTACCTCATGGGAACAGTCCAACCCGAACTGCGAAGCCAGGTCCTCCCTGGACTGGAACCAAGCATCCCAGGACTGGTTTCAGGGTTTCACCCCTCTTCATCCAGGATAGCTTGATTCCAGTAGCATGGAGAGCATGGGACTCACGTCTGATCATACCCGTCCCACTCGGGGTGACAAATGCAAAAACAACAGTTGATGGACAGAATGCAGAACAATGTCATACATTCACCCCAGTACAGAGATCTGGGCCTAAATCCATCGTTTTTTTTGCTCACCATGCCATTCCCGTTTGAACCCAGCCATATGCAAATGAGTCTTGACCCTGTGCCTTATGGGAACAGTCCAGCCTGAACTGCCAAGCTAGGTCCTCCCTGGACCGGAACCAAGCATCCTAGGACTGGTTTCGGGGTTTCACCCCTCTTCAGCCAGGATAGCTTGATTCCAGTGACATGGAGAGCACGGGACTCATGTCTGAGCATACCCGTCCCACTCGGGGTGACAAATTCAAAAACAACAGTTGATGGACAGAATGCAGAACAATCACATACATTTACCCCAATACAGAGATCTGGGCCTAAATCCATTGTTTCATTGCTCACCATGCCATTCCAGTTTGAACCCAGCCATTTGCAAATCAGTCTTGACCCTGTGCCTCATGGGAACAGTCCAGCCCGAACTGCCAAGCCAGGTCCTCCCTGGACTGGAACCAAGCATCCTAGGACAGGTTTCGGGGTTTCACCCCTCTTCAGCCAGGATAGCTTGATTCCAGTAGCATGGAGAGTACGGGACTCACGTCTGAGCATACCCGTCCCACTCAGGGTGACGATTGCAAACACAACAGTTGCTTGACAGAATGCAGAACAATGTCATACATTCACCCCAGTACAGAGATCTGGGCCTAAATCCATCGTTTTTTGCTCATCGTGCCATTCCAGTTTGAACCAGGCCATATGCAAATCGGTCTTGACCCTGTGCCTCATGCGAACAGTCCAGCCTGAACTGCCAAGCCAGGTCCTCCCTGGACTGGAACCAAGCATCCTAGGACTGGTTTCGGGGTTTCACACCTCTTCAGCCAGGATAGCTTGATTCCAGTGACATGGAGAGCACGGGACTCACGTCTGAGCATACCCGTCCCACTCGGGGTGACAGATGCAAAAACAACAGTTGATGGACAGAATGCAGAACAATCACATACATTTACCCCAATACAGAGATCTGGGCCTAAATCCATTGTTTCTTTGCTCACCATGCCATTCCAGTTTGAACCCAGCCATTTGCAAATCAGTCTTGACCCTGTGCCTCATGGGAACAGTCCAGCCCGAACTGCCAAGCCAGGTCCTCCCTGGACTGGAACCAAGCATCCTAGGACAGGTTTCGGGGTTTCACCCCTCTTCAGCCAGGATAGCTTGATTCCAGTAGCATGGAGAGTACGGGACTCACGTCTGAGCATACCCGTCCCACTCAGGGTGACGATTGCAAACAGAACAGTTGCTTGACAGAATGCAGAACAATGTCATACATTCACCCCAGTACAGAGATCTGGGCCTAAATCCATCGTTTTTTGCTCATCGTGCCATTCCAGTTTGAACCAGGCCATATGCAAATCGGTCTTGACCCTGTGCCTCATGGGAACAGTCCAGCCCGAACTGCCAAGCCAGGTCCTCCCTGGACTGGAACCAAACATCCTAGGACTAGTTTCGGAGTTTCACCCCTCTTCAGCCAGGATAGCTTGATTCCAGTACCATGGAGAGCATGGGACTCAAATTTGAGCATACCCGTCCCACTCGGGTTGACAAATGCTAAAACAATAGTTGATGGACAGAATGCAGAACAATGTCATACATTCACCCCAGTACTGAGATCTGGGCCTAAATACATCGTTTTTTTGCTCACCATGCCATTCCAGTTTGAACCCAGCCATATGCAAATCAGTCTTGACCCTGTGCCTCATGGGAACAGTCCAGCCTGAACTGCCAAGACAGGTCCTCCCTGGACTGGAACCAAGCATCCTAGGACTGGTTTCGGGGTTTCACCCCTCATCAGCCAGGATAGCTTGATTCCAGTGGCATGGAGAGCACGGGACTCACGTCTGAGCATACCCATCCCACTCGGGGTGACAAATGCAAAAACAACAGTTGATGGACAGAATGCAGAACAATGACATACATTCACCCCAGTACAGAGATCTGGGCCTAAATCCATCGTTTTTTTGCTCACCATGCCATTCCAGTTTGAACCCAGCCATATGCAAATCAGACTTGACCCTGTGCCTCATGGGAACAGTCCAGCCCGAACTGCCAAGCCAGGTCCTCCCTGGACTGGAGCCAAGCATCCTTGGACTGGTTTCGGGGCTTCACCCCTCTTCAGCCAGGATAGCTTGATTCCAGTGGCATGGAGAGCACGGGACTCATGTCTGAGCATACCCGTCCCACTCGGGGTGACAAATGCAAAAACAACAGTTGATGGACAGAATGCAGAACAATGTCATACATTCACCCCAGTAAGAGATCTGGGCCTAAATCTTTCGTTTTTTTGCTCACCGTGCCATTCCAGTTTGAACCCAGCCATATGCAAATCAGTCTTGACCCTGTGCCTCATGGGAACAGTCCAGCCTGAACTGCCAAGCCAGGTCCTCCCTGGACTTGAACCAAGCATCCTAGGACTGGTTTCGGGGTTTCACCCCTCTTCAGCCAGGATAGCTTGATTCCAGTGACATGGAAAGCACGGGACTCACGTCTGAGCATACCCGCCCCACTCGGGGTGACAATGCAAAAACAACAGTTGATGGACAGAATCCAGAACAATGACATACATTCACCCCGGTACAGAGATCTGGGCATAAATCCATTCCAGTTTGAACCCAGCTATATGCAAATCAGTCTTGACCCTGTGCCTCATGGGAACAGTCGAGCCAGAACTGCCAAGCCAGGTCCTTCCTGGACTGGAACCAAGCATCCTAGGACTGGTTTCAGGGTTTCACCCCTCTTCATCCAGGATAGCTTGATTCCAGTAGCATGGAGAGCATGGGACTCACGTCTGATCATACCCGTCCCACTCGGGGTGACAAATGCAAAAACAACAGTTGATGGACAGAATGCAGAACAATGTCATACATTCACCCCAGTACAGAGATCTGGGCCTAAATCCATCGTTTTTTTTGCTCACCATGCCATTCCCGTTTGAACCCAGCCATATGCAAATGAGTCTTGACCCTGTGCCTTATGGGAGCAGTCCAGCCTGAACTGCCAAGCTAGGTCCTCCCTGGACCGGAACCAAGCATCCTAGGACTGGTTTCGGGGTTTCACCCCTCTTCAGCCAGGATAGCTTGATTCCAGTGACATGGAGAGCACGGGACTCATGTCTGAGCATACCCGTCCCACTCGGGGTGACAAATTCAAAAACAACAGTTGATGGACAGAATGCAGAACAATCACATACATTTACCCCAATACAGAGATCTGGGCCTAAATCCATTGTTTCTTTGCTCACCATGCCATTCCAGTTTGAACCCAGCCATTTGCAAATCAGTCTTGACCCTGTGCCTCATGGGAACAGTCCAGCCCGAACTGCCAAGCCAGGTCCTCCCTGGACTGGAACCAAGCATCCTAGGACAGGTTTCGGGGTTTCACCCCTCTTCAGCCAGGATAGCTTGATTCCAGTAGCATGGAGAGTACGGGACTCACGTCTGAGCATACCCGTCCCACTCAGGGTGACGATTGCAAACACAACAGTTGCTTGACAGAATGCAGAACAATGTCATACATTCACCCCAGTACAGAGATCTGGGCCTAAATCCATCGTTTTTTGCTCATCGTGCCATTCCAGTTTGAACCAGGCCATATGCAAATCGGTCTTGACCCTGTGCCTCATGCGAACAGTCCAGCCTGAACTGCCAAGCCAGGTCCTCCCTGGACTGGAACCAAGCATCCTAGGACTGGTTTCGGGGTTTCACACCTCTTCAGCCAGGATAGCTTGATTCCAGTGACATGGAGAGCACGGGACTCACGTCTGAGCATACCCGTCCCACTCGGGGTGACAGATGCAAAAACAACAGTTGATGGACAGAATGCAGAACAATCACATACATTTACCCCAATACAGAGATCTGGGCCTAAATCCATTGTTTCTTTGCTCACCATGCCATTCCAGTTTGAACCCAGCCATTTGCAAATCAGTCTTGACCCTGTGCCTCATGGGAACAGTCCAGCCCGAACTGCCAAGCCAGGTCCTCCCTGGACTGGAACCAAGCATCCTAGGACTGGTTTCGGGGTTTCACCCCTCTTCAGCCAGGATAGCTTGATTCCAGTGCCATGGAGAGCACGGGACTCACGTCTGAGCATACCCGCCCCATTCGGGGTGACAAATGCAAAAACAACAGTTGATGGACAGAATGCAGAACAATGTCATACATTCACCCCAGTACAGAGATCTGCGCCTAAATCCATCGTTTTTTTGTTTGCTCACCATGCCATTCCAGTTTGAACCCAGCCATATGCAAATCAGTCTTGACCCTGTACCTCATGGGAACAGTCCAACCCGAACTGCGAAGCCAGGTCCTCCCTGGACTGGAACCAAGCATCCTAGGACTGGTTTCAGGGTTTCACCCCTCTTCATCCAGGATAGCTTGATTCCAGTAGCATGGAGAGCATGGGACTCACGTCTGATCATACCCGTCCCACTCGGGGTGACAAATGCAAAAACAACAGTTGATGGACAGAATGCAGAACAATCACATACATTTACCCCAATACAGAGATCTGGGCCTAAATCCATTGTTTCTTTGCTCACCATGCCATTCCAGTTTGAACCCAGCCATTTGCAAATCAGTCTTGACCCTGTGCCTCATGGGAACAGTCCAGCCCGAACTGCCAAGCCAGGTCCTCCCTGGACTGGAACCAAGCATCCTAGGACAGGTTTCGGGGTTTCACCCCTCTTCAGCCAGGATAGCTTGATTCCAGTAGCATGGAGAGTACGGGACTCACGTCTGAGCATACCCGTCCCACTCAGGGTGACGATTGCAAACACAACAGTTGCTTGACAGAATGCAGAACAATGTCATACATTCACCCCAGTACAGAGATCTGGGCCTAAATCCATCGTTTTTTGCTCATCGTGCCATTCCAGTTTGAACCAGGCCATATGCAAATCGGTCTTGACCCTGTGCCTCATGCGAACAGTCCAGCCTGAACTGCCAAGCCAGGTCCTCCCTGGACTGGAACCAAGCATCCTAGGACTGGTTTCGGGGTTTCACACCTCTTCAGCCAGGATAGCTTGATTCCAGTGACATGGAGAGCACGGGACTCACGTCTGAGCATACCCGTCCCACTCGGGGTGACAGATGCAAAAACAACAGTTGATGGACAGAATGCAGAACAATCACATACATTTACCCCAATACAGAGATCTGGGCCTAAATCCATTGTTTCTTTGCTCACCATGCCATTCCAGTTTGAACCCAGCCATTTGCAAATCAGTCTTGACCCTGTGCCTCATGGGAACAGTCCAGCCCGAACTGCCAAGCCAGGTCCTCCCTGGACTGGAACCAAGCATCCTAGGACAGGTTTCGGGGTTTCACCCCTCTTCAGCCAGGATAGCTTGATTCCAGTAGCATGGAGAGTACGGGACTCACGTCTGAGCATACCCGTCACACTCAGGGTGACGATTGCAAACACAACAGTTGCTTGACAGAATGCAGAACAATGTCATACATTCACCCCAGTACAGAGATCTGGGCCTAAATCCATCGTTTTTTGCTCATCGTGCCATTCCAGTTTGAACCAGGCCATATGCAAATCGGTCTTGACCCTGTGCCTCATGCGAACAGTCCAGCCTGAACTGCCAAGCCAGGTCCTCCCTGGACTGGAACCAAGCATCCTAGGACTGGTTTCGGGGTTTCACACCTCTTCAGCCAGGATAGCTTGATTCCAGTGACATGGAGAGCACGGGACTCACGTCTGAGCATACCCGTCCCACTCAGGGTGACGATTGCAAACACAACAGTTGCTTGACAGAATGCAGAACAATCTCGTACATTCACCCCGGTACAGAGATCTGGGCATAAATCCATTCCAGTTTGAACCCAGCTATATGCAAATCAGTCTTGACCCTGTGCCTCATGGGAACAGTCGAGCCAGAACTGCCAAGCCAGGTCCTTCCTGGACTGGAACCAAGCATCCTAGGACTGGTTTCAGGGTTTCACCCCTCTTCAGCCAGGATAGCTTGATTCCAGTGACATGGAGAGCACGGGACTCACGTCTGAGCATACCCGTCCCACTCGGGTTGACAAATGCAAAAACAACAGTTTATGGACAGAATGCGGAACAGTGTCATACATTCACCCCAGTACAGAGATCTGGGCCTAAATCCATCGTTTTTTTGCTCAACATGCCATTCCAGTTTGAACCTATCCATATGCAAATCAGTCTAGACCCTGTGCCTCATGGGAACAGTCCAGCCCGAACTGCCAAGCCAGGTCCTCCCTGGACTGGAACCAAGCATCCTAGGACCGGTTTCTGGGTTTCGCCCCTCTTCAGCCAGGATAGCTTGATTCCAGTAGCATGGAGATCACGGGACTCACGTCTGAGCATACCCGTCCCACTCGGGGTGACAAATGTAAAAACAACAGTTGATGGACAGAATGCAGAACAATGTCATACATTCACCCCAGTACAGAGATCTGGGCCTAAATCCATTGTTTTTTTGCTCACCATGCCATTCCAGTTTGAACCCACCCATATGCAAATCGTTCTTGACCCTGTGCCTCATGGGAACAGTCCAGTCCGAACTGCCAAGCCAGGTCCTCCCTGGACTGGAACCAAGCATCCTAGGACTGGTTTCGGGGTTTCACCCCTCTTCAGCCAGGATAGCTTGATTCCAGTGCCATGGAGAGCACGGGACTCACGTCTGAGCATACCCGCCCCATTCGGGGTGACAAATGCAAAAACAACAGTTGATGGACAGAATGCAGAACAATGTCATACATTCACCCCAGTACAGAGATCTGCGCCTAAATCCATCGTTTTTTTGTTTGCTCACCATGCCATTCCAGTTTGAACCCAGCCATATGCAAATCAGTCTTGACCCTGTACCTCATGGGAACAGTCCAACCCGAACTGCGAAGCCAGGTCCTCCCTGGACTGGAACCAAGCATCCTAGGACTGGTTTCAGGGTTTCACCCCTCTTCATCCAGGATAGCTTGATTCCAGTAGCATGGAGAGCATGGGACTCACGTCTGATCATACCCGTCCCACTCGGGGTGACAAATGCAAAAACAACAGTTGATGGACAGAATGCAGAACAATGTCATACATTCACCCCAGTACAGAGATCTGGGCCTAAATCCATCGTTTTTTTTGCTCACCATGCCATTCCCGTTTGAACCCAGCCATATGCAAATGAGTCTTGACCCTGTGCCTTATGGGAGCAGTCCAGCCTGAACTGCCAAGCTAGGTCCTCCCTGGACCGGAACCAAGCATCCTAGGACTGGTTTCGGGGTTTCACCCCTCTTCAGCCAGGATAGCTTGATTCCAGTGACATGGAGAGCACGGGACTCATGTCTGAGCATACCCGTCCCACTCGGGGTGACAAATTCAAAAACAACAGTTGATGGACAGAATGCAGAACAATCACATACATTTACCCCAATACAGAGATCTGGGCCTAAATCCATTGTTTCTTTGCTCACCATGCCATTCCAGTTTGAACCCAGCCATTTGCAAATCAGTCTTGACCCTGTGCCTCATGGGAACAGTCCAGCCCGAACTGCCAAGCCAGGTCCTCCCTGGACTGGAACCAAGCATCCTAGGACAGGTTTCGGGGTTTCACCCCTCTTCAGCCAGGATAGCTTGATTCCAGTAGCATGGAGAGTACGGGACTCACGTCTGAGCATACCCGTCCCACTCAGGGTGACGATTGCAAACACAACAGTTGCTTGACAGAATGCAGAACAATGTCATACATTCACCCCAGTACAGAGATCTGGGCCTAAATCCATCGTTTTTTGCTCATCGTGCCATTCCAGTTTGAACCAGGCCATATGCAAATCGGTCTTGACCCTGTGCCTCATGCGAACAGTCCAGCCTGAACTGCCAAGCCAGGTCCTCCCTGGACTGGAACCAAGCATCCTAGGACTGGTTTCGGGGTTTCACACCTCTTCAGCCAGGATAGCTTGATTCCAGTGACATGGAGAGCACGGGACTCACGTCTGAGCATACCCGTCCCACTCGGGGTGACAGATGCAAAAACAACAGTTGATGGACAGAATGCAGAACAATCACATACATTTACCCCAATACAGAGATCTGGGCCTAAATCCATTGTTTCTTTGCTCACCATGCCATTCCAGTTTGAACCCAGCCATTTGCAAATCAGTCTTGACCCTGTGCCTCATGGGAACAGTCCAGCCCGAACTGCCAAGCCAGGTCCTCCCTGGACTGGAACCAAGCATCCTAGGACAGGTTTCGGGGTTTCACCCCTCTTCAGCCAGGATAGCTTGATTCCAGTAGCATGGAGAGTACGGGACTCACGTCTGAGCATACCCGTCACACTCAGGGTGACGATTGCAAACACAACAGTTGCTTGACAGAATGCAGAACAATGTCATACATTCACCCCAGTACAGAGATCTGGGCCTAAATCCATCGTTTTTTGCTCATCGTGCCATTCCAGTTTGAACCAGGCCATATGCAAATCGGTCTTGACCCTGTGCCTCATGCGAACAGTCCAGCCTGAACTGCCAAGCCAGGTCCTCCCTAGACTGGAACCAAGCATCCTAGGACTGGTTTCGGGGTTTCACACCTCTTCAGCCAGGATAGCTTGATTCCAGTGACATGGAGAGCACGGGACTCACGTCTGAGCATACCCGTCCCACTCAGGGTGACGATTGCAAACACAACAGTTGCTTGACAGAATGCAGAACAATCTCATACATTCACCCCGGTACAGAGATCTGGGCATAAATCCATTCCAGTTTGAACCCAGCTATATGCAAATCAGTCTTGACCCTGTGCCTCATGGGAACAGTCGAGCCAGAACTGCCAAGCCAGGTCCTTCCTGGACTGGAACCAAGCATCCTAGGACTGGTTTCAGGGTTTCACCCCTCTTCAGCCAGGATAGCTTGATTCCAGTGACATGGAGAGCACGGGACTCACGTCTGAGCATACCCGTCCCACTCGGGTTGACAAATGCAAAAACAACAGTTTATGGACAGAATGCGGAACAGTGTCATACATTCACCCCAGTACAGAGATCTGGGCCTAAATCCATTGTTTTTTTGCTCACCATGCCATTCCAGTTTGAACCCACCCATATGCAAATCGTTCTTGACCCTGTGCCTCATGGGAACAGTCCAGTCCGAACTGCCAAGCCAGGTCCTCCCTGGACTGGAACCAAGCATCCTAGGACTGGTTTCGGGGTTTCACCCCTCTTCAGCCAGGATAGCTTGATTCCAGTGCCATGGAGAGCACGGGACTCACGTCTGAGCATACCCGCCCCATTCGGGGTGACAAATGCAAAAACAACAGTTGATGGACAGAATGCAGAACAATGTCATACATTCACCCCAGTACAGAGATCTGCGCCTAAATCCATCGTTTTTTTGTTTGCTCACCATGCCATTCCAGTTTGAACCCAGCCATATGCAAATCAGTCTTGACCCTGTACCTCATGGGAACAGTCCAACCCGAACTGCGAAGCCAGGTCCTCCCTGGACTGGAACCAAGCATCCTAGGACTGGTTTCAGGGTTTCACCCCTCTTCATCCAGGATAGCTTGATTCCAGTAGCATGGAGAGCATGGGACTCACGTCTGATCATACCCGTCCCACTCGGGGTGACAAATGCAAAAACAACAGTTGATGGACAGAATGCAGAACAATGTCATACATTCACCCCAGTACAGAGATCTGGGCCTAAATCCATCGTTTTTTTTGCTCACCATGCCATTCCCGTTTGAACCCAGCCATATGCAAATGAGTCTTGACCCTGTGCCTTATGGGAGCAGTCCAGCCTGAACTGCCAAGCTAGGTCCTCCCTGGACCGGAACCAAGCATCCTAGGACTGGTTTCGGGGTTTCACCCCTCTTCAGCCAGGATAGCTTGATTCCAGTGACATGGAGAGCACGGGACTCATGTCTGAGCATACCCGTCCCACTCGGGGTGACAAATTCAAAAACAACAGTTGATGGACAGAATGCAGAACAATCACATACATTTACCCCAATACAGAGATCTGGGCCTAAATCCATTGTTTCTTTGCTCACCATGCCATTCCAGTTTGAACCCAGCCATTTGCAAATCAGTCTTGACCCTGTGCCTCATGGGAACAGTCCAGCCCGAACTGCCAAGCCAGGTCCTCCCTGGACTGGAACCAAGCATCCTAGGACAGGTTTCGGGGTTTCACCCCTCTTCAGCCAGGATAGCTTGATTCCAGTAGCATGGAGAGTACGGGACTCACGTCTGAGCATACCCGTCCCACTCAGGGTGACGATTGCAAACACAACAGTTGCTTGACAGAATGCAGAACAATGTCATACATTCACCCCAGTACAGAGATCTGGGCCTAAATCCATCGTTTTTTGCTCATCGTGCCATTCCAGTTTGAACCAGGCCATATGCAAATCGGTCTTGACCCTGTGCCTCATGCGAACAGTCCAGCCTGAACTGCCAAGCCAGGTCCTCCCTGGACTGGAACCAAGCATCCTAGGACTGGTTTCGGGGTTTCACACCTCTTCAGCCAGGATAGCTTGATTCCAGTGACATGGAGAGCACGGGACTCACGTCTGAGCATACCCGTCCCACTCGGGGTGACAGATGCAAAAACAACAGTTGATGGACAGAATGCAGAACAATCACATACATTTACCCCAATACAGAGATCTGGGCCTAAATCCATTGTTTCTTTGCTCACCATGCCATTCCAGTTTGAACCCAGCCATTTGCAAATCAGTCTTGACCCTGTGCCTCATGGGAACAGTCCAGCCCGAACTGCCAAGCCAGGTCCTCCCTGGACTGGAACCAAGCATCCTAGGACAGGTTTCGGGGTTTCACCCCTCTTCAGCCAGGATAGCTTGATTCCAGTAGCATGGAGAGTACGGGACTCACGTCTGAGCATACCCGTCACACTCAGGGTGACGATTGCAAACACAACAGTTGCTTGACAGAATGCAGAACAATGTCATACATTCACCCCAGTACAGAGATCTGGGCCTAAATCCATCGTTTTTTGCTCATCGTGCCATTCCAGTTTGAACCAGGCCATATGCAAATCGGTCTTGACCCTGTGCCTCATGCGAACAGTCCAGCCTGAACTGCCAAGCCAGGTCCTCCCTAGACTGGAACCAAGCATCCTAGGACTGGTTTCGGGGTTTCACACCTCTTCAGCCAGGATAGCTTGATTCCAGTGACATGGAGAGCACGGGACTCACGTCTGAGCATACCCGTCCCACTCAGGGTGACGATTGCAAACACAACAGTTGCTTGACAGAATGCAGAACAATCTCATACATTCACCCCGGTACAGAGATCTGGGCATAAATCCATTCCAGTTTGAACCCAGCTATATGCAAATCAGTCTTGACCCTGTGCCTCATGGGAACAGTCGAGCCAGAACTGCCAAGCCAGGTCCTTCCTGGACTGGAACCAAGCATCCTAGGACTGGTTTCAGGGTTTCACCCCTCTTCAGCCAGGATAGCTTGATTCCAGTGACATGGAGAGCACGGGACTCACGTCTGAGCATACCCGTCCCACTCGGGTTGACAAATGCAAAAACAACAGTTTATGGACAGAATGCGGAACAGTGTCATACATTCACCCCAGTACAGAGATCTGGGCCTAAATCCATCGTTTTTTTGCTCAACATGCCATTCCAGTTTGAACCTATCCATATGCAAATCAGTCTAGACCCTGTGCCTCATGGGAACAGTCCAGCCCGAACTGCCAAGCCAGGTCCTCCCTGGACTGGAACCAAGCATCCTAGGACCGGTTTCGGGGTGTCACCCCTCTTCAGCCAAGATAGCTTGACTCCAGTAGAATGGAGAGCATGGGATTCACGTCTGAGCATACCCGTCCCACTCGGGGTGACAAATGCAAAAACAATAGTTGATGGACAGAATAGAGAACAATGTCATACATTCACCACAGTACAGAGATCTGGGCCTAAATCCATCGTTTTTTTGCTCACCATGCCATTCCAGTTTGAACCCAGCCATATGCAAATCAGTTTTGACCCTGTGCCTCATGGGAACAGTCCAACCCGAACTGCGAAGCCAGGTCCTCCCTGGACTGGAACCAAGCATCCTAGGACTGGTTTCAGGGATTCACCCCTCTTCAGCCAGGATAGCTTGATTCCAGTGACATGGAGAGCACGGGACTCATGTCTGAGCATACCCGTCCCACTCGGGGTGACAAATGCAAAAACAACAGTTGATGGACAGAATGCAGAACAATCACATACATTTACCCCAGTACAGAGATCTGGGCCTAAATCCATCGTTTCTTTGCTCACCATGCCATTCCAGTTTGAACCCAGCCATTTGCAAATCAGTCTTGACCCTGTGCCTCATGGGAACAGTCCAGCCCGAACTGCCAAGCCAGGTCCTCCCTGGACTAGAACCAAGCATCCTAGGACAGGTTTCGGGGTTTCACCCCTCTTCAGCCAGGATAGCTTGATTCCAGTAGCATGGAGAGTACGGGACTCACGTCTGAGCATACCCGTCCCACTCAGGGTGACGATTGCAAACACAACAGTTGCTTGACAGAATGCAGAACAATCTCATACATTCACCCCAGTACAGAGATCTGGGCCTAAATCCATCGTTTTTTGCTCATCGTGCCATTCCAGTTTGAACCAGGCCATATGCAAATCGGTCTTGACCCTGTGCCTCATGGGAACAGTCCAGCCTGCACTGCCAAGCCAGGTCCTCCCTTTACTGGAACCAAGCATCCTAGGACTGGTTTCGGGGTTTCACCCCTCTTCAGCCAGGACAGCTTGATTTCAATGACATGGAGAGCACAGGACTCACGTCTGAGCATACAAGTCCCACTCGGGGTGACAAATGCAAAAACAACAGTTGATGGACAGAATGCAGAACAATGACATACATTCACCCCAGTACAGAGATCTGGGCCTAAATCCATAGTTTTTTTGCTCACCATGCCATTCCAGTTTGAACCCAGCCATATGCAAATCAGTCTTGACCCTGTGCCTCATGGGAACAGTCCAGCCCGAACTGCCAAGCCAGGTCCTCCCTGGACTGGAACCAAACATCCTAGGACTGGTTTCGGGGTTTCACCCCTCTTCAGCCAAGATAGCTTGATTCCAGTAGCATGGAGAGCATGGGACTCACGTCTGAGCATACACGTCCCACTCGGAATGAAAAATGCTAAAACAATAGTTGATGGACAGAATGCAGAACAATGTCATACATTCACCCCAGTACAGAGATCTGGGCCTAAATCCATCGTTTTTTTGCTCACCATGCCATTCCAGTTTGAACCCAGCCATATGCAAATCAGTTTTGACCCTGTGCCTCATGGGAACAGTCCAACCCGAACTGCGAAGCCAGGTCCTCCCTGGACTGGAACCAAGCATCCTAGGACTGGTTTCAGGGTTTCACCCCTCTTCAGCCAGGATAGCTTGATTCCAGTGACATGGAGAGCACGGGACTCATGTCTGAGCATACCCGTTCCACTCGGGGTGACAAATGCACAAACAACAGTTGATGGACAGAATGCAGAACAATCACATACATTTACCCCAGTACAGAGATCTGGGCCTAAATCCATCGTTTCTTTGCTCACCATGCCATTCCAGTTTGAACCCAGCCATTTGCAAATCAGTCTTGACCCTGTGCCTCATGAGAACAGTCCAGCCCGAACTGCCAAGCCAGGTCCTCCCTGGACTAGAACCAAGCATCCTAGGACAGGTTTCGGGGTTTCACCCCTCTTCAGCCAGGATAGCTTGATTCCAGTAGCATGGAGAGTACGGGACTCACGTCTGAGCATACCCGTCCCACTCAGGGTGACGATTGCAAACACAACAGTTGCTTGACAGAATGCAGAACAATCTCATACATTCACCCCAGTACAGAGATCTGGGCCTAAATCCATCGTTTTTTGCTCATCGTGCCATTCCAGTTTGAACCAGGCCATATGCAAATCGGTCTTGACCCTGTGCCTCATGGGAACAGTCCAGCCTGCACTGCCAAGCCAGGTCCTCCCTTTACTGGAACCAAGCATCCTAGGACTGGTTTCGGGGTTTCACCCCTCTTCAGCCAGGATAGCTTGATTCCAATGACATGGAGAGCACAGGACTCACGTCTGAGCATACCCGTCCCACTCGGGGTGACAAATGCAAAAACAATAGTTGATGGACAGAATACAGAACAATGTCATACATTCACCACAGTACAGAGATCTGGGCCTAAATCCATAGTTTTTTTGCTCACCATGCCATTCCAGTTTGAACCCAGCCATATGCAAATCAGCCTTGACCCTGTGCCTCATGGGAACAGTCCAGCCCGAACTGCCAAGCCAGGTCCTCCCTGGACTGGAACCAAAGATCCTAGGACTGGTTTCGGGGTTTCACCCCTCTTCAGCCAAGATAGCTTGATTCCAGTAGCATGGAGAGCATGGGACTCACGTCTGAGCATACACGTCCCACTCGGAATGACAAATGCTAAAACAATAGTTGATGGACAGAATGCAGAACAATGTCATACATTCACCCCAGTACAGAGATCTGGGCCTAAATCCATCGTTTTTTTGCTCACCATGCCATTCCAGTTCGAACCCAGCCATATGCAAATCAGTCTTGACCCTGTGCCTCATGGGAACACTCCAGCCCGAACTGGCAAGCCAGGTCGTTCCTGAACTGGAACCAAGCATCCAAGGACCGGTTTCGGGGTTTCACCCCTCTTCAGCCAGAATAGCTTGATTCCAGTAGCATGGAGAGCACGGGACTCACGTCTGAGCATACCCGTCCCACTCGGGGTGAAAAATGCAAAAATAACAGTTGCTGGACAGAATGCAGAACAATGTCATACATTCACCCCAGTACAGAGATCTGGGCCGAAATCCATCGTTTTTTGCTCACCATGCCATTCCAGTTTGAACCCAACCATATGCAAATCAGTCTTGACCCTGTGCCTCATGGGAACAGTCCAGCCCGAACTGCCAAGCCAGGTCCTTCCTGGACTGGAACGAAGCATCCAAGGACCGGTTTCGGGGTTTCACCCCTCTTCAGCCAGGATAGCTTGATTCCAGTAGCATGGAGAGCACGGGACTCACATCTGAGCATACCCATACCACTCGGGGTGACAAATGCAAAAACAACAGTTGATGGACAGAATGCAGAACAATGTCATACATTCACCCCAGTACAGAGATTTGGGCCTAAATCCATCGTTTTTTTGCTCACCGTGTCATTCCAGTTTGAACTCAGCCATATGCAAATCAGTCTTGACCCTGTGCCTCATGGGAACAGTCCAGCCTGAACTGCTAAGCCAGGTCCTCCCTGGACTGGAACCAAGCATCCTAGGACCGGTTACGGGGTTTCACCCCTCTTCAGCCAAGATAGCTTGATTCCAGTGACATGGAGAGCACGGGACTCACGTCTGAGCATACCCGTCCCGCTCGGGTTGACAAATGCAAGAACTACAGTTGATGGACAGAATGCGGAACAGTGTCATACATTCACCCCAGTACAGAGGTCTGGGCCTAAATACATCGTTTTTTTGCTCAACATGCTATTCCAGTTTGAACCTATCCATATGCAAATCAGTCTAGACCCTGTGCCTCATGGGAACAGTCCAGCCTGAACTGCCAAGCCAGGTCCTCCCTGGACTGGAACCAAGCATTCTATGACCGTATTCGGGGTTTCACGCCTCTTCAGCCAGGATAGCTTGATTCCAGTGGCATGGAGAGCACGGGATTCACGTCTGAGCATACCCTGCCACTCGGGGAGGCAAATGCAAAAACAATAGTTGATGGACAGAATACAGAACAATGTCATACATTCACCACAGTACAGAGATCTGGGCCTAAATCCATTGTTTTTTTGCTCACCATGCCATTCCAGTTTGAACCCAGCCATATGCAAATCAGTCTTGACCCTGTGCCTCATGGGAACAGTCCAGCCCGAACTACCAAGCCAGGTCCTCCCTGGACTGGAACCAAGCATCTAAGGACCGGTTTCTGGGTTTCGCCCCTCTTCAGCCAGGATAGCTTGATTCCAGTAGCATGGAGATCACGGGACTCACGTCTGAGCATACCCGTCCCACTCGGGGTGACAAATGTAAAAACAACAGTTGATGGACAGAATGCAGAACAATGTCATACATTCACCCCAGTACAGAGATCTGGGCCTAAATCCATTGTTTTTTTGCTCACCATGCCATTCCAGTTTGAACCCACCCATATGCAAATCGTTCTTGACCCTGTGCCTCATGGGAACAGTCCAGTCCGAACTGCCAAGCCAGGTCCTCCCTGGACTGGAACCAAGCATCCTAGGACTGGTTTCGGGGTTTCACCCCTCTTCAGCCAGGATAGCTTGATTCCAGTGCCATGGAGAGCACGGGACTCACGTCTGAGCATACCCGCCCCATTCGGGGTGACAAATGCAAAAACAACAGTTGATGGACAGAATGCAGAACAATGTCATACATTCACCCCAGTACAGAGATCTGCGCCTAAATCCATCGTTTTTTTGTTTGCTCACCATGCCATTCCAGTTTGAACCCAGCCATATGCAAATCAGTCTTGACCCTGTACCTCATGGGAACAGTCCAACCCGAACTGCGAAGCCAGGTCCTCCCTGGACTGGAACCAAGCATCCCAGGACTGGTTTCAGGGTTTCACCCCTCTTCATCCAGGATAGCTTGATTCCAGTAGCATGGAGAGCATGGGACTCACGTCTGATCATACCCGTCCCACTCGGGGTGACAAATGCAAAAACAACAGTTGATGGACAGAATGCAGAACAATGTCATACATTCACCCCAGTACAGAGATCTGGGCCTAAATCCATCGTTTTTTTTGCTCACCATGCCATTCCCGTTTGAACCCAGCCATATGCAAATGAGTCTTGACCCTGTGCCTTATGGGAACAGTCCAGCCTGAACTGCCAAGCTAGGTCCTCCCTGGACCGGAACCAAGCATCCTAGGACTGGTTTCGGGGTTTCACCCCTCTTCAGCCAGGATAGCTTGATTCCAGTGACATGGAGAGCACGGGACTCATGTCTGAGCATACCCGTCCCACTCGGGGTGACAAATTCAAAAACAACAGTTGATGGACAGAATGCAGAACAATCACATACATTTACCCCAATACAGAGATCTGGGCCTAAATCCATTGTTTCATTGCTCACCATGCCATTCCAGTTTGAACCCAGCCATTTGCAAATCAGTCTTGACCCTGTGCCTCATGGGAACAGTCCAGCCCGAACTGCCAAGCCAGGTCCTCCCTGGACTGGAACCAAGCATCCTAGGACAGGTTTCGGGGTTTCACCCCTCTTCAGCCAGGATAGCTTGATTCCAGTAGCATGGAGAGTACGGGACTCACGTCTGAGCATACCCGTCCCACTCAGGGTGACGATTGCAAACACAACAGTTGCTTGACAGAATGCAGAACAATGTCATACATTCACCCCAGTACAGAGATCTGGGCCTAAATCCATCGTTTTTTGCTCATCGTGCCATTCCAGTTTGAACCAGGCCATATGCAAATCGGTCTTGACCCTGTGCCTCATGCGAACAGTCCAGCCTGAACTGCCAAGCCAGGTCCTCCCTGGACTGGAACCAAGCATCCTAGGACTGGTTTCGGGGTTTCACACCTCTTCAGCCAGGATAGCTTGATTCCAGTGACATGGAGAGCACGGGACTCACGTCTGAGCATACCCGTCCCACTCGGGGTGACAGATGCAAAAACAACAGTTGATGGACAGAATGCAGAACAATCACATACATTTACCCCAATACAGAGATCTGGGCCTAAATCCATTGTTTCTTTGCTCACCATGCCATTCCAGTTTGAACCCAGCCATTTGCAAATCAGTCTTGACCCTGTGCCTCATGGGAACAGTCCAGCCCGAACTGCCAAGCCAGGTCCTCCCTGGACTGGAACCAAGCATCCTAGGACAGGTTTCGGGGTTTCACCCCTCTTCAGCCAGGATAGCTTGATTCCAGTAGCATGGAGAGTACGGGACTCACGTCTGAGCATACCCGTCCCACTCAGGGTGACGATTGCAAACAGAACAGTTGCTTGACAGAATGCAGAACAATGTCATACATTCACCCCAGTACAGAGATCTGGGCCTAAATCCATCGTTTTTTGCTCATCGTGCCATTCCAGTTTGAACCAGGCCATATGCAAATCGGTCTTGACCCTGTGCCTCATGGGAACAGTCCAGCCCGAACTGCCAAGCCAGGTCCTCCCTGGACTGGAACCAAACATCCTAGGACTAGTTTCGGAGTTTCACCCCTCTTCAGCCAGGATAGCTTGATTCCAGTACCATGGAGAGCATGGGACTCAAATTTGAGCATACCCGTCCCACTCGGGTTGACAAATGCTAAAACAATAGTTGATGGACAGAATGCAGAACAATGTCATACATTCACCCCAGTACTGAGATCTGGGCCTAAATACATCGTTTTTTTGCTCACCATGCCATTCCAGTTTGAACCCAGCCATATGCAAATCAGTCTTGACCCTGTGCCTCATGGGAACAGTCCAGCCTGAACTGCCAAGACAGGTCCTCCCTGGACTGGAACCAAGCATCCTAGGACTGGTTTCGGGGTTTCACCCCTCATCAGCCAGGATAGCTTGATTCCAGTGGCATGGAGAGCACGGGACTCACGTCTGAGCATACCCATCCCACTCGGGGTGACAAATGCAAAAACAACAGTTGATGGACAGAATGCAGAACAATGACATACATTCACCCCAGTACAGAGATCTGGGCCTAAATCCATCGTTTTTTTGCTCACCATGCCATTCCAGTTTGAACCCAGCCATATGCAAATCAGACTTGACCCTGTGCCTCATGGGAACAGTCCAGCCCGAACTGCCAAGCCAGGTCCTCCCTGGACTGGAGCCAAGCATCCTTGGACTGGTTTCGGGGCTTCACCCCTCTTCAGCCAGGATAGCTTGATTCCAGTGGCATGGAGAGCACGGGACTCATGTCTGAGCATACCCGTCCCACTCGGGGTGACAAATGCAAAAACAACAGTTGATGGACAGAATGCAGAACAATGTCATACATTCACCCCAGTAAGAGATCTGGGCCTAAATCTTTCGTTTTTTTGCTCACCGTGCCATTCCAGTTTGAACCCAGCCATATGCAAATCAGTCTTGACCCTGTGCCTCATGGGAACAGTCCAGCCTGAACTGCCAAGCCAGGTCCTCCCTGGACTTGAACCAAGCATCCTAGGACTGGTTTCGGGGTTTCACCCCTCTTCAGCCAGGATAGCTTGATTCCAGTGACATGGAAAGCACGGGACTCACGTCTGAGCATACCCGCCCCACTCGGGGTGACAATGCAAAAACAACAGTTGATGGACAGAATCCAGAACAATGACATACATTCACCCCGGTACAGAGATCTGGGCATAAATCCATTCCAGTTTGAACCCAGCTATATGCAAATCAGTCTTGACCCTGTGCCTCATGGGAACAGTCGAGCCAGAACTGCCAAGCCAGGTCCTTCCTGGACTGGAACCAAGCATCCTAGGACTGGTTTCAGGGTTTCACCCCTCTTCAGCCAGGATAGCTTGATTCCAGTGACATGGAGAGCACGGGACTCACGTCTGAGCATACCCGTCCCACTCGGGTTGACAAATGCAAAAACAACAGTTTATGGACAGAATGCGGAACAGTGTCATACATTCACCCCAGTACAGAGATCTGGGCCTAAATCCATCGTTTTTTTGCTCAACATGCCATTCCAGTTTGAACCTATCCATATGCAAATCAGTCTAGACCCTGTGCCTCATGGGAACAGTCCAGCCCGAACTGCCAAGCCAGGTCCTCCCTGGACTGGAACCAAGCATCCTAGGACCGGTTTCGGGGTGTCACCCCTCTTCAGCCAAGATAGCTTGACTCCAGTAGAATGGAGAGCATGGGATTCACGTCTGAGCATACCCGTCCCACTCGGGGTGACAAATGCAAAAACAATAGTTGATGGACAGAATAGAGAACAATGTCATACATTCACCACAGTACAGAGATCTGGGCCTAAATCCATCGTTTTTTTGCTCACCATGCCATTCCAGTTTGAACCCAGCCATATGCAAATCAGTTTTGACCCTGTGCCTCATGGGAACAGTCCAACCCGAACTGCGAAGCCAGGTCCTCCCTGGACTGGAACCAAGCATCCTAGGACTGGTTTCAGGGATTCACCCCTCTTCAGCCAGGATAGCTTGATTCCAGTGACATGGAGAGCACGGGACTCATGTCTGAGCATACCCGTCCCACTCGGGGTGACAAATGCAAAAACAACAGTTGATGGACAGAATGCAGAACAATCACATACATTTACCCCAGTACAGAGATCTGGGCCTAAATCCATCGTTTCTTTGCTCACCATGCCATTCCAGTTTGAACCCAGCCATTTGCAAATCAGTCTTGACCCTGTGCCTCATGGGAACAGTCCAGCCCGAACTGCCAAGCCAGGTCCTCCCTGGACTGGAACCAAGCATCCTAGGACAGGTTTCGGGGTTTCACCCCTCTTCAGCCAGGATAGCTTGATTCCAGTAGCATGGAGAGTACGGGACTCACGTCTGAGCATACCCGTCCCACTCAGGGTGACGATTGCAAACACAACAGTTGCTTGACAGAATGCAGAACAATCTCATACATTCACCCCAGTACAGAGATCTGGGCCTAAATCCATCGTTTTTTGCTCATCGTGCCATTCCAGTTTGAACCAGGCCATATGCAAATCGGTCTTGACCCTGTGCCTCATGGGAACAGTCCAGCCTGCACTGCCAAGCCAGGTCCTCCCTTTACTGGAACCAAGCATCCTAGGACTGGTTTCGGGGTTTCACCCCTCTTCAGCCAGGACAGCTTGATTCCAATGACATGGAGAGCACAGGACTCACGTCTGAGCATACAAGTCCCACTCGGGGTGACAAATGCAAAAACAACAGTTGATGGACAGAATGCAGAACAATGACATACATTCACCCCAGTACAGAGATCTGGGCCTAAATCCATAGTTTTTTTGCTCACCATGCCATTCCAGTTTGAACCCAGCCATATGCAAATCAGTCTTGACCCTGTGCCTCATGGGAACAGTCCAGCCCGAACTGCCAAGCCAGGTCCTCCCTGGACTGGAACCAAACATCCTAGGACTGGTTTCGGGGTTTCACCCCTCTTCAGCCAAGATAGCTTGATTCCAGTAGCATGGAGAGCATGGGACTCACGTCTGAGCATACACGTCCCACTCGGAATGACAAATGCTAAAACAATAGTTGATGGACAGAATGCAGAACAATGTCATACATTCACCCCAGTACAGAGATCTGGGCCTAAATCCATCGTTTTTTTGCTCACCATGCCATTCCAGTTTGAACCCAGCCATATGCAAATCAGTTTTGACCCTGTGCCTCATGGGAACAGTCCAACCCGAACTGCGAAGCCAGGTCCTCCCTGGACTGGAACCAAGCATCCTAGGACTGGTTTCAGGGTTTCACCCCTCTTCAGCCAGGATAGCTTGATTCCAGTGACATGGAGAGCACGGGACTCATGTCTGAGCATACCCGTCCCACTCTGGGTGACAAATGCACAAACAACAGTTGATGGACAGAATGCAGAACAATCACATACATTTACCCCAGTACAGAGATCTGGGCCTAAATCCATCGTTTCTTTGCTCACCATGCCATTCCAGTTTGAACCCAGCCATTTGCAAATCAGTCTTGACCCTGTGCCTCATGAGAACAGTCCAGCCCGAACTGCCAAGCCAGGTCCTCCCTGGACTAGAACCAAGCATCCTAGGACAGGTTTCGGGGTTTCACCCCTCTTCAGCCAGGATAGCTTGATTCCAGTAGCATGGAGAGTACGGGACTCACGTCTGAGCATACCCGTCCCACTCAGGGTGACGATTGCAAACACAACAGTTGCTTGACAGAATGCAGAACAATCTCATACATTCACCCCAGTACAGAGATCTGGGCCTAAATCCATCGTTTTTTGCTCATCGTGCCATTCCAGTTTGAACCAGGCCATATGCAAATCGGTCTTGACCCTGTGCCTCATGGGAACAGTCCAGCCTGCACTGCCAAGCCAGGTCCTCCCTTTACTGGAACCAAGCATCCTAGGACTGGTTTCGGGGTTTCACCCCTCTTCAGCCAGGATAGCTTGATTCCAATGACATGGAGAGCACAGGACTCACGTCTGAGCATACCCGTCCCACTCGGGGTGACAAATGCAAAAACAATAGTTGATGGACAGAATACAGAACAATGTCATACATTCACCACAGTACAGAGATCTGGGCCTAAATCCATAGTTTTTTTGCTCACCATGCCATTCCAGTTTGAACCCAGCCATATGCAAATCAGCCTTGACCCTGTGCCTCATGGGAACAGTCCAGCCCGAACTGCCAAGCCAGGTCCTCCCTGGACTGGAACCAAAGATCCTAGGACTGGTTTCGGGGTTTCACCCCTCTTCAGCCAAGATAGCTTGATTCCAGTAGCATGGAGAGCATGGGACTCACGTCTGAGCATATACGTCCCACTCGGAATGACAAATGCTAAAACAATAGTTGATGGACAGAATGCAGAACAATGTCATACATTCACCCCAGTACAGAGATCTGGGCCTAAATCCATCGTTTTTTTGCTCACCATGCCATTCCAGTTCGAACCCAGCCATATGCAAATCAGTCTTGACCCTCTGCCTCATGGGAACACTCCAGCCCGAACTGGCAAGCCAGGTCGTTCCTGAACTGGAACCAAGCATCCAAGGACCGGTTTCGGGGTTTCACCCCTCTTCAGCCAGAATAGCTTGATTCCAGTAGCATGGAGAGCACGGGACTCACGTCTGAGCATACCCGTCCCACTCGGGGTGAAAAATGCAAAAATAACAGTTGCTGGACAGAATGCAGAACAATGTCATACATTCACCCCAGTACAGAGATCTGGGCCGAAATCCATCGTTTTTTGCTCACCATGCCATTCCAGTTTGAACCCAACCATATGCAAATCAGTCTTGACCCTGTGCCTCATGGGAACAGTCCAGCCCGAACTACCAAGCCAGGTCGTTCCTGGACTGGAACCAAGCATCCAAGGACCGGTTTCGGGGTTTCACCCCTCTTCAGCCAGAATAGCTTGATTCCAGTAGCATGGAGAGCACGGGACTCACGTCTGAGCATACCCGTCCCACTCGGGGTGACAAATGCAAAAATAACAGTTGCTGGACAGAATGCAGAACAATGACATACATTCACCCCAGTACAAAGATCTGGGCCTAAATCCATCGTTTTTTTGCTCACCATGCCATTCCAGTTTGAACCCAGCCATATGCAAATCAGTCTTGACCCTGTGCCTCATGGGAACAGTCCAGCCCGAACTGCCAAGCCAGGTCCTTCCTGGACTGGAACCAAACATCCTAGGACTGGTTACGGGGTTTCACCCCTCTTCAGCCAGGATAGCTTGATTCCAGTAGCATGGAGAGCATGGGACTCACATCTGAGCATACCCGTCCCACTCGGGTTGACAAATGCTAAAACAACAGTTGATGGACAGAATGCAGAACAATGACATACATTCACCCCAGTACAAAGATCGGGGCCTAAATCCATCGTTTTTTTGCTTACCATGCCATTCCAGTTTGAACCCAGCCATATGCAAATCAGTCTTGACCCTGTGCCTCATGGGAACAGTCCAGCCCGAACTGCCAAGCCAGGTCCTTCCTGGACTGGAACCAAACATCCTAGGACTGGTTTCGGGGTTTCACCCCTCTTCAGCCAGGATAGCTTGATTCCAGTAGCATGGAGAGCATGGGACTCACATCTGAGCATACCCGTCCCACTCGGGTTGACAAATGCTAAAACAACAGTTGATGGACAGAATGCAGAACAAAGTCATACATTCACCCCTCTTCAGCCAAGATAGCTTGATTCCAGTGGCATGGAGAGCACGGGATTCACGTCTGAGCATCCCTTCCCACTCAGGGTGACAAGACAAAAACAATTGTTGAGGGACAGAATACAGAACAATGTCATACATTCACCCCAGTACAGAGATCTGGGCCTAAACCCATCGTTGTTTTGCTCACCATGCCATTCCAGTTTGAACCCAACCATATGCAAATCAGTCTTGACCCTGTGCCTCATGGGAACAGTCCAGCCCGAACTGCCAAGCCAGGTCCTCCCTGGACTGGATCCAAGCATCCTAGGACCGGTTTCACCCCTCTTCAGCCAGGATAGCTTGATTCCAGTGGCATGGAGTGCATGGGACTCACGTCTGAGCATACCCGTCCCACTCGGGGTGACAAATGCAAAAACAACAGTTGCTGGACAGAATGCAGAACAATGTCATACATTCACCCCAGTACAGAGATCTGGGCCTAAATCCATCGTTTTTTTGCTCACCATGCCATTACAGTTTGAACCCAAGCATATGCAAATCTGTCTTGACCCTGTGCCTCATGGGAACAGTGCAGCTCGAACTGCCAAGCCAGATCCTCCCTGGACTGGAACCAAGCATCCTAGGACCGGTTTCGAGGTTTCATCCCTCTTCAACCAGGATAGCTTCATTCCAGGGGCATGGAGAGCACGGGACATACGTCTGAACATACCCGTCCAACTCGGGGTGACAAATGCAAAAACAACAGCTAATGGACAGAATGCAGAACAATGTCCTACATTCACCCCATTACAGAGATCTGGGCCTAAATCCATCGTTTTTTTGCTTACCATGCCATTCCAGTTTGAACCCAGCCATATGCAAATCAGTCTTGACCCTGTGCCTCATGGGATCAGTCCAACCCGAACTGCCAAGCCAGGTCCTCCCTGGACTGGAACCAAGCATCCTAGGACCGATTTCGTGGTTTCACCCCTCTTCAGCCAGGATAGCTTGATTCCAGTGGCATGAAGAGCACGGGATTCACTTCTGAGAATACCCATCCCACTCGGGGTGACAAGTGGAAAAACAATAGTTGATCGACAGAATACAGAACAATGTCATACATTCACCACAGTACAGAGATCTGGGCCTCAATCCATCGTTTTTTTGCTCACCATGCCATTCCAGTTTGAACCCAGCCATATGCAAATCAGACTTGACCCTGTGCCTCATGGGAACAGTCCAGCCCGAACTGCCAAGCCAGGTCCTCCCTGGACTGGAACCAAGCATCCTAGGACCAGTTTCGGGGTTTCACCCCTCTTCAGCCAGGATAGCTTGATTCCAGTGGCATGGAGAGCACTGGACTCACGTCTGAGCATACCCGTCCCACTCGGGTTGACAAATGCAAAGACAACAGTTGATGGACAGAATGCGGAACAGTGTCATACATTCACCCCAGTACAGAGATCTGGGCCTAAATCCATCGTTTTTTTGCTCAACATGCCATTCCAGTTTGAACCCATCCATATGCAAATCAGTCTAGACCCTGTGCCTCATGGGAACAGTCCAACCCGAACTGCCAAGCCAGTTCCTCCCTGGACTGGAACCAAGCATCCTAGGACTGGTTTCGGGGTTTCACCCCTCTTCAGCCAGGATAGCTTGATTCCAGTAGCATGGAGAGCATGGGAGTCACGTCTGAGCATACCCATCCCACTCGGGGTGACAAATGCAAAAACAACAGTTGATGGACAGAATGCAGAACAATGACATACATTCACCCCAGTACAGAGATCTGGCCCTAAATCCGTCGTTTTTTTGCTCACCATGCCATTCCAGTTTGAACCCAGCCATATGCAAATCAGTCTTGACCCTGTGCCTCATGGGAACAGTCCAGCCTGAACTGCCAAGCCAGGTCCTCCCTGGACTGGAACCAAGCATCCTAGGACCGGTTTCAGGGTTTCACCCCTCTTCAGCCAGGATAGCTTGATTCCAGTGGCATGGAGAGCACGGGATTCACTTCTGAGCATACCCGTCCCACTCGGAGTGACAAATGCAAAAACAATAGTTGATGGACAGAATGCAGAACAATGTCATACATTCACCACAGTACAGAGATCTGGGCCTCAATCCATCGTTTTTTTGCTCACCATGCCATTCCAGTTCGAACTAGGCCTGGGCAGTAAATTCCGTTCCGTTCGCGGAATTTGCGGAATTTGGGTAATTTCGCGTTCCGCGGAGAACGCGAAATTGCCCAAAAATCTGCGTTCCGCGACTTCGCGAAATTTTTTGCTTGTTCGCGTTCTCAATATGCGTGTTCGCGAGATATTTCACCCCGAGCACGCAAACAGCGATTGCGAACAGGAAAAAAGTATCGCGAACAAGCAATTCCGCGTGTTCGCGGAATTTCTGCGTGTTCGCGGAGATTTTTACCGTTTCGCGGAGATTTGCGTAACGCGATTACGCAAATTCCGCCCACCCCTAGTTCGAACCCAGCCATATGCAAATCAGTCTTGAACCTGTGCCTCATGGGAACACTCCAGCCCGAACAGGCAAGCCAGGTCGTTCCTGAACTGGAACCAAGCATCCAAGGACCGGTTTCGGGGTTTCACCCCTCTTCAGCCAGAATAGCTTGATTCCAGTAGCATGGAGACCACGGGACTCACGCCTGAGCATACCCGTCCCACTCGGGGTGACAAATGCAAAAATAACAGTTGCTGGACAGAATGCAGAACAATGTCATACATTTACCCCAGTACAGAGATCTGGGCCTAAATCCATCGTTTTTTGCTCACAGTGCCATTCCAGTTTGAACCAGGCCATATGCAAATCGGTCTTGACCCTGTGCCTCATGCGAACAGTCCAGCCTGAACTGCCAAGCCAGGTCCTCCCTGGACTGGAACCAAGCATCCTAGGACTGGTTTCGGGGTTTCACACCTCTTCAGCCAGGATAGCTTGATTCCAGTGACCTGGAGAGCACGGGACTCACGTCTGAGCATACCCGTCCCACTCGGGGTGACAGATGCAAAAACAACAGTTGATGGACAGAATGCAGAACAATAACATACATTCACCCCAGTACAAAGATCTGGGCCTAAATCCATCGTTTTTTTGCTCACCATGCCATTCCAGTTTGAACCCAGCCATATGCAAATCAGTCTTGACCCTGTGCCTCATGGGAACAGTCCAGCCCGAACTGCCAAGCCAGGTCCTCCCTGGACTGGAACCAAACATCCTAGGACTAGTTTCGGAGTTTCACCCCTCTTCAGCCAGGATAGCTTGATTCCAGTACCATGGAGAGCATGGGACTCACATCTGAGCATACCCGTCCCACTCGGGTTGACAAATGCTAAAACAATAGTTGATGGACAGAATGCAGAACAATGTCATACATTCACCCCAGTACAGAGATCTGGGCCTAAATACATCGTTTTTTTGCTCACCATGCCATTCCAGTTTGAACCCAGCCATATGCAAATCAGTCTTGACCCTGTGCCTCATGGGAACAGTCCAGCCCGAACTGTCAAGCCAGGTCCTCCCTGGCCGGGAACCAAGCATCCTAGGACTGGTTTCGGGGTTTCACCCCTCATCAGCCAGGATAGCTTGATTCCAGTGGCATGGAGAGCACGGGACTCACGTCTGAGCATACCCATCCCACTCGGGGTGACAAATGCAAAAACAACAGTTGATGGACAGAATGCAGAACAATGACATACATTCACCCCAGTACAGAGATCTGGGCCTAAATCCATCGTTTTTTTGCTCACCATGCCATTCCTTTTTGAACCCAGCCATATGCAAATCAGACTTGACCCTGTGCCTCATGGAAACAGTCCAGCCCGAATTGCCAAGCCAGGTCCTCCCTGGACTGGAACCAAGCATCCTAGGACCGGTTTCGGGGTTTCACCCCTCTTCAGCCAGGATAGCTTGATTCCAGTGGCATGGAGAGCACGGGACTCATGTCTGAGCATACCCGTCCCACTCGGGGTGACAAATGCAAAAACAACAGTTGATGGACAGAATGCAGAACAATGTCATGCATTCACCCCAGTACAGAGATCTGGGCCTAAATCCTTTGTTTTTTTGCTCACCGTGCCATTCCAGTTTTAACCCAGCCATATGCAAATCAGTCTTGACCCTGTGCCTCATGGGAACAGTCCAGCCTGAACTGCCAAGCCAGGTCCTCCCTGGACTTGAACCAAGCATCCTAGGACTGGTTTCGGGGTTTCACCCCTCTTCAGCCAGGATAGCTTGATTCCAGTGACATGGAAAGCACGGGACTCACGTCTGAGCATACCCGCCCCACTCGGGGTGACAATGCAAAAACAACAGTTGATGGACAGAATCCAGAACAATGACATACATTCACCCCAGTACAGAGATCTGGGCCTAAATCCATTCCAGTTTGAACCCAGCCATATGCAAATCAGTCTTGACCCTGTGCCTCATGGGAACAGTCCAGCCCGACCTGCCAAGCCAGGTCCTCCCTGGACTCGAACCAAGCATCCTAGGACCGGTTTCGGGGTGTCACCCCTCTTTAGCCAAGATAGCTTAACTCCAGTAGAATGGAGAGCACGAGATTCACGTCTTAGCATACCCGTCCCACTCGGGGTGACAAATGCAAAAACAATAGTTGATGGACAGAATACAGAACAATGTCATACATTCACCACAGTACAGAGATCTGGGCCTAAATCCATCGTTTTTTTGCTCACCATGCCATTCCAGTTTGAACCCAGCCATATGCAAATCAGTCTTGACCCTGTGCCTCATGGGAACAGTCCAGCCCGAACTGCCAAGCCAGGTCCTCCCTGGACTGGAACGAAGCATCCAAGGACCGGTTTCGGGGTTTCACCCCTCTTCAGCCAGGATAGCTTGATTCCAGTAGCATGGAGAGCACGGGACTCACATCTGAGCATACCCATACCACTCGGGGTGACAAATGCAAAAACTACAGTTGATGGACAGAATGCGGAACAGTGTCATACATTCACCCCAGTACAGAGATCTGGGCCTAAATACATCGTTTTTTTGCTCAACATGATATTCCAGTTTGAACCTATCCATATGCAAATCAGTCTAGACCCTGTGCCTCATGGGAACAGTCCAGCCCGAACTGCCAAGCCAGGTCCTCCCTGGACTGGAACCAAGCATTCTTGGACCGTATTCGGGGTTTCACCCCTCTACAGCCAGGATAGCTTGATTCCAGTGGCATGGAGAGCACGGGATTCACGTCTGAGCATACCCGTCCCACTCGGGGAGGCAAATGCAAAAACAATAGTTGAAGGACAGAATACAGAACAATGTCATACATTCACCCCAGTACAGAGATCTGGGCCTAAATCCTTTGTTTTTTTGCTCACCGTGACATTCCAGTTTTAACCCAGCCATATGCAAATCAGTCTTGACCCTGTGCCTCATGGGAACAGTCCAGCCTGAACTGCCAAGCCAGGTCCTCCCTGGACTTGAACCAAGCATCCTAGGACTGGTTTCGGGGTTTCACCCCTCTTCAGCCCGGATAGCTTGATTCCAGTGACATGGAAAGCACGGGACTCACGTCTGAGCATACCCGCCCCACTCGGGGTGACAATGCAAAAACAACAGTTGATGGACAGAATCCAGAACAATGGCATACATTCACCCCAGTACAGAGATCTGGGCCTAAATCCATTCCAGTTTGAACCCAGCCATATGCAAATCAGTCTTGACCCTGTGCCTCATGGGAACAGTCCAGCCCGAACTGCAAAGCCAGGTCCTCCCTGGACTGGAACCAAAGATCCTAGGACTGGTTTCGGGGTTTCACCCCTCTTCAGCCAAGATAGCTTGATTCCAGTAGCATGGAGAGCATGGGACTCACGTCTGAGCATACACGTCCCACTCGGAATGACAAATGCTAAAACAATAGTTGATGGACAGAATGCAGAACAATGTCATACATTCACCCCAGTACAGAGATCTGGGCCTAAATCCATCGTTTTTTTGCTCACCATGCCATTCCAGTTCGAACCCAGCCATATGCAAATCAGTCTTGACCCTGTGCCTCATGGGAACACTCCAGCCCGAACTGGCAAGCCAGGTCGTTCCTGAACTGGAACCAAGCATCCAAGGACCGGTTTCGGGGTTTCACCCCTCTTCAGCCAGAATAGCTTGATTCCAGTAGCATGGAGAGCACGGGACTCACGTCTGAGCATACCCGTCCCACTCGGGGTGAAAAATGCAAAAATAACAGTTGCTGGACAGAATGCAGAACAATGTCATACATTCACCCCAGTACAGAGATCTGGGCCGAAATCCATTGTTTTTTGCTCACCATGCCATTCCAGTTTGAACCCAACCATATGCAAATCAGTCTTGACCCTGTGCCTCATGGGAACAGTCCAGCCCGAACTACCAAGCCA
This sequence comes from Triturus cristatus, assembly GCF_964204655.1. Taxonomy (NCBI): domain Eukaryota; kingdom Metazoa; phylum Chordata; class Amphibia; order Caudata; family Salamandridae; genus Triturus; species Triturus cristatus. Next base: position 364,641,540 of record NC_140581.1, on the reverse strand, counting down.
GGTCGTTCCTGGACTGGAACCAAGCATCCAAGGACCGGTTTCGGGGTTTCACCCCTCTTCAGCCAGAATAGCTTGATTCCAGTAGCATGGAAAGCACGGGACTCACGTCTGAGCATACCCGTCCCACTCGGGGTGACAAATGCAAAAATAACAGTTGCTGGACAGAATGCAGAACAATGACATACATTCACCCCATTACAAAGATCTGGGCCTAAATCCATCGTTTTTTTGCTCACCATGCCATTCCAGTTTGAACCCAGCCATATGCAAATCAGTCTTGACCCTGTGCCTCATGGGAACAGTCCAGCCCGAACTGCCAAGCCAGGTCCTTCCTGGACTGGAACCAAACATCCTAGGACTGGTTACGGGTTTTCACCCCTCTTCAGCCAGGATAGCTTGATTCCAGTAGCATGGAGAGCATGGGACTCACATCTGAGCATACCCGTCCCACTCGGGTTGACAAATGCTAAAACAACAGTTGATGGACAGAATGCAGAACAATGACATACATTCACCCCAGTACAAAGATCTGGGCCTAAATCCATCGTTTTTTTGCTCACCATGCCATTCCAGTTTGAACCCAGCCATATGCAAATCAGTCTTGACCCTGTGCCTCATGGGAACAGTCCAGCCCGAACTGCCAAGCCAGGTCCTTCCTGGGCTGGAACCAAAAATCCTAGGACTGGTTTCGTGGTTTCACCCCTCTTCAGCCAGGATAGCTTGATTCCAGTAGCATGGAGAGCATGGGACTCACATCTGAGCATACCCGTCCCACTCGGGTTGACAAATGCTAAAACAACAGTTGATGGACAGAATGCAGAACAAAGTCATACATTCACCCCTCTTCAGCCAAGATAGCTTGATTCCAGTGGCATGGAGAGCACGGGATTCGCGTCTGAGCATCCCTTCCCACTCAGGGTGACAAGACAAAAACAATTGTTGAGGGACAGAATACAGAACAATGTCATACATTCACCCCAGTACAGAGATCTGGGCCTAAACCCATCGTTGTTTTGCTCATCATGCCATTCCAGTTTGAACCCAACCATATGCAAATCAGTCTTGACCCTGTGCCTCATGGGAACAGTCCAGCCCGAACTGCCAAGCCAGGTCCTCCCTGGACTGGATCCAAGCATCCTAGGATCGGTTTCACCCCTCTTCAGCCAGGATAGCTTGATTCCAGTGGCATGGAGTGCATGGGACTCACGTCTGAGCATACCCGTCCCACTCGGGGTGACAAATGCAAAAACAACAGTTGCTGGACAGAATGCAGAACAATGTCATACATTCACCCCAGTACAGAGATCTGGGCCTAAATCCATCGTTTTTTGCTCACCATGCCATTACAGTTTGAACCCAAGCATATGCAAATCTGTCTTGACCCTGTGCCTCATGGGAACAGTGCAGCTCGAACTGCCAAGCCAGATCCTCCCTGGACTGGAACCAAGCATCCTAGGACCGGTTTCGAGGTTTCATCCCTCTTCAACCAGGATAGCTTCATTCCAGTGGCATGGAGAGCACGGGACATACGTCTGAACATACCCGTCCAACTCGGGGTGACAAATGCAAAAACAACAGCTAATGGACAGAATGCAGAACAATGTCCTACATTCACCCCATTACAGAGATCTGGGCCTAAATCCATCGTTTTTTTGCTTACCATGCCATTCCAGTTTGAACCCAGCCATATGCAAATCAGTCTTGACCCTGTGCCTCATGGGATCAGTCCAACCCGAACTGCCAAGCCAGGTCCTCCCTGGACTGGAACCAAGCATCCTAGGACCGATTTCGTGGTTTCACCCCTCTTCAGCCAGGATAGCTTGATTCCAGTGGCATGAAGAGCACGGGATTCACTTCTGAGAATACCCATCCCACTCGGGGTGACAAGTGGAAAAACAATAGTTGATCGACAGAATACAGAACAATGTCATACATTCACCACAGTACAGAGATCTGGGCCTCAATCCATCGTTTTTTTGCTCACCATGCCATTCCAGTTTGAACCCAGCCATATGCAAATCAGACTTGACCCTGTGCCTCATGGGAACAGTCCAGCCCGAACTGCCAAGCCAGGTCCTCCCTGGACTGGAACCAAGCATCCTAGGACCAGTTTCGGGGTTTCACCCCTCTTCAGCCAGGATAGCTTGATTCCAGTGGCATGGAGAGCACTGGACTCACGTCTGAGCATACCCGTCCCACTCGGGTTGACAAATGCAAAGACAACAGTTGATGGACAGAATGCGGAACAGTGTCATACATTCACCCCAGTACAGAGATCTGGGCCTAAATCCATCGTTTTTTTGCTCAACATGCCATTCCAGTTTGAACCCATCCATATGCAAATCAGTCTAGACCCTGTGCCTCATGGGAACAGTCCAACCCGAACTGCCAAGCCAGTTCCTCCCTGGACTGGAACCAAGCATCCTAGGACTGGTTTCGGGGTTTCACCCCTCTTCAGCCAGGATAGCTTGATTCCAGTAGCATGGAGAGCATGGGAGTCACGTCTGAGCATACCCATCCCACTCGGGGTGACAAATGCAAAAACAACAGTTGATGGACAGAATGCAGAACAATGACATACATTCACCCCAGTACAGAGATCTGGGCCTAAATCCGTCGTTTTTTTGCTCACCATGCCATTCCAGTTTGAACCCAGCCATATGCAAATCAGTCTTGACCCTGTGCCTCATGGGAACAGTCCAGCCTGAACTGCCAAGCCAGGTCCTCCCTGGACTGGAACCAAGCATCCTAGGACCGGTTTCAGGGTTTCACCCCTCTTCAGCCAGGATAGCTTGATTCCAGTGGCATGGAGAGCACGGGATTCACTTCTGAGCATACCCGTCCCACTCGGAGTGACAAATGCAAAAACAATAGTTGATGGACAGAATGCAGAACAATGTCATACATTCACCACAGTACAGAGATCTGGGCCTCAATCCATCGTTTTTTTGCTCACCATGCCATTCCAGTTTGAACCCAGCCATATGCAAATCAGTCTTGACCCTGTGCCTCATGGGAACACTCCAGCCCGAACAGGCAAGCCAGGTCGTTCCTGAACTGGAACCAAGCATCCAAGGACCGGTTTCGGGGTTTCACCCCTCTTCAGCCAGAATAGCTTGATTCCAGTAGCATGGAGACCACGGGACTCACGTCTGAGCATACCCGTCCCACTCGGGGTAACAAATGCAAAAATAACAGTTGCTGGACAGAATGCAGAACAATGTCATACATTCACCCCAGTACAGAGATCTGGGCCTAAATCCATCGTTTTTTGCTCACAGTGCCATTCCAGTTTGAACCAGGCCATATGCAAATCGGTCTTGACCCTGTGCCTCATGCGAACAGTCCAGCCTGAACTGCCAAGCCAGGTCCTCCCTGGACTGGAACCAAGCATCCTAGGACTGGTTTCGGGGTTTCACACCTCTTCAGCCAGGATAGCTTGATTCCAGTGACCTGGAGAGCACGGGACTCACGTCTGAGCATACCCGTCCCACTCGGGGTGACAGATGCAAAAACAACAGTTGATGGACAGAATGCAGAACAATAACATACATTCACCCCAGTACAAAGATCTGGGCCTAAATCCATCGTTTTTTTGCTCACCATGCCATTCCAGTTTGAACCCAGCCATATGCAAATCAGTCTTGACCCTGTGCCTCATGGGAACAGTCCAGCCCGAACTGCCAAGCCAGGTCCTCCCTGGACTGGAACCAAACATCCTAGGACTAGTTTCGGGGTTTCACCCCTCATCAGCCAGGATAGCTTGATTCCAGTGGCATGGAGAGCACGGGACTCACGTCTGAGCATACCCATCCCACTCGGGGTGACAAATGCAAAAACAACAGTTGATGGACAGAATGCAGAACAATGACATACATTCACCCCAGTACAGAGATCTGGGTCTAAATCCATCGTTTTTTTGCTCACCATGCCATTCCTTTTTGAACCCAGCCATATGCAAATCAGACTTGACCGTGTGCCTCATGGAAACAGTCCAGCCCGAACTGCCAAGCCAGGTCCTCCCTGGACTGGAACCAAGCATCCTAGGACCGGTTTCGGGGTTTCACCCCTCTTCAGCCAGGATAGCTTGATTCCAGTGGCATGGAGAGCACGGGACTCATGTCTGAGCATACCCGTCCCACTCGGGGTGACAAATGCAAAAACAACAGTTGATGGACAGAATGCAGAACAATGTCATGCATTCACCCCAGTACAGAGATCTGGGCCTAAATCCTTTGTTTTTTTGCTCACCGTGCCATTCCAGTTTTAACCCAGCCATATGCAAATCAGTCTTGACCCTGTGCCTCATGGGAACAGTCCAGCCTGAACTGCCAAGCCAGGTCCTCCCTGGACTTGAACCAAGCATCCTAGGACTGGTTTCGGGGTTTCACCCCTCTTCAGCCAGGATAGCTTGATTCCAGTGACATGGAAAGCACGGGACTCACGTCTGAGCATACCCGCCCCACTCGGGGTGACAATGCAAAAACAACAGTTGATGGACAGAATCCAGAACAATGACATACATTCACCCCAGTACAGAGATCTGGGCCTAAATCCATTCCAGTTTGAACCCAGCAATATGCAAATCAGTCTTGACCCTGTGCCTCATGGGAACAGTCCAGCCCGAACTGCCAAGCCAGGTCCTCCCTGGACTCGAACCAAGCATCCTAGGACCGGTTTCGGGGTGTCACCCCTCTTTAGCCAAGATAGCTTGACTCCAGTAGAATGGAGAGCACGAGATTCACGTCTTAGCATACCCGTCCCACTCGGGGTGACAAATGCAAAAACAATAGTTGATGGACAGAATACAGAACAATGTCATACATTCACCACAGTACAGAGATCTGGGCCTAAATCCATCGTTTTTTTGCTCACCATGCCATTCCAGTTTGAACCCAGCCATATGCAAATCAGTCTTGAACCTGTGCCTCATGGGAACAGTCCAGCCCGAACTGCCAAGCCAGGTCCTCCCTGGACTGGAACGAAGCATCCAAGGACCGGTTTCGGGGTTTCACCCCTCTTCAGCCAGGATAGCTTGATTCCAGTAGCATGGAGAGCACGGGACTCACATCTGAGCATACCCATACCACTCGGGGTGACAAATACAAAAACTACAGTTGATGGACAGAATGCGGAACAGTGTCATACATTCACCCCAGTACAGAGATCTGGGCCTAAATACATCGTTTTTTTGCTCAACATGATATTCCAGTTTGAACCTATCCATATGCAAATCAGTCTAGACCCTGTGCCTCATGGGAACAGTCCAGCCCGAACTGCCAAGCCAGGTCCTCCCTGGACTGGAACCAAGCATTCTAGGACCGTATTCGGGGTTTCACCCCTCTACAGCCAGGATAGCTTGATTCCAGTGGCATGGAGAGCACGGGATTCACGTCTGAGCATACCCGTCCCACTCGGGGAGGCAAATGCAAAAACAATAGTTGAAGGACAGAATACAGAACAATGTCATACATTCACCCCAGTACAGAGATCTGGGCCTAAATCCTTTGTTTTTTTGCTCACCGTGCCATTCCAGTTTTAACCCAGCCATATGCAAATCAGTCTTGACCCTGTGCCTCATGGGAACAGTCCAGCCTGAACTGCCAAGCCAGGTCCTCCCTGGACTTGAACCAAGCATCCTAGGACTGGTTTCGGGGTTTCACCCCTCTTCAGCCAGGATAGCTTGATTCCAGTGACATGGAAAGCACGGGACTCACGTCTGAGCATACCCATACCACTCGGGGTGACAAATGCAAAAACTACAGTTGATGGACAGAATGCGGAACAGTGTCATACATTCACCCCAGTACAGAGATCTGGGCCTAAATACATTGTTTTTTTGCTCAACATGATATTCCAGTTTGAACCTATCCATATGCAAATCAGTCTAGACCCTGTGCCTCATGGGAACAGTCCAGCCCGAACTGCCAAGCCAGGTCCTCCCTGGACTGGAACCAAGCATTCTAGGACCGTATTCGGGGTTTCACCCCTCTACAGCCAGGATAGCTTGATTCCAGTGGCATGGAGAGCACGGGATTCACGTCTGAGCATACCCGTCCCACTCGGGGAGGCAAATGCAAAAACAATAGTTGAAGGACAGAATACAGAACAATGTCATACATTCACCACAGTACAGAGATCTGGGCCTAAATCCATCGTTTTTTTGCTCACCATGCCATTCCAGTTTGAACCCAGCCATATGCAAATCAGTCTTGACCCTGTGCCTCATGGGAACAGTCCAGCCCGAACTACCAAGCCAGGTCCTCCCTGGACTGGAACCAAGCATCCAAGGACCGGTTTCTGGGTTTCACCCCTCTTCAGCCAGGATAGCTTAATTCCAGTAGCATGGAGAGCACGGGACTCACGTCTGAGCATACCCGTCCCACTCGGGGTGACAAATGTAAAAACAACAGTTGATGGACAGAATGCAGAACAATGTCATACATTTACCCCAGTACAGAGATCTGGGCCTAAATCCATTGTTTTTTTGCTCACCATGCCATTCCAGTTTGAACCCACCCATATGCAAATCGTTTTTGACCCTGTGCCTCATGGGAACAGTCCAGTCCGAACTGCCAAGCCAGGTCCTCCCTGGACTGGAACCAAGCATCCTAGGACTGGTTTCGGGGTTTCACCCCTCTTCAGCCAGGATAGCTTGATTCCAGTGCCATGGAGAGCACGGGACTCACGTCTGAGCATACCCGCCCCATTCGGGGTGACAAATGCAAAAACAACAGTTGATGGACAGAATGCAGAACAATGTCATACATTCACCCCAGTACAGAGATCTACGCCTAAATCCATCGTTTTTTTGTTTGCTCACCATGCCATTCCAGTTTGAACCCAGCCATATGCAAATCAGTCTTGACCCTGTGCCTCATGGGAACAGTCCAACCCGAACTGCGAAGCCAGGTCCTCCCTGGACTGGAACCAAGCATCCTAGGACTGGTTTCAGGGTTTCACCCCTCTTCATCAAGGATAGCTTGATTCCAGTAGCATGGAGAGCATGGGACTCACGTCTGATCATACCCGTCCCACTCGGGGTGACAAATGCAAAAACAACAGTTGATGGACAGAATGCAGAACAATGTCATACATTCACCCCAGTACAGAGATCTGGGCCTAAATCCATCGTTTTTTTTGCTCACCATGCCATTCCTGTTTGAACCCAGCCATATGCAAATGAGTCTTGACCCTGTGCCTTATGGGAACAGTCCAGCCTGAACTGCCAAGCTAAGTCCTCCCTGGACCGGAACCAAGCATCCTAGGACTGGTTTCGGGGTTTCACCCCTCTTCAGCCAGGATAGCTTGATTCCAGTGACATGGAGAGCACGGGACTCATGTCTGAGCATACCCGTCCCACTCGGGGTGACAAATTCAAAAACAACAGTTGATGGACAGAATGCAGAACAATCACATACATTTACCCCAATACAGAGATCTGGGCCTAAATCCATTGTTTCTTTGCTCACCATGCCATTCCAGTTTGAACCCAGCCATTTGCAAATCAGTCTTGACCCTGTGCCTCATGGGAACAGTCCAGCCCGAACTGCCAAGCCAGGTCCTCCCTGGACTGGAACCAAGCATCCTAGGACAGGTTTCGGGGTTTCACCCCTCTTCAGCCAGGATAGCTTGATTCCAGTAGCATGGAGAGTACGGGACTCACGTCTGAGCATACCCGTCCCACTCAGGGTGACAATTGCAAACACAACAGTTGCTTGACAGAATGCAGAACAATGTCATACATTCACCCCAGTACAGAGATCTGGGCCTAAATCCATCGTTTTTTGCTCATCGTGCCATTCCAGTTTGAACCAGGCCATATGCAAATCGGTCTTGACCCTGTGCCTCATGGGAACAGTCCAGCCTGCACTGCCAAGCCAGGTCCTCCCTTTACTGGAACCAAGCATCCTAGGACTGGTTTCGGGGTTTCACCCCTCTTCAGCCAGGATAGCTTGATTCCAGTGACATGGAGAGCACAGGACTCACGTCTGAGCATACAAGTCCCACTCGGGGTGACAAATGCAAAAACAACAGTTGATGGACAGAATGTAGAACAATGACATACATTCACCCCAGTACAGAGATCTGGGCCTAAATCCATAGTTTTTTTGCTCACCATGCCATTCCAGTTTGAACCCAGCCATATGCAAATCTGTCTTGACCCTGTGCCTCATGGGAACAGTCCAGCCCGAACTGCCAAGCCAGGTCCTTCCTGGACTGGAACCAAACATCCTAGGACTGATTTCGGGGTTTCACCCCTCTTCAGCCAGGATAGCTTGATTCCAGTAGCATGGAGAGCATGGGACTCACATCTGAGCATACCCGTCCCACTCGGGTTGACAAATGCTAAAACAACAGTTGATGGACAGAATGCAGAACAATGTCATACATTCACCCCAGTACAGAGATCTGGGCCTAAATCCATTCCAGTTTGAACCCAGCCAGATGCAAATCAGTCTTGACCCTGTGCCTCATGGGAACAGTCCAGCCCGAACTGCCAAGCCAGGTCCTCCCTGGACTGGAACAAAGCATCCTAGGACCGGTTTCGGGGTGTCACCCCTCTTTAGCCAAGATAGCTTGACTCCAGTAGAATGGAGAGCACGGGATTCACGTCTGAGCATACCCGTCCCACTCGGGGTGACAAATGCAAAAACAATAGTTGATGGACAGAATACAGAACAATGTCATACATTCACCACAGTACAGAGATCTGGGCCTAAATCCATCGTGTTTTTGCTCACCATGCCATTCCAGTTTGAACCCAGCCATAAGCAAATCAGTCTTGACCCTGTGCCTCATGGGAACAGTCCAGCCCGAACTGCCAAGCCAGGTCCTCCCTGGACTGGAACGAAGCATCCAAGGACCGGTTTCGGGGTTTCACCCCTCTTCAGCCAGGATAGCTTGATTCCAGTAGCATGGAGAGCACGGGACTCACATCTGAGCATACCCATACCACTCGGGGTGACAAATGCAAAAACAACAGTTGATGGACAGAATGCAGAACAATGTCATACATTCACCCCAGTACAGAGATTTGGGCCTAAATCCATCGTTTTTTTGCTCACCGTGTCATTCCAGTTTGAACTCAGCCATATGCAAATCAGTCTTGACCCTGTGCCTCATGGGAACAGTCCAGCCTGAACTGCTAAGCCAGGTCCTCCCTGGACTGGAACCAAGCATCCTAGGACCGGTTACGGGGTTTCACCCCTCTTCAGCCAAGATAGCTTGATTCCAGTGACATGGAGAGCACGGGACTCACGTCTGAGCATACCCGTCCCGCTCGGGTTGACAAATGCAAGAACTACAGTTGATGGACAGAATGCGGAACAGTGTCATACATTCACCCCAGTACAGAGATCTGGGCCTAAATACATCGTTTTTTTGCTCAACATGCTATTCCAGTTTGAACCTATCCATATGCAAATCAGTCTAGACCCTGTGCCTCATGGGAACAGTCCAGCCCGAACTGCCAAGCCAGGTCCTCCCTGGACTGGAACCAAGCATTCTATGACTGTATTCGGGGTTTCACCCCTCTTCAGCCAGGATAGCTTGATTCCAGTGGCATGGAGAGCACGGGATTCACGTCTGAGCATACCCTCCCACTCGGGGAGGCAAATGCAAAAACAATAGTTGATGGACAGAATACAGAACAATGTCATACATTCACCACAGTACAGAGATCTGGGCCTAAATCCATCGTTTTTTTGCTCACCATGCCATTCCAGTTTGAACCCAGCCATATGCAAATCAGTCTTGACCCTGTGCCTCATGGGAACAGTCCAGCCCCAACTACCAAGCCAGGTCCTCCCTGGACTGGAACCAAGCATCTAAGGACCGGTTTCTGGGTTTCGCCCCTCTTCAGCCAGGATAGCTTGATTCCAGTAGCATGGAGAGCACGGGACTCACGTCTGAGCATACCCGTCCCACTCGGGGTGACAAATGTAAAAACAACAGTTGATGGACAGAATGCAGAACAATGTCATACATTCACCCCAGTACAGAGATCTGGGCCTAAATCCATTGTTTTTTTGCTCACCATGCCATTCCAGTTTGAACCCACCCATATGCAAATCGTTCTTGACCCTGTGCCTCATGGGAACAGTCCAGTCCGAACTGCCAAGCCAGGTCCTCCCTGGACTGGAACCAAGCATCCTAGGACTGGTTTCGGGGTTTCACCCCTCTTCAGCCAGGATAGCTTGATTCCAGTGCCATGGAGAGCACGGGACTCACGTCTGAGCATACCCGCCCCATTCGGGGTGACAAATGCAAAAACAACAGTTGATGGACAGAATGCAGAACAATGTCATACATTCACCCCAGTACAGAGATCTGCGCCTAAATCCATCGTTTTTTTGTTTGCTCACCATGCCATTCCAGTTTGAACCCAGCCATATGCAAATCAGTCTTGACCCTGTACCTCATGGGAACAGTCCAACCCGAACTGCGAAGCCAGGTCCTCCCTGGACTGGAACCAAGCATCCTAGGACTGGTTTCAGGGTTTCACCCCTCTTCATCCAGGATAGCTTGATTCCAGTAGCATGGAGAGCATGGGACTCACGTCTGATCATACCCGTCCCACTCGGGGTGACAAATGCAAAAACAACAGTTGATGGACAGAATGCAGAACAATGTCATACATTCACCCCAGTACAGAGATCTGGGCCTAAATCCATTGTTTTTTTTGCTCACCATGCCATTCCCGTTTGAACCCAGCCATATGCAAATGAGTATTGACCCTGTGCCTTATGGGAACAGTCCAGCCTGAACTGCCAAGCTAGGTCCTCCCTGGACCGGAACCAAGCATCCTAGGACTGGTTTCGGGGTTTCACCCCTCTTCAGCCAGGATAGCTTGATTCCAGTGACATGGAGAGCACGGGACTCATGTCTGAGCATACCCGTCCCACTCGGGGTGACAAATTCAAAAACAACAGTTGATGGATAGAATGCAGAACAATCACATACATTTACCCCAATACAGAGATCTGGGCCTAAATCCATTGTTTCTTTGCTCACCATGCCATTCCAGTTTGAACCCAGCCATTTGCAAATCAGTCTTGACCCTGTGCCTCATGGGAACAGTCCAGCCCGAACTGCCAAGCCAGGTCCTCCCTGGACTGGAACCAAGCATCCTAGGACAGGTTTCGGGGTTTCACCCCTCTTCAGCCAGGATAGCTTGATTCCAGTAGCATGGAGAGTACGGGACTCACGTCTGAGCATACCCGTCCCACTCAGGGTGACGATTGCAAACACAACAGTTGCTTGACAGAATGCAGAACAATGTCATACATTCACCCCAGTACAGAGATCTGGGCCTGAATCCATCGTTTTTTGCTCATCGTGCCATTCCAGTTTGAACCAGGCCATATGCAAATCGGTCTTGACCCTGTGCCTCATGGGAACAGTCCAGCCTGCACTGCCAAGCCAGGTCCTCCCTTTACTGGAACCAAGCATCCTAGGACTGGTTTCGGGGTTTCACCCCTCTTCAGCCAGGATAGCTTGATTCCAGTGACATGGAGAGCACAGGACTCACGTCTGAGCATACAAGTCCCACTCGGGGTGACAAATGCAAAAACAACAGTTGATGGACAGAATGTAGAACAATGACATACATTCACCCCAGTACAGAGATCTGGGCCTAAATCCATAGTTTTTTTGCTCACCATGCCATTCCAGTTTGAACCCAGCCATATGCAAATCAGTCTTGACCCTGTGCCTCATGGGAACAGTCCAGCCCGAACTGCCAAGCCAGGTCCTTCCTGGACTGGAACCAAACATCTTAGGACTGGTTTCGGGGTTTCACCCCTCTTCAGCCAGGATAGCTTGATTCCAGTAGCATGGAGAGCATGGGACTCACATCTGAGCATACCCGTCCCACTCGGGTTGACAAATGCTAAAACAACAGTTGATGGACAGAATGCAGAACAATGTCATACATTCACCCCAGTACAGAGATCTGGGCCTAAATCCATTCCAGTTTGAACCCAGCCATATGCAAATCAGTCTTGACCCTGTGCCTCATGGGAACAGTCCAGCCCGAACTGCCAAGCCAGGTCCTCCCTGGACTGGAACCAAGCATCCTAGGACCGGTTTCGGGGTGTCACCCCTCTTTAGCCAAGATAGCTTGACTCCAGTAGAATGGAGAGCACGGGATTCACGTCTGAGCATTCCCGTCCCACTCGGGGTGACAAATGCAAAAACAATAGTTGATGGACAGAATACAGAACAATGTCATACATTCACCACAGTACAGAGATCTGGGCCTAAATCCATCGTGTTTTTGCTCACCATGCCATTCCAGTTTGAACCCAGCCATATGCAAATCAGACTTGACCCTGTGCCTCATGGGAACAGTCCAGCCCGAACTGCCAAGCCAGGTCCTCCCTGGACTGGAACGAAGCGTCCAAGGACCGGTTTCGGGGTTTCACCCCTCTTCAGCCAGGATAGCTTGATTCCAGTAGCATGGAGAGCACGGGACTCACATCTGAGCATACCCATACCACTCGGGGTGACAAATCCAAAAACAACAGTTGATGGACAGAATGCAGAACAATGTCATACATTCACCCCAGTACAGAGATTTGGGCCTAAATCCATCGTTTTTTTGCTCACCGTGTCATTCCAGTTTGAACTCAGCCATATGCAAATCAGTCTTGACCCTGTGCCTCATGGGAACAGTCCAGCCTGAACTGCTAAGCCAGGTCCTCCCTGGACTGGAACCAAGCATCCTAGGACCGGTTACGGGGTTTCACCCCTCTTCAGCCAAGACAATTTTTTTTGACAATTTTAATAATAAACTGCATGATTACTTAAAATCTTTACAGTATAAGATAAAATAAAAAAAGAAAAAAAGAAGCTTTATGAACGTCCCGACTCACCCCCTCACAAGTCCCATCCACACATAAAAGTGAAAGTCACTTTGGGTTAGATATTAACATATTAGTCCTGATTAGCTGTCCAAAGCAGAATTCTTTTAAAAGGAGTGATGTATAGGTTGTACCAGTATTTCCCAACTGATAAGGGGAGGCACATGAAAGTTCGGTAGAGTCAATACATGTACCAAGGGCTGTTGACGAATGATGGATTCTTCGTGGGTCTTTAAACCAGCCCAGGTTAGATAACTGGGGCGGAGGGCTTCCAGTTACTTTGCAGGCAATGCCGTTAAGTGGGAGTCGAGTGCCATTTTTACCTGGTGTATAAATTTCGCAACTCTGGCTATCAAACAGGTCGTGGAGACTGAGAGGCACCAGTCTGAAGCCTCTCTGCAAGTTCTATAGTCCGTATTCCGTAAAATCGGAAGCAGCAAGCGATGGCGATCATTGGCCAGCTTTGTGCAGCAGCACAGCAAGTGTAGCCAGGATTCTCTGCGGTAATTGCAAAGACGACAGGCCAGGGTGCCATCCGTACGGGCCCATTTGGGGTTGAAGTCCATGATCCTGAGGGCCAAAAGTCGAAAGTACAAAGTTTTCTTTCTCGCGCAAGTGGATACTGGATCTTGCAGGTAAGGTTGGGGTTTACCTGGAATATATGATTTGTCCAGGGCCTGAGTTAGTGGATTTTGCCGAAGAGATGCAAGGTCAAGACCAAAGGAGATGATCCGGACTTGGCGCTTAACTGCTTGGGCCCAGGCTGAGAAAGGAATTTCGTGCAGGGGCAAACTCCTTCTTTCGATTTTCAATGCTGCAATAGCTTGTCCTAGCTTTGAGTACCAGGGGGAGCCCACCTCATCAAAGATTGATTTTAGGGAGTGCTTTAGCGAATGTTCTGGTGCTTTCAATACTCTAATATAGAGTTTTAAAAGGTCCCCCAGTAATTCCAGCTCAGGTCGCTTAAGGCCTATTTCTAGCCTTAATCTGGTGTTCCTTGCGTATCTAGGGGCCTGTAGCACCATCTTATAGGCTTTCGCTTGGGCCGCGTTTACCACTTTGTCAAATGCACCAGGGTAGGCTATATGCCCATATGCAATGGCAGGGATCAGTTTTGCCCGGAGCACTATCAACATTGGTTCTGCTGAGGGACTGTCCAAGCGGTGGCATAAGCGTCTTAGCGACAGAATGGTTTTGTTAATTTTAGGTTTAAGCTCCTTCAGATGTTTGACTGCAGAGGCACTCTCAGAGACCCAGGTGCCCAGATAGTTGTAGGATGGGGCAGAGACGATACGGTGCTCCCCCAGAGACCATGAAGCTTCTTTTTTGAGGGGGTATTTGCCAAAAATGACGATTTTGGTCTTGCTCACGTTGATCCGTAGGTCATTTGACTTATTGTATAGGGCCAAACTGCTTAAGGCTCTTTGGAGCCCCACCCTAGTGTGGTCCATGATCACCGTGTCGTCTGCATACTGGAGAGTTCCCAAGACGAGCCTCCCCAGTTTTGGAGGTGCTAAGTTGGCATCTTTCAGAGCTAACCCCATGTCCGCAGTATACAAGTTGAAAAGCATGGGGGCCAAGACGCACCCCTGCTTGAGGCCCGAGTTGGTTTCAATTCTTTCAGTTGTTATTGTGGGGCATAGCTTCACCTTGACCCAGGTGCCCTCATAGAGCGCTTTTATAGCTTTTAGCAGAGCCTGTGGTAGCCCCCACGAGTCAAGTTTTGCCCAAAGCCGGCCCCTGTTCACTCGGTCAAAGGCTGTGGAGTAGTCTATGAAACAGCAGAACAGGGGCGGTTTGTTCCTCGTATTGGCCTTCTTCGCGAGGTAGGAAAGGGCTAAGATGTTGTCAAGAGTTGAGCTATGGGCCCTAAAGCCGGTCTGTGTGGGCGGAAGAATACCGTTCTTGTCCACCCAATCCTCCAGATCCCTGAGAAGAAGGCGGGCGTATATCTTTGCTTCTATGTCGAGGAGAGCTATCAGCCTGTAATTGGCCGGGTTCGTGTGGTCCCCCTTTTTATGGATGGGGAATAGAATAGAACCTTTCCAAGAGGATGGCAACATTGCCGTGGCAAAAGAATGGTTAAATAAAGGGGTGAGTCTGGATGCAAAAAAGGCTGAGGCGGTTTTCAGAACCTGGGCCGGAATCCCATTTGGGCCTGGAGCGCCGTCAGTTCTTATGGCCTTGATGCACTTTACTACCTCCATTTCTGTGAATGATCCGGTGCAGGTCGAGTTTACGCCTTCTGACGTAGCTCTTTCGGGTACGATAATATCCGCCGCCACCTTGGACCACGCACGGCTTCCTGCAGTGGCCTGATTTGACTCGCAGGTATACAGCCCCTTGGCATACTGTTCCCACGCTTTCCCTGCAACACTATTTTCCTTTTGCTCTCCTCTGGGGGTCAGACTGTTAATGAAACGCCAAAGCTTGCTATTGTCATTACCTTTAATTAAGGAGAACACAGTCAACCAATTCTGTTCAGTCTGCAGTTTTTTGTGGGCCCAGACTTTCTTTTTATAGTCTGTTCGCAGAGCAGCAATGGAGTATCTCCCTGACAAATGAGTGCCTTTCTTTTGTGCCCTGATTGCCTTATTTAGAGCACGCTTACACTGTGACAGGCACCACGATGTTGCACGGCGAGGATCAGAGTGGAATTGGCGACTTCTTGGATGAAGGTTATTGCCCAGATGTTCCAATAAGTCGGAGGTCAGAGTTTCCCAGAGGTGGATGATGTTCTTAGTTTGAACTGGGTTAGGTTCTTCCTCCCTTCTAGCTACATATTCTAGCAGGCTATGACTGAGATTGGTTGACCATTTTATTCTTTTAAGCACATTGTGATGTTCCTCCCCCGTGGTAGTTCCAATAACTGCATGTAATTCTGCTTGGACCCGCGCCAGATTGAATGTGGCGCGGAGGGGCCTATGATCGCTTTCCTCTCTGTCGTCCACAGTGAAGTTGCAAAGATTGTGGGCAAGCCCTTCATTGATAAAGATGTAGTCTATAGTAGAGACATTTCTAAAGGTCGGAATGGTGGTCCATTCAGGTTGGGTCTTTTTTTGTATTCTATGGGTGGAGTGCAGCTTAAAATTTGCGAGAAATTCAGTCAGTGGGACTGACTTCTTGCTTGATGAAGTCTCCGAAATTAAACCCAAGCCTCTGTGATTGAAGTCGCCCGCGATTATTACGTCTTGGTCCTTCCAATTTATTAAAAGATCTTCCAAAATTGAAATAAGTGATTCCATGGCCTGGGAGGATTGATACTTAATTGGGTTGAAATAACAATTAATTAGTAGAAAGGGGCGAGATTTTCGACCCGATGACAACCCACTGATTAGGATGGCTTGAAGATCAGGAGACCCCAACTTTAATTCAGTTGTGTTAATTTTGCACGCATGACTTACGTAGATAGAGAGGCCCCCTGACGGGCGTCCAAAGATTGTCCTTTTGGTCGCTGGTTTAAAATGTTCATAAAAGCCACCGATGGCGGTCGTGGCCCTTGCCTAGGTTTCCTGAATACACAGTATGTCCCCCTGTGCGAGGTATTCAGGTGTGGTTATGTCCCTAAAGATGTTGCTCATCCCCGCAATATTCCATGAGATAATGGATAACTCGCGGACTAGGCCCCTGAGTGGATTTGAGCAGGCGTTGTTTACATGGCTGTTTATTAGGTTAGGGACACTGTCTCCATGTGGCCTCCAGGTGATCCGATGACTGGAAATGCCGCTGCACGCTCCGTTGCCCGTCATTTTGCTGGATTTTGATTTTTAGCGGGGTTTTTACCCGCCCTGATTTCGCCCCTATTTCTGGGCTGGTGTGCCTTATGCCTTTAAGAATGGATGACGGTTCTGGGGTTTCCTGTTGCGGCATAAGGACGTGTGGATATTTCAGTGTACTTGGTGCAACAACATCAATGCCCCATTCAGCGAACTGTGTTGCTTCCTTAAGGACAGCCTGTTGGACTTGCTGACTCACAAGTCCGATTATGGTGGAATCGTCATGAGTGTCTGTCTCCAGTCTCTTGAATTTCACCCACTCAATATTTTCTGAGGTGATTTGGGCCAGGGAGGCAATATGGCCAAACAGGCGGACAATGTTGGACCTGTTCAAGATGTCAAATGAGCCTTTTGCTATGTACCTTGGGGTTAACTGCAGCTCATAGGTGGATTGTTTTTTTTTTTGTGTGATGGACCACAAACTCACCCCTTCTCCCTGGAGCTTTAGCCTCTGGTAACTAAAATTTAAAGGGTTTTTGTGAGTGGGTTCTGGCTGCTGCCCATTGGGCCCCATGCTTGATTGGCCTTCCACACTCGGACATCCTTGCCACTCCCCCTGGTCTGATGCTAAATTTAGGTGATTTTTGAGTGCGACTCCTGGTTGCTGATTCCCCTGCCCCTCAGTTTGTAGACCTACCACTCTAGACTGTACTGGCTGTGCGCCCTGTTGTAGTTTGGGATTTGTTACAGACTCATGTTTCAGAACCCAACCAGAAGGGCTGGGGGCACTTAATGGAGCGGCGACGGCCACCTGTGAGGGCCTTTGTTGGAGAGGCTCATTGGTTTGACCCTCCATGCGAGGGATTTGTTGACTTTGGGCCTCACCGCGAACAAGAGGTGCGTCACATGACTTGCCCATTTTAGACACCTGCTTGGGTATGAAAATGGGGAAGAGTGGTTTAGGGATACGTTTAGTTTCAGTGTCGCCCAGAGTTGATACCACCGAGGGTGTGTTTCTGCTTCTAGCTTTGGACTTCTTAAGTTGTTTTTTGAGTCTTTTTTTGGCTCTCCTTGATAACGGAGCTTTGGCACTTGCTAATGCACCTTCGACCCTCTCCACCAGAGAGGTAGTAACAGACAGGTCATCACTAACGGTCTCGAGATCCGAGACCTCGGGGTCACCATTCCCTTTATTAGCCAAAGTAAAGTTAATGCGGGGCCCTACTAGGGGAACCTTTGAGGCGCTATTGCCCGTTGTGCTAAGGGTTGCTGTTTCGGCATGCTCTGTCGTCTGTGGTGGTGGCTTTTGTGCGGCTTGTTCTTGCATGGTTGTCTCGCCCTGACCCTTGGCTAATGCAAGCATCTCTTTTAAGACTTCAGGTAGACTTGCCCATTTATCAATTAAGACGTCACAGGAATTGGTGCTGGCGGCATGAGCTTGTTGGACGTTAAGTTGGACTTCCAGCTTTGCCAGCTTATCATCTTGGCACACCAAATGCTGGGCTATCGACTGCAAAAGCTCGATTTGGAGTTCCATCTTTGCGGACTGCCATAGCAGTGCCCTGGCCATTGTGTCCTGGACTTCTCTTATTGCTGACAAGTTAAGGTCTTTGGAGGTGGGTTCATCAATTGGGTCGGTTGAGTCTTGGTGATGAGTTACACTCAGCGGACTCCAACCCTCCGTTTGTGCAGTTCTCGGGGCCTTAGCTCTTCCTAAATTAATAGGGGTAGTTTCAAGTGTTCGTTCAATGGTCTGTTCCAATTTTAGTAAGAACGAAGTTGTTGGAACCTCCGTACCTTGGGGGGGTGGCCTCTGTATTTCCCTAGGTGTCACAATTGCATTCAGATCCTTGCCTGTGCCTGTGCTCTTTGGGGAGGAGGATGCGACAGCCTCGCTTGTCCTCCCAGTATCTGAATCCACGTTTGCCCCCAGATTTGGCCTATCGTGAATGTCGGCAGTGACCCTAATCGGGCTCTTTGTCCTGGCCTCAGGCTGAAAACAAGCATCAAGGCTCCCAGGTGATTCGAAGTTAGCAGACTCGCAGGAGTGAGAGTCCCTTAGGTCCAGGTGGATCTTTGGGATCCCCGGTATGACATTGGTCGCGGGATCTTGTGACGTTTCATCCAAGGGTGAGGGGCAGTTTGAGGCCTGAAAGAATTGAGTGATAAGGCCTTGGGGGAGGGAATTGCCAGAGACCAGATCCTGGGATTTTTGGGTGCTTATGCTTCTGGTTACCCTTCTTTGTGCTAGACTCTCAGGGTTCACTTCCCCCTCATCCTCCGTGCAGGATTTAGTCTTCCTCAGCGTCATCTCTTTTTGCGCCGTTTGCTGGGGCTAGGCTTGTTTGTGCCTGATTGTGCTGAGGGGGAGGAAATACCAGTACTAGTGCTGATGTGGGCCCCTGGGTTGAGCTGTGTTTTTTGTTTTGGGGGCACGGAGGGGTGGAGGGGGATAGAGGGGGTTAGCAAGCGGTGCACACGAGGGGGGCTGCAAGCTGGAGACCTAGTCTACCAACCCCTCAGACCGCACCCTCTGGCTCTTACTTAGCGGCGACCTCTAACGGCTGCCACGCTTGCCTCCACCTCTTACCTCTTGTCTCCCGCGTCGGCAGATACACAGATGTACAGGCTGGTCTCAGTGGCTCCTGCGACTCCCACCGCCTCAGGGGAAGCCCTCGCTGCTACTGTTCCTGCTGCTGAGTGTTCCCGCGGCTTCTGGAATGCTCCTGCCGCTGTTGGGGACCTTGCTGCAATCCTCTCCGCTTTCAAGACTGGCCCTGAGCTGACCAAGAGCTCTCGTGGCCCCGGCCGGCTGCCTGCCGAGGGCTCCCGCCGCGACCGGGCCGTACCCGAATTTTGCCCGCGGCCGCTGCTGCAAAGGCTGCGAGTTCTGGCGGCCACCTGCGGTCGCGCTCCCGCGCTCTGGTCTGCACTGCGCACCACAGGGGAGGGGGGGCAGGGAGCAACCAGCCTGTGAGCCGTTTGAATCGGCAGATGGAGACGAGTGACAGGTGTGAAGCCGAGGGCCGACCGCCCGACCGGCAGCCTGCTTTCCTTTCCCTTCCCTTTCTCACTGCGGTGGCTTTCCGCTTCCCTCTGCGGCAGCAGTGCACTCGCCTCGAGGCAATGGCGTTCTGGTGTGCACACAATTCAGCTCTCTGGCTCCCTCTAGTGCAGCAGTCTTCAGCCAAGATAGCTTGATTCCAGTGACATGGAGAGCACGGGACTCACGTCTGAGCATCCCCGTCCCGCTCGGGTTGACAAATGCAAGAACTACAGTTGATGGACAGAATGGGGAACAGTGTCATACATTCACCCCAGTACAGAGATCTGGGCCTAAATACATCGTTTTTTTGCTCAACATGCTATTCCAGTTTGAACCTATCCATATGCAAATCAGTCTAGACCCTGTGCCTCATGGGAACAGTCCAGCCCGAACTGCCAAGCCAGGTCCTCCCTGGACTGGAACCAAGCATTCTATGACCGTATTCGGGGTTTCACCCCTCTTCAGCCAGGATAGCTTGATTCCAGTGGCATGGAGAGCACGGGATTCACGTCTGAGCATACCCTCCCACTCGGGGAGGCAAATGCAAAAACAATAGTTGATGGACAGAATACAGAACAATGTCATACATTCACCACAGTACAGAGATCTGGGCCTAAATCCATCGTTTTTTTGCTCACCATGCCATTCCAGTTTGAACCCAGCCATATGCAAATCAGTCTTGACCCTGTGCCTCATGGGAACAGTCCAGCCCGAACTACCAAGCCAGGTCCTCCCTGGACTGGAACCAAGCATCTAAGGACCGGTTTCTGGGTTTCGCCCCTCTTCAGCCAGGATAGCTTGATTCCAGTAGCATGGAGAGCACGGGACTCACGTCTGAGCATACCCGTCCCACTCGGGGTGACAAATGTAAAAACAACAGTTGATGGACAGAATGCAGAACAATGTCATACATTCACCCCAGTACAGAGATCTGGGCCTAAATCCATTGTTTTTTTGCTCACCATGCCATTCCAGTTTGAACCCACCCATATGCAAATCGTTCTTGACCCTGTGCCTCATGGGAACAGTCCAGTCCGAACTGCCAAGCCAGGTCCTCCCTGGACTGGAACCAAGCATCCTAGGACTGGTTTCGGGGTTTCACCCCTCTTCAGCCAGGATAGCTTGATTCCAGTGCCATGGAGAGCACGGGACTCACGTCTGAGCATACCCGCCCCATTCGGGGTGACAAATGCAAAAACAACAGTTGATGGACAGAATGCAGAACAATGTCATACATTTACCCCAGTACAGAGATCTGGGCCTAAATCCATCGTTTCTTTGCTCACCATGTCATTCCAGTTTGAACCCAGCCATTTGCAAATCAGTCTTGACCCTGTGCCTCATGGGAACAGTCCAGCCCGAACTGCCAAGCCAGGTCCTCCCTGGACTAGAACCAAGCATCCTAGGACAGGTTTCGGGGTTTCACCCCTCTTCAGCCAGGATAGCTTGATTCCAGTAGCATGGAGAGTACGGGACTCACGTCTGAGCATACCCGTCCCACTCAGGGTGACGATTGCAAACACAACAGTTGCTTGACAGAATGCAGAACAATCTCATACATTCACCCCAGTACAGAGATCTGGGCCTAAATCCATCGTTTTTTGCTCATCGTGCCATTCCAGTTTGAACCAGGCCATATGCAAATCGGTCTTGACCCTGTGCCTCATGGGAACAGTCCAGCCTGAACTGCCAAGCCAGGTCCTCCCTTTACTGGAACCAAGCATCCTAGGACTGGTTTCGGGGTTTCACCCCTCTTCAGTCAGGACAGCTTGATTCCAATGACATGGAGAGCACAGGACTCACGTCTGAGCATACAAGTCCCACTCGGGGTGACAAATGCAACAACAACAGTTGATGGACAGAATGCAGAACAATTACATACATTCACCCCAGTACAGAGATCTGGGCCTAAATCCATAGTTTTTTTGCTCACCATGCCATTCCAGTTTGAACCCAGCCATATGCAAATCAGTCTTGACCCTGTGCCTCATGGGAACAGTCCAGCCCGAACTGCCAAGCCAGGTCCTCCCTGGACTGGAACCAAACATCCTAGGACTGGTTTCGGGGTTTCACCCCTCTTCAGCCAAGATAGCTTGATTCCAGTAGCATGGAGAGCATGGGACTCACGTCTGAGCATACACGTCCCACTCGGAATGACAAATGCTAAAACAATAGTTGATGGACAGAATGCAGAACAATGTCATACATTCACCCCAGTACAGAGATCTGGGCCTAAATCCATCGTTTTTTTGCTCACCATGCCATTCCAGTTTGAACCCAAGCATATGCAAATCTGTCTTGACCCTGTGCCTCATGGGAACAGTGCAGCTCGAACTGCCAAGCCAGATCCTCCCTGGACTGGAACCAAGCATCCTAGGACCGGTTTCGGGGTTTCACCCCTCTTCAACCAGGATAGCTTCATTCCAGTGGCATGGAGAGCACGGGACATACGTCTGAACATACCCGTCCCACTCGGGGTGACAAATGCAAAAACAACAGCTAATGGACAGAATGTAGAGCAATGTCCTACATTCACCCCAGTACAGAGATCTGGGCCTAAATCCATCGTTTTTTTGCTTACCATGCCATTCCAGTTAGAACCCAGCCATATGCAAATCAGTCCTGACCCTGTGCCTCATGGTATCAGTCCAACCCGAACTGCCAAGCCAGGTCCTCCCTGGACTGGAACCAAGCATCCTAGGACCGATTTCGTGGTTTCACCCCTCTTCAGCCAGGATAGCTTGATTCCAGTAGCATGGAGAGCATGGGAGTCACGTCTGAGCATACCCATCCCACTCGGGGTGACAAATGCAAAAACAACAGTTGATGGACAGAATGCAGAACAATGTCATACATTCACCCCAGTACAGAGATCTGGGCCTAAATCCATCGTTTTTTTGCTCAACATGCCATTCCAGTTTGAACCCATCCATATGCAAATCAGTCTAGACCCTGTGCCTCATGGGAACAGTCCAACCCGAACTGCCAAGCCAGTTCCTCCCTGGACTGGAACCAAGCATCCTAGGACTGGTTTCGGGGTTTCACCCCTCTTCAGCCAGGATAGCTTGATTCCAGTAGCATGGGAGTCACGTCTGAGCATACCCATCCCACTCGGGGTGACAAATGCAAAAACAACAGTTGATGGACAGAATGCAGAACAATGTCATACATTCACCCGAGTACAGAGATCTGGGCCTAAATCCATAGTTTTTTGCTCACCATGCCATTCCAGATTGAACCCAGCAAGATGCAAATCAGTCTTGACTCTGTGCCTCATGGGAACAGTCCAGCCCGTACTGCCAAGCCAGGTCCTCCCTGGACTGGAACCAAGCATCCTAGGACCGGTTTCAGGATTTCACCCCTCTTCAGCCAGGATAGCTTGATTCCAGTGGCATGGAGAGCACGGGATTCACTTCTGAGCATACCCGTCCCACTCGGAGTGACAAATGCAAAAACAATAGTTGATGGACAGAATACAGAACAATGTCATACATTCACCACAGTACAGAGATCTGGGCCTAAATCCATCGTTTTTTTTCTCACCATGCCATTCCAGTTCGAACCCAGCCATATGCAAATCAGTCTTGACCCTGTGCCTCATGGGAACACTCCAGCCCGAACTGGCAAGCCAGGTCGTTCCTGAACTGGAACCAAGCATCCAAGGACCGGTTTCGGGGTTTCACCCCTCTTCAGCCAGAATAGCTTGATTCCAGTAGCATGGAGACCACGGGACTCACGTCTGAGCATACCCGTCCCACTCGGGGTGAAAAATGCAAAAATAACAGTTGCTGGACAGAATGCAGAACAATGTCATACATTCACCCCAGTACAGAGATCTGGGCCTAAATCCATCGTTTTTTGCTCACAGTGCCATTCCAGTTTGAACCAGGCCATATGCAAATCGGTCTTGACCCTGTGCCTCATGCGAACAGTCCAGCCTGAACTGCCAAGCCAGGTCCTCCCTGGACTGGAACCAAGCATCCTAGGACTGGTTTCGGGGTTTCACACCTCTTCAGCCAGGATAGCTTGATTCCAGTGACATGGAGAGCACGGGACTCACGTCTGAGCATACCCGTCCCACTCGGGGTGACAGATGCAAAAACAACAGTTGATGGACAGAATGCAGAACAATCACATACATTTACCCCAATACAGAGATCTGGGCCTAAATCCATTGTTTCTTTGCTCACCATGCCATTCCAGTTTGAACCCAGCCATTTGCAAATCAGTGTTGACCCTGTGCCTCATGGGAACAGTCCAGCCCGAACTGCCAAGCCAGGTCCTCCCTGGACTGGAACCAAGCATCCTAGGACAGGTTTTCGGGGTTTCACCCCTCTTCAGCCAGGATAGCTTGATTCCAGTAGCATGGAGAGTACGGGACTCACGTCTGAGCATACCCGTCCCACTCAGGGTGACAATTGCAAACACAACAGTTGCTTGACAGAATGCAGAACAATGTCATACATTCACCCCAGTACAGAGATCTGGGCCTAAATCCATCGTTTTTTGCTCATCGTGCCATTCCAGTTTGAACCAGGCCATATGCAAATCGGTCTTGACCCTGTGCCTCATGGGAACAGTCCAGCCTGCACTGCCAAGCCAGGTCCTCCCTTTACTGGAACCAAGCATCCTAGGACTGGTTTCGGGGTTTCACCCCTCTTCAGCCAGGATAGCTTGATTCCAGTGACATGGAGAGCACAGGACTCACGTCTGAGCATACAAGTCCCACTCGGGGTGACAAATGCAAAAACAACAGTTGATGGACAGAATGTAGAACAATGACATACATTCACCCCAGTACAGAGATCTGGGCCTAAATCCATAGTTTTTTTGCTCACCATGCCATTCCAGTTTGAACCCAGCCATATGCAAATCAGTCTTGACCCTGTGCCTCATGGGAACAGTCCAGCCCGAACTGCCAAGCCAGGTCCTTCCTGGACTGGAACCAAACATCTTAGGACTGGTTTCGGGGTTTCACCCCTCTTCAGCCAGGATAGCTTGATTCCAGTAGCATGGAGAGCATGGGACTCACATCTGAGCATACCCGTCCCACTCGGGTTGACAAATGCTAAAACAACAGTTGATGGACAGAATGCAGAACAATGTCATACATTCACCCCAGTACAGAGATCTGGGCCTAAATCCATTCCAGTTTGAACCCAGCCATATGCAAATCAGTCTTGACCCTGTGCCTCATGGGAACAGTCCAGCCCGAACTGCCAAGCCAGGTCCTCCCTGGACTGGAACGAAGCATCCAAGGACCGGTTTCGGGGTTTCACCCCTCTTCAGCCAGGATAGCTTGATTCCAGTAGCATGGAGAGCACGGGACTCACATCTGAGCATACCCATACCACTCGGGGTGACAAATGCAAAAACAACAGTTGATGGACAGAATGCAGAACAATGTCATACATTCACCACAGTACAGAGATCTGGGCCTAAATCCATCGTGTTTTTGCTCACCATGCCATTCCAGTTTGAACCCAGCCATAAGCAAATCAGTCTTGACCCTGTGCCTCATGGGAACAGTCCAGCCCGAACTGCCAAGCCAGGTCCTCCCTGGACTGGAACAAAGCATCCAAGGACCGGTTTCGGGGTTTCACCTCTCTTCAGCCAGGATAGCTTGATTCCAGTAGCATGGAGAGCACGGGACTCACATCTGAGCATACCCATACCACTCGGGGTGACAAATGCAAAAACAACAGTTGATGGACAGAATGCAGAACAATGTCATACATTCACCCCAGTACAGAGATTTGGGCCTAAATCCATCGTTTTTTTGCTCACCGTGTCATTCCAGTTTGAACTCAGCCATATGCAAATCAGTCTTGACCCTGTGCCTCATGGGAACAGTCCAGCCTGAACTGCTAAGCCAGGTCCTCCCTGGACTGGAACCAAGCATCCTAGGACCGGTTACGGGGTTTCACCCCTCTTCAGCCAAGATAGCTTGATTCCAGTGACATGGAGAGCACGGGACTCACGTCTGAGCATACCCGTCCCGCTCGGGTTGACAAATGCAAGAACTACAGTTGATGGACAGAATGCGTAACAGTGTCATACATTCACCCCAGTACAGAGATCAGGGCCTAAATACATTGTTTTTTTGCTCAACATGCTATTCCAGTTTGAACCTATCCATATGCAAATCAGTCTAGACCCTGTGCCTCATGGGAACAGTCCAGCCCGAACTGCCAAGCCAGGTCCTCCCTGGACTGGAACCAAGCATTCTATGACCGTATTCGGGGTTTCACCCCTCTTCAGCCAGGATAGCTTGATTCCAGTGGCATGGAGAGCACGGGATTCACGTCTGAGCATACCCTCCCACTCGGGGAGGCAAATGCAAAAACAATAGTTGATGGACAGAATACAGAACAATGTCATACATTCACCACAGTACAGAGATCTGGGCCTAAATCCATCGTTTTTTTGCTCACCATGCCATTCCAGTTTGAACGCAGCCATATGCAAATCAGACTTGACCCTGTGCCTCATGGGAACAGTCCAGCCCGAACTACCAAGCCAGGTCCTCCCTGGACTGGAACCAAGCATCTAAGGACCGGTTTCTGGGTTTCGCCCCTCTTCAGCCAGGATAGCTTGATTCCAGTAGCATGGAGAGCACGGGACTCACGTCTGAGCATACCCGTCCCACTCGGGGTGACAAATGTAAAAACAACAGTTGATGGACAGAATGCAGAACAATGTCATACATTCACCCCAGTACAGAGATCTGGGCCTAAATCCATTGTTTTTTTGCTCACCATGCCATTCCAGTTTGAACCCACCCATATGCAAATCGTTCTTGACCCTGTGCCTCATGGGAACAGTCCAGTCCGAACTGCCAAGCCAGGTCCTCCCTGGACTGGAACCAAGCATCCTAGGACTGGTTTCGGGGTTTCACCCCTCTTCAGCCAGGATAGCTTGATTCCAGTGCCATGGAGAGCACGGGACTCACGTCTGAGCATACCCGCCCCATTCGGGGTGACAAATGCAAAAACAACAGTTGATGGACAGAATGCAGAACAATGTCATACATTCACCCCAGTACAGAGATCTGGGCCTAAATCCATCGTTTTTTTGCTCACCGTGCCATTCCAGTTTGAACTCAGCCATATGCAAATCAGTCTTGACCCTGTGCCTCATGGGAACAGTCCAGCCTGAACTGCTAAGCCAGGTCCTCCCTGGACTGGAACCAAGCATCCTAGGACCGGTTACGGGGTTTCACCCCTCTTCAGCCAAGATAGCTTGATTCCAGTGACATGGAGAGCACGGGACTCACGTCTGAGCATACCCGTCCCGCTCGGGTTGACAAATGCAAGAACTACAGTTGATGGACAGAATGCGGAACAGTGTCATACATTCACCCCAGTACAGAGATCTGGGCCTAAATACATCGTTTTTTTGCTCAACATGCTATTCCAGTTTGAACCTATCCATATGCAAATCAGTCTAGACCCTGTGCCTCATGGGAACAGTCCAGCCCGAACTGCCAAGCCAGGTCCTCCCTGGACTGGAACCAAGCATTCTATGACCGTATTCGGGGTTTCACCCCTCTTCAGCCAGGATAGCTTGATTCCAGTGGCATGGAGAGCACAGGATTCACGTCTGTGCATACCCTCCCACTCGGGGAGGCAAATGCAAAAACAATAGTTGATGGACAGAATACAGAACAATGTCATACATTCACCACAGTACAGAGATCTGGGCCTAAATCCATCGTTTTTTTGCTCACCATGCCATTCCAGTTTGAACCCAGCCATATGCAAATCAGTCTTGACCCTGTGCCTCATGGGAACAGTCCAGCCCGAACTACCAAGCCAGGTCCTCCCTGGACTGGAACCAAGCATCTAAGGACCGGTTTCTGGGTTTCGCCCCTCTTCAGCCAGGATAGCTTGATTCCAGTAGCATGGAGAGCACGGGACTCACGTCTGAGCATACCCGTCCCACTCGGGGTGACAAATGGAAAAACAACAGTTGATGGACAGAATGCAGAACAATGTCATACATTCACCCCAGTACAGAGATCTGGGCCTAAATCCATTGTTTTTTTGCTCACCATGCCATTCCAGTTTGAACCCACCCATATGCAAATCGTTCTTGACCCTGTGCCTCATGGGAACAGTCCAGTCCGAACTGCCAAGCCAGGTCCTCCCTGGACTGGAACCAAGCATCCTACGACTGGTTTCGGGGTTTCACCCCTCTTCAGCCAGGATAGCTTGATTCCAGTGCCATGGAGAGCACGGGACTCACGTCTGAGCATACCCGCCCCATTCGGGGTGACAAATGCAAAAACAACAGTTGATGGACAGAATGCAGAACAATGTCATACATTCACCCCAGTACAGAGATCTGCGCCTAAATCCATCGTTTTTTTGTTTGCTCACCATGCCATTCCAGTTTGAACCCAGCCATATGCAAATCAGTCTTGACCCTGTACCTCATGGGAACAGTCCAACCCGAACTGCGAAGCCAGGTCCTCCCTGGACTGGAACCAAGCATCCTAGGACTGGTTTCAGGGTTTCACCCCTCTTCATCCAGGATAGCTTGATTCCAGTAGCATGGAGAGCATGGGACTCACGTCTGATCATACCCGTCCCACTCGGGGTGACAAATGCAAAAACAACAGTTGATGGACAGAATGCAGAACAATGTCATACATTTACCCCAATACAGAGATCTGGGCCTAAATCCATTGTTTCTTTTGCTCACCATGCCATTCCAGTTTGAACCCAGCCATTTGCAAATCAGTCTTGACCCTGTGCCTCATGGGAACAGTCCAGCCCGAACTGCCAAGCCAGGTCCTCCCTGGACTGGAACCAAGCATCCTAGGACAGGTTTCGGGGTTTCACCCCTCTTCAGCCAGGATAGCTTGATTCCAGTAGCATGGAGAGTACGGGACTCACGTCTGAGCATACCCGTCCCACTCAGGGTGACGATTGCAAACACAACAGTTGCTTGACAGAATGCAGAACAATGTCATACATTCACCCCAGTACAGAGATCTGGGCCTAAATCCATCGTTTTTTGCTCATCGTGCCATTCCAGTTTGAACCAGGCCATATGTAAATCGGTCTTGACCCTGTGCCTCATGGGAACAGTCCAGCCTGCACTGCCAAGCCAGGTCCTCCCTTTACTGGAACCAAGCATCCTAGGACTGGTTTCGGGGTTTCACCCCTCTTCAGCCAGGATAGCTTGATTCCAGTGACATGGAGAGCACAGGACTCACGTCTGAGCATACAAGTCCCACTCGGGGTGACAAATGCAAAAACAACAGTTGATGGACAGAATGTAGAACAATGACATACATTCACCCCAGTACAGAGATCTGGGCCTAAACCCATAGTTTTTTTGCTCACCATGCCATTCCAGTTTGAACCCAGCCATATGCAAATCAGTCTTGACCCTGTGCCTCATGGGAACAGTCCAGCCCGAACTGCCAAGCCAGGTCCTTCCTGGACTGGAACCAAACATCCTAGGACTGGTTTCGGGGTTTCACCCCTCTTCAGCCAGGATAGCTTGATTCCAGTAGCATGGAGAGCATGGGACTCACATCTGAGCATACCCGTCCCACTCGGGTTGACAAATGCTAAAACAACAGTTGATGGACAGAATGCAGAACAATGTCATACATTCACCCCAGTACAGAGATCTGGGCCTAAATCCATTCCAGTTTGAACCCAGCCATATGCAAATCAGTCTTGACCCTGTGCCTCATGGGAACAGTCCAGCCCGAACTGCCAAGCCAGGTCCTCCCTGGACTGGAACCAAGCATCCTAGGACCGGTTTCGGGGTGTCACCCCTCTTTAGTCAAGATAGCTTGACTCCAGTAGAATGGAGAGCACGGGATTCACGTCTGAGCATACCCGTCCCACTCGGGGTGACAAATGCAAAAACAATAGTTGATGGACAGAATACAGAACAATGTCATACATTCACCACAGTACAGAGATCTGGGCCTAAATCCATCGTGTTTTTGCTCACCATGCCATTCCAGTTTGAACCCAGCCATTTGCAAATCAGTCTTGACCCTGTGCCTCATGGGAACAGTCCAGCCCGAACTGCCAAGCCAGGTCCTCCCTGGACTGGAACGAAGCATCCAAGGACCGGTTTCGGGGTTTCACCCCTCTTCAGCCAGGATAGCTTGATTCCAGTAGCATGGAGAGCACGGGACTCACATCTGAGCATACCCATACCACTCGGGGTGACAAATGCAAAAACAACAGTTGATGGACAGAATGCAGAACAATGTCATACATTCACCCCAGTACAGAGATTTGGGCCTAAATCCATCGTTTTTTTGCTCACCGTGTCATTCCAGTTTGAACTCAGCCATATGCAAATCAGTCTTGACCCTGTGCCTCATGGGAACAGTCCAGCCTGAACTGCTAAGCCAGGTCCTCCCTGGACTGGAACCAAGCATCCTAGGACCGGTTACGGGGTTTCACCCCTCTTCAGCCAAGATAGCTTGATTCCAGTGACATGGAGAGCACGGGACTCACGTCTGAGCATACCCGTCCCGCTCGGGTTGACAAATGCAAGAACTACAGTTGATGGACAGAATGCGGAACAGTGTCATACATTCACCCCAGTACAGAGATCTGGGCCTAAATACATCGTTTTTTTGCTCAACATGCTATTCCAGTTTGAACCTATCCATATGCAAATCAGTCTAGACCCTGTGCCTCATGGGAACAGTCCAGCCCGAACTGCCAAGCCAGGTCCTCCCTGGACTGGAACCAAGCATTCTATGACCGTATTCGGGGTTTCACCCCTCTTCAGCCAGGATAGCTTGATTCCAGTGGCATGGAGAGCACGGGATTCACGTCTGAGCATACCCTCCCACTCGGGGAGGCAAATGCAAAAACAATAGTTGATGGACAGAATACAGAACAATGTCATACATTCACCACAGTACAGAGATCTGGGCCTAAATCCATCGTTTTTTTGCTCACCATGCCATTCCAGTTTGAACCCAGCCATATGCAAATCAGTCTTGACCCTGTGCCTCATGGGAACAGTCCAGCCCGAACTACCAAGCCAGGTCCTCCCTGGACTGGAACCAAGCATCTAAGGACCGGTTTCTAGGTTTCGCCCCTCTTCAGCCAGGATAGCTTGATTCCAGTAGCATGGAGAGCACGGGACTCACGTCTGAGCATACCCGTCCCACTCGGGGTGACAAATGTAAAAACAACAGTTGATGGACAGAATGCAGAACAATGTCATACATTCACCCCAGTACAGAGATCTGGGCCTAAATCCATTGTTTTTTTGCTCACCATGCCATTCCAGTTTGAACCCACCCATATGCAAATCGTTCTTGACCCTGTGCCTCATGGGAACAGTCCAGTCCGAACTGCCAAGCCAGGTCCTCCCTGGACTGGAACCAAGCATCCTAGGACTGGTTTCGGGGTTTCACCCCTCTTCAGCCAGGATAGCTTGATTCCAGTGCCATGGAGAGCACGGGACTCACGTCTGAGCATACCCGCCCCATTCAGGGTGACAAATGCCAAAACAACAGTTGATGGACAGAATGCAGAACAATGTCATACATTCACCCCAATACAGAGATCTGCGCCTAAATCCATCGTTTTTTTGTTTGCTCACCATGCCATTCCAGTTTGAACCCAGCCATATGCAAATCAGTCTTGACCCTGTACCTCATGGGAACAGTCCAACCCGAACTGCGAAGCCAGGTCCTCCCTGGACTGGAACCAAGCATCCTAGGACTGGTTTCAGGGTTTCACCCCTCTTCATCCAGGATAGCTTGATTCCAGTAGCATGGAGAGCATGGGACTCACGTCTGATCATACCCGTCCCACTCGGGGTGACAAATGCAAAAACAACAGTTGATGGACAGAATGCAGAACAATGTCATACCTTCACCCCAGTACAGAGATCTGGGCCTAAATCCTTCGTTTTTTTTGCTCACCATGCCATTCCAGTTTGAACCCAGCCATATGCAAATCAGTCTTGACCCTGTACCTCATGGGAACAGTCCAACCCGAACTGCGAAGCCAGGTCCTCCCTGGACTGGAACCAAGCATCCTAGGACTGGTTTCAGGGTTTCACCCCTCTTCATCCAGGATAGCTTGATTCCAGTAGCATGGAGAGCATGGGACTCACGTCTGATCATACCCGTCCCACACGGGGTGACAAATTCAAAAACAACAGTTGATGGACAGAATGCAGAACAATCACATACATTTACCCCAGTACAGAGATCTGGGCCTAAATCCATTGTTTCTTTGCTCACCATGCCATTCCAGTTTGAACCCAGCCATTTGCAAATCAGTCTTGACCCTGTGCCTCATGGGAACAGTCCAGCCCGAACTGCCAAGCCAGGTCCTCCCTGGACTGGAACCAAGCATCCTAGGACAGGTTTCGGGGTTTCACCCCTCTTCAGCCAGGATAGCTTGATTCCAGTAGCATGGAGAGTACGGGACTCACGTCTGAGTATACCCGTCCCACTCAGGGTGACGATTGCAAACACAACAGTTGCTTGACAGAATGTAGAACAATGTCATACATTCACCCCAGTACAGAGATCTGGGCCTAAATCCATCGTTTTTTGCTCACAGTGCCATTCCAGTTTGAACCAGGCCATATGCAAATCGGTCTTGACCCTGTGCCTCATGCGATCAGTCCTCCCTGGACTGGAACCAAGCATCCTAGGACTGGTTTCGGGGTTTCACACCTCTTCAGCCAGGATAGCTTGATTCCAGTGACATGGAGAGCACGGGACTCACGTCTGAGCATACCCGTCCCACTCGGGGTGACAGATGCAAAAACAACAGTTGATGGACAGAATGCAGAACAATAACATACATTCACCCCAGTACAAAGATCTGGGCCTAAATCCATCGTTTTTTTGCTCACCATGCCATTCCAGTTTGAACCCAGCCATATGCAAATCAGTCTTGACCCTGTGCCTCATGGGAACAGTCCAGCCCGAACTGCCAAGCCAGGTCCTCCCTGGACTGGAACCAAACATCCTAGGACTAGTTTCGGAGTTTCACCCCTCTTCAGCCAGGATAGCTTGATTCCAGTACCATGGAGAGCATGGGACTCACATTTGAGCATACCCGTCCCACTCGGGTTGACAAATGCTAAAACAATAGTTGATGGACAGAATGCAGAACAATGTCATACATTCACCCCAGTACAGAGATCTGGGCCTAAATACATCGTTTTTTTGCTCACCATGCCATTCCAGTTTGAACCCAGCCATATCCAAATCAGTCTTGACCCTGTGCCTCATGGGAACAGTCCGTCCTGAACTGCCAAGCCAGGTCCTCCCTGGACTGGAACCAAGCATCCTAGGACTGGTTTCGGGGTTTCACCCCTCATCAGCCAGGATAGCTTGATTCCAGTGGCATGGAGAACACGGGACTCACGTCTGAGCATACCCATCCCACTCGGGGTGACAAATGCAAAAACAACAGTTGATGGACAGAATGCAGAACAATGTCATACATTCACCCCAGTACAGAGATCTGGGCCTAAATCCATCGTTTTTTTTGCTCACCATGCCATTCCCGTTTGAACCCAGCCATATGCAAATGAGTCTTGACCCTGTGCCTTATGGGAACAGTCCAGCCTGAACTGCCAAGCTAGGTCCTCCCTGGACCGGAACCAAGCATCCTAGGACTGGTTTCGGGGTTTCACCCCTCTTCAGCCAGGATAGCTTGATTCCAGTGACATGGAGAGCACGGGACTCATGTCTGAGCATACCCGTCCCACTCGGGGTGACAAATTCAAAAACAACAGTTGATGGACAGAATGCAGAACAATCACATACATTTACCCCAATACAGAGATCTGGGCCTAAATCCATTGTTTCTTTGCTCACCATGCCATTCCAGTTTGAACCCAGCCATTTGCAAATCAGTCTTGACCCTGTGCCTCATGGGAACAGTCCAGCCCGAACTGCCAAGCCAGGTCCTCCCTGGACTGGAACCAAGCATCCTAGGACAGGTTTCGGGGTTTCACCCCTCTTCAGCCAGGATAGCTTGATTCCAGTAGCATGGAGAGTACGGGACTCACGTCTGAGCATACCCGTCCCACTCAGGGTGACGATTGCAAACACAACAGTTGCTTGACAGAATGCAGAACAATGTCATACATTCACCCCAGTACAGAGATCTGGGCCTAAATCCATAGTTTTTTGCTCATCGTGCCATTCCAGTTTGAACCAGGCCATATGCAAATCGGTCTTGACCCTGTGCCTCATGGGAACAGTCCAGCCTGCACTGCCAAGCCAGGTCCTCCCTTTACTGGAACCAAGCATCCTAGGACTGGTTTCGGGGTTTCACCCCTCTTCAGCCAGGATAGCTTGATTCCAGTGACATGGAGAGCACAGGACTCACGTCTGAGCATACAAGTCCCACTCGGGGTGACAAATGCAAAAACAACAGTTGATGGACAGAATGTAGAACAATGACATACATTCACCCCAGTACAGAGATCTGGGCCTAAATCCATAGTTTTTTTGCTCACCATGCCATTCCAGTTTGAACCCAGCCATATGCAAATCAGTCTTGACCCTGTGCCTCATGGGAACAGTCCAGCCCGAACTGCCAAGCCAGGTCCTTCCTGGACTGGAACCAAACATCCTAGGACTGGTTTCGGGGTTTCACCCCTCTTCAGCCAGGATAGCTTGATTCCAGTAGCATGGAGAGCATGGGACTCACATCTGAGCATACCCGTCCCACTCGGGTTGACAAATGCTAAAACAACAGTTGATGGACAGAATGCAGAACAATGTCATACATTCACCCCAGTACAGAGATCTGGGCCTAAATACATTCCAGTTTGAACCCAGCCATATGCAAATCAGTCTTGACCCTGTGCCTCATGGGAACAGTCCAGCCCGAACTGCCAAGCCAGGTCCTCCCTGGACTGGAACCAAGCATCCTAGGACCGGTTTCGGGGTGTCACCCCTCTTTAGCCAAGATAGCTTGACTCCAGTAGAATGGAGAGCACGGGATTCACGTCTGAGCATACCCATCCCACTCGGGGTGACAAATGCAAAAACAATAGTTGATGGACAGAATACAGAACAATGTCATACATTCACCACAGTACAGAGATCTGGGCCTAAATCCATCGTGTTTTTGCTCACCATGCCATTCCAGTTTGAACCCAGCCATATGCAAATCAGTCTTGACCCTGTGCCTCATGGGAACAGTCCAGCCCGAACTGCCAAGCCAGGTCCTCCCTGGACTGGAACGAGGCATCCAAGGACCGGTTTCGGGGTTTCACCCCTCTTCAGCCAGGATAGCTTGATTCCAGTAGCATGGAGAGCACGGGACTCACATCTGAGCATACCCATACCACTCGGGGTGACAAATGCAAAAACAACAGTTGATGGACAGAATGCAGAACAATGTCATACATTCACCCC
Source organism: Triturus cristatus (assembly GCF_964204655.1). Taxonomy (NCBI): domain Eukaryota; kingdom Metazoa; phylum Chordata; class Amphibia; order Caudata; family Salamandridae; genus Triturus; species Triturus cristatus. The sequence goes on along the minus strand of NC_140581.1, from coordinate 364,606,512 downwards.
AGTACAGAGATTTGGGCCTAAATCCATCGTTTTTTTGCTCACCGTGTCATTCCAGTTTGAACTCAGCCATATGCAAATCAGTCTTGACCCTGTGCCTCATGGGAACAGTCCAGCCTGAACTGCTAAGCCAGGTCCTCCCTGGACTGGAACCAAGCATCCTAGGACCGGTTACGGGGTTTCACCCCTCTTCAGCCAAGATAGCTTGATTCCAGTGACATGGAGAGCACGGGACTCACGTCTGAGCATACCCGTCCCGCTCGGGTTGACAAATGCAAGAACTACAGTTGATGGACAGAATGCGGAACAGTGTCATACATTCACCCCAGTACAGAGATCTGGGCCTAAATACATCGTTTTTTTGCTCAACATGCTATTCCAGTTTGAACCTATCCATATGCAAATCAGTCTAGACCCTGTGCCTCATGGGAACAGTCCAGCCCGAACTGCCAAGCCAGGTCCTCCCTGGACTGGAACCAAGCATTCTATGACCGTATTCGGGGTTTCACCCCTCTTCAGCCAGGATAGCTTGATTCCAGTGGCATGGAGAGCACGGGATTCACGTCTGAGCATACCCTCCCACTCGGGGAGGCAAATGCAAAAACAATAGTTGATGGACAGAATACAGAACAATGTCATACATTCACCACAGTACAGAGATCTGGGCCTAAATCCATCGTTTTTTTGCTCACCATGCCATTCCAGTTTGAACCCAGCCATATGCAAATCAGTCTTGACCCTGTGCCTCATGGGAACAGTCCAGCCCGAACTACCAAGCCAGGTCCTCCCTGGACTGGAACCAAGCATCTAAGGACCGGTTTCTGGGTTTCGCCCCTCTTCAGCCAGGATAGCTTGATTCCAGTAGCATGGAGAGCACGGGACTCACGTCTGAGCATACCCGTCCCACTCGGGGTGACAAATGTAAAAACAACAGTTGATGGACAGAATGCAGAACAATGTCATACATTCACCCCAGTACAGAGATCTGGGCCTAAATCCATTGTTTTTTTGCTCACCATGCCATTCCAGTTTGAACCCACCCATATGCAAATCGTTCTTGACCCTGTGCCTCATGGGAACAGTCCAGTCCGAACTGCCAAGCCAGGTCCTCCCTGGACTGGAACCAAGCATCCTAGGACTGGTTTCGGGGTTTCACCCCTCTTCAGCCAGGATAGCTTGATTCCAGTGCCATGGAGAGCACGGGACTCACGTCTGAGCATACCCGCCCCATTCGGGGTGACAAATGCAAAAACAACAGTTGATGGACAGAATGCAGAACAATGTCATACATTCACCCCAGTACAGAGATCTGCGCCTAAATCCATCGTTTTTTTGTTTGCTCACCATGCCATTCCAGTTTGAACCCAGCCATATGCAAATCAGTCTTGACCCTCTACCTCATGGGAACAGTCCAACCCGAACTGCGAAGCCAGGTCCTCCCTGGACTGGAACCAAGCATCCTAGGACTGGTTTCAGGGTTTCACCCCTCTTCATCCAGGATAGCTTGATTCCAGTAGCATGGAGAGCATGGGACTCACGTCTGATCATACCCGTCCCACTCGGGGTGACAAATGCAAAAACAACAGTTGATGGACAGAATGCAGAACAATGTCATACATTCACCCCAGTACAGAGATCTGGGCCTAAATCCATCGTTATTTTTGCTCACCATGCCATTCCCGTTTGAACCCAGCCATATGCAAATGAGTCTTGACCCTGTGCCTTATGGGAACAGTCCAGCCTGAACTGCCAAGCTAGGTCCTCCCTGGACCGGAACCAAGCATCCTAGGACTGGTTTCGGGGTTTCACCGCTCTTCAGCCAGGATAGCTTGATTCCAGTGACATAGAGAGCACGGGACTCATGTCTGAGCATACCCGTCCCACTCGGGGTGACAAATTCAAAAACAACAGTTGATGGACAGAATGCAGAACAATCACATACATTTACCCCAATACAGAGATCTGGGCCTAAATCCATTGTTTCTTTGCTCACCATGCCATTCCAGTTTGAACCCAGCCATTTGCAAATCAGTCTTGACCCTGTGCCTCATGGGAACAGTCCAGCCCGAACTGCCAAGCCAGGTCCTCCCTGGACTGGAACCAAGCATCCTAGGACAGGTTTCGGGGTTTCACCCCTCTTCAGCCAGGATAGCTTGATTCCAGTAGCATGGAGAGTACGGGACTCACGTCTGAGCATACCCGTCCCACTCAGGGTGACGATTGCAAACACAACAGTTGCTTGACAGAATGCAGAACAATGTCATACATTCACCCCAGTACAGAGATCTGGGCCTAAATCCATCGTTTTTTGCTCATCGTGCCATTCCAGTTTGAACCAGGCCATATGCAAATCGGTCTTGACCCTGTGCCTCATGGGAACAGTCCAGCCTGCACTACCAAAGCCAGGTCCTCCCTTTACTGGAAGCAAGCATCCTAGGACTGGTTTCGGGGTTTCACCCCTCTTCAGCCAGGATAGCTTGATTCCAGTGACATGGAGAGCACAGGACTCACGTCTGAGCATACAAGTCCCACTCGGGGTGACAAATGCAAAAACAACAGTTGATGGACAGAATATAGAACAATGACATACATTCACCCCAGTACAGAGATCTGGGCCTAAATCCATTGTTTTTTTGCTCACCATGCCATTCCAGTTTGAACCCACCCATATGCAAATCGTTCTTGACCCTGTGCCTCATGGGAACAGTCCAGTCCGAACTGCCAAGCCAGGTCCTCCCTGGACTGGAACCAAGCATCCTAGGACTGGTTTCGGGGTTTCACCCCTCTTCAGCCAGGATAGCTTGATTCCAGTGCCATGGAGAGCACGGGACTCACGTCTGAGCATACCCGCCCCATTCGGGGTGACAAATGCAAAAACAACAGTTGATGGACAGAATGCAGAACAATGTCATACATTCACCCCAATACAGAGATCTGCGCCTAAATCCATCGTTTTTTTGTTTGCTCACCATGCCATTCCAGTTTGAACCCAGCCATATGCAAATCAGTCTTGACCCTGTACCTCATGGGAACAGTCCAACCCGAACTGCGAAGCCAGGTCCTCCCTGGACTGGAACCAAGCATCCTAGGACTGGTTTCAGGGTTTCACCCCTCTTCATCCAGGATAGCTTGATTCCAGTAGCATGGAGAGCATGGGACTCACGTCTGATCATACCCGTCCCACTCGGGGTGACAAATGCAAAAACAACAGTTGATGGACAGAATGCAGAACAATGTCATACCTTCACCCCAGTACAGAGATCTGGGCCTAAATCCTTCGTTTTTTTTGCTCACCATGCCATTCCAGTTTGAACCCAGCCATATGCAAATCAGTCTTGACCCTGTACCTCATGGGAACAGTCCAACCCGAACTGCGAAGCCAGGTCCTCCCTGGACTGGAACCAAGCATCCTAGGACTGGTTTCAGGGTTTCACCCCTCTTCATCCAGGATAGCTTGATTCCAGTAGCATGGAGAGCATGGGACTCACGTCTGATCATACCCGTCCCACTCGGGGTGACAAATTCAAAAACAACAGTTGATGGACAGAATGCAGAACAATCACATACATTTACCCCAGTACAGAGATCTGGGCCTAAATCCATTGTTTCTTTGCTCACCATGCCATTCCAGTTTGAACCCAGCCATTTGCAAATCAGTCTTGACCCTGTGCCTCATGGGAACAGTCCAGCCCGAACTGCCAAGCCAGGTCCTCCCTGGACTGGAACCAAGCATCCTAGGACAGGTTTCGGGGTTTCACCCCTCTTCAGCCAGGATAGCTTGATTCCAGTAGCATGGAGAGTACGGGACTCACGTCTGAGCATACCCGTCCCACTCAGGGTGACAGATGCAAAAACAACAGTTGATGGACAGAATGCAGAACAATAACATACATTCACCCCAGTACAAAGATCTGGGCCTAAATCCATCGTTTTTTTGCTCACCATGCCATTCCAGTTTGAACCCAGCCATATGCAAATCAGTCTTGACCCTGTGCCTCATGCGATCAGTCCTCCCTGGACTGGAACCAAGCATCCTAGGACTGGTTTTGGGGTTTCACACCTCTTCAGCCAGGATAGCTTGATTCCAGTGACATGGAGAGCACGGGACTCACGTCTGAGCATACCCGTCCCACTCGGGGTGACAGATGCAAAAACAACAGTTGATGGACAGAATGCAGAACAATAACATACATTCACCCCAGTACAAAGATCTGGGCCTAAATCCATCGTTTTTTTGCTCACCATGCCATTCCAGTTTGAACCCAGCCATATGCAAATCAGTCTTGACCCTGTGCCTCATGGGAACAGTCCAGCCCGAACTGCCAAGCCAGGTCCTCCCTGGACTGGAACCAAACATCCTAGGACTAGTTTCGGAGTTTCACCCCTCTTCAGCCAGGATAGCTTGATTCCAGTACCATGGAGAGCATGGGACTCACATTTGAGCATACCCGTCCCACTCGGGTTGACAAATGCTAAAACAATAGTTGATGGACAGAATGCAGAACAATGTCATACATTCACCCCAGTACAGAGATCTGGGCCTAAATACATCGTTTTTTTGCTCACCATGCCATTCCAGTTTGAACCCAGCCATATGCAAATCAGTCTTGACCCTGTGCCTCATGGGAACAGTCCGTCCTGAACTGCCAAGCCAGGTCCTCCCTGGACTGGAACCAAGCATCCTAGGACTGGTTTCGGGGTTTCACCCCTCATCAGCCAGGATAGCTTGATTCCAGTGGCATGGAGAGCACGGGACTCACGTCTGAGCATACCCATCCCACTCGGGGTGACAAATGCAAAAACAACAGTTGATGGACAGAATGCAGAACAATGTCATACATTCACCCCAGTACAGAGATCTGGGCCTAAATCCATCGTTTTTTTTGCTCACCATGCCATTCCCGTTTGAACCCAGCCATATGCAAATGAGTCTTGACCCTGTGCCTTATGGGAACAGTCCAGCCTGAACTGCCAAGCTAGGTCCTCCCTGGACCGGAACCAAGCATCCTAGGACTGGTTTCGGGGTTTCACCCCTCTTCAGCCAGGATAGCTTGATTCCAGTGACATGGAGAGCACGGGACTCATGTCTGAGCATACCCGTCCCACTCGGGGTGACAAATTCAAAAACAACAGTTGATGGACAGAATGCAGAACAATCACATACATTTACCCCAATACAGAGATCTGGGCCTAAATCCATTGTTTCTTTGCTCACCATGCCATTCCAGTTTGAACCCAGCCATTTGCAAATCAGTCTTGACCCTGTGCCTCATGGGAACAGTCCAGCCCGAACTGCCAAGCCAGGTCCTCCCTGGACTGGAACCAAGCATCCTAGGACAGGTTTCGGGGTTTCACCCCTCTTCAGCCAGGATAGCTTGATTCCAGTAGCATGGAGAGTACGGGACTCACGTCTGAGCATACCCGTCCCACTCAGGGTGACGATTGCAAACACAACAGTTGCTTGACAGAATGCAGAACAATGTCATACATTCACCCCAGTACAGAGATCTGGGCCTAAATCCATCGTTTTTTGCTCATCGTGCCATTCCAGTTTGAACCAGGCCATATGCAAATCGGTCTTGACCCTGTGCCTCATGGGAACAGTCCAGCCTGCACTGCCAAGCCAGGTCCTCCCTTTACTGGAACCAAGCATCCTAGGACTGGTTTCAGGGTTTCACCCCTCTTCAGCCAGGATAGCTTGATTCCAGTGACATGGAGAGCACAGGACTCACGTCTGAGCATACAAGTCCCACTCGGGGTGACAAATGCAAAAACAACAGTTGATGGACAGAATGTAGAACAATGACATACATTCACCCCAGTACAGAGATCTGGGCCTAAATCCATAGTTTTTTTGCTCACCATGCCATTCCAGTTTGAACCCAGCCATATGCAAATCAGTCTTGACCCTGTGCCTCATGGGAACAGTCCAGCCCGAACTGCCAAGCCAGGTCCTTCCTGGACTGGAACCAAACATCCTAGGACTGGTTTCGGGGTTTCACCCCTCTTCAGCCAGGATAGCTTGATTCCAGTAGCATGGAGAGCATGGGACTCACATCTGAGCATACCCGTCCCACTCGGGTTGACAAATGCTAAAACAACAGTTGATGGACAGAATGCAGAACAATGTCATACATTCACCCCAGTACAGAGATCTGGGCCTAAATCCATTCCAGTTTGAACCCAGCCATATGCAAATCAGTCTTGACCCTGTGCCTCATGGGAACAGTCCAGCCCGAACTGCCAAGCCAGGTCCTCCCTGGACTGGAACCAAGCATCCTAGGACCGGTTTCGGGGTGTCACCCCTCTTTAGCCAAGATAGCTTGACTCCAGTAGAATGGAGAGCACGGGATTCACGTCTGAGCATACCCATCCCACTCGGGGTGACAAATGCAAAAACAATAGTTGATGGACAGAATACAGAACAATGTCATACATTCACCACAGTACAGAGATCTGGGCCTAAATCCATCGTGTTTTTGCTCACCATGCCATTCCAGTTTGAACCCAGCCATATGCAAATCAGTCTTGACCCTGTGCCTCATGGGAACAGTCCAGCCCGAACTGCCAAGCCAGGTCCTCCCTGGACTGGAACGAAGCATCCAAGGACCGGTTTCGGGGTTTCACCCCTCTTCAGCCAGGATAGCTTGATTCCAGTAGCATGGAGAGCACGGGACTCACATCTGAGCATACCCATACCACTCGGGGTGACAAATGCAAAAACAACAGTTGATGGACAGAATGCAGAACAATGTCATACATTCACCCCAGTACAGAGATTTGGGCCTAAATCCATCGTTTTTTTGCTCACCGTGTCATTCCAGTTTGAACTCAGCCATATGCAAATCAGTCTTGACCCTGTGCCTCATGGGAACAGTCCAGCCTGAACTGCTAAGCCAGGTCCTCCCTGGACTGGAACCAAGCATCCTAGGACCGGTTACGGGGTTTCACCCCTCTTCAGCCAAGATAGCTTGATTCCAGTGACATGGAGAGCACGGGACTCACGTCTGAGCATACCCGTCCCGCTCGGGTTGACAAATGCAAGAACTACAGTTGATGGACAGAATGCGGAACAGTGTCATACATTCACCCCAGTACAGAGATCTGGGACTAAATACATCGTTTTTTTGCTCAACATGCTATTCCAGTTTGAACCTATCCATATGCAAATCAGTCTAGACCCTGTGCCTCATGGGAACAGTCCAGCCCGAACTGCCAAGCCAGGTCCTCCCTGGACTGGAACCAAGCATTCTATGACCGTATTCGGGGTTTCACCCCTCTTCAGCCAGGATAGCTTGATTCCAGTGGCATGGAGAGCACGGGATTCACGTCTGAGCATACCCTCCCACTCGGGGAGGCAAATGCAAAAACAATAGTTGATGGACAGAATACAGAACAATGTCATACATTCACCACAGTACAGAGATCTGGGCCTAAATCCATCGTTTTTTTGCTCACCATGCCATTCCAGTTTGAACCCAGCCATATGCAAATCAGTCTTGACCCTGTGCCTCATGGGAACAGTCCAGTCCGAACTGCCAAGCCAGGTCCTCCCTGGACTGGAACCAAGCATCCTAGGACTGGTTTCGGGGTTTCACCCCTCTTCAGCCAGGATAGCTTGATTCCAGTGCCATGGAGAGCACGGGACTCACGTCTGAGCATACCCGCCCCATTCGGGGTGACAAATGCAAAAACAACAGTTGATGGACAGAATGCAGAACAATGTCATACATTCACCCCAGTACAGAGATCTGCGCCTAAATCCATCGTTTTTTTGTTTGCTCACCATGCCATTCCAGTTTGAACCCAGCCATATGCAAATCAGTCTTGACCCTCTACCTCATGGGAACAGTCCAACCCGAACTGCGAAGCCAGGTCCTCCCTGGACTGGAACCAAGCATCCTAGGACTGGTTTCAGGGTTTCACCCCTCTTCATCCAGGATAGCTTGATTCCAGTAGCATGGAGAGCATGGGACTCACGTCTGATCATACCCGTCCCACTCGGGGTGACAAATGCAAAAACAACAGTTGATGGACAGAATGCAGAACAATGTCATACATTCACCCCAGTACAGAGATCTGGGCCTAAATCCATCGTTTTTTTTGCTCACCATGCCATTCCCGTTTGAACCCAGCCATATGCAAATGAGTCTTGACCCTGTGCCTTATGGGAACAGTCCAGCCTGAACTGCCAAGCTAGGTCCTCCCTGGACCGGAACCAAGCATCCTAGGACTGGTTTCGGGGTTTCACCCCTCTTCAGCCAGGATAGCTTGATTCCAGTGACATGGAGAGCACGGGACTCATGTCTGAGCATACCCGTCCCACTCGGGGTGACAAATTCAAAAACAACAGTTGATGGACAGAATGCAGAACAATCACATACAGTTACCCCAATACAGAGATCTGGGCCTAAATCCATTGTTTCTTTGCTCACCATGCCATTCCAGTTTGAACCCAGCCATTTGCAAATCAGTCTTGACCCTGTGCCTCATGGGAACAGTCCAGCCCGAACTGCCAAGCCAGGTCCTCCCTGGACTGGAACCAAGCATCCTAGGACAGGTTTCGGGGTTTCACCCCTCTTCAGCCAGGATAGCTTGATTCCAGTAGCATGGAGAGTACGGGACTCACGTCTGAGCATACCCGTCCCACTCAGGGTGACGATTGCAAACACAACAGTTGCTTGACAGAATGCAGAACAATGTCATACATTCACCCCAGTACAGAGATCTGGGCCTAAATCCATCGTTTTTTGCTCATCGTGCCATTCCAGTTTGAACCAGGCCATATGCAAATCGGTCTTGACCCTGTGCCTCATGGGAACAGTCCAGCCTGCACTGCCAAGCCAGGTCCTCCCTTTACTGGAACCAAGCATCCTAGGACTGGTTTCGGGGTTTCACCCCTCTTCAGCCAGGATAGCTTGATTCCAGTGACATGGAGAGCACAGGACTCACGTCTGAGCATACAAGTCCCACTCGGGGTGACAAATGCAAAAACAACAGTTGATGGACAGAATGTAGAACAATGACATACATTCACCCCAGTACAGAGATCTGGGCCTAAATCCATAGTTTTTTTGCTCACCATGCCATTCCAGTTTGAACCCAGCCATATGCAAATCAGTCTTGACCCTGTGCCTCATGGGAACAGTCCAGCCCGAACTGCCAAGCCAGGTCCTTCCTGGACTGGAACCAAACATCCTAGGACTGGTTTCGGGGTTTCACCCCTCTTCAGCCAGGATAGCTTGATTCCAGTAGCATGGAGAGCATGGGACTCACATCTGAGCATACCCGTCCCACTCGGGTTGACAAATGCTAAAACAACAGTTGATGGACAGAATGCAGAACAATGTCATACATTCACCCCAGTACAGAGATCTGGGCCTAAATCCATTCCAGTTTGAACCCAGCCATATGCAAATCAGTCTTGACCCTGTGCCTCATGGGAACAGTCCAGCCCGAACTGCCAAGCCAGGTCCTCCCTGGACTGGAACCAAGCATCCTAGGACCGGTTTCGGGGTGTCACCCCTCTTTAGCCAAGATAGCTTGACTCCAGTAGAATGGAGAGCACGGGATTCACGTCTGAGCATACCCGTCCCACTCGGGGTGACAAATGCAAAAACAATAGTTGATGGACAGAATACAGAACAATGTCATACATTCACCACAGTACAGAGATCTGGGCCTAAATCCATTGTGTTTTTGCTCACCATGCCATTCCAGTTTGAACCCAGCCATATGCAAATCAGTCTTGACCCTGTGCCTCATGGGAACAGTCCAGCCCGAACTGCCAAGCCAGGTCCTCCCTGGACTGGAACGAAGCATCCAAGGACCGGTTTCGGGGTTTCACCCCTCTTCAGCCAGGATAGCTTGATTCCAGTAGCATGGAGAGCACGGGACTCACATCTGAGCATACCCATACCACTCGGGGTGACAAATGCAAAAACAACAGTTGATGGACAGAATGCAGAACAATGTCATACATTCACCCCAGTACAGAGATTTGGGCCTAAATCCATCGTTTTTTTGCTCACCGTGTCATTCCAGTTTGAACTCAGCCATATGCAAATCAGTCTTGACCCTGTGCCTCATGGGAACAGTCCAGCCTGAACTGCTAAGCCAGGTCCTCCCTGGACTGGAACCAAGCATCCTAGGACCGGTTACGGGGTTTCACCCCTCTTCAGCCAAGATAGCTTGATTCCAGTGACATGGAGAGCACGGGACTCACGTCTGAGCATACCCGTCCCGCTCGGGTTGACAAATGCAAGAACTACAGTTGATGGACAGAATGCGGAACAGTGTCATACATTCACCCCAGTACAGAGATCTGGGCCTAAATACATCGTTTTTTTGCTCAACATGCTATTCCAGTTTGAACCTATCCATATGCAAATCAGTCTAGACCCTGTGCCTCATGGGAACAGTCCAGCCCGAACTGCCAAGCCAGGTCCTCCCTGGACTGGAACCAAGCATTCTATGACCGTATTCGGGGTTTCACCCCTCTTCAGCCAAGATAGCTTGATTCCAGTGGCATGGAGAGCACGGGATTCACGTCTGAGCATACCCTCCCACTCGGGGAGGCAAATGCAAAAACAATAGTTGATGGACAGAATACAGAACAATGTCATACATTCACCCCAGTACAGAGATCTGGGCCTAAATCCATCGTTTTTTGCTCATCGTGCCATTCCAGTTTGAACCAGGCCATATGCAAATCGGTCTTGACCCTGTGCCTCATGGGAACAGTCCAGCCTGCACTGCCAAAGCCAGGTCCTCCCTTTACTGGAAGCAAGCATCCTAGGACTGGTTTCGGGGTTTCACCCCTCTTCAGCCAGGATAGCTTGATTCCAGTGACATGGAGAGCACAGGACTCACGTCTGAGCATACAAGTCCCACTCGGGGTGACAAATGCAAAAACAACAGTTGATGGACAGAATATAGAACAATGACATACATTCACCCCAGTACAGAGATCTGGGCCTAAATCCATTGTTTTTTTGCTCACCATGCCATTCCAGTTTGAACCCACCCATATGCAAATCGTTCTTGACCCTGTGCCTCATGGGAACAGTCCAGTCCGAACTGCCAAGCCAGGTCCTCCCTGGACTGGAACCAAGCATCCTAGGACTGGTTTCGGGGTTTCACCCCTCTTCAGCCAGGATAGCTTGATTCCAGTGCCATGGAGAGCACGGGACTCACGTCTGAGCATACCCGCCCCATTCGGGGTGACAAATGCAAAAACAACAGTTGATGGACAGAATGCAGAACAATGTCATACATTCACCCCAATACAGAGATCTGCGCCTAAATCCATCGTTTTTTTGTTTGCTCACCATGCCATTCCAGTTTGAACCCAGCCATATGCAAATCAGTCTTGACCCTGTACCTCATGGGAACAGTCCAACCCGAACTGCGAAGCCAGGTCCTCCCTGGACTGGAACCAAGCATCCTAGGACTGGTTTCAGGGTTTCACCCCTCTTCATCCAGGATAGCTTGATTCCAGTAGCATGGAGAGCATGGGACTCACGTCTGATCATACCCGTCCCACTCGGGGTGACAAATGCAAAAACAACAGTTGATGGACAGAATGCAGAACAATGTCATACCTTCACCCCAGTACAGAGATCTGGGCCTAAATCCTTCGTTTTTTTTGCTCACCATGCCATTCCAGTTTGAACCCAGCCATATGCAAATCAGTCTTGACCCTGTACCTCATGGGAACAGTCCAACCCGAACTGCGAAGCCAGGTCCTCCCTGGACTGGAACCAAGCATCCTAGGACTGGTTTCAGGGTTTCACCCCTCTTCATCCAGGATAGCTTGATTCCAGTAGCATGGAGAGCATGGGACTCACGTCTGATCATACCCGTCCCACTCGGGGTGACAAATTCAAAAACAACAGTTGATGGACAGAATGCAGAACAATCACATACATTTACCCCAGTACAGAGATCTGGGCCTAAATCCATTGTTTCTTTGCTCACCATGCCATTCCAGTTTGAACCCAGCCATTTGCAAATCAGTCTTGACCCTGTGCCTCATGGGAACAGTCCAGCCCGAACTGCCAAGCCAGGTCCTCCCTGGACTGGAACCAAGCATCCTAGGACAGGTTTCGGGGTTTCACCCCTCTTCAGCCAGGATAGCTTGATTCCAGTAGCATGGAGAGTACGGGACTCACGTCTGAGCATACCCGTCCCACTCAGGGTGACAGATGCAAAAACAACAGTTGATGGACAGAATGCAGAACAATAACATACATTCACCCCAGTACAAAGATCTGGGCCTAAATCCATCGTTTTTTTGCTCACCATGCCATTCCAGTTTGAACCCAGCCATATGCAAATCAGTCTTGACCCTGTGCCTCATGCGATCAGTCCTCCCTGGACTGGAACCAAGCATCCTAGGACTGGTTTTGGGGTTTCACACCTCTTCAGCCAGGATAGCTTGATTCCAGTGACATGGAGAGCACGGGACTCACGTCTGAGCATACCCGTCCCACTCGGGGTGACAGATGCAAAAACAACAGTTGATGGACAGAATGCAGAACAATAACATACATTCACCCCAGTACAAAGATCTGGGCCTAAATCCATCGTTTTTTTGCTCACCATGCCATTCCAGTTTGAACCCAGCCATATGCAAATCAGTCTTGACCCTGTGCCTCATGGGAACAGTCCAGCCCGAACTGCCAAGCCAGGTCCTCCCTGGACTGGAACCAAACATCCTAGGACTAGTTTCGGAGTTTCACCCCTCTTCAGCCAGGATAGCTTGATTCCAGTACCATGGAGAGCATGGGACTCACATTTGAGCATACCCGTCCCACTCGGGTTGACAAATGCTAAAACAATAGTTGATGGACAGAATGCAGAACAATGTCATACATTCACCCCAGTACAGAGATCTGGGCCTAAATACATCGTTTTTTTGCTCACCATGCCATTCCAGTTTGAACCCAGCCATATGCAAATCAGTCTTGACCCTGTGCCTCATGGGAACAGTCCGTCCTGAACTGCCAAGCCAGGTCCTCCCTGGACTGGAACCAAGCATCCTAGGACTGGTTTCGGGGTTTCACCCCTCATCAGCCAGGATAGCTTGATTCCAGTGGCATGGAGAGCACGGGACTCACGTCTGAGCATACCCATCCCACTCGGGGTGACAAATGCAAAAACAACAGTTGATGGACAGAATGCAGAACAATGTCATACATTCACCCCAGTACAGAGATCTGGGCCTAAATCCATCGTTTTTTTTGCTCACCATGCCATTCCCGTTTGAACCCAGCCATATGCAAATGAGTCTTGACCCTGTGCCTTATGGGAACAGTCCAGCCTGAACTGCCAAGCTAGGTCCTCCCTGGACCGGAACCAAGCATCCTAGGACTGGTTTCGGGGTTTCACCCCTCTTCAGCCAGGATAGCTTGATTCCAGTGACATGGAGAGCACGGGACTCATGTCTGAGCATACCCGTCCCACTCGGGGTGACAAATTCAAAAACAACAGTTGATGGACAGAATGCAGAACAATCACATACATTTACCCCAATACAGAGATCTGGGCCTAAATCCATTGTTTCTTTGCTCACCATGCCATTCCAGTTTGAACCCAGCCATTTGCAAATCAGTCTTGACCCTGTGCCTCATGGGAACAGTCCAGCCCGAACTGCCAAGCCAGGTCCTCCCTGGACTGGAACCAAGCATCCTAGGACAGGTATCGGGGTTTCACCCCTCTTCAGCCAGGATAGCTTGATTCCAGTAGCATGGAGAGTACGGGACTCACGTCTGAGCATACCCGTCCCACTCAGGGTGACGATTGCAAACACAACAGTTGCTTGACAGAATGCAGAACAATGTCATACATTCACCCCAGTACAGAGATCTGGGCCTAAATCCATCGTTTTTTGCTCATCGTGCCATTCCAGTTTGAACCAGGCCATATGCAAATCGGTCTTGACCCTGTGCCTCATGGGAACAGTCCAGCCTGCACTGCCAAGCCAGGTCCTCCCTTTACTGGAACCAAGCATCCTAGGACTGGTTTCAGGGTTTCACCCCTCTTCAGCCAGGATAGCTTGATTCCAGTGACATGGAGAGCACAGGACTCACGTCTGAGCATACAAGTCCCACTCGGGGTGACAAATGCAAAAACAACAGTTGATGGACAGAATGTAGAACAATGACATACATTCACCCCAGTACAGAGATCTGGGCCTAAATCCATAGTTTTTTTGCTCACCATGCCATTCCAGTTTGAACCCAGCCATATGCAAATCAGTCTTGACCCTGTGCCTCATGGGAACAGTCCAGCCCGAACTGCCAAGCCAGGTCCTTCCTGGACTGGAACCAAACATCCTAGGACTGGTTTCGGGGTTTCACCCCTCTTCAGCCAGGATAGCTTGATTCCAGTAGCATGGAGAGCATGGGACTCACATCTGAGCATACCCGTCCCACTCGGGTTGACAAATGCTAAAACAACAGTTGATGGACAGAATGCAGAACAATGTCATACATTCACCCCAGTACAGAGATCTGGGCCTAAATCCATTCCAGTTTGAACCCAGCCATATGCAAATCAGTCTTGACCCTGTGCCTCATGGGAACAGTCCAGCCCGAACTGCCAAGCCAGGTCCTCCCTGGACTGGAACCAAGCATCCTAGGACCGGTTTCGGGGTGTCACCCCTCTTTAGCCAAGATAGCTTGACTCCAGTAGAATGGAGAGCACGGGATTCACGTCTGAGCATACCCATCCCACTCGGGGTGACAAATGCAAAAACAATAGTTGATGGACAGAATACAGAACAATGTCATACATTCACCACAGTACAGAGATCTGGGCCTAAATCCATCGTGTTTTTGCTCACCATGCCATTCCAGTTTGAACCCAGCCATATGCAAATCAGTCTTGACCCTGTGCCTCATGGGAACAGTCCAGCCCGAACTGCCAAGCCAGGTCCTCCCTGGACTGGAACGAAGCATCCAAGGACCGGTTTCGGGGTTTCACCCCTCTTCAGCCAGGATAGCTTGATTCCAGTAGCATGGAGAGCACGGGACTCACATCTGAGCATACCCATACCACTCGGGGTGACAAATGCAAAAACAACAGTTGATGGACAGAATGCAGAACAATGTCATACATTCACCCCAGTACAGAGATTTGGGCCTAAATCCATCGTTTTTTTGCTCACCGTGTCATTCCAGTTTGAACTCAGCCATATGCAAATCAGTCTTGACCCTGTGCCTCATGGGAACAGTCCAGCCTGAACTGCTAAGCCAGGTCCTCCCTGGACTGGAACCAAGCATCCTAGGACCGGTTACGGGGTTTCACCCCTCTTCAGCCAAGATAGCTTGATTCCAGTGACATGGAGAGCACGGGACTCACGTCTGAGCATACCCGTCCCGCTCGGGTTGACAAATGCAAGAACTACAGTTGATGGACAGAATGCGGAACAGTGTCATACATTCACCCCAGTACAGAGATCTGGGACTAAATACATCGTTTTTTTGCTCAACATGCTATTCCAGTTTGAACCTATCCATATGCAAATCAGTCTAGACCCTGTGCCTCATGGGAACAGTCCAGCCCGAACTGCCAAGCCAGGTCCTCCCTGGACTGGAACCAAGCATTCTATGACCGTATTCGGGGTTTCACCCCTCTTCAGCCAGGATAGCTTGATTCCAGTGGCATGGAGAGCACGGGATTCACGTCTGAGCATACCCTCCCACTCGGGGAGGCAAATGCAAAAACAATAGTTGATGGACAGAATACAGAACAATGTCATACATTCACCACAGTACAGAGATCTGGGCCTAAATCCATCGTTTTTTTGCTCACCATGCCATTCCAGTTTGAACCCAGCCATATGCAAATCAGTCTTGACCCTGTGCCTCATGGGAACAGTCCAGTCCGAACTGCCAAGCCAGGTCCTCCCTGGACTGGAACCAAGCATCCTAGGACTGGTTTCGGGGTTTCACCCCTCTTCAGCCAGGATAGCTTGATTCCAGTGCCATGGAGAGCACGGGACTCACGTCTGAGCATACCCGCCCCATTCGGGGTGACAAATGCAAAAACAACAGTTGATGGACAGAATGCAGAACAATGTCATACATTCACCCCAGTACAGAGATCTGCGCCTAAATCCATCGTTTTTTTGTTTGCTCACCATGCCATTCCAGTTTGAACCCAGCCATATGCAAATCAGTCTTGACCCTCTACCTCATGGGAACAGTCCAACCCGAACTGCGAAGCCAGGTCCTCCCTGGACTGGAACCAAGCATCCTAGGACTGGTTTCAGGGTTTCACCCCTCTTCATCCAGGATAGCTTGATTCCAGTAGCATGGAGAGCATGGGACTCACGTCTGATCATACCCGTCCCACTCGGGGTGACAAATGCAAAAACAACAGTTGATGGACAGAATGCAGAACAATGTCATACATTCACCCCAGTACAGAGATCTGGGCCTAAATCCATCGTTTTTTTTGCTCACCATGCCATTCCCGTTTGAACCCAGCCATATGCAAATGAGTCTTGACCCTGTGCCTTATGGGAACAGTCCAGCCTGAACTGCCAAGCTAGGTCCTCCCTGGACCGGAACCAAGCATCCTAGGACTGGTTTCGGGGTTTCACCCCTCTTCAGCCAGGATAGCTTGATTCCAGTGACATGGAGAGCACGGGACTCATGTCTGAGCATACCCGTCCCACTCGGGGTGACAAATTCAAAAACAACAGTTGATGGACAGAATGCAGAACAATCACATACAGTTACCCCAATACAGAGATCTGGGCCTAAATCCATTGTTTCTTTGCTCACCATGCCATTCCAGTTTGAACCCAGCCATTTGCAAATCAGTCTTGACCCTGTGCCTCATGGGAACAGTCCAGCCCGAACTGCCAAGCCAGGTCCTCCCTGGACTGGAACCAAGCATCCTAGGACAGGTTTCGGGGTTTCACCCCTCTTCAGCCAGGATAGCTTGATTCCAGTAGCATGGAGAGTACGGGACTCACGTCTGAGCATACCCGTCCCACTCAGGGTGACGATTGCAAACACAACAGTTGCTTGACAGAATGCAGAACAATGTCATACATTCACCCCAGTACAGAGATCTGGGCCTAAATCCATCGTTTTTTGCTCATCGTGCCATTCCAGTTTGAACCAGGCCATATGCAAATCGGTCTTGACCCTGTGCCTCATGGGAACAGTCCAGCCTGCACTGCCAAGCCAGGTCCTCCCTTTACTGGAACCAAGCATCCTAGGACTGGTTTCGGGGTTTCACCCCTCTTCAGCCAGGATAGCTTGATTCCAGTGACATGGAGAGCACAGGACTCACGTCTGAGCATACAAGTCCCACTCGGGGTGACAAATGCAAAAACAACAGTTGATGGACAGAATGTAGAACAATGACATACATTCACCCCAGTACAGAGATCTGGGCCTAAATCCATAGTTTTTTTGCTCACCATGCCATTCCAGTTTGAACCCAGCCATATGCAAATCAGTCTTGACCCTGTGCCTCATGGGAACAGTCCAGCCCGAACTGCCAAGCCAGGTCCTTCCTGGACTGGAACCAAACATCCTAGGACTGGTTTCGGGGTTTCACCCCTCTTCAGCCAGGATAGCTTGATTCCAGTAGCATGGAGAGCATGGGACTCACATCTGAGCATACCCGTCCCACTCGGGTTGACAAATGCTAAAACAACAGTTGATGGACAGAATGCAGAACAATGTCATACATTCACCCCAGTACAGAGATCTGGGCCTAAATCCATTCCAGTTTGAACCCAGCCATATGCAAATCAGTCTTGACCCTGTGCCTCATGGGAACAGTCCAGCCCGAACTGCCAAGCCAGGTCCTCCCTGGACTGGAACCAAGCATCCTAGGACCGGTTTCGGGGTGTCACCCCTCTTTAGCCAAGATAGCTTGACTCCAGTAGAATGGAGAGCACGGGATTCACGTCTGAGCATACCCGTCCCACTCGGGGTGACAAATGCAAAAACAATAGTTGATGGACAGAATACAGAACAATGTCATACATTCACCACAGTACAGAGATCTGGGCCTAAATCCATTGTGTTTTTGCTCACCATGCCATTCCAGTTTGAACCCAGCCATATGCAAATCAGTCTTGACCCTGTGCCTCATGGGAACAGTCCAGCCCGAACTGCCAAGCCAGGTCCTCCCTGGACTGGAACGAAGCATCCAAGGACCGGTTTCGGGGTTTCACCCCTCTTCAGCCAGGATAGCTTGATTCCAGTAGCATGGAGAGCACGGGACTCACATCTGAGCATACCCATACCACTCGGGGTGACAAATGCAAAAACAACAGTTGATGGACAGAATGCAGAACAATGTCATACATTCACCCCAGTACAGAGATTTGGGCCTAAATCCATCGTTTTTTTGCTCACCGTGTCATTCCAGTTTGAACTCAGCCATATGCAAATCAGTCTTGACCCTGTGCCTCATGGGAACAGTCCAGCCTGAACTGCTAAGCCAGGTCCTCCCTGGACTGGAACCAAGCATCCTAGGACCGGTTACGGGGTTTCACCCCTCTTCAGCCAAGATAGCTTGATTCCAGTGACATGGAGAGCACGGGACTCACGTCTGAGCATACCCGTCCCGCTCGGGTTGACAAATGCAAGAACTACAGTTGATGGACAGAATGCGGAACAGTGTCATACATTCACCCCAGTACAGAGATCTGGGCCTAAATACATCGTTTTTTTGCTCAACATGCTATTCCAGTTTGAACCTATCCATATGCAAATCAGTCTAGACCCTGTGCCTCATGGGAACAGTCCAGCCCGAACTGCCAAGCCAGGTCCTCCCTGGACTGGAACCAAGCATTCTATGACCGTATTCGGGGTTTCACCCCTCTTCAGCCAAGATAGCTTGATTCCAGTGGCATGGAGAGCACGGGATTCACGTCTGAGCATACCCTCCCACTCGGGGAGGCAAATGCAAAAACAATAGTTGATGGACAGAATACAGAACAATGTCATACATTCACCACAGTACAGAGATCTGAGCCTAAATCCATCGTTTTTTTGCTCACCATGCCATTCCAGTTTGAACCCAGCCATATGCAAATCAGTCTTGACCCTGTGCCTCATGGGAACAGTCCAGCCCGAACTACCAAGCCAGGTCCTCCCTGGACTGGAACCAAGCATCTAAGGACCGGTTTCTAGGTTTCGCCCCTCTTCAGCCAGGAGAGCTTGATTCCAGTAGCATGGAGAGCACGGGACTCACGTCTGAGCATACCCGTCCCACTCGGGGTGACAAATGTAAAAACAACAGTTGATGGACAGAATGCAGAACAATGTCATACATTCACCCCAGTACAGAGATCTGGGCCTAAATCCATTGTTTTTTTGCTCACCATGCCATTCCAGTTTGAACCCACCCATATGCAAATCGTTCTTGACCCTGTGCCTCATGGGAACAGTCCAGTCCGAACTGCCAAGCCAGGTCCTCCCTGGACTGGAACCAAGCATCCTAGGACTGGTTTCGGGGTTTCACCCCTCTTCAGCCAGGATAGCTTGATTCCAGTGCCATGGAGAGCACGGGACTCACGTCTGAGCATACCCGCCCCATTCGGGGTGACAAATGCAAAAACAACAGTTGATGGACAGAATGCAGAACAATGTCATACATTCACCCCAATACAGAGATCTGCGCCTAAATCCATCGTTTTTTTGTTTGCTCACCATGCCATTCCAGTTTGAACCCAGCCATATGCAAATCAGTCTTGACCCTGTACCTCATGGGAACAGTCCAACCCGAACTGCGAAGCCAGGTCCTCCCTGGACTGGAACCAAGCATCCTAGGACTGGTTTCAGGGTTTCACCCCTCTTCATCCAGGATAGCTTGATTCCAGTAGCATGGAGAGCATGGGACTCACGTCTGATCATACCCGTCCCACTCGGGGTGACAAATGCAAAAACAACAGTTGATGGACAGAATGCAGAACAATGTCATACCTTCACCCCAGTACAGAGATCTGGGCCTAAATCCTTCGTTTTTTTTGCTCACCATGCCATTCCAGTTTGAACCCAGCCATATGCAAATCAGTCTTGACCCTGTACCTCATGGGAACAGTCCAACCCGAACTGCGAAGCCAGGTCCTCCCTGGACTGGAACCAAGCATCCTAGGACTGGTTTCAGGGTTTCACCCCTCTTCATCCAGGATAGCTTGATTCCAGTAGCATGGAGAGCATGGGACTCACGTCTGATCATACCCGTCCCACTCGGGGTGACAAATTCAAAAACAACAGTTGATGGACAGAATGCAGAACAATCACATACATTTACCCCAGTACAGAGATCTGGGCCTAAATCCATTGTTTCTTTGCTCACCATGCCATTCCAGTTTGAACCCAGCCATTTGCAAATCAGTCTTGACCCTGTGCCTCATGGGAACAGTCCAGCCCGAACTGCCAAGCCAGGTCCTCCCTGGACTGGAACCAAGCATCCTAGGACAGGTTTCGGGGTTTCACCCCTCTTCAGCCAGGATAGCTTGATTCCAGTAGCATGGAGAGTACGGGACTCACGTCTGAGCATACCCGTCCCACTCAGGGTGACGATTGCAAACACAACAGTTGCTTGACAGAATGTAGAACAATGTCATACATTCACCCCAGTACAGAGATCTGGGCCTAAATCCATCGTTTTTTGCTCACAGTGCCATTCCAGTTTGAACCAGGCCATATGCAAATCGGTCTTGACCCTGTGCCTCATGCGATCAGTCCTCCCTGGACTGGAACCAAGCATCCTAGGACTGGTTTCGGGGTTTCACACCTCTTCAGCCAGGATAGCTTGATTCCAGTGACATGGAGAGCACGGGACTCACGTCTGAGCATACCCGTCCCACTCGGGGTGACAGATGCAAAAACAACAGTTGATGGACAGAATGCAGAACAATAACATACATTCACCCCAGTACAAAGATCTGGGCCTAAATCCATCGTTTTTTTGCTCACCATGCCATTCCAGTTTGAGCCCAGCCATATGCAAATCAGTCTTGACCCTGTGCCTCATGGGAACAGTCCAGCCCGAACTGCCAAGCCAGGTGCTCCCTGGACTGGAACCAAACATCCTAGGACTAGTTTCCGAGTTTCACCCCTCTTCAGCCAGGATAGCTTGATTCCAGTACCATGGAGAGCATGGGACTCACATTTGAGCATACCCGTCCCACTCGGGTTGACAAATGCTAAAACAATAGTTGATGGACAGAATGCAGAACAATGTCATACATTCACCCCAGTACAGAGATCTGGGCCTAAATACATCGTTTTTTTGCTCACCATGCCATTCCAGTTTGAACCCAGCCATATGCAAATCAGTCTTGACCCTGTGCCTCATGGGAACAGTCCGTCCTGAACTGCCAAGCCAGGTCCTCCCTGGACTGGAACCAAGCATCCTAGGACTGGTTTCGGGGTTTCACCCCTCATCAGCCAGGATAGCTTGATTCCAGTGGCATGGAGAGCACGGGACTCACGTCTGAGCATACCCATCCCACTCGGGGTGACAAATGCAAAAACAACAGTTGATGGACAGAATGCAGAACAATGTCATACATTCACCCCAGTACAGAGATCTGGGCCTAAATCCATCGTTTTTTTTGCTCACCATGCCATTCCCGTTTGAACCCAGCCATATGCAAATGAGTCTTGACCCTGTGCCTTATGGGAACAGTCCAGCCTGAACTGCCAAGCTAGGTCCTCCCTGGACCGGAACCAAGCATCCTAGGACTGGTTTCGGGGTTTCACCCCTCTTCAGCCAGGATAGCTTGATTCCAGTGACATGGAGAGCACGGGACTCATGTCTGAGCATACCCGTCCCACTCGGGGTGACAAATTCAAAAACAACAGTTGATGGACAGAATGCAGAACAATCACATACATTTACCCCAATACAGAGATCTGGGCCTAAATCCATTGTTTCTTTGCTCACCATGCCATTCCAGTTTGAACCCAGCCATTTGCAAATCAGTCTTGACCCTATGCCTCATGGGAACAGTCCAGCCCGAACTGCCAAGCCAGGTCCTCCCTGGACTGGAACCAAGCATCCTAGGACAGGTTTCGGGGTTTCACCCCTCTTCAGCCAGGATAGCTTGATTCCAGTAGCATGGAGAGTACGGGACTCACGTCTGAGCATACCCGTCCCACTCAGGGTGACGATTGCAAACACAACAGTTGCTTGACAGAATGCAGAACAATGTCATACATTCAGCCCAGTACAGAGATCTGGGCCTAAATCCATCGTTTTTTGCTCATCGTGCCATTCCAGTTTGAACCAGGCCATATGCAAATCGGTCTTGACCCTGTGCCTCATGGGAACAGTCCAGCCTGCACTGCCAAGCCAGGTCCTCCCTTTACTGGAACCAAGCATCCTAGGACTGGTTTCGGGGTTTCACCCCTCTTCAGCCAGGATAGCTTGATTCCAGTGACATGGAGAGCACAGGACTCACGTCTGAGCATACAAGTCCCACTCGGGGTGACAAATGCAAAAACAACAGTTGATGGACAGAATGTAGAACAATGACATACATTCACCCCAGTACAGAGATCTGGGCCTAAATCCATAGTTTTTTTGCTCACCATGCCATTCCAGTTTGAACCCAGCCATATGCAAATCAGTCTTGACCCTGTGCCTCATGGGAACAGTCCAGCCCGAACTGCCAAGCCAGGTCCTTCCTGGACTGGAACCAAACATCCTAGGACTGGTTTCGGGGTTTCACCCCTCTTCAGCCAGGATAGCTTGATTCCAGTAGCATGGAGAGCATGGGACTCACATCTGAGCATACCCGTCCCACTCGGGTTGACAAATGCTAAAACAACAGTTGATGGACAGAATGCAGAACAATGTCATACATTCACCCCAGTACAGAGATCTGGGCCTAAATCCATTCCAGTTTGAACCCAGCCATATGCAAATCAGTCTTGACCCTGTGCCTCATGGGAACAGTCCAGCCCGAACTGCCAAGCCAGGTCCTCCCTGGACTGGAACCAAGCATCCTAGGACCGGTTTCGGGGTGTCACCCCTCTTTAGCCAAGATAGCTTGACTCCAGTAGAATGGAGAGCACGGGATTCACGTCTGAGCATACCCATCCCACTCGGGGTGACAAATGCAAAAACAATAGTTGATGGACAGAATACAGAACAATGTCATACATTCACCACAGTACAGAGATCTGGGCCTAAATCCATCGTGTTTTTGCTCACCATGCCATTCCAGTTTGAACCCAGCCATATGCAAATCAGTCTTGACCCTGTGCCTCATGGGAACAGTCCAGCCCAAACTGCCAAGCAAGGTCCTCCCTGGACTGGAACGAAGCATCCAAGGACCGGTTTCGGGGTTTCACCCCTCTTCAGCCAGGATAGCTTGATTCCAGTAGCATGGAGAGCACGGGACTCACATCTGAGCATACCCATACCACTCGGGGTGACAAATGCAAAAACAACAGTTGATGGACAGAATGCAGAACAATGTCATACATTCACCCCAGTACAGAGATTTGGGCCTAAATCCATCGTTTTTTTGCTCACCGTGTCATTCCAGTTTGAACTCAGCCATATGCAAATCAGTCTTGACCCTGTGCCTCATGGGAACAGTCCAGCCTGAACTGCTAAGCCAGGTCCTCCCTGGACTGGAACCAAGCATCCTAGGACCGGTTACGGGGTTTCACCCCTCTTCAGCCAAGATAGCTTGATTCCAGTGACATGGAGAGCACGGGACTCACGTCTGAGCATACCCGTCCCGCTCGGGTTGACAAATGCAAGAACTACAGTTGATGGACAGAATGCGGAACAGTGTCATACATTCACCCCAGTACAGAGATCTGGGCCTAAATACATCGTTTTTTTGCTCAACATGCTATTCCAGTTTGAACCTATCCATATGCAAATCAGTCTAGACCCTGTGCCTCATGGGAACAGTCCAGCCCGAACTACCAAGCCAGGTCCTCCCTGGACTGGAACCAAGCATCTAAGGACCGGTTTCTGGGTTTCGCCCCTCTTCAGCCAGGATAGCTTGATTCCACTAGCATGGAGAGCACGGGACTCACGTCTGAGCATACCCGTCCCACTCGGGGTGACAAATGTAAAAACAACAGTTGATGGACAGAATGCAGAACAATGTCATACATTCACCCCAGTACAGAGATCTGGGCCTAAATCCATTGTTTTTTTGCTCACCATGCCATTCCAGTTTGAACCCACCCATATGCAAATCGTTCTTGACCCTGTGCCTCATGGGAACAGTCCAGTCCGAACTGCCAAGCCAGGTCCTCCCTGGACTGGAACCAAGCATCCTAGGACTGGTTTCGGGGTTTCACCCCTCTTCAACCAGGATAGCTCTATTCCAGTGCCATGGAGAGCACGGGACTCACGTCTGAGCATACCCGCCCCATTCGGGGTGACAAATGCAAAAACAACAGTTGATGGACAGAATGCAGAACAATGTCATACATTCACCCCAGTACAGAGATCTGCGCCTAAATCCATCGTTTTTTTGTTTGCTCACCATGCCATTCCCGTTTGAACCCAGCCATATGCAAATCAGTCTTGACCCTCTACCTCATGGGAACAGTCCAACCCGAACTGCGAAGCCAGGTCCTCCCTGGACCGGAACCAAGCATCCTAGGACTGGTTTCGGGGTTTCACCCCTCTTCAGCCAGGATAGCTTGATTCCAGTGACATGGAGAGCACGGGACTCATGTCTGAGCATACCCGTCCCACTCGGGGTGACAAATTCAAAAACAACAGTTGATGGACAGAATGCAGAACAATCACATACATTTACCCCAATACAGAGATCTGGGCCTAAATCCATTGTTTCTTTGCTCACCATGCCATTCCAGTTTGAACCCAGCCATTTGCAAATCAGTCTTGACCCTGTGCCTCATGGGAACAGTCCAGCCCGAACTGCCAAGCCAGGTCCTCCCTGGACTGGAACCAAGCATCCTAGGACAGGTTTCGGGGTTTCACCCCTCTTCAGCCAGGATAGCTTGATTCCAGTAGCATGGAGAGTACGGGACTCACGTCTGAGCATACCCGTCCCACTCAGGGTGACGATTGCAAACACAACAGTTGCTTGACAGAATGCAGAACAATGTCATACATTCACCCCAGTACAGAGATCTGGGCCTAAATCCATCGTTTTTTGCTCATCGTGCCATTCCAGTTTGAACCAGGCCATATGCAAATCGGTCTTGACCCTGTGCCTCATGGGAACAGTCCAGCCTGCACTGCCAAGCCAGGTCCTCCCTTTACTGGAACCAAGCATCCTAGGACTGGTTTCGGGGTTTCACCCCTCTTCAGCCAGGATAGCTTGATTCCAGTGACATGGAGAGCACAGGACTCACGTCTGAGCATACAAGTCCCACTCG
The DNA here is from genome assembly GCF_964204655.1 of Triturus cristatus. NCBI lineage: Eukaryota > Metazoa > Chordata > Amphibia > Caudata > Salamandridae > Triturus > Triturus cristatus. Next base: position 364,581,142 of record NC_140581.1, on the reverse strand, counting down.
GGGTGACAAATGCAAAAACAACAGTTGATGGACAGAATGTAGAACAATGACATACATTCACCCCAGTACAGAGATCTGGGCCTAAATCCATAGTGTTTTTGCTCACCATGCCATTCCAGTTTGAACCCAGCCATATGCAAATCAGTCTTGACCCTGTGCCTCATGGGAACAGTCCAGCCCGAACTGCCAAGCCAGGTCCTTCCTGGACTGGAACCAAACATCCTAGGACTGGTTTCGGGGTTTCACCCCTCTTCAGCCAGGATAGCTTGATTCCAGTAGCATGGAGAGCATGGGACTCACATCTGAGCATACCCGTCCCACTCGGGTTGACAAATGCTAAAACAACAGTTGATGGACAGAATGCAGAACAATGTCATACATTCACCCCAGTACAGAGATCTGGGCCTAAATCCATTCCAGTTTGAACCCAGCCATATGCAAATCAGTCTTGACCCTGTGCCTCATGGGAACAGTCCAGCCCGAACTGCCAAGCCAGGTCCTCCCTGGACTGGAACCAAGCATCCTAGGACCGGTTTCGGGGTGTCACCCCTCTTTAGCCAAGATAGCTTGACTCCAGTAGAATGGAGAGCACGGGATTCACGTCTGAGCATACCCGTCCCACTCGGGGTGACAAATGCAAAAACAATAGTTGATGGACAGAATACAGAACAATGTCATACATTCACCACAGTACAGAGATCTGGGCCTAAATCCATTGTTTTTTTGCTCACCATGCCATTCCAGTTTGAACCCACCCATATGCAAATCGTTCTTGACCCTGTGCCTCATGGGAACAGTCCAGTCCGAACTGCCAAGCCAGGTCCTCCCTGGACTGGAACCAAGCATCCTAGGACTGGTTTCGGGGTTTCACCCCTCTTCAGCCAGGATAGCTTGATTCCAGTGCCATGGAGAGCACGGGACTCACGTCTGAGCATACCCGCCCCATTCGGGGTGACAAATGCAAAAACAACAGTTGATGGACAGAATGCAGAACAATGTCATACATTCACCCCAATACAGAGATCTGCGCCTAAATCCATCGTTTTTTTGTTTGCTCACCATGCCATTCCAGTTTGAACCCAGCCATATGCAAATCAGTCTTGACCCTGTACCTCATGGGAACAGTCCAACCCGAACTGCGAAGCCAGGTCCTCCCTGGACTGGAACCAAGCATCCTAGGACTGGTTTCAGGGTTTCACCCCTCTTCATCCAGGATAGCTTGATTCCAGTAGCATGGAGAGCATGGGACTCACGTCTGATCATACCCGTCCCACTCAGGGTGACAAATGCAAAAACAACAGTTGATGGACAGAATGCAGAACAATGTCATACCTTCACCCCAGTACAGAGATCTGGGCCTAAATCCTTCGTTTTTTTTGCTCACCATGCCATTCCAGTTTGAACCCAGCCATATGCAAATCAGTCTTGACCCTGTACCTCATGGGAACAGTCCAACCCGAACTGCGAAGCCAGGTCCTCCCTGGACTGGAACCAAGCATCCTAGGACTGGTTTCAGGGTTTCACCCCTCTTCATCCAGGATAGCTTGATTCCAGTAGCATGGAGAGCATGGGACTCACGTCTGATCATACCCGTCCCACTCGGGGTGACAAATTCAAAAACAACAGTTGATGGACAGAATGCAGAACAATCACATACATTTACCCCAGTACAGAGATCTGGGCCTAAATCCATTGTTTCTTTGCTCACCATGCCATTCCAGTTTGAACCCAGCCATTTGCAAATCAGTCTTGACCCTGTGCCTCATGGGAACAGTCCAGCCCGAACTGCCAAGCCAGGTCCTCCCTGGACTGGAACCAAGCATCCTAGGACAGGTTTCGGGGTTTCACCCCTCTTCAGCCAGGATAGCTTGATTCCAGTAGCATGGAGAGTACGGGACTCACGTCTGAGCATACCCGTCCCACTCAGGGTGACGATTGCAAACACAACAGTTGCTTGACAGAATGTAGAACAATGTCATACATTCACCCCAGTACAGAGATCTGGGCCTAAATCCATCGTTTTTTGCTCACAGTGCCATTCCAGTTTGAACCAGGCCATATGCAAATCGGTCTTGACCCTGTGCCTCATGCGATCAGTCCTCCCTGGACTGGAACCAAGCATCCTAGGACTGGTTTCGGGGTTTCACACCTCTTCAGCCAGGATAGCTTGATTCCAGTGACATGGAGAGCACGGGACTCACGTCTGAGCATACCCGTCCCACTCGGGGTGACAGATGCAAAAACAACAGTTGATGGACAGAATGCAGAACAATAACATACATTCACCCCAGTACAAAGATCTGGGCCTAAATCCATCGTTTTTTTGCTCACCATGCCATTCCAGTTTGAACCCAGCCATATGCAAATCAGTCTTGACCCTGTGCCTCATGGGAACAGTCCAGCCCGAACTGCCAAGCCAGGTCCTCCCTGGACTGGAACCAAACATCCTAGGACTAGTTTCGGAGTTTCACCCCTCTTCAGCCAGGATAGCTTGATTCCAGTACCATGGAGAGCATGGGACTCACATTTGAGCATACCCGTCCCACTCGGGTTGACAAATGCTAAAACAATAGTTGATGGACAGAATGCAGAACAATGTCATACATTCACCCCAGTACAGAGATCTGGGCCTAAATACATCGTTTTTTTGCTCACCATGCCATTCCAGTTTGAACCCAGCCATATGCAAATCAGTCTTGACCCTGTGCCTCATGGGAACAGTCCGTCCTGAACTGCCAAGCCAGGTCCTCCCTGGACTGGAACCAAGCATCCTAGGACTGGTTTCGGGGTTTCACCCCTCATCAGCCAGGATAGCTTGATTCCAGTGGCATGGAGAGCACGGGACTCACGTCTGAGCATACCCATCCCACTCGGGGTGACAAATGCAAAAACAACAGTTGATGGACAGAATGCAGAACAATGTCATACATTCACCCCAGTACAGAGATCTGGGCCTAAATCCATCGTTTTTTTGCTCACCATGCCATTCCCGTTTGAACCCAGCCATATGCAAATGAGTCTTGACCCTGTGCCTTATGGGAACAGTCCAGCCTGAACTGCCAAGCTAGGTCCTCCCTGGACCGGAACCAAGCATCCTAGGACTGGTTTCGGGGTTTCACCCCTCTTCAGCCAGGATAGCTTGATTCCAGTGACATGGAGAGCACGGGACTCATGTCTGAGCATACCCGTCCCACTCGGGGTGACAAATTCAAAAACAACAGTTGATGGACAGAATGCAGAACAATCACATACATTTACCCCAATACAGAGATCTGGGCCTAAATCCATTGTTTCTTTGCTCACCATGCCATTCCAGTTTGAACCCAGCCATTTGCAAATCAGTCTTGACCCTGTGCCTCATGGGAACAGTCCAGCCCGAACTGCCAAGCCAGGTCCTCCCTGGACTGGAACCAAGCATCCTAGGACAGGTTTCGGGGTTTCACCCCTCTTCAGCCAGGATAGCTTGATTCCAGTAGCATGGAGAGTACGGGACTCACGTCTGAGCATACCCGTCCCACTCAGGGTGACGATTGCAAACACAACAGTTGCTTGACAGAATGCAGAACAATGTCATACATTCAGCCCAGTACAGAGATCTGGGCCTAAATCCATCGTTTTTTGCTCATCGTGCCATTCCAGTTTGAACCAGGCCATATGCAAATCGGTCTTGACCCTGTGCCTCATGGGAACAGTCCAGCCTGCACTGCCAAGCCAGGTCCTCCCTTTACTGGAACCAAGCATCCTAGGACTGGTTTCGGGGTTTCACCCCTCTTCAGCCAGGATAGCTTGATTCCAGTGACATGGAGAGCACAGGACTCACGTCTGAGCATACAAGTCCCACTCGGGGTGACAAATGCAAAAACAACAGTTGATGGACAGAATGTAGAACAATGACATACATTCACCCCAGTACAGAGATCTGGGCCTAAATCCATAGTTTTTTTGCTCACCATGCCATTCCAGTTTGAACCCAGCCATATGCAAATCAGTCTTGACCCTGTGCCTCATGGGAACAGTCCAGCCCGAACTGCCAAGCCAGGTCCTTCCTGGACTGGAACCAAACATCCTAGGACTGGTTTCGGGGTTTCACCCCTCTTCAGCCAGGATAGCTTGATTCCAGTAGCATGGAGAGCATGGGACTCACATCTGAGCATACCCGTCCCACTCGGGTTGACAAATGCTAAAACAACAGTTGATGGACAGAATGCAGAACAATGTCATACATTCACCCCAGTACAGAGATCTGGGCCTAAATCCATTCCAGTTTGAACCCAGCCATATGCAAATCAGTCTTGACCCTGTGCCTCATGGGAACAGTCCAGCCCGAACTGCCAAGCCAGGTCCTCCCTGGACTGGAACCAAGCATCCTAGGACCGGTTTCGGGGTGTCACCCCTCTTTAGCCAAGATAGCTTGACTCCAGTAGAATGGAGAGCACGGGATTCACGTCTGAGCATACCCATCCCACTCGGGGTGACAAATGCAAAAACAATAGTTGATGGACAGAATACAGAACAATGTCATACATTCACCACAGTACAGAGATCTGGGCCTAAATCCATCGTGTTTTTGCTCACCATGCCATTCCAGTTTGAACCCAGCCATATGCAAATCAGTCTTGACCCTGTGCCTCATGGGAACAGTCCAGCCCGAACTGCCAAGCCAGGTCCTCCCTGGACTGGAACGAAGCATCCAAGGACCGGTTTCGGGGTTTCACCCCTCTTCAGCCAGGATAGCTTGATTCCAGTAGCATGGAGAGCACGGGACTCACATCTGAGCATACCCATACCACTCGGGGTGACAAATGCAAAAACAACAGTTGATGGACAGAATGCAGAACAATGTCATACATTCACCCCAGTACAGAGATTTGGGCCTAAATCCATCGTTTTTTTGCTCACCGTGTCATTCCAGTTTGAACTCAGCCATATGCAAATCAGTCTTGACCCTGTGCCTCATGGGAACAGTCCAGCCTGAACTGCTAAGCCAGGTCCTCCCTGGACTGGAACCAAGCATCCTAGGACCGGTTACGGGGTTTCACCCCTCTTCAGCCAAGATAGCTTGATTCCAGTGACATGGAGAGCACGGGACTCACGTCTGAGCATACCCGTCCCGCTCGGGTTGACAAATGCAAGAACTACAGTTGATGGACAGAATGCGGAACAGTGTCATACATTCACCCCAGTCCAGAGATCTGGGCCTAAATACATCGTTTTTTTGCTCAACATGCTATTCCAGTTTGAACCTATCCATATGCAAATCAGTCTAGACCCTGTGCCTCATGGGAACAGTCCAGCCCGAACTGCCAAGCCAGGTCCTCCCTGGACTGGAACCAAGCATTCTATGACCGTATTCGGGGTTTCACCCCTCTTCAGCCAGGATAGCTTGATTCCAGTGGCATGGAGAGCACGGGATTCACGTCTGAGCATACCCTCCCACTCGGGGAGGCAAATGCAAAAACAATAGTTGATGGACAGAATACAGAACAATGTCATACATTCACCACAGTACAGAGATCTGGGCCTAAATCCATCGTTTTTTTGCTCACCATGCCATTCCAGTTTGAACCCAGCCATATGCAAATCAGTCTTGACCCTGTGCCTCATGGGAACAGTCCAGCCCGAACTACCAAGCCAGGTCCTCCCTGGACTGGAACCAAGCATCTAAGGACCGGTTTCTGGGTTTCGCCCCTCTTCAGCCAGGATAGCTTGATTCCAGTAGCATGGAGAGCACGGGACTCACGTCTGAGCATACCCGTCCCACTCGGGGTGACAAATGTAAAAACAACAGTTGATGGACAGAATGCAGAACAATGTCATACATTCACCCCAGTACAGAGATCTGGGCCTAAATCCATTGTATTTTTGCTCACCATGCCATTCCAGTTTGAACCCACCCATATGCAAATCGTTCTTGACCCTGTGCCTCATGGGAACAGTCCAGTCCGAACTGCCAAGCCAGGTCCTCCCTGGACTGGAACCAAGCATCCTAGGACTGGTTTCGGGGTTTCACCCCTCTTCAGCCAGGATAGCTTGATTCCAGTGCCATGGAGAGCACGGGACTCACGTCTGAGCATACCCGCCCCATTCGGGGTGACAAATGCAAAAACAACAGTTGATGGACAGAATGCAGAACAATGTCATACATTCACCACAGTACAGAGATCTGGGCCTAAATCCATTGTTTTTTTGCTCACCATGCCATTCCAGTTTGAACCCACCCATATGCAAATCGTTCTTGACCCTGTGCCTCATGGGAACAGTCCAGTCCGAACTGCCAAGCCAGGTCCTCCCTGGACTGGAACCAAGCATCCTAGGACTGGTTTCGGGGTTTCACCCCTCTTCAGCCAGGATAGCTTGATTCCAGTGCCATGGAGAGCACGGGACTCACGTCTGAGCATACCCGCCCCATTCGGGGTGACAAATGCAAAAACAACAGTTGATGGACAGAATGCAGAACAATGTCATACATTCACCCCAATACAGAGATCTGCGCCTAAATCCATCGTTTTTTTGTTTGCTCACCATGCCATTCCAGTTTGAACCCAGCCATATGCAAATCAGTCTTGACCCTGTACCTCATGGGAACAGTCCAACCCGAACTGCGAAGCCAGGTCCTCCCTGGACTGGAACCAAGCATCCTAGGACTGGTTTCAGGGTTTCACCCCTCTTCATCCAGGATAGCTTGATTCCAGTAGCATGGAGAGCATGGGACTCACGTCTGATCATACCCGTCCCACTCGGGGTGACAAATTCAAAAACAACAGTTGATGGACAGAATGCAGAACAATCACATACATTTACCCCAGTACAGAGATCTGGGCCTAAATCCATTGTTTCTTTGCTCACCATGCCATTCCAGTTTGAACCCAGCCATTTGCAAATCAGTCTTGACCCTGTGCCTCATGGGAACAGTCCAGCCCGAACTGCCAAGCCAGGTCCTCCCTGGACTGGAACCAAGCATCGTAGGACAGGTTTCGGGGTTTCACCCCTCTTCAGCCAGGATAGCTTGATTCCAGTAGCATGGAGAGTACGGGACTCACGTCTGAGCATACCCGTCCCACTCAGGGTGACGATTGCAAACACAACAGTTGCTTGACAGAATGTAGAACAATGTCATACATTCACCCCAGTACAGAGATCTGGGCCTAAATCCATCGTTTTTTGCTCACAGTGCCATTCCAGTTTGAACCAGGCCATATGCAAATCGGTCTTGACCCTGTGCCTCATGCGATCAGTCCTCCCTGGACTGGAACCAAGCATCCTAGGACTGGTTTCGGGGTTTCACACCTCTTCAGCCAGGATAGCTTGATTCCAGTGACATGGAGAGCACGGGACTCACGTCTGAGCATACCCGTCCCACTCGGGGTGACAGATGCAAAAACAACAGTTGATGGACAGAATGCAGAACAATAACATAAATTCACCCCAGTACAAAGATCTGGGCCTAAATCCATCGTTTTTTTGCTCACCATGCCATTCCAGTTTGAACCCAGCCATATGCAAATCAGTCTTGACCCTGTGCCTCATGGGAACAGTCCAGCCCGAACTGCCAAGCCAGGTCCTCCCTGGACTGGAACCAAACATCCTAGGACTAGTTTCGGAGTTTCACCCCTCTTCAGCCAGGATAGCTTGATTCCAGTACCATGGAGAGCATGGGACTCACATTTGAGCATACCCGTCCCACTCGGGTTGACAAATGCTAAAACAATAGTTGATGGACAGAATGCAGAACAATGTCATACATTCACCCCAGTACAGAGATCTGGGCCTAAATACATCGTTTTTTTGCTCACCATGCCATTCCAGTTTGAACCCAGCCATATGCAAATCAGTCTTGACCCTGTGCCTCATGGGAACAGTCCGTCCTGAACTGCCAAGCCAGGTCCTCCCTGGACTGGAACCAAGCATCCTAGGACTGGTTTCGGGGTTTCACCCCTCATCAGCCAGGATAGCTTGATTCCAGTGGCATGGAGAGCACGGGACTCACGTCTGAGCATACCCATCCCACTCGGGGTGACAAATGCAAAAACAACAGTTGATGGACAGAATGCAGAACAATGTCATACATTCACCCCAGTACAGAGATCTGGGCCTAAATCCATCGTTTTTTTGCTCACCATGCCATTCCCGTTTGAACCCAGCCATATGCAAATGAGTCTTGACCCTGTGCCTTATGGGAACAGTCCAGCCTGAACTGCCAAGCTAGGTCCTCCCTGGACCGGAACCAAGCATCCTAGGACTGGTTTCGGGGTTTCACCCCTCTTCAGCCAGGATAGCTTGATTCCAGTGACATGGAGAGCACGGGACTCATGTCTGAGCATACCCGTCCCACTCGGGGTGACAAATTCAAAAACAACAGTTGATGGACAGAATGCAGAACAATCACATACATTTACCCCAATACAGAGATCTGGGCCTAAATCCATTGTTTCTTTGCTCACCATGCCATTCCAGTTTGAACCCAGCCATTTGCAAATCAGTCTTGACCCTGTGCCTCATGGGAACAGTCCAGCCCGAACTGCCAAGCCAGGTCCTCCCTGGACTGGAACCAAGCATCCTAGGACAGGTTTCGGGGTTTCACCCCTCTTCAGCCAGGATAGCTTGATTCCAGTAGCATGGAGAGTACGGGACTCACGTCTGAGCATACCCGTCCCACTCAGGGTGACGATTGCAAACACAACAGTTGCTTGACAGAATGCAGAACAATGTCATACATTCAGCCCAGTACAGAGATCTGGGCCTAAATCCATCGTTTTTTGCTCATCGTGCCATTCCAGTTTGAACCAGGCCATATGCAAATCGGTCTTGACCCTGTGCCTCATGGGAACAGTCCAGCCTGCACTGCCAAGCCAGGTCCTCCCTTTACTGGAACCAAGCATCCTAGGACTGGTTTCGGGGTTTCACCCCTCTTCAGCCAGGATAGCTTGATTCCAGTGACATGGAGAGCACAGGACTCACGTCTGAGCATACAAGTCCCACTCGGGGTGACAAATGCAAAAACAACAGTTGATGGACAGAATGTAGAACAATGACATACATTCACCCCAGTACAGAGATCTGGGCCTAAATCCATAGTTTTTTTGCTCACCATGCCATTCCAGTTTGAACCCAGCCATATGCAAATCAGTCTTGACCCTGTGCCTCATGGGAACAGTCCAGCCCGAACTGCCAAGCCAGGTCCTTCCTGGACTGGAACCAAACATCCTAGGACTGGTTTCGGGGTTTCACCCCTCTTCAGCCAGGATAGCTTGATTCCAGTAGCATGGAGAGCATGGGACTCACATCTGAGCATACCCGTCCCACTCGGGTTGACAAATGCTAAAACAACAGTTGATGGACAGAATGCAGAACAATGTCATACATTCACCCCAGTACAGAGATCTGGGCCTAAATCCATTCCAGTTTGAACCCAGCCATATGCAAATCAGTCTTGACCCTGTGCCTCATGGGAACAGTCCAGCCCGAACTGCCAAGCCAGGTCCTCCCTGGACTGGAACCAAGCATCCTAGGACCGGTTTCGGGGTGTCACCCCTCTTTAGCCAAGATAGCTTGACTCCAGTAGAATGGAGAGCTCGGGATTCACGTCTGAGCATACCCATCCCACTCGGGGTGACAAATGCAAAAACAATAGTTGATGGACAGAATACAGAACAATGTCATACATTCACCACAGTACAGAGATCTGGGCCTAAATCCATCGTGTTTTTGCTCACCATGCCATTCCAGTTTGAACCCAGCCATATGCAAATCAGTCTTGACCCTGTGCCTCATGGGAACAGTCCAGCCCGAACTGCCAAGCCAGGTCCTCCCTGGACTGGAACCAAGCATCCTAGGACCGGTTACGGGGTTTCACCCCTCTTCAGCCAAGATAGCTTGATTCCAGTGACATGGAGAGCACGGGACTCACGTCTGAGCATACCCGTCCCGCTCGGGTTGACAAATGCAAGAACTACAGTTGATGGACAGAATGCGGAACAGTGTCATACATTCACCCCAGTACAGAGATCTGGGCCTAAATACATCGTTTTTTTGCTCAACATGCTATTCCAGTTTGAACCTATCCATATGCAAATCAGTCTAGACCCTGTGCCTTATGGGAACAGTCCAGCCCGAACTGCCAAGCCAGGTCCTCCCTGGACTGGAACCAAGCATTCTATGACCGTATTCGGGGTTTCACCCCTCTTCAGCCAGGATAGCTTGATTCCAGTGGCATGGAGAGCACGGGATTCACGTCTGAGCATACCCTCCCACTCGGGGAGGCAAATGCAAAAACAATAGTTGATGGACAGAATACAGAACAATGTCATACATTCACCACAGTACAGAGATCTGGGCCTAAATCCATCGTTTTTTTGCTCACCATGCCATTCCAGTTTGAACCCAGCCATATGCAAATCAGTCTTGACCCTGTGCCTCATGGGAACAGTCCAGCCCGAACTACCAAGCCAGGTCCTCCCTGGACTGGAACCAAGCATCTAAGGACCGGTTTCTGGGTTTCGCCCCTCTTCAGCCAGGATAGCTTGATTCCAGTAGCATGGAGAGCACGGGACTCACGTCTGAGCATACCCGTCCCACTCGGGGTGACAAATGTAAAAACAACAGTTGATGGACAGAATGCAGAACAATGTCATACATTCACCCCAGTACAGAGATCTGGGCCTAAATCCATTGTATTTTTGCTCACCATGCCATTCCAGTTTGAACCCACCCATATGCAAATCGTTCTTGACCCTGTGCCTCATGGGAACAGTCCAGTCCGAACTGCCAAGCCAGGTCCTCCCTGGACTGGAACCAAGCATCCTAGGACTGGTTTCGGGGTTTCACCCCTCTTCAGCCAGGATAGCTTGATTCCAGTGCCATGGAGAGCACGGGACTCACGTCTGAGCATACCCGCCCCATTCGGGGTGACAAATGCAAAAACAACAGTTGATGGACAGAATGCAGAACAATGTCATACATTCACCCCAGTACAGAGATCTGCGCCTAAATCCATCGTTTTTTTGTTTGCTCACCATGCCATTCCAGTTTGAACCCAGCCATATGCAAATAAGTCTTGACCCTCTACCTCATGGGAACAGTCCAACCCGAACTGCGAAGCCAGGTCCTCCCTGGACTGGAACCAAGCATCCTAGGACTGGTTTCAGGGTTTCACCCCTCTTCATCCAGGATAGCTTGATTCCAGTAGCATGGAGAGCATGGGACTCACGTCTGATCATACCCGTCCCACTCGGGGTGACAAATGCAAAAACAACAGTTGATGGACAGAATGCAGAACAATGTCATACATTCACCCCAGTACAGAGATCTGGGCCTAAATCCATCGTTTTTTTTGCTCACCATGCCATTCCCGTTTGAACCCAGCCATATGCAAATGAGTCTTGACCCTGTGCCTTATGGGAACAGTCCAGCCTGAACTGCCAAGCTAGGTCCTCCCTGGACCGGAACCAAGCATCCTAGGACTGGTTTCGGGGTTTCACCCCTCTTCAGCCAGGATAGCTTGATTCCAGTGACATGGAGAGCACGGGACTCATGTCTGAGCATACCCGTCCCACTCGGGGTGACAAATTCAAAAACAACAGTTGATGGACAGAATGCAGAACAATCACATACATTTACCCCAATACAGAGATCTGGGCCTAAATCCATTGTTTCTTTGCTCACCATGCCATTCCAGTTTGAACCCAGCCATTTGCAAATCAGTCTTGACCCTGTGCCTCATGGGAACAGTCCAGCCCGAACTGCCAAGCCAGGTCCTCCCTGGACTGGAACCAAGCATCCTAGGACAGGTTTCGGGGTTTCACCCCTCTTCAGCCAGGATAGCTTGATTCCAGTAGCATGGAGAGTACGGGACTCACGTCTGAGCATACCCGTCCCACTCAGGGTGACGATTGCAAACACAACAGTTGCTTGACAGAATGCAGAACAATGTCATACATTCACCCCAGTACAGAGATCTGGGCCTAAATCCATCGTTTTTTGCTCATCGTGCCATTCCAGTTTGAACCAGGCCATATGCAAATCGGTCTTGACCCTGTGCCTCATGGGAACAGTCCAGCCTGCACTGCCAAGCCAGGTCCTCCCTTTACTGGAACCAAGCATCCTAGGACTGGTTTCGGGGTTTCACCCCTCTTCAGCCAGGATAGCTTGATTCCAGTGACATGGAGAGCACAGGACTCACGTCTGAGCATACAAGTCCCACTCGGGGTGACAAATGCAAAAACAACAGTTGATGGACAGAATGTAGAACAATGACATACATTCACCCCAGTACAGAGATCTGGGCCTAAATCCATAGTTTTTTTGCTCACCATGCCATTCCAGTTTGAACCCAGCCATATGCAAATCAGTCTTGACCCTGTGCCTCATGGGAACAGTCCAGCCCGAACTGCCAAGCCAGGTCCTTCCTGGACTGGAACCAAACATCCTAGGACTGGTTTCGGGGTTTCACCCCTCTTCAGCCAGGATAGCTTGATTCCAGTAGCATGGAGAGCATGGGACTCACATCTGAGCATACCCGTCCCACTCGGGTTGACAAATGCTAAAACAACAGTTGATGGACAGAATGCAGAACAATGTCATACATTCACCCCAGTACAGAGATCTGGGCCTAAATCCATTCCAGTTTGAACCCAGCCATATGCAAATCAGTCTTGACCCTGTGCCTCATGGGAACAGTCCAGCCCGAACTGCCAAGTCAGGTCCTCCCTGGACTGGAACCAAGCATCCTAGGACCGGTTTCGGGGTGTCACCCCTCTTTAGCCAAGATAGCTTGACTCCAGTAGAATGGAGAGCACGGGATTCACGTCTGAGCATACCCGTCCCACTCGGGGTGACAAATGCAAAAACAATAGTTGATGGACAGAATACAGAACAATGTCATACATTCACCACAGTACAGAGATCTGGGCCTAAATCCATCGTGTTTTTGCTCACCATGCCATTCCAGTTTGAACCCAGCCATATGCAAATCAGTCTTGACCCTGTGCCTCATGGGAACAGTCCAGCCCGAACTGCCAAGCCAGGTCCTCCCTGGACTGGAACGAAGCATCCAAGGACCGGTTTCGGGGTTTCACCCCTCTTCAGCCAGGATAGCTTGATTCCAGTAGCATGGAGAGCACGGGACTCACATCTGAGCATACCCATACCACTCGGGGTGACAAATGCAAAAACAACAGTTGATGGACAGAATGCAGAACAATGTCATACATTCACCCCAGTACAGAGATTTGGGCCTAAATCCATCGTTTTTTTGCTCACCGTGTCATTCCAGTTTGAACTCAGCCATATGCAAATCAGTCTTGACCCTGTGCCTCATGGGAACAGTCCAGCCTGAACTGCTAAGCCAGGTCCTCCCTGGACTGGAACCAAGCATCCTAGGACCGGTTACGGGGTTTCACCCCTCTTCAGCCAAGATAGCTTGATTCCAGTGACATGGAGAGCACGGGACTCACGTCTGAGCATACCCGTCCCGCCAGGGTTGACAAATGCAAGAACTACAGTTGATGGACAGAATGCGGAACAGTGTCATACATTCACCCCAGTACAGAGATCTGGGCCTAAATACATCGTTTTTTTGCTCAACATGCTATTCCAGTTTGAACCTATCCATATGCAAATCAGTCTAGACCCTGTGCCTCATGGGAACAGTCCAGCCCGAACTGCCAAGCCAGGTCATCCCTGGACTGGAACCAAGCATTCTATGACCGTATTCGGGGTTTCACCCCTCTTCAGCCAGGATAGCTTGATTCCAGTGGCATGGAGAGCACGGGATTCACGTCTGAGCATACCCTCCCACTCGGGGAGGCAAATGCAAAAACAATAGTTGATGGACAGAATACAGAACAATGTCATACATTCACCACAGTACAGAGATCTGGGCCTAAATCCATCGTGTTTTTGCTCACCATGCCATTCCAGTTTGAACCCAGCCATATGCAAATCAGTCTTGACCCTGTGCCTCATGGGAACAGTCCAGCCCGAACTGCCAAGCCAGGTCCTCCCTGGACTGGAACGAAGCATCCAAGGACCGGTTTCGGGGTTTCACCCCTCTTCAGCCAGGATAGCTTGATTCCAGTAGCATGGAGAGCACGGGACTCACGTCTGAGCAAACCCGTCCCACTCGGGGTGACAAATGTAAAAACAACAGTTGATGGACAGAATGCAGAACAATGTCATACATTCACCCCAGTACAGAGATCTGGGCCTAAATCCATTGTTTTTTTGCTCACCATGCCATTCCAGTTTGAACCCACCCATATGCAAATCGTTCTTGACCCTGTGCCTCATGGGAACAGTCCAGTCCGAACTGCCAAGCCAGGTCCTCCCTGGACTGGAACCAAGCATCCTAGGACTGGTTTCGGAGTTTCACCCCTCTTCAGCCAGGATAGCTTGATTCCAGTGCCATGGAGAGCACGGGACTCACGTCTGAGCATACCCGCCCCATTCGGGGTGACAAATGCAAAAACAACAGTTGATGGACAGAATGCAGAACAATGTCATACATTCACCCCAATACAGAGATCTGCGCCTAAATCCATCGTTTTTTTGTTTGCTCACCATGCCATTCCAGTTTGAACCCAGCCATATGCAAATCAGTCTTGACCCTGTACCTCATGGGAACAGTCCAACCCGAACTGCGAAGCCAGGTCCTCCCTGGACTGGAACCAAGCATCCTAGGACTGGTTTCAGGGTTTCACCCCTCTTCATCCAGGATAGCTTGATTCCAGTAGCATGGAGAGCATGGGACTCACGTCTGATCATACCCGTCCCACTCGGGGTGACAAATGCAAAAACAACAGTTGATGGACAGAATGCAGAACAATGTCATACCTTCACCCCAGTACAGAGATCTGGGCCTAAATCCTTCGTTTTTTTTGCTCACCATGCCATTCCAGTTTGAACCCAGCCATATGCAAATCAGTCTTGACCCTGTACCTCATGGGAACAGTCCAACCCGAACTGCGAAGCCAGGTCCTCCCTGGACTGGAACCAAGCATCCTAGGACTGGTTTCAGGGTTTCACCCCTCTTCATCCAGGATAGCTTGATTCCAGTAGCATGGAGAGCATGGGACTCACGTCTGATCATACCCGTCCCACTCGGGGTGACAAATTCAAAAACAACAGTTGATGGACAGAATGCAGAACAATCACATACATTTACCCCAGTACAGAGATCTGGGCCTAAATCCATTGTTTCTTTGCTCACCATGCCATTCCAGTTTGAACCCAGCCATTTGCAAATCAGTCTTGACCCTGTGCCTCATGGGAACAGTCCAGCCCGAACTGCCAAGCCAGGTCCTCCCTGGACTGGAACCAAGCATCCTAGGACCGGTTTCGGGGTTTCACCCCTCTTCAGCCAGGATAGCTTGATTCCAGTGGCATGGAGAGCACGGGACTCATGTCTGAGCATACCCGTCCCACTCGGGGTGACAAATGCAAAAACAACAGTTGATGGACAGAATGCAGAACAATGTCATACATTCACCCCAGTACAGAGATCTGGGCCTAAATCCTTCGTTTTTTTTGCTCACCATGCCATTCCAGTTTGAACCCAGCCATATGCAAATCAGTCTTGACCCTGTACCTCATGGGAACAGTCCAACCCGAACTGCGAAGCCAGGTCCTCCCTGGACTGGAACCAAGCATCCTAGGACTGGTTTCAGGGTTTCACCCCTCTTCATCCAGGATAGCTTGATTCCAGTAGCATGGAGAGCATGGGACTCACGTCTGATCATACCCGTCCCACTCGGGGTGACAAATTCAAAAACAACAGTTGATGGACAGAATGCAGAACAATCACATACATTTACCCCAGTACAGAGATCTGGGCCTAAATCCATTGTTTCTTTGCTCACCATGCCATTCCAGTTTGAACCCAGCCATTTGCAAATCAGTCTTGACCCTGTGCCTCATGGGAACAGTCCAGCCCGAACTGCCAAGCCAGGTCCTCCCTGGACTGGAACCAAGCATCCTAGGACAGGTTTCGGGGTTTCACCCCTCTTCAGCCAGGATAGCTTGATTCCAGTAGCATGGAGAGTACGGGACTCACGTCTGAGCATACCCGTCCCACTCAGGGTGACGATTGCAAACACAACAGTTGCTTGACAGAATGTAGAACAATGTCATACATTCACCCCAGTACAGAGATCTGGGCCTAAATCCATCGTTTTTTGCTCACAGTGCCATTCCAGTTTGAACCAGGCCATATGCAAATCGGTCTTGACCCTGTGCCTCATGCGATCAGTCCTCCCTGGACTGGAACCAAGCATCCTAGGACTGGTTTCGGGGTTTCACACCTCTTCAGCCAGGATAGCTTGATTCCAGTGACATGGAGAGCACGGGACTCACGTCTGAGCATACCCGTCCCACTCGGGGTGACAGATGCAAAAACAACAGTTGATGGACAGAATGCAGAACAATAACATACATTCACCCCAGTACAAAGATCTGGGCCTAAATCCATCGTTTTTTTGCTCACCATGCCATTCCAGTTTGAACCCAGCCATATGCAAATCAGTCTTGACCCTGTGCCTCATGGGAACAGTCCAGCCCGAACTGCCAAGCCAGGTCCTCCCTGGACTGGAACCAAACATCCTAGGACTAGTTTCGGAGTTTCACCCCTCTTCAGCCAGGATAGCTTGATTCCAGTACCATGGAGAGCATGGGACTCACATTTGAGCATACCCGTCCCACTCGGGTTGACAAATGCTAAAACAATAGTTGATGGACAGAATGCAGAACAATGTCATACATTCACCCCAGTACAGAGATCTGGGCCTAAATACATCGTTTTTTTGCTCACCATGCCATTCCAGTTTGAACCCAGCCATATGCAAATCAGTCTTGACCCTGTGCCTCATGGGAACAGTCCGTCCTGAACTGCCAAGCCAGGTCCTCCCTGGACTGGAACCAAGCATCCTAGGACCGGTTTCGGGGTTTCACCCCTCATCAGCCAGGATAGCTTGATTCCAGTGGCATGGAGAGCACGGGACTCACGTCTGAGCATACCCATCCCACTCGGGGTGACAAATGCAAAAACAACAGTTGATGGACAGAATGCAGAACAATGTCATACATTCACCCCAGTACAGAGATCTGGGCCTAAATCCATCGTTTTTTTTGCTCACCATGCCATTCCCGTTTGAACCCAGCCATATGCAAATGAGTCTTGACCCTGTGCCTTATGGGAACAGTCCAGCCTGAACTGCCAAGCTAGGTCCTCCCTGGACCGGAACCAAGCATCCTAGGACTGGTTTCGGGGTTTCACCCCTCTTCAGCCAGGATAGCTTGATTCCAGTGACATGGAGAGCACGGGACTCATGTCTGAGCATACCCGTCCCACTCGGGGTGACAAATTCAAAAACAACAGTTGATGGACAGAATGCAGAACAATCACATACATTTACCCCAATACAGACATCTGGGCCTAAATCCATTGTTTCTTTGCTCACCATGCCATTCCAGTTTGAACCCAGCCATTTGCAAATCAGTCTTGACCCTGTGCCTCATGGGAACAGTCCAGCCCGAACTGCCAAGCCAGGTCCTCCCTGGACTGGAACCAAGCATCCTAGGACAGGTTTCGGGGTTTCACCCCTCTTCAGCCAGGATAGCTTGATTCCAGTAGCATGGAGAGTACGGGACTCACGTCTGAGCATACCCGTCCCACTCAGGGTGACGATTGCAAACACAACAGTTGCTTGACAGAATGCAGAACAATGTCATACATTCAGCCCAGTACAGAGATCTGGGCCTAAATCCATCGTTTTTTGCTCATCGTGCCATTCCAGTTTGAACCAGGCCATATGCAAATCGGTCTTGACCCTGTGCCTCATGGGAACAGTCCAGCCTGCACTGCCAAGCCAGGTCCTCCCTTTACTGGAACCAAGCATCCTAGGACTGGTTTCGGGGTTTCACCCCTCTTCAGCCAGGATAGCTTGATTCCAGTGACATGGAGAGCACAGGACTCACGTCTGAGCATACAAGTCCCACTCGGGGTGACAAATGCAAAAACAACAGTTGATGGACAGAATGTAGAACAATGACATACATTCACCCCAGTACAGAGATCTGGGCCTAAATCCATAGTTTTTTTGCTCACCATGCCATTCCAGTTTGAACCCAGCCATATGCAAATCAGTCTTGACCCTGTGCCTCATGGGAACAGTCCAGCCCGAACTGCCAAGCCAGGTCCTTCCTGGACTGGAACCAAACATCCTAGGACTGGTTTCGGGGTTTCACCCCTCTTCAGCCAGGATAGCTTGATTCCAGTAGCATGGAGAGCATGGGACTCACATCTGAGCATACCCGTCCCACTCGGGTTGACAAATGCTAAAACAACAGTTGATGGACAGAATGCAGAACAATGTCATACATTCACCCCAGTACAGAGATCTGGGCCTAAATCCATTCCAGTTTGAACCCAGCCATATGCAAATCAGTCTTGACCCTGTGCCTCATGGGAACAGTCCAGCCCGAACTGCCAAGCCAGGTCCTCCCTGGACTGGAACCAAGCATCCTAGGACCGGTTTCGGGGTGTCACCCCTCTTTAGCCAAGATAGCTTGACTCCAGTAGAATGTAGAGCACGGGATTCACGTCTGAGCATACCCATCCCACTCGGGGTGACAAATGCAAAAACAATAGTTGATGGACAGAATACAGAACAATGTCATACATTCACCACAGTACAGAGATCTGGGCCTAAATCCATCGTGTTTTTGCTCACCATGCCATTCCAGTTTGAACCCAGCCATATGCAAATCAGTCTTGACCCTGTGCCTCATGGGAACAGTCCAGCCCGAACTGCCAAGCCAGGTCCTCCCTGGACTGGAGCGAAGCATCCAAGGACCGGTTTCGGGGTTTCACCCCTCTTCAGCCAGGATAGCTTGATTCCAGTAGCATGGAGAGCACGGGACTCACATCTGAGCATACCCATACCACTCGGGGTGACAAATGCAAAAACAACAGTTGATGGACAGAATGCAGAACAATGTCATACATTCACCCCAGTACAGAGATTTGGGCCTAAATCCATCGTTTTTTTGCTCACCGTGTCATTCCAGTTTGAACTCAGCCATGTGCAAATCAGTCTTGACCCTGTGCCTCATGGGAACAGTCCATCCTGAACTGCTAAGCCAGGTCCTCCCTGGACTGGAACCAAGCATCCTAGGACCGGTTACGGGGTTTCACCCCTCTTCAGCCAAGATAGCTTGATTCCAGTGACATGGAGAGCACGGGACTCACGTCTGAGCATACCCGTCCCGCTCGGGTTGACAAATGCAAGAACTACAGTTGATGGACAGAATGCGGAACAGTGTCATACATTCACCCCAGTACAGAGATCTGGGCCTAAATACATCGTTTTTTTGCTCAACATGCTATTCCAGTTTGAACCTATCCATATGCAAATCAGTCTAGACCCTGTGCCTCATGGGAACAGTCCAGCCCGAACTGCCAAGCCAGGTCCTCCCTGGACTGGAACTAAGCATTCTATGACCGTATTCGGGGTTTCACCCCTCTTCAGCCAGGATAGCTTGATTCCAGTGGCATGGAGAGCACGGGATTCACGTCTGAGCATACCCTCCCACTCGGGGAGGCAAATGCAAAAACAATAGTTGATGGACAGAACACAGAACAATGTCATACATTCACCACAGTACAGAGATCTGGGCCTAAATCCATCGTTTTTTTGCTCACCATGCCATTCCAGTTTGAACCCAGCCATATGCAAATCAGTCTTGACCCTGTGCCTCATGGGAACAGTCCAGCCCGAACTACCAAGCCAGGTCCTCCCTGGACTGGAACCAAGCATCTAAGGACCGGTTTCTGGGTTTCGCCCCTCTTCAGCCAGGATAGCTTGATTCCAGTAGCATGGAGAGCACGGGACTCACGTCTGAGCATACCCGTCCCACTCGGGGTGACAAATGTAAAAACAACAGTTGATGGACAGAATGCAGAACAATGTCATACATTCACCCCAGTACAGAGATCTGGGCCTAAATCCATTGTTTTTTTGCTCACCATGCCATTCCAGTTTGAACCCACCCATATGCAAATCGTTCTTGACCCTGTGCCTCATGGGAACAGTCCAGTCCGAACTGCCAAGCCAGGTCCTCCCTGGACTGGAACCAAGCATCCTAGGACTGGTTTCGGGGTTTCACCCCTCTTCAGCCAGGATAGCTTGATTCCAGTGCCATGGAGAGCACGGGACTCACGTCTGAGCATACCCGCCCCATTCGGGGTGACAAATGCAAAAACAACAGTTGATGGACAGAATGCAGAACAATGTCATACATTCACCCCAGTACAGAGATCTGCGCCTAAATCCATCGTTTTTTTGTTTGCTCACCATGCCATTCCAGTTTGAACCCAGCCATATGCAAATCAGTCTTGACCCTCTACCTCATGGGAACAGTCCAACCCGAACTGCGAAGCCAGGTCCTCCCTGGACTGGAACCAAGCATCCTAGGACTGGTTTCAGGGTTTCACCCCTCTTCATCCAGGATAGCTTGATTCCAATAGCATGGAGAGCATGGGACTCACGTCTGATCATACCCGTCCCACTCGGGGTGACAAATGCAAAAACAACAGTTGATGGACAGAATGCAGAACAATGTCATACATTCACCCCAGTACAGAGATCTGGGCCTAAATCCATCGTTTTTTTTGCTCACCATGCCATTCCCGTTTGAACCCAGCCATATGCAAATGAGTCTTGACCCTGTGCCTTATGGGAACAGTCCAGCCTGAACTGCCAAGCTAGGTCCTCCCTGGACCGGAACCAAGCATCCTAGGACTGGTTTCGGGGTTTCACCCCTCTTCAGCCAGGATAGCTTGATTCCAGTGACATGGAGAGCACGGGACTCATGTCTGAGCATACCCGTCCCACTCGGGGTGACAAATTCAAAAACAACAGTTGATGGACAGAATGCAGAACAATCACATACATTTACCCCAATACAGAGATCTGGGCCTAAATCCATTGTTTCTTTGCTCACCATGCCATTCCAGTTTGAACCCAGCCATTTGCAAATCAGTCTTGACCCTGTGCCTCATGGGAACAGTCCAGCCCGAACTGCCAAGCCAGGTCCTCCCTGGACTGGAACCAAGCATCCTAGGACAGGTTTCGGGGTTTCACCCCTCTTCAGCCAGGATAGCTTGATTCCAGTAGCATGGAGAGTACGGGACTCACGTCTGAGCATACCCGTCCCACTCAGGGTGACGATTGCAAACACAACAGTTGCTTGACAGAATGCAGAACAATGTCATACATTCACCCCAGTACAGAGATCTGGGCCTAAATCCATCGTTTTTTGCTCATCGTGCCATTCCAGTTTGAACCAGGCCATATGCAAATCGGTCTTGACCCTGTGCCTCATGGGAACAGTCCAGCCTGCACTGCCAAGCCAGGTCCTCCCTTTACTGGAACCAAGCATCCTAGGACTGGTTTCGGGGTTTCACCCCTCTTCAGCCAGGATAGCTTGATTCCAGTGACATGGAGAGCACAGGACTCACGTCTGAGCATACAAGTCCCACTCGGGGTGACAAATGCAAAAACAACAGTTGATGGACAGAATGTAGAACAATGACATACATTCACCCCAGTACAGAGATCTGGGCCTAAATCCATAGTTTTTTTGCTCACCATGCCATTCCAGTTTGAACCCAGCCATATGCAAATCAGTCTTGACCCTGTGCCTCATGGGAACAGTCCAGCCCGAACTGCCAAGCCAGGTCCTTCCTGGACTGGAACCAAACATCCTAGGACTGGTTTCGGGGTTTCACCCCTCTTCAGCCAGGATAGCTTGATTCCAGTAGCATGGAGAGCATGGGACTCACATCTGAGCATACCCGTCCCACTCGGGTTGACAAATGCTAAAACAACAGTTGATGGACAGAATGCAGAACAATGTCATACATTCACCCCAGTACAGAGATCTGGGCCTAAATCCATTCCAGTTTGAACCCAGCCATATGCAAATCAGTCTTGACCCTGTGCCTCATGGGAACAGTCCAGCCCGAACTGCCAAGCCAGGTCCTCCCTGGACTGGAACCAAGCATCCTAGGACCGGTTTCGGGGTGTCACCCCTCTTTAGCCAAGATAGCTTGACTCCAGTAGAATGGAGAGCACGGGATTCACGTCTGAGCATACCCGTCCCACTCGGGGTGACAAATGCAAAAACAATAGTTGATGGACAGAATACAGAACAATGTCATACATTCACCACAGTACAGAGATCTGGGCCTAAATCCATCGTGTTTTTGCTCACCATGCCATTCCAGTTTGAACCCAGCCATATGCAAATCAGTCTTGACCCTGTGCCTCATGGGAACAGTCCAGCCCGAACTGCCAAGCCAGGTCCTCCTTGGACTGGAACGAAGCATCCAAGGACCGGTTTCGGGGTTTCACCCCTCTTCAGCCAGGATAGCTTGATTCCAGTAGCATGGAGAGCACGGGACTCACATCTGAGCATACCCATACCACTCGGGGTGACAAATGCAAAAACAACAGTTGATGGACAGAATGCAGAACAATGTCATACATTCACCCCAGTACAGAGATTTGGGCCTAAATCCATCGTTTTTTTGCTCACCGTGTCATTCCAGTTTGAACTCAGCCATATGCAAATCAGTCTTGACCCTGTGCCTCATGGGAACAGTCCAGCCTGAACTGCTAAGCCAGGTCCTCCCTGGACTGGAACCAAGCATCCTAGGACCGGTTACGGGGTTTCACCCCTCTTCAGCCAAGATAGCTTGATTCCAGTGACATGGAGAGCACGGGACTCACGTCTGAGCATACCCGTCCCGCTCGGGTTGACAAATGCAAGAACTACAGTTGATGGACAGAATGCGGAACAGTGTCATACATTCACCCCAGTACAGAGATCTGGGCCTAAATACATCGTTTTTTTGCTCAACATGCTATTCCAGTTTGAACCTATCCATATGCAAATCAGTCTAGACCCTGTGCCTCATGGGAACAGTCCAGCCCGAACTGCCAAGCCAGGTCCTCCCTGGACTGGAACCAAGCATTCTATGACCGTATTCGGGGTTTCACCCCTCTTCAGCCAGGATAGCTTGATTCCAGTGGCATGGAGAGCACGGGATTCACGTCTGAGCATACCCTCCCACTCGGGGAGGCAAATGCAAAAACAATAGTTGATGGACAGAATACAGAACAATGTAATACATTCACCACAGTACAGAGATCTGGGCCTAAATCCATCGTGTTTTTGCTCACCATGCCATTCCAGTTTGAACCCAGCCATATGCAAATCAGTCTTGACCCTGTGCCTCATGGGAACAGTCCAGCCCGAACTGCCAAGCCAGGTCCTCCCTGGACTGGAACGAAGCATCCAAGGACCGGTTTCGGGGTTTCACCCCTCTTCAGCCAGGATAGCTTGATTCCAGTAGCATGGAGAGCACGGGACTCACGTCTGAGCATACCCGTCCCACTCGGGGTGACAAATGTAAAAACAACAGTTGATGGACAGAATGCAGAACAATGTCATACATTCACCCCAGTACAGAGATCTGGGCCTAAATCCATTGTTTTTTTGCTCACCATGCCATTCCAGTTTGAACCCACCCATATGCAAATCGTTCTTGACCCTGTGCCTCATGGGAACAGTCCAGTCCGAACTGCCAAGCCAGGTCCTCCCTGGACTGGAACCAAGCATCCTAGGACTGGTTTCGGGGTTTCACCCCTCTTCAGCCAGGATAGCTTGATTCCAGTGCCATGGAGAGCACGGGACTCACGTCTGAGCATACCCGCCCCATTCGGGGTGACAAATGCAAAAACAACAGTTGATGGACAGAATGCAGAACAATGTCATACATTCACCCCAATACAGAGATCTGCGCCTAAATCCATCGTTTTTTTGTTTGCTCACCATGCCATTCCAGTTTGAACCCAGCCATATGCAAATCAGTCTTGACCCTGTACCTCATGGGAACAGTCCAACCCGAACTGCGAAGCCAGGTCCTCCCTGGACTGGAACCAAGCATCCTAGGACTGGTTTCAGGGTTTCACCCCTCTTCATCCAGGATAGCTTGATTCCAGTAGCATGGAGAGCATGGGACTCACGTCTGATCATACCCGTCCCACTCGGGGTGACAAATGCAAAAACAACAGTTGATGGACAGAATGCAGAACAATGTCATACCTTCACCCCAGTACAGAGATCTGGGCCTAAATCCTTCGTTTTTTTTCCTCACCATGCCATTCCAGTTTGAACCCAGCCATATGCAAATCAGTCTTGACCCTGTACCTCATGGGAACAGTCCAACCCGAACTGCGAAGCCAGGTCCTCCCTGGACTGGAACCAAGCATCCTAGGACTGGTTTCAGGGTTTCACCCCTCTTCATCCAGGATAGCTTGATTCCAGTAGCATGGAGAGCATGGGACTCACGTCTGATCATACCCGTCCCACTCGGGGTGACAAATTCAAAAACAACAGTTGATGGACAGAATGCAGAACAATCACATACATTTACCCCAGTACAGAGATCTGGGCCTAAATCCATTGTTTCTTTGCTCACCATGCCATTCCAGTTTGAACCCAGCCATTTGCAAATCAGTCTTGACCCTGTGCCTCATGGGAACAGTCCAGCCCGAACTGCCAAGCCAGGTCCTCCCTGGACTGGAACCAAGCATCCTAGGACAGGTTTCGGGGTTTCACCCCTCTTCAGCCAGGATAGCATGATTCCAGTAGCATGGAGAGTACGGGACTCACGTCTGAGCATACCCGTCCCACTCAGGGTGACGATTGCAAACACAACAGTTGCTTGACAGAATGTAGAACAATGTCATACATTCACCCCAGTACAGAGATCTGGGCCTAAATCCATCGTTTTTTGCTCACAGTGCCATTCCAGTTTGAACCAGGCCATATGCAAATCGGTCTTGACCCTGTGCCTCATGCGATCAGTCCTCCCTGGACTGGAACCAAGCATCCTAGGACTGGTTTCGGGGTTTCACACCTCTTCAGCCAGGATAGCTTGATTCCAGTGACATGGAGAGCACGGGACTCACGTCTGAGCATACCCGTCCCACTCGGGGTGACAGATGCAAAAACAACAGTTGATGGACAGAATGCAGAACAATAACATACATTCACCCCAGTACAAAGATCTGGGCCTAAATCCATCGTTTTTTTGCTCACCATGCCATTCCAGTTTGAACCCAGCCATATGCAAATCAGTCTTGACCCTGTGCCTCATGGGAACAGTCCAGCCCGAACTGCCAAGCCAGGTCCTCCCTGGACTGGAACCAAACATCCTAGGACTAGTTTCGGAGTTTCACCCCTCTTCAGCCAGGATAGCTTGATTCCAGTACCATGGAGAGCATGGGACTCACATTTGAGCATACCCGTCCCACTCGGGTTGACAAATGCTAAAACAATAGTTGATGGACAGAATGCAGAACAATGTCATACATTCCCCCAGTACAGAGATCTGGGCCTAAATACATCGTTTTTTTGCTCACCATGCCATTCCAGTTTGAACCCAGCCATATGCAAATCAGTCTTGACCCTGTGCCTCATGGGAACAGTCCGTCCTGAACTGCCAAGCCAGGTCCTCCCTGGACTGGAACCAAGCATCCTAGGACTGGTTTCGGGGTTTCACCCCTCATCAGCCAGGATAGCTTGATTCCAGTGGCATGGAGAGCACGGGACTCACGTCTGAGCATACCCATCCCACTCGGGGTGACAAATGCAAAAACAACAGTTGATGGACAGAATGCAGAACAATGTCATACATTCACCCCAGTACAGAGATCTGGGCCTAAATCCATCGTTTTTTTTGCTCACCATGCCATTCCCGTTTGAACCCAGCCATATGCAAATGAGTCTTGACCCTGTGCTTTATGGGAACAGTCCAGCCTGAACTGCCAAGCTAGGTCCTCCCTGGACCGGAACCAAGCATCCTAGGACTGGTTTCGGGGTTTCACCCCTCTTCAGCCAGGATAGCTTGATTCCAGTGACATGGAGAGCACGGGACTCATGTCTGAGCATACCCGTCCCACTCGGGGTGACAAATTCAAAAACAACAGTTGATGGACAGAATGCAGAACAATCACATACATTTACCCCAATACAGTGATCTGGGCCTAAATCCATTGTTTCTTTGCTCACCATGCCATTCCAGTTTGAACCCAGCCATTTGCAAATCAGTCTTGACCCTGTGCCTCATGGGAACAGTCCAGCCCGAACTGCCAAGCCAGGTCCTCCCTGGACTGGAACCAAGCATCCTAGGACAGGTTTCGGGGTTTCACCCCTCTTCAGCCAGGATAGCTTGATTCCAGTAGCATGGAGAGTACGGGACTCACGTCTGAGCATACCCGTCCCACTCAGGGTGACGATTGCAAACACAACAGTTGCTTGACAGAATGCAGAACAATGTCATACATTCACCCCAGTACAGAGATCTGGGCCTAAATCCATCGTTTTTTGCTCATCGTGCCATTCCAGTTTGAACCAGGCCATATGCAAATCGGTCTTGACCCTGTGCCTCATGGGAACAGTCCAGCCTGCACTGCCAAGCCAGGTCCTCCCTTTACTGGAACCAAGCATCCTAGGACTGGTTTCGGGGTTTCACCCCTCTTCAGCCAGGATAGCTTGATTCCAGTGACATGGAGAGCACAGGACTCACGTCTGAGCATACAAGTCCCACTCGGGGTGACAAATGCAAAAACAACAGTTGATGGACAGAATGTAGAACAATGACATACATTCACCCCAGTACAGAGATCTGGGCCTAAATCCATAGTTTTTTTGCTCACCATGCCATTCCAGTTTGAACCCAGCCATATGCAAATCAGTCTTGACCCTGTGCCTCATGGGAACAGTCCAGCCCGAACTGCCAAGCCAGGTCCTTCCTGGACTGGAACCAAACATCCTAGGACTGGTTTCGGGGTTTCACCCCTCTTCAGCCAGGATAGCTTGATTCCAGTAGCATGGAGAGCATGGGACTCACATCTGAGCATACCCGTCCCACTCGGGTTGACAAATGCTAAAACAACAGTTGATGGACAGAATGCAGAACAATGTCATACATTCACCCCAGTACAGAGATCTGGGCCTAAATCCATTCCAGTTTGAACCCAGCCATATGCAAATCAGTCTTGACCCTGTGCCTCATGGGAACAGTCCAGCCCGAACTGCCAAGCCAGGTCCTCCCTGGACTGGAACCAAGCATCCTAGGACCGGTTTCGGGGTGTCACCCCTCTTTAGCCAAGATAGCTTGACTCCAGTAGAATGGAGAGCACGGGATTCACGTCTGAGCATACCCATCCCACTCGGGGTGACAAATGCAAAAACAATAGTTGATGGACAGAATACAGAACAATGTCATACATTCACCACAGTACAGAAATCTGGGCCTAAATCCATCGTGTTTTTGCTCACCATGCCATTCCAGTTTGAACCCAGCCATATGCAAATCAGTCTTGACCCTGTGCCTCATGGGAACAGTCCAGCCCGAACTGCCAAGCCAGGTCCTCCCTGGACTGGAACGAAGCATCCAAGGACCGGTTTCGGGGTTTCACCCCTCTTCAGCCAGGATAGCTTGATTCCAGTAGCATGGAGAGCACGGGACTCACATCTGAGCATACCCATACCACTCGGGGTGACAAATGCAAAAACAACAGTTGATGGACAGAATGCAGAACAATGTCATACATTCACCCCAGTACAGAGATCTGGGCCTAAATCCATTTTTTTTTGCTCACCGTGTCATTCCAGTTTGAACTCAGCCATATGCAAATCAGTCTTGACCCTGTGCCTCATGGGAACAGTCCAGCCTGAACTGCTAAGCCAGGTCCTCCCTGGACTGGAACCAAGCATCCTAGGACCGGTTACGGGGTTTCACCCCTCTTCAGCCAAGATAGCTTGATTCCAGTGACATGGAGAGCACGGGACTCACGTCTGAGCATACCCGTCCCGCTCGGGTTGACAAATGCAAGAACTACAGTTGATGGACAGAATGCGGAACAGTGTCATACATTCACCCCAGTACAGAGATCTGGGCCTAAATACATCGTTTTTTTGCTCAACATGCTATTCCAGTTTGAACCTATCCATATGCAAATCAGTCTAGACCCTGTGCCTCATGGGAACAGTCCAGCCCGAACTGCCAAGCCAGGTCCTCCCTGGACTGGAACCAAGCATTCTATGACCGTATTCGGGGTTTCACCCCTCTTCAGCCAGGATAGCTTGATTCCAGTGGCATGGAGAGCACGGGATTCACGTCTGAGCATACCCTCCCACTCGGGGAGGCAAATGCAAAAACAATAGTTGATGGACAAAATACAGAACAATGTCATACATTCACCACAGTACAGAGATCTGGGCCTAAATCCATCGTTTTTTTGCTCACCATGCCATTCCAGTTTGAACCCAGCCATATGCAAATCAGTCTTGACCCTGTGCCTCATGGGAACAGTCCAGCCCGAACTACCAAGCCAGGTCCTCCCTGGACTGGAACCAAGCATCTAAGGACCGGTTTCTAGGTTTCGCCCCTCTTCAGCCAGGATAGCTTGATTCCAGTAGCATGGAGAGCACGGGACTCACGTCTGAGCATACCCGTCCCACTCGGGGTGACAAATGTAAAAACAACAGTTGATGGACAGAATGCAGAACAATGTCATACATTCACCCCAGTACAGAGATCTGGGCCTAAATCCATTGTTTTTTTGCTCACCATGCCATTCCAGTTTGAACCCACCCATATGCAAATCGTTCTTGACCCTGTGCCTCATGGGAACAGTCCAGTCCGAACTGCCAAGCCAGGTCCTCCCTGGACTGGAACCAAGCATCCTAGGACTGGTTTCGGGGTTTCACCCCTCTTCAGCCAGGATAGCTTGATTCCAGTGCCATGGAGAGCACGGGACTCACGTCTGAGCATACCCGCCCCATTCGGGGTGACAAATGCAAAAACAACAGTTGATGGACAGAATGCAGAACAATGTCATACATTCACCCCAGTACAGAGATCTGCGCCTAAATCCATCGTTTTTTTGTTTGCTCACCATGCCATTCCAGTTTGAACCCAGCCATATGCAAATCAGTCTTGACCCTGTACCTCATGGGAACAGTCCAACCCGAACTGCGAAGCCAGGTCCTCCCTGGACTGGAACCAAGCATCCTAGGACTGGTTTCAGGGTTTCACCCCTCTTCATCCAGGATAGCTTGATTCCAGTAGCATGGAGAGCATGGGACTCACGTCTGATCATACCCGTCCCACTCGGGGTGACAAATGCAAAAACAACAGTTGATGGACAGAATGCAGAACAATGTCATACCTTCACCCCAGTACAGAGATCTGGGCCTAAATCCTTCGTTTTTTTTGCTCACCATGCCATTCCAGTTTGAACCCAGCCATATGCAAATCAGTCTTGACCCTGTACCTCATGGTATCAGTCCAACCCGAACTGCCAAGCCAGGTCCTCCCTGGACTGGAACCAAGCATCCTAGGACCGATTTCATGGTTTCACCCCTCTTCATCCAGGATAGCTTGATTCCAGTAGCATGGAGAGCATGGGAGTCACGTCTGAGCATACCCATCCCACTCGGGGTGACAAATGCAAAAACAACAGTTGATGGACAGAATGCAGAACAATGTCATACATTCACCCCAGTACAGAGATCTGGGCCTAAATCCATCGTTTTTTTGCTCAACATGCCATTCCAGTTTGAACCCATCCATATGCAAATCAGTCTAGACCCTGTGCCTCAAGGGAACAGTCCAACCCGAACTGCCAAGCCAGTTCCTCCCTGGACTGGAACCAAGCATCCTAGGACTGGTTTCGGGGTTTCACCCCTCTTCAGCCAGGATAGCTTGATTCCAGTAGCATGGAGAGCATGGGAGTCACGTCTGAGCATACCCATCCCACTCGGGGTGACAAATGCAAAAACAACAGTTGATGGACAGAATGCAGAACAATGTCATACATTCACCCGAGTACAGAGATCTGG
Organism: Triturus cristatus; assembly: GCF_964204655.1. Taxonomy (NCBI): domain Eukaryota; kingdom Metazoa; phylum Chordata; class Amphibia; order Caudata; family Salamandridae; genus Triturus; species Triturus cristatus. Next base: position 364,551,169 of record NC_140581.1, on the reverse strand, counting down.
GCCTAAATCCATCGTTTTTTGCTCACCATGCCATTCCAGATTTAACCCAGCAAGATGCAAATCAGTCTTGACTCTGTGCCTCATGGGAACAGTCCAGCCCGTACTGCCAAGCCAGGTCCTCCCTGGACTGGAACCAAGCATCCTAGGACCGGTTTCAGGATTTCACCCCTCTTCAGCCAGGATAGCTTGATTCCAGTGGCATGGAGAGCACGGGATTCACTTCTGAGCATACCCGTCCCACTCGGAGTGACAAATGCAAAAACAATAGTTGATGGACAGAATACAGAACAATGTCATACATTCACCACAGTACAGAGATCTGGGCCTAAATCCATCGTTTTTTTGCTCACCATGCCATTCCAGTTCGAACCCAGCCATATGCAAATCAGTCTTGACCCTGTGCCTCATGGGAACACTCCAGCCCGAACTGGCAAGCCAGGTCGTTCCTGAACTGGAACCAAGCATCCAAGGACCGGTTTCGGGGTTTCACCCCTCTTCAGCCAGAATAGCTTGATTCCAGTAGCATGGAGACCACGGGACTCACGTCTGAGCATACCCGTCCCACTCGGGGTGAAAAATGCAAAAATAACAGTTGCTGGACAGAATGCAGAACAATGTCATACATTCACCCCAGTACAGAGATCTGGGCCTAAATCCATCGTTTTTTGCTCACAGTGCCATTCCAGTTTGAACCAGGCCATATGCAAATCGGTCTTGACCCTGTGCCTCATGCGAACAGTCCAGCCTGAACTGCCAAGCCAGGTCCTCCCTGGACTGGAACCAAGCATCCTAGGACTGGTTTCGGGGTTTCACACCTCTTCAGCCAGGATAGCTTGATTCCAGTGACATGGAGAGCACGGGACTCACGTCTGAGCATACCCGTCCCACTCGGGGTGACAGATGCAAAAACAACAGTTGATGGACAGAATGCAGAACAATAACATACATTCACCCCAGTACAAAGATCTGGGCCTAAATCCATCGTTTTTTTGCTCACCATGCCATTCCAGTTTGAACCCAGCCATATGCAAATCAGTCTAGACCCTGTGCCTCATGGGAACAGTCCAGCCCGAACTGCCAAGCCAGGTCCTCCCTGGACTGGAACCAAGCATCCTAGGACCGGTTTCGGGGTGTCACCCCTCTTCAGCCAAGATAGCTTGACTCCAGTAGAATGGAGAGCACGGGATTCACGTCTGAGCATACCCGTCCCACTCGGGGTGACAAATGCAAAAACAATAGTTGATGGACAGAATAGAGAACAATGTCATACATTCACCACAGTACAGAGATCTGGGCCTAAATCCATCATTTTTTTGCTCACCATGCCATTCCAGTTTGAACCCAGCCATATGCAAATCAGTTTTGACCCTGTGCCTCATGGGAACAGTCCAACCCGAACTGCGAAGCCAGGTCCTCCCTGGACTGGAACCAAGCATCCTAGGACTGGTTTCAGGGTTTTACCCCTCTTCAGCCAGGATAGCTTGATTCCAGTGACATGGAGAGCACGGGACTCATGTCTGAGCATACCCGTCCCACTCGGGGTGACAAATGCACAAACAACAGTTGATGGACAGAATGCAGAACAATCACATACATTTACCCCAGTACAGAGATCTGGGCCTAAATCCATCGTTTCTTTGCTCACCATGCCATTCCAGTTTGAACCCAGCCATTTGCAAATCAGTCTTGACCCTGTGCCTCATGGGAACAGTCCAGCCCGAACTGCCAAGCCAGGTCCTCCCTGGACTAGAACCAAGCATCCTAGGACAGGTTTCGGGGTTTCACCCCTCTTCAGCCAGGATAGCTTGATTCCAGTAGCATGGAGAGTACGGGACTCACGTCTGAGCATACCCGTCCCACTCAGGGTGACGATTGCAAACACAACAGTTGCTTGACAGAATGCAGAACAATCTCATACATTCACCCCAGTACAGAGATCTGGGCCTAAATCCATCGTTTTTTGCTCATCGTGCCATTCCAGTTTGAACCAGGCCGTATGCAAATCGGTCTTGACCCTGTGCCGCATGGGAACAGTCCAGCCTGCACTGCCAAGCCAGGTCCTCCCTTTACTGGAACCAAGCATCCTAGAACTGGTTTCGGGGTTTCACCCCTCTTCAGCCAGGATAGCTTGATTCCAGTGCCATGGAGAGCACGGGACTCACGTCTGAGCATACCCGCCCCATTCGGGGTGACAAATGCAAAAACAACAGTTGATGGACAGAATGCAGAACAATGTCATACATTCACCCCAGTACAGAGATCTGCGCCTAAATCCATCGTTTTTTTGTTTGCTCACCATGCCATTCCAGTTTGAACCCAGCCATATGCAAATCAGTCTTGACCCTGTACCTCATGGGAACAGTCCAGCCCGAACTGCCAAGCCAGGTCCTCCCTGGACTGGAACCAAACATCCTAGGACTGGTTTCGGGGTTTCACCCCTCTTCAGCCAAGATAGCTTGATTCCAGTAGCATGGAGAGCATGGGACTCACGTCTGAGCATACACGTCCCACTCGGAATGACAAATGCTAAAACAATAGTTGATGGACAGAATGCAGAACAATGTCATACATTCACCCCAGTACAGAGATCTGGGCCTAAATCCATCGTTTTTTTGCTCACCATGCCATTCCAGTTTGAACCCAGCCATATGCAAATCAGTCTTGACCCTGTGCCTCATGGGAGCAGTCCAGCCCGAACTGCCAAGCCAGGTCGTTCCTGGACTGGAACCAAGCATCCAAGGACCGGTTTCGGGGTTTCACCCCTCTTCAGCCAGGATAGCTTGATTCCAGTGACATGGAGAGCACGGGACTCATGTCTGAGCATACCCGTCCCACTCGGGGTGACAAATGCACAAACAACAGTTGATGGACAGAATGCAGAACAATCACATACATTTACCCCAGTACAGAGATCTGGGCCTAAATCCATCGTTTCTTTGCTCACCATGCCATTCCAGTTTGAACCCAGCCATTTGCAAATCAGTCTTGACCCTGTGCCTCATGGGAACAGTCCAGCCCGAACTGCCAAGCCAGGTCCTCCCTGGACTAGAACCAAGCATCCTAGGACAGGTTTCGGGGTTTCACCCCTCTTCAGCCAGGATAGCTTGATTCCAGTAGCATGGAGAGTACGGGACTCACGTCTGAGCATACCCGTCCCACTCAGGGTGACGATTGCAAACACAACAGTTGCTTGACAGAATGCAGAACAATCTCATACATTCACCCCAGTACAGAGATCTGGGCCTAAATCCATCGTTTTTTGCTCATCGTGCCATTCCAGTTTGAACCAGGCCATATGCAAATCGGTCTTGACCCTGTGCCGCATGGGAACAGTCCAGCCTGCACTGCCAAGCCAGGTCCTCCCTTTACTGGAACCAAGCATCCTAGAACTGGTTTCGGGGTTTCACCCCTCTTCAGCCAGGATAGCTTGATTCCAGTGCCATGGAGAGCACGGGACTCACGTCTGAGCATACCCGCCCCATTCGGGGTGACAAATGCAAAAACAACAGTTGATGGACAGAATGCAGAACAATGTCATACATTCACCCCAGTACAGAGATCTGCGCCTAAATCCATCGTTTTTTTGTTTGCTCACCATGCCATTCCAGTTTGAACCCAGCCATATGCAAATCAGTCTTGACCCTGTACCTCATGGGAACAGTCCAGCCCGAACTGCCAAGCCAGGTCCTCCCTGGACTGGAACCAAACATCCTAGGACTGGTTTCGGGGTTTCACCCCTCTTCAGCCAAGATAGCTTGATTCCAGTAGCATGGAGAGCATGGGACTCACGTCTGAGCATACACGTCCCACTCGGAATGACAAATGCTAAAACAATAGTTGATGGACAGAATGCAGAACAATGTCATACATTCACCCCAGTACAGAGATCTGGGCCTAAATCCATCGTTTTTTTGCTCACCATGCCATTCCAGTTTGAACCCAGCCATATGCAAATCAGTCTTGACCCTGTGCCTCATGGGAGCAGTCCAGCCCAAACTGCCAAGCCAGGTCGTTCCTGGACTGGAACCAAGCATCCAAGGACCGGTTTCGGGGTTTCACCCCTCTTCAGCCAGAATAGCTTGATTCCAGTAGCATGGAGAGCACGGGACTCACGTCTGAACATACCCGTCCCACTCGGGGTGACAAATGCAAAAATAACAGTTGCTGGACAGAATGCAGAACAATGTCATACATTCACCCCAGTACAGAGATCTGGGCCGAAATCCATTGTTTTTTTGCTCACCATGCCATTCCAGTTTGAACCCAACCATATGCAAATCAGTCTTGACCCTGTGCCTCATGGGAACAGTCCAGCCCGAACTACCAAGCCAGGTCGTTCCTGGACTGGAACCAAGCATCCAAGGACCGGTTTCGGGGTTTCACCCCTCTTCAGCCAGAATAGCTTGATTCCAGTAGCATGGAGAGCACGGGACTCACGTCTGAGCATACCCGTCCCACTCGGGGTGACAAATGCAAAAATAACAGTTGCTGGACAGAATGCAGAACAATGACATACATTCACCCCAGTACAAAGATCTGGGCCTAAATCCATCGTTTTTTTGCTCACCATGCCATTACAGTTTGAACCCAGCCATATGCAAATCAGTCTTGACCCTGTGCCTCATGGGAACAGTCCAGCCCGAACTGCCAAGCCAGGTCCTTCCTGGACTGGAACCAAACATCCTAGGACTGGTTTCGGGGTTTCATCCTTCTTCAGCCAGGATAGCTTGATTCCAGTAGCATGGAGAGCATGTGACTCACATCTGAGCATACCCGTCCCACTCGGGTTGACAAATGCTAAAACAACAGTTGATGGACAGAATGCAGAACAATGTCATACATTCACCCCTCTTCAGCCAAGATAGCTTGATTCCAGTGGCATGGAGAGCACGGGATTCACGTCTGAGCATCCCTTCCCACTCAGGGTGACAAGACAAAAACAATTGTTGAGGGACAGAATACAGAACAATGTCATACATTCACCCCAGTACAGAGATCTGGGCCTAAACCCATCGTTGTTTTGCTCACCATGCCATTTCAGTTTGAACCCAACCATATGCAAATCAGTCTTGACCCTGTGCCTCATGGGAACAGTCCAGCCCGAACTGCCAAGCCAGGTCCTCCCTGGACTGGATCCAAGCATCCTAGGACCGGTTTCACCCCTCTTCAGCCAGGATAGCTTGATTCCAGTGGCATGGAGTGCATGGGACTCACGTCTGAGCATACCCGTCCCACTCGGGGTGACAAATGCAAAAACAACAGTTGCTGGACAGAATGCAGAACAATGTCATACATTCACCCCAGTACAGAGATCTGGGCCTAAATCCATCGTTTTTTTGCTCACCATGCCATTACAGTTTGAACCCAAGCATATGCAAATCTGTCTTGACCCTGTGCCTCATGGGAACAGTGCAGCTCGAACTGCCAAGCCAGATCCTCCCTGGACTGGAACCAAGCATCCTAGGACCGGTTTCGGGGTTTCACCCCTCTTCAACCAGGATAGCTTCATTCCAGTGGCATGGAGAGCACGGGACATACGTCTGAACATACCCGTCCAACTCGGGGTGACAAATGCAAAAACAACAGCTAATGGACAGAATGCAGAACAATGTCCTACATTAAACCCATTACAGAGATCTGGGCCTAAATCCATCGTTTTTTTGCTTACCATGCCATTCCAGTTTGAACCCAGCCATATGCAAATCAGTCTTGACCCTGTGCCTCATGGGTTCAGTCCAACCCGAACTGCCAAGCCAGGTCCTCCCTGGACTGGAACCAAGCATCCTAGGACCGATTTCGTGGTTTCACCCCTCTTCAGCCAGGATAGCTTGATTCCAGTGGCATGAAGAGCACGGGATTCACTTCTGAGAATACCCATCCCACTCGGGGTGACAAGTGGAAAAACAATATTTGATCGACAGAACACAGAACAATGTCATACATTCACCACAGTACAGAGATCTGGGCCTCAATCCATCGTTTTTTTGCTCACCATGCCATTCCAGTTTGAACCCAGCCATATGCAAATCAGACTTGACCCTGTGCCTCATGGGAACAGTCCAGCCCGAACTGCCAAGCCAGGTCCTCCCTGGACTGGAACCAAGCATCCTAGGACCAGTTTCGGGGTTTCACCCCTCTTCAGCCAGGATAGCTTGATTCCAGTGGCATGGAGAGCACTGGACTCACGTCTGAGCATACCCGTCCCACTCGGGTTGACAAATGCAAAGACAACAGTTGATGGACAGAATGCGGAACAGTGTCATACATTCACCCCAGTACAGAGATCTGGGCCTAAATCCATCGTTTTTTTGCTCACCATGCCATTCAAGTTCGAACTAGGCCTGGGCAGTAAATTCCGTTCCGTTCGCGGAATTTGCGGAATTTGGGTAATTTCGCGTTCCGCGGAGAACGCAAAATTGCCCAAAAATCTGCGTTCCGCGACTTCGCGAAATTTTTTGCTTGTTCGCGTTCTCAATATGCGTGTTCGCGAGATATTTCACCCCGAGCACGCAAACAGCGATCGCGAACAGGAAAAAAGTATCGCGAACAAGCAATTCCGCGTGTTCGCGGAATTTCTGCGTGTTCGCGGAGATTTTTTACCGTTTCGCGGAGATTTGTGTAACGCGATTACGCAAATTCCGCCCACCCCTAGTTCGAACCCAGCCATATGCAAATCAGTCTTGACCCTGTGCCTCATGGGAACACTCCAGCCCGAACAGGCAAGCCAGGTCGTTCCTGAACTGGAACCAAGCATCCAAGGACCGGTTTCGGGGTTTCACCCCTCTTCAGCCAGAATAGCTTGATTCCAGTAGCATAGAGACCACGGGACTCACGTCTGAGCATACCCGTCCCACTCGGGGTGACAAATGCAAAAATAACAGTTGCTGGACAGAATGCAGAACAATGTCATACATTCACCCCAGTACAGAGATCTGGGCCTAAATCCATCGTTTTTTGCTCACAGTGCCATTCCAGTTTGAACCAGGCCATATGCAAATCGGTCTTGACCTTGTGCCTCATGCGAACAGTCCAGCCTGAACTGCCAAGCCAGGTCCTCCCTGGACTAGAACCAAGCATCCTAGGACTGGTTTCGGGGTTTCACACCTCTTCAGCCAGGATAGCTTGATTCCAGTGACCTGGAGAGCACGGGACTCACGTCTGAGCATACCCGTCCCACTCGGGGTGACAGATGCAAAAACAACAGTTGATGGACAGAATGCAGAACAATAACATACATTCACCCCAGTACAAAGATCTGGGCCTAAATCCATCGTTTTTTTGCTCACCATGCCATTCCAGTTTGAACCCAGCCATATGCAAATCAGTCTTGACCCTGTGCCTCATGGGAACAGTCCAGCCCGAACTGCCAACCCAGGTCCTCCCTGGACTGGAACCAAACATCCTAGGACTAGTTTCGGAGTTTCACCCCTCTTCAGCCAGGATAGCTTGATTCCAGTACCATGGAGAGCATGGGACTCACATCTGAGCATACCCGTCCCACTCGGGTTGACAAATGCTAAAACAATAGTTGATGGACAGAATGCAGAACAATGTCATACATTCACCCCAGTACAGAGATCTGGGCCTAAATACATCGTTTTTTTGCTCACCATGCCATTCCAGTTTGAACCCAGCCATATGCAAATCAGTCTTGACCCTGTGCCTCATGGGAACAGTCCAGCCCGAACTGTCAAGCCAGGTCCTCCCTGGACGGGAACCAAGTATCCTAGAACTGGTTTCGGGGTTTCACCCCTCATCAGCCAGGATAGCTTGATTCCAGTGGCATGGAGAGCACGGGACTCACGTCTGAGCATACCCATCCCACTCGGGGTGACAAATGCAAAAACAACAGTTGATGGACAGAATGCAGAACAATGACATACATTCACCCCAGTACAGAGATCTGGGCCTAAATCCATCGTTTTTTTGCTCACCATGCCATTCCTTTTTGAACCCAGCCATATGCAAATCAGACTTGACCCTGTGCCTCATGGAAACAGTCCAGCCCGAACTGCCAAGCCAGGTCCTCCCTGGACTGGAACCAAGCATCCTAGGACCGGTTTCGGGGTTTCACCCCTCTTCAGCCAGGATAGCTTGATTCCAGTGGCATGGAGAGCACGGGACTCATGTCTGAGCATACCCGTCCCACTCGGGGTGACAAATGCAAAAACAACAGTTGATGGACAGAATGCAGAACAATGTCATACATTCACCCCAGTACAGAGATCTGGGCCTAAATCCTTTGTTTTTTGGCTCACCGTGCCATTCCAGTTTTAACCCAGCCATATGCAAATCAGTCTTGACCCTGTGCCTCATGGGAACAGTCCAGCCTGAACTGCCAAGCCAGGTCCTCCCTGGACTTGAACCAAGCATCCTAGGACTGGTTTCGGGGTTTCACCCCTCTTCAGCCAGGATAGCTTGATTCCAGTGACATGGAAAGCACGGGACTCACGTCTGAGCATACCCGCCCCACTCGGGGTGACAATGCAAAAACAACAGTTGATGGACAGAATCCAGAACAATGACATACATTCACCCCAGTACAGAGATCTGGGCCTAAATCCATTCCAGTTTGAACCCAGCCATATGCAAATCAGTCTTGACCCTGTGCCTCATGGGAACAGTCCAGCCCGAACTGCCAAGCCAGGTCCTCCCTGGACTGGAACCAAGCATCCTAGGACCGGATTCGGGGTGTCACCCCTCTTTAGCCAAGATAGCTTGACTCCAGTAGAATAGAGAGCACGAGATTCACGTCTGAGCATACCCGTCCCACTCGGGGTGACAAATGCAAAAACAATAGTTGATGGACAGAATACAGAACAATGTCATACATTTACCACAGTACAGAGATCTGGGCCTAAATCCATCGTTTTTTTGCTCACCATGCCATTCTAGTTTGAACCCAGCCATATGCAAATCAGTATTGACCCTGTGCCTCATGGGAACAGTCCAGCCCGAACTGCCAAGCCAGGTCCTCCCTGGACTGGAACGAAGCATCCAAGGACCGGTTTCGGGGTTTCACCCCTCTTCAGCCAGGATAGCTTGATTCCAGTAGCATGGAGAGCACGGGACTCACATCTGAGCATACCCATACCACTCGGGGTGACAAATGCAAAAACTACAGTTGATGGACAGAATGCGGAACAGTGTCATACATTCACCCCAGTACAGAGATCTGGGCCTAAATACATCGTTTTTTTGCTCAACATGATATTCCAGTTTGAACCTATCCATATGCAAATCAGTCTAGACCCTGTGCCTCATGGGAACAGTCCAGCCCGAACTGCCAAGCCAGGTCCTCCCTGGACTGGAACCAAGCATTCTAGGACCGTATTCGGGGTTTCACCCCTCTACAGCCAGGATAGCTTGATTCCAGTGGCATGGAGAGCACGGGATTCACATCTGAGCATACCCGTCCCACTCGGGGAGGCAAATGCAAAAACAATAGTTGAAGGACAGAATACAGAACAATGTCATACATTCACCACAGTACAGAGATCTGGGCCTAAATCCATCGTTTTTTTGCTCACCATGCCATTCCAGTTTGAACCCAGCCATATGCAAATCAGTCTTGACCCTGTGCCTCATGGGAACAGTCCAGCCCGAACTACCAAGCCAGGTCCTCCCTGGACTGGAACCAAGCATCCAAGGACCGGTTTCTGGGTTTCACCCCTCTTCAGCCAGGATAGCTTAATTCCAGTAGCATGGAGAGCACGGGACTCACGTCTGAGCATACCCGTCCCACTCGGGGTGACAAATGTAAAAACAACAGTTGATGGACAGAATGCAGAACAATGTCATACATTTACCCCAGTACAGAGATCTGGGCCTAAATCCATTGTTTTTTTGCTCACCATGCCATTCCAGTTTGAACCCACCCATATGCAAATCGTTCTTGACCCTGTGCCTCATGGGAACAGTCCAGTCCGAACTGCCAAGCCAGGTCCTCCCTGGACTGGAACCAAGCATCCTAGGACTGGTTTCGGGGTTTCACCCCTCTTCAGCCAGGATAGCTTGATTCCAGTGCCATGGAGAGCACGGGACTCACGTCTGAGCATACCCGCCCCATTCGGGGTGACAAATGCAAAAACAACAGTTGATGGACAGAATGCAGAACAATGTCATACATTCACCCCAGTACAGAGATCTGCGCCTAAATCCATCGTTTTTTTGTTTGCTCACCATGCCATTCCAGTTTGAACCCAGCCATATGCAAATCAGTCTTGACCCTGTGCCTCATGGGAACAGTCCAACCCGAACTGCGAAGCCAGGTCCTCCCTGGACTGGAACCAAGCATCCTAGGACTGGTTTCAGGGTTTCACCCCTCTTCATCCAGGATAGCTTGATTCCAGTAGCATGGAGAGCATGGGACTCACGTCTGATCATACCCGTCCCACTCGGGGTGACAAATGCAAAAACAACAGTTGATGGACAGAATGCAGAACAATGTCATACATTCACCCCAGTACAGAGATCTGGGCCTAAATCTATCGTTTTTTTTGCTCACCATGCCATTCCTGTTTGAACCCAGCCATATGCAAATGAGTCTTGACCTTGTGCCTTATGGGAACAGTCCAGCCTGAACTGCCAAGCTAGGTCCTCCCTGGACCGGAACCAAGCATCCTAGGACTGGTTTCGGGGTTTCACCCCTCTTCAGCCAGGATAGCTTGATTCCAGTGACATGGAGAGCACGGGACTCATGTCTGAGCATACCCGTCCCACTCGGGGTGACAAATTCAAAAACAACAGTTGATGGACAGAATGCAGAACAATCACATACATTTACCCCAATACAGAGATCTGGGCCTAAATCCATTGTTTCTTTGCTCACCATGCCATTCCAGTTTGAACCCAGCCATTTGCAAATCAGTCTTGACCCTGTGCCTCATGGGAACAGTCCAGCCCGAACTGCCAAGCCAGGTCCTCCCTGGACTGGAACCAAGCATCCTAGGACAGGTTTCGGGGTTTCACCCCTCTTCAGCCAGGATAGCTTGATTCCAGTAGCATGGAGAGTACGGGACTCACGTCTGAGCATACCCGTCCCACTCAGGGTGACGATTGCAAACACAACAGTTGCTTGACAGAATGCAGAACAATGTCATACATTCACCCCAGTACAGAGATCTGGGCCTAAATCCATCGTTTTTTGCTCATCGTGCCATTCCAGTTTGAACCAGGCCATATGCAAATCGGTCTTGACCCTGTGCCTCATGGGAACAGTCCAGCCTGCACTGCCAAGCCAGGTCCTCCCTTTACTGGAACCAAGCATCCTAGGACTGGTTTTGGGGTTTCACCCCTCTTCAGCCAGGATAGCTTGATTCCAGTGACATGGAGAGCACAGGACTCACGTCTGAGCATACAAGTCCCACTCGGGGTGACAAATGCAAAAATAACAGTTGCTGGACAGAATGCAGAACAATGTCATACATTCACCCCAGTACAGAGATCTGGGCCTAAATCCATCGTTTTTTGCTCACAGTGCCATTCCAGTTTGAACCAGGCCATATGCAAATCGGTCTTGACCCTGTGCCTCATGCGAACAGTCCAGCCTGAACTGCCAAGCCAGGTCCTCCCTGGACTGGAACCAAGCATCCTAGGACTGGTTTCGGGGTTTCACACCTCTTCAGCCAGGATAGCTTGATTCCAGTGACATGGAGAGCACGGGACTCACGTCTGAGCATACCCGTCCCACTCGGGGTGACAGATGCAAAAACAACAGTTGATGGACAGAATGCAGAACAATAACATACATTCACCCCAGTACAAAGATCTGGGCCTAAATCCATCGTTTTTTTGCTCACCATGCCATTCCAGTTTGAACCCAGCCATATGCAAATCAGTCTAGACCCTGTGCCTCATGGGAACAGTCCAGCCCGAACTGCCAAGCCAGGTCCTCCCTGGACTGGAACCAAGCATCCTAGGACCGGTTTCGGGGTGTCACCCCTCTTCAGCCAAGATAGCTTGACTCCAGTAGAATGGAGAGCACGGGATTCACGTCTGAGCATACCCGTCCCACTCGGGGTGACAAATGCAAAAACAATAGTTGATGGACAGAATAGAGAACAATGTCATACATTCACCACAGTACAGAGATCTGGGCCTAAATCCATCATTTTTTTGCTCACCATGCCATTCCAGTTTGAACCCAGCCATATGCAAATCAGTTTTGACCCTGTGCCTCATGGGAACAGTCCAACCCGAACTGCGAAGCCAGGTCCTCCCTGGACTGGAACCAAGCATCCTAGGACTGGTTTCAGGGTTTTACCCCTCTTCAGCCAGGATAGCTTGATTCCAGTGACATGGAGAGCACGGGACTCATGTCTGAGCATACCCGTCCCACTCGGGGTGACAAATGCACAAACAACAGTTGATGGACAGAATGCAGAACAATCACATACATTTACCCCAGTACAGAGATCTGGGCCTAAATCCATCGTTTCTTTGCTCACCATGCCATTCCAGTTTGAACCCAGCCATTTGCAAATCAGTCTTGACCCTGTGCCTCATGGGAACAGTCCAGCCCGAACTGCCAAGCCAGGTCCTCCCTGGACTAGAACCAAGCATCCTAGGACAGGTTTCGGGGTTTCACCCCTCTTCAGCCAGGATAGCTTGATTCCAGTAGCATTGAGAGTACGGGACTCACGTCTGAGCATACCCGTCCCACTCAGGGTGACGATTGCAAACACAACAGTTGCTTGACAGAATGCAGAACAATCTCATACATTCACCCCAGTACAGAGATCTGGGCCTAAATCCATCGTTTTTTGCTCATCGTGCCATTCCAGTTTGAACCAGGCCATATGCAAATCGGTCTTGACCCTGTGCCGCATGGGAACAGTCCAGCCTGCACTGCCAAGCCAGGTCCTCCCTTTACTGGAACCAAGCATCCTAGAACTGGTTTCGGGGTTTCACCCCTCTTCAGCCAGGATAGCTTGATTCCAGTGCCATGGAGAGCACGGGACTCACGTCTGAGCATACCCGCCCCATTCGGGGTGACAAATGCAAAAACAACAGTTGATGGACAGAATGCAGAACAATGTCATACATTCACCCCAGTACAGAGATCTGCGCCTAAATCCATCGTTTTTTTGTTTGCTCACCATGCCATTCCAGTTTGAACCCAGCCATATGCAAATCAGTCTTGACCCTGTACCTCATGGGAACAGTCCAGCCCGAACTGCCAAGCCAGGTCCTCCCTGGACTGGAACCAAACATCCTAGGACTGGTTTCGGGGTTTCACCCCTCTTCAGCCAAGATAGCTTGATTCCAGTAGCATGGAGAGCATGGGACTCACGTCTGAGCATACACGTCCCACTCGGAATGACAAATGCTAAAACAATAGTTGATGGACAGAATGCAGAACAATGTCATACATTCACCCCAGTACAGAGATCTGGGCCTAAATCCATCGTTTTTTTGCTCACCATGCCATTCCAGTTTGAACCCAGCCATATGCAAATCAGTCTTGACCCTGTGCCTCATGGGAGCAGTCCAGCCCGAACTGCCAAGCCAGGTCGTTCCTGGACTGGAACCAAGCATCCAAGGACCGGTTTCGGGGTTTCACCCCTCTTCAGCCAGGATAGCTTGATTCCAGTGACATGGAGAGCACGGGACTCATGTCTGAGCATACCCGTCCCACTCGGGGTGACAAATGCACAAACAACAGTTGATGGACAGAATGCAGAACAATCACATACATTTACCCCAGTACAGAGATCTGGGCCTAAATCCATCGTTTCTTTGCTCACCACGCCATTCCAGTTTGAACCCAGCCATTTGCAAATCAGTCTTGACCCTGTGCCTCATGGGAACAGTCCAGCCCGAACTGCCAAGCCAGGTCCTCCCTGGACTAGAACCAAGCATCCTAGGACAGGTTTCGGGGTTTCACCCCTCTTCAGCCAGGATAGCTTGATTCCAGTAGCATGGAGAGTACGGGACTCACGTCTGAGCATACCCGTCCCACTCAGGGTGACGATTGCAAACACAACAGTTGCTTGACAGAATGCAGAACAATCTCATACATTCACCCCAGTACAGAGATCTGGGCCTAAATCCATCGTTTTTTGCTCATCGTGCCATTCCAGTTTGAACCAGGCCATATGCAAATCGGTCTTGACCCTGTGCCGCATGGGAACAGTCCAGCCTGCACTGCCAAGCCAGGTCCTCCCTTTACTGGAACCAAGCATCCTAGAACTGGTTTCGGGGTTTCACCCCTCTTCAGCCAGGATAGCTTGATTCCAGTGCCATGGAGAGCACGGGACTCACGTCTGAGCATACCCGCCCCATTCGGGGTGACAAATGCAAAAACAACAGTTGATGGACAGAATGCAGAACAATGTCATACATTCACCCCAGTACAGAGATCTGCGCCTAAATCCATCGTTTTTTTGTTTGCTCACCATGCCATTCCAGTTTGAACCCAGCCATATGCAAATCAGTCTTGACCCTGTACCTCATGGGAACAGTCCAGCCCGAACTGCCAAGCCAGGTCCTCCCTGGACTGGAACCAAACATCCTAGGACTGGTTTCGGGGTTTCACCCCTCTTCAGCCAAGATAGCTTGATTCCAGTAGCATGGAGAGCATGGGACTCACGTCTGAGCATACACGTCCCACTCGGAATGACAAATGCTAAAACAATAGTTGATGGACAGAATGCAGAACAATGTCATACATTCACCCCAGTACAGAGATCTGGGCCTAAATCCATCGTTTTTTTGCTCACCATGCCATTCCAGTTTGAACCCAGCCATATGCAAATCAGTCTTGACCCTGTGCCTCATGGGAGCAGTCCAGCCCGAACTGCCAAGCCAGGTCGTTCCTGGACTGGAACCAAGCATCCAAGGACCGGTTTCGGGGTTTCACCCCTCTTCAGCCAGAATAGCTTGATTCCAGTAGCATGGAGAGCACGGGACTCACGTCTGAACATACCCGTCCCACTCGGGGTGACAAATGCAAAAATAACAGTTGCTGGACAGAATGCAGAACAATGTCATACATTCACCCCAGTACAGAGATCTGGGCCGAAATCCATTGTTTTTTTGCTCACCATGCCATTCCAGTTTGAACCCAACCATATGCAAATCAGTCTTGACCCTGTGCCTCATGGGAACAGTCCAGCCCGAACTACCAAGCCAGGTCGTTCCTGGACTGGAACCAAGCATCCAAGGACCGGTTTCGGGGTTTCACCCCTCTTCAGCCAGAATAGCTTGATTCCAGTAGCATGGAGAGCACGGGACTCACGTCTGAGCATACCCGTCCCACTCGGGGTGACAAATGCAAAAATAACAGTTGCTGGACAGAATGCAGAACAATGACATACATTCACCCCAGTACAAAGATCTGGGCCTAAATCCATCGTTTTTTTGCTCACCATGCCATTCCAGTTTGAACCCAGCCATATGCAAATCAGTCTTGACCCTGTGCCTCATGGGAACAGTCCAGCCCGAACTGCCAAGCCAGGTCCTTCCTGGACTGGAACCAAACATCCTAGGACTGGTTTCGGGGTTTCACCCTTCTTCAGCCAGGATAGCTTGATTCCAGTAGCATGGAGAGCATGTGACTCACATCTGAGCATACCCGTCCCACTCGGGTTGACAAATGCTAAAACAACAGTTGATGGACAGAATGCAGAACAATGTCATACATTCACCCCTCTTCAGCCAAGATAGCTTGATTCCAGTGGCATGGAGAGCACGGGATTCACGTCTGAGCATCCCTTCCCACTCAGGGTGATAAGACAAAAACAATTGTTGAGGGACAGAATACAGAACAATGTCATACATTCACCCCAGTACAGAGATCTGGGCCTAAACCCATCGTTGTTTTGCTCACCATGCCATTTCAGTTTGAACCCAACCATATGCAAATCAGTCTTGACCCTGTGCCTCATGGGAACAGTCCAGCCCGAACTGCCAAGCCAGGTCCTCCCTGGACTGGATCCAAGCATCCTAGGACCGGTTTCACCCCTCTTCAGCCAGGATAGCTTGATTCCAGTGGCATGGAGTGCATGGGACTCACGTCTGAGCATACCCGTCCCACTCGGGGTGACAAATGCAAAAACAACAGTTGCTGGACAGAATGCAGAACAATGTCATACATTCACCCCAGTACAGAGATCTGGGCCTAAATCCATCGTTTTTTTGCTCACCATGCCATTACAGTTTGAACCCAAGCATATGCAAATCTGTCTTGACCCTGTGCCTCATGGGAACAGTGCAGCTCGAACTGCCAAGCCAGATCCTCCCTGGACTGGAACCAAGCATCCTAGGACCGGTTTCGGGGTTTCACCCCTCTTCAACCAGGATAGCTTCATTCCAGTGGCATGGAGAGCACGGGACATACGTCTGAACATACCCGTCCAACTCGGGGTGACAAATGCAAAAACAACAGCTAATGGACAGAATGCAGAACAATGTCCTACATTAAACCCATTACAGAGATCTGGGCCTAAATCCATCGTTTTTTTGCTTACCATGCCATTCCAGTTTGAACCCAGCCATATGCAAATCAGTCTTGACCCTGTGCCTCATGGGTTCAGTCCAACCCGAACTGCCAAGCCAGGTCCTCCCTGGACTGGAACCAAGCATCCTAGGACCGATTTCGTGGTTTCACCCCTCTTCAGCCAGGATAGCTTGATTCCAGTGGCATGAAGAGCACGGGATTCACTTCTGAGAATACCCATCCCACTCGGGGTGACAAGTGGAAAAACAATAGTTGATCGACAGAACACAGAACAATGTCATACATTCACCACAGTACAGAGATCTGGGCCTCAATCCATCGTTTTTTTGCTCACCATGCCATTCCAGTTTGAACCCAGCCATATGCAAATCAGACTTGACCCTGTGCCTCATGGGAACAGTCCAGCCCGAACTGCCAAGCCAGGTCCTCCCTGGACTGGAACCAAGCATCCTAGGACCAGTTTCGGGGTTTCACCCCTCTTCAGCCAGGATAGCTTGATTCCAGTGGCATGGAGAGCACTGGACTCACGTCTGAGCATACCCGTCCCACTCGGGTTGACAAATGCAAAGACAACAGTTGATGGACAGAATGCGGAACAGTGTCATACATTCACCCCAGTACAGAGATCTGGGCCTAAATCCATCGTTTTTTTGCTCACCATGCCATTCAAGTTCGAACTAGGCCTGGGCAGTAAATTCCGTTCCGTTCGCGGAATTTGCGGAATTTGGGTAATTTCGCGTTCCGCGGAGAACGCAAAATTGCCCAAAAATCTGCGTTCCGCGACTTCGCGAAATTTTTTGCTTGTTCGCGTTCTCAATATGCGTGTTCGCGAGATATTTCACCCCGAGCACGCAAACAGCGATCGCGAACAGGAAAAAAGTATCGCGAACAAGCAATTCCGCGTGTTCGCGGAATTTCTGCGTGTTCGCGGAGATTTTTTACCGTTTCGCGGAGATTTGTGTAACGCGATTACGCAAATTCCGCCCACCCCTAGTTCGAACCCAGCCATATGCAAATCAGTCTTGACCCTGTGCCTCATGGGAACACTCCAGCCCGAACAGGCAAGCCAGGTCGTTCCTGAACTGGAACCAAGCATCCAAGGACCGGTTTCGGGGTTTCACCCCTCTTCAGCCAGAATAGCTTGATTCCAGTAGCATGGAGACCACGGGACTCACGTCTGAGCATACCCGTCCCACTCGGGGTGACAAATGCAAAAATAACAGTTGCTGGACAGAATGCAGAACAATGTCATACATTCACCCCAGTACAGAGATCTGGGCCTAAATCCATCGTTTTTTGCTCACAGTGCCATTCCAGTTTGAACCAGGCCATATGCAAATCGGTCTTGACCTTGTGCCTCATGCGAACAGTCCAGCCTGAACTGCCAAGCCAGGTCCTCCCTGGACTAGAACCAAGCATCCTAGGACTGGTTTCGGGGTTTCACACCTCTTCAGCCAGGATAGCTTGATTCCAGTGACCTGGAGAGCACGGGACTCACGTCTGAGCATACCCGTCCCACTCGGGGTGACAGATGCAAAAACAACAGTTGATGGACAGAATGCAGAACAATAACATACATTCACCCCAGTACAAAGATCTGGGCCTAAATCCATCGTTTTTTTGCTCACCATGCCATTCCAGTTTGAACCCAGCCATATGCAAATCAGTCTTGACCCTGTGCCTCATGGGAACAGTCCAGCCCGAACTGCCAACCCAGGTCCTCCCTGGACTGGAACCAAACATCCTAGGACTAGTTTCGGAGTTTCACCCCTCTTCAGCCAGGATAGCTTGATTCCAGTACCATGGAGAGCATGGGACTCACATCTGAGCATACCCGTCCCACTCGGGTTGACAAATGCTAAAACAATAGTTGATGGACAGAATGCAGAACAATGTCATACATTCACCCCAGTACAGAGATCTGGGCCTAAATACATCGTTTTTTTGCTCACCATGCCATTCCAGTTTGAACCCAGCCATATGCAAATCAGTCTTGACCCTGTGCCTCATGGGAACAGTCCAGCCCGAACTGTCAAGCCAGGTCCTCCCTGGACGGGAACCAAGCATCCTAGAACTGGTTTCGGGGTTTCACCCCTCATCAGCCAGGATAGCTTGATTCCAGTGGCATGGAGAGCACGGGACTCACGTCTGAGCATACCCATCCCACTCGGGGTGACAAATGCAAAAACAACAGTTGATGGACAGAATGCAGAACAATGACATACATTCACCCCAGTACAGAGATCTGGGCCTAAATCCATCGTTTTTTTGCTCACCATGCCATTCCTTTTTGAACCCAGCCATATGCAAATCAGACTTGACCCTGTGCCTCATGGAAACAGTCCAGCCCGAACTGCCAAGCCAGGTCCTCCCTGGACTGGAACCAAGCATCCTAGGACCGGTTTCGGGGTTTCACCCCTCTTCAGCCAGGATAGCTTGATTCCAGTGGCATGGAGAGCACGGGATTCATGTCTGAGCATACCCGTCCCACTCGGGGTGACAAATGCAAAAACAACAGTTGATGGACAGAATGCAGAACAATGTCATACATTCACCCCAGTACAGAGATCTGGGCCTAAATCCTTTGTTTTTTGGCTCACCGTGCCATTCCAGTTTTAACCCAGCCATATGCAAATCAGTCTTGACCCTGTGCCTCATGGGAACAGTCCAGCCTGAACTGCCAAGCCAGGTCCTCCCTGGACTTGAACCAAGCATCCTAGGACTGGTTTCGGGGTTTCACCCCTCTTCAGCCAGGATAGCTTGATTCCAGTGACATGGAAAGCACGGGACTCACGTCTGAGCATACCCGCCCCACTCGGGGTGACAATGCAAAAACAACAGTTGATGGACAGAATCCAGAACAATGACATACATTCACCCCAGTACAGAGATCTGGGCCTAAATCCATTCCAGTTTGAACCCAGCCATATGCAAATCAGTCTTGACCCTGTGCCTCATGGGAACAGTCCAGCCCGAACTGCCAAGCCAGGTCCTCCCTGGACTGGAACCAAGCATCCTAGGACCGGATTCGGGGTGTCACCCCTCTTTAGCCAAGATAGCTTGACTCCAGTAGAATAGAGAGCACGAGATTCACGTCTGAGCATACCCGTCCCACTCGGGGTGACAAATGCAAAAACAATAGTTGATGGACAGAATACAGAACAATGTCATACATTTACCACAGTACAGAGATCTGGGCCTAAATCCATCGTTTTTTTGCTCACCATGCCATTCTAGTTTGAACCCAGCCATATGCAAATCAGTCTTGACCCTGTGCCTCATGGGAACAGTCCAGCCCGAACTGCCAAGCCAGGTCCTCCCTGGACTGGAACGAAGCATCCAAGGACCGGTTTCGGGGTTTCACCCCTCTTCAGCCAGGATAGCTTGATTCCAGTAGCATGGAGAGCACGGGACTCACATCTGAGCATACCCATACCACTCGGGGTGACAAATGCAAAAACTACAGTTGATGGACAGAATGCGGAACAGTGTCATACATTCACCCCAGTACAGAGATCTGGGCCTAAATACATCGTTTTTTTGCTCAACATGATATTCCAGTTTGAACCTATCCATATGCAAATCAGTCTAGACCCTGTGCCTCATGGGAACAGTCCAGCCCGAACTGCCAAGCCAGGTCCTCCCTGGACTGGAACCAAGCATTCTAGGACCGTATTCGGGGTTTCACCCCTCTACAGCCAGGATAGCTTGATTCCAGTGGCATGGAGAGCACGGGATTCACATCTGAGCATACCCGTCCCACTCGGGGAGGCAAATGCAAAAACAATAGTTGAAGGACAGAATACAGAACAATGTCATACATTCACCACAGTACAGAGATCTGGGCCTAAATCCATCGTTTTTTTGCTCACCATGCCATTCCAGTTTGAACCCAGCCATATGCAAATCAGTCTTGACCCTGTGCCTCATGGGAACAGTCCAGCCCGAACTACCAAGCCAGGTCCTCCCTGGACTGGAACCAAGCATCCAAGGACCGGTTTCTGGGTTTCACCCCTCTTCAGCCAGGATAGCTTAATTCCAGTAGCATGGAGAGCACGGGACTCACGTCTGAGCATACCCGTCCCACTCGGGGTGACAAATGTAAAAACAACAGTTGATGGACAGAATGCAGAACAATGTCATACACTTACCCCAGTACAGAGATCTGGGCCTAAATCCATTGTTTTTTTGCTCACCATGCCATTCCAGTTTGAACCCACCCATATGCAAATCGTTCTTGACCCTGTGCCTCATGGGAACAGTCCAGTCCGAACTGCCAAGCCAGGTCCTCCCTGGACTGGAACCAAGCATCCTAGGACTGGTTTCGGGGTTTCACCCCTCTTCAGCCAGGATAGCTTGATTCCAGTGCCATGGAGAGCACGGGACTCACGTCTGAGCATACCCGCCCCATTCGGGGTGACAAATGCAAAAACAACAGTTGATGGACAGAATGCAGAACAATGTCATACATTCACCCCAGTACAGAGATCTGCGCCTAAATCCATCGTTTTTTTGTTTGCTCACCATGCCATTCCAGTTTGAACCCAGCCATATGCAAATCAGTCTTGACCCTGTGCCTCATGGGAACAGTCCAACCCGAACTGCGAAGCCAGGTCCTCCCTGGACTGGAACCAAGCATCCTAGGACTGGTTTCAGGGTTTCACCCCTCTTCATCCAGGATAGCTTGATTCCAGTAGCATGGAGAGCATGGGACTCACGTCTGATCATACCCGTCCCACTCGGGGTGACAAATGCAAAAACAACAGTTGATGGACAGAATGCAGAACAATGTCATACATTCACCCCAGTACAGAGATCTGGGCCTAAATCTATCGTTTTTTTTGCTCACCATGCCATTCCTGTTTGAACCCAGCCATATGCAAATGAGTCTTGACCCTGTGCCTTATGGGAACAGTCCAGCCTGAACTGCCAAGCTAGGTCCTCCCTGGACCGGAACCAAGCATCCTAGGACTGGTTTCGGGGTTTCACCCCTCTTCAGCCAGGATAGCTTGATTCCAGTGACATGGAGAGCACGGGACTCATGTCTGAGCATACCCGTCCCACTCGGGGTGACAAATTCAAAAACAACAGTTGATGGACAGAATGCAGAACAATCACATACATTTACCCCAATACAGAGATCTGGGCCTAAATCCATTGTTTCTTTGCTCACCATGCCATTCCAGTTTGAACCCAGCCATTTGCAAATCAGTCTTGACCCTGTGCCTCATGGGAACAGTCCAGCCCGAACTGCCAAGCCAGGTCCTCCCTGGACTGGAACCAAGCATCCTAGGACAGGTTTCGGGGTTTCACCCCTCTTCAGCCAGGATAGCTTGATTCCAGTAGCATGGAGAGTACGGGACTCACGTCTGAGCATACCCGTCCCACTCAGGGTGACGATTGCAAACACAACAGTTGCTTGACAGAATGCAGAACAATGTCATACATTCACCCCAGTACAGAGATCTGGGCCTAAATCCATCGTTTTTTGCTCATCGTGCCATTCCAGTTTGAACCAGGCCATATGCAAATCGGTCTTGACCCTGTGCCTCATGGGAACAGTCCAGCCTGCACTGCCAAGCCAGGTCCTCCCTTTACTGGAACCAAGCATCCTAGGACTGGTTTCGGGGTTTCACCCCTCTTCAGCCAGGATAGCTTGATTCCAGTGACATGGAGAGCACAGGACTCACGTCTGAGCATACAAGTCCCACTCGGGGTGACAAATGCAAAAACAACAGTTGATGGACAGAATGTAGAACAATGACATACATTCACCCCAGTACAGAGATCTGGGCCTAAATCCATAGTTTTTTTGCTCACCATGCCATTCCAGTTTGAACCCAGCCATATGCAAATCAGTCTTGACCCTGTGCCTCATGGGAACAGTCCAGCCCGAACTGCCAAGCCAGGTCCTTCCTGGACTGGAACCAAACATCCTAGGACTGGTTTCGGGGTTTCACCCCTCTTCAGCCAGGATAGCTTGATTCCAGTAGCATGGAGAGCATGGGACTCACATCTGAGCATACCCGTCCCACTCGGGTTGACAAATGCTAAAACAACAGTTGATGGACAGAATGCAGAACAATGTCATACATTCACCCCAGTACAGAGATCTGGGCCTAAATCCATTCCAGTTTGAACCCAGCCATATGCAAATCAGTCTTGACCCTGTGCCTCATGGGAACAGTCCAGCCCGAACTGCCAAGCCAGGTCCTCCCTGGACTGGAACAAAGCATCCAAGGACCGGTTTCGGGGTTTCACCCCTCTTCAGCCAGGATAGCTTGATTCCAGTAGCATGGAGAGCACGGGACTCACATCTGAGCATACCCATACCACTCGGGGTGACAAATGCAAAAACTACAGTTGATGGACAGAATGCGGAACAGTGTCATACATTCACCCCAGTACAGAGATCTGGGCCTAAATACATCGTTTTTTTGCTCAACATGATATTCCAGTTTGAACCTATCCATATGCAAATCAGTCTAGACCCTGTGCCTCATGGGAACAGTCCAGCCCGAACTGCCAAGCCAGGTCCTCCCTGGACTGGAACCAAGCATTCTAGGACCGTATTCGGGGTTTCACCCCTCTACAGCCAGGATAGCTTGATTCCAGTGGCATGGAGAGCACGGGATTCACATCTGAGCATACCCGTCCCACTCGGGGAGGCAAATGCAAAAACAATAGTTGAAGGACAGAATACAGAACAATGTCATACATTCACCACAGTACAGAGATCTGGGCCTAAATCCATCGTTTTTTTGCTCACCATGCCATTCCAGTTTGAACCCAGCCATATGCAAATCAGTCTTGACCCTGTGCCTCATGGGAACAGTCCAGCCCGAACTACCAAGCCAGGTCCTCCCTGGACTGGAACCAAGCATCCAAGGACCGGTTTCTGGGTTTCACCCCTCTTCAGCCAGGATAGCTTAATTCCAGTAGCATGGAGAGCACGGGACTCACGTCTGAGCATACCCGTCCCACTCGGGGTGACAAATGTAAAAACAACAGTTGATGGACAGAATGCAGAACAATGTCATACATTTACCCCAGTACAGAGATCTGGGCCTAAATCCATTGTTTTTTTGCTCACCATGCCATTCCAGTTTGAACCCACCCATATGCAAATCGTTCTTGACCCTGTGCCTCATGGGAACAGTCCAGTCCGAACTGCCAAGCCAGGTCCTCCCTGGACTGGAACCAAGCATCCTAGGACTGGTTTCGGGGTTTCACCCCTCTTCAGCCAGGATAGCTTGATTCCAGTGCCATGGAGAGCACGGGACTCACGTCTGAGCATACCCGCCCCATTCGGGGTGACAAATGCAAAAACAACAGTTGATGGACAGAATGCAGAACAATGTCATACATTCACCCCAGTACAGAGATCTGCGCCTAAATCCATCGTTTTTTTGTTTGCTCACCATGCCATTCCAGTTTGAACCCAGCCATATGCAAATCAGTCTTGACCCTGTGCCTCATGGGAACAGTCCAACCCGAACTGCGAAGCCAGGTCCTCCCTGGACTGGAACCAAGCATCCTAGGACTGGTTTCAGGGTTTCACCCCTCTTCATCCAGGATAGCTTGATTCCAGTAGCATGGAGAGCATGGGACTCACGTCTGATCATACCCGTCCCACTCGGGGTGACAAATGCAAAAACAACAGTTGATGGACAGAATGCAGAACAATGTCATACATTCACCCCAGTACAGAGATCTGGGCCTAAATCTATCGTTTTTTTTGCTCACCATGCCATTCCTGTTTGAACCCAGCCATATGCAAATGAGTCTTGACCCTGTGCCTTATGGGAACAGTCCAGCCTGAACTGCCAAGCTAGGTCCTCCCTGGACCGGAACCAAGCATCCTAGGACTGGTTTCGGGGTTTCACCCCTCTTCAGCCAGGATAGCTTGATTCCAGTGACATGGAGAGCACGGGACTCATGTCTGAGCATACCCGTCCCACTCGGGGTGACAAATTCAAAAACAACAGTTGATGGACAGAATGCAGAACAATCACATACATTTACCCCAATACAGAGATCTGGGCCTAAATCCATTGTTTCTTTGCTCACCATGCCATTCCAGTTTGAACCCAGCCATTTGCAAATCAGTCTTGACCCTGTGCCTCATGGGAACAGTCCAGCCCGAACTGCCAAGCCAGGTCCTCCCTGGACTGGAACCAAGCATCCTAGGACAGGTTTCAGGGTTTCACCCCTCTTCAGCCAGGATAGCTTGATTCCAGTAGCATGGAGAGTACGGGACTCACGTCTGAGCATACCCGTCCCACTCAGGGTGACGATTGCAAACACAACAGTTGCTTGACAGAATGCAGAACAATGTCATACATTCACCCCAGTACAGAGATCTGGGCCTAAATCCATCGTTTTTTGCTCATCGTGCCATTCCAGTTTGAACCAGGCCATATGCAAATCGGTCTTGACCCTGTGCCTCATGGGAACAGTCCAGCCTGCACTGCCAAGCCAGGTCCTCCCTTTACTGGAACCAAGCATCCTAGGACTGGTTTCGGGGTTTCACCCCTCTTCAGCCAGGATAGCTTGATTCCAGTGACATGGAGAGCACAGGACTCACGTCTGAGCATACAAGTCCCACTCGGGGTGACAAATGCAAAAACAACAGTTGATGGACAGAATGTAGAACAATGACATACATTCACCCCAGTACAGAGATCTGGGCCTAAATCCATAGTTTTTTTGCTCACCATGCCATTCCAGTTTGAACCCAGCCATATGCAAATCAGTCTTGACCCTGTGCCTCATGGGAACAGTCCAGCCCGAACTGCCAAGCCAGGTCCTTCCTGGACTGGAACCAAACATCCTAGGACTGGTTTCGGGGTTTCACCCCTCTTCAGCCAGGATAGCTTGATTCCAGTAGCATGGAGAGCATGGGACTCACATCTGAGCATACCCGTCCCACTCGGGTTGACAAATGCTAAAACAACAGTTGATGGACAGAATGCAGAACAATGTCATACATTCACCCCAGTACAGAGATCTGGGCCTAAATCCATTCCAGTTTGAACCCAGCCATATGCAAATCAGTCTTGACCCTGTGCCTCATGGGAACAGTCCAGCCCGAACTGCCAAGCCAGGTCCTCCCTGGACTGGAACAAAGCATCCAAGGACCGGTTTCGGGGTTTCACCCCTCTTCAGCCAGGATAGCTTGATTCCAGTAGCATGGAGAGCACGGGACTCACATCTGAGCATACCCATACCACTCGGGGTGACAAATGCAAAAACTACAGTTGATGGACAGAATGCGGAACAGTGTCATACATTCACCCCAGTACAGAGATCTGGGCCTAAATACATCGTTTTTTTGCTCAACATGATATTCCAGTTTGAACCTATCCATATGCAAATCAGTCTAGACCCTGTGCCTCATGGGAACAGTCCAGCCCGAACTGCCAAGCCAGGTCCTCCCTGGACTGGAACCAAGCATTCTAGGACCGTATTCGGGGTTTCACCCCTCTACAGCCAGGATAGCTTGATTCCAGTGGCATGGAGAGCACGGGATTCACATCTGAGCATACCCGTCCCACTCGGGGAGGCAAATGCAAAAACAATAGTTGAAGGACAGAATACAGAACAATGTCATACATTCACCACAGTACAGAGATCTGGGCCTAAATCCATCGTTTTTTTGCTCACCATGCCATTCCAGTTTGAACCCAGCCATATGCAAATCAGTCTTGACCCTGTGCCTCATGGGAACAGTCCAGCCCGAACTACCAAGCCAGGTCCTCCCTGGACTGGAACCAAGCATCCAAGGACCGGTTTCTGGGTTTCACCCCTCTTCAGCCAGGATAGCTTAATTCCAGTAGCATGGAGAGCACGGGACTCACGTCTGAGCATACCCGTCCCACTCGGGGTGACAAATGTAAAAACAACAGTTGATGGACAGAATGCAGAACAATGTCATACATTTACCCCAGTACAGAGATCTGGGCCTAAATCCATTGTTTTTTTGCTCACCATGCCATTCCAGTTTGAACCCACCCATATGCAAATCGTTCTTGACCCTGTGCCTCATGGGAACAGTCCAGTCCGAACTGCCAAGCCAGGTCCTCCCTGGACTGGAACCAAGCATCCTAGGACTGGTTTCGGGGTTTCACCCCTCTTCAGCCAGGATAGCTTGATTCCAGTGCCATGGAGAGCACGGGACTCACGTCTGAGCATACCCGCCCCATTCGGGGTGACAAATGCAAAAACAACAGTTGATGGACAGAATGCAGAACAATGTCATACATTCACCCCAGTACAGAGATCTGCGCCTAAATCCATCGTTTTTTTGTTTGCTCACCATGCCATTCCAGTTTGAACCCAGCCATATGCAAATCAGTCTTGACCCTGTGCCTCATGGGAACAGTCCAACCCGAACTGCGAAGCCAGGTCCTCCCTGGACTGGAACCAAGCATCCTAGGACTGGTTTCAGGGTTTCACCCCTCTTCATCCAGGATAGCTTGATTCCAGTAGCATGGAGAGCATGGGACTCACGTCTGATCATACCCGTCCCACTCGGGGTGACAAATGCAAAAACAACAGTTGATGGACAGAATGCAGAACAATGTCATACATTCACCCCAGTACAGAGATTTGGGCCTAAATCCATCGTTTTTTTGCTCACCGTGTCATTCCAGTTTGAACTCAGCCATATGCAAATCAGTCTTGACCCTGTGCCTCATGGGAACAGTCCAGCCTGAACTGCTAAGCCAGGTCCTCCCTGGACTGGAACCAAGCATCCTAGGACCGGTTACGGGGTTTCACCCCTCTTCAGCCAAGATAGCTTGATTCCAGTGACATGGAGAGCACGGGACTCACGTCTGAGCATACCCGTCCCACTCGGGGTGACAAATGCAAAAACAATAGTTGATGGACAGAATACAGAACAATGTCATACATTCACCACAGTACAGAGATCTGGGCCTAAATCCATCGTGTTTTTGCTCACCATGCCATTCCAGTTTGAACCCAGCCATATGCAAATCAGTCTTGACCCTGTGCCTCATGGGAACAGTCCAGTCCGAACTGCCAAGCCAGGTCCTCCCTGGACTGGAACGAAGCATCCAAGGACCGGTTTCGGGGTTTCACCCCTCTTCAGCCAGGATAGCTTGATTCCAGTAGCATGGAGAGCACGGGACTCACATCTGAGCATACCCATACCACTCGGGGTGACAAATGCAAAAACAACAGTTGATGGACAGAATGCAGAACAATGTCATACATTCACCCCAGTACAGAGATTTGGGCCTAAATCCATCGTTTTTTTGCTCACCGTGTCATTCCAGTTTGAACTCAGCCATATGCAAATCAGTCTTGACCCTGTGCCTCATGGGAACAGTCCAGCCTGAACTGCTAAGCCAGGTCCTCCCTGGACTGGAACCAAGCATCCTAGGACCGGTTACGGGGTTTCACCCCTCTTCAGCCAAGATAGCTTGATTCCAGTGACATGGAGAGCACGGGACTCACGTCTGAGCATACCCGTCCCGCTCGGGTTGACAAATGCAAGAACTACAGTTGATGGACAGAATGCGGAACAGTGTCATACATTCACCCCAGTACAGAGATCTGGGCCTAAATACATCGTTTTTTTGCTCAATATGCTATTCCAGTTTGAACCTATCCATATGCAAATCAGTCTAGACCCTGTGCCTCATGGGAACAGTCCAGCCCGAACTGCCAAGCCAGGTCCTCCCTGGACTGGAACCAAGCATTGTATGACCGTATTCGGGGTTTCACCCCTCTTCAGCCAGGATAGCTTGATTCCAGTGGCATGGAGAGCACGGGATTCACGTCTGAGCATACCCTCCCACTCGGGGAGGCAAATGCAAAAACAATAGTTGATGGACAGAATACAGAACAATGTCATACATTCACCACAGTACAGAGATCTGGGCCTAAATCCATCGTTTTTTTGCTCACCATGCCATTCCAGTTTGAACCCAGCCATATGCAAATCAGTCTTGACCCTGTGCCTCATGGGAACAGTCCAGCCCGAACTGCCAAGCCAGGTCCTTCCTGGACTGGAACCAAACATCCTAGGACTGGTTTCGGGGTTTCACCCCTCTTCAGCCAGGATAGCTTGATTCCAGTAGCATGGAGAGCATGGGACTCACATCTGAGCATACCCGTCCCACTCGGGTTGACAAATGCTAAAACAACAGTTGATGGACAGAATGCAGAACAATGTCATACATTCACCCCAGTACAGAGATCTGGGCCTAAATCCATTCCAGTTTGAACCCAGCCATATGCAAATCAGTCTTGACCCTGTGCCTCATGGGAACAGTCCAGCCCGAACTGCCAAGCCGGGTCCTCCCTGGACTGGAACCAAGCATCCTAGGACCGGTTTCGGGGTGTCACCCCTCTTTAGCCAAGATAGCTTGACTCCAGTAGAATGGAGAGCACGGGATTCACGTCTGAGCATACCCGTCCCACTCGGGGTGACAAATGCAAAAACAATAGTTGATGGACAGAATACAGAACAATGTCATACATTCACCACAGTACAGAGATCTGGGCCTAAATCCATCGTGTTTTTGCTCACCATGCCATTCCAGTTTGAACCCAGCCATATGCAAATCAGTCTTGACCCTGTGCCTCATGGGAACAGTCCAGTCCGAACTGCCAAGCCAGGTCCTCCCTGGACTGGAACGAAGCATCCAAGGACCGGTTTCGGGGTTTCACCCCTCTTCAGCCAGGATAGCTTGATTCCAGTAGCATGGAGAGCACGGGACTCACATCTGAGCATACCCATACCACTCGGGGTGACAAATGCAAAAACAACAGTTGATGGACAGAATGCAGAACAATGTCATACATTCACCCCAGTACAGAGATTTGGGCCTAAATCCATCGTTTTTTTGCTCACCGTGTCATTCCAGTTTGAACTCAGCCATATGCAAATCAGTCTTGACCCTGTGCCTCATGGGAACAGTCCAGCCTGAACTGCTAAGCCAGGTCCTCCCTGGACTGGAACCAAGCATCCTAGGACCGGTTACGGGGTTTCACCCCTCTTCAGCCAAGATAGCTTGATTCCAGTGACATGGAGAGCACGGGACTCACGTCTGAGCATACCCGTCCCGCTCGGGTTGACAAATGCAAGAACTACAGTTGATGGACAGAATGCGGAACAGTGTCATACATTCACCCCAGTACAGAGATCTGGGCCTAAATACATCGTTTTTTTGCTCAATATGCTATTCCAGTTTGAACCTATCCATATGCAAATCAGTCTAGACCCTGTGCCTCATGGGAACAGTCCAGCCCGAACTGCCAAGCCAGGTCCTCCCTGGACTGGAACCAAGCATTCTATGACCGTATTCGGGGTTTCACCCCTCTTCAGCCAGGATAGCTTGATTCCAGTGGCATGGAGAGCACGGGATTCACGTCTGAGCATACCCTCCCACTCGGGGAGGCAAATGCAAAAACAATAGTTGATGGACAGAATACAGAACAATGTCATACATTCACCACAGTACAGAGATCTGGGTCTAAATCCATCGTTTTTTTGCTCACCATGCCATTCCAGTTTGAACCCAGCCATATGCAAATCAGTCTTGACCCTGTGCCTCATGGGAACAGTCCAGCCCGAACTGCCAAGCCAGGTCCTTCCTGGACTGGAACCAAACATCCTAGGACTGGTTTCGGGGTTTCACCCCTCTTCAGCCAGGATAGCTTGATTCCAGTAGCATGGAGAGCATGGGACTCACATCTGAGCATACCCGTCCCACTCGGGTTGACAAATGCTAAAACAACAGTTGATGGACAGAATGCAGAACAATGTCATACATTCACCCCAGTACAGAGATCTGGGCCTAAATCCATTCCAGTTTGAACCCAGCCATATGCAAATCAGTCTTGACCCTGTGCCTCATGGGAACAGTCCAGCCCGAACTGCCAAGCCGGGTCCTCCCTGGACTGGAACCAAGCATCCTAGGACCGGTTTCGGGGTGTCACCCCTCTTTAGCCAAGATAGCTTGACTCCAGTAGAATGGAGAGCACGGGATTCACGTCTGAGCATACCCGTCCCACTCGGGGTGACAAATGCAAAAACAATAGTTGATGGACAGAATACAGAACAATGTCATACATTCACCACAGTACAGAGATCTGGGCCTAAATCCATCGTGTTTTTGCTCACCATGCCATTCCAGTTTGAACCCAGCCATATGCAAATCAGTCTTGACCCTGTGCCTCATGGGAACAGTCCAGTCCGAACTGCCAAGCCAGGTCCTCCCTGGACTGGAACGAAGCATCCAAGGACCGGTTTCGGGGTTTCACCCCTCTTCAGCCAGGATAGCTTGATTCCAGTAGCATGGAGAGCACGGGACTCACATCTGAGCATACCCATACCACTCGGGGTGACAAATGCAAAAACAACAGTTGATGGACAGAATGCAGAACAATGTCATACATTCACCCCAGTACAGAGATTTGGGCCTAAATCCATCGTTTTTTTGCTCACCGTGTCATTCCAGTTTGAACTCAGCCATATGCAAATCAGTCTTGACCCTGTGCCTCATGGGAACAGTCCAGCCTGAACTGCTAAGCCAGGTCCTCCCTGGACTGGAACCAAGCATCCTAGGACCGGTTACGGGGTTTCACCCCTCTTCAGCCAAGATAGCTTGATTCCAGTGACATGGAGAGCACGGGACTCACGTCTGAGCATACCCGTCCCGCTCGGGTTGACAAATGCAAGAACTACAGTTGATGGACAGAATGCGGAACAGTGTCATACATTCACCCCAGTACAGAGATCTGGGCCTAAATACATCGTTTTTTTGCTCAATATGCTATTCCAGTTTGAACCTATCCATATGCAAATCAGTCTAGACCCTGTGCCTCATGGGAACAGTCCAGCCCGAACTGCCAAGCCAGGTCCTCCCTGGACTGGAACCAAGCATTCTATGACCGTATTCGGGGTTTCACCCCTCTTCAGCCAGGATAGCTTGATTCCAGTGGCATGGAGAGCACGGGATTCACGTCTGAGCATACCCTCCCACTCGGGGAGGCAAATGCAAAAACAATAGTTGATGGACAGAATACAGAACAATGTCATACATTCACCACAGTACAGAGATCTGGGCCTAAATCCATCGTTTTTTTGCTCACCATGCCATTCCAGTTTGAACCCAGCCATATGCAAATCAGTCTTGACCCTGTGCCTCATGGGAACAGTCCAGCCCGAACTACCAAGCCAGGTCCTCCCTGGACTGGAACCAAGCATCTAAGGACCGGTTTCTGGGTTTCGCCCCTCTTCAGCCAGGATAGCTTGATTCCAGTAGCATGGAGAGCACGGGACTCACGTCTGAGCATACCCGTCCCACTCGGGGTGACAAATGTAAAAACAACAGTTGATGGACAGAATGCAGAACAATGTCATACATTCACCCCAGTACAGAGATCTGGGCCTAAATCCATTGTTTTTTTGCTCACCATGCCATTCCAGTTTGAACCCACCCATATGCAAATCGTTCTTGACCCTGTGCCTCATGGGAACAGTCCAGTCCGAACTGCCAAGCCAGGTCCTCCCTGGACTGGAACCAAGCATCCTAGGACTGGTTTCGGGGTTTCACCCCTCTTCAGCCAGGATAGCTTGATTCCAGTGCCATGGAGAGCACGGGACTCACGTCTGAGCATACCCGCCCCATTCGGGGTGACAAATGCAAAAACAACAGTTGATGGACAGAATGCAGAACAATGTTATACATTCACCCCAGTACAGAGATCTGCGCCTAAATCCATCGTTTTTTTGTTTGCTCACCATGCCATTCCAGTTTGAACCCAGCCATATGCAAATCAGTCTTGACCCTGTACCTCATGGGAACAGTCCAACCCGAACTGCGAAGCCAGGTCCTCCCTGGACTGGAACCAAGTATCCTAGGACTGGTTTCAGGGTTTCACCCCTCTTCATCCAGGATAGCTTGATTCCAGTAGCATGGAGAGCATGGGAATCACGTCTGATCATACCCGTCCCACTCGGGGTGACAAATTCAAAAACAACAGTTGATGGACAGAATGCAGAACAATCACATACATTTACCCCAGTACAGAGATCTGGGCCTAAATCCATTGTTTCTTTGCTCACCATGCCATTCCAGTTTGAACCCAGCCATTTGCAAATCAGTCTTGACCCTGTGCCTCATGGGAACAGTCCAGCCCGAACTGCCAAGCCAGGTCCTCCCTGGACTGGAACCAAGCATCCTAGGACAGGTTTCGGGGTTTCACCCCTCTTCAGCCAGGATAGCTTGATTCCAGTAGCATGGAGAGTACGGGACTCACGTCTGAGCATACCCGTCCCACTCAGGGTGACGATTGCAAACACAACAGTTGCTTGACAGAATGTAGAACAATGTCATACATTCACCCCAGTACAGAGATCTGGGCCTAAATCCATAGTTTTTTGCTCATTGTGCCATTCCAGTTTGAACCAGGCCATATGCAAATCGGTCTTGACCCTGTGCCTCATGGGAATAGTCCAGCCTGCACTGCCAAGCCAGGTCCTCCCTTTACTGGAACCAAGCATCCTAGGACTGGTTTCGGGGTTTCACCCCTCTTCAGCCAGGATAGCTTGATTCCAGTGACATGGAGAGCACAGGACTCACGTCTGAGCATACACGTCCCACTCGGGGTGACAAATGCAAAAACAACAGTTGATGGACAGAATGTAGAACAATGACATACATTCACCCCAGTACAGAGATCTGGGCCTAAATCCATAGTTTTTTTGCTCACCATGCCATTCTAGTTTGAACCCAGCCATATGCAAATCAGTCTTGACCCTGTGCCTCATGGGAACAGTCGAGCCAGAACTGCCAAGCCAGGTCCTTCCTGGACTGGAACCAAGCATCCTAGGACTGTTTTCAGGGTTTCACCCCTCTTCAGCCAGGATAGCTTGATTCCAGTGACATGGAGAGCACGGGACTCACGTCTGAGCATACCCGTCCAACTCGGGTTGACAAATGCAAAAACAACAGTTTATGGACAGAATGCGGAACAGTGTCATACATTCACCCCAGTACAGAGATCTGGGCCTAAATCCATCGTTTTTTTGCTCAACATGCCATTCCAGTTTGAACCTATCCATATGCAAATCAGTCTAGACCCTGTGCCTCATGGGAACAGTCCAGCCCGAACTGCCAAGCCAGGTCCTCCCTGGACTGGAACCAAGCATCCTAGGACCGGTTTCGGGGTGTCACCCCTCTTCAGCCAAGATAGTTTGACTCCAGTAGAATGGAGAGCACGGGATTCACGTCTGAGCATACCCGTCCCACTCGGGGTGACAAATGCAAAAACAACAGTTGATGGACAGAATGCAGAACAATGTCATACCTTCACCCCAGTACAGAGATCTGGGCCTAAATCCATCGTTTTTTTGCTCACCATGCCATTCCAGTTTGAACCCAGCCATATGCAAATCAGTTTTGACCCTGTGCCTCATGGGAACAGTCCAACCCGAACTGCGAAGCCAGGTCCTCCCTGGACTGGAACCAAGCATCCTAGGACTGGTTTCAGGGATTCACCCCTCTTCAGCCAGGATAGCTTGATTCCAGTGACATGGAGAGCACGGGACTCATGTCTGAGCATACCCGTCCCACTCGGGGTGACAAATGCAAAAACAACAGTTGATGGACAGAATGCAGAACAATCACATACATTTACCCCAGTACACAGATCTGGGCCTAAATCCATCGTTCTTTGCTCACCATGCCATTCCAGTTTGAACCCAGCCATTTGCAAATCAGTCTTGACCCTGTGCCTCATGGGAACAGTCCAGCCCGAACTGCCAAGCCAGGTCCTCCCTGGACTAGAACCAAGCATCCTAGGACAGGTTTCGGGGTTTCACCCCTCTTCAGCCAGGATAGCTTGATTCCAGTAGCATGGAGAGTACGGGACTCACGTCTGAGCATACCCGTCCCACTCAGGGTGACGATTGCAAACACAACAGTTGCTTGACAGAATGCAGAACAATCTCATACATTCACCCCAGTACAGAGATCTGGGCCTAAATCCATCGTTTTTTGCTCATCGTGCCATTCCAGTTTGAACCAGGCCATATGCAAATCGGTCTTGACCCTGTGCCTCATGGGAACAGTCCAGCCTGCACTGCCAAGCCAGGTCCTCCCTTTACTGGAACCAAGCATCCTAGGACTGGTTTCGGGGTTTCACCCCTCTTCAGCCAGGACAGCTTGATTCCAATGACATGGAGAGCACAGGACTCACGTCTGAGCATACAAGTCCCACTCGGGGTGACAAATGCAAAAACAACAGTTGATGGACAGAATGCAGAACAATTACATACATTCACCCCAGTACAGAGATCTGGGCCTAAATCCATAGTTTTTTTGCTCACCATGCCATTCCAGTTTGAACCCAGCCATATGCAAATCAGTCTTGACCCTGTGCCTCATGGGAACAGTCCAGCCCGAACTGCCAAGCCAGGTCCTCCCTGGACTGGAACCAAACATCCTAGGACTGGTTTCGGGGTTTCACCCCTCTTCAGCCAAGATAGCTTGATTCCAGTAGCATGGAGAGCATGGGACTCACGTCTGAGCATACACGTCCCACTCGGAATGACAAATGCTAAAACAATAGTTGATGGACAGAATGCAGAACAATGTCATACATTCACCCCAGTACAGAGATCTGGGCCTAAATCCATCGTTTTTTTGCTCACCATGCCATTCCAGTTTGAACCCAAGCATATGCAAATCTGTCTTGACCCTGTGCCTCATGGGAACAGGGCAGCTCGAACTGCCAAGCCAGATCCTCCCTGGACTGGAAGCAAGCATCCTAGGACCGGTTTCTGGGTTTCACCCCTCTTCAACCAGGATAGCTTCATTCCAGTGGCATGGAGAGCACGGGACATACGTCTGAACATACCCGTCCCACTCGGGGTGACAAATGAAAAACAACAGCTAATGGACAGAATGTAGAACAATGTCCTACATTCACCCCAGTACAGAGATCTGGGCCTAAATCCATCGTTTTTTTGCTTACCATGCCATTCCAGTTAGAACCCAGCCATATGCAAATCAGTCCTGACCCTGTGCCTCATGGAATCAGTCCAACCCGAACTGCCAAGCCAGGTCCTCCCTGGACTGGAACCAAGCATCCTAGGACCGATTTCGTGGTTTCACCCCTCTTCAGCCAGGATAGCTTGATTCCAGTAGCATGGAGAGCATGGGAGTCACGTCTGAGCATACCCATCCCACTCGGGGTGACAAATGCAAAAACAACAGTTGATGGACAGAATGCAGAACAATGTCATACATTCACCCCAGTACAGAGATCTGGGCCTAAATCCATCGTTTTTTTGCTCAACATGCCATTCCAGTTTGAACCCATCCATATGCAAATCAGTCTAGACCCTGTGCCTCATGGGAACAGTCCAACCCGAACTGCCAAGCCAGTTCCTCCCTGGACTGGAACCAAGCATCCTAGGACTGGTTTTGGGGTTTCACCCCTCTTCAGCCAGGATAGCTTGATTCCAGTAGCATGGAGAGCATGGGAGTCACGTCTGAGCATACCCATCCCACTCGGGGTGACAAATGCAAAAACAACAGTTGATGGACAGAATGCAGAACAATGTCATACATTCACCCGAGTACAGAGATCTGGGCCTAAATCCATCGTTTTTTGCTCACCATGCCATTCCAGATTGAACCCAGCAAGATGCAAATCAGTCTTGACCCTGTGCCTCATGGGAACACTCCAGCCCGAACAGGCAAGCCAGGTCGTTACTGAACTGGAACCAAGCATCCAAGGACCGGTTTCGGGGTTTCACCCCTCTTCAGCCAGAATAGCTTGATTCCAGTAGCATGGAGACCACGGGACTCACGTCTGAGCATACCCGTCCCACTCGGGGTGACAAATGCAAAAATAACAGTTGCTGGACAGAATGCAGAACAATGTCATACATTCACCCCAGTACAGAGATCTGGGCCTAAATCCATCGTTTTTTGCTCACAGTGCCATTCCAGTTTGAACCAGGCCATATGCAAATCGGTCTTGACCTTGTGCCTCATGCGAACAGTCCAGCCTGAACTGCCAAGCCAGGTCCTCCCTGGACTGGAACCAAGCATCCTAGGACTTGTTTTGGGGTTTCACACCTCTTCAGCCAGGATAGCTTGATTCCAGTGACCTGGAGAGCACGGGACTCACGTCTGAGCATACCCGTCCCACTCGGGGTGACAGATGCAAAAACAACAGTTGATGGACAGAATGCAGAACAATAACATACATTCACCCCAGTACAAAGATCTGGGCCTAAATCCATCGTTTTTTTGCTCACCATGCCATTCCAGTTTGAACCCAGCCATATGCAAATCAGTCTTGACCCTGTGCCTCATGGGAACAGTCCAGCCCGAACTGTCAAGCCAGGTCCTCCCTGGACTGGAACCAAACATCCTAGGACTAGTTTCGGAGTTTCACCCCTCTTCAGCCAGGATAGCTTGATTCCAGTACCATGGAGAGCATGGGACTCACATCTGAGCATACCCGTCCCACTCGGGTTGACAAATGCTAAAACAATAGTTGATGGACAGAATTCAGAACAATGTCATACATTCACCCCAGTACAGAGATCTGGGCCTAAATACATCGTTTTTTTGCTCACCATGCCATTCCAGTTTGAACCCAGCCATATGCAAATCAGTCTTGACCCTGTGCCTCATGGGAACAGTCCAGCCCGAACTGTCAAGCCAGGTCCTCCCTGGACGGGAACCAAGCATCCTAGAACTGGTTTCGGGGTTTCACCCCTCATCAGCCAGGATAGCTTGATTCCAGTGGCATGGAGAGCACGGGACTCACGTCTGAGCATACCCATCCCACTCGGGGTGACAAATGCAAAAATAACAGTTGATGGACAGAATGCAGAACAATGACATACATTCACCCCAGTACAGAGATCTGGGCCTAAATCCATCGTTTTTTTGCTCACCATGCCATTCCTTTTTGAACCCAGCCATATGCAAATCAGTCTTGACCCTGTGCCTCATGGGAACAGTCCAGCCCGAACTGCCAAGCCAGGTCCTCCCTGGACTGGAACGAAGCATCCAAGGACCGGTTTCGGGGTTTCACCCCTCTTCAGCCAGGATAGCTTGATTCCAGTAGCATGGAGAGCACGGGACTCACATCTGAGCATACCCATACCACTCGGGGTGACAAATGCAAAAACTACAGTTGATGGACAGAATGCGGAACAGTGTCATACATTCACCCCAGTACAGAGATCTGGGCCTAAATACATCGTTTTTTTGCTCAACATGATATTCCAGTTTGAACCTATCCATATGCAAATCAGTCTAGACCCTGTGCCTCATGGGAACAGTCCAGCCCGAACTGCCAAGCCAGGTCCTCCCTGGACTGGAACCAAGCATTCTAGGACCGTATTCGGGGTTTCACCCCTCTACAGCCAGGATAGCTTGATTCCAGTGGCATGGAGAGCACGGGATTCACATCTGAGCATACCCGTCCCACTCGGGGAGGAAAATGCAAAAACAATAGTTGAAGGACAGAATACAGAACAATGTCATACATTCACCACAGTACAGATATCTGGGCCTAAATCCATCGTTTTTTTGCTCACCATGCCATTCCAGTTTGAACCCAGCCATATGCAAATCAGTCTTGACCCTGTGCCTCATGGGAACAGTCCAGCCCGAACTACCAAGCCAGGTCCTCCCTGGACTGGAACCAAGCATCCAAGGACCGGTTTCTGGGTTTCACCCCTCTTCAGCCAGGATAGCTTAATTCCAGTAGCATGGAGAGCACGGGACTCACGTCTGAGCATACCCGTCCCACTCGGGGTGACAAATGTAAAAACAACAGTTGATGGACAGAATGCAGAACAATGTCATACATTTACCCCAGTACAGAGATCTGGGCCTAAATCCATTGTTTTTTTGCTCACCATGCCATTCCAGTTTGAACCCACCCATATGCAAATCGTTCTTGACCCTGTGCCTCATGGGAACAGTCCAGTCCGAACTGCCAAGCCAGGTCCTCCCTGGACTGGAACCAAGCATCCTAGGACTGGTTTCGGGGTTTCACCCCTCTTCAGCCAGGATAGCTTGATTCCAGTGCCATGGAGAGCACGGGACTCACGTCTGAGCATACCCGCCCCATTCGGGGTGACAAATGCAAAAACAACAGTTGATGGACAGAATGCAGAACAATGTCATACATTCACCCCAGTACAGAGATCTGCGCCTAAATCCATCGTTTTTTTGTTTGCTCACCATGCCATTCCAGTTTGAACCCAGCCATATGCAAATCAGTCTTGACCCTGTGCCTCATGGGAACAGTCCAACCCGAACTGCGAAGCCAGGTCCTCCCTGGACTGGAACCAAGCATCCTAGGACTGGTTTCAGGGTTTCACCCCTCTTCATCCAGGATAGCTTGATTCCAGTAGCATGGAGAGCATGGGACTCACGTCTGATCATACCCGTCCCACTCGGGGTGACAAATGCAAAAACAACAGTTGATGGACAGAATGCAGAACAATGTCATACATTCACCCCAGTACAGAGATCTGGGCCTAAATCCATCGTTTTTTTTGCTCACCATGCCATTCCCGTTTGAACCCAGCCATATGCAAATGAGTCTTGACCCTGTGCCTTATGGGAACAGTCCAGCCTGAACTGCCAAGCTAGGTCCTCCCTGGACCGGAACCAAGCATCCTAGGACTGGTTTCGGGGTTTCACCCCTCTTCAGCCAGGATAGCTTGATTCCAGTGACATGGAGAGCACGGGACTCATGTCTGAGCATACCCGTCCCACTCGGGGTGACAAATTCAAAAACAACAGTTGATGGACAGAATGCAGAACAATCACATACATTTACCCCAATACAGAGATCTGGGCCTAAATCCATTGTTTCTTTGCTCACCATGCCATTCCAGTTTGAACCCAGCCATTTGCAAATCAGTCTTGACCCTGTGCCTCATGGGAACAGTCCAGCCCGAACTGCCAAGCCAGGTCCTCCCTGGACTGGAACCAAGCATCCTAGGACAGGTTTCGGGGTTTCACCCCTCTTCAGCCAGGATAGCTTGATTCCAGTAGCATGGAGAGTACGGGACTCACGTCTGAGCATACCCGTCCCACTCAGGGTGACGATTGCAAACACAACAGTTGCTTGACAGAATGCAGAACAATGTCATACATTCACCCCAGTACAGAGATCTGGGCCTAAATCCATCGTTTTTTGCTCATCGTGCCATTCCAGTTTGAACCAGGCCATATGCAAATCGGTCTTGACCCTGTGCCTCATGGGAACAGTCCAGCCTGCACTGCCAAGCCAGGTCCTCCCTTTACTGGAACCAAGCATCCTAGGACTGGTTTCGGGGTTTCACCCCTCTTCAGCCAGGATAGCTTGATTCCAGTGACATGGAGAGCACAGGACTCACGTCTGAGCATACAAGTCCCACTCGGGGTGACAAATGCAAAAACAACAGTTGATGGACAGAATGTAGAACAATGACATACATTCACCCCAGTACAGAGATCTGGGCCTAAATCCATAGTTTTTTTGCTCACCATGCCATTCCAGTTTGAACCCAGCCATATGCAAATCAGTCTTGACCCTGTGCCTCATGGGAACAGTCCAGCCCGAACTGCCAAGCCAGGTCCTTCCTGGACTGGAACCAAACATCCTAGGACTGGTTTCGGGGTTTCACCCCTCTTCAGCCAGGATAGCTTGATTCCAGTAGCATGGAGAGCATGGGACTCACATCTGAGCATACCCGTCCCACTCGGGTTGACAAATGCTAAAACAACAGTTGATGGACAGAATGCAGAACAATGTCATACATTCACCCCAGTACAGAGATCTGGGCCTAAATCCATTCCAGTTTGAACCCAGCCATATGCAAATCAGTCTTGACCCTGTGCCTCATGGGAACAGTCCAGCCCGAACTGCCAAGCCAGGTCCTCCCTGGACTGGAACCAAGCATCCTAGGACCGGTTTCGGGGTGTCACCCCTCTTTAGCCAAGATAGCTTGACTCCAGTAGAATGGAGAGCACGGGATTCACGTCTGAGCATACCCGTCCCACTCGGGGTGACAAATGCAAAAACAATAGTTGATGGACAGAATACAGAACAATGTCATACATTCACCACAGTACAGAGATCTGGGCCTAAATCCATCGTGTTTTTGCTCACCATGCCATTCCAGTTTGAACCCAGCCATATGCAAATCAGTCTTGACCCTGTGCCTCATGGGAACAGTCCAGTCCGAACTGCCAAGCCAGGTCCTCCCTGGACTGGAACGAAGCATCCAAGGACCGGTTTCGGGGTTTCACCCCTCTTCAGCCAGGATAGCTTGATTCCAGTAGCATGGAGAGCACGGGACTCACATCTGAGCATACCCATACCACTCGGGGTGACAAATGCAAAAACAACAGTTGATGGACAGAATGCAGAACAATGTCATACATTCACCCCAGTACAGAGATTTGGGCCTAAATCCATCGTTTTTTTGCTCACCGTGTCATTCCAGTTTGAACTCAGCCATATGCAAATCAGTCTTGACCCTGTGCCTCATGGGAACAGTCCAGCCTGAACTGCTAAGCCAGGTCCTCCCTGGACTGGAACCAAGCATCCTAGGACCGGTTACGGGGTTTCACCCCTCTTCAGCCAAGATAGCTTGATTCCAGTGACATGGAGAGCACGGGACTCACGTCTGAGCATACCCGTCCCGCTCGGGTTGACAAATGCAAGAACTACAGTTGATGGACAGAATGCGGAACAGTGTCATACATTCACCCCAGTACAGAGATCTGGGCCTAAATACATCGTTTTTTTGCTCAACATGCTATTCCAGTTTGAACCTATCCATATGCAAATCAGTCTAGACCCTGTGCCTCATGGGAACAGTCCAGCCCGAACTGCCAAGCCAGGTCCTCCCTGGACTGGAACCAAGCATTCTATGACCGTATTCGGGGTTTCACCCCTCTTCAGCCAGGATAGCTTGATTCCAGTGGCATGGAGAGCACGGGATTCACGTCTGAGCATACCCTCCCACTCGGGGAGGCAAATGCAAAAACAATAGTTGATGGACAGAATACAGAACAATGTCATACATTCACCACAGTACAGAGATCTGGGCCTAAATCCATCGTTTTTTTGCTCACCATGCCATTCCAGTTTGAACCCAGCCATATGCAAATCAGTCTTGACCCTGTGCCTCATGGGAACAGTCCAGCCCGAACTACCAAGCCAGGTCCTCCCTGGACTGGAACCAAGCATCTAAGGACCGGTTTCTGGGTTTCGCCCCTCTTCAGCCAGGATAGCTTGATTCCAGTAGCATGGAGAGCACGGGACTCACGTCTGAGCATACCCGTCCCACTCGGGGTGACAAATGTAAAAACAACAGTTGATGGACAGAATGCAGAACAATGTCATACATTCACCCCAGTACAGAGATCTGGGCCTAAATCCATTGTTTTTTTGCTCACCATGCCATTCCAGTTTGAACCCACCCATATGCAAATCGTTCTTGACCCTGTGCCTCATGGGAACAGTCCAGTCCGAACTGCCAAGCCAGGTCCTCCCTGGACTGGAACCAAGCATCCTAGGACTGGTTTCGGGGTTTCACCCCTCTTCAGCCAGAATAGCTTGATTCCAGTGGCATGGAGAGCACGGGACTCACGTCTGAGCACACCCGTCCCACTCGGGTTGACAAATGCAAAGACAACAATTGATGGACAGAATGCGGAACAGTGTCATACATTCACCCCAGTACAGAGATCTGGGCCTAAATCCATCGTTTTTTTGCTCAACATCCCATTCCAGTTTGAACCCATCCATATGCAAATCAGTCTAGACCCTGTGCCTCATGGGAACAGTCCAACCCGAACTGCAAAGCCAGTTCCTCCCTGGACTGGAACCTAGCATCCTAGGACTGGTTTCGGGGTTTCACCCCTCTTCAGCCAGGATAGCTTGATTCCAGTAGCATGGAGAGCATGGAAGTCACGTCTGAGCATACCCATCCCACTCGGGGTGACAAATGCAAAAACAACAGTTGATGGACAGAATGCAGAACAATGACATACATTCACCCCAGTACAGAGATCTGGGCTTAAATTCATCGTTTTTTTGCTCACCTCGACATTCCAGTTTGAACCCAGCCATATGCAAATCAGTCTTGACCCTGTGCCTCATGGGAACAGTCCAGCCTGAACTGCCAAGCCAGGTCCTCCCTGGACTAGAACCAAGCATCCTAGGACCGGTTTCAGGGTTTCACCCCTCTTCAGCCAGGATAGCTTGATTCCAGTGGCATGGAGAGCACAGGATTCACTTCTGAGCATACCCGTCCCACTCGGAGTGACAAATGCAAAAACAATAGTTGATGGACAGAATGCAGAACAATGTCATACATTCACCACCGTACAGAGATCTGGGCCTCAATCCATCGTTTTTTTGCTCACCATGCCATTCCAGTTTGAACCCAGCCATATGCAAATCAGTCTTGACCCTGTGCCTCATGGGAACACTCCAGCCCTAACTGGCAAGCCAGGTCGTTCCTGAACTGGAACCAAGCATCCAAGGACCGGTTTCGGGGTTTCACCCGTCTTCAGCCAGAATAGCTTGATTCCAGTAGCATGGAGACCACGGGACTCACGTCTGAGCATACCCGTCCCACTCGGGGTGACAAATGCAAAAATAACAGTTGCTGGACAGAATGCAGAACAATGTCATACATTCACCCCAGTACAGAGATCTGGGCCTAAATCCATCGTTTTTTGCTCACAGTGCCATTCCAGTTTGAACCAGGCCATATGCAAATCGGTCTTGACCCTGTGCCTCATGGGAACAGTCCAGCCTGAACTGCCAAGCCAGGTCCTCCCTGGACTGGAACCAAGCATCCTAGGACTGGTTTCGGGGTTTCACACCTCTTCAGCCAGGATAGCTTGATTCCAGTGACCTGGGGAGCACGGGACTCACGTCTGAGCATACCCGTCCCACTCGGGGTGACAGATGCAAAAACAACAGTTGATGGACAGAATGAAGAACAATAACATACATTCACCCCAGTACAAAGATCTGGGCCTAAATCCATCGTTTTTTTGCTCACCATGCCATTCCAGTTTGAACCCAGCCATATGCAAATCAGTCTTGACCCTGTGCCTCATGGGAACAGTCCAGCCGGAACTGCCAAGCCAGGTCCTCCCTGGACTGGAACCAAACATCCTAGGACTAGTTTCGGAGTTTCACCCCTCTTCAGCCAGGATAGCTTGATTCCAGTACCATGGAGAGCATGGGACTCACATCTGAGCATACCCGTCCCACTCGGGTTGACAAATGCTAAAACAATAGTTGATGGACAGAATGCAGAACAATGTCATACACTCACCCCAGTACAGAGATCTGAGCCTAAATACATCGTTTTTTTGCTCACCATGCCATTCCAGTTTGAACCCAGCCATATGCAAATCAGTCTTGACCCTGTGCCTCATGGGAACAGTCCAGCCTGAACTGTCAAGCCAGGTCCTCCCTGGACGGGAACCAAGCATCCTAGGACTGGTTTCGGGGTTTCACCCCTCATCAGCCAGGATAGCTTGATTCCAGTGGCATGGAGAGCACGGGACTCACGTCTGAGCATACCCATCCCACTCGGGGTGACAAATGCAAAAACAATAGTTGATGGACAGAATGCAGAACAATGACATACATTCACCCCAGTACAGAGATCTGGGCTTAAATTCATCGTTTTTTTGCTCACCTCGACA
Source organism: Triturus cristatus (assembly GCF_964204655.1). Classification (NCBI taxonomy): domain Eukaryota; kingdom Metazoa; phylum Chordata; class Amphibia; order Caudata; family Salamandridae; genus Triturus; species Triturus cristatus. Next base: position 364,506,958 of record NC_140581.1, on the reverse strand, counting down.
TTCCAGTTTGAACCCAGCCATATGCAAATCAGTCTTGACCCTGTGCCTCATGGAAACAGTCCAGCCTGAACTGCCAAGCCAGGTCCTCCCTGGACTAGAACCAAGCATCCTAGGACCGGTTTCAGGGTTTCACCCCTCTTCAGCCAGGATAGCTTGATTCCAGTGGCATGGAGAGCACAGGATTCACTTCTGAGCATACCCGTCCCACTCGGAGTGACAAATGCAAAAACAATAGTTGATGGACAGAATGCAGAACAATGTCATACATTCACCACCGTACAGAGATCTGGGCCTCAATCCATCGTTTTTTTGCTCACCATGCCATTCCAGTTCGAACCCAGCCATATGCAAATCAGTCTTGACCCTGTGCCTCATGGGAACACTCCAGCCCGAACTGGCAAGCCAGGTCGTTCCTGAACTGGAACCAAGCATCCAAGGACCGGTTTCGGGGTTTCACCCCTCTTCAGCCAGAATAGCTTGATTCCAGTAGCATGGAGACCACGGGACTCACGTCTGAGCATACCCGTCCCACTCGGGGTGACAAATGCAAAAATAACAGTTGCTGGACAGAATGCAGAACAATGTCATACATTCACCCCAGTACAGAGATCTGGGCCTAAATCCATCGTTTTTTGCTCACAGTGCCATTCCAGTTTGAACCAGGCCATATGCAAATCGGTCTTGACCCTGTGCCTCATGGCTCCAACACCTACACTTTCTGTCCTGGCTGGTAAACAGTCAGTACAGCCTTTTGGTCATGCCAGGTTTTTTGCAGTTTCTGGCCAGCCTCAAGGTTTTTGTTTGCCTTTTTCATGTACTCAGCCATCCTGGAGCGGAGACCAAGTACATAGTCCACTATGTCTTGCTTTGGGAGCTTGAGAGGTAACTCCCATCCTTCCTTCATCAAACACAATGGACCCCTGACAGGGTGTCCAAACAAAAGTTCAAATGGGCTGTAGCCAACCCCCTTTTGAGGCACCTCCCTGTATGCAAATAAAAGGCAGGGCAAGAGCAGGTCCCATTTTCGCCTAAGCTTCTCTGGGAGTCCTTTGATCATGCCCTTTAAGGTTTTGTTGAATCTCTCAACTAAACCATTGCATTGTGGGTGATAGTGTGTGGTTAACTTGTAGTTCACTCCACACTCCTTCCACATAGCAGTCAAGTAACTAGACATGAATTTTGCATCCCTGTCAGATACTACCTCCTTAGGAAAGCCTACTCTTGAGAACACACTCAAGAGAGCTCTTGCCACTACAGGTGCTGTAGTGGTCCTTAGGGGAATTGCCTCTGGGTACCTGGTAGCATGATCCACCACCACCAGTATAAATTTGTGCCCAGATGCTGTTTGGGGATCCATGGGACCAACAATGTAAATCCCTACCCTTTCAAAGGGTACCCCCACCACAGGTAGTGGTATCAGGGGGGCCTTTGTAGTGCCACCTGCTTTGCCACTGGCTTGGCAGGTTACACAGGAGCGACAAAACGCCTTTGTGTCTTCAGACATGTGAGGCCAGTGAAAGTGAGGAACAATTCTGTCCCAAGTCTTGTTCTGGCCCAGGTGTCCTGCTAGGGGAATATCATGGTCTAGTGTCAATAGGAAACCCCTAAACTTCAGAGGTATAACCAACCTCCTGGATGCACCAGGCTTGGGGTCTCTACTCTCTGAATATAGGAGTCCATCATCCCAATACACTTTATGGGTGCCACTAGCATTCCCAGCAGACTCATGAGCAGCTTGCTGTCTGAGGGTTTCAAGAGAGGGGCAGGTTTTCTGCTCCTGGCTCCGATCAGACCTGGAAGGGCCCCCTGTCCCCAAGAACTCAACCTGGTCAGGTTCAAAGCTCCTCTGGGACAGTTCCTTCTTCAGGCTCAAGATCATCTCCCTGAGGAGACTGATCAGTATCCCGAGACAGGTGGGAAGGCTCTGCATTAACCCTACTGCTTCTCTTCTTGTGAGGCACCTGGTCCGTTATTCCAGAATCCAGGGCCTGTCCAGTTTTAGACATTTTAGCCTGGGATCTGATCACAGCAAAGACATGTGCAGGGATCCCTAGCATTCTGCATGTCTCATGAGCTCCACTTCAGCCCAAGCTGAAATCTCTAGATCATTGCCAAGCAAGCACTGTACTGGTAGGGCTGCACTTACCACAACCTTCTTAAGGCCAGTTACCCCTCCCCAGGAGAAGTTAACAACTGCCAGAGAATGGTCTGTTCTGACATTGCTAGCATTGGTCACTTGGTACATTTCACCAAGTATAATCTGCCCAGGATCCACAAGATCTTTTGTCACCATTGTGACACTTGCTCCTGTGTCCCTGAATGCCCAAGTTTCTACTCCATTAATTAAAGGCTGCTGTCTGTATTTGCCCAAGTTAATGGGACTCACACAGGGGGACATATCCATGCCTCCATCACTGACAAGCACAGCCTGAGTTGGTACTCTGACTAGGCCAGAGTCCATCTCAGAACCCAGGGTCAACCCTACTACACCCTTATTCTGTGTATTTCCACCACCAATTGTAACTGCACTAGGGGGAGCAGGTGCCTTATCGGCATTGGTAGGGGCTGGAGTATTTTCTTTGGCCTTGGTGAAGTCACTAGTCCAGTGAGTGTTCTGTTTACAGATTTTGCACCAAGGTTTCTTTTGGCCTTTACCCTTTCCTGACTGTGAATCCCCACCTGAAGAAGATTTTTGGGGTCCTTGAGAAGACTTCTGGTCTTTACCCTTGTCCCCACCCTTGTCAGAGTTTTTGGAATCTTGCTTCTTTGGGTCACCACCTTGGTTCTGTACCTTCTGCCTCACCCTGGTTCTGACCCATTTGTCTGCCTTCTTTCCCAATTCTTGGGGAGAGGTCAGATCAGAGTCTACCAGGTACTGGTGCACAGCTGATTTTGACAGTTATTAAGAATCTGCTCCCTCATTATCAGATTATACAATCCTTTGAAGTCACACACTTTACTGCCCAATAACCAACCTTCCAGAGCCTTAGCAGCACAGTCAACAAAGTCAACCCAGTCCTGATTTTGTGCATTTTGGGTGTATCTGAACTTTAACCTGCATTGTTCAGTGGTTAGGTCAAACCCATCTATTAGTGCACTTTTTAAGACTTTGTAGTCATCAGTATCCTCTTCTCTTACAGTGAGGAGCTTGTTTCTACCTTTGTCTGCAAAGGAGAGCCATAGGATTGCTGCCCACTGACCTTGAGGGACCTTCTGTACTTTACAGGCCCTCTCCAAGGCAGTTATCCATTTGTGGATGTCATCCCCACTCTGGTACGGAGGGACAATCTTACTTAGGTTTCTATGGTCATAAGACTTCTCCCTATCTCTAGGGAAATTGCTGCCACCAAGGGACTCTAGTCCCTCCTTTTTACTAGCTCTGTAGAGCTCTAAGGCTTCCCTATCTAAGGCCATCTGCTGCTTTCTGAGATTGAACTTGTCTTGCTCATACTTCAGCAGTCTCTCTCTCCTCTCCTGGGAGGTTTCCCTCCCTCTGTGACAAGAAACAGAGGTTCCTATAGAGGAGTTAGACTGGATAGATCCTCTTGATAGAGATCTATCCCTTCTAGCCCTGTTGTCAGGCCTACCAGGAGGAATAAAGGAAGTGGCATTATTGTCATCCTCCTCATCCTCATCCTGGTGGTCTGTGTTCACCAGAGTCTGGTCATTGTCACCAGTCTGATCAGCATTAGAGTTAGGGTCAGGGGAGTATCCACCCCTAGACCCACCTTCAGGTGCTGCCCCACCCACACTGTCTACATCATCAGGCCCACTAGCCCCTGTGATATCATCCAGTTTCAGTAACTTTATGAGATGCTGGGTGGATGGACTGCCTGTCTTCACCTTCCTAATGGAACATAAGGCCCTAAGCTGAGCAAAGGAGAGATCCTCATATTTATAGGGAAGGAGCTCACTGGTTCCTGGTAGGGACTCACTGGTTCCTGGCTGGTTAGACATTACTAATGTGGCGTGGTGTATTGCACTACCTACACTAGTGTGGCCTACTAAACTCTCTTGAGTTGTAGAAAGGGTGTGCTATCCCTTAACACACAACTCTAAGTTCAGTAGAACTTACTGTAGCTAAACTTGATATTATATGTACCTTAGGTACCTTTAGTGGTTTTCAGTTGATCAATTCAATTGAGATTATCTAGTAAAACAATAGCAAGCTGGAATCCCACACGCTGCACACCAATGTGAGAAGTTGGCCTGATAAATGCTGTCCACTAGTTCTAGTGGGCACCTTGTATCAGTCCAGACAACCCCTTATGGTGATAGGTTAAGGACAACCTTTATTGAAAGCTATCCTAGTGGTAGCTATGGAGAGCAGTCTTCAGGCTAAGTCTTGAAGGAATGTAAAGCAGCTTGTTTTACCAGTCTATAATCTCCTGAATGATCAAATGAACAGACAACCACACCAGGTATATATTTAAAATATATGTATTTAGTATAAAACACACCCCTCTAGTCTCTTTATGAGACTGGAGTTCGAAGTACATAGTTTACAAGTCAGCAATTATCAGTAATGGCACAAATACACATTTGGGCCCTAGGGGAGTACCAAACCATATACCAAAAAAGTGGTAAAAGAACCACGACTGGAATAGACACTAGGACTATAGCCTCTAGATTCGCTGGGACCCCAAGGAACCACCCAAGGTAGTGACACAGGGGACCCACGGGGACTGTATGCAGTGTGTAAATACAACCGCGGGTTCCCGTTATCTTCTATGAGCAATGTCGCGGGTGCAAATTTAAAGATTAGAGACACTTCTAATCGAGTCAGGACCAAACCCTTTTGGACTTAAGAACTTCTAGGGCTTGCACCCATGAGAGCACTGGAGAACTTGAGTTACCTCACCCAGGGAAGCCGGGTGCATAGGTGTCTTTTGGTGTCGGGTCGCGTCGTCCATTTCAATGGGAGCCTGCAAAGAACTGCTGCTGCCGTGAAGAGGAGAAGTGTCTGAAGAGATCCAAGGCCGGATTTAGGATGGAAGGAACCTGAAAGCAGAGGGGCAGAGTCTGGGTCACTTGTCAGTGACCTAGGGCAGGATAGACCAATGCCCACAGAGGTTGAGTGCTTCAGGTGAGTTGATGGGTGTCTTGACTCTTCAGCCACGAGGTCCAGGAGGCGTCGACGAAGTCCACGAGCCGGATTTGAGCTGTACCACAAAGTCGGTCGAGTGCTGCTGTGTCGGTGACTAGAATGGACCCAACAAGCCTTAGCAACGGCAAGTCACTGGAATTTAGAGAAAGGACTGCGGTGCAGACTAGCAAGGTATGAGAGACTCGCCCAGCGAGGGTAAGTCAGGGCACGTCTGGAGCAACCAGGAAAGCCCAAGCAGAAAAGGAGTTGCCTTCGTGGGGACCTGCTAGCCAATGGGCTAGTGATCGCGAAGGAAGGAAGTGGTCGCACTTGAAGCTGGCCCACAGGTCATTCGTGGTATGGAGGCCAACAATCTTTGGTTCAGAAGGTGCTCAAGGCTGGGGCTACTCGGAGCCCAAAGCACAACTTCGAGGAGGACCAGGAAGATAGTGTTGCTGCAAAAGTTTACGGTGTCCAGGGGTCACGGTTCCACATCACCCACGATAGCCACGGGCTTCAGCTTTGCTGTGGACTCAGGGTAGCCTCGGGGAAGTCTGGAAATCCACCTCTGGTGATGCAAAGACTTTGCCGTCCGGCGGGAGCTTCAGCAATGCAGACCAGTCAGTTGCTTCTTTGGTGCCTGCCAAGCAGGGGAGTCACTCCTTGACCCCAAGGGAGATTTCTTCAGTCTTCTAGTAGAACGTAGAAGGTCCAGGATATATGTAGCAGAGTTTCGTCCAGGGTAATCTAAAGTCCTAGAGACTGGATTCCTATACTTATAGTAAGTTTAGGGGATGGACGAACTCTAAGGCCCCACCTATAGGTGGGCCTGGAAAGAGGGGTGGTTACACCGATTTCCTTTGTCCAGTTTCGCGCCAGAGCAGGGGCAGGTAGCCCATGCAACCGGTTTGAATTGGGCTATGCACAGGGACAGCAAACGTGCCCCCAGTGCAGGACTTCAAAGCACCAGAGAGTGCTCCCGCCCAGCCCCAAGACACATCTGCCTGTCTGGGGAGGTGGTCACACCTCCCTTCGACAGGAAACCTTTTGTCCAGGCCTCCCCTGCCGGAGTTACGGTCAGCAGCAGGAGGCCAGACCCCTGTCTGTGGCTGAGGCATCCATTTTGTGATGCCAGGGCTCAGGAAAGTCCTACCGGGTTTAGCCAGTGTGAACATGTCTATCCCTCTAGAAGGGTGGAATGCTACCCCCGCCACCAGAACTGGTGGGGGGGGGGGGTAGTATTCCAAAGCGTATGACACCAAACACGACATGTTTTGATGAAGCCATTCCAAAGTTAGCATTATCCGCGAGGTAATAATGCACTTAAGAGTATATGGTATGGCTGTATCACAGAACAGCTATAAGGAAGTATTTCCGAAAGCTGCAGAGGGGCTCAGCTCATGCTTGGGCACCCTCTCACATAAAACCAAGCACTCTGCCTTCAGGATTGTCAAGGCCTGCCATAGGAGGGGCTTATAGGTTTATATGTGTCTGTATATAGGTGTGGATATAGGTAGCCTATACCACTGTAAGGGGTGCAAGCACACCCTTACCCAGGCTGCAGTAGCAGACCTGTGGTGCCATTTTGGAGTGCTTCCCAGGAGTGGCACAAGATATGCTGCAGCCCCTGGTAAGCCTCTGAGGTACCTATGCCCTAGGTACATAGTATACCATATACTACGGGCTTATAAGGCACTCCAGAATCCAATTAGATATGTACCTAATGTACATGGAAACCATTTTAGAGAGGAAGCAGCTAGGCTGTGGTCCTGATTAGCAGGGCCACAGACAGACTAAGGTCGAAAAACAGTGAAACACCAGCAAAAAGTGGGGGTAGCCATGTGAAGCAGATCCTTCTCTCCTACAGTGGCAACCTCGCAATATGTGACATCAAGAGTCTGCTCATCTCCCTGAATGGAGAGAAAGCAGAAGACATACTAAAAAGCGTCAACAACAAAATTATGCTCACTGAAACAAAATATGATGGTGTCCCATTCAACTACATACATGCCCATGCATGGTCCCGGTTGTGCAGCAAATACTCGGATGTCCCAGACATCGGGTCCCTAATGTCACAAACAATGCAACAGAATGAGGACCCAGCACTGTACTTTTCAAGGAAAAATGGCATCAGGAGTTTGGGGGAAATGGAATGCAACAGGAGGGAACAGTAGGTTCTTCTACCACTCAGTAAAGAAAGGATTGCCCACTGATGTACAGGAGAAGTAAGATGGGATAGTAGCCATGGAATACAAACCATGGCCTGAAATACAAGACCATATAATTCACTTCTGTAAAAAGAATCAGGAACAGGACAGGAACAGACAGCTAGCAATTGAAAAGGCAGCTGTAAAACTAGTTCAGCAGAAACCTAGGGGCATATCAGCAACAACCGGCGATAATTATCGCTAAGCGCACTTAGCGCTAGGATAATTATCGCCGGCTAGCGTGGATTTTTATCGCTGAGATAGAGTGCTATTAGCAACGCCTATCTCAAAAGCGATAAAAATCCTCACGCTAACTGCCTAAAGTGAGATTATCGCTGGAAACCCAGCGATAATCTCACGCAATGTGGCGTTAGCTTGATGAAAGGGACTCACAAATTTAGCCATGATATCCACCTTCCATAGGATATCATGGCTAAGTCAGTCCTGAAGCAGGCGTAAGGAAAGTAGCGATAACAGGGGTTATCGCTACTTTTCTTGCCGCCATGCTTCATAGCGTGGGGCTTGATGATAGGAGAAATGTCGCTTAGCGACATTTCTCCTGTCATATCAGGTCAGGAACACCCCCTTTGCATCTCATTAGAGATGCAAAGCTGGGCGTTAGGAATTCCTACGCTAACGCAAGTTTACACGCGTTAGCGTGAGCTTGCTAATTAGGCGATAAAATTATCGCCACTTTTCGGCCGAAAACGGCCGCAAAAGCGGCGATAATTCTATCGCCTCGCCTTGCTGATATGCCCCTTAATAAGTAAAAGGATGCACTAGACACAGTTATGCTGGCAATGCTGGAGCGGGTAATGCAAAATTTAGTATACCCTCCCCAATTTGCATGTTCATACTAATTAGAATAATCAATTAATTATAACCGTATTAATTGTTTGAAGTGACTATCTAATCAATCTTACTAATGTATGAATTACACGTGGGATTTGCATTTGCATGGCCTAATTAATACGTAAACTAAATTATGTACGCATACTAATATTAGAGAAATTAGAATATTGCATGTTATATGTTGCTTTTGTGACGTAAATGTAAGTTGCATTAAATAGTGAGTATAAATGCTTTGAATATTGCTATCATGCTAGATAATTACATACACATAGGGGAATTAGTGAGGGTTTCACAATTTATTAGCCATTTCTATGTATTAATTACGTTTTGTGTTTGTTTTGCTTAAGTTGACCATTTGGGCCTGCCACAAAATGGCCGCCTCCTGCACTCGACGTGACATAAACCATTCCACGAGGTTTTGGGTGAAGTGCGCCTGCGCCAACGCCAGCAACAGTGGCTTCGTCTTGACCCTAGCCAAGCTGTACCCACCAAGGACATCCTGGGAAAGTTGCCAGGACCCTGGGAACAATGGACTGTCTTTAAAAACCGGAACCAGCAAGTGTGATGATTTAATGGACTAGACTATGTGAGAACTTTATCGGACGACCCCAGATTAGCCAATCAGAACAGCCTAAAACACATTCTTGTTACATTTTTGACATTGAAATCATTATAAATTATGGTAGAACAGTGAGTTGCGTGTTCCTTCGTTCCTTCCTGGCAATCGCGCACTTTTGTTTTCCTGACGTTATGCTGACGGAGAGGACGGTGACGCTGCAGGACAGCTGTTTCCCTGAATCTTTGACAGACTGAATGACGGCTTGACTTTGACGAATTAGAGATCTTCTACGATTTGACTGACTTAGAGGACGACAATTAGCCAGATTAGGTAAATATGATGATCTGTGACTTGACTAATGATTTATTAAAGGTTTGCATTAATTAGATAACATTTATTAATGATTACATACAAATGAGTTGAGTTGTTTATTCATAGGGAAATGTTTAAATTTTAAATGTGAATTACAGAATTGTATCACCTCACCCATTCCAACTAAATTAGATCCATCATTAAGTGGAAGGAATATTTAGGAGTTCAGGTATAAGCTGTGTTGAATTAAAATACTTGAGATATATTTTCCGTTCAGAAGATATTCCTTTCATGTCAGCGTTTGGAACATTCTTCTCTCAGAAAGGGCAGACCAATGATGTGTGAATGTTGGTGTTATGGGCCCCACCAGTGAATGTATTGATTGAATGTGTTTGTGAGATATTTGGTCTGTGACGAAGGGAGGATTTTGGATTCCACGCTGCATCAGCAACACCAGTGAACCAAATGACTGCTGTTACCTGATTTATCCCAGAATGCCATGGATGCATTAGCAGGCAACACGCAGGAAAATGCACCATACACATAGACACAGCCCACCTATAACAATGAGCCACGGCAGCCATACTATGATGGCCAGCAGACTAGGCCTAGGAACTCAGGGATGCAGGGCAGAGGTAGAGGGCTGGGACAACAAAGGACCAGAGAACAGTCAGGAAACCCGTATGTTTTTATTGTCAGAAAACTGGCCACATGCAAAGAGAGTGCCTAGCTAAAATGCGAAATGATGGAAGAATGGTGGTCGCAGGACCTCCACAACGGACCCCCACCCAGTCCTCGCAACAGCAGCCAATGCAGCCACAGCCAATGCAACCACAGCCAATTCAGCCCCAAATTATATACTCCTATCTCCCACCAGTACAGCAGCAACCAATGCAGCAACATATGCAGCAATAACTACATCTCCAAGAACCTGCAGTGGCCCAATTACAGGCACCGACTCAACAGGTTCAGGCACTGGTGCAGCCGCAACAGACATCCATGTATCAGATGATGCCCCAAGCACAATCTTTTATACCCCAGGGGGGCACAGTGATGTCTTCCAACAATCCATTTGTGCAGGGCACCATTCAGCAGTACCAGGCTGGAGGGTATAGTTGTTAGGACAGCTCACAGACAACTCTTATGTGCACAGTTTTATCGTGTACAACGAGTGTTGAGGAGGAACCCATTGTCTTTGCCAAGATAAACAATAAGACTTACAGCTTTCCCATTGACACAGGTGTTACTTACTCCTGTATTACAGGTGGAGCACTGCCCATTTCAGATCAGATAGCGGACACGCAGGGATTCTCTGGGGCAATAGCTAGGGTCCCTTTCACTGAGCCAGTACAAATAGAGATAGGCGGTCGCTCTGAGGAACAAAGTCTGCTCTACTCACCACGATCTCCTGTAAATTCAGTGGGTCTTTGATTTTTCCTCTATCTCTGCCCCACTGCTGAGAGCTGTTAAAATGGCCAAAGACAGACATAATAATCTAGATTGGACACCTGAAATGAGGACAGCCTTCACACAACTAAAAGATGAAATTACGAATGCACCAGTGTTAGGGTCCCCTGACTACACTAAAGAATTCTACCTGTTCACTGCGACGGCCAAGTCATGACAGCAGTCCTTACCCAAAAATATCCCATAGGCCATAAGCCCATTGTCTACTTCAGTGGAATGCTAGATTCTGTAATGAAAGGATACTACCTATGTGAACAAGCCCTAGCAGCAGGAGCGTTCGCTGTTGAGGAAAGCATCCCCATAGTCATGGGTTCCCCGTTAACACTGTACACTGATCATGCTGTATCTTTGCAATAATACAAAAACTAAGACCACCCTCTCTACACAGAGAGTATCAGGCTACAAAGTTATACTATCGTTGCCCTCCGTGAAAGTTGTTAAGTGCCACACAGTAAACCTTGCAACGTTCTTTGCCCACCCCATTGCCACCATAGACGATGACCCTCATGATTGTGCCACATACTCACCAGATGAGTCAGGAGCAGCAAAAGAAGACCCATTGCCAGACAGTACCATATATTTTGTTGATGGGTCGTCTACCATTGATCAAGAAACAGGGATCAGGTATGCAGAAGCTGCATTGGTTAGAGAACAACAAAATGACTCCTCTGACTCCCTGGATATTGTACAGCAGATCACATTACCTTCACTACTCAGCCCAAGCGGAAGAACTAGTGGCATTGATTGCCGCCTTGAAAAATGGAGCGGACAAACTCATCACTGTTTATTCAGACTCTGCATATGTCACAACAACAACACATTCCAGCATCCTACGCTGGAAAAGGCGTGGCTTTCTCAAATCAGATGGCACACCTGTGAAGCACAGACACTTATTTGAGAAACTAATAGACGCGCTGACACTGCCAGCTGAGGTAGCTGTAGTCAAATGTTCAGCCCATACAAATGGGCAAGACTTTGTCTCTAGAGGTAATGCTCTGGCAGACTGGGCAGCTAAAGCCGTTGCCAGGGGGCCCCTGCCTGCGGTGCCACCAGAATGCCACCACACCCCCATCCTGCATGCCCAGAATGTAGCTACAACAGAACAACAGATCGAAGAAGTTGCAGAGAAATACACCCCTACATGTTATTTTATGTTAAATTAATTTTATACAGCGCACAGCTACCCAACAAGGGTTTCCCAGCACTAAACAAGGGTTTCCCAGCGCTAAACAAGGGTTTCCCAGTGCTACCATTATTGACGATATACAGCCATATGATCACACTGCACAATTACACCTCAGAGAAATACAGGAATGTGACCAGATCAAGAGAAAGAGATCTGGAATAAGAGGGGAGTTCCTCAAGAACCCTCAGATTTTATCTACAAATAAAACAATGCCAGGAATACCTGTCATGCCACAGGCCTTGTTGCAAGTGGTGCTAGGCCAGTTACACCTTCCCACACGTTGCACGTGATAAAATGTCCACAACAATACAAACCAACTGGTTTGTCCCCAATGCCCATGAACTAATACAGCTCTTTGTTAACAAAGGCCTCATCTGTCAACAGCACTCGCCGAACCCCACTATGAAAACAGTAGCCTCCACAATCCTGAAACCAAAAGGCCTCTTTAATGAACTCCACATTGACTATGTTGACATGATCGACAGAAGTCAAAACTATCGATACCTCATTGTAGTGGTATGCCCATCCTCACAATGGATCAAAACTGGACCATGTGTCCACTGTGATGCCAAAGCAGCAGCCAACTTCCTGCTCCAAGAGGTTATCTTGCGCTGGGGTTTGCCAGATGCGATCCGGTCCGACAACGGCAGCCATTTTTCAAATGCCATCTTTTCCTTTCTAACAACCATGTTAGCGATCAAACATAAATTATCATCAGCATACCACCCACAAAGCAACGGCGTATGTGAATGCCTTAGTGGCCTGCTCAAAAATAAAATAAGCAAGATAAGTGCCACAATTCGAAAGAAATGTGTCTACTGCCTACCAATTGCCCTGTTTGCACTCAGAAATTCTCCAAGTTCTGATCACCACTTAACACCCCACCAGCTTGTCACTGGCCGATCAAAAAATATGTCAGTTTCCTCCACCAGATCAAATACTGATACTGAAAGTTCTTCTGAAATTGTGAAAGCTGAAATGTACGAGTATCAGTGTGCATGAACACGCGCTGCACACTTCCTTTCTACCCCGATATTGAAGCGGAAGGAGTAGGGCCCCATTGCTCCTTAGCTCCTACCAATCCGTCCCGGAACACAGATCTTTGTATGAAAAGCTGTCAGACGGTAGAAGGATCCTAAATTTGAAGGACCTTTTAAAGTCATAGACTCCTCACCAGCTGCTGTCCGCATTCCCGACAAGAAAGCATGGATCCACCGAACGGACATCAGGGTCGACCCGGCACCACCCCAGAACTAAGAGATGAAAAAGAGGAAGGCATTGTGTTTCCATTGACTGTCCAAGAAGACGGTGATCGCTTGATCGTTTATGGATTCAGACGCCGCTGCAACACCCGCCGCACAGACGTGTCCTATGCAAATTATGTATATACATTTTAATATTTTACATTATTGTCAGAGTGGCACTAGGAATTTGTAACTGGTTTACTGTTATTTCTCATTGTATTGATGTAAGACCTGGGGTCTCCAGGCCCTAAGGGGGTAACGTGACACGAGCGGCTGGGCACCCAAAGGCCTATGTGTTAAGCGACCATACAACACACACATCCTCTGAACGCACACAATAATGGACGCCACACAGTACGGTGAATGCAAATTAATCAGATTTATCTAATCAAAGGAGCACACACGGGAATCTTGTAGGGCAATGTATCTTAACTTGTACACTTTAACATTTGCATTACAGCATCTCATTACGGTTACCTCAGCAATCCCTGCAGTATGAACTTCCCTAGTGCTGCGGGCCGGGGCCTGCACACGTGGTGCTACTGGTGTCTACGAAGAAACAAAGGCACATGAGCATAACTTGAGGTTGAATAATGTTCGCCTAATACCATGAGCACTTCCAAGCCTACCCTGAGGATAAAGCGTTATTGGCACACGGAGCGTACTGCCCTGCTGGACACCCTTTAGAGATGAGGCGCCGCTCATACGCGGAGCGCCTTGCACGTGGGACCTCAACTGGAGAATGGAGCGCTTGAGACCACAAACTGAGGTTACACGCTATTTGGACTTAGCTCGCCCTGAGCACTTGTGAATGCAACATGTGGGGTCAGCGCTCCTTAGACATAGAACGCATTGAGTACGGACGCATACAAATGACAGATCAGCGTTACTGCAACATAGAACGCATTGAGCACTGGCGAATGCAAATGGATGATCAGCGCTACTTAGTCATAGAACGCATTGAGCACTGGTGAATACAAAGGAATGATCAGCGCTACTTAGACATAGAACGCATTGAGCACTGGTAAATACAATTGAATGATCAGCGCTACTCCAACATAGAGCGCATTGAGCACTGTTGAATACAAAGGAATGGTCAGCGCTACTTAGACATAGAACGCATTGAGCACTGGTAAATACAATTGAATGAGCAGCGCTACTTAGACATAGAACGCATGGAGCACTGGTGAGTCCTGCGAACGGCAGACCCCAGGAGAGGGTAATCCCACGGAGGGGAGACTCAACAGTACGGAGGGAAATACCACGGAGGGGGGAAAGTCACAGTCTCTGCATGCGGTGTCGCTCCCACTTGGCAGGGGGCGCACCGGGCCTTCCCACGACTCCCGGGGAGCAGGGGGGGGCGAGTCTCAGGCCGCCACACAGCCGCGCTACCTCCCAGCCCCCGGGGGTTACCTTGGTCTCGTCGCTCGGTTCCGCTCCGGGCCCTTCGTTAGATGCGCGCAACGGTGCGGGACACTCACGGACACTCGCTTCTTCTCCGCACGCTGCGACGGCAGCGGCGGGGCCCCGGGCTTCTCTGCAGGCCCCGACTTGGCGCTGACACGTCCCTGAGGCCTACGGGCCGCGGCGGTGATCGCGTTGCGGGTCCTCGCACCAGGGGGGGTCACAAATTAAGCTGAAGCTCGGCCAGCTCCGCGCTCGACGGCAGATCCGCGCAGGGGGTCCCAGGCCGGGTCTGGCAGCGCAGGAGACACAGCACCAGTACCTGGTCGATCCCCAGCAGTCAGGCAATCAGTCGTTTAATGAAGTTGCAATATTCAGCTTTGGCATGAAGTTTCAGGATTCCGCTATCGCAGTTTCAGTATTCAGTCTTGGCGGCGCAGATGATACTGGCGCCCTTGGGGTTCTGTTCCTTGGGGGGCAGGGGATGAGTTGGCGACTAGGTCCTTCCTAGTCAGGCTGGGCAGAGGTTCCCTGGGTCCTCCTACTGCTGGGCAAGATCAGTGGGTTTCACAGGATCCCTCACTCACTTAAGAGGCAGCACCTAAGCCCTGTCACTCTCAGAGGCATAAGTCCCTGGCTAGGCCCTACTGCCTAAAACTCCTGCATGGATTCTCCAGCTCTGCTTCACCCCAACTGGCCAACTAACTGGAAAAAGTTCCCTCCCTCACTTAAGTAGCCCTAGGTCAGGTGACCTCTAGCCAAGGCGGCAAAAGTAAAACCACACCTCCCTTCTAGAAGGTTCTAGCACATTCCAGGAGCTTCCCCATTCTACCTATGGGACAAAAAAGGCGGACTCGTGTCGCAACATTGTTGTGGGGTTCCAGCCAGCTCCTGGCAGCTAGGGTGCTACAAATAAAGACCACTCTGCAGTAGCAGGGGTCTGTGGCAGCCATCTTGGGAGAAGGGAGCACCTGCACCTTAACACTGATTGGCAATGAAAAGGCGCCCGGAGACCTAGTCCAACATAAAAATGAGGATGGAAAAAATGAGGCACGATCAAAAATAGATGGGGAGACCACCCTAGGACTGACAGGTCTAACACGCGTCCCCCCCAGCCGAAAGAGGGGAGAGCTACCCAACCTCTAGGGAGTTCTCATCGCTAAGGCGGAAAAACCTGGAGAGACCGTCAGCATTGGTGTGGTCAACTCCGGGCCGATGTTCCACCCGAAAATCCATCCCCTGTAGGGAAATGGACAACCTCAACAACTTGGGGTTTTCGCCTCTCATCTGCATGAGCCAGCGAAGGGGGCGGTGGTCGGTCTGAATGAGGAAGTGAGTTCCAAAGAGATATGGTCTCAACCTCTTCAGAGCCCAGACCACCGCGAAGGCTTCTCTCTCAATGGTTCTCCATCGCCGTTCCCGAGGGAGGAGTCTCCTGGATATGAAGGCCACTGGTTGATCTTGGCTCTCAGTGTTGAGTTGCGAGAGCACCGCACCTATGCCGTGCTCTGAGGCGTCTGTCTGCACAATGAATTCCTTGCTGAAATCCGGTGTTGCTAGTACTGGAGCGGTACACATCGCATGTTTCAGCGTGTCAAAGGCTTCTTGGCAAGCAGCTGTCCATATGACCTTGCGAGGTTGCTTCTTCGAGGTCAATTCCGTCAAGGGGGTTACGATGGTACCATATCCCTTGACGAACCGGCGGTAATACCCAGTGAGGCCGAGGAA
The DNA here is from genome assembly GCF_964204655.1 of Triturus cristatus. Lineage (NCBI taxonomy): Eukaryota > Metazoa > Chordata > Amphibia > Caudata > Salamandridae > Triturus > Triturus cristatus. The sequence goes on along the minus strand of NC_140581.1, from coordinate 364,490,913 downwards.
AGCTCGGACCTCTGTTTGGGTCTTGGGGGGCTCCCAAGCCAAGATGGTCTCTATTTTGGCCTGGAGGGGTTGCACCTTACCTCCGCCCACCAGGTGTCCCAGGTACACGACAGATCCCTGTCCAATCTGGCACTTGCTGGCTTTAATGGTTAGGCCAGCGCGTTGCAGCGCCTGCAATACCTCCTGGAGGTGTTGCAGGTGGTCCTCCCAGGTGCTACTGAAGACAGCTATGTCATCCAGGTAGGCCGCTGAGAAGGACTCCAGATAGTACCTGATTCACTAACCGCTGGAATGTGGCCGGAGCATTTTTGAGCCCAAAGGGCATCACTCGGAACTGGTAGTGGCCCTCGGGGGTGGAGAACGCTGTCTTCTCCCTTGCTCCTTCGGCCATGGCAATCTGCCAATATCCGGATGTCAGATCAATGGTGCTGAGGTACCGGGCTGCTCCTAGCCGGTCCACCAGCTCGTCTGCACGTGGGATGGGGTGAGCATCTGTCTTCGTGACAGAGTTCAACCCCCAGTAGTCCACACAGAACCGAAGCTCCGGCGTCGTACCCAGTGGGGCCGCTTTCGGCACCAACACCACTGGACTAGCCCACGGGCTGCTGGAAGGTTCTATCACCCCCAGCTCCAGCATCTTTGCCACCTCACGCTGGATGCTATCCTTCACTCGGTCAGAGAGCCGGTAAGACTTGTTCTTCACCGGGGGGCTGTCCCCTGTGTCCACATCATGGGTACACAGATGAGTGATTCCAGGCGTGAGGGAGAACAACGAGACGAACCGTCCCAGGACCTGGCGACAGTCCCTCTGTTGTTCTGGGGTCAAGGATGGGGAGAGGACTACACCTTCCACCGAACCATCCTTCTCTTGTACCACTAGAAGGTCAGGAAGAGCTTCACTCTCTTCCTCTTCGCTCCCATCCGTCACCATAAGGAGAGCAGGCTCTGATCGCTCATGGTGCGGTTTCAGGCGGTTGACGTGGAACACCCTGAGGGGCTGTCGGGGGGTCTTCCAATCCACTACGTAGGTGGTCTGGCCTCGTCGCTCCACGATGTCATACGGGCCAGTCCACCGGTCCTGGAGGGCACAAAGCTCCCCAGGTTCCATGACCCACACCTTCTGTCCAACGTCCAACTCGACCGTCCGAGCGTTGCAGTCATACCACTCCTTCATCACGGTCTGGCTAGCCTCTAGGTTCTCTGAGGCCGCCTTCCACAGCTTGGCCATCTGGCTGCGGAACGCCAGCATGTAGCTGACAATGTCACGGGGAAGCTTCTGCGAAGTCTTCTCCCACCCCTCCTTAACCAAGCTGAGGGGCCCCCTAACGGGATGGCCATAGAGCAACTCAAACAGGCTGAGCCCGACTCCCTTCTGCGGTACCTCCCGGTAGGAGAATAACAAGCAGGGGAGGAGGACGTCCCATTTACGCCTCAAGCCTTCTGGCAGGCTTCGGATCATACCCTTCAATGTCTTATTGAAGCGCTCTACAAGTCCGTTAGTCTGGGGGTGGTAAGGAGTGGAGAACCGGTAGGTCACCCCACACTCCTTCCACATGGCCTGCATGTAGGCCGACATGAAATTCGTGCCCCTGTCCGACACCACGACCTTGGGGAATCCCACTCGGGTAAAAATCCTCAATAGTGCCCGCGCCACCACCGGTGCAGTGATGGTCCTCAGAGGAATAGCCTCTGGGTACCTATTGGCGTGGTCCACCAAAACCAGAATGAACCGGTGTCCCGCTGAGGTCGGAGGGTCCAAGGGCCCAACAATATCGATACCGACCCTCTCAAAAGTGGTCCCGACCACCGGGAGCGGTTCCAAAGGGACCTTCAATTTAGTCCCAGTCTTGCCACTTGCCTGACAAGACTTACAGGTCTTGCAAAAGGTGTCTGAGGCAATCCTCATCCTGGGCCAATAAAAATGAGGAACCAACTGTGCAAAGGTTTTGTCCTGGCCCAGATGTCCGGCTAAGGGAATCTCGTGCGCTAACTCCAGCAGGAAGGCCTGGTAACATTGGGGGACCACTATGGCCCTCGAAGATCCATGTACCGGCACCCTGGGCTCACTGTATAGGAGACCATCCTCCCAATACACATGATATCCTCCCATCTCCTGACTGGCCACTTGGGCTTCGGCCTGTCGCCGCATGCCTTCAAGCGTGGGGCACGCCCTTTGTGCTTGACAAAATTCCTCCCGGGTAGGCCCTCCTTCCACATGCCAGTCAGCAAGGGTCGGCAAGTCCTCCACGGGAACGACATCCACCTCCGCGGACTCCGGGGGCACCTCTGTGGCCTCCCCATCCATCTCACGGGGCGTGTCCTCTACCACCTTCTTCTTTCCTCTTCTGGCGTTGGGTTGGGCCATGATTCCAGGCTCCAACCCAGGGTGAGTTCCATGCTGGGCAGCCATGGACCGCGTGACTACGCAAGTCCAACCTGGTAATCCCAGCATCTCGGTGTGAGCTCGAAACTCGACATCTTTCCACTTGGTGTGCTCCAGGTCGTTCCCTAGCAAGCACCCCACAGGCAAGGCAGGGCTCACCGCAACTCTTAGTAGGCCTTTAACTCCTCCCCACTCCAATGGGACACGAGCCACTGGATAGTGACTCACACTGCCGTCAGCCAATACGGCCGGATGGAACTCCTCGGGGACTACTTGGTCTGGGGACACCAGCCGCCTCACTACGGTGGTCATGCTGGCACCTGTGTCCCTCAGAGCCTCCACCTCCTCCCCGTTAACTCTCACCCTCTGCTGATATTTAGCAGTGTTCGGGGGTAGGGACACTACGGGGACCACCTCTCTATCCCCGAGTGAAACCAGGGTCAGGCCTGTCCACTCCCCTTCCCTGTCTAAGGGCAGCTCCACCCCCAGCGCAATACTACTCACCCCGGGACTTTTCCCGCCCGTTGGGGCTGGGGGTCGCTTGCGACACTTGGCATCTCCCTTGTAGTGTCCAATCTCCCCACATTCGTAGCACCGCACAATCCTTGGCTGCAGACTCCTGTCAGGGTAAGTGGGTCTTGTGGAATTGGACGGGGGTGGGGTTCCTACTCCCTTCCCAAACTTATTTTGGGGGCCTTTAGAAAACTCCAGTTTTTTATCTCCCCCCTCTTTCTTCTGGGGGAAACCCTGTCCGCCTTTCGAGCCATCTCCCTCGGGGCCCTTGTGAGACACCCGGGTGCTCACCCAAATATCTGCCTCCTCCGCAAGCTCACGGGGATCCATCAACTTGCGGTCCACCAGATGTTGGCGCAGCTCCGGAAAGCACTTATCCAAGAGGTGCTCCCGTAAAAAAAGATTGTACACCCCTTGATAGTCCTGCACCTCGCTGCCACGCACCCAACCATCTAGTGCCTTGCGGGCATAGTCAAAAAAATCCACCTACGTCTGTGTGGACAGCTTATGGCTGCCACAGAACTTCTGCCTGTACCTCTCGGGGTTAAGACCAAATTTCTTCAGTAAGGCCTCTTTCATGGGGGCATACCTGACCTGATCCACCTTGGTCAAATATAACAGGGTGTCCCTGACATTGGGAGGTATATAACGATATAGGCCACCTCCCCAATTACTCTTGGGTACCCCATGGGCAGTCAAGGCTACCTCGTATGCCTCTAACCATTTAGCAATGTCGTCCCCCACTGTGTAGTTGGCAATGACTTCCTTGGGTAGGTAAAATTTTGACTCGTGAGACTCTTTAGGTATGCTGCCACCATTGTCCTTTTTGGACGCATTTAATTGGAGGGTGCCTAACTCCAACTCTTTCAGCTGAAGCTCGTGCGCCAGTTTCTTTTCCTCCATTGCCCATCTCTTGTTTTCTCTTTCTCTCTCTCTCTCATGTTCCAATTTCGCTAGCTCCCACTTTAATTGCCTCTCTTCCCTCCTGTCCTCGTACTCCTCTGGAGACGCGCTCCTCCTAGATCCTGTCCTACTACTGGCCCCAGAACGTCTCCCTGGGGGCACATTTTCAGACATATCCACATTAAGTATGTCTAGTACTTCTTGGGCGCTCTCCTCCTGAGGTGCATCTGGCGCCTCCTGTCCCTCATCCACTCTCCCTTCTGGGTGGGCCTCTACCCATGCCCTAATGGCGGTACGGAGTTCCGGTCCTTTGGCCCTCCGCATCCCAGGCACCCACATCCCCTGCCCGAACTCTCTCAGTTGCCTTACAGTGTACCCCTCGAGGTCAGCTAACCAGAATTCCATCGTGACAGGTGGGGACCTAGATACTAAGGAAGAAATTCCTAGGATATGGGTGACAGTTACCAGCTGTTGGAAGGCGGACCCCGAGGAGTCGGTGAGACCACCAAGGGGGGGGGGGGCCCTCACCTGCACGAAGTAGCCGAGCGCTGTCGAGAAGCCTCCTGAGAGATCCTTCTCCTATCACGTACTAGCACAGTAACACCACCACACAGGACTCAAGGAGGTTGTCTCAAGACGAGCAATTCTTTATCAGCATTTAAAGGTTACGAGATCAATATTTACACGAAAGGGATCGAGGGATCCACCAAAAGTCTCAGTGTCTCTTTGGAAGGGTAGGGGTAGCGGGACAGTCTTTGGCAGGAGCTCGGTACGAGGGTACCTGGGGCCCAGTTCTTATCCTCAAGCTGGAGGACCTCCGGATCTCGGAGGGGTCGAGCCGCGACGGCGTCAGCAGGGCTCTGGCGTTCAGTTCGTGGGGAGCCGCGATCAGGTCAGCAGGGCTCTCAAGATGGTTTCTGCTCAGCTCGAGCCGCGACGTCGTCAGCAGGGCTCCGAGGGAGGTTTCAGCGAGGTTGGGCCGCGTCAGCGTCAGCAGGGCCCCGATGTTCCGGGGGGCTTCAAGGTGTTCACAAGAAGGAGCCGCAACGCAGTCTGCAGGGCTCGTGATAGTTCAAGCAAGAGTTCTTCTCTGTAGGGTCGGCCGCGATTCAATCAGCAGGGCTCTCGACTCCTGGATACAACTGCCGATCTGTGGCGGGGTCGCCCCAGATATAGGTCTGGAGCCCTTTGATGTCCGGACCCTGGCGCCCGGGGGGGGCGGAGAGGCCGGGTGGAGGTGGCCAGACGCCCAGCAGGAGAGGCGCCCGGCCCAAGAGAGTTGCAGGGCGATCACACCTAGGGATGGGAGGACAGTTGGGGGTCTCATCGATACTGTCCTCCGCCGGGGGCGGTGAATGGTTCATGTGGCACCCCCTGGCCAGTTCTTGGTGCCTCGATGTCGGGGCTTCGCTGGGGCCGAGGCCGGGTTGAGCGGGGTCGCACCGGCTGGCGCACAGAGTCACGTGGATGCCAACAAGATGGCGGAGCCCCGAGGGGTATGCGCACTCGTGCGGCTCGGAATGAGGGGTCTCGGTGCAGTTCGGAAGGGTGGCCCGTGAAGGCCGGGGCGGGGAACGGGCACAATCCACGGGGGTAAGGACCACGCCACGAGGCCGGGTCCAACAGGCGTCCCCCTCAGCCGAAGGCATGGAGAGTCACCCATCTCCTTGGGGATTCTCCTCGTCAAGGCGGAAGAAGCGGGACAGGCCGTCGGCGTTGGCGTGGTCATTGCCGGGCCGGTGTTCAACATCAAAGTCCATCCCTTGCAGCGAGATGGACCACCGCAGCAGCTTGGGGTTCTCGCCCCGCATTTGCATTAACCACCGCAGGGGCCGGTGGTCGGTCTGGACCCGGAAGTGGGTACCGAAGAGATAGGGCCGGAGCTTCTTAAGGGCCCACACTACAGCGAAGGCTTCACGCTCGATGGTGCTCCATCGCTGCTCCCGGGGCAGTAGCCGTCGGCTGAAGAAGGCCACTGGTCGGTCGAGCCCCTTTTCATCGGCCTGGGACAGGATGGCCCCGATCCCATACTCGGAGGCGTCCGTCTGCACCACGAACTCCTTACTGTAGTCGGGGGCCTGCAGCACAGGGGCAGTACATATCGCTGTCTTGAGGGTTTCGAAGGCTGCTTGGCAGCGGGGTGTCCAGTGCACCTTCTTGGGCTGCTTCTTGGACGTGAGCTCTGTGAGGGGGCCAACAATGCTCCCATAGTCCCGGATGAACCGCCGGTAGTAACCGGTGAGGCCCAGGAAGGCCCGGACAGCTGTCTGGGTAGTAGGGGGTTCCCAGGCCTGGATGGCATCGATTTTTGGCTGGAGAGGGGCCAACTGCCCGCTTCCTACTTGATGGCCCAGGTAGGTCACGGATCCGTGGCCGATCTGGCATTTGCTGGCCTTGATCGTGAGCCCGGCCCGCTGGAGGGCGGCCAGGACGGCTTTGAGGTGAAGGAGGTGCTCCGCCCAGTGGTTGCTGTACACGGCAATGTCATCTAGGTAGGCCGCGCTGAAGGCCTCGAGCCCGGCCAAAACCTTGTTTACAAGTCTTTGGAAAGTGGCCGGGGCGTTCTTCATTCCGAAGGGCATCACCCGAAAGTGGTAATGCCCATCCGGCGTAGAAAAGGCGGATCTTTCTTGGGCGCCGGGGGTGAGCTGGATCTGCCAGTACCCGGCGGTGAGGTCCAGCGTGCTCAGGTAGCGGGCGGCCCCTAAGCGGTCGATGAGTTCGTCGGCCCGGGGTATAGGATGGGCGTCCGTCTTGGTCACCGCATTCAGGGCTCGGTAGTCTACGCAGAATCGTAACTCCGGGGAGTGGCCGGGGGCTGCGGCCTTTGGTACCAGGACGACAGGACTGGCCCACGGGCTGTCGGAGGGTTCGATGACCCCCAGGGCCAGCATCTTTGCTACTTCGGCCTGGATGCATGCCCGCACTCGGTCGGGTACCCTGTAGGCTCGGTGTCGCACGGGGGGGCTCTCCCCGGTGTCGACGTCGTGGACGCACCAGTGGGTCACCCCCGGGGTGAGGGAGAAGAGGGCTGCGTAGTCCTGCAGCAGTTGTTGACAGTCGTCACGCTGTTCCGGGGTCAGGGAAGAGGCGAGTTGGACACCTTTGATGGATCCGTCATGGACGTTGGACTGCAAGAGGTCGGGCAGGGGCTCGGAGTCGTCCTCGCCCCCCTCGTCGGTCGCCAGTAGCAGGCTCAGTTCGGTCCGGGCAAAGTGGGGTTTGAGCCTGTTAGCATGTAGAAACCGGAGGGGGTTCCGGGGGGACTCCAGGTCGACTAGGTAGGTGACGGGGCTTTTCTTCTCCACTACCTTGAAGGGCCCGGTCCACTTGTCCTGGAGGGCGCCGGGTTCAACCGGGGCCATGACCCAGACTCTCTGGCCTGGCTCGAATTCGATGGTAGAGGAGTTCCGTTCGTACCACCGCTTCATGTCCTCCTGGCTGGCCTCGAGGTTGGCTTCGGCCATGGCTCGGAACTTGCGGGTCTGGTTTCGGAGGGTCAGGAGGTATCGGTAGACGTCAGGAGGGGCGCCTTGGAGCTTCGTCTCCCAGCCCTCCTTGACCAGGCTGAGCGGTCCGCGGACCGGATGTCCGTACAATAGTTCAAACGGGCTGAACCCCAGGGACTTCTGCGGGACCTCCCGATAGGCAAACAGGAGGCACGGCAGCAGGACATCCCATCTCCGCCTGAGGGGCTCTTCCAGGCCCTGGATCATTCCCTTTAAGGTTCTGTTGAACCGCTCAACCAGTCCGTTCCCCTGAGGGTGATAGGGGGTTATGAATTTGTACGTGACCCCGCATTGCTGCCACAGGGACCGCATGTATTTGGAAATAAAGTTCGTGCCCCTGTCGCTCACCACTTCGCGGGGAAATCCCACTCGGGAGAAGATCCCCATCAAGGCCCGGCCTACCACGGGGGCCGTTATAGTTCTTAGCGGGACCGCCTCCGGGTACCTGGTGGCGTGGTCCACGAGGACCAGGATGAAGCGGTGGCCCAGGGCGGTCTGGGGGTCCAGGGGCCCCACGATATCGATTCCGACCCGTTCGAACGGGGTGCTGACGGCTGGAAAGGGCTGGAGGGGGGCCTTGACCCGACCCCCCGTCTTCCCGCTGGCTTGGCAGGTCTGGCAGGACCGGCAGTGGTTGTCCACGTCTCTCCGCATCCGGGGCCAGTAGAAGTGGGTCACCAGACGGCTGTAAGTTTTGTCTTGCCCCAAGTGTCCGGCGAGGGGCACGTCATGTGCCAGGTTGAGCAGGAACTCCCGGAAGCGGAGGGGGACCACCAACACGCGGCTGGCCCCGAGTTCTGCCACTTTTTTCTCACTGTACAACAGGCCCTCAGCCCAGTAGACCCAGTGGGTGCCGGTCTGGTCCCCGTTGGTTTGTGCGGACGCTTGTTGTCGGACCCCTTCGAGAGAGGGACAGGACTGCTGCTCTTGCTGGAACTGCTCCCGGGTGGGGCCCCCTTCGTGTCGCCATTGTGCCAGTTCTGGTAGGGCGCACGGGGAAGCAATCTCCTCGGGGGAGGATTCCCTAGGTCCAGGGTCGGTGTCCGCCTCCCCTTCGCCGCCGGCGGGGGGTGGTGCGAGCCCCTCGGGCTGGGCGGCACCGGGGGCCGAGGACGAGCGGGGGGCCCGGGCGGTCATGGACCGGGTGCTGGCGCAGGCCCATTCGGATAGTCCCAGCATTCGGAGGTGCTCTCGTCGCTCTACTTGAGCCCAGGGGGAACTCTCCAAGTCGTTCCCCAGGAGGCAGTCTACGGGTGCGTCATCGCGGACCGTCACCTTTAGCAGGCCGGTCACCCCTCCCCACTCGAAGGGGACCAGGGCCATCTGGCACAGGCTTTCGCTGTTGTCGGCCGTCCGGACGGGGCACAGCACATTGGGTAGGATCTGTTCGGGGGTCACCAGATGGCAGCGGACAGCGGTGACACTGGCGCCGGTGTCACGAAGGGCTTCGGCCCGTTGTCCATTGACGGTGACCTGCTGCCTGTACTTCTGGGTGTTGCTTGGGATGGGGGTGCGGGGCACCATTTCCCGGCTACCCAGGCAGACCAGGGACATGGCTGCCGGCTCCCATTCGGTGGTCCCTCGGTCGAGGGTTTCTTCTTCCTCTTCTCCCTCTCCCAGGGCGGCGGCCGCCAGCTGTCGGGGCGGGGGCCCGCCGGCCCCGCTTCTTCGGTTCAGGGGGCAGACCGGGTCGCTGGCATAGTGTCCGGTTTGTTGGCAGCCGTAGCATGTTACTGGTGGCCGTGGTCCGGGTCTGGCCGGGGTCGCCCCCCTTCGGGCTAGGCTCGGGGAGAGTTGTTGCTGCGGTGGCCCTCGAGGGGGGCTCCTGGGGGCCCCGGCGGGGGGGTCCCGGTTCCTGTTCGGCCCTCCCCCTCCACCGCGTTGGCGGGGGGGTCCGGTGGGGTTCCTCTGGTACTCCCCCATTGAGTTCCGGGGAACCCGGGAGTTGACCCATCGATCGGCCTCGACGGCGAGTTTTCGTGGGTCGGACATCTTGCTGTCGAGGAGGTGTTGCCTCAGTTCCACGAAGCAATTGTTGGAGAGATGTTCCCACACGATGAGGTCGACCAGCTGCCCGTAGGTGGTGACTTTGCTACCTTTGATCCATCCTTCTAGGGCCCGGCTGAAAAAGTCCACATATTCCACCCAGGTGGTACCCGGGATCTTTTTGCAGTCTCTGAACCGCTGGCGGTACATTTCCGCGGTTAGCCCGTAGCGGGTGAGCAGGGCCTCCTTCAAGTGATCGTAGGAGGTCATCACCTCCTCCGGCAGCTGGAGCAGTGTGTCTCGACCCTCACTCAGGAACCGCCCCCACAGGCCGGCGCCCCAGTCCTTTCGGGGCACCCGATGAGAGGTCATGGCCACCTCGTAGGCCTTGAACCATTGTTGGATGTCGTCATTCTTGTAGTACTCCTTGACGACCTCTTTCGTGATATGTACCTTGGCCTCAGCAGGCGGTAGGGTGTCTCTAGTACTGGGGGTGTTGGTCCCCCCGTTCTTGGCCTTGATTTCGAGCTCTTTGAGACTTCGCTCGTGCTCCAGGGTCATTTTCTTTTCCTCCAACTCTCGGTGCCGTCTCTTCTCTTCTATCTCCTCTTGAAGCCGTAGCTGCTCTAGGGCCAGTTTCTTTTCCGCCAGCTGGAGTTCGCCGTCCAGCCGCAGTCGTGCGAGCTCTAGTTCGTGGTTCCGGACCTTCTCCCGCTCTCGTATTTCTTCTTCGGAGAGGCCGGTTTCTAGGCTCTTTCTTCCTCCGGTTGCCGGAGTCAGTGCGGTTGAAGTGGCCTCAGTCAGGGGCAAGGGACCTTCTTCTTGGGAGTGGCCTGCCTCGGCCTCCAGCCAGGTCCTCAGAGCTTTCTGCATCTCCTCTTTGGTACCTAGGCTGGTGGTTGCAATGCCTTTGTCCTTGCAGAACTGTTTTAATTCTTTGTGCGTATATTCCTCCAACCGTTCGGGCTGGAACTCCATGGTCGCGTTATTTCCCTGGCTGCTCATGATTACTGTTTGACTGGATGGGTAGCTAGTGGGTACTGGCTGGTACGTACTGCGTTCGGCTCGGATCCCGTCGCTGGCCACCAAATGTTGGAAGGCGGACCCCGAGGAGTCGGTGAGACCACCAAGGGGGGGGGGGGGCCCTCACCTGCACGAAGTAGCCGAGCGCTGTCGAGAAGCCTCCTGAGAGATCCTTCTCCTATCACGTACTAGCACAGTAACACCACCACACAGGACTCAAGGAGGTTGTCTCAAGACGAGCAATTCTTTATCAGCATTTAAAGGTTACGAGATCAATATTTACACGAAAGGGATCGAGGGATCCACCAAAAGTCTCAGTGTCTCTTTGGAAGGGTAGGGGTAGCGGGACAGTCTTTGGCAGGAGCTCGGTACGAGGGCACCTGGGGCCCAGTTCTTATCCTCAAGCTGGAGGACCTCCGGATCTCGGAGGGGTCGAGCCGCGACGGCGTCAGCAGGGCTCTGGCGTTCAGTTCGTGGGGAGCCGCGATCAGGTCAGCAGGGCTCTCAAGATGGTTTCTGCTCAGCTCGAGCCGCGACGTCGTCAGCAGGGCTCCGAGGGAGGTTTCAGCGAGGTTGGGCCGCGACAGCGTCAGCAGGGCCCCGATGTTCCGGGGGGCTTCAAGGTGTTCACAAGAAGGAGCCGCGACGCAGTCTGCAGGGCTCATGATAGTTCAAGCAAGAGTTCTTCTCCGTAGGGTCGGCCGCGATTCAATCAGCAGGGCTCTCGACTCCTGGATACAACTGCCGATCTGTGGCGGGGTCGCCCCAGATATAGGTCTGGAGCCCTTTGATGTCCGGACCCTGGCACCCGGGGGGGCGGAGAGGCCGGGAGGAGGTGGCCAGACGCCCAGCAGGAGAGGCGCCCGGCCCAAGAGAGTTGCAGGGCGATCACACCTAGGGATGGGAGGACAGTTGGGGGTCTCATCGATACTGTCCTCCGCCGGGGGCGGTGAATGGTTCATGTGGCACCCCCTGGCCAGTTCTTGGTGCCTCGATGTCGGGGCTTCGCTGGGGCCGAGGCAGGGTTGAGCGGGGTCGCGCCGGCTGGCGCACAGAGTCACGTGGATGCCAACAAGATGGCGGAGCCCCGAGGGGTATGCGACCTCGTGCGGCTCGGAATGAGGGGTCTCGGTGCAGTTCGGAAGGGTGGCTCGTGAAGGCCGGGGCGGGGAACGGGCACAATCCACGGGGGTAAGGACCACGCCACGAGGCCGGGTCAAACACCAGCTAACCAGGATTCTTTTACACTCTCAGCCTGGACAGTGGAATCAATAAATACAGCAAATAATAGTTGCAGAGCTTTGAAACAACAGGCGTTTAATTGTGGCGCCCTCCGCTTCACGGAAGGGTGCTGTATGGTCACAGGTCCTAATATCCCACCGCTCGCCAACAATGTAAGACCTGGGGTCTCCAGGCCCTAAGGGGGTAACGTGACACGAGCGGCTGGGCACCCAAAGGCCTATGTGTTAAGCGACCATACAACACACACATCCTCTGAAGCAGTAAACGCACACAATAATGGACGCCACACAGTACGGTGAATGCAAATTAATCAGATTTATCTAATCAAAGGAGCACACACGGGAATCTTGTAGGGCAATGTATCTTAACTTGTACACTTTAACATTTGCATTACAGCATCTCATTACGGTTACCTCAGCAATCCCTGCAGTATGAACTTCCCTAGTGCTGCGGGCCGGGGCCTGCACACGTGGCGCTACTGGTGTCTACGAAGAAACAAAGGCACATGAGCATAACTTGAGGTTGAATAATGTTCGCCTAATACCATGAGCACTTCCAAGCCTACCCTGAGGATAAAGCGTTATTGGGACACGGAGTGTACTGCCCTGCTGGACACCCTTTAGAGATGAGGTGCCGCTCATACGCGGAGCGCCTTGCACGTGGGACCTCAACTGGAGAATGGAGCGCTTGAGACCACAAACTGAGGTTACACGCTATTTGGACTTAGCTCGCCCTGAGCACTTGTGAATGCAACATGTGGGGTCAGCGCTCCTTAGACATAGAACGCATTGAGTACGGATGCATACAAATGACAGATCAGCATTACTGCAACATAGAATGCATTGAGCACTGGCGAATGCAAATGGATGATCAGCGCTACTTAGGCATAGAACGCATTGAGCACTGGTGAATACAAAGGAATGATCAGCGCTACTTAGACATAGAACGCATTGAGCACTGGTAAATACAATTGAATGATCAGCGCTACTCCAACATAGAACGCATTGAGCACTGTTGAATACAAAGGAATGGTCAGCGCTACTTAGACATAGAACGCATTGAGCACTGGTAAATAAAATTGAATGAGCAGCGCTACTTAGACATAGAACGCATGGAGCACTGGTGAGTCCTGCGAACGGCAGACCCCAGGAGAGGGTAATCCCACGGAGGGGAGACTCAACAGTACGGAGGGAAATCCCACGGAGGGGGGAAAGTCACAGTCTCTGCATGCCGTGTCGCTCCCACTCGGCAGGGGGCGCACCGGGCCTTCCCACGACTCCCGGGGAGCAGGGGGGGGCGAGTCTCAGGCCGCCACACGGCCGCGCTACCTCCCAGCCCCCGGGGGTTACCTTGGTCTCGTCGCTCGGTTCCGCTCCGGGCCCTTCGTTAGATGCACGCAACGGCACGGGACACTCACGGACACTCGCTTCTTCTCCGCACGCTGCGACGGCAGCGGCGGGGCCCCGGGCTTCTCCGCAGGCCCCGGCTTGGCGCTGACACGTCCCTGAGGTCTACGGGCCGCGGCGGTGATCGCGTTGCGGGTCCTCGCACCAGGGGGGGTCACAAATTAAGCGGAAGCTCGGCCAGCTCCGCGCTCGACGGCAGATCCGCGCAGGGGGTCCCAGGCCGGGTCTGGCAGCGCAGGAGACACAGCTCCAGTACCTGGTCGATCCCCAGCAGTCAGGCAATCAGTCGTTTCATGAAGTTGCAATATTCAGCTTTGGCATGAAGTTTCAGGATTCCGCTTTCGCAGTTTCAGAATTCAGTCTTGGCGGCGCAGATGATACTGGCGCCCTTGGGGTTCTGTTCCTTGGGGGGTAGGGGATGAGTTGGCGACTAGGTCCTTCCTAGTCAGGCTAGGCAGAGGTTCCCTGGGTCCTCCTACTGCTGGGCAAGATCAGTGGGTTTCACAGGATCCCTCGCTCACTTAAGAGGCAGCACCTAAGCCCTGTCACTCTCAGAGGCATAAGTCCCTGGCTAGGCCCTACTGCCTAAAACTCCTGCATGGATTCTCCAGCTCTGCTTCACCCCAACTGGCCAACTAACTGGAAAACGTTCCCTCCCTCACTTAAGTAGCCCTAGGTCAGGTGACCTCTAGCCAAGGCGGCTAAAGTAAAACCACACCTCCCTTCTAGAAGGTTCTAGCACATTCCAGGAGCTTCCCCATTCTACCTATGGGACAAAAAAGGCAGGCTCGTGTCGCAACATTGTTGTGGGGTTCCAGCCAGCTCCTGGCAGCTAGGGTGCTACTAATAAAGACCACTCTGCAGTAGCAGGGGCCTGTGGCAGCCATCTTGGGAGAAGGGAGCACCTGCACCTTAACACTGATTGGCAATGAAAAGGCGCCCGGAGACCTAGTCCAACATAAAAATGGGGGTGGAAAAAATGAGGCACGATCAAAAATAGATGTGGAGACCACCCTAGGGCTGACAGGTCTAACAATTGATAAAAAGGCTTGTGTTCCTCAAAATGTTGAAGTTGCCAAGACCACTGTGCACCCCATATCACCTACCCATCTACCGGCTAGCACATGTACTGAAAATTGCCACCGTAGTAATACCACAGGTTCAAATTTCGCTGGCAGTAACATCAGCACCCCTAATACCTATGTGCACCCTGTGTCCTCATCCCCTTCACCTGTTGAAAAGAATACTGAACGTGACTGTGTCATCGATATTATACTACATCCCCCACTACTGTCTCGTCATTGCTACTCTGACTAGGCCAGAGCCCATCTCAGAACCCAGGGTCAACTCTACTACATCCTTATTCTGTGTATTCCCACCACCAATTGTAACTGCATTAGGGGGAGCAGGTGCCTTATCGGCATTGGTAGGGGCTGGAGTATTTTCTGTGGCCTTGGTGAAGTCACTAGTCCAGTGAGTGTTCTGTTCACAGATTTTGCACCAAGGTTTCTTTTGGCCTTTATCCTTTCCTGACTGTGAATCCCCACCTGAAGAAGATTTTTGGGGCCCTTGAGAAGACTTCTGGTCTTTACCCTTGTCCCCACCCTTGACAGAGTTTTTGGAATCTTGCTTCTTTGGGTCACCACCTTGGTTCTGTACCTTCTGCCTCACCCTGGTTCTGACCCAATGGTCTGCCTTCTTTCCAAATTCTTGGGGAGAGGTCAGATCAGAGTCTACCAGGTACTGGTGCAACAGCTGATTTTGACAGTTATTAAGAATCTGCTCCCTCATTATCAGATTGTACAATCCTTTGAAGTCACACACTTTACTGCCCAATAACCAACCTTCCAGAGCCTTAGCAGCACAGTCAACAAAGTCAACCCAGTCCTAATTTTGTGCCTTTGGGGTGTCTCTGAAATTTAACCTGTATTGTTCAGTGGTTAGGCCAAACCCATCTATTAGTGCACTTTTTAAGACTTTGTAGTCATCAGCATCCTCTTCTCTTACAGTGAGGAGCTTGTCTCTACCTTTGTCTGCAAAGGAGAGCCATAGGATTGCTGCCCACTGACCTTGAGGGACCTTCTGAACTTTACAGGCCCTCTCCAAGGCAGTTATCCATTTGTGGATGTCATCCCCACTCTGGTAGGGGGGGACACTCTTACTTAGGTTTCTATGGTCATAAGACCTCTCCTATCTCTAGGGAAATTGCTGCCACCAAGGGACTCTAGTCCCTCTTTTTTACTAGCTCTGTAGAGCTCTAAGTCTTCCCTATCTAAGGCCATCTGCTGCTTTCTGAGGTCGAACTTGTCTTGCTCATACTTCAGCAGTCTCTCTCTTCTCTCCTAGGAGGTTTCCCTCCCTCTGTGAGAAGAAACAGAGGTTCCTAAAGAGGAGTTAGACTGGATAGATCCCCATGATAGAGATCTATCCCTTCTATCCCTGTTGTCAGGCCTACCAGGAGGAATAAAGGAAGTGGCATTATTGTCATCCTCCTCATCCTGGTGGTCTGTGTTCACCAGAGTCTGGTCATTGTCACCAGTCTGATCAGCATTAGAGTTAGGGTCAAGGGAGTGTCCACCCCTAGACCCACCCTCAGGTGCTGCCCCACCAACACTGTCTACATCATCAGGCCCACTAGGCCCTGTGATATCATCCAGTTTTAGTATCTTTATGAGATGCTGGGTGGATGGACTTTTGTTTGCCTGTCTTCAGCTTCCTAATGGAACATAAGGCCCTAAGCTGAGGAAAGGAGTGATCCTCATATTTATAGGGAAGGAGCTCACTGGTTCCTGGTAGGGACCCACTGGTTCCTGGCTGGTTAGACATTACTAATGTGGTGTGGTGGATTGCACTACCTACACTAGTGTGGCCTACTAAACTCTCTTGAGTTGTAGAAAGGGTGTGCTATCCCTTAACACACAACTCTAAGTTCAGTAGAACTTACTGTAGCTAAACTTGATATTATATGTACCTTAGGTACCTTTAGTGGTTTTCAGTTGATCAATTCAATTGAGATTATCTGGTAAAACAATAGCAAGCTGGAATCCCACACGCTGCACACCAATGTGAGAAGTTGGCCTGATATATGCTGTCCACTAGTTCTAGTGGGCACCTTGTATCAGTCCAAACTTGATCTAAGCACAGCTTTCGACACGGTTAGTCACGATGTGCTTCTCTGCCGTCTCTCTGAAATAGGAATCTCGGGCAAGGCTCTATGCTGGTTCAGATCCTTCCTAAGTAACAGATCTTTCCGGGTTTTTGAGGGAGACATTGTCTCCACCAGTAAATCTCTTAGCTGCGGGGTCCCGCAGGGCTCATCGCTGAGCCCTGCACTGTTTAACGTCTACATGCGACCACTGGCTGAGATCGTCCGCCCATTTGGCATTAAAATAGTTTCCTACGCGGACGATACTCAGCTAGTGGTATCCCTGGCACAGGAGAACAGTGGCCCCATGCAAAGATGACTAAGGGATTGCTTGGAGGCTGTGAAAGTGTGGATGACAAGATCCTTCCTCAAACTCAATGGGGACAAAACGGAGTTGATGTTTTTCTTTGACTCTCATTGGCCCTCCTGCCTTGGCACTCCGCCGGTACCCAAGGACAATATAAAAAGTCTGGACATATGGCTGGACAAGGCCCTAACATTCAACACCCAGGCCACAAAGCTGTCTGCAACCTGTTTTGGCCTACTTAGGATGCTTAGGAAAGTGCTCCCATAATTATCCATGGAGGCCAAGCAAGTCGCTGTACAGGGTTTGATACAATCCCGACTCGACTTTAGTAACTCCCTATACCTAGGTGCCCCCGACTATACCCTCCGCAAGTTACACACTGTGCAAAATTGTGCTGCCCGCACACTACTGCCACGGAAAATATCAGCGAAACCCGGACTGAGGAAACTACACTGGCTCCCGGTCCGCCAAAGAATCTCTTTTAAAGCACTGTGCATCGCCCATCAGGCCTTCTGGGACACAGGCCCGGCAATCTGCCGGAACCTTATGACTCATTACCATCCTACAAAGCACCTCCGCTCCAGCCATGCTTTTTTAGCGACAGTACCAAGGGTTAGGACAACGCGGGCTGGCGGCAGGATGTTTTCATATAATGTCGCCAAGCTGTGGAACCTCTTACCCCCTCAACTCAGATCCAACTCCAACCTTTCTTCATTCCGCAAACACTTAAAGACCTTTCTTTTTACTCTACAAAATTAATTTCCCGAAGTGTCCCGGCTACCCCTCACTCTATTCTTCAAGTAGCGCTTGGACGCCTCCGGGCAGCAATTTGCGCTTTATAAATCCACTTTTCATTTCATTCATTTCAAACAACCTCTTATGGCGATAGGTTAAAGACAACCTTTATGAAAGCTATCCTAGTGGTAGCTATGAAGAGCAGTCTTCAGGCTAAGTCTTGAAGGAATGTAAAGCAGCTTGTTTTACCAGTCTATAATCTCCTGAATGATCAAATGAACAGACAACCACACCAGGTATATATTTAAAATATATGTATTTAGTATAAAACACACCCCTCTAGTCTCTTTATGAGACTGGAGTTCGAAGTACTTAGTTTACAAGTTAGCAATTTTCAGTAATAGCATAAATACACGTTTGGGCCCTAGGGGCGTACCAAACCATATACCAAAAAGGTGGTATAAGAACCACGACTGGAATAGACACTAGGCCTATAGCCTATAGAATCGCTGGAACCCCAAGGAACCACCCAAGGTAGTGACACAGGGGACCCACGGGGACTGTATGCAGTGTGTAAACACAACAGCGGGTTCCTGTTATGTTCTATGGGCAATGTCGCGGTTGGAAATTTAAAGATTAGGGACACCGGAGTACTCTACTTACCTCACCCAGGGAAGCCGGGTGCATAGGTGTCTTTTGGTGTCGGGTCGCGTAGTCGATTTCAATGGGAGCCTGCAAAGAACTGCTGCTGCCGTGAAGAGGAGAAGTGTCTGAAGAGATCCAAGGCCGGATCTAGGATGGAAGGAACCTGAAAGCAGAGGGGACCGAGTCTGGGTCACTTGCCAGTGACCTAGGGCAGGATGGACCAATGCCCACAGAGGTTGGGTGCTTCAGGTGAGTTGATGGGTGTCTTGACTCTTCAGCCACGAGGTCCAGGAGGCGTTGACGAAGTCCACGAGCCGGATTCGAGCTGTACCACGAAGTCTTTTGAGTGCTGCTGTGTCGGTGACCAGAATGGACTCAACAAGCCTTGGCAACGGCAAGTCACTGGAATTTAGAGAAAGGACTGCGGTGCAGACCAGCAAGGTCTGAGACACTCACCCAGCGAGGGTAAGTCAGGGCACGTCTGGAGCAGCCAGGAAAGCCCAAGCAGAAAAGGAGTTGCCTTCGTGGGGACCTGCTAGCCAATGGGCTAGTGATCGCGAAGGAACCTCGAGTGGTCGCACTTGAAGCTGGCCCACAGGTCACTCGTGGAATGGAGGCCATCAATCTTCTGTGCAGGAGGTGCTCAAGGCTGGGGCTACTCGGAGCCCAAAGCACAACTTCGAGGAGGACCAGGAAGATAGTGTTGCTGCAAAAGTTTACGGTGTCCAGGGGTCACGGTTCCACATCACCCACGATAGCCATGGGCCTCAGCTTTGCTGTGGACTCAGGGTAGCCTCGGAGAAGTCTGGAAATCCACCTCTGGTGATCCAAAGACTTCGCCGTCCGGCAGGAGCTTCAGCAATGCAGACCAGTCAGTTGCTTCTTTGGTGCCTGCCAAGCAGGGGAGTCACTCCTTGACCCCAAGGGAGATTTCTTCAGTCTTCTAGTAGAACGTAGAAAGTCCAGGATATATGTAGCAGAGTTTCGTCCAGGGTAATCTAAAGTCCTAGGGACTGGATCCCTATACTTATAGTAAGTTTAGGGGATGGACTAACTCTAAGGCCCCACCTATGGGTGGGCCTGGAAAGAGGGGTGGTTACACCCATTTCCTTTGTCCAGTTTTGAGCCAGACCAGGGGCAGGTAGCCCCTGCAACCGGTTTGAATTGGGCTATGCACAGGGATAGCAAACGTGCCCCCAGTGCAGGACTTCAAAGCACCAGAGAGTGCTTCCGCCCAGCCCCAATACACATCTGACTGCCTGGGGAGGTGGTCACACCTCCCTTTGACAGGAAACCTATTGTCCAGGCCTCCCCTGCCGGAGTTTCAGTCAGCAGCAGGAGGCCAGACCCCTGTCTGTGGCTGAGGCATCCATTAGGTGATGCCAGGGCTCATGTCCATGCCTCTAGAAGGGTGGAATGCTACCCCCGCCACCAGAACTGGTGGGGGGGGGAGGGGTAGTATTCCAAAGCGTATGACACCAAACACGACATGTTTTGATGCAGCCATTCCAAAGTTAGCATTTACCGCGAGGTAATAATGCACTTAAGACTATATGGTATGGCTGTATCACAGAACAGCTATAAGGAAGTATTTCCGAAAGCTGCAGAGGGGCTCAGCTCATGCTTGGGCACCCTCTCACATAAAACCAAGCACTCTGCCTTCAGGATTGTCAAGGCCTGCCATAGGAGTGGCTTATAGGTTTATATGTGTCTGTATATAGGTGTGGATATAGGTAGCCTATACCACTGTATGGGGTGCAAGCACGCCCTTACCCAGGCTGCAGTAGCAGACCTGTGGTGCCATTTTGGAGTGCTTCCCAGGGGTGGCATAATATATGCTGCAGCCCCTGGTAAGCCTCTGAGGTACCTATGCCGTAGGTACATAGTATACCATATATTAGGGGCTTATAAGGCACTCCAGAATCCAATTAGAAATGTACCTAATGTACATGGAAACCATTTTAGAGAGGAAGCAGCTAGGCTGTGGTCCTGATTAACAGGGCCACAGCCAGACTAAGGTAAAAAAAAACAGTGAAACACCAGCAAAAAGTGGGTGTAGCCATTTGAAGCAGATCCTACTCTCCTACAGTGTCAACCTCGCAATATGTGACATCAAGAGTCTGCTCATCTCCCCGAATGGAGAGGAAGCAGCGGACATACTAAAAAGCGTCAACAACAAAAAGAAGCTCACTGAAACAAAATATGATGATGTACCATTCAACTACATACATGCCCATGCATGGTCCCGGTTGTGCAGCAAATTCTCGGATATCCCAGATATCGGGTCAGTAATGTCACAAACAATGCAACAGAATGAGGACCCAGCACTGTACTTTTCAAGGAAAAATGGCATCAGGAGTTCTGGGGGAAATGGAATGCAACAGGGGAGAACAGTAGGTTCTTCTACCACTCAGTTAAGAAGGGATTGCCCACTGATGTACAGGAGAAGTAAGATGGGATAGTAGCCATGGAATGCAAACCATGGCCTGAAATACAAGACCATATAATTCACTTCTGTAAAAAGGATCAGGAACAGGACAGGAACATCAGCAACATCAAATATCAGCAACAACCGGCGATAATTATCGCTAAGCGCACTTAGCACAAGGATAATTATCGCCGGCTAGCGTGGATTTTTATCACTGAGATAGCGTGCTATTAGCAACGCCTATCTCAAAAGCGATAAAAATCCTCACGCTAACTGCCTAACGTGAGATTATCGCTGGAAACCCAGCGATAATCTCATGCAATGTGGCGTTAGCTTGATGATAGGGACTCACAAATTTAGCCATGATATCCACCTTCCATAGGATATCATGGCTAAGTCAGTCCTGAAGCAGGCGTAAGGAAAGTAGAGATAACAGGGGTTATTGCTACTTTTCTTGCCGCCATGCTTCATAGCGTGGGGCTTGATGATAGGAGAAATGTCGCTTAGCGACATTTCTCCTGTCATATCAGGTCAGGAACGCCCACTTTGCATCTCATTAGCGATGCAAAGCTGGGCATTAGGAATTCCTACGCTAATGCAAGTTTTCACGCGTTAGCGTGAGCTTGCTAATTAGGCGATAAAATTATCGCCACTTTTCGGCCGAAAACGGCCGCAAAAGCGGCGATAATTCTATCGCCTCGCCTTGCTGATATGCCCCTTAACCCCTTGTGTGCCCATGACGAGCTGGACTCGTCATGGAGCACAGTCGCGCTGTGCCCATGACGAGTCCAGCTCGTCATGAGGCATTCCCTGGGGAATCCCTCTGGTGCGGGCACCAGAGGGATTCCCTTTTAGTGACAATAGCCTCGGGAGCTGGGGAAGAGCTTCCCTAGCTCCCGAGGCCCCCCCCCCCTTTCACTGTAATGACGATCGGCGCACACGTCGCGCCGACGTCATTACAGTGAAAGTGAAACTGAAATGAGCCAAGAGGCTCATTTCAGTTTCACTTTCTACGTGCTCAGGGGGCTATCTCAGCCCCCTGAGCACGTAGAAAGACGGGAGAGGTATCGTTGGAAAGGGGAGAATCTCCCCTTTCCAATGGTACCCCTCCCCAGTGGATCCCTGCTTGGGGATAGCCACAGGATGGCGATCCCCAAGCAGGGATCCACCCACTAGACACCAGGGAGGGGGGAGCGGCCCCTTGGGCAAGGGCCTTTGCTCCCCCCTGCTTCTTTTGGCACAATTTAGTCTTTTTGCCCCCCCTGGGGGTCAGATGGGGTCATTATCCCCCAATCTGCCCCCCCCGGGGGGGTAAAAAGCCCACTAGACACCAGGGAATTAAAAAAAAAAAAATAGGGGTGGGGCTGCCCAAAACGGGCAGGCCCATGCCCCCACCCCCCCAATTACTACGGTCTTTCTGCCCCCCTGGGGGGCAGATGGGGCATTGGCCCCTAATCTGCCCCTTCGGGGGGGCAGAAAGCCAACTAAACACCAGGGATTCATTTTTAGGTTTTTTTTAGGGTGGGGGCTGCCCGCAACGGGCACGTCAATGCCCCCACCCACCCGCCACCATTACAGCCTTTCTGCCCCCCCTCGGGGGCCGATGGGGCATCGGCCCCCAATCTGCCCCCCCCCCCGGGGGGGGGCAAAAAGACCACTAGACACCAGGGAATTATAAAAAAAAAAAATAGGGGTGGGGGCTGCCCAAAACGGGCAGGCCCATGCCCCCACCCCACCCCCCAATTATCAAAGTCTTTCTGTCCCCCCAGGGGGCATATGGGGCATTGGCCCCTATTCTGCCTCTTCGGGGGGCAGAAAGCCCACTATACACCAGGGATTTGTTTTCAGTTTGTTTTAGGGTGGGGGCTGCCCGAAATGGGCACGCCAATGCCCCCACCCACCCACCACCATTACAGCCTTTCTGCCCCCCCTGGGGGGCAGATGGGGCATTGGCCCCCAATCTGCCCCCGGGGGGGCAAAAGGACCACTAGACACCAGGGAATTTTACAAAAAATAAAAATAGGGGTGGGGTCTGCCCAAAACGGGCAAGCCCATACCCCCACCCCACCCCCCAATTATTACAGTCTTTCTGCCCCCCCCCCCGGGGGGCAGATGGGGCATTGGCCCCTAATCTGCCCCTTCGGGGGGGGCAGAAAGCCCACTTAACACCAGGGATTTTTTTGCGCAATTGTTTTTAGGGTGTGGGCTGCCCGAAACGGGCACGCCAATGCCCCCACCCTCCCCCCCACAAAAATGACAGTCTTTCTGCCCCCCAGGAGGCAGATGGGAGCTGTAGCCCCCAATCTGGCCCCCCCTGGGGGCGCAGAATGCCCACTAGAAACCATGGATTTTTTTGTTGTATTAGTGTAGGGGTAGGGGCTCCCCAAAATGGGCATGACAATACCCCACCTCACCCCCAGAGAAATTCCAGTCTTTCTGACCCCCCTGGGAGGGCAGATGGTGGCAGTGGCCCCTGATCTGCCCCCTGGGGGGGGCAGAAAGCCCACTAGGCGCCAGCGAGTACGCAGGCTTTTTTTATGCGTGGGGGTGGGGGCTGCCCAAAATGGTCATACCAATGCCCACACCCCCACATAAAATAGCCACAGTCTTTCTGCTCCTTTAGGGGCATATCAGGATGAAACCCCCTTCCCCAATTCCCCACCAGGGCGGCAGAAAGCTCACTGGGCTCCAAATTTTTTTAGCAATGTGCATACCTGTAGATTTTGGGCCCTAGCGCAGTTGGCACGTAGGCAAACCTAGCAAACCTGTACATTTTTTTAAACTAGACACCGAGGGGAATCCTGGATGGGGTGACTTCACTGGCTCTCAACAGGTTCTGTTACCCAGAATCCATTGCAAACCTAAAAATGTGTCCAAAATAACACATTTTCCTCACATTTCTGTGGTGGAAAGTTCTGGAATCTGCGTGGGTCCACAAAATTCCACCCACCCTGCATTCCCCAAAGTCTTCAGAGAGAAATGGTACCTCACTTGCGTGGGTAGGCCTAGTGCCTGCGTCAGGCAAGGGCCCAAAACCTATTGAGGAGACATCAAAATTACCCATCACAAAACAACCTAGTTTTGCAAAGGGGGTCCCATGAGTTTTTGGCCCCGGTCTTGGCGGCCATCTAGGGAAACCTACCAAACCCACACATTTCTGAAAACTAGACACCCGGGGGATTCCAGGGAGGTATGGCTTGCGTGGATCCCCCAACGTTTCCTTACCCAGAATGCCCTGCAAACCTCAAATTTAGCTGAAAAAATCACCTTTTTCACACATTTTTGTGTGGGAAAGTTGTGGCATCACCGGGCTGACACAAATTTCCTACCACCCAGCGTTCCCCCGGGTCTCCCAATAAAAACGGTGCCCCACTCGTGTGGGAGGCCCAAGTACCCGCGACAGGCAAGGGCCCAAAACTTATTGAGGCGACATGAAAATTGCCTACCTCAAAACGACCTGGTTTTGCAAGGGGGGTCACCTGGGTTTTTGGCCCGGTGCTCGGCGGCCACCTAGGGGAACCTACCAAACCCACACATTTCTGAAAACTAGACACCCGGGGGATTCCAGGGAGGTATGGCTTGCGTGGATCCCCCAACATTTCCTTACCCAGAATGCCCTGCAAACCTCAAATTTAGCTGAAAAAATCACCTTTTTCACACATTTTTGTGTGGGAAAGTTGTGGCATCACCGGGCTGACACAAATTTCCTACCACCCAGCGTTCCCCCGGGTCTCCCGATAAAAACGGTGCCTCACTCGTGTGGGAGGCCCAAGTACCCGCGACAGGCAAGGGCCCAAAACGTAGTGAGGCGACATGAAAATTGCCTTCCTCAAAACGACCTGGTTTTGCAAGGGGGGTCACCTGGGTTTTTGGCCCGGTGCTCGGCGGCCACCTAGAGGAACCTACCAAACCCACACATTTCTGAAAACTAGACACCCGGGGGATTTCAGGGAGGTATGGCTTGCGTGGATCCCCCAACGTTTCCTTACCCAGAATGCCCTGCAAACCTCAAATTTAGCTGAAAAAAATCACCTTTTTCACACATTTTTGTGTGGGAAAGTTGTGGCATCACCGGGCTGACACAAATTTCATACCACCCAGCGTACCCCGGGTCTCCCGATAAAAACGGTGCCTCACTCGTGTGGGCGGCCCAAGTACCCGCGACAGGCAAGGGCACAAAACGTATTGAGGCGACATGAAAATTGCCTACCTCAAAATGACCTGGTTTTGCAAGGGGGGTCACCTGGGTTTTTGGCCCGGTGCTCGGCGGCCACCTAGGGGAACCTACCAAACCCACACATTTCTGAAAACTAGACACCCGGGGGATTCCAGGGAGGTATGGCTTGCATGGATCCCCCAATGTTTCCTTACCCAGAATGCCCTGCAAACCTCAAATTTAGCTGAAAAATTCACCTTTTTCACACATTTTTGTGTGGGAAAGTTGTGGCATCACCGGGCTGACACAAATTTCATACCACCCAGCGTTCCCCAGGTCTCCCGATAAAAATGGTGCCTCACTCGTGTGGGAGGCCCAAGTAACCGCGACAGGCAGGGGCCCAAAACCTATTGAGGAGACATCAAAATTACCCATCACAAAACAACCTAGTTTTGCAAAGGGGGTCCCATGAGTTTTTGGCCCCGGTCTTGGCGGCCATCTAGGGAAACCTACCAAACCCACACATTTCTGAAAACTAGAAACCCGGGGGATTCCAGGGAGGTATGGCTTGCGTGGATCCCCCAACGTTTCCTTACCCAGAATGCCCTGCAAACCTCAAATTTAGCTGAAAAAATCACCTTTTTCACACATTTTTGTGTGGGAAAGTTGTAGCATCACCGGGCTGACACAAATTTCCTACCACCCAGCGTTCCCCCGGGTCTCCCAATAAAAACGGTGCCCCACTCGTGTGGGAGGCCCAAGTACCCGCGACAGGCAAGGGCCCAAAACTTATTGAGGCGACATGAAAATTGCCTACCTCAAAACGACCTGGTTTTGCAAGGGGGGTCACCTGGGTTTTTGGCCCGGTGCTCGGCGGCCACCTAGGGGAACCTACCAAACCCACACATTTCTGAAAACTAGACACCCGGGGGATTCCAGGGAGGTATGGCTTGCGTGGATCCCCCAACGTTTCCTTACCCAGAATGCCCTGCAAACCTCAAATTTAGCTGAAAAAATCACCTTTTTCACACATTTTTGTGTGGGAAAGTTGTGGCATCACCGGGCTGACACAAATTTCCTACCACCCAGCGTTCCCCCGGGTCTCCCAATAAAAACGGTGCCCCACTCGTGTGGGAGGCCCAAGTACCCGCGACAGGCAAGGGCCCAAAACTTATTGAGGCGACATGAAAATTGCCTACCTCAAAACGACCTGGTTTTGCAAGGGGGGTCACCTGGGTTTTTGGCCCGGTGCTCGGCGGCCACCTAGGGGAACCTACCAAACCCACACATTTCTGAAAACTAGACACCCGGGGGATTCCAGGGAGGTATGGCTTGCGTGGATCCCCCAACATTTCCTTACCCAGAATGCCCTGCAAACCTCAAATTTAGCTGAAAAAATCACCTTTTTCACACATTTTTGTGTGGTAAAGTTGTGGCATCACCGGGCTGACACAAATTTCCTACCACCCAGCGTTCCCCCGGGTCTCCCGATAAAAACGGTGCCTCACTCGTGTGGGAGGCCCAAGTACCCGCGACAGGCAAGGGCCCAAAACGTAGTGAGGCGACATGAAAATTGCCTTCCTCAAAACGACCTGGTTTTGCAAGGGGGGTCACCTGGGTTTTTGGCCCGGTGCTCGGCGGCCACCTAGAGGAACCTACCAAACCCACACATTTATGAAAACTAGACACCCGGGGGATTTCAGGGAGGTATGGCTTGCGTGGATCCCCCAACGTTTCCTTACCCAGAATACCCTGCAAACCTCAAATGTAGCTGAAAAAAATCACCTTTTTCACACATTTTTGTGTGGGAAAGTTGTGGCATCACCGGGCTGACACAAATTTCATACCACCCAGCGTACCCCGGGTCTCCCGATAAAAACGGTGCCTCACTCGTGTGGGCGGCCCAAGTACCCGCGACAGGCAAGGGCACAAAACGTATTGAGGCGACATGAAAATTGCCTACCTCAAAATGACCTGGTTTTGCAAGGGGGGTCACCTGGGTTTTTGGCCCGGTGCTCGGCGGCCACCTAGGGGAACCTACCAAACCCACACATTTCTGAAAACTAGACACCCGGGGGATTCCAGGGAGGTATGGCTTGCATGGATCCCCCAATGTTTCCTTACCCAGAATGCCCTGCAAACCTCAAATTTAGCTGAAAAATTCACCTTTTTCACACATTTTTGTGTGGGAAAGTTGTGGCATCACCGGGCTGACACAAATTTCATACCACCCAGCGTTCCCCAGGTCTCCCGATAAAAATGGTGCCTCACTCGTGTGGGAGGCCCAAGTAACCGCGACAGGCAGGGGCCCAAAACCTATTGAGGAGACATCAAAATTACCCATCACAAAACAACCTAGTTTTGCAAAGGGGGTCCCATGAGTTTTTGGCCCCGGTCTTGGCGGCCATCTAGGGAAACCTACCAAACCCACACATTTCTGAAAACTAGACACCCGGGGGATTCCAGGTAGGTATGGCTTGCGGGGATCCTCCAACGTTTCCTTACCCAGAATGCCCTGCAAACCTCAAATTTAGCTGAAAAAATCACCTTTTTCACACATTTTTGTGTGGGAAAGTTGTGGCATCACCGGGCTGACACAAATTTCCTACCACCCAGCGTTCCCCCGGGTCTCCCAATAAAAACGGTGCCCCACTCGTGTGGGAGGCCCAAGTAACCGCGACAGGCAGGGGCCCAAAACCTATTGAGGAGACATCAAAATTACCCATCACAAAACAACCTAGTTTTGCAAAGGGGGTCCCATGAGTTTTTGGCCCCGGTCTTGGCGGCCATCTAGGGAAACCTACCAAACCCACACATTTCTGAAAACTAGACACCCGGGGGATTCCAGGGAGGTATGGCTTGCGTGGATCCCCCAACGTTTCCTTACCCAGAATGCCCTGCAAACCTCAAATTTAGCTGAAAAAATCACCTTTTTCACACATTTTTGTGTGGGAAAGTTTTGGCATCACCGGGCTGACACAAATTTCCTACCACCCAGCGTTCCCCCGGGTCTCCCAATAAAAACGGTGCCCCACTCGTGTGGGAGGCCCAAGTACCCGCGACAGGCAAGGGCCCAAAACTTATTGAGGCGACATGAAAATTGCCTACCTCAAAACGACCTGGTTTTGCAAGGGGGGTCACCTGGGTTTTTGGCCCGGTGCTCGGCGGCCACCTAGGGGAACCTACCAAACCCACACATTTCTGAAAACTAGACACCCGGGGGATTCCAGGGAGGTATGGCTTGCGTGGATCCCCCAACATTTCCTTACCCAGAATGACCTGCAAACCTCAAATTTAGCTGAAAAAATCACCTTTTTCATACATTTTTGTGTGGGAAAGTTGTGGCATCACCGGGCTGACACAAATTTCCTACCACCCAGCGTTCCCCCAGGTCTCCCGATAAAAACGGTGCCTCACTCGTGTGGGAGGCCCAAGTACCCGCGACAGGCAAGGGCCCAAAACGTAGTGAGGCGACATGAAAATTGCCTTCCTCAAAACGACCTGGTTTTGCAAGGGGGGTCACCTGGGTTTTTGGCCCGGTGCTCGGCGGCCACCTAGAGGAACTTACCAAACTCACACATTTCTGAAAACTAGACACCCGGGGGATTTCAGGGAGGTATGGCTTGCGTGGATCCCCCAACGTTTCCTTACCCAGAATGCCCTGCAAACCTCAAATTTAGCTGAAAAAAATCACCTTTTTCACACATTTTTGTGTGGGAAAGTTGTGGCATCACCGGGCTGACACAAATTTCATACCACCCAGCGTACCCCGGGTCTCCCGATAAAAACGGTGCCTCACTCGTGTGGGCGGCCCAAGTACCCGCGACAGGCAAGGGCACAAAACGTATTGAGGCGACATGAAAATTGCCTACCTCAAAATGACCTGGTTTTGCAAGGGGGGTCACCTGGGTTTTTGGCCCGGTGCTCGGCGGCCACCTAGGGGAACCTACCAAACCCACACATTTCTGAAAACTAGACACCCGGGGGATTCCAGGGAGGTATGGCTTGCATGGATCCCCCAATGTTTCCTTACCCAGAATGCCCTGCAAACCTCAAATTTAGCTGAAATATTCACCTTTTTCACACATTTTTGTGTGGGAAAGTTGTGGCATCACCGGGCTGACACAAATTTCATACCACCCAGCGTTCCCCAGGTCTCCCGATAAAAATGGTGCCTCACTCGTGTGGGAGGCCCAAGTAACCGCGACAGGCAGGGGCCCAAAACGTATTGAGGCGACATGAAAATTGCCTACCTCAAAACGACCTGGTTTTGCAATCGGGGTCACCTGGGTTTTTGGCCCGGTGCTCGGCGGCCACCTAGAGGAACCTACCAAACCCACACATTTCTGAAAACTAGACACCCGGGGGATTCCAGGGAGGTATGGCTTGCGTGGATCCCCCAACGTTTCCTTACCCAGAATGCCCTGCAAACCTCAAATTTAGCTGAAAAAATCACCTTTTTCACACATTTTTGTGTGGTAAAGTTGTGGCATCACCGGGCTGACACAAATTTCCTACCACCCAGCGTTCACCCGGGTCTCCCGATAAAAATGGTGCCTCACTCGTGTGGGAGGCCCAAGTACCCGTGACAGGCAAGGGCCCAAAACGTATTGAGGTGACATGAAAATTGCCTACCTCAAAACGACCTGGTTTTGCAAGGGGGGTCACCTGGGTTTTGGCCCGGTGCTCGGCGGCCACCTAGGCGAACCTACCAAACCCACACATTTCTGAAAACTAGACACCCGGGGGATTCCAGGGAGGTATGGCTTGCATGGATCCCCCAATGTTTCCTTACCCAGAATGCCCTGCAAACCTCAAATTTAGCTGAAAAATTCACCTTTTTCACACATTTTTGTGTGGGAAAGTTGTGGCATCACCGGGCTGACACAAATTTCATACCACCCAGCGTTCCCCAGGTCTCCCGATAAAAATGGTGCCTCACTCGTGTGGGAGGCCCAAGTAACCGCGACAGGCAAGGGCCCAAAACTTATTGAGGCGACATGAAAATTGCCTACCTCAAAACGACCTGGTTTTGCAAGGGGGGTCACCTGGGTTTTTGACCCGGTGCTCGGCGGCCACCTAGGGAAACCTACCAAACCCACACATTTCTGAAAACTAGACACCCGGGGGATTCCAGGGAGGTATGGCTTGCGTGGATTCCCCAACGTTTCCTTACCCAGAATACCCTGCAAACCTCAAAATTAGCTGAAAAAATCACCTTTTTCACACATTTTTGTGTGGGAAAGTTGTGGCATCACTGGGCTGACACAAATTTCCTACCACCCAGCGTTCCCCCGGGTCTCCCGATAAGAACGGTGCCTCACTCGTGTGGGAGGCCCAAGTACCCGCAACAGGCAAGGGTGGGTTTGGTAGGTTTCCCTAGGTGCCGGCAGAGCTAGGGTTCAAAAACTACAGATAGGCACTTTGCCAAAAAAGGTTCATTTTTCACTGCGAAATTGAGGTGTGTCCACGATGCGTTTTGCGCCGTTCCCTGTCGCGGGCACTTGGCCGACCCACACAAGTGAGGTACCATTTTTATCGGAAGACTTTGGGGAACACGGGGTGGGTGGAAATTTGTGGATCCACGCAGATTTCAGAACTTTCCACCACAGAAATGTTGGGAAAATGTGTTTTTTTGGGCAATTTTTTAGGTTTGCAAGGGATTTTGGGTAGCAGAACCTGGTGGGAGGCAGTCAAGTCACCCCATCCTGGATTCCCCTGGGTGTCTAGTTTTCAAAAATGTATAGGTTTGCTAGGTTTCCCTAGGTGCCGGCAGAGCTATGGTTCAAAAACTACAGCTAGGCACTTTGCCTAAAAAGGGTCATTTTTCACAGCGAAATTGAGGTGTGTCCACGTTGCGTTTTGCGCCGTTTCCTGTCGTGGGTACTAGGCCGACCCACACAAGTTAGGTACCATTTTTCTCGGAAGACTTTGGGGAATGCGGGGTGGGTGGAAATTTGTGGATCCACGCAGATTCCAGAACTTTCCACCAGAGAAATGTGGAGAAAATGTGTTTTATTTGGCAATTTTTTAGGTTTACAAGGGATTCTGGGAAACAGAACCTGGTGGGAGGCAGTCAAGTCACCCCATCCTGGATTCCCCTGGGTGTCTAGTTTTCAAAAATGTATAGGTTTGCTAGGTTTCCCTAGGTGACGGCAGAGCTATGGTTAAAAAACTACAGCTAGGCACTTTGCCAAAAAAGGGTCATTTTTCGCTGTGAAATTGAGGTGTGTCCACGTTACGTTTTGCGCCGTTTCCTGTCGCGGGCACTAGGCTGACCTACACGAGTGAGGTACCATTTTTCTCGGAAGACTTTGGGGAACGCGGGGTGGGTGGAAATTTGTGGATCCGCGCAGATTCCAGAACTTACCACCAGAGAAATGTGGGGAAAATGCGTTTTTTGGGCAACAGAACCTGGTGGGAGGCAGTCAAGTCACCCCATCCTGGATTCCCCTGGGTGTCTAGTTTAAAAAATGTATAGGTTTGCTAGGTTTCCTGTTAGAAGGGCTAGCCCCAGGGGAGGACAGAATCTGTGCTGGACCACCCTGCGCCCACCCTTCCGGGAGATATAGCCGAGCACTGGTCGGAGACCCCTTTCAGGACTGGGTCTCACACCTAGGATCGTACACGCTGCTTCAGCACCAGGTAACACAGAGACACCACACCGTAGATTCTGGAAAACGTATGCTTTATCTAGCAATATCAGGATCTTTATGATCCGCAGGAGTATGTACAAGTAGAGCAAGGACTCACAAAGTCTCGGTTGGGGAAGGGGTAACGGGACAGTCTTAGGATCTGGGTCAATGCGGAAGCGTATCCGGCGCACAGCTCTCAATCCTCGAGCCGGGGGATACGAGATGATCTTTGGGGTCCAGCCGGACCGAAATGTCTCTTGAGTGTGTCCGCTCTGCAGGACTCGAGTCCGGGTGTCGGAGGTCGGACAATCTTCCAGGAGCCGCGAGTCACTCAGCAGGGCTCAGAGTTCTCTAGGGTGCAGGGTGAGCCGCGACCACGTCAGCAGGGCTCGGATGTCGTTAGGCAGAAGTCCGTCTCTGCCAGGTAGAGCCGCGACGCTGTCTTCAGGGCTCACCAAGGTTCCAAGAATTCCGTAGGATGTTGTGGGGATGTTCTTCAGCCGCGACCACGTCAGCAGGGCTCGTTCGTTCCAGGATTCAACTGCCGAGGGTCCCAGGGCGCCACTTGTTATAGGTCGACTCCTCTTTGATGTCCGGAGTCTTCACGGGCAGGGGTCTTAGCGCCTGGAGGTCGTTTTTTGGGGGTTCCTGCCACGCGGCCCTTTGATCCTTTCAAAGCGGGGTCAGGAGGGATCCCAGACACGCAGCAGGCATGGAGCCAGCCCTCAGGGTGGCCGGAGGGCGATCAAAACCATCTCTTGGGAGGAGGCCAGGTGTGAATGAAAACTACTCCTCCCTCCCCTGCTCACCAGGAGCTCTCTCTCCCCCCAGCCGGCATGGCGCAACTAGGCCGGGGTTGCGCTTGGGTCGAGGCAGCCAACGGGGGTTCTGGGCCGGGTACCGGAGGCCGCGAGGCCGAGGGAATGGGAAGGGTGCCTGGTGTCGGGAAGATGGAGGGGAGGACAGGGGTAACCCCGGGTTCCGGGTCGGGGAGGCTACGCTAGTCAGTGTAGTGTGGGGTGTAGGGGGTAGCCTGGTGTCGCTACGGGTCTAAATGGGCCACGCCACAAGGCCGGGTCCAACATTTCCCTAGGTGCCGGCAGAGCTAGGGTTAAAAACCTACAGCTAGGCACTTTGCTAAAAAAGGGTAATTTTGCATTGTGAAAATGTGGTGTGCTCACGTTGGGTTTTGAGCCATTTCCTGTCGTGGGCACTATGCCTACCCCTACAAGTGAGGTACCATTTTTATCGGGAGACTTAGGGTAATTCAGATTTGTAAAGGAACTGTTATTACCTATTGACTTTCGATGCATTTCTGCCTTCCAAATGAAAGACATTGTGTAAAAAAGAAGTCATTCTAAAAAATGACTGATAATTCTCATGCTAGTATGAGTATTCCCAATTTCGGAAATGTGCAAATATCTACTGTTTCTAAACTCTATATTTTGTTCCCATTTCAGAAATACATAGGTGTCTTTCATACCGATTTTTCCATGTACACATTTTTACAGAATAATTACTATATACCCGGTACATAATAAAAAACCATTGCAAGTTGCTGCTCAGTTTTTGGACCTGGGTTCGTCGGGTTCTTGGTGAACCTACAATTCCTATATATCCCCACAACCAGTAATGTCCAGCGGATGTAACAGTATATTGCTTTCAAAGAGCTGTCATAATTAGAAGAAGTTACAGGTGAAAACGTTGACACAAAAGTCTTTTTTATTCAACAAATTTTCAATTTATCCTATATTTAACTGTTAGTTTCTATAAAAAAAACCTTGCTGGATCTACACAAATGACCCCTTGCTGAATTCAGAATTGTATCTACTTCTCTAAAATGTATATTTTTCCAGGATCCATTATTGCTTTTGTACCCATTTCTACCATTAACTGGAAGGAGGTCGAAAGCTCAAAAAATAGCAAAAATAGGCTATGTCCCAGAAAAATGCCAAAACTGTGTAAAATATTTTGGGTTTCTGACAAAAGTCTGGTATCCCCTAAAAGCTGGGACAATGGTGATTTCAGCCCCACAAACCCTTTTTTGATAACACTTGCAGGGAAAAACTCAGAAGCTTTCATTTGCAACCCGTTTTTCCCATTTTCCCCCAAAAAAGCTATATTTTGCTGTATTTTGGCTCATTTCTGTGACCCCTCCAGGGGAATCCACAAACCCTGAGTATCTTCAGAATCCCCATGATGTTGGAAGAAAAGGACGCAAGTTTGGAGTGGATGCCTTATGTGGTCAAAAAGTTACAGGGGCCTCAGCGCGCACTACCCCAAATAGCCAAAAAAGGGCGTGGCACAGGAGGGGAAAAGGCCTGGCAGCGAAGGGGTTAATAAGAAAAAGGATGCACTAGACACAGTTATGCTGGCAACAACAGTGAACCAAATGACTGCTGTTACCTGATTTAGCCCAGAATGCCATGGATGCATTAGCAGGCAACACGCAGGAAAATGCACCATACACACAGACACAGCCCACCTATAACAATGAGCCACGGCAGCCATACTATGATGGCCAGCAGACTAGGCCTAGGAACTCAGGGATGCAGGGCAGAGGTAGAGGGCTGGGACAACAAAGGACCAGAGAACAGTCAGGAAACCCGCATGTTTTTATTGTCAGAAAACTGGCCACATGCAAAGAGAGTGCCTAGCTAAAATGCGAAATGATGGAAGAATGGTGGTCGCAGGAACTCCACAACGGACCCCCACCCAGTCCTCGCAACAGCAGCCAATGCAGCCACAGCCAATGCAACCACAGCCAATTCAGCCCCAAATTATATACTCCTATCTCCCACCAGTACAGCAGCAACCAATGCAGCAACCTATGCAGCAATAACTACATCTCCAAGAACCTGCAGTGGCCCAATTACAGGCACCGACTCAACAGGTACAGGCACTGGTGCAGCCGCAACAGACACCCATTTATCAGATGATGCCCCAAGCACAAACTTTTATACCCCGGGGGCAAAGTGATGTCTTCCAACAATCCATTTGTGCAGGGCACCATTCATCAGTACCAGGCTGGAGGGTATAGTTGTTAGGACAGCTCACAAACAACTCTTATGTGCACAGTTTTATCGTGTACAACGAGTTTTGAGGAGGAACCCATTGTCTTTGCCAAGATAAACAATAAGACTTACAGCTTTCTCATTGACACAGGTGTTACTTACTCCTGTATTAGAGGTGGAGCACTGCCCATTTCAGATCAGATAGCGGACACGCAGGGATTCTCTGGGGAAATAGCTAGGGTCCCTTTCACTGAGCCAGTACAAATAGAGATAGGCGGTCGCTCTGAGGAGCAAAGTCTGCTCTACTCACCACGATCTCCAGTAAATCTCCTGGGGTGTGACCTCATGGCCAAATTAAACATGATAATTCACTTTGATGAGGATGGCACCATGAGCTGCTCTATCCCAGGCACTCCTTGGGCCAGGATGATGGCAGTAACTGTGGACTCCTCCTTGAACGATCGGATAAGGGCCCGCCCAATGGACGAACAAGCTTTCGCCGCTGCAGTGCACATCATTATTGCCACCACACCGGAACTCAAAGGCCACACTGTGCAACTTCCAAAAGAGTTCCTTTTTCGGCCACAGGATTCCCAAATGCCCCACAAACACATGATCTTAGACATGCACTGTCTTGAAATAACACCCACATATGGAGCCTCCCAAGCATTCGATGATAGGACCCACACCTGGGCCTGCGTCATTTTCATCGAACCAGGTGGGTTAGTGAGGGACATCTCGGACGACCAACTGTTTGGACCGCATGAACTTTATTTAAAAAGTGAGATTGTCTATTCAAATGAGGTCCCCTTCTCAGTGGAAATAAGAACACCAACCTCTGCCAAACAATTTGACTCTATACGTGATGCTGATTTAGCTCAAGTGCCTAGCAACATTTGGACAACTGGCCCAAATGATGTAGGCCTCATTCATTGTGCTGCCCCGTTCAGAATAACACTCAAACAGGATGCCATACTACCAAGAGTGTGCCAGTACCCCCTGTCCAAGGAAGCAGAGGAAGGTATTGCCCCTACCATACAAGCATTACTGGATCAGGGAGTCATATACCCATGCACATCTCCATGCAACAACTGTCTGTTTCCTGTACGCAAGTCTAAGACAAATCAATGGCGTTTGGTTCATGACTTGCGCCCCCTTAACAACACTGTGATACCAGACTTTCCGATCGTCCCAGATCCATCAGTGATTCTCACAAATATTCCTCCAGACGCCGAGTACTTTTCTGTCATTGACCTGAAAAATGCCCTTTTCAGTTTCCACTACATTCGGATAGTCAATATCTGACCCCTTTCAGTTTTTGTGGGACTCAAATGAATTATACACAGTTACCTCAAGGCTATTGTGAATCCCTCAGCGTCTTTAACAGAGTTGTAAAGGCTGATTTATCCAATTTCCAATGCAACAGTACCCTGCTGCAGTATGTCGACGATATATTGATCTGCAGTCCTACAGAGCAACAATGTAGAAAAGATACCATCGCCCTATTAACAACATTAGCACAAAGAGGATACAAGGTAGATACAAAGAAGCTTCAGTACTGCCAGAAAGAAATACACTACCTAGGCCAATTGCTCTCAGCATCAGGACGAAGAGTCACCCCAAATAGAATTGAGGCAATAAAATGCACACCGGAGTCACAGACAGTCAAAGACATGCAGAAATTCCTCGGGTTAGTAAACTATGTTCGTCAGTGGGTCTTTGATTTTTCCACTATCTCTGCCCCACTGCTGAGAACTGTTAAAATGGCCAAAGACAGACATAATAATCTAGATTGGACACCTGAAATGAGGACAGCCTTCACACAACTAAAAGATGACATTACGAATGCACCAGTGTTAGGGTCTCCTGACTACACTAAAGAATTCTACCTGTTCACTGCGACGGCCAAGTCATGACAGCAGTCCTTACCCAAAAATATCCCATAGGCCATAAGCCCATTGTCTACTTCAGTGGAATGCTAGATTCTGTAATGAAAGGATACTACCTATGTGAACAAGCCCTAGCAGCAGGAGCGTTCGCTGCTGAGGAAAGCATCCCCATAGTCATGGGTTCTCCGTTAACACTGTACACTGATCATGCTGTATCTTAGCAATAATACAAAAACTAAGACCACCCTCTCTACACAGAGAGTATCAGGCTACGAAGTTATACTATCGTTGCCCTCCGTGAAAGTTGTTAAGTGCCACACAGTAAACCCTGCAACGTTCTTTGCCCACCCCATTGCCACCATAGATGATGACCCTCATGATTGTGCCACATACTCACCAGATGAGTCAGCAGCAGCAAAAGAAGACCCATTACCAGACAGTACCATATATTTTGTTGATGGGTCGTCTACCATTGATCAAGAAACAGGGATCAGGTATACAGGAGCTGCATTGGTTAGAGCACAACAAAATGACTCCTCTGACTCCCTGGATATTGTACAGCAGATCACATTACCTTCACTACTCAGCTCAAGCGGAAGAACTAGTGGCATTGATTGCCGCCTTGAAAAATGGAGCGGACAAACTCATCACTGTTTATTCAGACTCTGCATATGTCACAACAACAACACATTCCAGCATCCTACACTGGAAAAGGCGTGGATTTCTCAAATCAGATGGCACACCTGTGAAGCACAGACACTTATTTGAGAAACTAATAGACGCGCTGACACTGCCAGCTGAGGTAGCTGTAGTCAAATATTCAGCCCATACAAATGGGCAAGACTTTGTCTCCAGAGGTAACGCTCTGGCAGACTGGGCAGCTAAAGCCGTTGCCAGGGGGCCCCTGCCTGCGGTGCCACTAGAATGCAACCACACCCCCATCCTGCATGCCCACAATGTAGCTGCAACAGAACAACAGATCGAAGAAGGTGCAGAGAAATACACCCCTACATGTTATTTTATGTTAAATTAACGAGGGTTTCCCGGCACTAAACAAGGGTTTCACAGCACTAAACAAGGGTTTCCCAGCGCTACCATTATTGACGATACACAGCCATATGATCACACTGCACAATTACACCTCAGAGAAATACAGGAAGGTGACCAGATCAAGAGAAAGAGCTCTGGAATAAGAGAAGAGTTCCTCAAGAACCCTCAGATTTTATCTACAAATAAAACAATGCCAGGAATACCTGTCATGCCACAGGCCTTGTTGCAAGTGGCGCTAGGCCAGTTACACCTTCCCACACGTTTCACGTGATAATATAACCGACTGGTTTGTCCCCAATGCCCATGAACTAATACAGCTCTTTGTTAATAAATGCCTCATCTATCAACAGTACTCGCCAAACCCCACTATGAAAACGGTAGCCTCCACAATCCTGAAACCAAAACGCCTCTTTAATGAACTCCACATTGACTATGTTGACATGATCGACAGATGTCAAAACTATCGATACCTCATTGTAGTGGTATGCCCATCCTCACGATGGATCAAAACTGGACCATGTGTCCACTGCGATGCCAAAGCAGCAGCCAACTTCCTGCTCCAAGAGGTCATCTTGAGCTGGGGTTTGCCAGATGTGATCCGGTCCGACAACGGCAGCCATTTTTCAAATGCCATCTTTTCCTTTCTAACAACCATGTTAGCGATCAAACATAAATTAACATCAGCATACCACCCACAAAGCAATGGCATTTGTGAACACCTTAGCGGCCTGCTCCAAAATAAAATAAGCAAGATAAGTGCCACAATTCGAAAGAAATGTCTCTACTGCTTACCAATTGCCCTGTTTGCACTCAGAAATTCTCCAAGTTCTGATCACCACTTAACACCCCACCAGCTTGTCACTGGCCGATCAATAAATATGTCAGTTCCCTCCATCAGACCAAAAACTGATACTGAAAGTTCTTCTGAAATTGTGAAAGCTGAAATGTACGAGTATCAGTGTGCATGAACACGCACTGCACACTGCCTTTCTACCCCGATATTGAAGCGGAAGGAGTAGGGCCCCATTGCTCCTTAGCTGCTACCAATCCGTCCCGAAACACAGATCTTTGTCTGAAAAGCTGTCAGACAGTAGAAGGATCCTAAATTTGAAGGACCTTTTAAAGTCATAGACTCCTCACCAGCTGCTGTCCGCATTGCCGACAAGAAAGCATGGATCCACCGAACGGACATCAGGGTCGACCCTGCACCACCCCAGAACTAAGAGATGAACAAGAGAAAGGCATTGTGTTTTCATTGACTGTCCAAGAAGACGGTGATCGCTTGATCGTTTATGGATTCAGACGCCGCTGCAACACCCGCCGCACAGACGTGTCCTATGCAAATTATGTATATACATTTTAATATTTTACATTATTGTCAGAGTAGCACTAGGACTTTGTAACTGGTTTACTGTTATTTCTCATTGTATTGATAAAAAGGCTTGTGTTCCTCAAAATGTTGAAGTTGCCAAAACAACTGTGCACCCCATGTCACCTACCCATCTACCGGCTAGCACATGTACTGAAAATTGCCACCGTAGTAATACCACAGGTTCAAATTTCTCTGACAGTAACATCAGCACCCCCAATACCTATGTACACCCTGTGTCCTCATCCCCTTCACCTGTTGAAAAGAATACTGAATGGGACTGTGTCATCGATATTATACTACATCCCCCACTACTGTCTCGTCATTGTAGGGATACCCCAGCAGATAGACAGCATACTGCCCTGCACGACAACATGTGGTACAGTGAAATGGCCACAATAAGGGAGACAGACGATTAATGAATCCTGTTATGTGTGCTCATACATTCCCCATGCAGGAGGCGCAGATAGATTGATTTTCCCTAGAGAAGGGCCACCACATATGCCAAATGCCTTCTGCATCTTTTCTTTTGTTGCATACAAGGACAAGTACAAATAATGAAAGCTGTTATCGCCCATGCATACGTAAACACCACAACATGGGACCCTATTCCCATAACGTTCAAGGTTGTCTCAGATGCTGCTCAACTTGATGTGCTGCTCACAGTTGGGTACCCTGGTATATGTTAGGGGAAAACTACAGTCAGCTGTGATTGAGCATTCATCATTGGAGTAGA
This sequence comes from Triturus cristatus, assembly GCF_964204655.1. Taxonomy (NCBI): domain Eukaryota; kingdom Metazoa; phylum Chordata; class Amphibia; order Caudata; family Salamandridae; genus Triturus; species Triturus cristatus. Next base: position 364,451,839 of record NC_140581.1, on the reverse strand, counting down.
CTGCGCTGAGTTAATACATTCTTGTTTTAAAGTATGAACATTTAATCATTCAGAAGTTTCAGTGCTTAGGTGCTCAGTTCTTGGGTTGGTTTTGCCAATGGTTATTGTTTATTCTGGGTACTTAGATGATTTCCAACATCTTCCACGTGTAAACTGTTTGAATGATAACATGTGCATACTTAAACAATTGGCCAAGTCTTCACGTGCTAACGTTGAATTATTCTGCCACGTGAAGCCGAAAGGAGTTTGCTCGTGCATATTTAATAAGAGCAACGTGAAAGGTAAACATGCCAGGATGCGGACGCCTCCCCTATAAAAACCCCACCCGTCTCTTCCCCGGTGCTTTGCTTTCAGTTCCTGATACTTACCAGCCTCCGGACCCGTCTGCGCTCTGTTCCTGGAATCTTCAGCACGTGTTTGAAGCCGCGCCTGGACCCAAATTTAAGCTCCTCCGCGCACCGGCGGGAGTCAACCCGAACCTCCTCCTACTCCAACGTCCCTTACGGTTTCCTGGACATCGTCACGGGCCAGTGTTGCCAGATTTTTAGACCCGTTCCAAGCCCAAAGCCGCTCAAATATAAGCCCAAAATAAGCCCAATCAGACCAGTTTCAGCCCAAAAACCAGCCCAAATTAGCAAGTCTCCAATTATGCACAAATTGTCATCAGAAACAATTTTAACGACAAATATACATTCTATTCAATATACAGATGGTGGGAGGGTGTTAACTGGGCACCTGCCTTAATGCTATTAATTTTTAAGACCAGTTCTCACTGCGACTTCTAAGAGCCCCTGCAGCTCCACTCTGCCTATTGCTTAAAGATTCAGCCCCCCCCCCCCCGAAATCAGCTCCAGTTTGAGCGGCAAACAGTGTGCGTCAGTGCGCGCCTTGGCATCAGCAACATGGTGAAGCTCGGAGTGTCAGATCCATGCCAGGACAGTGGTAAACAGACGCACGCGGTGCTGCCAGTAGGTGCGTGCGAGGTTGGGTGGCCCCTGCATGACCGTTTTCGAAGCTGGGCTGGCCTACGAACAACCGATGTGGTCAGTTTTGGTTTGGGTGTTAAAACACTCTTTACCTACGTCAACTTCCTGGCATCTATCAATATTCATCACTTCCTACAAATAGGGTGACCAACTGGCATGGGTGCAAATTCAGGACGGTGAGTGTAAAAATTCAGGACAAAGGGTCAAAATTCAGGACAAAAATTCAGGACGGGAGGTCAAAATTCAGGACAAAACTTCGGGACAAAAGGTACGTTTTACCGACACATCAAAGGAGGTCGCGTAATAGTGTATAAGTAATTCCATCTATATCCAAACATTCATCCATTTGAAAACGTACGTATCTTTCCATCCATCATTTCACTCATCCATCCCTCCATCCACACTTTCACTCATCCATTCATCTACCGTTTCACCCTATCCATCCGTACACTCATCCATCTACTCTTCCACCCAACCATCTACTCATCCATCCAGCCATTTATCCACTCACACATCCAGCCATCCTTTCACTTACTCATCCATCCACCCAGTTAATCATCCAACCACCCAGTCCCCTTTTCAGTCATCCATTCATCCTCCCTTTCTCTCTTCATTGACCCTTTCACTTAGCCATCCTTCCTTTCTTCGATCCACCCATACTTCAACTCATCCACTCATGAATCCATCCATTGACCCTATCACTCATCCATCCATTCACTCATCCATCCACCCATTTACTCACCGATCAGCCACCCTTTCACTCATCCATCCATCCTTTCGCTCATTATCCATCTATTCACCCTTTCACTAATCCATCCAGCCATCCACCCATCCCTTCACTTACTCACTCGCCCACCTTTTCCTCTTAATTATGAGCTGAGCCTTTGTCTGCAGAGTTGCAGACAGAAGAGGCCCATCAAGAATTTTGCCCTTGCTGTCTTCCTAAAGCAAGGGATGGGGTGGGGGAGGGTTAACTATGCACCTGCACACAGGCAATCTGAAAAAGTGGAAGTCATGAGTCATGCATGATGCACAGTGCCAGGACATGAGGTGATTGTGACATGGTGTTTCCAGGGCAGGATGAAAAAACTGGGGGTCTCTCCAAGGGGCGTGTCTGATGTAATTAATGGTGTTGCTTAAAACAACTAAGCTAAAAATCTGTGCTTAGCATTGTGTGTCGCCGGACTGGTATTTTGCCTCTTCTGTCATTGCATTCATATAAATATCACAACAAGTAACGTTACACCTACAACAAGCCAGAACCATTTGCTTTGTTAATGGTTGTTAGTTGCATAAAATAAAAATGCAGCAACCATGGCTTCCTTGAATATAATATTGAAACTGCACTTTTCTAAAATGATGAGACTGAAAGAACTCTAGCCCCTTCTTTTCAACTTGTTTCACCAGCTTCTTTGAATTAACTGGATTCTGTACCAGCATTGGTGTGTTTGCACATTCCTTTCATCTGCCCGTGGGCAAAGTGCAGCCAGTGGTCTCGAACTCTGTTCCTCAGCTGGCACCCCGAACTTAAAGTCGGCGCCTCCTGCAGGACCACAGCGGTGCCGTGTGCGGGTGAGCCCAGCTGGTCTCCCTCTCGGCTGCCCCACAGCCTGTCTTTCTCCCCAGCGGGCGGGAGCCGCCCTCTGCTCCTTCAGCTGACGGGCAATCACGGCCTCTGACAGCGTCGCTGGGGTTTACACGTTGCCACGGAGAGGTCCAAATTACGGACGGTGGTTGGTCACCCTACCTACAAATGCACGTGCCCTTAATTCCCTGCCCCAATCTCCACTCTGTCTATTGCTTAAAGACTCAGCCCCCCCATCGAAAAAATTTCTTACACACCCCCCCCACCCCGAAATTTGGCTCTAGTTGCGCCTCTGACTCACTCACCTGAGGTCGGGCGTCAAAGTCCGGACTCAGCAACTGCGGGCGCCGCCGGGCGGCCTGCTGCTGTGCTGTCGACTGGTGGTGGGCTCACTGGGCTGGCTAGCCTGCGCTGCGCAGAGAGCGCTGCCTGCGAGCACCGCCTGCCGCCGCCTGTGGCCTGGGTGACCACCAGTGGACCACAGTGGGCGGCAGCAGCAGGGACACCACGTGCGTCCGACTCCGACTCCTCATGATGATGATGATGCGTCCACCGTTGAGCCGAGCGACGCGCCGAAAGTAAGAGCTCACGTCACGCAGTCCCAGCATTATAGAGGACCGCAGGGGCTGGCCAAAAAATTATACCCAGGGCCGTCATTGGTAGCGTTTTCGCGCGCTACTGGATTGACGGCCCTGGGGGACCCCCACATTGACCCGCACACACACAAGTTGCCAACAACAAAGCTAGGTGACCCCTCTGGGTGGTGCGTGCGGCGGTGCAGCACGCATGTGCAAAATAAGAGTGAGAGCACTGTGCACTACGTAACAAGTTAGCGCTTGTCACTGACAGCCACCATAACGCGACGGACTCCTCGTGGTCGGCGCCCGCCCAGGCCAGTAAAATTGCGCACACCCTTTTAAATCTAGCCCAAAAAGTAGCCCTCCGCCAGGCATGGGTTTTTCCCGCACAACTGGGAAAAAAGTCGCCCAATTGTGCGGGAAATAGCCCAATCTGGCAACTTTGTCACGGGCCCCACCTCCTGACAACTTGTTTCCGGTGCCCTGGAAAAGAAAACAAAGGACGAACAGCATTAATAAAGACGGTATTTGAACAAACCGAGTACACCTTTTAAAAAGATAGCGGTAAGACCTTTATTTACTTGTTTGCAAAAACGGATTCAAGGACATTGGAAAATTAAAGCAACAGAGACTAGAGACTCCAAAAAACTTTAGTAAAAGTTGAAAAGGCTTTTTTGAACATTGTGGTAAAAATGAAGTTAGAGACAGCAGTTCTCTAAAAAGTCCTACTGATTAATCGCTGAGAAATTAATCTGCATATTGTGCAATAGAAAGAAAATGCTGTAACTGTGCACATGTATTGCCTTTTTTTTGTTTGTTGTCTTTTAGTTACTTGAATCCTTTGGAGCTACATTGGCAGTTATTCAAGGTATGTTTTTTTTTTTTTTTAATATGTTTATTGAGTTTTTTGATTGAAAAGGTAAAATAACAAATAAGAAAATAAAAAAAGAAGCAAACATTACAACCAGTAATAACAAAGGAAAGACACAGTCCAAACATAAACAGCCTCCAGTAGCATGTCCTATACATACAGACAAATCATAAGTCAGAGATTGAATCAAGCAATAATAGATACAGAGGATTTAGAATGGAAACAAAAGAGTGGTCCCACTATCTAAACAAGCCGTAGCGCCCATGCTGTGCATCACCGTGAAGGGGGGAAAGAGAAAGGGGGGGGCTGGGGCAAGCAGTCCATATCATAGGTTGTACAGTCCCATCGAGCCCTAAGAAGTAGGAGTAGCCCCCAACGGGGATGTAGCCTCTCCCTGCTCAGCAGCGGCTGGGGACGGTCTCCGTTCCAAATACAGGGCCCAAAAGTTTTTAGGTCTGTTACGGGGTGGCAATAATTCGCTGTAATTTTCAGTTTGAGTACAACAGTATAGCATATCTCTAGTCCATTGTTGCAAAGTCGGCAGTGGACCACGAAGCCAGCAGACAGCCACACATCTCTTCGCAAGTAGCAACGCCATATCGACCAGGAGTCTGTGGCTCTTGGGGAGTGGCAGTGAGTAGCCTAGTAGAGCAAGGAACGGGTCCGGGGTCAGCGACATGTCCGTAACGCGATTAACTTCTAAGAATATATCACCCCAGAAGTGGGCAATCCCTGGGCAGGTCCAGGCCACATGTAGGAAGTCAGCTGAAGGCTCTCCGCATCGATCACACTGGGGGATGTCACGTAGACCAAAGCGGTGTAATCGCTCCGGGGTATGATAAACCCGGTTGAGAAATTTAAAGTGGGCCAATCTATGGCGCCCATTAAGTGAGATTCGTTTGGTGCTAAGGCAACAGTATCGCCACTTATCATCGGTCAAATCTATCTGCAGATCCCGTTGCCATGCTAGCCGCGGCTTCGCGTATGCACCGTCTCTAGCAGTCAGCGTGGAGTGGTAAATTCTAGAGACCAACTTAGCCGATGACTGAGCTTTAATGATGGCGGTCAATATCGGGATCTCTGGAGGTTCCGCCATGTACTCCCCCAATATTTCCCTAAGGGCGTGTCTAACCCTATGAAATTGAAACAGAGCAAGGGGAGTACAGACGGCATCCCCCTCAGTGACGTCCCGCAGGGAACGGGCAGTACCGCCCTCAAAAAGGTCCCCCATGGTATGTAGATTGAGTGACTGCAGTGCCTGGATCACACCTCTGTCCCTACATGGCGCCAGCCAGCTGCACCAGTCCAAACGGGCTACAGGGGCATACAGGAGATTACCAGCGTGAGCAGCCAGAATATGGTGCCACGCGTGGACGACCGAATTAAGAGAGTCCATTATGCCCGTACGCCTGTCACAAGGCGAAAACAACAAAGCAGGCAAAGGCCTGGGATCGGCGACGATAGTCTCAATCAACAAGTGGGGTATATCCAAAGGTCCATGAATCCAGTAATGGGCATGTGAGGATTGGGCGGCTCTATAGTACAACTCCAAGTCAGGGGCACCAAGGCCCCCCATCTCATATGGTAGTGTCAATATCCTCCAGGCAACGCGAGGCTGCTTGCCCCTCCATGCCAGGCACACCAATAGAGAGTGAATGCGACTGAAGAATGCCCTGGACAAAACCATAGGTATGTTCATAAATAGAAAGAGAAACCGCGGTAGGATTATCATTTTCATGAGCGCCACTCTGCCCATTAGAGAGAGCGGAAGAGCAATCCATCTGTCCACGTCGTCCTCCAGTTTGGAGATGGCAACACCATAATTTTCTCGCAGAACAACCTCCGAGTCCGTATGTAGGCGAATACCCAGGTATCGTACCGCCTCAGTGGACCATAAAAGGGGGTATTCCGGCTCAAAGCGAGCCGTGGCTGGGGTGAGCGGAAACATGATGGACTTACTCCAATTGACCCCTATACCCGAAAGCGAACCGAAGAGGACCACCTCCCTCAATACCGGGGACAGATGGGTCGCAGGCTCCCTAACATAGATTAGCGTATCATCCGCATACGTCGATACGATTAGGCGATAGTTTGGGAATCGAATGCCCCTATAGCTGTGATACTCCCGGAGTGCGCAAGCCAGGGGTTCCGCCGTCAGGGCATACAATATTGGGGAAAGAGGGCATCCTTGCCTCGTGCCCCTAAAAATAGATATGGGATCAGTGACTAAGGACCCAATACGAATGCGCGCCGTGGGGGAGGAGTAGAGTGCCGCAAGTAATTGCAGGAAAACCGGCCCCACTCCCATACGGCTCAAGACGTGTCGCATGAAAGGCCACTCAACCGAGTCGAAGGCCTTCTCCATATCTAAGAATACCGCAACCGCCGGGACCTCCGGGCGGGTATGTTGTAAAGCTGCGAAGACAGTTCGCAGGTTATAAGTTAAGTTGCGGCTTGGAACAAAGCCGGCCTGCTCGGGCGCCACCAGGGTGGTGACCAGTGGGCTAAGGCGATTAGCCAGTATTTTCGCGAAAATCTTCGCGTCCACGTTCATGAGGGACAACGGACGGTACGAGGCACACTCCTCTGGCCGTTTCCCAGGTTTGAGTATGGCCACCAGTATCGCTTCCCGCATAGTTGGAGGCATACTGCCTGAGGAACATATATCCCCAAACAGTGTGAGCAGGTGGGGGAGTAGGAGATCCTGGAATGCCTTATAAAAGGCCACCGTGAGACCGTCGCTTCCCGGAGCACTACCGGCCCTCATCTCCGAGAGGGCAAGCAGCGCCTCCTCACGCTCGATTGGCCTCATCAGGAACTCGCGGTGCCAGTCAGACAACCAGGGAAGCTTAATATGCGACAGGTAATCCTCCATAAGCTCATCTGAGCAGTGACCGCGGGAAGCATAGAGATCAGCATAGTATTTCCGAAATTGCTCCGCTACCTGATCCTCCGTAAGCGGGGGATCACCTTGCTGCAGTCTAATATCTGGAATCGTGGTGTTGGCCCTCCGCTGCTGCAGAAGCCGTGCCAGAACCCTACCAGGCCTCTCCCCCTCACCATAGCTATGGGCAGTGGCATATTTCCCGAGGTGTTTTATCTCTACATCAGCTTCCTTATGGTAGTCTCGCAGGGTTTGCGCCAGGTCCCGGTCAAGTTCCTCACTGTGTACCTGTCTACGAGTGGATTCTAGGTCCTTCAGTTTCCGCTCTAAAGCTGTCAATCTGGCACGTATCGACTTTAGCACCCCTGCATGTTTGGATATGGTCACCCCCCTGATATACGCCTTAAAAGCTTCCCAAACTGTCAGAAAGGAGTCAACGGAGCCTATGTTCGTCTCGAAAAAGGCCTCAATAGACGTTGCGATCTCTTCCCTGAAAACAGAATCAAGGAGGGAGAATGGGGGAAAGCGCCATGCAAATGGAGGGATGCGTTTCTTTGGGGAGGTCAGCGTGAGAAGGAGTGGAGAATGATCAGAAAAGGTGCGAGGGAGAATCGTGCATGCCCGGATCTGGTGAGTCAATTGTAGTGAAGCAAACCAGTAGTCAATTCTCGTATGTATGTTGTGAGGTGCAGAATAGTGCGTGTAGCCACCCTGCTGAATGTGTCCGCGGCGCCATACGTCATACATGTCCAACTTCACCAGGGATGACTCCACCAGTCTGGCAGAGGCCGACGGGCGTCTATCCGGGCCATCAGACCGGTCCAGAGCAGGGTGTATGACAAAATTAAAATCCCCGCCCCACAGAATATTGTCCAAAGCGTAAGGTTGGGACATCGCCACCAGGTTAGCGTAAAAGTCAGGGTGGTCATAGTTAGGGCCATAAACATTGCAAATGAAAAGCTCGAGCCCCCTACCACAGCACTTAGACAAAACAAATCTACCCTCCCTGTCCGTTTCCAGGGGTGACAATGAGAGCGCAGCCCTCGGATTCACCCACGTCATAACCCCCCTGGCGTGTGATGTGAAACCCGCAGCATGTATATTACCCATCAACCCTTTGGTACGCAATATGGGGCTATCCGGGTGAAGGTGGGTCTCCTGCAGGAGTGCCACATCCACATTGTGCCTATTTAAATAGCTCAGTATCTTGCGAACCTTACGGAAATCATTAAGGCCGCGGACGTTCCAGGTCAGCAAAACCAGCGAGTCTAGGGCGCTATCGCAATGAAGCTTGGGCGTGTCACTCATATGCGGTAAGAGGATAATAAAAGGATGAGGAGAGTGCAATCCAGACAGTGTCGTCCCTCAACAGCAAACCAAAGGAAAATGCAACGAAAATAAAACCATAAACCATCCCAGCACAAACCTGCCCCCCCAATCGTGCCCAATAACACAGACAACATCCAGAAGTAGGCATCAGCCTGCCAGGGCCAGGAAAACCCACGTCAACGTCCCACAATAACAAACCACACAGCAAAACAAGAGTCAGACCCCTCCCGCCCCCCGCCCACGCCTGCCCAACCCCAACTAGGCTGCGGAACCAACCCACCCCCCCAAGGAGAAAAATCCCCACCCAAATCCAGACAACCAGAAACATCCCAGGTGTACTACACGCGGGGGGGGAATGTAGCCCGCGCAACAGAAAAAGAAAAGAAAGTGTGATCAATGAGACCACTGCTCCACACCCCGCCTTAAAGCAAACGTGCAGCTGTGAATAAATGCAGCCAAGCGTATGTCCCACAGGGCTATAGGGAGGGCGAAATAAGCAGATCGCATATCTAATACAAGTCAAGCAATGAGCACATAGCAACAAATATGAAGGAGAACAGTCATGACCCCCAATAAGAAAACTTTGGCGTTCTGAAACACAGTAGTGAATGAAAAACACAAAACAATAAATGACAACAGTTCCTGTCTTCCAAAGCCGGTCAGCCCTGCTCATCCAAGGGACCCCCGGTCGGTTCGTCCGAGAGCCGGCGATCCGGCAGTGGCCGCCCCTCCCTCGCCCAGTCCTTCAAAGCTTTTTGCAGGATCTTTGGATCAGTAAATATATGTGAGCGGCCCTGCCGATTCACTCTTAACTTAGCTGGATAGAGCATGGCATAATCCGCACCCATCTCCCGGAGTTGTCTCTTCATGGGAGCGAACAAGCGCCTCGCCTCCTGAACTCTAGCAGTGAAGTCTGGAAAGAGTGAAATGGTCGACCCCTCGAATCGAAGCGGTTGTTTTTCGCGGGCAAGTTTAAGGGCGACATCGCGGTCCCTATAGTTCAGGAGTTTAGCTATGACTGGCCTGGGAGAGGCGCCTGGCGCCGGCCTGGGGCCAAGAGAGCGGTGCGCCCTCTCAACCACAAACATGTTTGAAAAGGAGGAGTCACCCAACAGAGTTTTCAAAAGCTTTTCTATGAAGAGTTCCATGCTCCCCGTGGGTGCCGTCTCCGGCAGGCCCGTGATGCGCAGATTACAGCGCCGAGAGCGGGCCTCCAAGTCTTCTGTCTTGTCCTGGAGGAGCTGCACCACCCTGCCCAGCTGTTTGTGTTCCGCATCAAGAGCGGTCTGCGCCTCCTCCGTCTCCGTCAGCCTGCGCTCCGAGCTGTCCAGGCGCTCTGCATGTTTGTCCAATCTGTCCGCCATGCGGTCCATTCTGTAGGACAGCGCGTCCATTTTGGCCCCCAAAGAGGTTATCCCACCCTGGAGGGTCTTTTCCATGGAGAGCAAGAGGCCGCGGATATCCTGGTGTTGTTCGTCCGGGTTCCGGCCGTGGTCCGCGACATCACTCTCCGTCGCAGCTCCGCCAGGCCTAGGTCGCTTGGGGTCAAACGACAATTTGGGTTGGGACTTATCCGTGCGTCCCATCGTATCGCCATGTGGGGCCCGGTGCCCTAAGGAGTGCCACGACCTCCTCCACAAGGATTCCACCCCCTCCTATCCGTATGGGTGGGTCGCCCCAAAGCAATCCGCTAGTAGTAGCTGGTCGGTGGGTGGTCCAGGGCCGCAAATAGTGGCTAGCCCCCCTGACCCGCCCTCGTTGCAATGGAGAGCGTCTGCAGGGCCGCAGTGCGTCTATCGCTCCCCCACCAGGCAGTAATGCAAACGTAATATATGGCGGAATCAGCCAGTCCCCGTGTGGGCCATGCGGCGCGAGCCCCCGGCAGCAGCGTGGGCCAACAGATCAATGCATGGTCCAACACCCCCCCTCCTACTGGTATGCGCCAAGCAGGTCTCGGAGGCGCTAGGAGGGCGAGGGATCCAGCTCAGGCAACAGTTCGCGACAGGTAGTCCAAAATAGCCAGCAATGCAGTGGTGGGGGGGCGCCTCATGAGTTGATGCACTGCATAGGAAAGCCACAGGGCTCCCCAGCAGGCCTAGCCGTCAGCAAGGGGCACTCACCGGCATCGTATCAATTGTCCAGAAGGCAGCGCGGCCTCAGCTCCCCGCAAAGCACCGGCTCTCAGGTAGATGTAGGGCCGCCGCGCCGATCCCTCCAGGCGGCCGGCCCCGCCTCCCGCAGCCGGCAGGGACGCAGCGGAGGGGAACGCAGACACGGGGAACAGGGTCCTCAGAGACACCGGGCCAGTCTCACCGCCGCAGGGCCGCCGCAGGGCCTCCGCAGCAGGGCCTCGGCGAGGGCCGCACGTCGCCTCCCCGGATGAGGAGGGGAAGGAGGAGCTGCGCACGGCAGCCTCCGCGCAGCGCCAGCGGCCAAGGCCCAGCAGCCCGGTATCAGCAGAGCTCCGAATCTTCACTCGGAAGGCAGGTAGGCGAGTCGCTCTTCCCGCCACCGGCACCGCGGCACCCCAGAGGACCCTAGGTCACCGCTTCCTGGTGCAGGTGGGACACAGCTGCAGGATAGTAGGCGGATAATGTGACGGGCTAACGGAGTGCTCAGTTCAGGCGGCCATCGTGGTCGCGCGCTAGCTCCGCCCCCCTATTCAAGGTATGTTTGCTAAGTTAGAAAACTAATGAATAACAAACTAACCAAACTAATCACTTGCCAGAGGTAATTGTATAAAGAGTGAAAAAACTTTATTTATGTCATTTAAGTTTAACAACTTTGAAAACTATTACTGCTATAATTCCTTTAAGAAGTGATGCTATGGGCTTCACACCTTGCATAGATTATATCTTGTAAGAACATTTATAAGTTTGACTTATCACGGAAGGTCAAAATAAGTTTTAACAAACTGTTGTAATCACATTGTAGGTACTTTTAAAACCTGGCCCAGAGACACTTCATCCATTGAGAAACCTACATGCAATTCATCGGCTGACAAGAAAGCTGAGGACTGCATCCTGTGTTTCTTTGTTTCTCACTCCCACTCCCCTTTCCCTTGAGGGTTTCCCAAGGTGACAAGTGTGAATTTCCTTGCTACCTTGGTAGACCCTGGAGGGAGTTGGGACCAAGCGGCATCGAAGAAGAAGCAATCCGGGGAGCAGGTGGGTGACTTCGTAACAGAAAGCGAAGCCAAAAAAAAAAAAAGAAAATCCACTTGCTTCTTCTTCGATTCTGAAACCATGGACCTTGAGCAGGATAGGATGGATTCTTCACAATTGATCCAATTGGTCCGTAAATTAAATGAGGAAATGCAGGAATTGCGATTAGAGAATCAGGCCCTTAGACAAGAATTGGACAGGACCAAATCGGGATTCACTAATTGGAGGGACTCCCAATCAGGCATCACTAAACCCGTAATTGCTCCTTCTAAATTTAATCCCGCTTTATTTCCTTCCCAACTCACTGCTGGGCAAACTTCCGATCAGCCTTTACAAGTCACAGTAGTCACCCCAACTCCAGTTCCTCTAGAAAACCCAGAACGATTTACTGGAGATAGTAGTCGCTACACTACTTTCATGAGTCAGTGTCAGTTACACTTTTTATGTAAACCACAGATATTCACTACTGACACCTCCAAGGTAGCCTTCATCATCTCTTATCTGGGGGGAGTAGCGGCCAATTGGGCTATGCCCCTGGTTGACACCAATGATCCATTATTACATGATCTAACTGCCTTCAAGGCAGCCATGTCTAGTTTATTCGCCAAGCATGTCTTTATCCAGGCATCAGATAACGAACTTCTGAATCTACGTCAAGGGTCTAAGGACTTAATAACCTATGTAACCAATTTTAATAGATGACTAGCTGAAACTCACTGGCCTAAAGATAAGAGGGTATCATTGTTCTATAAAGGTCTTAGAGATGATTTAAAGGACTCCTTAGCGCATATAGTGAATTTACCTGAAGACAACACTGAATTTGTAGATTTAGTGGTGATATTGGATCATAGATTGGGAGAATGAAAGAATGAAAGGCCCAGAGGAGACATTAGAAATCTACATTTTAAGGTAGAGAAGAAAGAAACAGAAGAAAATAATTCTCATGAGCCAATGCAAATTGGTGGTTTAAAGGGACCACTTTCGACCCAAATAAAAGAACGCAGGTGGAAAGGTAACTTATGTCTCTACTGTGGCAAATCAGGCCACCTTGCTAAGGATTGTCCAGCAAAAACAAATAAAAACAAAACAATAGCTTTAGCAGATGGATTGCCCAAAGAGTTGAAAAACTAGTCTTCTCAAGGAAAGAAGAGGTTGCTTCCTCGAGAACAGAACCTACACAGATCTCTCAGTATGTCACTAACGTCATTAATCACACTCCTAAGCATTTCACTGTAAGGATGACCTTTGTTCTTTCCACTCAACAAAGGCATAGTTTACCAGTTTTAATTGATTCAGGAGCCACCGGTAATTTCTTTGATCTGGAATTGGCTCATAAACTGCGGATAGCCCAAATACTCAAACCAGAACCTGAAGTTGTTGATGGTTCGGCTTTATCTTCCGGTTTAATCAGGTTTCATACTCCACCTTTGACAATAGTTTGTGAAAATGGCCATACAGAAGAAACTATGTTTGACCTTATTGATACACCAACCTTTGGCATCATACTGCGAGTACCATGGCTTGAATTGCATAACCCGAAAATAGATTGCGTTAAGCGAACTGTTACATTAGATTCGCCACATTGCAAAACTCATTGTTATCTTAAAACACAAGATCCTGTAGTGCCCCTATTTTGTGCAACTTTGACTCAAGAGTCTCCACAGATACCTGGCGAGCTCCAAGATTATGCTGATGTATTTGATCCCATCCAAGCGACTAAATTACACCCGCATAGAATTTATGATTGTAGGATAGACCTAATCCCAGGTGCAGTCCTACCTTGCAGTAGAATATACGCTTTAACAGAACCTGAGAATCAGTATCTGAGAAAATACCTAGACAAACTATTAGAGATTGGCTTCATAAGGCACTCAACTTCACCAGTCTCGTCGACACTCTTTTTCGTGGCGAAGAAATCTGGCGATTTGAGAGCATGTATTGATTATCGCACAATCAATAAGGCAACGATAAAAAACTCGTTATCCTCTACCATTGATTCCTGTACTCTTAAATCAAGTTAAGGGGTCCAGTATTTATACCAAATTGGACTTGCGGGGGGCATATCATTTCGTCCGTATTAAGGAAGGAGATGAGTCGAAAACTGCCTTCTGCACAAAATTCGGCCTCTTTGAATATACTGTATTGCCTTTTGGTCTCTGCAAAGCCCCAGCCGCGTTTCAGTATTTCATTAATGAAGTCTTACATGATCTCCTTGATGTCTGTGTCATAGTTTATATCGATGACATACTTATTTATTCAAAAAATCAAGAAGATCATACTGAACATGTTCGTGCAGATTTGCAGAGATTGCGTGACAATTCCTTTATGTGAAACTCGAAAAATGTGTGTTTAACACAACCAAGGTCGAGTTTTTAGGTTATTGGCTTTCACCCGAAGGAATAATTATGGATCCCAAAAAGGTAGAAGCAATCTTAAACTGGCCAACTCCATCTTCCGTTAAATACAAACAAAGAGTCCTAGGGTTTGCCAATTTCTATAGACGTTTTATTTCAAAATGTTCAGAAATTGTCACACCTATCACTCAGATTCTTAAGAAAGGACAAAAGTTTCAATGGAACTCAGAGGCTGAGCAAGCCTTTGTAAAATTAAAAAAGGCCTTTACTTCAGCACCCATTTTGATTTATCCCGACCCGGATAAGACATTTTTTGTTGAGGCAGATGCTTAACACACAAGATGATGGACGGAATGTTGCACATTGGCAAAACATTCACCCCCAGTCACAGATCTGGGTTTAATCCATCGTTATTTTGCTCACCATGCCACCCCAGTTCAGACATGGCCATATGCAAATCAGTCTTGACCCTGTGCCTCATGGGAACAGTCCAGCCCGATCTGCCAAGCCATGTCTTCCCTGGACCGGAATCAAACATCCTAGGACGGGTTTCGGGGTTTCACCCCTCTTCGGCCAGGATAGCTTGACTCCAGTGGCATAGTGAGCACAGGACCCACGTCTGGGCATACCCTTCCCACATAGGGCGAACAGCAAAACACACAAGATGATGGACGGAATGATGCACATTCGCAAAACATTCACCCCCAGTCACACATCCGGGTTTAATCCATCGTTATTTTGCTCAGCACGCCACCCCAGTTCAGACATGGCCATATGCAAATCAGTCTTGACCCTGTGCCTCATGGGAACAGTCCAGCCCGAACTGCCAAGCCATGTCTTCCCTGGACCGGAATCAAGCATCCTAGGACCGGTTTCGGGGTTTCACCCCTCTTCGGCCAGGATAGCTTGACTCCAGTGACGCAGTAAGCACGAGACCCACGTCTGGGCATACCCTTCCCACATAGGGCGAACAGCAAAACACACAAGATGATGGACGGAATGTTGCACATTGGCAAAACATTCACCCCAGTCACAGATCTTTGTTTAATCCATCGTTATTTTGCTCACCACGCCACCCCTGTTCAGACATGGCCATATGCAAATCAGTCTTGACCCTCTACCTCATGGGAACAGTCCAGCCCGAACTGCCAAGCCATGTCTTCCCTGGACCGGAATCAAGCATCCTAGGACCGGTTTCGGGGTTTCACCCCTCTTCGGCCAGGATAGCTTGACTCCAGTGGCGTAGTGAGCACGGGACCCACGTCTGGGCATACCCTTCCCACCTAGGGCGAACAGCAAAACACACAAGATGATGGACGAAATGTTGCACATTGGCAAAACATTCACCCCCAGTCACACATCTGGGTTTAATCCATTGTTATTTTGCTCACCACGCCACCCAAGTTCAGACATGGCCATATGCAAATCAGTCTTGACCCTATGGCTCATGGGAAAAGTTCAGCCCCGAACTGCCAAGCCATGTCTTTCCTGGAACGGAATCAAGCATCCTAGGACCGGTTTCGGGGTTTCACCCCTATTCGGCCAGGATAGCTTGACTCCAGTGGCGTAGTGAGCACGGGACCCACGTCTGGGCATACCCTTCCCACATAGGGCGAACAGCAAAACACACAAGATGATGGACGTAATGTTGCACATTGGCAAAACATTCACCCCCTGTCACAGATCTGGGTTTAATCCATCGTTATTTTGCTCACCACGCCACCCCAGTTCAGACATGGCCATATGCAAATCAGTCTTGACCCTGTGCCTCATGGGAACAGTCCAGCCCGAACTGCCAAGCCATGTCTTCCCTGGACCGGAATCAAGCATCCTAGGACCGGTTTCAGTGTTTCACCCCTCTTCGGCCAGGATAGCTTGACTCCAGTGGTGTAGTGTTACAACAAACAAATGATGGACGGAATGCTGACAATGCAGACATTCTCCCCCAGTCAAGAGATCTGGGTTAAATCCATCGTTCTTTTGCCCACTACACCACCCCAGTTTAGACATGGCCATATGCAAATCAGTCTTGACCCTGTGCCTCATGGGAACAGTCCAGCCCGAACTGCCAAGCCATGTCTTCCCTGGACCGGAATCAAGCATCCTAGGACCAGTTTCTGGCTATCAGCCGTCATCAGCCAGGATAGCTTGACTCCAGTGGCGTAGTGAGCACGGGTCCCACGTCTGGGAATACCCATCCCACTTAGGGCGAAAAGCGTTACAACAAACAAATGATGGACGGAATGCTGACAATGCAGACATTCTCCCCCAGTCAAGAGATCTGGGTTAAATCCATCATTCTTTTGCCCACTACACCACCCCAGTTTAGACATGGCCATATGCAAATCAGTCTTGACCCTGTGCCTCATGGGAACAGTCCAGCCCGAACTGCCAAGCCATGTCTTCCCTGGACCGGAATCAAGCATCCTAGGACCGGTTTCTGGCTATCAGCCGTCATCAGCCAGGATAGCTTGACTCCAGTGGCGTAGTGAGCACGGGTCCCACGTCTGGGAATACCCATCCCACTTAGGGCGAAAAGCGTTACAACAAACAAATGATGGACGGAATGCTGACAATGCAGACATTCTCCCCAGTCAAGAGATCTGGGTTAAATCCATCGTTCTTTTGCCCACTACACCACCCCAGTTTAGACATGGCCATATGTAAATCAGTCTTGACCCTGTGCCTCATGGGAACAGTCCAGCCCGAACTGCCAAGCCATGTCTTCCCTGGACCGGAATCAAGCATCCTAGGACCGGTTTCTGGCTATCAGCCGTCATCAGCCAGGATAGCTTGACTCCAGTGGCGTAGTGAGCACGGGTCCCACGTCTGGGAATACCCATCCCACTTAGGGCGAAAAGCGTTACAACAAACAAATGATGGACGGAATGCTGACAATGCAGACATTCTCCCCCAGTCAAGAGATCTGGGTTAAATCCATCGTTCTTTTGCCCACTACACCACCCCAGTTTAGACATGGCCATATGCAAATCAGTCTTGACCCTGTGCCTCATGGGAACAGTCCAGCCCGAACTGCCAAGCCATGTCTTCCCTGGACCGGAATCAAGCATCCTAGGACCGGTTTCTGGCTATCAGCCGTCATCAGCCAGGATAGCTTGACTCCAGTGGCGTAGTGAGCACGGGTCCCACGTCTGGGAACACCCATCCCACTTAGGGCGAAAAGCTTTACAACAAACAAATGATGGACGGAATGCTGACAATGCAGACATTCTCCCCCAGTCAAGAGATCTGGGTTAAATCCATCGTTCTTTTACCCACTACACCACCCCAGTTTAGACATGGCCATATGCAAATCAGTCTTGACCCTGTGCCTCATGGGAACAGTCCAGCCCGAACTGCCAAGCCATGTCTTCCCTGGACCGGAATCAAGCATCCTAGGACCGGTTTCTGGCTATCAGCCGTCATCAGCCAGGATAGCTTGACTCCAGTGGCGTAGTGAGCACGGGTCCCACGTCTGGGAATACCCATCCCACTTAGGGCGAAAAGCTTTACAACAAACAAATGATGGACGGAATGCTGACAATGCAGACCTTCTCCCCCAGTCAAGAGATCTGGGTTAAATCCATCGTTCTTTTGCCCACTACACCACCCCAGTTTAGACATGGCCATATGCAAATCAGTCTTGACCCTGTGCCTCATGGGAACAGATCAGCCCGAACTGCCAAGCCATGTCTTCCCTGGACCGGAATCAAGCATCCTAGGACCGGTTTCTGGCTATCAGCCGTCATCAGCCAGGATAGCTTGACTCCAGTGGCGTAGTGAGCACGGGTCCCACGTCTGGGAATACCCATCCCACTTAGGGCGAAAAGCGTTACAACAAACAAATGATGGACGGAATGCTGACAATGCAGACATTCTCCCCCAGTCAAGAGAGCTGGGTTAAATCCATCGTTCTTTTGCCCACTACACCACCCCAGTTTAGACACGGCCATATGCAAATCAGTCTTGACCCTGTGCCTCATGGGAACAGTCCAGCCCGAACTGCCAAGCCATGTCTTCCCTGGACCGGAATCAAGCATCCTAGGACCGGTTTCTGGCTATCAGCCGTCATCAGCCAGGATAGCTTGACTCCAGTGGCGTAGTGAGCACGGGTCCCACGTCTGGGAATACCCATCCCACTTAGGGCGAAAAGCGTTACAACAAACAAATGATGGACGGAATGCTGATAATGCAGACATTCTCCCCCAGTCAAGAGAGCTGGGTTAAATCCATCGTTCTTTTGCCCACTACACCACCCCAGTTTAGACACGGCCATATGCAAATCAGTCTTGACCCTGTGCCTCATGGGAACAGTCCAGCCCGAACTGCCAAGCCATGTCTTCCCTGGACCGGAATCAAGCATCCTAGGACCGGTTTCTGGCTATCAGCCGTCATCAGCCAGGATAGCTTGACTCCAGTGGCGTAGTGAGCACGGGTCCCACGTCTGGGAATACCCATCCCACTTAGGGCGAAAAGCGTTACAACAAACAAATGATGGACGGAATGCTGACAATGCATACATTCTCCCCCAGTCAAGAGATCTGGGTTAAATCCATCGTTCTTTTGCCCACTACACCACCCCAGTTTAGACATGGCCATATGCAAATCAGTCTTGACCCTGTGCCTCATGGGAACAGTGCAGCCCGAACTGCCAAGCCATGTCTTCCCTGGACCGGAATCAAGCATCCTAAGACCGGTTTCTGGCTATCAGCCGTCATCAGCCAGGATAGCTTGACTCCAGTAGCGTAGTGAGCACGGGACCCACGTCTGGGCATACCCATCCCACTTAGGGCGAAAAGCGTTACAACAAACAATTGATGGACGGAATGCTGACAATGCAGACATTCTCTCAAAGCAGCAGTACACCTCTCGCCGCCCCCTCCATTCCCATCACCGCCCTCCCACTTGCTCGGGTCCCTTCTGTCCGTGCTAGGCCACACTGGGCTGCCCTCCTCCTGCTGACCGAAACTCGCAGTGAAGGAAGCCCAACAAAAGGTATCCTGTCACAGGGAGGTGTCACCACCTTCCAGACAGGATTTAGTGTATTGGAGCTGGGTGGGTGCACTCTTAGAGTGCTTTGAAATCCTGCACTGGGGGAGCAGTAGGCTCCTCTGTGCATATGCAAGCTCAAACCGGTTCAGGGGCTACCTGCCCCTGCTCTGGCGCGAAACTGGACAAAGGGAAGTGGGTGTAACCACCCACTACCCTGACCCTCCTAGAGGAGTGGTCATAGACCTTTTCTTCACTATAAGATAGCAAGCATTGCCAATGCAATCCAGATTACCCTGGACGACGCTCTACAAAGAAGAATCCTGGCCCTTCGACGTTCCACTATCTCTGGAAGACTGAAGAATCTCCCTTGCAGTCAAGGAGTGACTCCCCTGCTTGGCAGGCACCTGTAACTTCAATCGACGGTTGCAAACTTCACCGCTCCCGCCGGAGTCCGAAGTCCCTGCGTCCCCTGAAGCGGATTTCCTGACCTCTCGACTGCCATTTTGAGTCCCCAGCGAAGCTGTGGCATCTGGACCCCACGAGTGACGAGGAACAGCAATACCAGGGAACCGGGGAATGGTTTCGAGTGCAAACCCTAAACAACGTTCTACGAACTTGTGCTTTGGACCATTTGTAGTCCAAGTCCCTAGCAGGCCTGGTTCCGAACATCAGCGGCCTACCCCGTTCCGAGTGAATGTGGGCTCCGGTGAAACTTTTCCTGCAAAGGCGTCTTCGCGGTTACTTGCCCGTTGGCTAGTGACTCACCCGAAGACTTTCTCATCGACTTCAAGGGCTCACCTGGTTGCTCCGGGCCTGCCCTCACTTACCCTCGCTGGGTAAGTCCATCAGACCTTGCTGGTCTGCATCACCGACTATCTTCAGTTCACACGAGACTTGCAGTTGCCAAGGCTTGTTGGCTCCAATCCGGTTGCCGACACCGTCATCAGCTGCAGACGTCGTGGGACACTCCGAATCCAGCTGCTGGTCATCTTCGATCCCTCCTGGACCTCGTGAGCGAAGAGACAAATCACCATCGACGACCTGAAATGACGCGACATCAGTGGTCATCCATCCTGCTGGCCACCGGTCACTGGCAAGTGACTGTACGCTGTCCCTTCAATTTTCAGGTCCTCTTTATCTTCAATCCACCTTCGTATTCCAGCGGACACCTCTTCAGTCGTCTCAAGCAGCAAGTCTTCATTGGTCTCCATTGAAAACAGCATCGCGACCCGACACCAAAAGACACCTATGCTAGGTGAGGTAACTCGTGCACTCCGGTGCCCAAGTGTGTGTTGGCCCTCGAAATACTTACCCTGTAAGTGGCTTGCTTCTTGACTTCTTCGAAGTGCCCTAAAACTTTAAAATACAAACCGCAACTTGCTCCACTGTAACCTATAGGAAACCCGCGGCTGTGTTTAGACACTGCACGCGTCTCCCGTGGGCTTGTTACTTACCTGCTAACACTGCAGTAGTAAAGCCCCAGCGATTCCCAAGGCCCTAGGCTTTGTCATTTTGCAAATCGACTTTGTTAAACCATTTTCCTAGTATATGGTCTGGTACGCCCCTAGGGCTACAGCCATATTTGTGCTTAATTTATTGAGAACTGTTGACATTTGAATGTGTATCTGGGTTCTAATCTCCTAAAGAGATTAGTAGAGTGTATCTAGAAATAAATACATATATATTTGATATATATACCTGTGTGGTGTCCTTTTCATTTGGTAATTCAAGAGATTATAAGGTAAAACAAGCTGCTTTGCATTCCTCAGAGACTTAGCCTGAAGGCTGCTCTCCACAGCTACCACTAGAATAGCTTTCTTTAAAAAGGTTGTCTTAAACCTATCTACCATAAGAATCGAATTGGACTGGTGCAAGGTGGCCACTATAACTAGTGACCAGCATATGCCAGGCCAACTTCTCACAATCCCCTACCCAGAATACAAGAAATGTTAGCTAATCTGGGAGGTAGCAGGTGTTTCACCATAATCGATTTAAGATCAGCGTATCATCAGATTTTGCTTTCGGAAGAGTCTCAGCCATTAACCACTTTTGTCACTCCTTTCGGAGTCTATATGTATAAACGCATGCCTTTCGGATTAGCATCCTCTGCTAGTGTTTTTCAACGCTTAATGGACACATTGTTTACACATATAAGTGGGATCCAAGCCTTCCAGGATGATATCTTGATTCATACACCTACTTTAGAATCACATTATTCCCTACTAGAGAAAGTGTTACAAATACTTGAGGATGTCGGTATGACTGTCAATAAGAACAAATGCAGGTTTGCTACTCAAGAGGTGGGCTATTTGGGGCACAATATTTCTGCTAATGGCATAAAACCAACGTTATCTTTAATTAAGGCCATCAAGGATGCTCCCAGACCTCAGGATAAAGATTCCTTAAGAGCATTTTTGGGGATTAGTGAATATTATGCTAGTTTTGTACAGAGTTACGCTATGATTGTGCAACCCCTCAGAGATTTGTTTTAAAAAAACGCTAAATACATTTGGTCAGAAGAAACTCAACAGGCATTTGATTCCATTAAAAATGTATTTTGGAAGCACCAGCTTTTAGAGCTTTTAGAGCTTTCACGCATGGTCAAACCTGTGTCGTGACTGTGGATGCCAGCTCTAAAGGATTAGGTGCTGTATTAAGTCAGATAATTGATGGTAAAGAGTATACCGTAGCATTCGCTTCCAGAACTTTAAGCAGTGCAGAAGCCAATTCTAGCACAATAGAGAGGGAGGTGTTGGCATGCTCTTGGGCCGTGGAAAAGTTTAAGATGTATATTTGGGGCTCAAGATTCCAACTGTTTACTGATCATAAACCGTTACTGTATATGTTAGGTGACAGTTGCTCTAATAAAGCTTCCTCTAGATTGATTAGACTGCTAGCTAGACTACAAGAATTCAACTTTGAGATTAAGTAAATTCCTGGTGGGAAAAACGTCAGGGTCGACTGCTTGTCACGTATTCCTTTGGATGGTGGTGTAATGGATGATCCTATTATAGACACTGATTGTGATGTTGTTTTCGCCATTAATGATTTGACTCAAATAAGTAAGTTATCTGAGGAAGAATGGATTGAATGTGGTAGAAAAGATCTTTGTCTTGAAAGGGTGAAGAGATTTTTAGTCCATGGTTGGCCTTGTGATAGAAGCTTATCTATGCAAGACAAATGTTTTTTGCAAGTTGCTGCAGAACTATCTATTGTAAATGATGTTCTCGCTCGGGAGGACAAAATTGTTCCACCAGAGGGTTTGAGAAGAAAAATCATTTCTCTTGCCCATGAGGGTCATTTAGGGATTTCTTGTACAGTTCGTTAAATCAAGATGTACTGGTGGCCAGGTATTGATGGTCAAGTTAAGTCTTTTGTGGACAAATGTCCTGAATGTTTATGTTCTGATAAACATTGGCGCACGTCTACCACTCCTTTGTGTCCTGTTGAGTGACCTACAGGTCCGTGGCGAAAATTAGGATTGGATTTTTCTGGACCTTTTAACCTACTTGGTAGTGATAGTACGTTTTTGATCGTAATTATTAACTATTTTTCAAAGTGGCTGTATTTTTCTTTTGTGAAAAATTCAGATTCTAAATCAATCATCTTGTTTTTACAACGTCTATTTTTGATTGAAGGTCTCCCTTCCGAAATTGTGACTGATAATGGAACTCATTTTACATCTGGTGAATTTAAAAGTTTCATGAGTGAAGTTTCTATTGAGTACATTTTAGTACCTTTGTATAGTCCTGCTTCAAATGGTCTTGTTGAAAGAGCTAACAAGATGTTGAAGGAAGGTGTGCAAACAGCTTTGGCTAACAAGCTGGATGTGTATAAATATGTAAGTGAAAAAGTTTGGAGTTATAATACAACGCCCCATTCGACCATGGATGTTTCTCCTTATATGTTATTGAGAGGTAGGAAACCAATCTCTTTATTTAGTCCCTCCTGGTTGAAGGATAAATTGGGAAATACAAACTCTCACGAAATTGATTTGCAGAAGTTCAGAGAACATGTCAAAGAAAAGCAAAGATTGTATAAAGCGAATTATGACATAAGAAAACATGTTAAAGTGACTTCTCTGACTCCTGGTGATTGGGTTATGGTTAAAAAACCCATTAAGGTTTGCAAAGGACAATCTAGATTCTCTGAGCCTTCCAGAATTGTTAAGTTATCCAAAATGGCTGTCATGTTACAGAATCGTGGGTAGTGGAATCGCAATTCTGTTATAAAACTTACAGAGGAACAAGCAAAGATAATCTGTAGAAGAGTCAAAACTCAAAATGATTGTAATTGGTTTGATCTGGGTGAACTCATTCAAACGCATGACAATTTTGATGAATCATCTTGCTTCACTCATTCCGTACAGAATAGTGGGGAGGGAGATGCCGATAGTATTTTTTCCCCTCCTGTTCCCAGTTGTTTGGATGATAATGATATTCAAAATAATATTAAAGGGTCAGGAGATTGTAGACATCTAAGGTGCAGTTCTAGGATCAGAGCTCCACCTTTTCGTTCGGATGACTTTGTTTATTATTAATGTTTTTTTAAATGTTTTACTTTGTTTTCCCATGGGAAGGGGTGTGTGTAGAGAGTGGTATTTGATTCATTAGGATGTTTACTTTCAAGGTTATGTTGTGTGCCTTTAAATGTAAAAGGAATTTAGTGTTCTCCTTATTCTGGAATCTAGAATGTTGATAGTGCATCCAGCATTATGAAATTACTTCTTAACCGGAGATGTCGTGGGTCCCTGTACTGGAAATAAAGCCTTCAACTTTCATTTACTGAAACAAGGCGTCACCTTTATTTTCTTCATGAAAGAAGCATTCTACAATATATATATATATATATATGTATGTGTTTCCCTTGTCTTCATTGCTTGATTTTGCTCGCGAGAAGCTGTCACTCATAGTCGTTTAAATTTGTCACTGTTAATTCCGCTGAAATTATGAAAATGTCACACATAAGCAATCTGTAAACTTGGCGGCTATGTGAGCACTGTTATGTTCTGGGCCTTAGGCCCACATGTCAGAGAAAAGACGACACAGACACGGCGTATATGGTACTGTAAACTCCCCCCGAGCACGTGCACTCCGGCCCTTTTATTAGCGGGGTCACCTGACTGGTGACGTCCGTGTTGGATGGGTGAGGGGGTGTGTGTGTGTGGGCCTGCCCTCGGGGGAGTGGCTGGCAGAAACACTAGACTGTGTCCAGCAGGACACAACATTCCTCCCAAATTTTAATAAAACGAAAAACAACAAACAAAAGTTCAACCTATGGGAAGGAATGAGAAAACAACTAAAATAAAAGAAGTCTCACAGTTCAGAGATGTAGCTCGCTGGACAGCGGTGGACAGGTGCAGCTGGGAGCACCCGGACGTCTTGGCACATGTCCATACTTTAACCAGGTATATCTGGGGACGAACCAGGTGATGATGATATCCGGACCTTTCAGCTTCGCTTCAGTTGAGGGATGGTCCACCTACGTGATGTTCATCGGTCCAGCGTACTCTTGCTGTGATGCAATTCGTGTCCTTTTGTTCAAACATGGGTGCATCAGGAGCGTATAGATGAGTCCACTGTAACACACCGGACGATTGTGTCGCTTGATCCATTGAAGACAGTCTTGGCATTCTGTGACCTGTTGAAATTCTCGGTTGGATGGCCTGGCTACTTCCTGGAATCCATTGGTGGGGCACAGTAAAATCCATCTCTCACGCTCTGGGAGGCCCCTTGGATGAGTTGCCCCGGGACTGCATATGGGCCCTGACTGTGGAGCCACCGTGTCGCCACTCGTGCAAACTTCAGGGGTGGATGTGTCTTGGTCAGAAACATGCTCTCGCTACCAGGATCAGGACATGCGCCGGTTAAACAGATGGTCACTGTATTTTCGGATCATCGCTTGTTCTGGCAAGTGGTGTAGGACTCCAGTTATTGCACTTGATGCTCCAAGGATGGTAGTGATGCACATGACAGATGATGGAGTGGATGCCATGAGACGACTCGCAAAACATTTAGTGATGACTGGCAGTGAGTAGGGATGACTGGTGAATTTTTTTTTTTTGCAGTCATGATACTCGTCGGACACTTGGTGCAGCTCTTCTGATTAGGCATTTGTGTAAGTAGAACAGGGATGCCCTTTTCTGTACGCAGCCGGCGACAGGTGGCTGACGGTCACTGAGAAAAATGACGTCCCCACACCCCAGTGGCTGGCGTGTGTTAGAAGGTGCACTCTGGTGAACGGCGTCCCTTTGTTGACTTCCACTGCGCGCCAGTTGTCGTCTGCTTTCTTGTAATAGGACCGTTACCGTCCTATATTTCTCCACTCCGTAGCTTTTCTGAAGATGTGGCGAGAAGGCCAGGCAAACTGGTACGGATCTCCTACTCACTCCGTCTTGTTCTCTGAGCTTTGCATTTGCTCCCGCCACCAACCTCTCACCGGTCCAGTCCTGTCAGAGAGGACGGGGCGTCTTCAAAGGTGCGTCCGCCAATTTCAGGGACGGTAGTGAAAGTAGGCGTGCTTTGAGGGATCCGTATATTACGGCTGTAATTTAGGGTTGCTGTGGGAGGTAAGTACCTCCCTTTTCTTGCGTCAGTAGTGGTGACGCGCCACTCGGAGTGCTGGACTCTCCTCCTGTCTGCAACGGACTGTTGCACACCACAGTCGTAAGGCAGTATTGGGAGCACTCTCTGAATAATCTGTGGCCCACTGCTGGGCGACGTTGGGGCAGGTGGGGTGATTACGATCTCTCTTCCTCCTGCTTTCGGGCCACACAGGGCCCCTCTCCCTTCTGGGAATTTCCTTGGTGCTTTGTAGATGGCGGGTAATCGCCCTTCCGTCTCCTCTTTTCCTTGCCTCTGCTCTGGCAGCAGTGGCGCTGTATACTTGCTTTTCTTCGCTGTAGTGATCACTTGCCACAAAGCTCGCATTTCTCATTAGAGCTTGTCACTGTTGCGTGGCTTCTTCTCTCGGTTCACTACACTTTCAGCTTTCCAGGGTAGGTAATTCTCTGACTGAAGACATTGGTAGTGGCATCAGGGTGTCTCTCTCCCTCCTGGTCGGGGGTCTCTCTCTCTCTACCGGCCTGGGGGACTCTTCTCTCTCCACCGGCTTGGGGCCTCTTCTCTCTCCGCCGGCCTGGGGTCTCTTCTCTCTCCACCGGCCTGGGGGTCTCTTCTTCTCTCCACCGGCCTGGGGTCTCTTCTCTCTCCACCGGCCTGGGGTCTCTTCTCTCTCCACCGGCCTGGCGGTCTCTTCTTCTCTCCACCGGCCTGGGGGTCTCTTCTTCTCTCTCCACCAGCCTGGGGGGTTTCTTACTCTCTCCACCGGCCTGGGGGTCTCTCACTCTCTCCACCGGCCTGGGGTCTCTTCTCTCTCCACCGGCCTGGGGGTCTCTTCTTCTCTCCACCGGCCTGGGGGTCTCTTCTTCTCTCTCCACCAGCCTGGGGGGTTTCTTACTCTCTCCACCGGCCTGGGGGTCTCTCACTCTCTCCACTGGCCTGGGGGGTCTCTTCTTCTCCCTCCACCAGCCTGGGGGGTCTCTCACTCTCTCCACCCGCCTGGGGGGCCTCTTCTCTCTCCACCGGCCTGGGGTCTCTTCTCTCTCCACCGGCCTGGGGTCTCTTCTCTCTCCACCGGCCAGGGGTCTCTTCTCTCCACCGGCCTGGCGGTCTTTTCTTCTCTCCACTGGCCTGGCGGTCTCTCCTGTGTGCCGTGTCTTCATGGGCTTCTCTCTCTCTTCTCTGGTGCAGTCTTGCATACCTTCTGTGGCCCTTGATATCGAGCTGCTTGCTGGCTCCTGGGGTTCTTGCACCTCTTCCTTGCAGTGGGGTCAGAAAACTACTATGGGGCATGTGCACCGAGCAGGTTCTCCTTGCGCCGTTTCGTGGGCTTTCTGCCTTTGCACTTTGCTGCTTGGCTACTACATGCTGTTTTGGTCTAGGACAGCTGTGGGTCAGGAGTTCTTAGCGGGGTCGTGTCAGGAATGGAAATATTCTCGGTAGGGCTGGCATCCTCCCCTTTCACAGTTTTTTTTTTTCAAAGACAAAACAGGCGGGCTGCTTCTCCCTTTGCAGTCTCTGTGTGTCTTGGCAGTCTTTACTGTGTAGTGACATCGGGTTGCAATCTTTTCCTTCCAGGTTCCTCACATTGCTCACTTTGTTCCTGCAAATTCAGATTTAGAGATACTTCCTTGTGGTTTCCTTAATCCTTGTTGCAGCTTTTTGCTACACTTCTTCTTTTCAGGGGAAAATGGGTGCCTCACCACTGGCATCGGTCCTGGACTATGACAGACAGTCCTCTTTACTGTTTATCTGCTGACTGCGATGCTGTAACTGGCCACTAGATGGCACTGTTTGAACTACCGTCGAAAGTTCTGTAGCCTCTGCAGCTTCGCAACGCTGCAGGCTTTGTTCTTCTGTGCCGAGGCCCGAGCACCAGTCTTATTTGCACCCTGTTGTGCAGCGTGAGGTATCAGCATTGTGGAGCGCTGGGACCTTCACACCTCTTTTCCTCACCAGCCCCTTTTAGGATTGCTCTCGGACTCCCACAGTCTCTGGCTCACCACACTTGCTCTCCTGATGGCTGCCTCCTGTGACACATGCCGATAACTGTACTTCGAAGGAGGACTTCCCCCAACCCCGTGGTGAGTGTCTTCTCTCCTCTTTCTTTTGGGGCTGCGCCGCCAGATACACTTTCAGTGGCGCTGGAGAGGGACACTTATCTCAAGTCCAATGCTTTCTCCATTTATGTCATTCTTTTAGCGCTGGCCGCACACAGTCATTTTGTGAACTCTGCCCCTGCTACATTTGCGGACCATTTCTCTCGCCCACCTCCGGCCTTGCCTCACTGTTTGTAAACGCCCGCCGGCAGCCCGTTTCCTCAGTTATTCAATTCCATGAGGGCTGCCGGGGCAGGCACCGTGCATTTTCCTTTTTTTCTGCTCCCGTGATTTTCCTGCCACTGCCGTCATTCGGACAGTATCCCCCCCTGAATCAGTGTGGGCTCCCGCTTCAGATGGGGCCTCAGCAAACCGGTGGCGGAGACATGCCACTTCTCTCTGTTTTCAACCCCACAGTGGCTCGCTCACCTACTGGTCGGGCGTCACTCGGCCTCATGGCAGTCTGTGGCGGCGGCCGGCATCTCCTCACTCCGGCCTAGCGCACGTTAACTTCTGCCCTCACAGGGCATGACATCTCCGGAGGAATGGGCAGCAGGCTCCTCTCATGCGGGGTGGGCTCCCGTTTTATCTTCTTCACCCCAGGGATCTTCACATGCCCCGCGGGTCTTCCGACAATGTCTTCACCATCAGCAGGGGGTGCCTTTAACACGGGCCGCACACATCACCTTCACAAACGGCGGCTGCACACGCGGGCAAGTCCCGCTCGTCGCCAGTGTTATGTTCTGGGCCTTAGGCCCACATGTCAGAGAAAAGACGACACAGACACGGCGTATATGGTACTGTAAACTCCCCCCGAGCACGTGCACTCCGGCCCTTTTATTAGCGGGGTCACCTGACTGGTGACGTCCGTGTTGGATGGGTGAGGGGGTGTGTGTGTGTGGGCCTGCCCTCGGGGGAGTGGCTGGCAGAAACACTAGACTGTGTCCAGCAGGACACAACAAGCACCAGTTACATTACACAAGGACACGTTCCTTGTTTTTCATTCATTTTCCCAGAATCAGGACGCCGAGACTCCAACCCGATTCTCCTGTTCCAGTCCCCACCCCCACCCCTTGAACGAAGAACGAATTTGCCTTTCATTCCGTCACAGTGTCCAGACTCGAGCACCGAGTGCTGCAGAAGAACACATGCAAACCAGCATTGTTACAATATATTTTGAAACCAATCATACCAAAATGTAACACTCCATTGTTGATCCACCCCAGACTTGGGCAAAGCCCTGTCCACAATTCCGTGCTGCTCACTGCAGGGCGTGCTAGTGATTTGGAGCGGCTTTCCTACACCAAACATGGCCGTCTCGTAAAGGTAGATACGTTCTAGCCAGAGAACCGTATTTTGTGACGCAAGGCGCACGCCCCGCCCCTCTTTGCATTCCTTTTAAGTTGCTGGAAAGGCTGGAGTTAAGTATTGTAAGAGAGAGGCTCCATTGCTGTGAGCTCATTGTTAACTGGCGCAGGGGGCGGGCTGTGCTAGGCAGGGCTCGGGTGTGGGCGCGGTAGAGAAGGAGCAGCTCACTTGTCCTACTGCTGGTGACAAATGCCCAAGCGGACAACCCAGGGCCTGTGAACTGCCCGTTGGGCACCCCGCGAGCCCACAGTGAGTCTGTGTGCTACGCGTGCTTTACACCGAGCCCGTGAGCTGCTCCTGACCACAGGTCTCAGCGTAGTCCCCACACAGGTCTTGCTCTCATTGTGGGCACCGGAGGAGCTGGCAGTATGTTTGACAAGAGTAGGCTACCCTTTGTGCTTCTGGATGTAGTCTGCCTGGTACTGGGTGAGTATGTTCCGCACTTTTTAATGCATGGCGTTTCCACAGCATGCTCCTTTGGAAAGCAGAACACATGTCGCTATGCTGTACGGTTTACCTCACGTGTGTCTCTTAAGTGTGTTGTGCTAGTGTGTTTCATCGCATAAGTGGGGTGTATATATAATGTTGCAGCTTGGCTGGGTTAGATCTAATTCTGCTGTCCATGCTACTTGGCCAAACGGGACACTCTCCTTCCTCCCTGGGAGATACCGGTTCTGGGCGTCATCCTCCGGGCTCCCTTCGAGTGTTTTGCTTGCATTGCATGAGCAAATGTTTTTTATAATGCACACAAGTGATTTGGCGAGATAAAATACCGTGGCGAAATACATTATCCATAAATATTATAGAAAAACAATTTTACTGATTGAGACTTTGCCTCCGAGTGTTTCATATTATGCATCCTTTGCGATGCTTTTTAGCTGATACTGGGCTGTTCCCTGGAAATCCTAGTGAATCAGTTGCACATCAGGCAAATGGGATTTTATGAAATTTGTCTTAATGCGCGGCTAGTAAAACTTAGGAAATGTAAAACCAGTTGCAACAAATAAACCTAATTAGAAACCAGTTGTAATGTGCAACTAAACTCTTCTACGCAGCAGTTCATTAGTTGTCCTAAACTCACGTTCTAAAAAGTAACTCCAGTAGAAACCACGTGTAATTGTTCCGTTTGAGTTTTTACTAGTGCTGGCACAAGTGTTTATGACAGTAATTTTAGTGAGTAGTCTAGTTGAACAGTTAGTTAGCAAGTGGTTTATGTTGGATCCGTTTTTATGTTGTGTATGTGTTATTTTTTTCCCTTTTTACATTAACTATAAAATGTCTAGAGGTGATCAGCAAGCTAAATTCCATTGGTTAATGTGCACATGACTTTTGTGAGACCACCTCAAAAGTGATAAGGACCAAAACCACTCCATAATTTTAAATTTTATGAATAATTAACACCCGCAGTGAGATAATTAAGCCCACCCAAGCTTTTTCTTCATCTTTGTCACCCCTGTGTTAAAATGCAACGTGGCATTTGACTGGGGTTCTGCATTCTGTGACTAGGCTGGAATTAGAGGAGCAAGTTAACCTTGTCCTAATATGTTTTGCTAAGTGTTTAACTGAAATGGGAATTAAATAAAAGTCGGATAGCTTGAACGTAGTTATTTATGTAAGATCAATATTGTGGCAGTCTATATTTTTAAGTCTGTCGTTACAAAAAGTTTATCTGGAATCATTATATTATAAAGATGTGTGAAATGTATCTGGTTTTCTGTTGGAAGTGCTCCATGTCTAGTGGGCTGTTTCCTTACACCATGAGTTTCAGAAAGGTGAACTACACGCACTTAAAGTGGCCCGTGAATTGTGGAGGAGAACATCGGTCTCTTTATCTAGTCTTGCAACGCTAATACCCACCAGCTTATAGGCATTCTAGAATGTTGCTTTGTTTGATGTCAGCTTGGATTTTGTGATATATTATGTTATCTTTCGTTGGATTGCTTTTTAACACCAGTGTCAATGCTTTGGAGGTGTGCATTACCTCTGTTTTTAAAAGCGCTTATAGCTCTCATAGTAAATGGATATCTACACCGGATGGAAGCTAAGTTGAAATCTATTGCGTCTCACAGTGATGTTAATGTCCTTCACAAACAGTACTTGAACATGCATTTTTGTGGCAGTGAATTTTATCAAGAAAATGTGATTCTTAAGCATAGAGCAATTAATGTAAAATACGAGAGTCTGGAATTTCTCGGTAGGAAGCACATATTATCAAGACAGGCGATAACATTATCGCCGAAGCTCAGGTTAGATGTCCTTCACATCTAACATGGGCTTCAATTGGAATTCCATAGAGCATATTATCAAGCCCATTATCGCCGTTTTAGCGGCAGTTTTCTGCCGCTAAAGCGGCGATAATTTTATTGCCTGGCTTGATAATATGGCCCATAGTCTCCAGCTATTTTAGCTGAGTCATGATCTTTATTCTTGAAAGAGATTTTGACTTTCAGATCCGTTATGCTTTTGTTTTGAGAGGTAATATTTTGTAAAACTAATTATTTAACATGTTTTTTTTATTTTTT
Source organism: Triturus cristatus (assembly GCF_964204655.1). Taxonomy (NCBI): domain Eukaryota; kingdom Metazoa; phylum Chordata; class Amphibia; order Caudata; family Salamandridae; genus Triturus; species Triturus cristatus. Next base: position 364,420,547 of record NC_140581.1, on the reverse strand, counting down.
TATTTTCTTAGTACGTAGTCTTTTAACGGAATGCTCCTTGTAGAGGCTGTCTGTTCCAAGATTAACCTCTCAGCTACTGATGGAGATGCCACATGCAGTGGGTCCAGGAATCTGGAAGATACATAAACATTAAATATATAGGATAGTGCTGTATGGATTTGCCCTTGAGCAGAAATCCTCCCCTCGTGGAGGTCACTAGTATCCTGTTTATCTGACTACCTATTGATGCAATACCATTGACCTAGTGGCTCGAAGCTGTGCCTGTTTAATATATGTTACGGCAAACAAATGATTGAGGGAATGCTGTCAATGCAAACATTCTCCCCCTGTCAAAAGATCTGGGTTAAATCCATCGTTCTTTTGCCCGCTATGCCACCCCAGTTTGGACCCAGCCATATGAAATCAGTCTTGAGCCTGTGCCCCATGGGAACAGTCCAGACCGAAATGCCAGGCCAGGTCCTCCCTAGACCCAAAACAAGCATCCTGAAATCGGTTTCAGGGTATGTCACCCTTCTTCAGCCAGGCTAGCTTGAATCCAGTGGCACAGTGAGCAAGGGACCCGCGTCTGGGCATGTCCATCCCACTTAGGGTGACAAGTGTTACAGCAAACAAATGATGGGCGGAATGCTGACAATGCAAACCTTCTCCCCCCCCCCCCCCCCCCCCCCAGTCAAAAGATCTGGGTTAAATCCATTGTTCTTTTGCCCACTGCGCCACCCCAGTTTGGACCCAGCCATATGCAAATCAGTCTTGAATTTAGTCCCAGTTCTCCGTACTGGGGTGAATGTATGACATTGTTCTGCATTCTGTCCAACTGTTGTTTTTGCACATGGTTAATATATGCAGCACGTCCCTGTGCTCCCAAAATGCTAAAAATAAATTTCACAAAAAGTAACCGGATGGTGTATCTACTATACCTAAATGTAAGTGAAAAACTAAGGTGATAAAATGGTTGAAATAATGGGAAGACAGTTACATTTGTAAAGACGAGAACCCTCACTCACCAGAGATGACATGCTCCCAAATTGTTAACCAGCCACAATAAAATTAGCAAAGTTTGTTCCCAACAGGTTTAATAGTTTAGTCATACAGTATTGTATCTGTAGAATTAAAGTATACTTTATGTGTTGTCTTGTATGCTGTGTATCCATGGTCTGTGCTTCTTAGACAATGTAAAATCCTGGTGCACAGTGAATTCCATCAGTCAGCATGAAGAGCTCAGAAGGGCTTGAGTTGAGTTGGTGTCCCCATCGTCATGGACTTATTTTAATAAATCGACTTAAACCTCCAGATGTACCTCTGTTCATCTTAACCTACTATATGTTTGCTGTAGAATGTTTGAGTCCAAGAACTCCACACAGAAACTGAAAGCAGGTTTCTTAGTGGATTTGTAATAGAAATTTAGGGGAAGATTTACAAGCCCCTTGCGCCACTCTTGCGTCACTTTTCCCATGTTAAAAATGACGCAAAAGTGTCGCAAGGGGCTTGTTAATCTACCTCAATGTTTTTGACATACAGTGCAATAGTGATGTCTCTTATTGAAGGAAAGACATACACAAACTGATAATTTCCCTTTACAGATTTGGTTGTGTTGAGTTGGTATTTAGAGAGATTGGTGGTAGCGTACTGCTTGTTTTTAGAGTTAATGGGCAGCGTTTTAGAAGTGAATCGTTGGATTTGCATAGTGGATAGGCTTCAGCTGACCTTTCTGCAGACCGTATGAATCACCTAGTGATCATTTCTGAACCAGAACTCATGGGGCTCCGCATAATGTTTAACGTCTTGTTCGAGATAAAAAATTCCTCAATTGTGGCACTTTTTGACAAATGTTTATTTAACGTATTTGTCTAATCTGAGCTTTTTATCGAGAATGAATCTTGGAGATGAAGAGGAAAACTAAAGCAGTTTCACAAGTATTTCTGTTGCAATTTTCTGACCTTTTTGTATAATTTAGCTTGCGCTTTTAAAGGTGGATGAGCTCACCGTATTGCAAAACAGTCTTGCTTGAAATGACTAGCAGGTACACATTTCCTAAAGAACCCTTAGGACGTATTTGCTGGTGTTTACTGCTTCCCAGGCCCATCAGATTCCATGTTGTCCTGTCTTGTGCTTATAACACTGACCCAATGTTCTGCTAAGATAGCTTTCTAGTACCTTATTACCATTAGTATGTCTTTGTAGTGCTGCCAGGTTCGGGTACCTTCACGCTCTGGTATCGCATTCTTTTGCAGGCGGCTATCTGATTTCTGTAGGCGTATCAGTAGTGTAGGTGTCACTAATATTTTACGTGCATATTTGGCTCCGTATGTTTTAATGGTGACTCTTGTTTCTGTGAGTGTAGCCCAAAGATCCTCAGTAGTTTGGCGATGTTCCATCTGTAGGATTGGTATGTGCGTTTCCCCTTCTCTCCACCTTTCCCAATTGCTCCAGCAATTGGAGAAGACCGTGTATGTCTGTAAAGCATTTGTAACGACTCCCATCAATAATGGTTTTATTTAATTGACAATTTTGATGCGGCGATTTTCGCATAATTATAGACTTGTCACATAAGCCATTGTCTGCGGCGGAATCTACAGATTTTAACAAAGTGTTTTTAGCTCACATGGGTCAAAAGTTACTAAAGATGCAGCAACGCTTTGCCACGCAATGGAAGGCCCTTTTGCAAACCTGGGCTTACTACCCTCATGTTGCTTGCTGCTATTTTTGGGTGTTAAACCTGTACTAATGAGATGCTTCCAATGCCCATACAGTGTTTCCAGGTTTAAAAATGAGGAAATAATGAAGTAACACTATCACGAAATGTGTGGAATTATGCCACATAATTTGGCTTTTCTTGCCACATAATTCCAGTGGCCCTGAGTTTATCCAACCCAAGGGAAGGAGAAAGTAATTTTAACTCTGTTGTACTAAGCTGATTCATAATGTTAACAAGACTCAAAGGTGGAATAACTGACTCCTGTGAGGTGGACAATAAATGAACAGCATTCTTCCTGTCACATACCCCACAGAGAAAATCCTAAACCACCTTGCCTTAATATATGTTGGTCATGTAGGTTGCTGTGCCCCCTTTCCTCACTCGGAACACAGTCACAGGGAAAACCCAACATCCAAGACACACTTCATTGGGTATGATCTGTCCTCGGACGCCGTGCCTCGTTCCCCACCCCATGTTTACTTTGCGTGGGCAAACCCACAAGCACACAGACCTAGATGTGCAAATAAAGTAAGATGCTTTCATGTACGGGGAGTGTTATATGTATGATATGTACATATATACTGATTTCACTAGTAACTGTAAAATATATTACTATTTCTGATTCTTCCCTCGCATCTAGTGTAAGTTTAAACCGTAATAGTAATGCTTGCTTCCTGGATTGGGTAACTCCATGCCTCGGCGAGTGCTTGTCGCCACACACTGGTATTCCTCCTCATAGATTACTTTATATAGTCATGCACATTAATTCAGTGCACTTGATCCAGTCTCTAACGTGCTTTCTATATTCTGTCTATTCTGGTGCTGTTCAGTGTGGGTGATCGTGCTCTCTTTGGTAGCCCATAACTGTATGAACATGCCAGCCAGCCCTCTTTGAAGTTTGTAATTGTAATTCTGGCGGCCCCATGGGTGTGAAGTCTGGTGCGCCCTTTCATTACACCCTGCTTTGTTCTAGGTTATGGACACGGTACACTCTTTCAGCACAACAGGGTATTTTGCTTAGGAAGTGAAGCATTGAAAAATGATCTCTGAATCAATTACAATATTCATTTCAGTATTTAATAAAAACAAGTAATGGGGTGTTAAGTTTTTCAGGGCCCTGCTGCAAAATACAGTCTGCGTAGTCTTGCTTTTCACCTCATGCCTTTTTATTCCATCACCCTACATTTCCTAGTGCTTTATCGCACTCTTGCAGCTTCTTTTTCATCCATGCTTTCTCTTTGTTGTTTTCCCAGCTTTCTTTACCTTTTGCCTTTCTTTCTATTGATTTGGATTAAAGTCTGATGATTAATCTTGGGGTGGATGGGGAAAGGGGAGCAGGACTTAAACCGGCAGTGTTTCTTTAGCCAATTAATAGCATATAACTGTATTCAAGACTATTACTCGTGACATTGACCGCACTGAAGAAACCGGTTAGGTTGAAAGTGATTAACAAGCACTAGAAATGCCAGTAGGTCTGATATATTGCTGAAAGTGCTTCTTCAGTCCCTTGTAAGTTTAGTCAGTTAATGGGTCCTGATAGTTGCACTCTGATGTTCATCCTTGCACTCATGCCTTCATTCGTCTAACCACTGACTCATTCCTGCATTGAACAGCTTACCCATGCACATAAAATCTCAATAAGCATAGCAAGATAAATTAGAAAAATAAAAGTAGAAAAAAAACATGCCGCCTGAAGTGTATTCTTGCAGTAAAGTGTGAAATATAGCAAGAGGTGGCCCTCTTACAATGATATTACACAAAAGAGCATACTTACAAGCCCCTATCTCTAGGGGAACAACACTTTTTATGACGTTCCTGTGGCAATTGGGGCTTCGCCTTATTTACAAGGCAGCGGTAAGCCACTTAACGTGGCTTAACGCTGCCTTGTAAATAAGGCCCCCTTTCACGCTGTGCTTAGCGTGAAAGGGGAGGACAATGGGTGTTGTGGTGGTTGTTCCACCGCAACACCCATTTTTTCTGACACTGCCCCTATTTACAAGGGTGGCGTAAATGGGAGGCAGTACCAATGGTCTTACCCTGGCGCTACGAGGAGACATGTTTCATATCGCCTCGTTTTTGCTGTTTTCATGTGTGCTACACAGCACACATGAAAACAGCAAAAGGCCAATGATTGTTTATGTACTCGAAGGTCCCCCTTCTTGCACATAAACAGTCTTTTAAAAATAAAAAAAATGCTGTTTTACAACATCTGTGTGCTGCATTAAGCAGCACATAACAGCTTTTAAAGATTGTTTAAGTGCAGGAAGGATCCCCTTCCTGCACATAAACAATCTTTCCCTGCACGCAGACACCCTTGCACTATGGTGTAAGGGTGCCTGCATTGGCGCTAGGCTGCTAAGTGTAGAACCAGTGTAGGGGGAAACGCAGGGCTGCACCATATTCTTGTGAATATGGTGCAGCCCTCATTTTTGAAGTGGCGGAGTGAGGCGTTAAGCTAGGAAGGCTAACGCCTCACTCCGCCACGTCCCTTGTAAATATGCCCCCTAGTCTCTTGTTTTAAACTTCCAGTGAACCTGCCATGTTTAGAACCCAAGTGTTGACCTTCTTAGGAAGATAAACATTGGTACACTTTGGACAGTACCATTCAAAGATGGCTGTCTGGTTTAGAAGCCGTAGCCACGTGGGGATGCAGCACATTGCAGATAAAATTAGCAGAGAGCGAGAGACTCAGTAGCACTTACTGGGGAGCTAAATAATCAAAAACTTAACAATATAGTAAAAGGAGGCAAGGATGCAAGAAGCACACGACTCGGACAGTCCCGCCTCGGCTGTGGCATAACCAATGTCCGGTTCCCCGCATACATGATGGAGAGTCCCCTGAGCCGCATGCTAGGGTGAGTTGAGGCACAATTCCTGACGTCAGTGGGTGCCACCAGTGAATTGTCCACTTTATGATGATTCATAGGATCACCGGATGGTTTTGTATATTTAACATTTTCTATAAACACTTACATGCACACTATTTTTTTGATTGAGCACATAAAGCAGAAGAACGTATGATCTGGTCCAGAAGAAAGCCGCAACACCTCTATGGAGGGTTAATAGGCTGAAACGTGTTGAACTTTTACAGACACTAATAGCGGATTTATTTTTCTCCCGCAGTGCCTTGTTTTTAATCCTGGTCCAGGGATGCATGAATAAAGAAAATCACCAACCATGTTGCCTGTTTTAACTTTCACTCTTTGCTTTGCTGTCCCCACCACTCTAGGCTCATTATTGTGGCAATAAGTATACCTTACTTTACAACAAAACATCCCTGCGCTCCCCCCTCTGAGAGGGGTGGGGGGGTAGTAGTCCGTACTGTGTCTAGGTGTCACAGTACGAGGAGATTCCCAATGATGAAGCATGTCACTTTTGGTGGGTGAGGGAATCCTTCCTTTTAAAGGGATAGTTCACCTTTAGGTAGGTCTCCGTTTGTAACCGTAATCCCTCTAGACCCAGGGTGTCTTTATTGTGGTTGACTGCTTTAGGTCAACAAGTATTAACTAGGTTCTATCCCCCTCGGATTTGAGAAATATTACAGAATTGTATGTACAGGAATCGGCCCTTCGCCTGGCCTAGATTAATAACGAGCAGCAGACAGAAAGAGGCTAATCATAGAAGAGCTTACTGATGGGGATTATTCAGTGCCACCTGCAGAGGCAGATGTGGTGTTTGTAATTTAACTTCACGGGAGGTGTGTCATTTGGACTTCATTTACAACTAAACTTCCACCTCTCACTAGTAATTTAACCTCGTACAGTTTGAGGGAACGTATTTGCATTGTTCATGACTTCCATTATTTTGTTGTTGTTGAATTTTTAGGCAGTGTTTGACAGTTTGCTGAGTTGTGATATGGTCAAATTGTTTACATTTGATAAACGGAATAACCGCTGGTGTGCTTTGGCTCAGATACATCACTTCCACTTGGGGTTTGATGCATTGATGGATATTGAACAGCTGGTTAGACGCCAGAAATAATGTTACTGGTTTTGAAATGCTTAGTTGTAGCATAATGCTCATTTTCCATATGGTATTAAAATCCCCCTCACCCCCTATTGAGGACAATTCTGTAGGCTGCTAATGTACCATTAAACAGCTCCATCATGGGCCGGCTCGAGGGCGGTGCAACAGTTGCCACCGCACTGGGCGCTCACTCTGGGCGGGGACTCTATTTTCGCAGAGATATTATGGAATTAAAAGCATCTGCTGTAGCTTTCTTTGCCTCCAGTAATTTTCCAGCAACAATAAAAATGTCAAGATGACTGGTGATTAATAAACCTGCTGGAGAGAGATGGAGTTTTGTCCAGTGGAAGTTTTGACTAATCATACGGTAGTGCAGAAAGTTTATCCTGCAAAGCATGTGTACCATGCAGGTCACAACATGCATATAATGTAAATAGTTATTTTTGTTACTTGAGGTTTAAGTTAAAATCCTAATATGAACAGTGAGCTATTACTTGTCATCCAAGAGCTGCATGCAAAAAATGCATGTGAGAGGGTGTGGTTATGGAGAATTGAAGGGCACAATTTTTTTTTTTAACAGACTGAGTTTCAAGGTACATATCCAAATGGTTCTCAGGAAGTATCAGCACTATACAAGAAATGCCCTCAAGCGAAAGCAAGCCAGTAATCACAAAAAAAAGAAATCCCTTCAATGACAAATGTCCAGTACTCCCGCTTGTAGGACAGTAGAATAGTGTTCATCATATCCCCGATCCGCCCCTATCCTGCAACCCTTTACTTAGTGACGACATAATACGATATTTATCAATCCACTAGGATCTCTTCTTAGTCGGTGTGCTCCCTTTACAGCTCCAGTCCACCCCCCAGGCATGTCACTAACTATCAACCCAGTAAAGAAATAAAATATGTATACAGTCTAGGGTTACACCAGAATGTGAACTGTCTCCTGGACCAACTAGCATGCGCTGTTAGAAGCTTGGTGGGGTGTGCTCAATATGGTGGGTCAGGTCGGTTGAGTGGCTTACAGTCAGGAACGGTGATAGTGCCGGGTGATCAGACACCCCGTCAGGGTCCTCTCCATCTAGGGACTTAAGGGGAACCCATCTGTAGTATAAGATGCAGAAAAATCTAGCTGACTCTTTCTTCCATTCAATGCTTAAGACAAATTTTCTGTTCTAATACCGCTTCACTACCACATTTGGGGGCATCTGTACCAGGAAGTGGTGGAATGAGGCGTTAGCTGTCCTGGCTTAATGGTTCTCTCCGCCTCTTCTGAAATGCAAGGCTACTCCATATTTACAAGGATATGGAGCAGCCTTGTGTTTCCCCCTGCTATGGCGCTAAGTTTAGCAACTTTGCGTCACTGCAGGCACCCTTGCACTGGTGTCTGTGTGCAGGGGAGGATTGTTTATATGTAGGAAGGTGGCCATTCCTGCACATAAACAATCCTAAAATGCCATTCTGTCAGTCGCAAAATTGCAGTTTTTTAATTTTTTTAATTTTTTTTTTTTTTTTTTTTTTAAGGATTGTTTATGTACAGGAAGGTGTGTCTTCCTGTACATAAACAATCCATGGCATGTTGCTTTTTCCATGTGTGCTGCACAAGGCAGCAAATATGGGGAAAAGCAAAAACAAGGAGAAATAATGCATTTCTCCTCGTTTTGCCAACTTAAGACCAGGGTTTTCCTGGTCTTAGTTTTGGCGCTGCCTCCTACGTACCCCACCCTTGTACATAGGGGGTAGCGTCAATTACAATGTGTGCTGCGGTGGAACGCCCACCGCAATACCCACTGCACGTTCCTTTCACGCTAACCATAGCGTGAAAGGGTCCTTATTAACTAGGCAACGTTAAGCGCTGTCTTGTAAAAAAGGCGCAGCTCCTATTGCCACCACAATGTTAAGTGTGGTGGCGATAGGGGCTTGTACATATGCCCCTTGTTATTTTCACAGGCGTTCACCTTGAACCTTTTGTCATCTGTCCTTATTCTCTGATACCCACCCTGCCCCTTGTTAAAGTAGCTTACTAAGTCCAGCTTTCATTGGCTGCTGAGGTTTGTTTATGATGAGTTGCTTTTCGCATGGTACGTTCCCGGCAGGCCTCCTTAAGCCTTTGACCCCTGAAAGTGCACGAGTGTTATTAATTTGAGTAATTACAGCTGCCGTGTCCAGTGCTGGTGAACTGATGTAGCGAGTGCCATATAAAATTCGAGTAATTGTTCCCATTTTTGTTCCCTACAAAACCCTCTGCTGATCCTCTTTCTTTTAACCATTTCTTGCTGAAATGCTTAATGTGTTTTCTTGTTGTGACCTCACATAAATCCTAGTAGATTTTCTTCAAATTCCTTCAATTATCTTCATACTGAAGTCCATTGACCGTGTCACAAAGTCACAGGTCTCCAGAATGTCCGGTGGGGGGGGGGGGGAGATAGGGTTTTTTTTTTCTTTTCTCTTCAATGGCCAAATCGCTTTTCTCTTTTAGTCTTGCGTTGCTTAATTCTCTGCCTCTCCTTTAGTCTCCCTACTTCTGCTCACAAATTGCTTTTTGAATTAGTTCTACTGCTTCTCCACTTTTTTTTTTTTTTTTTCTTTTTTTTTTTTTTTACATCTGTCCATCGTATCACATGTTCTCCAATCTTAACAGTCGTCTCCAGAGTCCTGCTACTCTCAATATGAGCAACATGGTTAGTTATTCTTTAACTGCCATGATTGCACTCTGTGCCATGACGCAACAGGCTAGTAGGAAAATGTTATTGATTTGAAGTTGCATAACATCGTTTATTCCCATAATATTACAAGCTCCTTATAGTCCCTGTGAAAAAGTAAAACAAAAAAAAAAAATGTTTTCAAGAGAAACAGTGATGCCTTTTTATGTAGCAAGCTATGTGACATATATTTACGTAATTCAGCCTGACTAACTGCTTATGACTGACGTCTTCTTAGTACTGTAGGCGGATAGGGATGGGCACGTTTTTAAACTTCACTCTTAAGAGATTGTTATGCCCACGTTCTATTTTTACACTTTGATTCCCCCTAATCTGCATATGGATGATACTGAGATCTAGGGGCTAACCTTGACAATGGTCCTTAATGCGGTCCACTGCTATTATTGTCCCTGTGTTCAGGAAGGGGGACAAGGACAACCATCAATATTACAGGTCGATACCCCTGATTGACACAACTGTCAAGGTCCTGGGGATGGTACTTTTAAACAGGCTGATGTTGTGAGCAGAGGAAAACGCCATAATTTCCCAGGTATAGTACGGTTTCAGGCTAGGCAGATCAACAAGAAACCATTGCTTGAATCTTAATTTAATAATTAGCAAGTACGCTGTGGCCTGGCCCGAACGTTCATAGACCTTACGTTCGCATTGGACTGGGTCAATCTCAAGAAGCTATGGGACCTGCTTCTCACGATTTTCTTCCTTTTTAAGTGATTTATATGCCCACACCTCAACCCGTGTACGGCTTTCTCAGGGTTCGGCTTGCACCCATTAATTTAGAACCAGGGGCTCGTCAGGAGTGCATTATTCCCGCCTTTTTTTATTTACCCTTTACGTTAATGGCCTGGAACAAGCCTTTCTTTTGGTTAAGGCCGATTGTCCAAAGGTGGGCCCGAGAGCGCTTCCAGGTCTATTGAATGCCGACGAGGTCCTAATGGCGCAGACCTCCGTGGGTTTACAGTTCTTAATGGACAGTTTTGTTGCTTTTATGGCTAGTCTGGACCTCACTGTAAATTTTACAAAGTCGTATGTGATGGTAGTTGGCCCATGGTCCACCAGATCAAAAAAATTTAGGGTGGGAAATCATACCTTGGCTAAAGTCCCAGTCTTTTCGCACCTCCAGGGTTTTATTTCACTCTTATAAGAGTTGTAAGCCATTGATTGATTGATACTAAGAAAGTGGAGCTTGTTAACGCCACGGCTACCATGTATAGTTTTACACAGAGGTTGGGGTCGGGCCCTCCGAAATTTTCACGAAGATTTAGCAGTCTAAATGTGTCTCCAAAGCTCTATATGGCAGTGAGGTCCTTGGATATGCCAACGTTGACAATATCCAGACTGTCAAATGTTTTTAAGGCCCGCTTTGCGGGCTCCCCAATGTACCTCTGGTTTTAGTGTGCATGATAAAGTTGGTGTAAACTACATAGGTGACATAATTGCTCTTAGGCCACTATTCTATTGGATCAAGGTCTGGACCAGGAAGGACTCTCGGCTGAATAGGCTCATCCTTACTGATTGCCTGTTGCTTGACCATGTGGACATGATACCCTGGATCACATATGTTAAGGGTGCCTTTAATACCTTGGGTAGGGAGTACTTACTTCATAGCCCCCATTTCCTGTGCACCTCTGAGTATGCCAATGCCTCGGTCCCCGGTTCACTTTGCCGCTGGAACTAAACTATACCTGGCTGAAGAGCCTTATCTAGGGCGAAACCGGTCTGAGGTTGCTTATGCTCCAGTTCAGAGAGAGACTGGCAGTTTGGGCTGGACTGTTCCCATGAGGAACGGGGCCAAGGCTGATTTGCATATGGCTGAGTCCAAACTGAGGTTGCATGGTGGGCAAAAAACAATGGATTGGCATGTGGCCTCAAGCGATTGTTAGTTGTTGAGATTAATTCAAGCATTCCATTCATTACCTTAGTTTTTTCCACGTATAATCCTCGCAGCAATCAACTCATACCTTTTTAGGTAGCTAATTGGAATGTTGCAAAATAGCACAAAACTCTATAAAGCAACATGCAACCTACAGCTGAGATGCACAAATGCCACAATAACAAGGCAAAAGAAAACAGGGTGATATATAAGCAGGAGCATAACTGAGAATTAAACATGGTATTTAAGGTGAATATGTGGTCAACACTTTCTTTAATTCATTAGATGTGATTTTCTAATAGTTACTTAGGGGCATATTATCAAGCCCGGCGTTAGAATTATCACCACTTCAGCGGCAGAAAACTGCCGCTAAAGCGGCAATACTGAGGCTTGATAATATGCCGCAGAGAATTCCAATAGATGCCCATGTTCTGGTGTCAACATGGGCTTCTATGTGAATTCACTGCGGCATATTATCAAGCCCATTATCGCCGCTTTAGCGGCAGTTTTCTGACGCTAAAGCCGCGATAATTCTAACGCCGGGCTTGATGATATGCCCCCAAATTGGTTTTGGGAATGGAGCTTCTTTTCTCTAGAGAAACATTCTGCTCTATCTATTATCTACTGCATCCCACGCTGATTATATTTTTTTCTCCAGATTCTTTCACGTTCCAGCCTCCAGTGTTTACAACATTTAACATGTTTGTTACTAGCAAGAGTTTTGAAAAATGTGGAAAATCCTTCCTAACCATGCAGGAGAGAAATAACGGCAAGTTTATTGTGCCAATCGCCCATAAAACTTTCTCAAAAAAATAAAATAAATACAATTCAAAGCCATTTAGCCCAGTCCATTCTTAAAACATTTGTTGATTAAAAAGCATAAAACGCGCAATCCCTACTACAACATCCATGAAGCACATGTCCGACAATAGTCCCATTGCTTTTAACCTAAAATATGTTTGATTTTTTTAAAAATGGTGTCTCAAAAGTAATACGGGCAGTCTTGAAAAAAGCTCAATCAATGAGAACATGATGAATATTTCACATCATATGAGCCCACCCAGCAACCGTTCACATCGCCTACTGTCCTATGCCACTCAGGACCTGAGAAAATTGGGTTACACCCCAGTCTCATTTGCAAAATTTCGTTGTGTAGCCTAGGGGTAGGTAACTTAGCGCTCTAAATTAGTTGGTCTCTCTCTCTCTGCACTTGTCACAACATTCTTTAAATCATATTTTTCTTCCGTTGCTTTCTTTACACCCACTGTATTGTCTTCAAGAGTGTTCCTGTGTACAGCTGTATACCTGGAGCGATTCATCAGTTCCCAACATACCCCCTATGCCTTACTCGCTCCTCAACTTTAAGTGGTAACTGACCATTTCAAGTCTGTGGTGTACACCTGTGGAAGAGACCTAAATGTTCAAAACCTTCATTTCAACTATTGGCGACAGCTGCCACTAACTGTAAGCCCTCTTAAATAGTTCTGCCCCTCCTCGTGACTAATGTGATAGGACGAAGATGATAAAATGAGGTGGTTATTATAGGTTCAAGATTCTAATCGCGTATTATGATACAAACTGTCTCCCATTAACATTGAGTAAAATGTGGGGAACACCTCGCACGAACAATGACATTTCTGTTTGACCCGCTTACCTTTTGACTACTTAGTAAGCAACTTATTCTGAGGCTAGATGTGCAAAAGACCCCCATTAGCCATTCATTCCAACCTGTGTTCCCTCACTTGATACGCTACATCCTTCCATAACAACACTTTCTCTTTTACACAAATTCCTGTCCACACACAGTTCTGCTTTAGATTTAAAAAGTGCTTTTCCATTCATTCCAAGACTAATCATTTTGACGTATTTCACTTTCTACCAGAGTCCACATCTCCCACTGCCTTTTTGGACTAAACCTCTTTAGCCACACCACCTACTAATTCACATTCTTTTTCACAATCATATGGTCGCTCAAAAGTAACCCCCTTTCTTAAGAGATCCCCTGTTCGCAGTGAAGAAATATTCACATTTGATCTATTTTCCTGGAAAGTGTTATTCACCTCTGACCTTCTTTATTTATTATGGCGAGGCATTTATGATTTTTACCATCCTCTGGAAAATCTCATATCCTTAAACTCTTACTTTCATCAGTCTGACTGCACTGTTGAATCCTAGTCACTTGAAATGTCAACGTGGTCTTAATCCATAATTATGTTCCTCTTTATATTTGACAAACCAACAAATGAGTTAACCTCTGAAAAACTCTTAACAGCTAAAGGTAAAAGGCATCTTTCTAAACTAAAACACAGAGTAAATGCAGTAAACAACGTGAAATTATTATTGATGTGCAGATCTAGGATCAGTAAACATAAAAACCGTTTGGCCTTGTCAGTTAGGCCCATTAGTGATGGATGTAAATAATTAATTGTGTATATGCCTCCAGTAGATAAATTACCATTTTTTTCAAGTATAGTTTCCAGATCACCACAATAGAGGAAATCCAATTTATTAGCCACTACCCTCTCAATAGTACCTTGATCGAAAAACCTTTTCACTACCTTTGTGACTGCTTTCATTGAACTTAGTGGAAAAGTCCTAGTTACGTGTGCCACTGGACTAGCTTGTTTCTTCATGCAGATCATATATTGGCTACCTGATTAACTACCATATTATATCACAAAGCATTCCCAGAAACATTAATTTGTGACATTTCTTTCCGTTGCCTCACAGGTTTGCTATTAAATGTATCCACTACTGACGCAATCCTAAACCTTCCCACAGGCAGTTAGCAAAGCACTAACTCCCTTTTTACAAAGTACACAACATTCTGTGCTTCTGCTATGTATTAAAATTGGTTAAGTGTCAATCCAGCCTGATTTAATTGTCCTCAAACCTGAATTAATACTGCTAAAATGTCATCACTTCTACATATAGATTATGGTGTTTTTAGAATGAAAATTGATCAGCATTCACACCTTTCTTCCATGCCCTGCACTGTTGACATACAGGCATGATTAACATTTGTGATTCATCAAGCATTGTCCTCAATCATTTTACACGATCTAACAGCCACACATGCATTGCTTCTTGGAAAACATGCAAAACACACTTTCTTTCTGAAATTCAGTCGCAGCCCTTGGCATTTGTAATGGACTATAATATCTTCTGACCGTTTTTAGGTCTCGCCTGACCCAGCGCATGCGCTGGTCTGGCAAGACTTATTGAGAGGGCTCCAAAAAGTGCTACCAGGCCAGCCTAGAGCTACAGTGCAGGTGCGCGGGCACGCACGTCGCGCTTTACCGCAATTACTTTCACTTTCGCGGCCGCACAGCCGCTTTGATGTTTGATCGCAATCGCTTTCACGGCCGCTTTGCATAGCCAATAGGTCTCGCTTTTGGGATCTTATAAGTATTTAGTTATGCAACTGTTGCATGGCTAAACACTTATAAGGTCCCACAGGCGAGACCTATTGGCTATGCCAATGCTTGTTTGAATAGCTCAGTGTTTCACTATTCTTTGGCCTGTTGGGGCTGTTGGAGGTTGCAGAATGCAGACGCGGTTGTGGGATTTCCAAACCCTTGTTGCATCGCCTCCCCATGGTCTCAGGTACTGACGCATCTGTTTTTCAACACTTCCCATCTCTGCGGCTGTTTGGCCGTGTGAATTTTGTCGCAACTACAGCTACTTTGAGAGAAATCACGTATCCATAGCTTTCTAAGGTCCAAGTTGTTTGAAACCTTTTTAAAGTCCTTTTCCTATTACATGTATTTTGGATGTTTGTCATTTTGGTCTTGTTGAGTTTTGAGTTTAGATAAAGATACTTTATTAGTACCCTAATTACATACAGAAGAGAATGATACCACATTCACATTGAGCATTGTGATGGCACTATTTGGCAAGGTACTTTGACTTTAGAGGATTATTATGCTGAAAGCTTGCCTTGAAGTTGGCTGCCTACATACTATACAGCTTGAGCTTCTCCGCAAGGACTGGTGAATTGGTTGAGTGACATGGCTTTTAGTGAGTGATATGATCTGTATGCAAAATTGTACCCTAACATAAATTAACCTCCTTTATTAATCTGTGCATGATCTGTCTTGCTGACTTCTTTATCCGCAAGAGCTCTTTTACCAGCTGCATTGTGGCAAAGATGTATGTTGGTTTGGAAGCTTCTCTTTCAAGGTGCTCTTGTGCATAGTGCAGTCTTCACATCTGCTTGATCATAGGTGGGAAATGGCATAGATGTGGGCTGTTGTGGGTTATTGCACAGATAAAGGTGGTTTATGACCTCCCCTGCTTCCACCGTCATTTCGCACTCATGCAGAGATGATAAAACCTGGATTCATCGCATCCTTTTGTTTCTAGGTCTCCTTCATCTCCGGTGGCTTTTGAGGGTATGAATGATTGATGTTCTAATGCTGACTAGAGACCCACCTAAAGTCCATGGTTTTGGCTGCAAGCACACTTTTTCTTCCAGTAATCTGTACTATAATGTATTTCTTAGAATATTCCGATTGCATACCAACACGTTTTCCGAAGGTCTAAAAATATACTTGGCTCCGATGAGGAATTGATAAATGTCATAATTTCCCATTTATCGCTGTAAGTTCGTTAAGCAGAATCGCATGACCTATGAGGGAGTATCACAGCAGCGTTGGTTTTTAATGAGGACTGTAAAGTTATGCAATGTTGGTGAGTGTATCTTCTGACGCACGCTGATGGCTCACTCTGTGTGTTTCCAGTATTATTGCGACTTTTTTTTTTTTTTTACCCTGAATGTTTCAGTGCTTTTTTAAATCTTATCTGTATGTTTAAATAATAGATGCAACAAACAGTTTGTTAAAAGTATTGTTACCCGAGTTCCTCTGTGCCATCGATGGTATCATATCTCTTCACTCCATGGCATTTTCTTCCTGGTTCCACCCATCACTTCGGCAGCCACACCTGTGACCGTTCCACCCAGCCAGGAATAGTACAGAGGAGGCGCCCTGCATCAGGAGAGACCGGGTCCACCTAAGCATTACAGTAACCAGGCCCTCAACTGGTGTGGTTGGTGACCCCAAAACCAGAACTGATTTGACATTTTGCAGCCGAGAAATGTGGGTGAGAATGGTTATTTACCAATACATGTAGAACATCTACTCTCCCGACGACATTCGCGTCATAGTCGTCACCCTGATGTACCCATGTTAGCGTCCCAGTGCATTCCCTCTGTAACTGCCCCTCAGGGGCGTAACGCAGCCCCTAACCTGGGGAGGGGTGGTACTAACCTTTAAGGAGCCCCCGCCCCTTTGGTGGGGGTGGGGGGGGGGGGGAATTCGGCGCATGTGGCGTAACGCCCAGAGCTGCTGACTCTGGAACTGGGGAGCCAGGTTCGACTCTCGGCGTCGGGTCCAACTTCCTGTAATTCTGTGCAAGTCACTTCTTCTCCAGGTGCCTACAGAAATGAGTGTGTCCCTGTGTAATGTAACTGGTACTCGTGTTAAGCGATCCAGTACTTTTGGATCGGATTCGTGCTACATAAAACTGCCAAAAAACATGAGCTGCGAGAAATGGCACTCCTGGGGGTCGTAACATTATGCAGGGTGCCCCCGTCATTTTGCGTTACGCCACTGCTGCCCGTATCCAGGTGCCCTCCACCAGGTGGGCGAACAGACGAGTTTTAATACTTTGCCTTAAAGCCAATTTCGTGGGGTGCGCCAAAAGCGGGATTTAAAATGTTATAAAAACCACCCTGGTCTGAACGCGGTCCGAGGTATCCTATCAAACACAGGTATGTATCATTAACTGTCTCCACAAAATGCCCCGATTCTGGGGCTGCCAGTGTGGGAGGTGACCGATGATCGCCTGCGTGCGTCATTGTCATTTATGTTTTTATGGTTCCTATTAGGCAATTACAACGCAAGGTTATTTCCTGGACAAGGAACAGGCCGACGGGTTAAAGCCGGGCTGACAAAAGGGCAAATGCTTCCAAAGTGAATTTGCAAAAAAAAAGATTACGGCGTTTATACAATATTCTTCAAATCGAGAACTCTGCTTTTCCTGGCTGATTTAGCTCCTGGATCTGACTTTTATTGGGTTTTTTTTGTTGACACTGGTAGTTTTAAGCAATTTTCCGAGGGGGGAGGAGGAAGGCCCGATGTGGATGGTATCTGCAGGTTGGCGCCTACTATCCACAGGGCGGAGGTCTGAAAACCCTGAGACTGAGGAGAATCCAGTGTCTTTTGGAGATCTCATGTGAAATGTCGCAAGCTGCAGGGCAAGCAATAGTTTTCTGTTTGCATAATTTAAGCAAGCTAGCAGGTGGGGGGAATTTCCCTATTCAGTCGGCAATTGCTTATCAGCCTCAGAGGCCGCCACACAGATGGCCTTAAGCAAACATCCTTTGTCACAAGGACAAAGCGAGCAGAGGCAGTACAGTCAGATCGGCGGCTGCTCCCTTAATTGCAGCCTCTGTTTATATAATTTGATGCAGAACAGTTGGCGAAAGAAACTTTGTCGCAATCGGCTGTTCTGAAAGTACTCTAATGGGGAGGTAATTCCCAATCGGGGTGGCAGCAAAACTGCAGTTTGTCCATTAGTTTAATTTAAACGTGTTTGCATATATGTACATGTATTGCAGTCAGAAACAGCATCTTCGTGGTAAGGGTTAATTCGCAAATGTAATTAAAAAGCCATTTTCCTTTGCTTATGACTTGAGTGATGTTTGATGAATCTGCACAAAGATTTACGTCAAATGGTGTAAGTGGCTTATGTTTTCCGCAGATTTGTCCAGAAGTGAAATGTTGATATGGGGTAAGAGTGGTAAAAAAAGTTGCTTTTCCCATTTAACTCCAATAGGAAATTTTGCTGTCTGCTTAGTTACACGAAACTTGATAGGAAACTTGTTCAGATAGAACAATGCTAATATCTGAAGAAGCTCAGCCGACTAAAAGACCAGCTTGTATTGTTAATAGGTAAAAGTTCTTGATTTCTAGGAACATTTTACGTAAAAAATTAGAGGGCACAGCTGTTAAAAATCTATTAACTATGATTGTACTCTCAGATTGCGCAAATTTTTTTGAGTTGAATCTGTGGCTCTGCATTATTATTTGCTATTTTATATAGTGCGGACATGAGCCGTAGGTATCGGCGCTTTACGAAAGTAGCATGATACAAGGGTACAGCAAGTTACTGTTAAAATAATTCTGTTCAGACATTGTCGCTGCTGAAAAGGTGAACAGCCTCAAACGCCTGTTTTCCTCTTGGGCCAAATAAGGCCTCTCTTATTGTATTGTAATTGCATGGATATAGCGCTTACTACCTCGGACAAGATATCACAGCGCTGATATGGTAGTTTAGCTCAGACTGCAGTAACCTGGGCGTCGGAGCGGCTGTTACTTCACCCTAGACTGGGCCACCTATGTTTTATTTATGGGAAGAGGAGTGCGGCAGAGGGATGAGAAAAATACAGGAAACTAAGTGACACCAAGGCTTTCAGTCTGAGAAAACAAGGGCAAGCCCGCCCCCCCAGGTGGAAGATGGAATACACAGAGGTAAAACAAAGTGTGAAAGATTCAAAGAGGAAGAGAAGGAAAGCAGGACATCAAGGCAGAGACAGGGGAGAAAAGGAATGTCTGAAGGGGACAGGCTTTGACAAGAGGTTGAGAAACAAAAAGGATGTGGGAATAGAAGACGCTTTAGCTTTTTCATAACAAAGTTTCATAATTAACTGACCATAAACAGATACAGAAGGGGTTGCAACAATGCAAGCTTCCTTATGTGTGATTGAAAGGTTGTCATGGAAACATATTTGGCAATTAATATTGTATAGTTTCTCACTTATCCAATTTAAAGTTTTTATTAAACGACTGTTATATTTTAATTTTGTTACAAATATGATTATAATACCTTCATCAGCGCCATCCCAAATAATTTCAGGGAGAAAATGGGGGAAAAACTCCCGAGATCGGGATTACATCCGCCCAGCGAAGTATTATTATTTTTGGGACTCACGGCGAACTGCCAATTAAGTCCAGGGAGCCACAGGTCCAAAAAGTTTGGGAACCACGGACTTGGGGCCTCATTTCAGAAGTTATTGGTGCTGGACAGCACTGCAAGGAATGTTGCTGCCCTGCGACAAAACTACTGGGCAGGAATGCGCACCATCAATAGGTTAGGGCGCATTCCTGGGCCTCATTCATGGAAAGTGTTGCATTGCTGCGACAAAACGGCGTTGCAACACTTTTCACTACGCCCTTCCTGCGACATTATGGATGCGCTGTATTCACTGTACGGCATTCCATGTCGCAACTAATGACAAATATGTCAGATTCCAGATGTATCTGTCAGCGCTAAAGTCACACATTGCTGCAGTTGTGTCACAAGCATGATGCAACTCCAGCAATGCATGGGACCAGCCTATCCCTGTCACACCATCACCCTTGCGCCTGCCATGAGGCAAACGTAAGGTACTGACGCAGTGGTGTCCTACAATTGTTGCAGTAAAGTCTGATGGATTTCACTGCGCCACTCCTGTGAGGCTTTGTTGCGTGGGAACGCCCACCCTGCATACATCCTACCTGATGCAGGTATAATGTGGCACAGGGTTTCACAAGGTCCTGCATATACCCAGATGCGTCACTTTGCAAATACGGCGTAACGTGGTGCAAGACTCGCGCTGCAAGTACGTCAAAATGATGCACTGGCGGGGTGAAACTGTCAGAAGGGGCTCATGAATAAGCCTCCATGTCTTTTTTTTTCCCTACTTTGGCGCAGAATGACTGCCACGCGCCAATGCATGCACACTT
Source organism: Triturus cristatus (assembly GCF_964204655.1). Lineage (NCBI taxonomy): Eukaryota > Metazoa > Chordata > Amphibia > Caudata > Salamandridae > Triturus > Triturus cristatus. Next base: position 364,400,504 of record NC_140581.1, on the reverse strand, counting down.
GCGCCATGGTGCAAGGGTGACTGTGTTGCGGAAGTTGTGGCTCCATCTCTTCTCAAGACCTCTGCAGGTGGGTCTGGACTAGTGAAGGGCAGTAGTGAACTAGTTGGCCTTCTTGGAGTGCTGTTTGCCTGTTTTTTTTCTTGAGGGGTGCCAGGGTTTCGGCGCAGTTAGAGATCTATCGGTGGAGGTGTTGGCATCTGTAAGCGTTGGCGTAGTGGTACTGCTGAGGGAGTTGAATGGAAGTTCTTCAGTGGCCTTCATCCAGCTGCAACCGGGGGGGGGGGGGGTTGTGGGGGGCGGGGGCAAATGATGACGATGGTGTATGGTGGGCGTGGTGAAGGCGTGATGTAAATAATGCTGGTTGGTACAGGGGAGTCCTGTGGTGTGGCTTTAGTTGAAGTTCCCGTTGGTGGAGAAGACTGGCTCGAGCACGTGTCAGGCTATGTGGGTTGGTGCTAGGCCTGGGCCCAACTCGACCTCCTTCGCTACGCGTCCCAGATTATCCTCACCTGGACATTGACACAGTGGTGCAATCCGCTGCACTCTCTCTAAATCTGTGACTGAGCCAGCAGGAGCCTCAGCCAGGCGGGGTTTTACAAGCCTGGATACAGCAGTTGTCGCCAAGTCCGCTTTGGAACTTCTTGATGCAGGTGATGTAACAGGGCCCCCTTATGTGTGAAGTTGCAGCGCTCCCGCCACACAAGTTTGGTGCAACTCTGGGAGGGCCTCAGCCACCACAGCGTCCGGCCAGCGCAACATCCTCCAGCCTGTGATGTAGAGAGGCTCGGCCCACCATTGGTAATCCCCTCCGTGCACCCCATGTGTGGTGGTAGCAATTAGCATGTGGTAGCAGATGCACACCTCCCTATGTTGGTACGCAGGAGCACCTCTACCGTTCACAGCTCCAACGTGCACCAGGTGGTCTTCTCACACAAGTCAGCAACTTGTCTCCATGTGACCTGGCAGACTTCACCACCCGGTAAGGGCAATTGCTGGAGCCTCAATGTCTACTACCATGGCCCAGCAACTCGTGCTTTCAAGGTTTTGGCTGCCATTGTGTTGCAAGGAGGGCGCTATGAAAAGTGATGCTTCACAGGTTTTTCCCAGCGATGCACCTCTTTTCATATATGTTGCTCTAATTTTCTCTTCCCCTGGGACTCTGGCTGGTCATCCTGGGTGTTGTGGTGGGGAGGGGGGGGGGGGTGGGTTTGGGAAGGTTGTTGATGTGTGCTGCACTTGTCCCTGGTTGCTCCCTTCTGCATTCCATTGTTTTTCTTTTATTTCTTTCATAGGAGGTGGACTTATTGGCTATTTTTGACTCTATAGGCAAAAAAGGTGTAGTTCTACTGTCTACCCCCCCCCCCCCCCGCAAATTGGCCTTTCGTCAGTTTTCGCACACTAACGCCAAAATTTGTATTGCCTTCATGCTAGAAATAGCATCAGTTTTCACCGCGGCTATCTGAAACTATCGCCTTGTAGCAACGTGTTGTAAATACATTGCTAACTGGGTGATAGTTTTTGGCGATGGGTCCCATCAGGAAAACTGCAGCTAACTAACGCCAACACTAGGTAGTGGCAGTTCTTGTACATATGCCCCTAGAACTTTAAATAGGCTGTTGGGTTTTTTATAATGTGCTTTGTTTACTCTTGCTTTTTTTTTTTTTTTTTTTTTTCCTGTGAAAAAGTGGTGTGCTTGTGGTGTTTGATATTATATTAAATGCATATTTTGACCTTTTAGCTTGAGGACAGTACCAGGGACTACGTTTGTAGACCTGTGCTTAGTGTTGTATTCTGTGATCTCCTAGTTCCTTGCTGCTCAGCCTGTGCGAGTGTGATGTAATAGAATGTTCATGAGTGCATGGTTTGGATGAGTGGTCAGTTGGAATGAGTGGGGCTGTGCAGCAGGATGCTGTTCCCGGTGGGGGTGTACCAACTTACCTGTAACTGAAAAAAACGACATAATCTACGCTACTGGACTGATTACCTACAAGGACCTTACTTTATTTACAAAACTTAGGATCAAGCAAAAATATTATCTTGTGAATCTTGATGATAAAATAAATCATAGTAGAATTATGCAAAGTGAGTTGAGCGCAAGAGGTAAAGCCATCTGACCAACCTCACCTGCGCTTGTTTAAGAGCTATGTGCTCAATCATTGATGAACATGTCCAAAAACACATGGGCATGTGGCATGTTGAGTACTTGGCGAGTTGTGTGTTGTGCTAGACAAAAGGTTCGGGTCTGTGGCAACTTTCTGATGCCCATAGGTCATACATAGGTGCGCATTTGATGCATGGTAGGTTGCAACAAGGTTGAAGCATAGACTTTGTGTTCAGTTTATGCTGTGCATGATTGATGGCTGTGTGAAGCAGGGGTTGGAAGCTGAATGTAGTAGATCACGAACAATTCAAGGGTAAATTATGACTTTTTTTCCCTGTAGGATGTGTGGCATGTGATTTAACTTGGCACAGTGTGCTATTGGTTAGTTAGCTGTTCCGTTATGGAACCGTCATTGTTGTGGTTTGAACTGTGTACCTGTTAGATATTCTTCCTGGGCCTTATGTACAAGCTGTTGCTATACAGCTTTTGATCCATAAAGAATACCAGAAGCAAAGCTTTTCCTGTGGATTATAATCCTTTTAACAGGGTGTTAACATGTTAAAAAAAAAAAAAAAAATCGGAAACCCGCCGGGGGGAAAAAACACAGCCAAAGGGATGTTTAAACAAACTCAAATTGCCCAGTAATAGTTGGCTTTAAAAAACATTACAATATAAGAAACAGATTTCCTCCTCAAATACACTGTTCAGGACTTCACACGCCACTGACATCACAAATTGTATCAATGATGATCCACTGGTGGCACAGAGGAGTTACAGGAGGGTAAAGACTTGCATGTATTCCAAATAATATTTCTGATTGTAAGTTGAGTATGACATATAAGGTTGAGAAACTGAACCAACTAATTTTGTCCGCATGTGGTTAACATTTGTTATGTAAAAAAAAAATACATTAATTTGTAACGCAACATTTCTGCTGCAAATTAGCACATTGTTTTGTACTCTATTTCCTTAATAGAGGCAATAGCTTTGTGGTTTTGTTGAGTGGTTACTCATGAACTGTTTTAGAATATTTCACGTAAGATTTGAACAAAGTGTATGTAGTCACATTTCCTGTTCATGAACGCGTGCAGCAAGTATTTCTCCCAAGAGTTCCAAAGGGCCATGCATCATGTTCTGTGAGATGCGTCTGGCCAGGTGGGCACTTCATGTATCCAGCTCTGCCAAGTACCACGCATCAGGCATTATACTAACACATTTTGGTGTGGTGGTCCGCATCACAGCACTGAAATGCAAAAATCGCACATTATAGCGCCTTTCAGCTATCAAGTCGAAGCACCAAATGACCGCTGCAGTGGCAGCACGCACTGCCTGCTGCGCCTAGTCGGCTTGGGGGCTGGTTCATCTGCTTGCTAGTATTGTAGTACAATGTAACAACGCCCAAAACACGCGGCATAGCTGACGTCAGGATAGGAGTCTGTCAGTGCCCAATGGCTATGGAGACAGTGTCTCCCTGTTGTCAGACTCGCATTAATAGGGCAGCACAAGCTGGCGGCATTTAAAGTTAATTGGCTGCAGTCGTGTGTGGGATTCTGATTGGCAGTGCAGTTCAGTGAGTATGCTGCTTGTACCACCACAGCAGCAGCGGTGTAATGGATGCCGCGGGTGGGCTGGACCCTCTGAGTCTCACTCGACCCTTCCCCTCCCATCTCCGCCCCCTCAATCGGTGCAGGCGGCGGCTGACTCTGACTCACCACCAAGAGCCTGCTGCCTGACAGCCTGTAGCAGAGGGAGCTGCTGGCTTTCGGCAGCTGCGATAATCATCCAGCAGACCGACTGACTCGGACCCGACCCCACTGGTTCCTGGGCTGCTGCTGAGAGTCCTGTCTCACTCTCCTTTCATAAGGAGCTGGCCAGCACGACCCGGGTCCGCCTTTTGCCACTGCGACGCTCGCCTCACAGAAGCAAGTGCAACTATTTATCCCTTGCACTGACATGCTATGTGAAATTTGCTCTGGTGCTGGTAACTGAAGTTGAACTATTGCAGTTGTAGCAGGCAGCGTGCCAGAACCCGGAGCCACTCAATTATTTTTATACTAAGCAGAGCTGGCTGAGACCTAAGTAAAAGTAGGGTTCTTTTTTTTTTTTTTTTGTCTTTTTTTTTTTTTTTCTTTAACGACTGGTGCAACTGAACTGTCTAAACTCACCGTAGTATCAGGAGGCGAACTGGAGCCCTAGGCCACTCACTTAATTATTTTTATATCAATCATGGTATTTGTAAAGCGCACTACCTACCCGCGAGGGTCTCAAGGTGCTGGGGGGGGTGGGGGGGGCTGCTACTGAGCTGATACTTTTTTGAGTATTCCAGCTTGCCTGGCTGTGATCCGCTAGGAGTGCCTCGCAGCCTGCAGTTTTAAGATCTGCTTAGTGTTTCTCATATCTCAAACGTGTGTAATTTCTGATATTTCTAGGTTTCTCTCCTTTTCATTGCTTGATTTATCTCACGAGAAAGTTTCACTCAGTCATTGAAATGTCACTTATAATTACACTGAAATTATGAAAATGTCACACATAGATATATACGATCTTTGAAAGGAGGAGGATCTAGATGTACTTTTTTTGATTGAAACTTGGTTGAATGAGGATTCCTGCTCAGATTTGCATTTTGCTATTCTTGAATCATATGTATGTGTGCATCTGGACAGGGCGGGAAAAGATGAGGGGGGCTGGCGATGGTGTATAAGAGATCATATACTTTTTAATACAGAAGGGACTAACGGTGCAGAAACCTTTGGCTTTAACCTAGCTATTGATGGACAACTTTGCCTAGTGGGGATATTGATGTATCGCTCCCCGGGTTATGTGCAAGGTTTCATTTAATTTCATCTCTTGATCAAGTGCTAGCCTCAACTGTATTTCTCATGCTAATTTTACAGTGCTCGGGGTCTTTAACATCCACTTAGACATGGTAGCGGGGCCCTTAACAATGCGATTAATGGAATCTTAAGTTTCCTTTAATTTAGTCCGTACCTGTATGCAGCATACCCATATAGCGGGTCATGCTATAGATGATGTATTTTCTAACATAACGCTCAAAGTGGAATCTCCTCAGCCAGTGCTATGTGTCACTTTCTTCAGCCGTTTGCGTGGCAGTGTAAGTATTTAAAGGTTGCCGGTCCTCCCCTGCCGCAGAATGATTATAGATGCTGAAGTAGGGTGCCCTTTGAGTTAAGGAGTACCCTGCTGGATTCATTACCGGTCATTCCTGACTCTGTTAACGGGGGGACACTACGATTAGTTCATGGTTCAGGAAGATGCTGACCCTAACCCCCTTCAGGGACCTGAAAAAAGCTACCAAAACTTGGTCAGCGTGTTGGTTCTCGCTTGACCTGGCTTCTGAAAGAGCAGTACGTAGGAAATTAGAAAGACTTTTGCTGCACTCATATCACGACACGGATTAAGTCCGCTATAAGACCTGTAGCACCTTTTACACACACAGTGTATCAAGGAGGCGCAGAATGATGAAAGATTTTTAATATTGTGGCTAACCTTACAGATCCTAAATTTACATCTCCCCGATGGAGCCCAGTCAGCTCCTATACTCCACTTTGAGTTTTTTTTTTTTGTTGTAGTTTTTTTTTTTATGTTTAAAAAATAAAAAATTATGAGAAATTCCTCCGCATTCAGGTCCAATCTGTCTGGGGGGAATAAGACGCTGGAAGAGTTAGAAGTTGTAGATCCACTTGGCTTATTATCACAGTCGATATTGTCAATTTCTGGTGCCTTCAAGAGAGAGGGACTGCTTTGTTTGTGCCTTGTAGGTCGGTGTTTCCAATACATCCCATTCTGCCTCACATTTTTAATCCCATTGCAGACGTTATTGTTCCCCTGTAACACAAACTATTTGCGATATCCCTTCAGTCAGGGGTAGTACCGGTTCACTGAAAAGAGCCACTGTGATCGCTTTATCGAAAAAGGTCCGTGCTGACCCTGAATCCTTGGCTTGTTATAGGCCATTGTCATTACTTCGAGTAACCTCTGAAGTACTTGAAGGTGATAAATCGTCAACTGAACACCATCTTGACAGAAATTAATCTACTTCACCCCTCCTAGTCGGGGTTTAGAGCCAGATAACGCGCCAAGTCCACACTGTTAGAGGTCTTAGAGTCCATCCAATTTAGTTTGGATTCAGGCCTTAATGTGGCTTTGGTGCTGCGGGACTTGTCAGCAGCGTTCAATACTGTGGGTCATAACAACTTTCTGCACAGGTTAGAACATTTGGGGGTTACAGGCTCTGCGCTGGACTGGCTGAGCTCCTTCCTGAAAGGACGTGAGCAGGTGGTATGGCTGAATCCATATGCCTCAAGAGGAAACATTTTGAAGTGGGGGGGTTGCCGCGAGGCTCCTCCCTTAGTCCCACTCGCGTCAACATTTATATGTCCCCGTTGGTATATTAAGTGGAATCTTATAACCTCCAGATCATCTCATATGCAGATAATACTCAACTCCTGCTCACATATGATTGGGATCTTGTGAAGGCCAGGGTTGCATTTGCCAGCTGCATGGAGGCCCTACTTGATTGACTGAAGGCCAACTAATTGCAGTGCAACCCTGATAAGACCGAGGTCTTACTGTTTGGGTGGGACTCCCTTCCGGGAGGGACTGGTGCTTGGCTTGACAGTGGTCCTTTCCCCCCCACCCTCCTCCGTGATTATGGTTAGGAATTTAGGTGTGATGTTTGATGTCCAGCTCTTGTTTGAGGCACAGGTGTCAGTAGTTGTGAAAACTTGCTCTTGGATTTTGTGTACGCTGAGGACATTTTTGCCTGCTTCCCTTTGAGGCCCAAGTATCAGTGGTTAGGTCTCTGATTTATTGAGGTTAGACTATGCCAATGTCCTGTACCTCGGTTTACCAGAATATCTAATCCAACGGCTGCAGGTCATGCAGAATATGGCAACCTGTCTACTTTTTAAAATTCCAGAAGGTTCATTGGTGTCTCCATATCAAGATGGAGTTAACTGTTAGGCAATTTATTTGGTACAAAGCGCTGACTTTGACACACCAAGCTCCCCAAAATAGCCGACCTATGTCCTTGGAATAACGCATTGGGGCATATAGCCCTAGTAGATCTTTGAGGTCCAGTTCTGCAGGTCTTGTTGGGGTTCAACGTTTTCAAAAAACAATGAAGGGCAGGCACCTCCTTTACGGTTAAAGCGGCAGACCTGTGGGCTAGACTGCTGGAATACTTGAGATTTATCTCGGAAGAGGAAAGATGTAAAACAGTATTGAAAATATTGTTATTCAGAGCTGTGGTGATGTGTTGGAGAGGCTCTTTTCAATGTAATGCTCTTTTGGGAAGCCTAGCAAAAGTGCCGGGACACTCCTTGGAGTGGATGTGTGCTAATGAAATTACTTCATTCATAGCAATGTGAAACTTTGGCAGCTATGATGTATCCCAGAAACCCTCAGGCTGGAATCTGACGTCAGCGTGCTAATGTTCAAGAAGTATTCCGCCCCGCCCTTCCAACTGTCTCATGTGCTGCCGCCCTATAGACCGGCTGACTGAAATACCACTTTTATGCAGAGCTCCCTGACTGCCGTTTAACACCCATGGTAGTAATACCTGGACTGCTTTTTTATATTTATTTGGAGGTACCGGTCTGACTAGTCTCGTCATTTGTACCCACGCCCAATGCACTTAACATACTTTCAGTGCCCTGCAGCCCGCACGCCAGTAGTGTTATTGATTCTGTGTTACAATCAGTGATGTCTTGAGAATGTTGGGGGCCTGGACAAAATGTAATTTGGGGAGGGGACCCTGTTTGGAACAAGTTTTGATTTATTACATATGTTTGGCTAATTCAGGCCCTAATTATACCAAACTATTGAACCATTGAGACCTGACGACCGAAAGCTCAACTTCTGTCGTATGGCATTAAAACGGTACCATAAGAGCGCATAAATGAGCAGCGATTAGACCATTTCTTTTTGCATATTGGTTAGGTCTGGCACTGTTGCAATTTTCTGAAATCGCTACACTTTTGCATTCAGATTTTTACAGGATGTGAAAGTTGGAACTTAAATGTATTTGGAAACCAATAACTATTGAGCTCTTCGCTGTGCACAGGGCAACACAGAGTGCAAGAGTGAAACTGAACGTTGAATAACATTTGGCTTCCCACTCCGTTTACTAAGGGGGGAGCCGTGGAATGTGAGCACCCTGGGCAGTTGCCAACTTTGCCCATGCCTTAAAACCGCTCTGGTTGCACTCCAAAGATCATGCATGATCGGATTAGCCAGTGGCTAGCTATATTGCGATCTCTATTTTTGTACTCTTTTTGATATGCCTAGAACTTGGTCAAATGTATACATCCTCCATGGACATGGCTTTGAGTAGTGCATCACGAATGTATTTGATGGCTGATTTAGCCTCCATAAACCACTGGAGTGTTTTTTGACTATTACTGCACACAAACTTTCTTTTTCTAGTTTATCAGTTACTAGAGCATGTTATTTGCGGAGACGTTTGTTGATCAGATCTGGAGAAGTGGCACAGGGTCTTTGTAAGATTTTAATAAGCTTTACGTCTTCATTTCATAGCCTTTTTGGTGAAATTCTGTTGCTTGAAGCCTGAACTTGGGCTGTCCTGCCAGCAACTTTCAGTCCATTGTTTGATATGTCCGCAAGTATTTGAAATAGGAGAATTGGATGGCAGAGCAAGGAAAGGTCACTGAAGGTTACAGTATGCACAACTAGGCAATACGCTTTTTAGCTACCCAACACACTTCTGGGTTCCTGACTCTGCTCTGAAGTTTGAGCATAGCTGAACCAACTACTTGCTTAGTGTGGATGGAAGGAAACTAGGATGGGCACTAGTGTGCTGGTCTTCTAGCTTGTCAATGATAACCAAACGTAGTGGATTAGTCTTCTCCGAAACAGCCATCCCACATTGAGGTTGGTAGAAGGGCTCCAAAGGGGTGCCAAGCATCCAGGTTTTAGGAAATTGTTCTAAGCGGACTACGCCAAAAAAGCTGTCTGGACTGTGACACCCCTCCCCCCTCCCTCTGCTCCTTGCCAGTCTGGGTGTATGCAGCTTTTCAGGCTCTGCTGTGGCTACTCCGACAAAGATTCTAACTACATTGTTGCCATTCATATTGTATTATATGTTGCAGAACCAAAATACCACTGTAAGTCACCATTCAGCAACATTATGAGTAGTTCCCAAGGGTTAGGAATATGGAGTGAAATCTGAGTCCCTCTCCTCCACTGTGGAAAGTATTGTTTGTGGCATCTGTTGGTGGTTAGATCTCCATATACGTTACCACTGCATACACACCCTGTTGTATGAACTAGGTTGATTGTATTTTCATCATTTTGTTTTCTTTTTGTTTTTCATTGATTTAGCCAAATTGAAGTTGTGGAGCCTGGAATTGGTGTTAATTTCACTGTGTTGGTACTTTAGCGCTTTCATCTTCTTTAACAGGGACTGATTTACTTTTTTTCCCCCTAGGATTCTTCTTAGAGAAGCCTGTATTTTTCATCAATCATTTCTTTTAAGCATCCCGAATTGATTATGCTTCAGTCTTGGCGCATTTATTGTTTTCTGATTGTTGAATTGCAAGGTTTGGGGATTGAACCTTTCATAGCAGATTTTTATTTTAATATGTATGTGAAAGATTTGTAGATGATTTGGTCCTCATTGGTGGTGATTATGACTAGAGCATTCTTTTACTTGGTGATCAGCTCAATTTAAGCTGAGCTCCTAATTAGCTTTTTGATATAAATGATATTGCATCCTTCTGTGGAAATGAGACTAGATAGAGTTACAGATTCACAGCCAATTGGTTTAGCCAAGCGCCAACTATTCTGCAGATTTTGTATTTCTAATCCTGCTTCGAAAGGCCTTATCAGTTTTTGGTGATGTGCATAAAGCATGCTGTCAGGTTAAAGTAAGTTCTACAAGTTTTGTTCATGTAAGACTTTACTGAGGCAGTTTGGTAGTATATTTATATATCCATTTTGTTCGGTATTTTCTGATCTAGCATGATCGGATGGTTGGTTGATCATATATGTTGCAGTAGAAACATGCACTATTGTCCATCTGGCGATGCTTGCCTGCCCGATCATGAATAAAGTAGAAGATTAGGATGCAATGTCATCTGTAAAGATGGTGTCCACACATTTGCCATGCTCCCCTACACCCCCGGTTAGTCGAACAGTAGTTGTATCACAGAGTAATTTTACATCAAGTAGGGACTGCAGAAATAGGGAAGGGACATGCAAGCAAGTACCACTGTTTCATGAAGAGTTCTTTAGAAGGGGTGGAGGGTTCTCCCCACACCCATCGAGAACATTTTGAAAAATAGAGAGGGAATGGTATATTTTACTGCACCTTTTGATATACTGGTTAAAAGCGGCCTGTTTAGAAGTTAACCCCAAAGGAGTCTTGAAGTTGTCTGTGCTCTGCTGTTCATTGGCACACACAGCTCGCAGGGGACATCTGCATACATGGCTACTTTGCGATTTATTGGCAAGCGTAAAGGACCCCCTGAAGAGTAAGTGAAGTAACCATCCATTAGTGCACCATAGAAATGAACCCACATTTACACAAGTAATTGTTTCCACTACTATTTTAGGAAAAGGCATTCCCAAGCTCCATCAGAGGGCACTCCTGCTGGTCAAACAAGCGCAGATCTGGTATAGCACAGCAGCGGCAGTGTACGCTACCCTCATGCATACTGTAGGCGAGACAGCTTAAACTCATTAACATACCATCAGTCACACACAGAACAGATGCCGTGTAGGCAATACACAAACCGGACGTGCACAACAGACCGAAAAGAACCCTGCAGGACTGAGGTCAAGAGGCAGGATGTGCAAACGTCTTCTGCAAAAACACTGTAAAGAAGGTTCAAAACGCAACTTGTACATTTGAGTCAAAAGTATGAGAATGGTAGCAGTGAATCCAACACAGCAAAAGCGGGTAGTGTGTGCTTGATGCCATGATTGGTGTTGGATGTGAACCCGAGTAATTTAACTAGGGCACTATGTACACAGAGACCATATCAAGGAAGTGCATGAGCAACCGATTTACAAATGAACATTAGAAGGTGAGAGGGCAACATAAAGCAGGATGATGGACAAATAGAGAGGAGGCAAACAGGACTGGGAACGGGAGGCGTGAAGGAGTAGAACATGCATGTATAAGGGAAACCTGGGGCTTCTGCTGCTGACCTCTGTTATCCACCTGTTCTTTGCCCTTGCTGACATGTACTAGCTACAGTGCCTGTTTCTCCAGGGCTTGTGACTAATGGCATTGCCTTGTAGATCCGAATGATCTTATCTTCATTCCCGTGGTCCTAAATTACACATGTGCCTCAACGATTCTGTGCTTTGCACTTTGAACTAAAGCTGCTATTTGATATCGTAGATTTTCAGCGGTTTTATGGTAGAGTTTTTCTCCGGTGATGTGATGTAATTATTGGTTTGTACAGTAGTGTCATACTTCCCTCGTAGTCGGTCACTAGGCCTGACTAGGTTAACCATGGCTAGCTGAGGTACCCAAACCAGTACTGACTTCTAATTAAACTGTTTTAAGAAAGGGCATGCAGGTGAGCTATATGGGTTCAGAAATACACCCATGTCGGAACTAACCCCGCAACGTTTCTACCTGTTAGAGAATAAGATAATTTGCAAACACTCTGCAGTGCAGATATTGTCAGAAGTCTTCAGCATACTTAGAAATATAAATTAGGAGGGCCAGGCTACAGAATCCTAGGACAGTATAACCATTATCTCTTCTGTTGCATGGACACACAAACGAACCCCTCCTGCCACGCAGTTACAGTGCAACAGTCTCCTCAAGCTGTTATACTTGCACTCATTGGAAAATCTTCTGGCCATAACCACGCTCCCTGTCGTAAAACCAATACACATTCCACATGGACTCTGGTGGTGCTTCCTTCTCAACTGCACCCTCCTTTTCGCTTGCCTATTGCTTCTTCTACCCATGACTGCCCTCTGTATTGCTTCTGTCCCACCAGCCACATTGCTTTCAACCCTCCCCATGCCCTCCATGTTGGTGTATCCTCACCAGTGGCCTCCGTGTTGCTCCATCCACCCAAACCCTCCGTTTTGCTCCTCCCCTGCTCTTTTTCTGATCCAAATTGGTAAATAAACAAGCATTTGCAATGCAAAAGGTCTCGCATTTACGTGACTGTGCTATTGGCATTGTAAATGACAATGCCTTTTATTTATGTCTTGGTTTCAGCTAGCCCTATGAGCGCCTGTGGGGGTCTCTGCATTTACCGCCCGCTGTGAAGAGCGGCGTGTGCTGGCGAGTAGTTTCTCCGTTGCCGGAGCGGGGGGGCCTTGCTATTGCTGCCCAGAGAGGGCAGGTGATAGCGGGGAGGCTACCATCTCATGCAGCCTGGGGCTCCCCCTGCCCTCTTTAGCAACGCCACTGTTTGGTTTTTAAAACCTAAATATAAGGTATTGTCCTTTACAATGCCAATAGCTTAAACTCACATAAATGCGAGAACTATTGCATTCCAAATGCTTGTTTCCTACTTCTTTTTTTTTTTTAAATATATTTTTTTAAACTTTATTTAACGTTTTTGCACATTACAGCCATTCCACGACACCGCATGAGTAAATCAAGAGGCGAAGGCATCAAAGTAAACACAGAGCACAACACCATCTGGCCACATATTTCCTTAGGAGAGCTCCGCACACATCCAGTTCTATAGATAATACTTATTCCAACCTGTCCCATGGGCCTCCTTCATCGTGGTAACTTGTTGTTATTGTACAGCACAAAGAAAGCACATACCATGTAGATTACACACTCTATCTTCGCGACTCTGAGAGACCGCTCCGCCCCCCCCTCTTGTTATGCACCGGTGCCAAAGGCGAACACTGGGGGTGGCAAGGACCTCCACCGAGAAGAGTCTGCACCGCAAGGGAACAGACTCCAAGCACCTTCTGAATTGAACAGTTTGTGTGACAACAAGAGCCCTAGAGGAAGCAAGTCTCACCTTTAGACCCCCGTGTTCTGTTCCAAAGCGGGGGAGTCTGCCACCCCTGCGGCAGTCGATAAAAGGTAATTCTGAAGGGGTCCCCAAATATCCTTTGGCCTAGATATTGGCGGAAGGGTCTCGGCATATATGGCCAACTGTCCCTGGCAATAGGTCAGGTCATCAAGCCAATCTTTGTATTTAGGAGCCCTCCCCCTACCCCACCTACAAGCCACCCTGCGCCTGGCCAAGCGCAAAACTATACCAGTGAATTTGCGATGCGCCTGAGGGAGGTGTGCAGTGTAGCCTAGTAGTGCCAATACGGGGTCCCTCTCCACTGGTGCATTTACCATCTTCCCGAGGGCCTGAAAAACCTGTGTCCAAAAATCCTGTATTCTCGGGCATTCCCATGCTAAGGGTAAAAAAAAAAAAAAACGCTCCTGGGCGGTGACATCTCTCACACCTATCATTATCCGCCAGTGCGAATCGAAACTTTTTAGCAGGCGTGTAGTAGAGGCGCTGTAAGAACTTGTAATGAATAACTCGCAATCTGCTACTAGCAGAAACCCTTGCAGTTTGGAGGCAGCAATATTCCCATTGCTCTTCGGTCACTTACCTTCCCAACTCCTCACTCCATTGGGTCCTCGCCGTGCAGTGGGGTCCCGAATAGTGTGTGCGTATATTACGATAAAGTCGGGATACTATGTGTCTGCCATCAGCAGACCCCAGCATCTGGTGCAATGGTGCAAAGATCTTGGGCTCCTGCGGAAACCCTGGAAGGATAGAACGAAGGCCCTGCCTCAGCCGGATATATAGAAATGTATCTAGGGCCGAGGGAGAGGCCTCCCCAAATATTTTTGCAAGCGAGCAAAACCTACCGCTCCGAAAGATCACCCCAAGTGACAATCTGCACCCGTGCGCACATTTGATGAAAGACCCGCTCCTGCAACAGCGACATACAGGGGTGATAGGAGAGCGGAAGCTTCAGGGAGTACAGGAATGAGGAACCACAGAGTCCGACTATATTATGCCACGCGTCCACTGTGCATGTTACAGTGGCGGGAGGGATGTCCCGGGTGCGCCTCGGGGCCTGTATCATTCCGTCCACTGGGATAGGGTCTGCCAACCAATGTTCCGCAGCCACCTGTGGCATGTACGGAGGGGGACGAATCCAGTAATATACATAATGTGCTTGCGCACTAAGATAATCTATTTCGAAATCTGGAATTTCGAATCCTCCTCGAGCATAAGGTTGCGTTAGTATGGACCATTTGAGCCTGGGCTGTTTGCCACCCCAGAGCAGCCTATCGAGTTCCGACCGGAGAGTCGTAAAAAAATATCGCCCAGGGTGGTACGGTATATTCAAGAACAAATACAGAAATTGCGGAAGCACCACCATTTTTATTAAGGACGCCCTTCCAGCAAACAAGAGGCAACGAGATCCATCGGGTGACAGCATCAGAGAGACGTTGCACCGCGGTGCCATAATTAAGGTGAATCAACTCGTCGCGATCCCTAGAGAGCTGTATCCCGAGGTACCGAAGATCAGTATCACACCAGGCAAGCGGGTAGTCTAAATCAAACTTGGTGGCTGCCGCCGTCAGTGGGAATACCTGCGATTTCCCCCAATTAATATGTACCCCCGATAGTCTACCAAAAGTGATAAATTCCCGGAGCAATGGATTGATATTCTGCTGAGGGACCCTCACATACAATGTAATGTCATCTGCATACAGGGATACCTGTATTTGACGCTGGATACATCGGAACGCTTTTTCCCCATGGTGCTGCCGCAGCCTGGAGGCTAATGGCTCCAATGCTATGGCAAACAGCAGGGGGAAAAGCGGGCGCCCCTGGCAGGTACCACGTGTTATGGGGATGGCTTCAGAGAGATGCCCATTAATTAACACCTTCGCAGTGGGTTTGTGATACAACAGTCGAATCCAAGATATAAAGAGAGGGGGGGAACCCCATCCGTCCCAGTATCCCGAACAGATAGTCCCATTCCACGTAGTCGAATGCTTTCGTAACAGCTAGGGTCACCGCGGCCAGTGGTAGCTCCGGAGCAACATTTTGTAACAGGGAGAAGAAGGTATGTAGGTTGTGGGAGGTGTCGCGTCCTGGCACAAACCCCGACTGGTCGGGGAGGATGAGCCTATCCAGTAGCAGCGACACCCTGTTGGCAATGACTTTTGCCAACATTTTCATGTCGCAGTTGATAAGGGATAACTGCCTATACGAGTCGCTAGGTTTGCCCGGCTTCAGGAGTGAGATAAGTGCTTCCCGCATTGATCGAGGAAGCTCCCCAACCTCCAGCGATTCTTCGTACACTTCCTTAAGTACCAGAGCCATTATGTCTGTGTATGTTTTATAGAATTCAATAGGGATGCCGTCTAGGCCCGGCGCCTTACCCGATTGCGTTTTCATAATTGCCTCTCGTATTTCGTTGCTCGAACGGTAAGCAAAGAAACCCACGATGCGTATCGGAGAGCCAGCCCAACGCAACAACTCTCAGAAAATCTTCAAGATCCAGCGAGCCACTGCGTTGTGTGGTGTAGAGGTTGGTGTAATGTGAAGTAAACGTATCTAGTATGTGTGCAGTGTCCCTGTGTTTCTTCGCCGCTGGGCCCAGAATCTCCAAAATGTAACTAGAGAAGCGGGGTCGCCCGATCACCTCAGCCAGGGCCCTCCCCGGTCTCTCACCCTCACCATACCTGTGGGCCACCCAGTAACGCCCCCGGAATTTTGACTTGCGCTGTGCGTTTTCCTCGTAATCTGACAGAAGTGCCCAAAAGTCGGCCTGCACCTTTCCCGTTTCGCCCAATTCCATTCGGTGCGCCAATGCCTTCAGGTTTTTCTCCAGGGTCTTCAACGTCCCTTGTATATCCCGGAGCACTCCAAAACTTTTGGAGATACAGAACCCCCTTATTGTTACCTTAAAGGCCTCCCAGATCGTTTCCACGCTATCCACCGAGCCCTTGTTTCTTTGAAAAAAGTCTTGTATCTCTTCCCCCAACTCATGGTGAAACACTGAGTCTAGCAGCGCTGTGGGTTGCAATCGCCAACTAGGCCTGGGTTTGTCATATCCTGGTGGGTGAAGTGTTATCCTCACTGGACAGTGATCTGAGAGCGTTCTAGCAGGCTGTGTCGCTGCGCTTAGCGTCAGCACCAACCCCCTTGTGAGGAGAATGTAATCTATTCTAACCCAGGTAGCCGCATGCGTCGTAAAATGTGTGCCTTCCTTGGCCTGAGGGTGAAAGTGGCGGCATGCGTCCACCAGGCCTCCCTCCTCCAAAATATCCTGTAGTACCCCCTGGGTGCGACTGTAATGGTTGGAATTGGGGTTAGATCTATCCAGTGCAGGGTTAATTACAGCGTTGAAGCCTCCACCCCATATGATATGAGTTGATCCTATGTCCACAATCTTATCCCAAAGTGTGGTGAAGTCGTGTGTCCGAGTTAGGGCCATAGCAGCAAACCAGTGTAACCGAGTCCGCTCCCAATCTGCCCCATGCAATAACAAAGCGCCCCTGTGAGTCCACTACAGATCCTGCCAAAGCAAATAGCGTCTGTTTCTTTATTAAAATCGCCATGCGCATAGGAGTATGAGGAGAACCGCCATTTGGCCGCAAACGTATTGGAGAGTGTGGGGTTGATGTGCGTCTCCTGTAACATAGCGATATTAATCTGGTGACGATCCAAGTATGCCAACACCTGCCGCTTCTTCCTAGGGTCCCCCAGGCCACGGGCATTCCATGATATGACCCCTAGTTGGGACGTGGTTAACCTAGCGCTCGTGTCCCCATGTGTGGCGGGCCAAGGGAAAAGTTAGTGCTCCCTCCGTAGCAGTTGGGCAGAGGACTGGGAGAGTCCTCACTTGGATATCTGCCTGTGGTGTGCTCATGCTCTCGACATCTGATATGTTTCTGACCCTCAAGACGCGTTGCTGTGCCGTGTGCCCCCCAACCTGTTAAGAAACCCTGCGATGACCCCCCCCCCCTTCCACTGAAGCAGCCCCAACTTGCAAGAATCACATTTCCCTCCTCCCCTCCCCCCCCCCCCCCCCCCCCCACTCTACCTCCAAACAACAACTTCGTAAATGCATTTCTTAACATGCAAAATAGAACCAAAGGGGGTTGCCCGCTGGGGGGAAACCCTAGGTGGCGATCCGGGAACACCCCGCCCCCAGAGTCCATGGGTAATGGAGTAGACGAACCCTGAAGGGGACTGGGGGGTGCCCAGCGCAAACCTGAATACCATGCCCACAGGTACGCCCAATACAAGTCAAGATGCAGTGCCAAGCCACCCATATCTAGCTCTGCAAAGTCCACCAGCGGCCTTCCGCTCTTGTCCATCACGTCTCCTCCTTGCCCCTTGTTCAGGCATATCTGGTGATGGTGTACGTCATTCTGGCAAGGGGGAACGCCGCGAAGCGGATGGCGAGCCAGAGCCGCCACCAGCACGTTTGAGATGCTTTAGAAATTCTTCCACCTGCTGCGGATTAGTAAAAAAGCGTTGCTTGCCCTGGTGGGTGATCCTGAGGCGTGCCGGGTAGAGCAAAGCGTAGTCTATCTGCGCCTGTCGCAGCTTATTTTTCACTGCCATGAATTTAAGCCTGTCCTCTTGCACTGCGGCTGTGAAGTCTGGATAAATGGAACAGGTAACTCCCTCATAGTTGAGTTGCTGTTTGCTTCTAGCCACGCGTAGCACAGCATCATGGTCCCTGTAATTGAGAAGCCTAGCGATTATGGGGTGCGGCGTACCCCCCCGGTGGCGGGCGAGGCCCCAGGGACCGATTGAGCACGCTCCACGATAAATTGAGGGGATAGGTGTTCCGCTCTGACGGCCGAGATCAGTAATTTCTCCACATACTCCTCCATTCTACCGAGAACGCGGATATTATTGCGCCTACTCCTCGCCTCCAAATCCTCGTTCTTGGCTGATATAATTGTCAGCAATTTGTCCATTTGCGCTACTTGCGTGGAGACCCGGGTGGAGGTATCCTCGGCATCCGAGATACGGCGTTCCGCCTCCCGGAGGCGATCTTCATGGTTGTCCAATTTATGCACAATGGCATCCATGCGTGTGGACATGTCGTCCATTTTGTCAGCCATAGTCGCAAAGCCCTGCCTGACCTCCTGGAGGATCGATGTCAGCTCCCCTGCCTGCTCAGCTGGGCCATCAGGAGGACCCGGTTCCCTCGATGCAGCACGCTCTTCTTGTGGGGCGCGATTTATCATCTTCGCCTCAAACGTGAGGCGAGACTGTCTGGCGTCGGACTTCCCCCATCTCGGGCACTAGCAGGGAGACTGTTCAAATCGCTGAAGGCTCAGTCCCCCGGGATGCAGTGAAGGTGAGCGCAGCCACCCACCTCTGCACAACCGGCTTGAAGGAACCACAGTCTGACCTCACCGACAGTCCACACTTTTAGGCTCCTCTCACTGGGGGGCAACCAACAATGTCTATCTCTGTCTCTTTTGCGGCCAGGGAGATCAGGCGGACGGCACCCAGGGCCCCCTCCGTGAGAGCCACACTCTCCCCAGACAACCGGAGGCCACAGGTGTGCCCAATATGGGAGGCAGGCGTGCCGTGTCCAACATATGCTGTCCCTTGCGCCGATGCAGGTCGCCGCGACTCGCGCAGCCGCCCCAGGGCGGACCAGACCGCCAGATGCACGGGGGCCCAGAGGAGGCCCAGGGAATGCTGCACTGAAGCCAACTATCCGCTCCCAGCCTTCCTCAGCGCCCAGGCGGGGAGCTGCGCTCTGCCGTCCCTGCTGCCACCGCACCGATCGGCAGGGCCAGGTGGGTCCGATTCAGGCCTTCAGGGGATGTGCAGCGCCGAGTGCTTCCGTCCTCCCACGCCGGTCGCTCAACCCCAGGTAGCCCCAGCAGGAGCCCAGACCCTCACCTGAGGCAGTCGTGGGGTCGAGCCAGTCAGTTTCCGCTTTCTTTCTTCGCCTCCCGACCCGGAGGCCTAGTTGCCACGGGTGCTGCCGCTGGCTCGCGTAGGTCCGCCCGCCGGACCTCGCTCGGCCCGCGATCTCCTGGAGTCAGCGGCACGGCGCTAGCAGCCCTCCCTCGCCAGCGGGAACCCTCCAGCCATCCGATGCTCCGTCCAGCGATTCTTAGTGACAGGCTGTGGGCACAGACGTAGGCAGCACTCTGCGATGCCTGTGGGCAGGATAAATTACGGATTTAGGCGCCGGGCGGCAGGAGCCTCACGTTTGTGCGGCCATCTTGCGCTGCGCCACCTAGCGCCCCCCCCTTGTTTCCTACTTCTTTACATGTTGAAAGCGGTTGCCCGCCATTTCCTTTTGTTTTCATTACTTTTGTTAAAATCTCATCAACTGCTCGGGTGCTGTGATTGCATAAAAAGTAAAGAATTAGAATAGCATTTTTTTTTTCTATTTTTTTACTTTTGATGTAATCACGATTGTAACAAAAGTAATGAAAACAAAAGGAAATAGCAGGCGGCCGCTTTTAGCATGTGAAGAAATAGGAATCAAGGGACTCTTGAAATGTGTACGGTAGGGGTGCAAAAACAAATGTACAACGAACTTTTGTAAAAGGGGCGTGCAGGGAAGACACAAAGAGCTACTGTGTTCACAGCTGCGGGGTCTAAGAGTGAAAAAAAGAGTGCGGCAAACACTGGAAATACGATAGGAATGGAAGGTAACGTGTAACATGGGTGGTTGCCTGAAAGTGAAAAACGCACCCAAAGGGGGTTGGGGGGGAGGGGGGGGGCTAAAGAGCAGCGTCTTGCCAATAGGAACAAATTTATTAAGAAAGGCACAAGTAGGAACAAATGGGAAAGGTGGGTGTGGCCTAACCAACATGACTAAATACTTCAAGCCTCGCAGAGCAGCATGCTAGGCTCGACCTTAAAACATTGCTTATGATTTTTGAGGGAGCACGCACCTATAAAATGATATGACCCCTGTATCGTATCTCCTAGACAGCAAGGCTAAAAACCATTGGCAAAACAAATAGATCCTAAAGGCAAGCTCTACAGACATTGTTAAATTCTTTTTCGCTCATTTGTGAGGGTGAGCTTGTTGCTACTTGTCCGGTTTAACTTTAAGGTCGTTTTTTAATTTTTTTTTTTTTTTTTTTTTTTTCTTGCTATCCCCTATCCCCTTGTCCCACGAGTAGCCTGTGTGCTGGGCATTAGTTTCTCGAGTGATTATTATCGTTTAAAAGCTGACATGGGAGAACAGTTTGCAAACAATTTTCATACAGTAACCTACTTGGCAAGGAAGAGTTGATGCAGAATTTATAACAAGACTCTGCATTAATTACCATGGGAGGTCTGGATGTTCCTGGCTCTGATTTTCCTGTCATGCCTTGGCAATTTCTGTGCTTTGATTGGCTTTCGCTCGGGATAGAACTGCAGTATGAAATGTTTTGAACTCAGTTGAGTTAATGTGTGTGTGTGTGTGTGTGTGTGTATATATATATATTCACTGAAAAAACCATAGGTTTCACACATGTTATAGTTAGCGGAAATTTTACTGATAAAAAACCAATGAAATTCCCCCGTTATAGTTAGTGCAGGCAACTATAACTCACGCGACCGCAATCCTCTGCTGATGCTAATACTGTATTTAGACACTTATTTGCCCATGTCTTCTTCCATAAATTTTTAGCTATACATATATTACAAATATTTTTTTTTCATAAAGACACATATGTCATCAGCAGAAGATTGTGGTCGCGTGAGTTATAGTTGCCTGCACTAACTATAACGGGGGAATTTCATTGGTTTTTTATCAGGAAAATTTCCGCTAACTATAACATGTGTGAAACCTATGGTTTTTTCAGTGAATTTGCAAGGTTTTTTAAATGCTAATTCCTAACTATAACGTGTGTGAAACCTATGGTTTTTTCAGTGAATTTGTACGGTTTTTTAAATGCTAAGTTACTTTACGCCATTCGTGGCGTGCGCGCCCACTTAACGCAGTTCGTTCCGTGCGCGCACAGTGCGCTTCGCGCACCGCGCGCCCACTTTACGCAGTTAGTGCCGTGCACGCACGGTGGGCACGCGGTGCGCTACGCGCACCGCGTGCCCGCGTTACGCTAGATGGGCCATGTACGCACGATGCGCTTCGCGCACCGTGCGCACATGGAGGACATATGATGCGCTTCGTTGTGAAAGGTAATATTTTAATTTTTCACATCTGTGAAATGCCATGCACAAATGGTGCCCTTTGGGCACCATTTGCACATGGGGTGGGGAGAGTATGGATCATTTAAAAAAAAAAAAAAAAACTTTTTACCGTACGCGTACGGTAAGCGTAATCGGCGAAATTATCAAAAAATTAAAATTCCGTTTTTGGCCTTGGGGGATCTTTGGGGACTCCCCTAACATGGCTAGGTGCTTAGGAGCTGTCTAAACAGCCCCTTTACATGTTTTTGTCCTTTGTTTTTTAATCCCCACTTAGAGTGCGAGAGAGAAAATGGCGGCCGCCGCTTCCTGGTTTCGACCGATTCGAATGTTTACTAAGATCTAACAGCCAATCAGAATCGCGCTCGTCACCGTACGCGTACGGTAAGCGCACGGTAAGCGCACCGTAAGCTGGCTCAGATATATATATTGATTTAAAGGCTATTTTCTCAGAATCTACTGAACAGATTTACACCAAACCTACAAAAGGCACTTCCTTGACCTGTAGACTACCTCTCTGCCAAATTTCAAGGAACTCTGTTCAGCCGTTCGGGCTGTAGCTGTGTCTAAAGGTCCTATGGAAAAATGCATGGGAAAAACGCGTTTTGGGACCCCCCTTTTATCTCAGCCCCCGCTTGACGAATCCCCCCGAGACTTTCAGGGTAGGAGCGGAGCGTAGCGCCCCACCTATTTTGAAACTTTTGCGAGGATTCGTCGACCGGCGCCAAAGTTATTCAAAATAGAATGTTGCGGTATTCCTATGGAAACAGGGTCCTAACTATAACTACCTTGCAAATTCACTGAAAAAACCATAGGTTTCCCACAAGTTATAGTTAGCTGTACATTTCACTCGTAAAAAACCAATGAAATTCCCCCGTTATAGTTAGTGCAGGCAACTATAACTCACGCGACCGCAATCCTCTGCTGATGACATATGTGTCTTTATGAAAAAAAAATATTTGTAATATATGTATAGCTAAAATTTAATGGAAGAAGACATGGGCAAATAAGTGTCTAAATACAGTATTAGCATCAGCAGAGGATTGCGGTCGCGTGAGTTATAGTTGCCTGCACTAACTATAACGGGGGAATTTCATTGGTTTTTTACGAGTGAAATGTACAGCTAACTATAACTTGTGTAAAACCATAGGTTTCTTCAGTGAATATATATATATATATATATATATATATATATATATATATATATATATATATATATATATATAATTTTTTTTAAATGTACTCCACGATGACTCGAAATATCCCATTCAATTTTCTTCTGTTTATAGCTATCCTCCAAAACGTAGTGTTTGCTCAGTGTGTGAGTAGCCCGCGTCTAGACTCTGCAAATGGCATCCAGACACAGCCAGAGTGATAGCATGTGAAAACAGACTGCACAGCAGGCTGCAAAAACCGACTCAAAAAATTCCACCCAACACAGGCAAGTAAGTACTCTGCCGAGGAGCATTGGGCACTAGTATTGCTTGAGCCCCTCCGCGGGGTGACTTGTGGCACAGGGACTTCTGAAAATATATATAAACCGGGAACAGAGGGAGGAGAAATGAAGAAAAGTTCAAGGCGACCATGATTACAAAATTGAGTATCTTGGGAGGCTCTTGCACCGACTGGAGTATTAATAATGTGGACACCTTTAAACTATACATTTCTGCAATGAAGCACTTTAAAGCAACCCTTTTCAGATTGCGCGCCCATGTGAAATCCCCCTTCCCCTCGCTGACAATTCGGTGACTGGAACCTTTTAAAAGTGAAGCCCAATGTTTGCTTTTTTTATGCTGCCACTTCTACTTGTGATTTTAAAGACTTATCACTGTCTGTTATAGTGGAACATTTTTTTGCTCTGGAAATGTTCATGTGTAAATATTCTGTAACTGTATTAGACGTTTGCCCATCGGAGCCCTTTTCGATTTATATACGCTACGATTAAAGCAACCCTGTATTTTATAGATCGGGTCTATTCTTTTTTTGATACTCTAACATTTCTTTATCTATGGCCACCTGAACCCAGTTGTACTCTTCCAAGCAAAAGTAATGTCTGTATACTGTTTATTTCAGTGTATTGCTCTTCTCACATTGATCTATGTTAAGTTTTCTGCTGCCATCGTGGGTCTACTACGCTCTATACAAAACCACAAACATAAAAACTAAACCGAATTTATGCTCGCTTATACTTTTCAGTCATTCGTGCAAGAAGCCAAACCCTGTCTAACAAACCACCGGAAGCTGCTGAACTGCAGCTGGCGGGAGCAGGCCACCAGAAGAACATGCTATGATTCATTGTTGAATTAAATGCCCTGTCAGGTGTATTCTGCAGCAGAACTAATGAGATGTTTGAATCCTCCGGCATCTTTGTAGTCCCACGAGGAAAATCCATCCAAGCCTTCTTAGCTGTCACCTCACTACAGAGCTCACGTGAACTGTTTTTTCTTGGGGGGGGGGGGGGGATGTAGTATGTTTTATATGGCCAATATTGTTCCCTCACAAACCCATGCACTGAACACGCCTAAAGGAGGCAATGTGGGCAACTATGAGCCTGAACAACTAACATGCCCTATCGGTCTCACTCCGTGCAGATGAATACAGCAGTAAGTCACGCTCTTGGTTTAAGAGATGCTTGTGTACTGTAATTGCTCTTTGCTGCACAGGTACAACTTTTCGGTACATTTTATCCGCTTAAATGGTTTATCTAAACCATCTCTTTATTGCGCCTTGTGTCTCCTCCCTCCAGTAGCGGCTGGCATCTATGGGGAGTGGTGAAGCGGGAAAATGGGAGGTGGGTAAAAATAAAAAACACTTACCTGCAAGCATGTCCAACTACGACCCCTACTTCGCTGCACGTCTACCTCCTGCAGCGTGAACCCTTGAGGTGCATTAACCAATCCTGGTGCTGCTCTCATGGTGTGAGAGCAGTGCCCTGATTGGAGGGAGTAGCCTCACTTGCCACTCCCAAAGACATTGGAGCCCTACACTCACTCTAACCCATCTTTCTTGAGACAGATGGGCTAGAGGTTTCACAGTGCAGATGTCTGGCTGGCCGTAGCAGCAGGGAGGAAGGTGGGCTGCCTCTGCACTTCTCAAAGACCGCATGTCTTTTTGACCGGCCATCTTGCTATCACCCAGCAGCGGCCCTGACCCTGTCCTGATGCGAGTGTACCATTTTATTTTTAAATTCTGGGGCCTTTTAGCCAGTGGGGCAACGCTTCTCTGCTCAAATGGAGGAGCCACCCAGGCCCCCTCCCCCTCTGAATTGCAACCCAACTTTCATTATTTAGAGATCTGTAGAGACAGGACTGTCAAACTCAGGTGGGTGCTTTTGATAGTTTGGTGTTTTTTCTTTGAAATGAAGAATACAAACAAAAATTTGTAGAATACTTGAATTAATCCCAGCCACTGGTAATTACTCGGGGTATGTGTTAGGCCACCATTTTTTTGTTCACCTGGACACCTCAGACGGGACCCCGTCCTATGCATTTCCGCCTTGGTCCAGCCTACACTGCTCGTCCGGTTTCTTTCTGAACACTAGAAACATCAGCCTGGTCAGAGGGTACCAGTCTGGACTGTTCCTGGTGAAGCAGATGCAAGCCTGATTAACATGCAGCTGGTTCCAGTTTGGGGTGGCATTTTGTGGAGAAAAAAAACTGACTGAACTGAGATTCAGAGTACTTACCAGTGTCTGAGATTGATTCAAGCACTTCACATTCACTTTTTTAAAATTTTCCTTTTTCTATGGAGGCATCTGCAGTGGGACAAATGAAGAAGCATCTGCCATAGGTTAAATGATGTGTAACTGCAACAAATGATGGACGGAATGCTGAATGATTCAAACTTCTTCCCCATGCAAGAGATCTGGGTTAAATCCATCGTTCTTTTGCCCACTACGCCACTGCAGTTTGGACCCAGCCATATGCAAATCCGTCTTAACCCTGTGACTCATAGGAACAGTCCAGACTGAACTGCCATGGCAGGTCCTCCCTGGACCGGAAACAAGCATCCTGGAACTGGTTTTAGGGTATGTCACCCTTCTTCAGCCAGGCTAGCTTGAATCCAGTGGCACAGTGAGCAAGGGACCCACATCTGGGCATATGCGT
Organism: Triturus cristatus; assembly: GCF_964204655.1. Taxonomy (NCBI): domain Eukaryota; kingdom Metazoa; phylum Chordata; class Amphibia; order Caudata; family Salamandridae; genus Triturus; species Triturus cristatus. The sequence goes on along the minus strand of NC_140581.1, from coordinate 364,375,158 downwards.
CTCATTGGGCGCAGGATCACAACTGATTTGCATATGGCTGGGGGCAAACTGGAATGGCATGGTGAGCAAAAAAACTATGGATTTAGGCCCAGATCTCTGTACTGGGGTGAATGTATGACATTGCTCTGCATTCTGTCCATCAATTGCTCTTTTTGCATTTGTCACCCCGAGTGGGACGGGTGTGCCCAGATGTGGGTCCCGTGCTCTCCATGCCACTGGAGTCAAGCTATCCTGGCTGATGAGGGCTGAAAGCCGGAAACTGGTCCTACGATGCTGGTTTCCAGTCCAGGGAGGACCTGGCCTGGGAGTTCGGGCTGGACTGTTCCATTGGCTCTTCCTGGGGCAGTCTAGGTATTAAAATCCACTAGACTTCTTTATTGCTGTTTGGATAACTTGACCTGTGTCTTGCAACTGCTAGCAGCTTTCTTTAGCATTTAGATGCCAAGGAGAAGATTACAAGTGTAATTGCAAACGGTAATTACTGCAAGTAAGCGTGTGGGGTCACTTTTTATAGTGCAGAAACCGAGCTCGAGGGACCGAAGGTCCTGCTTGGGCAAAGTTAATTGTGCCCGGATCGCCTTGAGGATACCTGAATTTAGCGATGCAAATGCTGCTGATAACATATTTGAAATCTTCCCACAGCATCGACTGGGAATCAATCAACCCTTCGTTGTTGGCAAAATAGTCAATGATCGCAGTGAGGACCTCGTCGCTAAATAACCTGTCTCGTAGGGCTCCGGGAGCTAAAAGCCAGGGGACTGCCTGTGAGGCAGTCAGTGGGAGGGAGAGTTCCAGCAGGAAAGGGGCATGATCAAAGAGGGTGTGGGGCAAATGTGTCATAGAGGCGGCCCAAGTGAGTACATCCGGGGTGAGTAACCAATAGTCTATATGCGACCATACAGCATGTGCTGTTGTAACGCAGGTGCTTTCTAATCTGTGCACGAGTATCAGCCACCAGATGTCGGTCAAGCAGTTGTGCCGCCATATTAGGATTTGGGTGTCTGGAGGTGCCAGAGTGGTCTGCTTCGGGATCAAGGACCACATTAAAATCACCTCTCTAGATGACTTCCCCAGACCAGCTTGTAGCCGCCAAAACTTTGGTAAAGAACTCCAGACTGTCCGTGTTTGGGCAATAGATTGAAGCAAGTATGACTGGGTGTCTGTTCAGAGTACTGGTAAGTAGGATGTAACCCCCATTAGCATCACATATAACCTGTTGCAGCTACCAGAGCAAACTGTTACACAGGAGTATGGCGGTCCCCTCCTGACGTAATTGAAGTAGTGAGATACATGGGGTTCCCGTTATTGGGTGGCGGTCGCTGGAGTCAGTGGAGGTTCTTGGAGGAAACAGAAGTCAGTGCGGTGCCTATTGATATAAGCGTGACCTAGCCTGAGCTTCTGCCAGTCGTTATACAATGGCCGTTCCTGGTGAGACATCTAGTAGTGATCATCGTACTTTTAGAAGGGGGTGGCAGCGTGTCTGAATAAGTGTGTGCCGGGAGTGGCCTAGCATCTACGTGGGGTGGTAGCATGCTGGAGGAAATACTTATTTTTTTTTTTTTCTTCTTCACAACAGATTTATTCATTTTTAAAGGTACAAAATGAGCAATGCCCGACAGATATATTACAATTAACAAGCAATATTGAAAGGACCATGTTTTTATAATACAAAAAAATTGGCTTGTGTAATATCAGGCCAATTAACTAAAGTCACACCAAACTTTACTGATTACTCCTGGCTGCGTGCAGTGAAATGTATGTTGATCAATATTCCTTGTTGTCAGTTTATCGCATATTCATGTGTCGCACATGTTGCTAGGGACTTTATGGAGGGTCAGGGTGTGGCAGAGGGGGTAAATCAATACTTCGATATGTCGCCCAGCCAGACCAGATCTTTCTGTGTTTCTGCGGGCAACCCAGAGCCTGTAAGACTACAATCTTGGGCGCTCATACGTTTATCCAATGCTTTTTTCCATCCCCCCTGAACTCGGCGGATCGGTTGCTTTCCACTTCTGGGCTGTGTCTCTTTTGGCCAACGTTAGGCCTAGAAACAACAGATGTTTGCAGCGGTTTCCTCCTATCCTGTCGGTTCTCTGAAGCAACAACAACCTGGGGTCATTTGGAATGGTCCATGTCAGGACATGCCCAAGACAGGACACAACTCTCCGCCAAAACGGGGGCATCTCCTTACAACTCCAAACCGTATGCAAGAATGTGCCCTCGGCCACCGCTCAGCGGGGGCATTGGAGGGGAATTGAGTAACTCCCATTCTCCACAGACTGGATCGGGTATAGTATGCGCGATGTAAATAGTTTAATTGAATGAGGCGATATCGCGAAGAAACCGCTGCGTTTTGGGGACTAGCTAAGGCCTCGGTCCAGTCATCATCCGTCATGGTTGGTATATCAATTTCCCAGGCGGCACTGGTCTTGTGTAATGTGTTGTGTGTGAGTGGTCAAGGTCTGATCAATTTGTCTGATCTTATGCTCCCCTAGGTCTCCTATTAATAGCCGGCCTTCTAGGGGGTGAATCTCAGGCAATTCCTCTAGTTGGCTGATTTGGGGGTTTATGGCGTGTCTCAGTTGTAAATATCTTTGAAACTGTGATTTATGTAGTTGAAACTCCGTTTGTAATTGTTGAAACTATTTAAGGGTACACCCTTGCATGATGTCACCTAATGTAGATGTTCCAAGGAGGTCCCATTTTTGAAAGTCCACCAATGCGGAGACAGAGCATATATATGTGCCCTGCCATAATGGGGTTGTTTGTGTCAACCGTCCCATTCAGCCCATGGTTTTCACTGTGCGTCACCATTGTTAACTGGCTAGAGATGTGTGCCCGCCACACGGGTGAAAGTACAGGTGGCAAGATAGCCACAGATGAGGTATAGTGTTAGTCTGTGCACTGTGCCAGGATCTGAGCAAATCCAGCAGCTCCATGTGGTATTATTCATTATCGCTGACACGGCTAGCATCTTGATGATTCAGGGTGGTTCGAGGAGATGCTTTCTGATTCAAAACCTCTCGGAGAATTTTAATGCAGTCTTGCCATCAAAGTAGTGGGACCTCCCATTGTGGTGTATGCGTAGTTTTGCAGGGTATAGTAAGGACTTGGTAATGTCTGCCTTCTGGGGAAGTTGCTTGGCTGGAACTCGCAGTGAGCCTCCTGCACCGCCAGTGTGAAGACCGGCTAGAAGGATATATTGTTCCCCTGATACTGGACAGAGCATCACTAACTGGCAAGCCGGAGAATCACATCGGCAATCTCTGTAATTAAGGAGCCTAGGGATTATGGGTTGAACCGGAGGATGCGGGCCGAGCGATCTGTGGGTCCATTTCACAATGAAGACAGCTGACAGAGCGTCCTCGAATATTGATCGCAGCATTTTCTCCACATAGTCTTCTCTTGCTGTAGATTTCTTAATTCTAATGATGCTGGGGTTATTAAGCCTGTAACACGATTCTAAGTCTTCAATCTTATGTTTAATAGCCTCGAGTACTTTAACCATGCAGAGTAGGTGTTCGCTTGCCGCTGTCGAAGTGTGGTCTGCAAACGTGACTTCAAGGTGGTGCAGACGGTCCTTGTGCTTGTCCACTCGTTCTTTCATGTGATCAAGAAGGCTAGTGAGGAGATCAGTTTTAGCGTCAATGGCACCCAGACTATTCCTGACATCCACTAATAGCTTTTTGAAGTTGTAGATGTATATGTGAAGTGTTCCGCCAGCTTGCTACTAAAAGAACTTAGTTTGGGCTGAAGCACGTAATCCGATCCCGTACGCGCAAACTGGCTTCCAAAAGGGATCTAGCATCGAAGACCACTTGATATGTATGTCCCACCTGATAGAAACAACACTGGATAGGAAAAGGAGAGCACACTATCTAGCATACATGGATTTCCAAACAGCCTTCGATAGAGTGGCCTGTTCGAAGCTGTGGACCAAACAAAAAAACTGGGGCATCGATAATTCACTATTAAATGCACTAGTAGCTCTATACTCTGAAACCTGGGTCAAGATCAGAGTGTCTGCCAACTGGTCAACAACAAAAAAAATAAAAAACTTACAAAGGCCTAAAGCAAGAATGCATACTGGCCCCCATACTTTCCAACCTGTACTTGGCTGACCTACCTGACTTTTTGGCAGCGGTCTGAACCTTTCTACCCAAACCCGCTTAATCTAAAATCCAATCTCTGCAATACGCAGACAATGCTATTTTTCTCGATCAAACTCCGATCTGTCTGCAGCGGCTTTTAACTGCATTGTCATACTGCAAAGTAAATAATCCTGAAAATAAATACGATGAAAACAAAGGAGATGATGATCTCCAGACCAAGAGAAGAGGTTTATGGCAAGTTGTCGGTAAACCCATTGAGACAGTTTCAGTTTACAAGTACCTTGGCGTATGGTTCGATCATAAAGGAAGAAAGTCCACTCACATTACAGCGATGCACGGCCTGGCACAATCCTTGAAGATTGCCTTTTGCAGAGCAAGGAAAGCCATGTGCTCACCCGATCTTACTCCTGTAATTCAAGCAATGGGGGCAAAATTTCTACCATCTGTGTCCTGTGGCGCAGTAGCCTTCAAAGACCGGATGTCACTATGGCTGGACAGAGCCCAGTCTGCCTTCTTCCTCAAAGCTTTCTTCTTACCTTTTTCCACTTCCCACACACAGATTCACAAGGAATTTAACTTGGCATCTCAAAAGTGGATACTCAAAGCAAGCATATTGCGTAAAAGCCAAACCAGCACGGGAAAACTCACTAAAGAAATACATCTGGCTAATGATAAACCTGGGTCATCCTGGGATAACTTTCTTACTCACTCAGTTTTGAAACATTGGAAGCATGCGAAATATCAGCAGCCCCTATACCCTTCCTGACGGCAGCAAAACTCCTAATAAAATGAGCAAAAATAATGTCAGAGGTCAATGGCATAATAAGCTTGAAAAAGCTAAAGCACAGAAGCTGGGCTTTAAAATCATACAAAAGCAAAGGCTTACCATTCTACCTGTTCCCCCAAAGCCAACAATGAACTGCCAACTAATGAGGCTACGATTCGGCTTGATCCCACCATTGGCATAAAAGTATGGGCATGGTTATAAAGAAATTGTAGACACGCAGTACCGAGTTTGTGGGGGAGAAGAGTAATCGCTAACTCATATATTCTGTATCTGTGAGACGCAGAGCCCATTAAGAACCTATTGGCTCCGCTCCATATGGCATATTTTAAATATTTGGACGTGTCGGGATGCCATGTTAGAATGTTTGTAGGGTGATTCAATACAGTTGGCGGCACATGTAATGGCTGTAAAGAACATTATGATTCTATAGATTTGTCGGAAGTCAAAATGTTCAACCAACTATCATGTCTTAATCCCTTTTTTTTTTTTTTTTTTTAATTTTTTTTTTATGTAAGTGCTTAAATAAACAATTTTAACAATAGATTGTTAGCTTTTTATATTTTATCTTTAACATTGAAACTCATGCCCTTTTTTTTTGTACCTCATCAAGGGCCATATGTAGGAAGCCTAATACCGGTCGGTAACGGCCGATTTTCGGTAAATATACCGTTACCGACCGGTATTTAGGCTTTTGCTATGAAGGGGGATCATTTCAGGATTCGGTAATTTACCGAATCGGTAAAATTACCGAATCGGTAATTTTACCGATTTCGGTAAATACCGAATCCTGAAATGAGATGTAGGGGGAGTGTGTCGTGGGTGTGGGGATTCGTTATTTACCACCAACTAAAAGTTGGTGTTAAATGACGAATAGGTGTAAAAAAGCATTTTTGTGCACTGTGAAGTGTGCAATGTGGCAGACATACATGCCCTTAGGGCATGTATGTGCGCCACATGTGCACACATGGACGGATCAGGGGTGCAACAGGGTGTCAATGTGACAGCCTGCCACCCATGATGATGCCTCCCCCGTTACCGAATCGGTATTTACCGATTCGGTAATGGCAACTGGCTTCCCATTCATTCCTATGGGCCTCCAGGCCCATAGGAATGAATGGGAAGCCAGTTGCCATTACCGAATCGGTAAATACCGATTCTAAAATACCGACACTTACCGATTCGGTATTTTTTTACCTACATTACATTTACTGATTCATAAATACCGAATCGGTATTTAAGAATCGGTAAATGTAATTTACCTACATATGGCCCCAAGTGTGTTTGCAATGATTTTAATTAAAGAGGCTGCCTGGGACCGCACCAACTGTTCCTCCATGGCACCATCTGTCTGTGTGGCACGTCCACCGCTTCCCTTTTAATACCAGTTTGATTGGTGCGCTACCAGTTTCCCCATGACTTGTAGATCAGCAGGGCAGGCAGACGCCCAGTATCGATGCTCTGTGGTGGGCGCGCCGCCCAGTTGGGGAGAGGGGCGCTGATAGATCTACACGTCAAGGCCTTGCCACTAAACTTACCTGCTCATGAAAGGATAAGTCTCATGCCCCAGTCAGTTCGAAGCCAAGGCAAGTATCTTTAGTAAGTCGGAGCTTCAAGTTCCAGCATCCCTCCCAGGCCTGGCCACACCCCAACGAAGCAGAATCTCAGTGGGGAGGGAGGGGAGAGCACGAGCAGGCAACAGACGTGGGAGGTGAGAGATCCAGACAGGGAGGGCCCTCCACAAGTATGAAGACCTTGAATAGCCAGACTCCTGGAAACGCAGGGCCCGGGTAGGGGGGTCTCTTCACCCTGAATTCAGTTTGAGTAGTAGCAGGCCTAGTCATCCACGAAGCAGGCTCACTCTCCAGCTAAATGTGGCCGGGGCTCCACAGGGTGCTTTCCTGGTTTCAAGTGAGGACGGGCATCCCCTTGTTGAGCAGATAAATCTGTAGATTATGTGGGTCCCTGGGGCAGAATGCAACACACTAAGAGTAACCGGGCCAGCCGACAGTAGTTTATGGGCACAGCGTTGCTGCCTCCAGCTGCCCATATTCACAATGATGTAGGGCTGGGACTCCGCAGTGGTGCCTCCCGCATACAGAGGATCGAGGGGTGTCTCATAGATGAACAATATAGTTGGCGAACATATGAGCCTTCCTGGTTAGGCTGGGGCCACGCCAGAACAACACAACATCCCCCGCTCACCGTAGCAGCGGTCTGAATGGGCAGTCTGAGCAGAGGGCTCACAGTGAGATAGGTAGTGTTGGTCTCTGCTCCATCGCAGCAACTGAGTGCGAGGCGCACTCTTTGCGACCCCGGACGCCCACCCGCAGCACTATCTTAAATCCCTGGGAGCCTGGCTAACCTCGGCATGGCTAATAGTTTGCTCTAGTCATATGTAGACCCAATATCCGTGTTGAGTTCCATAATCCGTTTAATTAGTGAAATATAATTCCCATCTGAACAACTTTGTTGAACTTTTATCTCCTTGACTGAATTAAGTGGCACTTCCTTCCACATAGGTATTAATAGTTTGGTTTTTCTAAATGAGCGCTGCAGTTTTCTGCTGAAATATATATGATCATGACGTTGTCGAGCATACATTCTCCTCTCCTGAACTCAGTTTGTTCATAAAGGAGTAATTTTTCCACTTTCGCTTAGACTGCAATAGATTTCAGAAATCTAATCGTGAGAAACGTGCCATCCACATCTCAAAGTGATTATTTTGTTTGAGGGTGGGCCCCTTTCCCCTTCTTTTTGTACTTCTAAGTAAGCTGTAATTAAATTTACCTTTCAAGATGTTGGGTATCATGCTTAATCCCTAGACACGCAGAAGTAGTTAAATATTACCCTGGACCCAAACTTGGTATCTAATTTATGGATAGCCTTAAACATGACTAGGTCTCGGAGTAACGAAAGAATATCAACAGTTTTGTTTATATTATCTACTGGCGGTTGCACGGTGCCGTGCGCGAGCGTAACTCTGATTGGTGGATTCATGTCAGTCAACATTCGAATCGGTCGAAATCAGGAAGTGTCGACCGCCATTTTGTGTGTGACAGTGAAAAAGAAAGGTGGAGAACGTCAAAAGGGGGCGGGGTACAGAGTTCCTGACTCCCTAGCTTTTGTCAGGGGGTCCCTGAAGGACCATGAAGGGTGAAAAAAACCTTTTATTTTATTTTTTTTAAATCGCGGGCTTCACGTACGGTGCGCACACCGTACGCGCACCGTTGCGAGGTGCTCGCACGGTGGAATCATAAAAAAAAAAAAAATAGAATTAAAAATCAAATTTAAGTGTTTAGATGTTAGGTGGCTCTAAAAAGAGCCGTTGTGTTAATTGAGGGACAGAGGAAAAAAAGACATGGCAAAAATTATAGGGTGCCGCACGTGTGCTGCTGTATCTTGCTCTCTATTAGGGGAATGCTGGTGTCCGCATAAGAGAGAAGAGCATTGCACGCATTGCACCATATATGCACCCTCTTAAACAGAGGGTGTATATCCAGAGGAACCGAAGAAGGTGAAGCTGCCGCCGCAGATGAAGTGCTCGGCTGAGCTGCCGATGTGCTCGGCTGAGCTGCTGGAGGGTTTTCTCTAGCAGCTCGAGCATAAGCCACAGGATGTACATCTCGAACGTGCCTGATCATAGTGAAGATACTAAAAGAGTATTTCTTTTTAGGATCTCCGCTTGATAAGACACGATCACAAAGAGTGCAGGTGACTTTTGGAGCATTCACCTTCTTCTGCCTGTCTGGAAATGTAAAAAATTGCCATATAAAAGAGTCTTTCTGTTTCCTCTGTCTCTGTCTCACAAGGGTCTCCTGCTCACTCCCAGAAGATGACTGCTGCTCTGCCATTCTCAAGTACTGGAGTACTGGAAAAGCTGCTCGGCTCCTTCTCCCAGAGAATCAGAAGTAATAATGAGGGGAGTGGGTGTGGTGTTGGAAGTTTCTGGAACTGAAACTATTATAAACCAATGAAAAGTGTTGTTTCTAAATCACATGACTTGCCGTGCGCGTACGGAGCACGCGTGCATGCGCGTACGGAGCACGCGGAGCACGTACACATGCGCACACGGAGTACGTACGCATGCGCACACTGTGCGCGCACTGACAAAAACCCTTATAAAAAAAAAAAAATTTCAAGTGTTTATACGTTTATAGAAGATATTAACTATGCTGTTCAACTCTATCCAAATTTAAAAAAAAAAAAAACGGAGCCATTCCATATTACAGGATAAAGTTATCTCTAACTATATTTATATATATATATATATATATATAGGTAGCTTATTGTAAAATAAATATTTAAAAAATACATTCATAAATTAGCATTTAAAAAAAACCTTGCAAATTCACTGAAAAAACCACAGGTTTCACACATGTTATAGTTTGCTGGACATTTCACTCGTAAAAAACCAATGAAATTCCCCCGTTATAGTTAGTTCAGCTAACTATAACTCGCGCGCCCGCAATCCACTGCTGATGACGTCACATATTACATCACTCATGACATCACTGATGACATCTCAAATGACATCACTGATGACGTCATCCATGTGATAAATTGCCACATCTTCTCACACCCTAATATAACCTTTGATACACCGACTCAAAATTTCAGAGTTCCATTCTCAAAACCATGCATACTGCAATACCAATAACTACATAGCCACTTATTAACTCTTGGGTCTACATACATCTCCACTCATTCACCTGTACAGTCACTCATACTTACTGTCACAACATACAAAACTATCATATGCATTTATACACCTATATAGACACTCACACACTACCAATCATCCATAGAGGTACTCTCACACCTACTCAGTCATGCAAATAATCACACTCCCATTTACTCACCTATGTGGTTATACACACTCAAGTTCACTTACTCATAAAAATAGTATCACATTCTTACGCTGTTATAGAATCATTGATGCAAGCACACACTCATCCATACAGTCACTCTCACATCTACCCACTTATATACTCTTATACGCACATATACTGCCTTTCACATATGTAGTTAGTCACAAATGTACCACTGAGATATACATTAAATCCCTAACACACCCATACATACACTCACTCAACCATACAGTCCATCACAGATGCACTCTTAAAACCATGCACCCATAGAATCACCCACTCACACATCTATGCATAGTCACACACCCTACCCACACAAACACTCAGGAACCCATACAGATACTCAGACAAGCAATCAATAACTCGTATAGACACTCCTATAGCTATTCACAAAACCATGCAGCCACTTATACACCAATATACAGACATTTACACAGTTTAGTCACTAGTCTGCAGTAAGATACATTTAATGACTCACTTATAGAGTTAGTTACGCACCACAGAAAATCATCCATTTACACACTTGTACACCCACTCATTCTTCAACAGGCCTTTCCCTATATATATTAAACATATTAAAATTGTTCAGAAACACATACTCAATGGATGATGTCATCAGTGATGTCATCAGTGATGTCATTTGGGATGTCATCAGTGATGTCATGAGTGATGTCACTGACCATCTCATGAGTGATGTAATATGTGACGTCATCAGCAGTGGATTGCGGGCGCGCGAGTTATAGTTAGCTGAACTAACTATAACGGGGGAATTTCAATGGTTTTTTACGAGTGAAATGTCCAGCTAACTATAACGTGTGAAACCTATAGTTTTTTTCAGTGAATATATATATATATATATATATATATATATTTAAATTGTCCAAACGCATGTGGGCGCATTGAGTCGAAGGCACAAAAAATGTGTATGCAGACTTTGTCCACCATCAGCTAAAAGCTTCTATCATCTTCATCATTACTGGTCTTGCATAATTTCAGCATCTGAGATATTGAATGCGCATTCTTACTAAGTACATGTTTCCTATAAAAATCAATACTTCTCTCCAATGTCAGTATGGTCATTTTATTCCTATGAAATGTGTGCACGACCTGCCATATTCTCTTTTTAAGAATCAACCACTCACTGTTGAACCGAGTATTTTATTCCTCACTATACCACCTAGGGGGGCCCTGCTGCTTTACAGACAACAAACCGGCAATGAACTAAGGAGCAAATAGTTTCTCGCCTGAACATTGGACACAGAGGGCCATATGTACAATGAAGTGGCAGAGAGAGGCATTAGCCTTCCTGGCTAAACGCCTCTGTCCGCCACTACAGAAACGCAAGGCTGCACCATATTTACAAGAATGTGGTGCAGCCATGCATTTCCCCGTGCGATGGTGCTAAGTTTATCAACTTAGCGCCAACCCAAGCAGCCTTGCACCATAGTTCAAGGGTGTCTGCGTGCATGGGAGGATTGTTAATGTGTAGGAAGGTGTCCCTTCCTGCACATAAATAATCCTAAAATGCCATTCTGTCACATGAAAGTGACAAAATGGCTTTTTTTTTTTTTTTAAAGGTTTATCTACAAGCAGATGTCCCTTCCTGTACATGAACAAGCCATGGCAGCACACATGGAAAAAGCAAAACAGAGGAGAAATAATGTATTTCTCCTTGTTTCGCCAACTTAAGACCAGGGTTTCCCTGGTCTTAATTTTGGCGCTGCCTCCTATGTACGCCACCCTTGTACATAGGGGGCAGCGTCAAAATGAATGGGTGTTGCAGTGGAACGCCTACTGCAACAACCACTGCCCACCCTTTTCACGCTAACCATAGCGTGAAAGGGGGCCTTATTTACAAGGCAGCGTTAAGCCACATTAAGTGGTTTAACGCTGCCTTGTACATAAGGTGCAGCCACCACGTCGTCGATAAAAGTGAGTTTGTGGTGGCGATAAGCCCTTGTACATATGCCCCAGAGTTCATGGACAAGTAGCTGGGATGCTCCTAATTCCATTGACCATGTACCACCTCTGGTCAGCTGTCTCTGCTGCTGGAAAGTGTACATTAGCACTTTAGAAGAGGTGTTCCTTTGACTCTAGTGTTGAAATAAAAAAGCAGTGGCGGTTTCTGACTGAGGGCGTCGGCGCTCCGCCCCTTTTACTTTCACCCCCAGTCAGCCATTGGCACAGAGTTAAAAACACAACCTATTTAATATCCATGTTTAATAAAAACCATTGTGCACAGACTGCTTGCCAGCGAGCGACATATCCTTAAAAATGCTGCCTGTGGGCAGGCCCACAACCAAATGTGTTTGCCGGGCCGAGGATCTCACAGCCCAAAGGGTTGTGAGGTCATCATCCTGGTAAATACTAGCCTAAAAGACCAGTCTCCACCCCCTGAAGACGTGCGTGCAAAATTCTCCCCGAGCGTATTAATCTTAAACCCTGTAATACTGAGGCTGCACGTCAGTCGGGGAGTGGAGAGGGTGGTCACCCCACCCTTTCGCCACTCGTCACAGGGTGGGATCGGTCCTGCCCTGGGACGAGTTGGGAAAGGGTGTAGCAGAGGCTGCAGGCTGGCGGGAAGACCAAAAGTCGATCGAGTCTGCGCATATTATCAGGCCTTCTGAAGACCACTGCAGACTTGAGTTCTGCTTACTGAATCCTGTGCTTCTGTTGATGGAAGGACTGTTGCGGGTGGTGCCTGTGTTTCTCTATGGACCTGCACGGGCCGCCAAGAGCTGAGGAGCAGTCCCAGTCCCGAAGGGCCCCCTAATGCCGACGGCAGCCTGAGCCCCCTACCCTGTGAGTGGATAAGGACACGGCGGTAAGGAGGGAAAAAAGCTTAGGAATTCTAGAGACACTGGCATGCTGAATTTAAGCAATATGCAATTAAATCATGGGAACTCTGACTGTAAATCAAAACGGGAGTCCGTACTGAGAGATAATTGCCAACCGTTTAATTAGCTGGTCGAAGGAAATGAGGCCATAACGTAAGGCCTCTTGCAGTCAATGCTCCACATCTATCGTTAAAACTACACTACATCCGCAGGTCATTCATAAATGGGGCTGCCCACTTTAGAACTGGGATCCAGGTTCGAATCCCGACATCCAAGCAGCATCCTGTGAACCTGGGCAAATCGTTTAACCCCTTCGATGCGCATGACGGAAGAGTTCCGTCATGCGCATCGGTTGCGCTGTCCGTATGACGGAACCGCTCCGTCATGGCCCCGCCCGCGCAATAGAACCTTCAGCACAGCGAGGTAATCTGCGCCGCGCTGAAGGGGTTAATTTCCATGATCCCAATAAAATATGAATATGACCTGGTGTAGTGTAATGTAATTGGTGCTCATATGAGCCACGCCAATACATTCTGGCCGAGAGAGCGCTATAAAACTGCCAAATAAAATGGTGCCCAGCATCTGAAAACATTTTATCGTGCATACCTTCCCCTACTAGTTAACAGACCCAGGACTAAGTGGAGTCAGCTTCTGCCTCTAAACTCGATACTAGAAGAAAATAAAGCCAGAGATGCCATTGACATTTCCATCACTGAAGTACTCAAGCAGAGCTAATATCAATGAATTGCAATCTGCGCTGATGCATGTCTTGCCATAGGTAATTAGACAAACCTCTTCCGTGATGTTTAATACACGGTGAGAGAAATGCAGCGGAAGTGGTATTATAGTATGGGCTTAGAATGGTTGTCTTTTACTTTACCAAAAGGTGACCACAGGCAGAAGTACTTTGTAAATACAAACCATGTTAATTTCTAATGCATTACTAAGTTAGAGGGATTTCATTCCCTTATGCTATAAAAAACACAACGGCCTCTATTCTACTCTTGACATTATTCTGCACTCAGATGCCCTCCGCAGATTTCTAGATGCTTTATAAGTATCGATAGATGTTGATATGAGGGCTATTGCTACAAAACAAATGCTATAAAAATGTACCCAGTACTGGCGCAGCTTATTTCAGCACACTTAAAATATTGTAAAATATACCAAAAAATAACATAGGTACTGATGTGGGACTTTTATACAGGACTTTTCCCGTAGGGATACTGTAGAGTACTGTACAGGTCATAGAATTGAGAGTGGGGTCCAATCTAATGCTGGCCATGGGGAACAGCTGGGTGCCTCCTTCAAGTTCAACAAGTCTTATTTACAGGCCCCAGCACACCGAATAAGTGCTTGTTTTTAGGCGACTGGAGGTATTTCCATGCCACTTCCTACAGCTGTTCGTCGGAACACCTATCTGCTCCTCCTAACTGGTTGCTCCTCCTGCAGTCACATTCTTTATTGCAAAGCCCACGTACCTAGCAGTCACAGCTGCTGCACCATGATTATGGACCACAGCTAGGTGGACATCAGCAGTCTCCAGATAGCTTTGTCTTTCAGGTAGGCTATCAGTATTGCATGGGTGCAATTTCAATATGCAGGATAATGTAGAGTATTTTAGCTACTTCCAAGATGTTTATGTACTTTTTCACGTACCACATTACTCTTGTACAGTGCATGATTTGAACTGAGTGGCTCCACTTGTTTGCATGATTGAGAGCCCTGGGACTGGGGTTTCTCACAGGGTCTGTCAGTGGGTCAAAAAGGCGATCGCAATATATGGCCATCCAATCATTGGCCTCTCTGCAGATCGCACAGGGCAGTGGTCACATATGAGTTGAAATTGTGATTCGGTGCAAATGGGTGCGATGGGGTTACTTTCATGGGGGTACACAGTTCTCAAAATTAGGACAAAGCGAAAGTGAAAGACAATGCAGCGGTTGCACGCTACTTAAAACTCATCCCAAACTTTTGCGCCCACCACTTTTAAATGTCACCAGCCACCACTGCAAAATAGTGTAAAATGGCACAACAAAAGTATAATTTAACAGGACAATGCCCCCCCAAAAAATGCATTAAAGCCACATGTAAATCTAAAGAATGTGCCCGTACAAGACTGTAAGTGTTGCTGGAAAAAGTTAATTTGTTGACCAGGCTTCACATTGGTTTTCTAAGAAAAGAAGCGGCGTTGTAGCAAAAGGTCAGCAAACACTTCAGAGGTACGTGTCTCACCTTGGGGCAGTGAATGCTAATTAAAAAAAAAAAAAAAACGCTATGCACTCAATTAATAACTATTGTTTCCACCATGAACTTGATCCAATCAGGCGCCACAACTATAGATAAGGTAGCATTGAACTCTTGTTGCATATGGAATAGCTGCTTAAGGGTCTACTCTAAACCTTCCTGTTTCCATGGCAAATATCAACATACTGGGATGATGCTTGGAGACTGCAATTGGGATTAAATGCCTATTTACTTACCATCATGATTTCTCTTTATTGTAACAGGATTGCAAGTTCTTTGTCTGTGTTAATAAAATACTGAGGTATGCTACAACTCGCATAAGTTACTTGAGATCTGATTCATTGGTCTTTACGGTTGTCTGAACTGCGCCCATTAATATTTATAAGTCGTGTTGCTGAAAACAATGTTTTAGGAACTCCGTAAAACTCTGAAATTCAGCCCCTGGTTAGTGTGAGGCATGGGGAGCCCTAGAACCACTCTCCTCTAGCTCTGCTCCACCTACTGGCTTGTGATTAATTAAGAGGACTTCATGCTTTATCTTGGTAGTATTGTTCTGTGTGTGCGCACTGCATGAGCTTTCTCGCACGTTATCTGTGATTATCGAGAACTCAAAGCTGTGTATATTCTTTATGCTGCTTCATCTAAGAACTGAAGTGAACTGATTTTTAACCTTTCTGTGTATTTGTTTCCTCATTTTCCCTCCCCCCCCCCAACAGCTGGCTTACCTTTGGGTGTTCTAAACTTGGCCAAAATCAAGCCGTATCAGAGAGGCTTTTTCTGTAATGACGACAGCATCCAGTATCCATTTCATCCAAGCACCATCACCTCCACTGTCCTCTATACAGTGGGATTCACCCTGCCCATTCTATCTGTAAGTAGTCCAATATCCTAGGTGTTAGGGGTTCGGGCAAACACTGATTGAGATCCAGCCCTTATCAGCGTTGCTTGGGATTGCATTTGGTGACTGAGATGGATCCTCTTCCTTGCCAGTTAATTCAATTTTATTCCCATTTGTGTTTTTTTTATTATTCTAACTTTGCTGAACTTTGCTAGCTGTATCTTTGTGTTGCGTAGCTAGCCTGCTAGGATTAACATTTGAGTTTGATTATAGTACGAGTTGAGAATTGCATATCAAGGGGTTTTCCATTTCTGAGGGACCTTTTTGTTGACTTCTCATACCAGAATGTGTGTTTCAGATCCTCTCTGACCTAGGATATTGAGGATCCTTCCAACAACAAGCCATTTAAAATGGCTCACTTTGTTTGGCTTGTTTTTCCCAGTATTCAAGCAGAATATCTTGGAATGTGTCCGCGCCTGTTCTGTCCATTGACAGTTTTATGTTAGATGATCTGACCAATCTTCCCGTGTTCCTGTTTAGTTAGCGTTTATGAGTTCGGGTCCTGCAAACTTGGAATCTTGCAACGCGGCATTTTTGAATGCTGTAACAATTTCCAGGGTGTGTTTTATTCATGTTCTGATTAGGTAAGCACTCTCCCCAGACCGCAGATAATGCTTTCCCTTTACGTGTTCTGGATGAATGTGAGGTCATCTTTGGCCACCATCATTTCAGTTGGAGAGAATGGATCAAAAGCAAGCACACAGTCAAGTGGCCGAGTGTCAATGAATAACGGTTTTGCGAGCATTGCTGCTTTTGCGATGTAGGGTTTCTTCTTCTGGCACTCTTAATAGGAGCTTTGTGCCAAGCAGCCGTAAGCTAACTCTGAAAGAACAGTTTGTCCCTCTTATTGTTGGCAGTGTGCAAATCCGCTGCATTGTGTACTGAGATCATCACAGTTGTTGCGCTGAATGCGGCACAGCTACCTGACAAACGTTTTGTGGCAAATTGTGAGTGAAAACCTACCATAAAATAGTAAGAGTGGCTGCTATCCTCTTCAGCCACCCTTGTGTAGTTTTATTTATCTGTGGCATATTTGCAATAAAAGCATAATTCAAAGACTGACTAAGTGTCCATTACCACAGAATATGCACAGTGAATGAGATGATATTAAATTATCTGCATTGCAGATCTCCATTTTTCTGAGTGTGTGGGGAAAGCATGAAGCTTGATGGGATCATTATCTCTGGCTTGCCTTTATTGATTTTTGAGGCATAGTGTTGCATTTAGCCAGATACACACCTTTGTGGGTGTCACATGGTCAGGTTTCCTTAGGGGCAAAATCAATTGCTCATCTCCATTTTGCACATTCTGCAGTCTACTGATTGTTTGAAAATTGTCAAACTGGCTGCATTAAAACAGTGTAATCCAGAATTGATGACTACATAGCTGATTTTAGACTTTCTCTAAAGGCGTGATTTGAGCTTGTGGTGCCCACTGGCATTGATTTTTGGGGACCAGCATTGATTTTTTCCTCATCAGACATTGACCGAGAGCAAAAGAGGGCGAAACAAACAAAGGAAAGTAGTAAGAGACAGACGGACAAATCCCTTCAGGAAGGTAGAAAGCGGCAAACTTCAAGAGCTAAAAGGATAGGGTGTGTCTTGTAGTGGATTAAAGAGGCATGTGGTGGATTCAAGATTATGCATTCACTGGGCCCGGGGCTTCTGAGCAGCACTTTGGGGGCTGCAGTCATTATTTTACAAATTACTCACTGACCTCCACCTCCAGTAGTCAGTTTCATTCCACGTGAATAAGCAGAATGTCTAGATTCTTCTTGAACTAAACTTTCAAATGAGACTTAAGATTTCTAATTGTTTCCACTGAAGATGGAGCATAACCAGGGCAACTGACATTATGAGATTCTATGGCTGCTGCTTTTTTTGCACTAATATGGATTTGCCACTTAATCCCTCATCTGCTGATTTTTAACAACAAAAATTTCTAGATCAAACGAATTGGAGGGTACTACAAAATGCGGCGACGTGTTCACAAGCAGTGGAAAGTCCTTGCCAAAGATTTACTGTTTTTATCTTTCCGTTGTTTATTTCTGTGTTCGGTTGTTAAACTGGTACTAATGAGATTACATCTTTGCGGAGACCGTTTTACTATGTGTAAATAATAATAATAATTGGTTTAAAAAAAATAAAGTAAATCTATCAAAACATGTGCTGCATTATGCTGCATAATTCCAGTTGCCCTGAGTATACCTTAATTAGCATGACCTTGCGAATGCATATAAAGACCAATAGAGCCTTGACCATTTATCAGTAATTCAGACTTGTTTCTATTCAGGAATAGTCTATTTTACTGCATCCAGACATGGATTTAACCCAAGGTTTGGGTTATTGCTTGCTGCTGCCTAAGTTACATTTGAGAAGTAGAATGATCTGTGTGTTGTGTGGCTACACCTCTGACACTAGACCTTAACCAAACAATATACTAGGTCTGGTGAAACCTGTTGGTATTAACGAGGCAAGGCTTGCAGGCCTAGCTTCTGGCTAGTCAACATTGACCCACCCGCACAACTTTTTATTCCTGGTGCATTCTAGCAGTCATATTTAAAGCATTGTTGCAAGCCACGCTCTTAGGCTACTGATAAAGAGATTGAGAGAAGTAACAATTGGCTTAATGGTATCTGTTTCTACTCTTTAACCACAGCAGAAAGTTTCATAAAGGCCGCAGCGATTAGAGATTATGAACATTTGAATGGAAAAGCCCAAGGAATGCTGTGAACTTTTCAGGTTCTATTGGGTTGACCGTTTCCAGCAAGCTTAAGATAAATATGTAAATCTGTGTAAGTAGTCCATTGACAATCTGTCTTGACTTCTCTTTAGGAAAACACAATCTACAAATCTACACAAATTGCAGAGTTAGATTTTCTGTGTTGTAGGTGCAGGCGTCTTAAAAGACTAACTGCCCTCCCTATGTGAACTTGGCCTTTGTATCTCGAACGTTCTTTGGCAGGCGATGTCTTCTACAGCCTAGTTTATTATAATTCTGAGTAGCCAGAGTCTTGAGTTTTATTTAACCTGCAGCTTCATTTGTTCTCTGCTGTGGGTGAAAGGGTTCAGTGTGTTGCTGTGGCTTTCCGTCCAGTACTGGTGCAATAAACCAAGAATCCACTTGTAAAGTATGCAGTAGAGGCTGGGCAGATATAAAATATGAATGATGACTTAACTCGTGGCTGCACTGCTCTCCCTCAAGTAATCCCTACAGTTTCTGCTCATTGACCCCATGCAACCTCCATGAATCCATCTCTTTAAGCTGCAAGACAATGTCTGATTTGTTACCTTCTGTGACACTAGGCATTCCTCAGTTTTTTCCAGTTGACAGAGCAGACTTATTTCGGCCCTTTGGTCATCATACTATTGGCTTCTATAAATCATGAATGGTAAAGAAAGTTGGCAAATAGACTTGGACTAATCAGGGACGTGGCTGCCCTTTTTGGTTTTTGCACAGTTTACATCTGGATAGCCTTGCACTCAGTTGTAAGAGTAGTGCAAGTGAGCTTCTCCGTGTCGAGGGCAGTGGAAGATGGCTACACTGCCTCTGAACTCGATGCATTCCCAGAACAGACTGTGCTGATAAAGATCATGCATACATAATGGTAAATGTGCCATGATGTGCACGTCACAGTTGGACTCCTTGACGAAGAGTTGGTTTCCTTCTTAACTTTGTGGCACAACAAGGACTTCTTTTTGCCTGAAGAAATTTCTCGATTTACTCTGTGGAAAAGTACAGATTGAAAGGTAAGCACTACTTTTCCCTGTTACTGTCTGTTTCCTTTTTTTTTTTTTCGACCGGAGGCTAGCACATTGTTAGCCTCGGCATTGCCTTTTGATCTTGTAGTTCTGGTCTGCGTTTACTCTAACGTCTCTGCTCCTCAGAAGTTGCTGGTGAATTACAATGCGTTAGAGGAGGCTCTGTTTGTTGGGTTTTGTCCAATTTCTCTGACGTTCAGTCCTTTTGCTTTGCCATCGCTTGCGTCTTTTAGTCTGAAGTGTTATTGGAGAAAATATAATCCCTCTAGTACACTTTGGGATAGTGAAGATTCATCATACTCCGGCATGACACATGATGCATGACATGATTTGGTCCTCGGAGCCAAGTGACGTTCTGCTGTCAGTGCATGTATTCCATTGCCTTTTCCTTTGAGTAACTGTCAATGACTGTGGAACAACCTACAATTTAGATTATTTATTAGGATTTAGACCCTGCCCTTTCTGATTTCATCGAGCAGGGTTGATTGAGGTTGATGTCCTAGGGTCTGTCCTGCTACTTCACTCTTCGTGATAACGATGGCTAGCAGTGACCGGCTTCTCAAGGAATGTGTGTGGGAGTGCCTGAGCTCGGAGTCCAACAACCAATTGGGTAAGATATGTCCATCCCAGTGCTTATCTTTACAAGAAAAGTACTTTTTGTACACTAGAGAAATCATTCACCTGTTAGATCTTTGGGAATGCGCCTAGAATTTGGAATGCTCTGCCACAGGATCTACGTGACACTCAATCATTCCTACACTTCAGAAAAAAAAACTTTAATTACTACTTCTCAACAAATACCTGAACCCTCCATCCTAAAATATTCCAGGTCTTCCATCGCTACCCCCTGAACTGTATTGTTCATCTACTACACCATCTACTGTATATGTTTTTTACCGTGTATTTTTCTTCTTATGTATTCCTTGTATATGTTGTGCAAACTCTGTAAAGCTCTCTGAAACCTACGGGTCAGGTTCGCGCTACATAAAACACGAAAAGAAAAATGAATTGAGCACAATATTGCACACTACTATTCAACAGAAAACCGTTTAGTGTCCGAGCTGTATTCAGGTTGGTGCTGCACCTCCCTCCACTCCCTCTGGTCCCCCTCAATCCTCTTCCAGGCTCTTTCCTAGTTCTGCATGGCCGTTCCTTCTGTAATGGGATATGCAGTAGTAGCATGAATTAAGCTTAGATGCGGTTTTTATTCACAACCAAATGTGTGTGCTCAGTCTCCATTCAACAGTTCTTACCACGCAGAAGAGGGGAGTGGTCTTTGCTCGTTAGACCCGCTGCTGGGTCCTACAGAGAGTCCACACCCTCCCAGTGCAGGATGGGGCGTACCTGCAGCTGCTCCGTACTGTTTTGGGTGCTGGGGCTGCACACAACCGTATCCCCACCTGGATCCTTGAGGAGCGGAGACAGCAGTCCTACTTTAAAGTGACTGTAGGGGCTCGTCGCTGGGCTCATGCCGCAACTGGTAGCTCTTGCTGGGCACCCATCAGGCCAGGTGACACTTCAGTGTCTACAGCTTCTTCTGGCTGGTCACAACTTCAGAAGCTGCAGCCCTTCACGGGCTGTGTACAGCGGGCAGCCACTCTCAAGCCAATTTCCACACACAATTGCAGCCCTGACCAGCCCTTGCTGATTGTGGTCATGAAGTTGTGGTTCCTGCCAAAAATCAGCAAAGAAAGATTATAGGCTCGTTGGATCTTGAGTCCAGCGGATCGCTCTTTTCAGTTCTCTTTGAAAGTAGTAATACCTCAATCTTCTAATTTTTTTGTCTATAGCAGTTTTTAAATGCAATGTCTTAGAAAGTAAAGCTATGCCTAGTATTGAGGTTTTAAACCTTTTATATAGAGTGGAAAAACTTCTATTTTTTTTAATTTTATTTTTTTACGGCGCTGACTCCATTAGTGCAGAATTATAACTGAAGTCTTAAAACAGGTGTGCGACTTAAAGAAACTAATCTGCTAAAATTCAGAAAGGGCTTAAAAACTTCTCAATTTCATTCAAACTAGGAGTACTTCGTCAGTCAGTCAATTTAACTTTATATAGTTTGTTACAACCATAAAAGTATATACATTACATCTATTCCATCCGTTAAAATACACATATAAAACCTGACGCATATTCAATACGCCTAAATTAATCCATATCCTTTTTTAAAAAATTAAGAAATATTCTAAAATTAATAAAACCGGGTGATTCATACATTTTTAGCTTTACATCCAATATTTCTGATAGATCAGTTATCTCTTAGTTGCGCTATCTCTTAACGACGTTGCCATACACGTACAAAAGTTACTCTGTGCCCTCAAGAATCACTTTACCCTTACACATAAATGTCCCCATGGCGCAAGCTAGATCTAAATTCCTCATTTCCATTAAAAGTTCAACAGCTTGCATCCTACTCATTATTCTGTATTTTATAAATATTGGCCATAGAATCTCCTTTCGTATCTCTAAAAATTTCATAAAATCAAATAAAATATGTACAATATCGCAGGGGGTCCCCAAAGTGCAAGTGCATTTCCCGCTATGATCTATCATGAGATTTTTCACCCCATTATTCATATAGCAGGGATTTATCCCCATTCGCACTTTTAGCACCTCAAGTCGTAAATAGTGACTTGAAAACCGATCTATATAAGGGTAATGTGTATCCTTTTCCCAAGCCAAAAACATGTGGGATACTGAAGTTTTTCGCGAGAGATACTCCCGGTCATGTATACAGGACGTATCACAACCCAATGATCTGAGTTCTTACTTATCTATTCGGGGATAACCCAGAAATTGACTGACTGACTTTGTCAGGCCCTGTAACGTACCTATTGTTTCACAACCCGCAGTGCTGTAAGCATAGTGGAATCAAGCAAGGATTATAAAGAAAGTAGCAGAAGGCTTGTCACTCCAGTTTTAAACTTGTAACTAATTATTTTTCGTCAAAAATCCAAATTAAAAAAAATATATATATTGTCTAAATATGTCGTTGCATTGGCCTCCGAATGCTTACGTGTGTGTATATATTTATGTATACAGATTTTTTTTTTTTACATTTTTTTAATAGAGTGAAACCTTGTAAACGGATGTGCAGTTAAAATGTGCATTATAGTCATTTTATCACGAAGAATTACTTTGTGTCGCCATTTTTGTCACCGAGACATTGCCTAACACTTGCGCCCGCGGGTGTTGTACTCCGTTTTTCCATGCTATTAAAAGCACTGACTGGGTAAGAGGTGAAGGCACTGCGGAGCCTCTCCTCTTGCAGGCCCTGGCTGCTGTGCCCCACCCCCTGTTGGGCCGGATCTTGGTTCAGCGCTCTGTGTATCCCGATGCCCGCATTGCACTGCCTCCTCCTACCCATCTTATTTTTCACCAGCGCTACCTTTGGGACCGGAAATGTGTCATATTTGACACCGTATCGGGTGGAATCTTCACAGTCCAGCGATTAAATGCAATGACCTCAGTTTCTTTGCCGCGGGGCCTGTTGGCTGAAGCAGCAGATAGGCAGCCCACGCGCTACGTACGCCCCTTCTCACTCCCCCTTAAACCTTTTACGAGTTGTTCGCGGTTCTGACTCATTCATTTTGCAATGAACAGCACAGTGCGTGTTTCGATGAGACTCCTGCTACCTTTTCAACTGGCCACACATCCCACGGGCTCGGGAGTTAAAGGTTAATAGGGCTCCTTGGATCTTTTTAAACCTAATTTGACCTACAAAGGTCCTGAAGAACCCTTCCCAAGCAGAAGAATACATAACCATGCAGGCATTCCCGATATCTATGCCCTCGCGCAAAGAGGACCCATTGGGACGGGTGTGAAGGGTCATCCTGTCACGTTTGCTTCCTTCATCCAATGTCTGGACGCACAAACTACTTATTTTTCCTTTTCCAACGTTATTTTTCATTTAAATGGTGTGAAAGACTTTAAACTGAGGTATGATCACCAATGCATGTCACCTCAAACAGTGTAAGTATCTCACAGAACGAACTGTTCACAGAAGTACAAAAGAGAAAAGGAATGACCCATCCATCCCCCTACCCTCTCCCTCAAACCCGCACAATGCCACCCACCCTCGTGCAGCACCAGTCCAGTAATAATTACGACTCGCACAACTGTGCTTCATCCAGGAAGGCTCAAGATTATTATGCGAACCCCACTTTGCTTTCATGCAGTGCGCCATGTGTAGTGGGACGGAGGACACGGAGCAGTGTAATCAAGCCGAGCTAACGCTTGTAGACTAACGGCTAGCCAGACTATCCAACATACAGGCCATCGCTGGCTTCCAGGTGGTGTTCCGTTTCCAATGTTCTCTCTCCACACTATCAAGGAGATTTTCTAATGCCTTAGTGTTCCAGATACTTGCATGCCATGTTGACATAGGTGGCCCTTCTTTCTTTTTCCACCTTGCTGCAGTATAAGTGTTTATGTAGTCCTTTGTAAGTCTTCTTGTCTTAAATGTAGCTTATAGAAGGGACGCCTCCTAAAGGGACCCATAAACCCAGTGGTCTTAGCCAAAGCAGCCTCTCACGTTTTTGCTTCTCCGCCCTTAAGTACCTCAGAGTTACCACATGGGATGCTCCATGCGCGTTCTGTGAACGTCTTGTATTCTACTTTACTTTCACCTACAATTGAACAAACCTTTCTTGGGTTACTTTCAACTGCTTGCTTACTCTTTGACAACCAGATGAAGGTGTGCCTGAGATGTCCAGGGAGCGTTCTGTTCTTGCAGGAGATTACCTTCATTTCAGCAGTTCCACAAATGTGTGAAAGTGCTCATGGTCCTGTATCGTTGTTTTGTAGAGCCTGCTCTCAACAGTGCAAGTCGTTTTACACTGTTTGAAAGTGCTGTAGGAATGATGTACTTCTGGTCTGTTAGAAGGAGAAAGAGCCTGATGGTGCCTATCCATTTTAGCAAACAGATTTTCCGGTTGTAGTGTGCCCTGGAAATGTAAATATTGAATACATTTGAAGCATTTCATGTGTCACCACACATCTGTATTTTCCTTTGTAAGCAAGGGTTCACGTTGCTTTGGGAAGCCTACTTTTCTCTGCTGGAGCTCAGTCCCCTTCATTAAGGAAGAGTACGATTGTCCTCATTACATCGCAATAGGATGCTTACACCTTACTCTTGCCAGGAAGTTTTAATGCAGTGCAGACAGTTGTCCGTTTCGATGGCATATAGCTGCCCTTCTGGAAAGCACATGGTACGGATGGTCTTATAAACCTCAATAAAGACCACTCGGAAGGTCTCTAATGGCAAATGCCAGATTGCAATAAAACAATGTAAACTAGTGTACTTGCTAATTAAGTTTCCATTTCAATTTGAATCTAGGTCATGGCGCATTATAGACAGATGCTGCACATTGACACACTGTGTGGTCATTGGGGTATGGGCAATGCAGTAAAAACTTTGACTTCTGCGAAATAAATGTTGTCACCCCAAGTGTTTTCTGCATTTCACCAAGGATTGTGTTAATAGATTCCATTCTGTTGGACATGATTGCCAGGAATGCATTAAAGGCTCACTTAAATTTATATATGGGAGGAAAACCTAAAAGGTGACGCTATCTCCAAACAGCCTAGAATTCTCGGTGGAGCTAAATAAGTCTTTTGCTTAATATGCTAGTTGTTGCCAAACCAAGCCCACATTGTTTTGGTTGCTCAGTCAAAAGGCTTGCTTATTATCCTTGAAGATTCCCAGTCTTTTCTCTCCCAAGATCCTGCTGATTTATAGGTTTGTATGAATGCAAAGACGCAGGGTCTTCTGGGCGCATTCTTGTGATGGCCAACACAAAGCGCAATCCTGCCCTTGACACACTTTGGTTGGGCGCCCTTGGAGTAACCAAAGTCCACATGTGTAGAATCCATGCCACATTTTCAGGATGGCCACTGACACTAGGGCTATTCCATTTGCAATAACTGTGGGTAAGTATTTTATGTGGCTATCTTGAAAAACGGGCATGGATCCGACCCTCTCATTCCGCTCCAAGCTTTCCCTGGTGTCATTGTATGTGCTGTGTGTATTCGGGTATGATCTGAATTGAGTAACTTGTAATGCTTAGCATGGTAACTTCAAAGGTTAATCAAGTCGTTGTCATTATGATAAACTTGGGAATTGATTGATCTTCACTGCGTATCCGCAGGGCCATTATTAATGGCCTAGGGTTCAGGGAGCCATGTTTGTTCTCTAGTGTTGGCAATATTGTGTGAAAAGTGTTATTCCTGGACCTGTAAATTGGGCGCATGGATACTTCTTGAAGATCACTCCTGCACGTACGTATTCATTTCCCATTTGTCTATTAATGTTTGATGCTTTGCCACTTTACAGTAATAAATGATTATACTGTGTATTTCATGTCCTGTTTGGTGTAAGTCAGAACTTTTTTTTAAATCTTTCGCTCAACAAAAAGGCCTTTTCAACTGTTAGAGGTTTAATATTTTTAGACCTCAGTGCTAGTGGTGCGCGAAATGCAGTGCAACTTGGAAATAATGTCAGGTTCTTTTGATTTCCTTGTCTGTGTACAAACTATACAAATTTCCAGATTCTTTACGAGGTGATTTAAAAAAAAAAAGATGAAGAAAAATCCTTATGAAGTCGTAAAGTTCTATTCTCCACACTATTGCTACTGTATTTTTAAGCCAAGATGCACATTTTTCCTTTGTAGTCTTTTTCGGGGTTTAGTTCCTGGTCTTAATTCTTAGCAAAGATTTCTTGGAACACCATACTTTCATCGCGGCCGAGAGTCTCTAAGCTGTTATCTTTGTGACTGTGAAGTCTAGTATTTCTGTTGGTAGGCAACCACGAAGGTTATTTGTCGGACATTCTTTTTATATCTGTATGTAGCACGTGCTACAATGACTGCATGTTTTTGTAACGCATAAATAACTAATACAACACTTGCTCTTCTCAGTAGTACTTAAGTTAGCAACCCTGTAAGGAAGAACCAGTAATTCGACCATGCTCAGGGTGTGATCTGTAGTTTACATACTGTTTTCAGCCAGTTTCCTAAACTAACTGGGCTATCAAATTAAGGACTCTGTGTTTGAGTTAAGTTACTCCACTGTAATTTAAAACATTTGTTGTTCTTTTGTGGGTTTTATTGTTTCTTGTCTTGACGTTTTTGGTTGTTGTGGTTGAAACCAGTTTTGGCTGTTCTATGGCCATAATGCAAGATCCTGCAGCTCAGGGGACCCCCATTTTTTTCATGCCCATTATCTGGTCCCCAAAGGTGAGTTGGTTCTCCGAATCAAAAGGACTGTAAGTGTGCCTCAACTTCAAGAATCATAGTTCTATTAGATGGAGTGTTAAACATATTAAACAGGTGATTACTCCTAGGGTGATCTAGCGCTGGGCAAACATGCATGATTACTGATCTGGATATTGACTGTGAAATCCCTGGCGATACATTTCACACAAGCAAAGTTGCTACGTTGCGTGAAAGAGAGCACAGAGATGCGCCATATTTACATGGAGCACTTCTCTCCCTGTGCTAGTGCACTCTGTGCTGACTACCACCAACACATGCACCTTTGCATCATAGTGCAAGGCTATCTGCGTTACAGGCAGGATTGGTTTTGTGCAGGAAGGGACACCTTTCTGCACAAAAATCCTTCGAGGCATTTTCCTCTTTCTATGTGTGCTGCAGTCACATGTGAAAAGAGGCAATAACGAGGAGAAAGAAAGATATTTCTCCCCGTTGCGCCTCACTTGGTCTGAAGCCCTCTGAAACCCTATTAAGCAGCTTATCCCTAACCAGCCACAAGGTCACTCCAATCTTCCGTCACCATAGTCTTCTTATTCCGTGGCACTCTTGAACTGTCCTGTTCCTTCACTCCAATTTTTTTTCTTTTTTTTTTCCTTTTCTTTGGTTTCTTTCTGGGAGGTGTGAATCTGTGGGTCGTGGCAACAATCACTTTGAATTCAGCTATCCATTACTTTTTTCTTTGAGTACATGCTCAAGGAAGCTGCACCTTCCCATAAGAATCAGAGCAGTATCAGAAATGTAAAATAGTAAGAATATACCAGATTGAAAAGTTGTTTTGAGATGGGAGGGTGGGGGCGCGGTTTATCAAATCCATTTCTAAATAAAAATTTGAAACTAGGCATGGCTCTTTTGTCTCATGCAGGTGTACATTTATTATGGGGTATCTATAGGTTTAGGTATTGCTAATATGGGGCAGCTGTAGAGTGGTTAAAGATATGCGGCATCGTTTGAAAGGAGATTTGTTTTTGTACCATATGGGCAAGATATCAACTTTGACACCTCCAACTTCACAGGAAAATATATCTCTGGTGAAGTTACAAGTTACTGTATGGTGCCCCATGTCCTAGGGAAACAATGAAACGCCTTAAAATCCAAGATTAGCAAACTTTTTTTTTTTTTTTAATTTTATTTTTTATTAACTTTTAAACCCCATCAACTTGAGACTCACATATCATCATATACATATTAGTAGTGCTTTGCAGTTGGATACTTTTGGTACAGTACAAATCCAAGAGACCTCATTTTTTATACATTACACTTATGCCTTTACTGGCCGCACACTCTTAGTGTTTACCTCAAACAATGTAACCACAAACCTGATTTCTGTGGCCTAGAACAGAGACACTGTTACCCCCTTTTCAGTTGTGCACCTTAGGGCCCAGATGTTGCATCTACTGTCTCCTCATTTGCAATGTCAACTCCGTCGTCCGTCTTTCCCTCCACATAGGTTTTATACAATGCCCAGAAAGTTTTTGGTCTGTTTCGTGGTGGGAGCAGATCACTATAAACTTCAGTTTGCGTACTACAATATAACATATCCCTCGCCCATTGTGTAAGTGTGGGGGGTGGGCCTTGCATCCAGCATGTTGCTACACATCGTTTAGCTAGCAACAGACCCATATCTATTAATCTCCGTACCCCCTTTGGTATTGCCTTAGAGTATCCCAATAAGGCAAGGGCCGGCTCTGGCCTCAGCGACAATTGCCAATCAAAGGGGAGATTACCTACCTAACTACTTACATAGGGTCCTCGGGGAGGATCCCAAAATGGATACAACCGGATCGGTAGAGGCAATTGTACAAAATAGTTCAATAATCAACGACTTTGAACAAAAATATTTTACAATTTTATTTTCCAATAGTCAAAATATATTGAGAAAGCAATAGGGAATAAAAACATACAAAAATTACATCCAAGGTTGGTGCAACAACTTTGCAGTGTCCCACAAGATATAATCAATCATACTAGCATGCACTCTAATCTAAACACACATTCTATAGCAAACATCGACAGCAGCATCAAAGTAACAAAAATGCCGCATGATGGTAGAATGACAGGATTTTGTATATCATCCAGAGAGTAAGGGTAGATAAGTCCAGCTACCCAACATGCATTAAACGCCGACGCGCGTTTCGGTGTCTGGCCCCACCGGGACCACACCTTCATCAGGGCAAAGATGGTCAAGCAAAATGGGACAGGCACACAATCCTAGGGTCATGAATAAGTACATAATCGATTAATATAATAGCACAAGGTAATAACATCAATTATTTATCTGAGTACAAAAGCCTTGCCGGGGTAAATGAAGAAGTTCAGTTAATTTAATTAGCAAGGCCAATATGGCTAGAATGTCCGGAATAGGGTGCACCCACACCTTAAACACGAAGAAAAAGCTAAAGAGGTGACACATGGTCAGATCAAGGACGATAAATTAAAACATTTGTGTGTTTTTGGAAATAAACAGAAGTAATTACCAAGTAGCCCGATATAAAAATAGAGCAGAGAAATAAACTGTGAAAAGTGGTGGGAAAAGATATAAAGGGTGAATAGAGAATAACAATAGATTAGAAAACCCAATGGAACCAGTGATACAAGAAAAAGATCTGTCAGGGACCTCAAACACAAAGATTACCTGGGAGAGAGAAATAAGTAAAAATCCCCAGGGGAGCATAAGCGAGGGATGAAAAGATAGGCTCCAGTCCAGCAACGGATCTATGGTCGAAATCACAAGATGACATTACATGTATGAAGGGAGGTGTAGAGGCATCTTCTCAGTGCGTGACTTATGCAAAACAGAAAGACCATACCCACCAGAGATTGTCCGCATATATTAACATCCTGCTTATTTTCAGAATCCATTTAGGTTCCCAAAAACGCCGCACGTGGATATCGGTCAAGAGGCCGGAGCAGAAGGCTATATGTGAACCCGTTTCTTTAGAAACATTAGATAATTACTTGGTAACAGACCTAGAAACAAAGATAAACAAACCAATAAGTAAATTATCGGCATCCTAAACATGTAGGAAAAAACTGACTGAAAAAAAACTTCATATCGGGCATATTTATTTGAAAACCAGCACCGTGAGAAGGAGGGAACGGAATGTGCCTGAAGGCAGAGCCCCTCAACAGATGGCAACACTATTATATGGAATCCTGATCAAATTTAACAGGAGTATGAAAATTCACAGAGTAGTGATAGCCGCGAATGCAAGACAGAATTAAACGTGCAAACGCGGAACGTGCATCTGATTAATGGCAGCCAGTAATAAGCAGGAAACATAAAGAGTTTCATGGGAGCCAAGAGGAAGCTTAACAGCCTAACAAAGGACTTACCGATAGGTGAAAAAAAGAGAAAAATCTGCTTCCTCCACGGAGCGATTGAAGAAATGGCGTAACCGGCATTCAGTGGGCTGAGTTATGTAAATGGAAGGCACGTTCGTTTTGAGGATTTCCTGCGTCCGTATGGACCAATCGTAGATAGAGAGAAATAAAGAATAGAAAGGGTACTATAGCGAGTTCGTATTCATACTAAAGCACCGCGGCCATCATGAAACCAGGCACAACAAACCAGATCGATACATCAGTATCTGATTGAAACGGGATAACAAAAAAGAAGAGAGAATATTAAGAAATGCGCGTAATCACCCCATTCTCAAAATAAGAGGTCCAAATCCTAAAGATAAAAATATGCATGAAAAAATATATATAAAGAATTTTTTTTATCTATACAACAACAAAATAAAAATAA
Organism: Triturus cristatus; assembly: GCF_964204655.1. Taxonomy (NCBI): domain Eukaryota; kingdom Metazoa; phylum Chordata; class Amphibia; order Caudata; family Salamandridae; genus Triturus; species Triturus cristatus. The sequence continues at coordinate 364,344,629 of NC_140581.1, read as the reverse complement.
AACAAAGGCGGCCAGCCTTCAAAGAGAGGTGTAGAATGGCCACAAGGAATTCTCATAATTAATTCTGACGTAGGGAAAACAATTCAAACGCTAGAATCTAAATAATCTCATTCTCCCACGGGCAATGTTCATTTAGGCCTTTCTTGACGGAGTTAAGGAGGTAGATCCAAAATACCTCTTTTCTTGCGAGTTAACACGTGGTCCTTACCTGGAGTCACACAGATTTTTTTCCAGGATAGACCACTTAAGGTCAATCTCAGAGTGTTTCAAATTAAGCCAATGAGAAACGAGGGGAGCCGAGAGTCTCTTAGTTCGAATATTTGATTTATGTTCCCCAATTCGGATTCACGTCCACTCTCTCCAACATATATCAAGTCACGGGTACAGATGACAATGTTGGCGGTTCGGCAATTGGTCATTCCCTGAAGGGAAACAATGCGATCAGGGACTTGGATGGTATCGCCCACGATGGCATTGGGGCATGCTTGACACGTGCCACAACGATGATATCCTTTTATGGGTCCCAAGCCACAGATGGACTTTTGGCAAGAAGATGGGCGTTCCTGTATCTTTCCTCTGACTAGATGGTTTTTTAGATTTTTATTTCTCTTAAAAGCAAAGAGAGGTTTAGGAAGTATGTTGTCATCATTGCCCATGTTTAAAAGGTGCCAACAGAAGTTGATGGTTTGTCTCAGTTTATGATTGATATTGGAATGTTTGGTGACACATACAAGTTTATCCATAGGTTCCTTCTCGTTGGATCTGAACATAGCCTCTCGATTAAAATACCTAGCCCTTTTGAAGGACTCCTTGATTAATTTACGGGGATACCCTCGATTAGATAGTTTCTTTTTGAGGATATCAGCTTGTTCCAATCAGTCTTTAATATCAGTACAGTTCCTTCGAATACGATGAAATTGACTGAAGGGGATGCTATCCCTTTGACAGCGAGGATGGTAACTACCATACTGTAAAAGAGTGTTTCTAGCAGTAGGTTTAGTAAAGAGAGACATAAAGTTCACTCTGATTGTGTTCGATCCAAATATCCAAAAACTCCAGTTTGTGATTGCTGGAGTGGGCAGTGAATCTCAGATTGGTGTCCGCAGCTTTGAGCCAGAGAATAAATTCTCCTAAGGAGGTGTTATCCCCCTCCCAGATGAAAAAAGTATCCTCTATAAATCGGACCCAGGACCGAACATTCTCATAAAAAGGGGCCATCACATTATAGATGTTTATTTGTTCAGTGTCCCATATATAGACAAGCTATACTTGGGGCACACGAGGCCCCCATGCTGACTCCCTGAATCTGTTGAAAATAGCTGTTATTAAACTCAAAGTAGTTCTCGCTGAGAACCACATTGAGACATTCGATGATGAAAGAGGCATTGGTGATCCCAGGTTCAGTAGACGGGATCTGTTGGAGCACCATCAGGGCTCCTTCCTGCGGGATATTCGTATATAAGGACTCTAGGTCCAACGTCGCCAAAAGTTCCCTGTCAGCGTCATAATGGGTTCCCTCAATATTGGAGATGAAATGGCCTGTGTCTTTGATAAGATTTTAATTTGTTGACCAAGGGTTTTAAAAAACAGTCAACATACTGGGAAAGGGGCTCCGTAGCAGATCCAATGGTGGATACAATGGGACTAAGAGGAGGATCAAGGGCATTTTTGTGTGTCTTGGGCACCCCGTAGATAATGGGCATACGGGTGTGGGTAGGAGTCAAGAATTCAGCTTCCTTTGGGCAAATGTGTCCCATGTCTGCCGCATTTTCCACCATGGTCAGAATCTGTTGATTCAGGCCCGGTTCGGGATTTCTGACAATACGTTTGTAATGTCTGGTGGATGAGAGGAGCATGTTCATTTTTTCAATGTACGAAGGTGTATCGAGGATTACGATACCCCTTCCCTTGTCACAAGGCTTGATGGTAAGTGATTTGTTTCCTTTCAGGGACATCAAGGTGGTGTGTTCCAACTTAGAGAGGTTACCTGGAGGTTTAGGTACATATTTGAGAATTTTTTTCTATTTTTGTGATCACAGCCTTCTCAAAAAATGCTAACCTCTGGTCCCACTGTATCCAGAGTAGGGGTGAAGTTGAAACTTCCGGGCCTGAAACAACGGATTCTGACCATGGTGGAAAATGCGGTAGACATGGGACACATTTGCCACGGATGCTGTGCCCCATGACATGCTCATAGAGAGACTCTCAAAATTAGGGATCCAGCGAATGGCTATGAATTGGATCTCTGCCTTCTTAAGGGGTCGTACCTTCCAGGCTTCCTTAGGCAGCGCCTCATCCATGTGTCATGCATTGGCCTCTGGGGTCCATCAGGGATCAACTCTGAGGCCAGCATTTTTTCTAATATCTATCTGCGCCCCTTGGCCAATCTGTTAGAACTCTGTGGCCTCGCTCTATTTTTCGGTGTTGATGAGACCCAAATCATCTTCTCAGGATCACAGATCCATGTCTTTGAACTCCTGCTTGGCTCAAGTAGTCTCATGGATGAACATCTTGCTGAAATTGAATGGTGAAAAAAACCGAGGTGTTGATCATTGGAAAGAACCCATGCCTCTGGTTATCACAGCATTGGCCAGCGGCTCTGGGTGATATCCGCATCCCTGCTCTCAAAGTCAAGAACCTAGGCTTCTTGGTGGACACTAAGCTCTCTATGAAGCCGCAGTTGGCAAAGGTATCTGGCCTGCTTTGCAATTTTGAAATCGCTATGGAAATTCATCTGGATCCCCCCCCCTAATCTTCCCAAAGAGCTGTCATCCAGGCTCTCATTCTATCTCGCCTGGATTATGGTAACATTCTCTACCTTGGGGCTGAGAGCCTCCATGAGACGTATGCAGGTGGTGTAGAATGCGGCCGTAAGGCTGATTTATAGACTGCCAAAACATGCCTCTGTCACTTCTCTCCACTGTTGGCTTCATTGACGAGAGGTTGTGAAACGTGTCCAATTCAAGGCTTTGGCTATGTCTAAAAAGCTAGGGCAGTAATCGCCTCCCATCACATCAATGTTCTGATAAGACCATATCACCAACTCGCTATCTGCGTTCCAGCAACCCCCTTTATGCACTGTCTCTAAGAATAAACTTACTCGCATGGGAGGTCGCTCCTTTGCATTCTTCGGCTCTAAGCTCTGGAAATCTCTGCCAAAATATGAGATCTTGCCTCTCGCTGCCCACTTTTCAGACCACTGAAGGTGTGGCTGTTTTAACCACCTGAGCTGGGAGAAACTATCTACTGCTAAAAGCGCAGGGAAACCCCAAATGGGTAGCTGTTTGCGCTATAATAGTATTTATCCTAATTTTTAACAATGCCTTGTCTGTTGAAATGTCATATTACATTACCTGTGTACAGTCTTTTACCATGCATATGTGGGAGGTAAAGAGTGCGGAGAAAGTAAGGAGGAATTAGACATGAGGAGCAATAAGATCTGCATTTTTCATCCTTTACATAATTGACATTATGAATGAATGAATCCGCATTTCTTAAGTGTGTGGTTACCCGTAGGCATCCCAGCGCTGAGCCATCATGTAGGGAGATTTGCCAAGATGCACAGCGTTCTAATAATCCTTTGAACGTCAGAATATAACTATTTGGGATCTGCAGGGTGGACTTTGTTGGATTCCTCTAGAGACCAGCAGTGTGCGGCAGATCTGTCTGGTCTTCGCAGAGCTCTAGTTCACAATGAATTGTTAGTTAAGCACACAGATTCGTACTATATCTGTGCCCTTCAATTACTAGGAAGGTTCCACAGGTCCTTTCATAAATTATATGCCTATTCCATTGATCAGGCAGTGAATTGATATCTTTGTCACCATATGACCTCATAAATCAGATTGAGACTGGGGCGGCCTTCGGAAAGGCTTGTTACTTTTCTCCATTTTTGTGGTTGGGGGTTGGAGAGTGGGGTTTCAGGTGTTAAGTGACAGCGAGTACTTTTAATATTGTGTGAAGAGGCGTATCTATTGTATGGAATGGCATAGTTATGTCACATCTCTGGTGTACTTATATTGATAGGAATACAGAACATTAATGCCTCCTATCTCTGAGGCATCAGTTGATGTAATTATTTTTGGAATCACCATGTTTTCGCCTCTCTTCTGAATTTGTAAATGCTCCTGGGTGCTCTGAATTTTGGCTGGCAAGGAGTTTCATAGTTTGGTGCCTTGGAACAAGAAAGAGAAGCCCTTATAAATGTCTTATTTTGAGGCAGAACAATGATCTGTGGTGCTAGCCTGGAGCAGTGTCCTGTTTTGTTTGCATTTATTTAGTTTAATTTGTTGAAAGAATAGGCTCTGTGGAAGATGCATGGTGCCTTCAACATTGACCGTCTAGACACAAGTAGCCAGTGGAGTGCTTGCAGGACTAGCATCGTGTGCTCTCTTGGTGGAGATGGAGTACGAGGCTAACTGCAGCATTTTCTATTCATTGTATTTTCCATATGATTAAACATAGGCACCAGTAGAGGCTATTGGCGTAGTCAAGCTTGGTGATCACAATTGTGTGGATAGCTTCTAGATTATTTTGTTATCCATTGTATAGGAACATGAATGTGTCCTTTCATTGTGCAGAAGATGCTCCTTTAATCTTATTTTCCTTTCCATATTACATTAACTTTTTTATTTAATTTATAATTTTCTGAATGTTGCCTCTTGCTTTGATGTATGATTTAAAGGGCTTGTGTGGCCTATTACGTGTTTTTTTCATTGTTACTTCCTACTAAAATCATCAGTTAGGTTATAGAGGAGAACATTTTACTCCACGCTTTTTGTATTAGTAAAGCTGCTCCAGAGTTGAGGGTCCCTACCTATTTTGCCATGCAGGTTGAAACTGGCAGCTTTTTTACGGTTCTGTTTCCAAGGCAGTTCAAAGCTGTCCCTGATCTTATCTCAATCTGTGTTTGCAAAGGGCCTTCAGCAAAATTCGTTGATGGTTGCTTACTGGCCACTAAAGTATCACACAACTTCTCTAGCTACGAGAGCGACATTAAGCATTCTGTGGTAGTTGCTAGGAATAGCTTCCATTTTTCTTGGATTCATCTTCCTGCCTGTGAAAAAAGAACTCCGGTGTCGAAGCCAGGAAGTCTGTGTTTGATCCAGCCGGGCGATGACATCGAAACTAACATTTGAGCAAAGCATAAGTGGGAAAAAATCCTTCCACTGTAGTCGAATTCACTTATGTTTACCTCGTTTCAGCACTTCACAGAAAGCCTGGGCTGTTCAGGTAAGCAGTTGTACATTCAACAAGTGGACTTTTGTAATTGAAGGCTTTATTGTTTACTAAATAATGATCTTAAAAAGTTTCCTTGGTAAATTAAAGTCATATAAATAAAATGTATATCAGCAAAATATATTTATATTCCATAAAGTAACGTACTACGACCTGGGAGACTGTTTTTATATTGTAATATTGTGGCTCCATGAATCCCTGCCCTGTAGACCTTCAATTTTCCCCTTCGCAGACTGGCTCAGCATAGAAGCATAAAATGTGGTGCTTGCTTCTTTTTGAAGGTAGTTGAGCAACAGCAATCCTCTCAGCTGGGCCAGACAGTTAAGTTATGATATATATATATATATATATAAATACGTCTACTGACTATTAGGCTTGGCTGGTGTCTTTTCTCATTTGTTTTACCAGCATAGCCTAAACACGGCTGAAAGGCGTTGTTCATTCACAGAGGCTCATCAGGGTGGAGGCAGATATACTGGCTTTCAAACTTTGAAGGTTAAAACCTGGGTGTGGAAAAGCAAAAGGTAGGGAGAAATTTGCCACTTGTCAGTTGCTAGACTTGATGAAGAAAGACTTGGCAAAAGCAAGAGATTGTGACAGCCTTCTGACATACGAGTGTCTGTGTTGAGTAAAACTACAAGTGAATTTGAGGCTTGATGTGTGATCGAGGTGTATCCTCACAGATCGTGTGTAAGTTGCTTTGTTCTAACGTTCAGTGTAAACCAGGAAAACTGTGTGAGGCTTCATAGTTCAGGAACAATGGATAAGGCTTTAAGGAGCAATGTGGTAGCTCAGTTTTTGTAATACTTTACGAATATCGTTCAGTTCATGGATTATACTATCAAGAAGATGTATAAGACAAGACATGACTGTGTCCCAGAATTTGGGACTCACTTGTATAGTGATAAAGCATCTTTTTTTCATCAGTGTGTAAGAACCTTCAAAAATTTTAAAGTGGATAAACTACATTAAGGTGGACATCAAAAGACTAACCAATGACTGTTTTCTTCACTCTAATCATTAAGTTTGCCTATCTATTTTCTGGAAAGTGTTGTGCCAAAGCTGGTGTTAATTCTTTGGTATATTTTTTTTTAAATTAATTTTAGAATGTTAGATTCATGTACAAATCAGAGGGTTGTAACATTAATTTAAAAATGTTTTATAACTTTTTATTACTTTGTTGATTTCTGAGTCTTCTCCGGACTCCTTTATTCTGAAGTAAAAGCAGCGTATATTCTGCAAAACAATTTAGAAGTTTTGTAAGGTGCTATGAGTAGCTGTTTGGTTACTTCAGAGCACTGAGAAGGAGAAATATATAAAGAAGGAAAATGCAGGAGGCTGGGATCTGATCGGATATATTGGATCCAGATTCTGGTGGTGAATGGTCAAAACCCCTGACTTAATCAGTCCTAATAAGATACTATCGAAGACCAGGCTACATTTAAAATGTTTCCTGAACAGTATCTTATTTTGGTCAAACCTCAGTTGTGGTTGAGCGCATTTCACAGTTTTAGATCTGTGCACTCCCAGGGATCGATTGCCATGCTTCCTACTTTTCTAGGACAGTAGGTTTATATAGTGGATGGAAGCTAAATAAAAGACTTTCACCAAGTTCCTTACTGTCAGCGAGGTTAAGGGAAAGTTTCTAAACTAAGTGGTTGAGTTGAAAGGTACAGAATCTGGCTAATTACACCTATGATTATGGTCATTGTTTTTGGCTTCATTTGTTCATAGAAAACTTTCCTCTGGCTCCAGGAATAAATGATTCCTGTCCTCTGCATGGTGCATATTCATAATATTATTGCATAGTGATAGAGTTGCAAGCTTGTATTCAGACTCCAATTTGTTGGCTTTTCTTGCATTTGAAAGCTATAAAGTCTAAATTGAGCAGTGCTTTGAAGCTGCAAATTGTTTGTCATTGGAGAATTTTCACTAAATGACAATCTGATGAAAATTGCCCTGTAAAAAGGGGAAGATACTCATGACCTGCCTCAATGATCTTCTGAACCAAGGTAAAGCCAAGTGAGATGTAGTGATTGCAACAAATGTCCCTGAGCTCTTTCAAAAAGGTCTACCTTAGGCCCCCAACACAGTAAATGCCATTTGGCTCAATACAATGCGAGTCCTTTTCATCCAGTGCTTGCATTTTAACAAACGTGTCTTTAATTCTGGGATTTGCGGTGTCCCTTGTATCGCTTTCTAACAAAACATCATAGCATGTAATTGGCCCATTTTGTCATGTTTTTTGCTAGTTTGTTTGCCAATCTCCTGCCACAAGGTAAATTTCCTAAGGATGGACATTTGCTGCAGCCCTATTATGTTGAGAAAAGATTTTAAATTGCAAGGTGTTGGCTTTCTCTGCTTGTCATTGTTTATGCAGTTGCTCCTTCGTGGAACCCTGCTTTATTAGAATTGGCACGTTTCGAGCTCTAGCTCAGAGAAGACTGCAGGGCTGCACAGGACCCCACTGTCTTTGAGTCCCTGCAAAATGAAACACTTCGGGGGTTAGGTTTATGTCTGTGTAGCTCAACTGCAAGCATGCACCTGCTAGAAAAGTATCCCAGATGAAGGAATCCGAATGAAATGTATTTGATCAAAATGGTTCTTTAAAGAAAGCAATGTCCTCTTATCACTGATAGAAGTGTACAAAGATCTTCTTGTCATGAAGTTTCTCCAGCTGAAATGCCAGTGCAGGGTGAGCACCATCCTACCACACGCATTGGGGCATCCTGGTCATCTGGCAATTAATTTTGCTTTATATGTCTCTTAGGAGCCCATCTCCCTATGCCCTACATTTACTCATTAAATCCTTGAGACCTCGGGTCACTAAACCCACTATTAGTTTGCAGTAGTTAATGCATGCATGTTCATTATTGCACGATGATGTTACTCACCTACATTCTGATAGAAAGCTTCTAGTTCATATATTCATTTAAATGGTTGATGCCTACAGAAAAGCATAGTGGCTTTAGGCTTTAATATAAATATGCAAGCGGTGCCTCACCTTGTTTCTTCTACCCAATACTATTTTTCTCAAATAGGGAGCAGTGCAGCAATGTGCAGAGCTACTTTAAGGCCATTGTCGTAACAGTCCTTTCACAGAGGCATAGTTCAGCCTCCTTTTGGAAGATTGGAAAGTAGATGCACTTCAGTACGTATGTGTGGTGCCAATATTAAATACTGAACCCTCCTGGAGCAGCTATGACCAGATTAAGCCGTAGTGATTCTTAAAAATGACCTTGTAATATGTTGTCTGTTTTCATAATTGTTACATTCTATGCTTTTTCATTTGCCAAAGTTTCATTGATGTCTGCAGTTGGATTCGTGCATTGAATCTACACTAAATATGGCTTAAATAAGTGTGGATTCCTTGTGAACATATACTTGTGCTGAAAGGTTGATAGTACTTGCAACGACAAACCGAACACAGTACAATTTGATATCCTACGTTCATATGAAACCAGACGTGTTTCCTAAATTGAGGTGACCTTCCAGACATATTTACTAAAATGAAGTGACCTCAGGGCTATTTTGGGGCTCCTCAAGGAACATTGGTTAACCTCCTTTTAGAGGAAGCTTTGGCTAACCTAATTTTAGAGGAAGCTTCGCCTGTCCATTTTACAGCATTTTTACTTTTTGATTCCTCTAGCTTACATCTGTTGCCTCTGTTTTATCTAACCTACTAAAGCCAACGAGTCATCCAGGGAGTTGGATGCATGCTTGAGGTAGTGTGTGCAATAACTCACTTTGAGTTTTGATACACAGTGGCTCTTGCACCATTTATGATGAACATATGACATGCTGTACGTACTCTGGGAGTTCTAGTTCAGCCTCTTTCACACATTGGCTCTGGTAGTATCAGCCATTGGCTTGAGACGTTGTCAATCATGTCTTTGATCCGGCGACCAGAGTATTTCAGTCTTACCTTCTTTCTGTTGGCTGTATCCTTTGCCCTCTATTGGAATGCAAAATAGACTGTTTTACAGCTGAACAGTGGACTCTGTAAAACACATTGTACACACATACATTTTTCTTTTTAATTGCTTTGCGCTGCAGCAGACATTCTTTAATTGAGTTTGTCAATGCGTGTTCATAGTAGCCCCAAGATTTTATTTTTTTTACTTTTCTTGAACAGGTCTGATTTTATTCCTTCTGTGTAAGAGTGTCCTGACAAACTGAGAAATTTTTGGATCTCCTTGGCAAAGAAAGGGTCTCTTTGAGGAAGTCTTCTTACCAATAGTGAGAGCAGCTGCATCTTGCATGTGCAGCTGTCCACATAGTAATTTGTAAACTAGTTGTTTTTGTTTTAGTAAACACTTATGTCGCAACTAGGGACCGGTACCAGAGCGAAGGTAGCCATAAAAAGAAGGAATTGCGGGAGAGATGGTCGTGCCTCAGGTTATTTTATTTGTGCAAACACCAAATAAATCAAACGTCTATTGGATTCCAGGGCAGGCTTCCTGATTGGGATGGTCCCGTCTTCACCAGGGCTTCTCCTGGACTCTGCTTAGGCACGCGGCTGTCCGCTTCCCAGGAATTGTTTATACCGTCGTAGGTGGGAGAGAACAAAAAAAAACACCGGATTCAGTGGTGAGAACTAGGTGCTTCCTATATCAAGGGACGAGGAGTGAAGGTATAAGTCACCTCAAACCGGCACCAAGTGAGCCCTGACGTGACCTCCCTCTAAACAACGCCCTTCCCCCTCCCGTGTCTCGTGTACCCCTGGAGTTTCGCCCGTACCTTGGCGAGCCACCCCCTTCCTGGAGGGTGGCTGGGTGAGACGCGATCCTGTTGGCCACACGGCTTGACTAATTTGTCTGCGGCAATAGCTCTCGGCTCTGCGTCTTCCTCTGCAACTGCTCTGCTCGCCCCGTGCGATATTCCGTCTCTGCCTTCTTCCACCGTCCACGCCACAAACTCTTTTCCTGCTCCGGGGAATACAGCTTCTGTCCTTCGAGAGAAGTCCAGCCTTCTTGTGTCGGCCGCCTGCTACTCTGATAGGCCGGTTTCCGATGGCGTCATGGGCCACGCCCCCTGGGATTCTTCTTGAGGGGTTTTCTAAGGGCTCCAGCCCATCCTGTACAAAGGACGAGATGACGTTTGTGAGGGGTTTGTCGGTGCCAAAGGGCAACCAAGTTCGCAGTTCGTCATCGGACTCGTGACATCTTAAAAACAACAGAAGCCATTGCAGAGCACTTTGGGTAGGAATACCGTTGGCACCGCAATGTTGCTATGGGTTGTGGTCTGCCAGTAAAAACAGACGATGCATTTCCAGATTGACCCGTAGATGCCACATTTGGTAGATGACTCAGGTGGGCAAATGGGACCAGATGGCAATGAAGGGCATTCAGGATGTAGCCTTCGTGTAAACTGTGTGAGGGCCCTCCGGTTTCAAGTTAATACTGGCTATTCTTAGGCTTCTGACTTTATGACTGGTGCTTTGTTTGTGTCCGAGGAAACTCTGCTTGCATGTTAGGTCTCTTTTCTATTTAATTCTGCTAGTTTACCTTGATTGTAGTTTTCAGGACGTGTATTGTCAACACATAGTCCTCCGGTGTTTAAAAAGCTTTCTTCTAAAGTCTTGTCGTATACTGTTCACTATGGCATTTTCAGTACTCCTCACATAGTCCATGACCTCCGCATGTACTGCGATTGTTTCTCTATCACTAATAAATTGAAAAATCAATTTGAATAGCATAGTGTTGCATAGTGAGCTGCTGGTCACAGAAAATACTTCTAGCTGCACTAGTATACAGGACTGGTAAGTGCACAGTTTGTGTCTTGTGATATATGATCTGTCTCTGAAGCACAGACATATGATCTGTGCTGTGGGATGTTGTATGCGTTCTTCTTGGTTCATTTATTTTCCAGCCTGTACGTTAAAGTGCTCTGTTACCAAACACGTCATCTTGGTTTCTACAGGAATAGGCATGACATTGCACTTCCTGAATGGACGGTCTCCTTACTGTCATTTGATATGGTAATTTATGACTTGTGTGTTGGTGAAACTAGATTTAGCTGTCTGCTAGCTGGAGCTTGTGATGAAACGATAGCAGGATCCCAACATCTATGCTCAGTCAAAGATCATGACCAGTCTTGCTAGTGCAGTTTGGGAACGTTGATTTTTGCTGGGTGATCCTATTGAGACGATCTTCCTTTTGCCCTGCCAAAGAGGCTAACAACAACTGACTGTTTAGGAGTCAAGACTATTTAGAAGTATGTTTTGGCCCATTATAGTTCAGGCTGTTACTGGAAGCAGACAAGGTGACCCCACCCCCTCAAAACCTCCAATACTGCGTTCACTTATTTAAGAAAGTAGAGATTAAGTAGGAAGTTTTCTAAAACTGTAATCCTTTGTGTTTGCTACTCTTTGGGTATCTTTCGGTCAGTGTGGTATGCTTCAACACCTACTCATCCAAAACCTTTCTGAATTTTATTAGCAGGGAAAACTCACAAATTTGACAGGCAGAGATCCGATGGCCCAACAACTTGTGAGTTTTATGCAAACTGATGGGCCAAAACTCCAAAATCATAGGGACAAAACCCACAGTTTTCACTATACAAAGGCCTAAGCTGTTACTTTTGGTCTGCTCTATACAAAAAATGTATAATTATGTTTTAAAGGAGAAGTTTCATATTACAGCCATATTTTCTGAACCTGGTTTAAGTAAGAGGAGACTGGTTAAGGCAGAAACTACAGCAGCAATATTATTTGCCTGATCCCTGGATTATTCTGTGGCGCCAGTGCTTAATTTGTACTGGTGGTTGTAGGAGGTGGGCCCCAGACCTATTCTTCGAAGATCAGAACTTTTTCATTTTCAGATTTTGACGCAGAGAAGGAGAGAGCTATGCAAAACACAGAAGGGAGGAAAAGGGAGACAAGGTAACGATGACAAAGAGAAACTGAGATGAAAAAGAGTTGAAGAGGCAGGAAGTGTATGGTGGTGGAAGAGTTGCATGTGGTGGAGTAAAGACTGGCCAGTCTTGGTATTATGCTGCCTTGGCAGGGCTGGGGGTAGGTTCCTTAGAGAACTTTTGGCCACTGCTCTTATTAATGTATTTTATTCAAGTAAGCACTCCTTTCTCCCGGATGTTTGATGAAGAGCCAGTTCTTTCTGTCATAACCTGAACTTGCTGTTATAGCTACCCAAGTAAAGAATATAAATGGCCCCACAACAGAACGTCGGTCTAACTTTTTAATGCAGCGTTTTATAGCTTTATTTGACATTTGTCTTGGCATTTTTGTTGTCCTTTGTTACTGGAGTTCGGAGAGTTTAAGATGGCCTTCAACAGATGTCAGTTGCTCGCTCTCCATTGGACTCAAATGTTGAAAATTGAATACTTTAGTTTCTCAGTATTTAACAGAATTTGTGTTTTTTTTTTTTTTTTTTTTTTTTTTGTTTTTTTAGATCTTGCATTAACCAAGACGTTTTAGTTTTACTAAAATTATCCGTATACGATAATTATTATAGGCCCGTTCAGCCAGCTCCTTTATCCATTGATGTTTTATTGTGCCATTCACAACAGCATGGGGCAGTGGGTCAGCTTGCTTCATCCATTACTAACCTCATTGAGTATTGTCATTCTGCACTTTGACGAGCTGCACATTCGCCTACAAAATAGTTCCCTTTAATACCAGGCACTATTACGGCAGGGTGTGCTTTTTGAGACCGGAAAATATTCGTGTGTTCACATTCTGGCAACTTCCCTAGCAAAAATGTTTTTCAAAAACCGTAACAAAACGAGCATTCTCAAAGCCAAAGGGCTTGTGGTCAACACCAGGGGGCAGATTTATGTTAACTGGCGCATCCCTGCATATCAGCAGGGATGCGCCAATTATTATGCGCCACAGCTGCGCCACCATGGATGCGCCGCATTTATAATGCGGCGCACCATGGGGCAAAAACGGCACAGATGCGTGACGCATCTGTGCCGTAAAAGTGGCGCATTGCTGGAGTTGCGTCGCAAGCGCGACGCAGCTCCAGCAATGTTCTGGGGGGCCCTATCTGTACAATGCTGCGTCAATCCTTACGCCTGCTTCAAGCAGGCGCAGGGTGGGAAGTACACCGTGAATCTCAGACTGGCATGTTTCACTGTTTCCTTTTCAGTGTTTTAGGACTATGCACATGTATGCGTGTGTGCGCATAGTGTCCGTTTAATTTAAGGTATCAGAAGTGCATTTGTTGTGCACCATATATTAACACTAATTGAATAACAGAACAAAAATTACTGACCTTTGGTGTTAAACAGAGGAGAGAAGGATTTGACCCTACAGTCATTAAATTGCACATTGTGCAACCCAGAAATCTAGGCCCAAATCCCAGCTTGCTCGTTTGAACAAATTGTGTGATCTACAGCCGAGCGCTTTACTTCAATATGTATCTTTTTTCCTTAACCAACCAGTTTGAGAGCACATTAAAGTAATCTATAAGGATCTGTGAAATACAGAGCTCGTCAAACTGATAACTCTGGGGAACTCATGGCAACTTGGTTAGGGAATGGGAGTATTCTTTAGTGTTTCATGCATTAAAAATATCAAGGCTTAGGAGTAGCGCTCAATTCAGCAATGTAATCATATGTGCTTGAGACACTATGTAGGAGAGTAGGGTCTGCTATCCTATGGTTACCCCAAATTTTTGCTTTTTGCTTCACTTGTTTTTGACATATTGAGGCTGTGGGCCTGCTAATCAGACCCCCAGCCTGCTGTTCTCTCTACTAAATTGACACTATGCACTTTGAGTGCATAACCAATTGGAATTGGATCACCCTGTGAGCCCCTGTACCAGTGTACACTAGGTACCCAGGGCATTGGTGTATCTAAGGCCTACCAGGGGCTGAAGCATGTATTGTACCACCCCTGGCCTGGCCTAGCAATTTGACACAACTGGCTGATCACTCAGCTGGGGTAAGTTGGTGTATCCACCTCTTACTTGGGTGTAGTATACCTATACCTAACCTTAAATGGGACACATGTTAACCTAGAAGTCACTCCTATGGCAGGCCTTAACAATCCTGAAGGCAGAGTGCTTGGTTTCATGTGAGATGGTGCTCTGGCATGCGCTGAGCCTGTCTGCAGTGGTCGGAACTACTTCCTTCTTCCTACCATATACTCTTAAGTGCATTATGAACCTTGCGGTTAAATGCTATCTTTGGTTTGGCTTTATCAAAACATGTCGAGTAAGGTGTCATACGAATTGGAATACTAACCCCTCGCCAATTCTGGCGACGAGGTTAGCATTCCACCCTTCTAGAAGGACACGATATGTACAGATCCTGAAACCCGGGTAAAATCAGACCTAGCCTCCGCTCCACAAAATGGATGCTGCCACCACAGACACAAGTCTGCCCTCCTGCTGCTGGGAGTCCTTCCAGCTTGGGAGACGTGGACAAAGGGTTTCCTGCCAGGGAGGTGCGAGCCCCACCCCAGACAGGATTTTGTGTATTGGTCAGGTAGGGCTTGAATAGAATCAGACATGCCTGAGGCTCACAAGGAGCCTCGGTGCATATGCCAGTTCAAACCGGTCCTGGGGCACACCAGCCCCGGACCTGGGGCGAGCTGGACAAAGGATTGGGGGTGTAACCACCCCCCTTCCTGGTCCCACCCTTAGGGAGGGACCTAGCAGGTAGTCCGGCCCCTAGAATCCGCTTAAAGGTAGGAGCTGTGTCCTAAGACTTCAGACATCCTGGAATCAACTTACTACAAAGAAGAAGACGGGAACTTCGCCGCTCTGCTGTACAGAAGACTGAAGGAATTCTCCCCTATGGTCAGGGAGTGACCATCTTGCTAACGCAAGCACCAACCAGCTACTCGACGTCTGCTTTGCCGCCGCCTCCTGCCGGAGCCCGAGCCCAGAGACTGACAAGACCTGGACCTCCAGACCTCTCACAGCCCGATCCACAGTCCCTGCAAAGAAGGAACCCGTGGAGGCACCGAGACACGTGGAGCCAGCCATCTTGGAAGACACTCGACCAGCTGCAAGCGCGACAACAGAGGCTCCCTCCGAGTTGTGCTTTGGGTCCTGAGAAGCCCAACACCCGAGCAGCATCTGCACCAAAGGTGAGCCCTCCAGCATCTCCACGATCTGCGTGGGGCCCCTCTGCACTTTGCGACTCGACGTGCCTGCCCGGTCCCTGGCCCATTGGCTAGTGGCCATCTTGGCGACCCTTTTTGAAAACTACGACGCTGGTCTGGTTGCTCCAGACTGGCCCCTGCATCCCTCCAAAGGAGCAGCCCCTCTGACCTTGCTGGTCAGAGTAAACAGCTTTCTTCGATTCCTGCGACTCCTGCTTTTGCCAAGGCTTGTTTGCTTCTTCCGAGTCGCCGACACCGCCGACAGCGAGAGCCTGCGTGGGACAGCTCGTGAACAGACTCCTGGATGCCGTCGACCTTCAGGGACCACGTGGCTGCAGAGACCAGCTACACCTCTTCACCTGGTTGCACCCGACATTGCCTGGTACCTACCTGGTGCCACGCCGGTCACTGGCTAGTGACTGTGAACACTGTCCCCTCTGCTTACAGGTCTTCTACAACTCCGATCCATCCTTGGATCCACCGCATCTCTTCTGGACCGACCGCCTGCAGCATCTTTGTCGTCAGGCTCCATTAAACAGATAGACGAAACCCGACGCACTTCGAGCCCTATGCACCCGCTTCCTGTGGGTGAGGTAAAGCTGGCACTCCGGTGCACAAGTGTAGAGTAACATCTCTAATGTCTTGGTTTGAAGTCTTGATTTCGTAGTTCAACCAGAAGACCCTTCTAGCAGTAACTTTTGAACTTTTACGCACCCATTGAAAACCTATGGGAGCCCGCGTGTAACTTTCCTCACTGCACACGCGACCCGTGGACCTCCTGGTCACTAACTGAAGTTAGCTCCTTGTAGGCCCAGCGATTCTAGAGGCCCTAGGCCTTTTCCCTTTCCTGTTCGTGGTACTTATACCACTATTTTAGTATATGGTTTGAGTGGCCACCAGGGCCTATCCATATAAAGTGCAACTTCTGTATATTGTAATACTTTCTTGTTTAACGATTTGTGCTCCTGTGCTCATAAAGAATCTAGGGGATACTTTGAGTAATAAATACATATATATTTTGAATATATATCTGTGTGGTGTCCTTTCATTGGTATAAAGGGGGGTTATATATGGTAAAAACAGCTTGCTTTACATGCCTAAACGAGTTTAGCCTGAAAGACTGCTTAGCCTACGCTACCACTAGTGCAGCTGGTCCGAAAAGGTTGACTTACAACCACACCATAAGGGTTGCTTGGCATGGTACAAGGTGGTCACTTTAACTAGTGAACATCATATACCAGGCCAACTTCTCACACACTACAATTAAGAATATTTGTCAACATTTTCAGTCTTTACTGCTTTCTTCGTGACATTTGTTGCCTGATAGTCATATTTTGATGGCTCTGCTCGTGCTTTGACTCGTGCCTTTGCCCCCCCCCCCCCTGCTCCCCGAACCCCCTGGTTTACTGTCCCTTACGCCCCCGCTGATTGACCACAGACCTCTGCCTTCGAAAGTAGTTTCCTCTAGCTCCCCAGAGGATAAACATGCCAACTTCTGGACTGAGTTCCGTAATCCTTTCGGGGACCCCTGTTGCTTCATGTGAGTCTGGCCTATCCTGGCAACAGCTGCTGCGTGTTCGCCGGCTGCATGCAGTTTGTGGCCGAGAGGCCCACCTTATCTGACCTCTGGCCGGTGTGGCCGAGAGGCCCACCTTATCTGACCTCTGGCCGGTGTGGCCGTGGCACAGTAGCAGACTTGCACAATAGCCTTCCGCTTAGGTTCAGTGCTCTTCGTGCTCTTCGTGTTCTTCATGTTCTTGGATCGCGGCAGTTTCTACACTCTAACCGGAAGAGGACATTGCCTGCACTCCTGCATTTCACCAATGTGGTAACACTTTTAAAGTAAGTTGCAAGAACAAATAGGGAAGGAAAGGGAAATCCGCTTCCTGCTCCTTGAGCTGGCTATTCCCGCTGGTATTCAGCGCAAGAGTTAACGCTCTCTAAGAATGCGGCCTCCTCGTTTAATGCCCCTACATGGGCGCACGGGGCTATTGCAGCTACAACAATCCGTGGAGCTGGCCAGGTGCATTAATATTTACATTTGATGCCTCTTCTTTCACTGCAGTATTAAGAATTACTGAACACTGGTCACCAGGCGGCTTCCCAGGCTGTGAGGTACTTGGGACTATGTTCCTGTGACACACATATTCTGACTATTTACGTCGTGACGACGAAAAGCAAATGTATGAAGTATTTTACTCAAAGTTTGAAACCCAGATCGGCTTCTTGAGGTGAAGGCGGGCAAAGTAGAGGTTTGTCGCCAGGAGTGGACCATGTGTCCCCTTTCTCTCTCATTGTTTCATAATTGAAAGGAGACTTGCAGGTGCACTGCCCGCACAGGAATGGGAATCGATCCAACTATTCCAGTCCCCGGAAGCACACCAACGCTGACGCCGCGTAGCGCAAGGCACACCATCACGGTGGGAAGGATTGAACAAACAAAAGGGAGAGTGGGGCTAGGGTTCGGGGGGAGGGATGGGGCTGTCGGAAAGGCAGGGAACGCATCCATTAAAAACGTTTTTTTTTTTCTTTTTTAATTAGAGTTGTTTTTGGCTGAACGAACTATTTCTATTGAAATGTATCCGATAGAAGACATAAAATTTGTACGTGATAATTGGGTAACAAGTGTATTTCCAATGTGTTCCAAGTAACCTAAAAGGCGACTAAACGTAAGCCTGAGTTGTCAGTTGCCACTTTCACCCAATGGCAGAATACAGTCCCGGTACTCGTGTACAATATTTATATAGTGTATGCCCTCCTGGCCCACACTTTCCTCTTTCAGGTTAATACCATTGACATTGTGTAGTGGTATAGGAGCCACTGGGGTAGCCTTCAAAATGGCGATTGTTACTTCCTGTCACATCCCTCCCAACACTGGGTTGCTGCCACCTTACTCCTTGTCGACATGGACACCGTTTTACAGTCTTTTTAGTTTAAGAACGTTGTAGTATGATATGGGAGTTTTGGTCTTTGTTTCAGTCCCTTGGGCCAATTGGATTAACCCACAGTTTCACAGAAAAGATTGAAACTGGAAATTTAATATGCTGATGACCTGCCGATTGGTGGCCACCCCTGAGATGTCACTGTCAAATACACCCTGTGCACACTTTGTTTTTTACATTATATAATTGTGATTTTTGCACTTTCCATAAATACTAACACATCAGATTGTGGATGCATGTGATTGGTTCATGTGGGTTACGTAATTTTCTCAATATTGCATTATTGTTGACGGTCAGCTATGGTCAGAATGGTTCTAAACAAAGTTTCAAGCAGTCTTCCCCGTGGACATTGCCCTTTCACTTATCTCCTTGCTTTGACTTCCTGCTGTGAGCACTGTTCCATGGTAACGCAGAGCATCCTGTTAATCGTTGATAGGTGTCGGTACTATAGTGCTAGTCTTTTTTAGCTGCATAGGAGATGGTGATGTTTTGAAGTCATGCCTAGCTGCAGTATACTTGGAGAGGTTACCCTTTAAAAAAAAAACTTGCCAGGTGGCCCTGAAAGTGTTAACACTTCTGTATTTCTCTGCTATTTATAATCATGCAGCAAATCATGACTTCTGTCAATCACATTCTGATTTTTTTAACAAATGTGATTGGCTGGAGAAGGACTGAGATTTTTCTTTCCTGCTATTTTGAAACTCGAGTTTTTTTTGTTTGCTTTTGTTTTGTTAAATGCGAGTTCTGCGCTGTGGAAAGAGAATCCCCATAGCAATGGGGGGGGGGGGGGCGGCACCATGAGAAGTTTCCGAACCAAGGAAACACCCAGGAGCATCCAGTGGCATGGAAATGTGCCAATAACCAAAAGGATAGGATTAAGGCTTGACAGGTATGATTTTAATAAATTGTGATTTCGACGTTACCATTTCGAGATTTGCAAAAAAAGCACTATTTTGTGCTGGAAATCTTAATTACATTTTCATTAAATGAGTTTTCACCAAATGAGATTAAAAAAATAAAAATTAAGTAAAAATGTTACCCGTTAATTTAAAGAAAAAAAAAAAGTGCAACCAGCCCTGGGGGGTGCTGGATGGCCGTCAGTGGCGAGTTGGGCGCAGAGCCTGTTGCCATACTAAAATTCCAGACTGACCTATGTTTTTTAAAAACAATTTTTAGCATGTACAGAAGCATGGCAAAGCGTGCAAAGCCAGTTGAAATGTCATTGATAGTTGACCTTATTTAAGCATTTTTTCCACATGGCTATATAATGTTTTGTCAGTCATTGAAAATGTTCTCTCCACGATTCTGGTGAAGTTTCCCGGTTTAGAAGTAGTGAACTGCTTTTAATTGGTACAAAAAATATATATTTTTTTAAAACCTGATGCGTGGCACAACTTTTTCTCAAAGTTTAATGTCAGGGGCGTAGCTTCAGGGCTAATGTTGGGGTGTTACACCCCCCCCCCCCCCCAATAAATATATTATCTAGTAAGTAGTTTGGTACTGGTGCCTTCAGTCTGGTATAGTGAGGTGACTGTCGGATTTCACCTGGGATTTTTACCCACACGCACAAAAAAACACACACACTTGCACTCACTCGTCTGTTTTTAAAGGTTTAAAAAAATATTGTTTTAAATAGCCCTAACAATCCACACTCCTCTTCTCTCCCCTATCCTTTAAGTCCCTTTTATACCCTGCTTTCCATATGATATATTTTAATGATATGCCAGCATGATTGTTGTGCAACATTTTTGTTAATCATAGAATATGAGAACAAAATGGATGGATAGCTCGCACTTTGCTTCAGATGCATCATCCTCTGATCAATTCTGCGAACGGGCTCTTTAAAGCCTCTAAACTCGTATATGGGGTAATTTTTAATTGAGCTGTTTTTGCAGTGGCTTAAGTTTGAATATCCTTCATAGGGAATGCAGAGGAGAGGAGGGGGGGGGGACCTCTAACATTCCTAGTTGCACGTTTTCCAAGTTTGGTGGTGTGCTAGGTTCCATGGTTTCTGCTCTGGCAGGAACGTGGCTGTACGTTTACAGTACCCATTGCCATAACTAGCGCTCCACTGCCTTTTCCATAGTTCTGCACCATGGAAATACCATATACACACACGCATTACCCGCAAATGAGCCTCTTCCTGCAGTGGTGCTAGAGAGGAGAAAAGCACTGTGTGCTAGGAAAAACACACAAGATAGCTGCTTTGAACAATGACATGCAGCCAGACAAACTTGCCACAAGAGGGCTAGTTTTGAAATTATTTTATTGATTTTTGCTTATTTGCTATCTAGCATCTGTGTAGAGCACACATGTAATTTTTACGACGTCTCTGCTAGGACTGCTCCTTTAACCTTGGACTACAGGGCTCTCGGTAAGATATTATTTAAATGATGCTTTACCTGTTCAAGTGAATGCTCCATCTTTAAGTGCACAGTTTTGTTTTGTAAAATGACATTGATCTGCTCTATTTTTAACCCAACGCTTGTCTATTCTCGCTACAAATTATGAGACCATGGGGCATATTATCAAGGACGGCGTTAAAAATTATCGCCGGTTTAGCGGCAGAAAACTGTCGCTAAACCGGCGATAATGGACTTGATAATATGCTCTATGGAGTTCCCATAGAAGCCCATGTTCTGGTGTGAACATGGGCTTCTATGGGAATTCTCTGCGGCATATTATCAAGCCCATTATCGCCGGTTTCGCTGCAGTTTTCTGCCGCTAAACCGGCGATAATGTTAACGCCGTCCTTGATAATATGCCCCCAAGTATTTAGAGGCATATCAACAAGGGCTTTATCTCTGCTTTTTTGGCTTTAAAAGCCAAAAAAGCAGAGATAAAACTAGCACCCTATCAACAGGGTGCTAACATGCAAATTTGCATGTTAGCACCCTTTTACTCTACGCTTCCCCTTGCATCTCTAATGAGATGCAAAAGGGGCGTTCCAGAGTAAAATAGGAGAAATGTCGCTAAGCGACATTTCTCCTATTATCAAGAATATCGCTAACCCTGTTAGGGACATAAAAAGCAGCGCTAACCGCGGTTAACGCTGCTTTTTTACGTCTGGTATTTTTCTGACTTAGCCATGATATCCTATGGAAGGTGGATAGCATGGCTAAGTTTGTCTGTCCCTATCAACAAGCTAACGTGAGATTATCGCTGGGTTTCCAGCGATAATCTCACGTTAGCCACTTAGCACCAGGATTTTTATCGCTATTGAGATAAGCGTTGCTAATAGCACGCTATCTCAGCGATAAAAATCGGCGATAATTATCCGAGCGCTAAGTGCGCTCAGCGATAATTATCGCCGGTTGTTGTTGATATGCCCCGAAGTTGCATGAAAACTGTCACTTTTGGATCGATTGCATGTGCACTGTTTCCTAGTTTGTAAAAATTACTCGAGCAGTATGGCTTGTTCCTAGTTTGCTTTAACATACTTCGATCGACTTCAATTTTAGAGTATTTTCTAATATTAATTTATTTCCGGTCTCTTTCTGTGCCCCTTTTTTCCCCGTTTCGTACACCACTCAGTTGGGCCTTCCCCCGGATCCCTCCCAAGCACTATTCTATTTCATATTTAAAATCTATAAATCGAATGACACTCGTTTAGCTTTTCCCCTTTCTACCCTATCTTTTGGACACCGCAAGTCTATTATGTCTTTTTTTAAGTTTTGTATGTTTCTTACATAATAATTGCCCGCTTTGTTTTTGTTCCTATGTCTTACTCTATCTAGTGCCAGTGTGTCTTTCATACATTTCCTCCATCCTGGATAATTCATGATATGTCTTGGTTAGATTCCCAACCGGATCTTTGTGCTTTCACTGAAACTGCAGTGGCATCCTTCTAGCTCTAGTACACAACAATGCTTCTTCTATTCCTTTTTCTCATAGATCTGTCCGCTCAGGGCCGGTTCAAGGATTTGTGGGGCCCCGGGCGGATTAGGAACATGTGAGGCCCCTGTCATTTGCATAACAATTAACCTGACAGGAAGTGACATCATGGGAGGTAATATCAATTGGCCCTTAATTATAAGGCAATGTTTGAATCCGCTTTGCAAGAAGCTACTTACCTAGTTTGGATATCAGTAAAATGGTTAAAAATAGCATTGATACTCCTTATCAATTATGTAAATATATTTTAAATCTGAGTGGAAATATATTAAATGAATTGAACTTAGTTATTCTCTTTGGGATGAATGAACATGATGTGCAAAACGGGCATCCTGGCACTAAGATGTCCAATGGAGAGGTGCAAACCATACCAAAGTGGAGAAAGAACAGTTTAAATTGTTTTTCTAAAGATTGGAGTCACACCGTAGCTCAAGAGGGAGAGAGTTCCAGTCCTGGACAACTAGAAAGGAGGATTTGCCTCCAATCAGGGCTATCTAAATGTTGGATGGCACAGAGTATAGGATTCTGTAATGAACAGTACAGAGTGCTACAAAAATGAGAGCAGCTTTTTAATGAAGTGCACAATGACAAATGGATAGTGCCTTGCAGATAGGGGGTGTCGGACCAATAACCCAGCAGACAGCATAAAGGTGAGTAGAAATGGCATGGCGATGCAGCCATCTCAGATGAGAAGCCTAGCACTGCTCTGAATGATTTGTAGGGTATCGAATACTAAAAGGCGGGAAGCCCAAGAGAGGGCATTTGCATAATCTAGTGGGAAGATAATTGACTGCACAGCACCTTCATGGTAGTGAGAGGGGAGAAAAGGGATGATTTTGTATTGCTTATGAATGTAGTAAAAGCAAGCAGCTCCACCAGGCACACCACATGGTATGCAATCCTTTAGAAATGAGAACCCTTGAATTTGTCTTCATTCAGAAATCAACTGCTAGCATACAAATCTAAACCTATTCTTTGCCAAAGACCAGAATGCTACTGTGGGAAATGATGTTTGGGTATCAATATACACAATATATCAGCAAAAAACCAAAGGACTGCATGAGTAAGGCTAACTGGGAATGATATAGATTGAAAAGCGGAGATCCAATAAATTTCACAAGTCAGAGGTTCAGTACATAATAGAAATAGGACAGAGGTAACCCACACTAGGGGAATACCTTAAATTCCAGGTTGTACTAGTTGATTTATAAGCACTGGCTGAGAAACGGTGTCAAGTGTGGCACTAAGGTTTAGTAATATTAAGGCTGCTCTAACTCCATGATTAAGAGTCAGCCACAAATCATCTGACACAGCACAAATGCTACTTCAAACTCCTAGAGTTTGAGCTGGATAGATGCACGAACCGTTCTCTCGAACCGTTCTCTGCCGGAAGCCAACCGACACATTGTCAAGGAGTAAATTACGTTTTATGAAAGATTTGGAAGTGGACTTTTTTTTTCTAGGATTCAACTTTCTCTTTCTGCCCATCTAACTTCCACCTCTCCCACTTGTCTCACCCTGCCCAACCTCTTAATTTCTTTGTGATCCTGCTTTCTTCCATCCACATCTCACCAATACTTCTCTCTCTACTCTGCTTATTTTCCCTTGCTTGTTCTGTTTCTCTCATGTCCACACATTGTATCTATACACTCTCCTTCAACTCTCATCCCTCCCCATCCTCCTAACTTCTTTCCTTGTATTGTTTCATTAACATCCACATCTCCGCTTCCATCCTCCTGGAGCATCGTATCTTTCCTTGTTGATGCTGACCCTTTTATACCACCTCCCCCTCAATGCTCTACTCTTTTTCTCATCTTTCCCTCCGTTTTCTGTGATTGAATCCAGAAATATAACACAACGGACTTTCCCCTAAAAATAGCCAGGAGTATTGGTTTTTGTCAATGGTTGTTAGCCGTTTAAGATAAATGAATAACAATAAATTATTTTATGTTCACCCTGTCACTGTTTTGACCAATGAGCACCTCCTTCACACACATTTGCACAGTCACAACTGCAACTGGAATACAGGACCATTGATCTGTGTGCGCGGCAGAGAGGCCATGTATTGAATGATCATGTATTCTAGACACCTTTTTGACCCACAGACGGGTGCAGTGAGAAAGTTGTACTGCCTGCAGCCTCAACTTCAAAGCGCTCCACTGTAGCCTGTTATAAACACCTGGAGCCAACTCAGTACAAAGTGTGCACCATACAAGAGTAATATGCTGTGAAATGAAATACAGAATCACACATCTTGGAAATAGCTAACTGTTAATATGTTGATTTACTCCATAAAAATTGAATAAAGATAATCCTTTATTGGCAGCATTATAAAATCATCTTCTTCGTTTCATCTCCCAAGCTGTAATGCCTTAACTGCCTATTTCTTTCTCTGAAGCTCCACACAGAATGTAGAACCCCATTGAAAGAACAACATTTCATCATGCAGTGACTAGCAATACAGTAAGACTAATTAAAGAAATATACACAGAATTACATGTGGCCTATGTAACACTAACACTCTTGGGGAATGAAATATTAAGTAAATAAAGCACGTGAAATTTAAACTGGAGCTAAATTGCTGCCATGGATTACCCCAACAGGCAGCGTGAGACTGGGATAGAAAATAGGCCCTGGCACAAAAATAAAAGTGGCCCCCATTAGTAAATTAGTTGGGTAGATGAGTGTTTCATGTTTGCAAATTAGGGCAGTTTTTTAACTCGTAAAGACATGCTGTATACGTTTTTTGCAAGGTATGGAAGACTGCATAGATTTGATTTTGCTACACGCAATTTTTGCTTTAATATCCTGAAAATCAACAGTAAGAATTGGCTCACCTGACCATAAAGCAGGCCAACAAACAGCCAAAAAAACTGCCTACATACTTACCTGACCGATTAGACCATCACGCACTGCCTGATTGCCCTATAGGTCTGTTCAATTTGGCTACTGTGTTATACATTTATTGTGCAGTCACTGGATCATTGTTTTTGCAGCTAAAGTTAAGGACATAAATATAGGGCCCAATAGGCGCACGTTTCAATGTCCGTTTTTATTTACCACCGGGTCTAAGACTCGAGGGGCCCAGCACACTTAAAGCCCTTCTACAGCCACTTTTATGTGCTAATTCTGCACCTCTGCGTGCACCTTTAGCATCTTCTCCGTACTCGCACCTCTCTGCTCTCCCCCTCCTCTCACTCTATTCCGTTTGTCTTGCCCCTTACATTCACCGCTCTGCTCCTTTTGCCCCTCATCCTAGGTAAGCAGGTTCCCTTGTGATGCGCCGCCATTCTATCTATCTTTTATTGGCGGCCTGCAGGTAATCCTGCTTTTCATTCATACAGGGTGGGGCGCACTTCACAGTAAGGGCTCTTTGCAGAGGCGCAACTAGAGCCAAATTTCGGGGGGGGCTGAGCAAAAATTTCGGGGGGGGGCTGAACTTTAAGCAATAGGCAGAGTGGAGCTGCAGGGGCTCCTAGAAGGGGTGAAACAACAGCAAGGCCTCATTAACATGCAAATGGTCTTTTAAAGACCTGTGAAGTGCTCGGGTGCGGCTGCTTTTTTGCCCGGGAAGGTGTCTCATCCCGGGCTGCCACACACGACGGGGGGGGCTGAAGCCCTGTGAGTCCAATGGGTGTTGCGCGCCTGGCTCTTTGAGCATCTGTGTAATATCTGTCTAATCGCTGCTATCCTGCGATTAGGCCCTGTGAGAGGGGCCTGCTAGGGAAATTGCAACAATTGAAAAAATAGAAACTCTTAGGGGGGCACCCTGGGCCTCGAAACTTTGGAATCAAGTGCGAAGCCCCGTGGCTGTGAGCAGGTGCGGGCCCCTGGGCAGCTGCCCATGCCTAGCGCCGGCCCTGTGTCTGCCAGACTAAGCATCATATAACTGTAACCTAGTCGCTGTTACCAAACCACTGTTTACTTGATTTTCACAACCGTAGCGTTTCTTTTTAATTTCTCACAAAAATGGAGTTCTAAATATAGGGAAAAAATTCTCCAATCACTTCGGTCGTTTTTTATTGAAAGCTTCATGGTGCCTTTAAGCCCTCTTCAGCACATCCACTCCACAGTCAGACACTGCCTTTGTGAAATAACCTTGCAATATATTCTGAGACGACCACCACAGCATTGTGAACGTTACTACTATATTCTATCTCTGCAGTCTTTCCCGTAGTCTCTTACTCCCCCATCCCTGTGCCTTCACTCTGTGATGAGCACTGCTCAGTGGTAATGAGGTGCATCCTTTTCAGTATTGGTACCCATAAATGCTGTAGTGCTAATCTTGTTTCACTGCTTAGAGCATGTAAATATTGTGAAGTAGTGGAAAGCTACACCCTCCACGAAGCCATCCACTGTTTTACCTACCTGCACACAAATTTCACTGACCTGCTGCTTCATCCCGCGATCTTGGTCTGATGATGGCACCGCTGGCTAGAATGTCGGTTGAATTCTGCCCCACACATTCAACGCCCTAGTCTGTAGCCCTTTCCTGGCTTTAGTGCAAATTCTGCTTGGCCTCCCCACTACCTCACTTTCTGGCCACCAAATGTATTGTACATCCATTGCCGTACCTGTGTGAAAGGTAACGTGGCAAGTCCTTCAGTGAAACAGCATTATATTAAGAGGGAATGAGATGAAATTACATACTCCCTATCTTAAACCAAAAGTTGTGGATCTGGTCCTCATGTCAGCACTTTGTACTCCGTCTGAGCAATGAGCTGGATAGATGCACGAACCGTTCATTCTAACCGTTCTCTGCCATGCCATGTCATCTCGTACTCCCACTGTCTGTGTTGCTCTGTCTCTTGTTGTAGGAGAGTAGGGTCTGCTAGCCTATGGTCACCCCAAATTTTTGCTTTTTGCTTCACTGGTTTTTGACATATTGAGGCTGTGGGCCTGCTAATCAGACCCACAGCCTGCTGATCTCTCTACTAAATTGACACTATGCACCCTAGGTGCATAACCAATTGGAATTGGATCACCCTGTGAGCCCCTGTACCAGTGTACACTAGGTATCCAGGGCATTGGTGTATCTAAGGCCTATCAGGGGCTGAAGCATGTATTATGCCACCCCTGGCCTGGCCTAGCAATTTGACACAACTGGCTGATCACTCAGCTGGGGTAAGTTGGTGTAACCACCTCTTACTTAGGTGTAGTATACCTATACCTAACCTTAAATGGGACACCTGGTAACCTATAAGTCACTCCTATGGCAGGCCTTAACAATCCTGAAGGCAGAGTGCTTGGTTCCATGTGAGATGGTGCTCTGGCATGAGCTGAGCCTGTCTGCAGTGGTCGGAACAACTTCCTTCTACCGTTTCCAGATATAGCCATACCATATACTCTTAAGTGCATTATGAACCTTGCGGTTAAATGCTATCTTTGGTTTGGCTTTATCAAAACATGTCGAGTAAGGTGTCATACGAATTGGAATACTAACCCCTCGCCAATTCTGGCGACGGGGTTAGCATTCCACCCTTCTAGAGGGACACGACATGTACAGTACCTGAAACCCGGGTAAAATCAGACATAGCCTCAGCTCCACAAAATGGATGCTGCCACCACAGACACAAGTCTGCCCTCCTGCTGCTGGGAGTCATTCCAGCTTGGGAGATGTGGACAAAGGGTTTCCTGCCAGGGGAGGTGCGAGCACCACCCCAGACAGGATTTTGTGTATTGGTCAGGTAGGGCTTGAATGGAATCAGACATGCCTGAGGCTCACAAGGAGCCTCGGTGCATATGCCAGTTCAAACCGGTCCTGGGGCACGCCAGCCCCGGACCTGGGGCGAGCTGGACAAAGGATTGGGGGTGTAACCACCCCCCTTCCTGGTCCCACCCTTAGGGAGGGACCTAGCAGGTAGTCCGGCCCCTAGAATCCGCTTAAAGGTAGGAGCTGTGTCCTAAGACTTCAGACATCCTGGAATCAACTTCACTACAAGAAGAAGACTGGAACTTCGACGCTCTGCTGCACAGAGGACAGAAGGAAATCTCCCCTATGGTCAGGGAGTGACCATCTTGCTAACGCAAGCACCAACCAGCTACTCGACGTCTGCTTTGCCGCCGCCGGAGCCCGAGCCCAGAGCCCGACAAGACCTGGACCTCCAGACCTCTCACCGCCCGATCCACAGTCCCTGCAAAGAAGGAACCCGTGGAGGCACCGAGACACGTGGAGCCAGTCATCTTGAAAGACCCACGACAAAGCTGCAAGCGCGACAACAGAGGCTCCCTCCAAGTTGTGCTTTGGGTCCTGAGAAGCCCAACATCCGAGCAGCATCTGCACCAAAGGTGAGCCCTCCAGCATCTCCACGATCTGCGTGGGGCCCCTCTGCACTTTGCATCTCGACGCGCCTGCCCGGTCCATGGCCCGTTGGCTAGTGGCCATTTTGGCGACGAACCTTGAAATCTACGACGCTGGTCTGGTTGCTCCAGACTGGCCCCTGCTGCCCTCCAAAGGAGCAGCCCCTCTGACCTTGCTGGTCAGAACCATCAGCTTTCTTCATTCTTCACGACTCCTGCCTTTGCCAAGGCTTGTTTGCTTCCTTCGAGTCGCCGACACTGCCGACAGCGAGAGCCTGCGCGGGACAGCTCGTGAACAGACTCCTGGACGTCGTCGACCTTCAGGGACCACGTGGCTGCGGAGACAAGCTACCCCTCATCACCTGTTTGTACCCGACATCGCCTGGTACCTACCTGGTGCCACGCTGGTCACTGGCTAGTGACTGTGAACACTGTCCCCTCTGCTTTCAGGTCTTCTACAACTCCGATCCACTCTTGGATCCACCGCATCTCTTCTGTACCGACCGCCTGCAGCATCTTTGTCACCAGGCTCCATTGAATTGATAGACGAAACCCGACGCACTTTGAGACCTATGCACCCGCTTCCTGTGGGTGAGGTAAAGCTGGCACTCCGGTGCCCAAGTGTAGAGAAACATCTCTAGTGTCTGTGTTTTAAGTCTTAAGTTCGTAGTCCATCCAGAAGACCCTTCTAGCAGTAACTTTTGAACTTTTACGCACCCATGGAAAACCTATGGGAGCCCGCGTGTAACTTTCCTCACTGCACACGCGACCCGTGGACCTCCTGGTCACTAACTGAAGTTAGCTCCTTGTAGGCCCAGCGATTCTAGAGGCCCTAGGCCTTTTCCCTTTCCTGTTCGTGGTACTTATACCACTATTTTAGTATATGGTTTGAGTGGCCACCAGGGCCCATCCATATAAAGTGCAACTTCTGTATATTGTAATACTTTCTTGTTTAACGATTTGTGCTCCTGTGCTCATAAAGAGTCTAGGGGATACTTTGAGTAATAAATACATATATATTTTGAATATATATCTGTGTGGTGTCCTTTCATTGGTATAAAGGGGGGTTGCATATGGTAAAACAGCCTGCTTAACACGCTTTAACGAGTTTAGCCTCAAAGACTGCTTAGCCTACGCTACCACTAGGGCAGCTAGTCCGAAAAGGTTGACTTACAACCACACCATAAGGGTTGCTTGGCATGGTACAAGGTGGTCACTTTAACTAGTGAACATCATATACCAGGCCAACTTCTCACACTTGTTTATTATTCTTCCCTGTATCTGCCCTTCTAGGAATCTTGCACATATTTATCAATGTATTGCATATTTCTAAGCGTTTTTGCGTCGCCCTTGTGTCACACAAGGTAACGCAAGAAAGGTGCAAAACCTGAATTACATTTACCAAGCCATGCAAGGCCACCTTTCTTGGTAAATCTAGAGTAATGCAAGGCAGCACAAGTCGCTATCTTGCTTTACTCTGCCCCTGGGAGGCATTCGGGTGGTCCCACACGTCCACCCATGGTTTCTGAAGCATTCCCAGATTTACCAATACTGGTAGACCTGGGAATGCGTCAGGAGGCGTAATGAGGAGAAATGTATTTGGCCTATTTTTTTTTTTTTTTGTTTTCTTTTTCTACGTGTGCTGCATTTTGCAGCACACCTAGAAAGAGGAAAAAGTATCAGCATTGTGCAGGAAGGAACACTGTCCTTCACAAAAACAAATACAATCCTGCATGTAACGCAGGCACCTATGCACCATGGTGCAAGGGTACCTTTGTTGGTGCTAGCAGCAGGTTTGTGCGACAGCGGAGGCAGAGAACAGGAATGCACCATATCTTCATAGATATGGTGCATTCCTTCCCTTTCACTCAGCTTAGCAAGGTGTCTTGCTGCACTGTGTGAAATGTTTATAAATATGGCCACAACTCTTTTAGCTGTACTTCCTTATTGGCTTCTTTTCTCCTCATATGAGAACCACAGGTAATGTTGTTTTCTGTGTTGGGATCTTGTTACCCTTTCAACCATTCATTTGTAGTGGCAGTGCAGTTTGAGCCTGTTGGAAAACGAGGCAGCATCTGTGAGGCCTGCACAAATAACATGACTACATTTGTCCTTCACTGGGAACCAAACACCCAATTGTAGCGCCTGACTCTCAGAGGGTAGCGTTGCAGAGCAGTCTGAGGCTTATTCAAGGGAGGTGGTGTGGGCTAGTAATCGCCATTTGCAGGTGCACAAAAATAACACTCAATAATTGATTGTCCAGTCTGTACTTTGCTTTATAAAAGTAAGAGTACATTTATTAAACACACACACACACTACTCCAGACTATGCACCAATTTACAAATATACATAAGCTGTTGGAATTACTTTGTGACATTGCGTAACATCTCTACCCCTCCCGCAGGGGGGGGGTTCTAGTACCACCACTCCCATGTATGCACATCAACTTGCCCCTAATGCAGATAGTTGAACATAACCTGGAGCGAGGGCCCTGCGCACTGGCGCCATCCCAGTGGCAACCCACCCCATTACCCCAACAAGCATTAAAAAAGGGGTAATCCTGCCTTGGGGACACATGACCCTGACTGAGCATCTCCTACTGACCATAACGTATGCACCACTATATCTTAAGGGCTAGCAGTCTGGGGTCTTCACCTAAGCGCAGCAGGAGGAATCCATCTTTACGCACACTTTAGAATGACAGTACTCATCACCTTGGATGATCATTTGAATGCATTGCAATTACAGCCCCTAAGGGCATCACAGATGAAATCACAGGATTGCGCATATACAGCCAGACACCCTAGCAGGACTGTCTGGCAACATAACCCCACTTGGCTTATGACATCTCCTTACACATGTGACTTACAGTCCCTTCAAAAGAAGTACTCCTGGCAACTACACTTCTCCTGCAGTGCACCTCTTCACTTTAAAAGGAATCACAGGTAAAAGCATGGGATTACATAAATACAGCAAGACTCCTAGCAGGAAGGTCCAGCAACATAACTCCATTTAGCTTAACATCACCTTACACAGGTACTTCACTTTACACATGTGACTTTCAGTCCACCTAAAAAGAAATAACCACTAGTAAATGCATATCTGAAAGAAACACGTTAGTTAGATTCCTCACCTTAGAATATCCCCAGGCGTCAGACTGGATCCGGAAGAATTTTCGTCAGCAATACCCCTTGCGCGTCGCTAGGCGTCGTCTGCGGCTCCGCGCCCGTCGTCGGCGTCGTGCGCCGGGATGACGTCGTCGGAGTACTTAGACGCCGCCCTCGCGCGCTGACGTCAGTTCTTCTTTTTTCCGCGCCAGTAAGCGCAGATCCGGGAGAGCTACCCCTTTAGTCAATTTTTGACTAACTTTTTGATCCTTTTTGATCCTGTCAATCGACTCCGGTGCCGGTAGGATGCCTGGTTTTAAAGCCTGTGCTGACTGTAGCCGCCTGATGTCGGTTACGGACCATCACCGCCGGAGCCTGTACTGCTTGGGCCTCGACCACGACGCGGAGTCGTGCTCGGACTGTAAGGCCCTGACCTCGAAGGCTAGACGGGAGCGGTCCCGTAAGCTTCTCGAGATTCGCCACTCTGCTCCGCGCGCCTCTCGATCCCGGTCCAGGAGGAGGTCCAAGGATCGGTCGCGGAGCCGCAGCCGACGTCACCATCGGTCGTCGGGATCCAAGTCTTCGGGTAAGTCGAAGCATTCCAAGAAGTCCAAGAGGCGACATCGCTCTTCGGACTCCCCTCGCTGGGCGCGCGACTCGGCCGAGGGTCAGGGTGGTTCCACCCCCGCGGCTCCGGCGGAGCCGCAGGCGCCGCGCCCGTCCCCATACCCTCCGGTCCCTAGGACTAACGCGACGCCGGCGGAAGTCAGTGCCTTCCTCTCGGCCACGAGGAACCTGGCTCCGCCGTCGGTGCCCGCTGGTGCGCCTTCGGGCCCCTCGGACCCGACAGGGCTGCCTTGCCTGCCGGTGGCTCCGGCGCCGTTGACGGCTCCGGCCTCGACGCCGCAAGCGCCCGAGGGACCCGTTCTCGAGTCCCCGTCGACGCCGGTTGACCTCGTCACGCCTCCTCCGCCGGCGTCGACACCGGTACCACCGCCGACGTTGACTCCGCTCGACGTCGAGCCCCGGTTCAGTCCCACTCGATGGACGCCGAGATCGACGCCGCTAGAGACACATTATGTCTACCGCCCGGCTCCGTTACTTTCTCCTCTATACCAGGAGTCGGATGATTGGGACAACTGGGAGGGATCTGAGGATCCTATGGCCGTTCAGGCTCAACTGTCCCAGAACTGGGGGAGGCCAGTGGCCTGGATACCTCTCCAGACACTGGATTTGTCTCTCCTCCGACTGTGGCTTCGGAGGAGGGCGCTGCTTTCTCTGTGGTGCTGCGCAAGGCGGCCGCAGCCCTTGGGCTCGAGCTGCCTGCCGTGGCTGTGAGGACTAACGTCCTTACTGAGGTGCTTCAGTCTGCAGCAAGCTCCACTGAGCCTCTGCTGCAATTCAATGAGGCCCTCATTGACGTTCTGCAGGGCACCTGGTCCAAGCCCTCCACAGTTCCTCCTGTGGACCGGAACGTCGCCAGGCGCCACCGCCCTGCTCCGGGCGACCCCAGTTTCCTGTCCCAACACCCTACCCCTGAGAGCCTGGTTATCCAGGCCTCCACCTCCCAATCCTTTTTCCCGACCGCCCCGCTGGACCGGGATTCCAAGAGACTAGAACAGTTTGGCAAGAAGCTGTTCTCTTCCCTTAGTTTGGGCCTGCGGTCTTTGAACACCGCTTGTCTCTTGGACCGTTATTCCCACTCTCTGTGGGGTGCGGTGGAGGACGCGCTGCCCCTGTGTCCGGAGGAGGTCCGGACACGACTTACCCAGGCTCTGGCCGATGGGAGGGATGCCGCGCGACATGCTATACGTTGTGGGCTTGACACCACGACTCGCTGGGTAGGGCCATTTCTACCACAGTGGCGCTTAGACGTCACGCCTGGCTGTGGTCCACGTCATTTTCGGGCGATGTCCAGAGCACTCTCATGGACATGCCGTTTGATGGCACTCGCCTGTTTGGCGAGAAAGCGGACAGTGCGCTGAACCGCTTTAAGGACTCCCGGGCTACGGCCAAGTCCTTGGGCCTCTCGGCCCGCGGTCGCAATCTTCCGCTTTTTGCCCCTTTCGTGGCCAAGGAAGGGGTGCCTCCTCACGTGCGCCTAGCCACCAGCCGCAGAACCAACCTGCGCGCGGACGTTGTTTCCGCCGAGGCGGTTCTGGAGGACGACTAGGTCAGCCCACATCCACCCCGGCAGCATCCGCCTCAAAGCCTTCCTAGTCCGAGCTTTCAGGCCCATTCCACGCCAGTGGGCGGCAGAGTTCGCCATCACCTGCTCCACTGGCGGTCCATCACATCGGACAGGTGGGTGCTGCAAATCGTCCGAAGGGGCTACTCCCTCCCCTTCGAGACGACCCCTCCAGCCATGCCACCGCAGCACCACCGTATCTCGGGGGATCATTTGAATCTTCTCCTCGAGGAAGTTTCGGCCCTCTTGGCCAAGGGGGCCGTCGAGCGCGTTCCGAGTCCAGAAGTGGGTCGTGGTTGTTGTTCCCACTACTTTCTGGTTCCCAAGAAGGGCAAAGGTGGCCTACGCCCTATCTTGGACCTTCGGAACGTCAATGCCTTCCTCCGGAAGGAAAGGTTCAAGATGTTGACTTTGGCTCAGGTTCTAGCTGCCCTAGACCCCGGAGACTGGATGGTAGCGTTGGACTTACAGGACGCCTATTTCCACATCCCCGTTCTGCCGGCCCACCGGCATTACCTGTGGTTCACGGTGGGTCAGGAGCACTTTCAGTTCACTGTGCTCCCCTTCGGCCTTACCAGTGCCCCTCGGGTGTTCACGAAAGTGATGGCGGTGGTCGCAGCTCATCTGCGCAGATCAGGGGTTCCAGTCTTCCCCTATCTCGACGACTGGTTGTTGAAGGCGGGCTCGCCCCAGGCAGTCGTCTCCCACCTCCAGACTACGGCGGATCTCCTGCATTTGCTGGGGTTTTCCATCAACGTGCCGAAGTCACACCTGAGTCCCTCTCAGACGCTCCTTTTCATCGGAGCGGTTCTCGATTCGGCGCAGTTCCGGGTCTATCCACCGGAACAGCGGGTCCGGGATATACAGGCCCTGATTCCCATCTTTCGGCCTCTATCCTGGGTTTCGGTCAGGCTAGTGTTGCGGCTTCTGGGGCTGATGGCCTCCTGCATCCTACTAGTGCATCACGCCAGGCGGCGCATGCGGGCTCTGCAGTGGGACCTGAAGTTTCAGTGGGCCCAGCATCACGGCAACCTGTCCGACCATGTCTTGATCTCGGAGGGCACTGCACAGCAGTTGCAGTGGTGGCTCACGGACCGCGATTGGGTCATGGGCAGAAGCCTCTCCCTTCCCCAACCGGAGCATGTCGTAGCGACGGATGCGTCCCTCCTGGGATGGGGTGGCCATATGGGAGAGGCGGAGATCAGAGGCCTCTGGTCTCCGGCGGAGTCTCGTCTCCACATCAACCTGTTGGAGTTGAGAGCGATCCGGCTTGCACTGAAAGCCTTCCTTCCCTCTGTCAGGGGCAGTGTCGTGCAGGTGTTCACGGACAACACCACCGCCATGTGGTATTGCAACAAACAGGGCGGGGTGGGGTCGTGGACCCTTTGTCAGGAGGCTCTGCGCCTCTGGACGTGGCTGGAACACCAGGGCGTCACCCTAGTGGTTCAACATCTGGCGGGCTCTCTGAACGCCAGAGCAGACGAACTCAGCCGCCGGTGCATGATGGATCACGAATGGCGTCTGAACTCCGAAGTGGCGCAAGGTCTCTTTCAGCAGTGGGGAGAGCCTTGGTTAGATCTATTCGCCACCGAAGAGAACGCGCAATGTCAGCAGTTCTGCGCGTTGGAATTTCCAAGGCGGCACTTCGCTCGGCGACGCTTTTCGTCGCGAGTGGAGTTGCGGTCTGTTGTACGCCTTTCCGCCTATACCACTTCTGCCCAGAGTGCTGAAGAAGATCAGGCACGACCGGGCCCAAGTCATCTTGGTGGCTCCGGATTGGGCACGAAGGTACTGGTATCCCGAGCTACTCAGTATGTTGACCGATCCTCCGATACGTCTGCCCCTTCGGGAGGATCTTCTGTCGCAGCAGCAGGGGACGGTCCTCCACCCGAACCTGTCCAGCCTCCACCTCCATGCGTGGAGATTGAGCGGCGGCAGTTGATGCCATTTGACTTGCCTCCTGAAGTCTGTGATATCATTCTGGCAGCCAGACGTCCCTCCACAAAGACGGTATACGCCTGCCGGTGGAACAAATTTGTGGCATGGTGCACAGCAAAGGCTGTGGATCCCCTTTCCGCCCCTCTTTCTGAGGTTCTCCTCTTTCTTCTTTCTTTGGCCCGGCAGGGCTCTGCCCTGGGCACCCTGAAAGGTTATGTTGCTGCCATCTCTGCCTTCTTACGGCTTCCTGATCAGCCTTCTCTTTTCAAGTCCCCTGTAGTTACACGCTTTCTAAAAGGCATTACTCACACGTTCCCTCCTGTCCCTTTTGTAATGCCTCAGTGGGACTTGAATCTTGTCTTGACATTCCTGATGTGCGCTCCCTTCAAGCCTCTTCACAATTGTCCTCTTCGTCTGCTGACGCTTAAGACTGCTTTTCTGGTAGCCATCACCTCGGCTAGACGGGTGAGTGAGCTCCAGGCTTTATCATCAAAGCCTCCTTTTCTGTCTGTTCATCCGGACAAGGTTGTCCTTCGGCCTCGTCTCTCCTTTCTTCCGAAAGTGGCGACTCATTTACATCTTGGGCAGTCTGTCACCTTGCCCACCTTCTTTCCGCCTCCGCATCCTTCCAAAGAGGAAGAGAGGCTCCACCGTCTGGACCCAAAACGTGCGCTCTCCTTTTATTTGGACCGCACTAAGCAGTTCCGGGTGGACGACCAACTTTTCGTTGGATACGTGGGTGCTAAGAAGGGGAAAGCTGTGCTCAAACGGACCATCTCTCGGTGGGTCGTTTTGTGCATCAAAATTTGTTACTCTTTGGCAAAAAAGGACCCTGCTGTTGGGCTGCGCGCCCATTCTACTCGGGCCACAGCGGCTACTACTGCTTTGGGAAGGGGTGTCCCTTTGCAGGACATCTGTCAGGCGGCGACGTGGGCTTCGCTACACACGTTTGCCAGGCATTATTGCCTTGACAGCCAAGTCCGGAGGGATGGCTTCTTTGGCCGTTCTGTCCTCCAGGACTTTCTGGTGTGATCTTGGTTCGCAGACCCACCACCGGGGATGGTATTGCTTGGGTATCTATTCTAAGGTGAGGAATCTAACTAACGTGTTTCTTTCAGATGAACAAGTTACTTACCTTCGGTAACGATGTATCTGTAAGAAACATTAGTTAGTTAGATTCCTCACCGACCCACCCATCCTCCCCGTTCTGCGAACTGACATCTAGGGTTAAGGTTATGCTTTTCAGGCCCCTAGATTTTATTTTTGGCACCAGTGTCGGTCTTTGCATGGCTCTGCGTTCCTGGTGCGGAAGGCTATGTACAAGAACTGACGTCAGCGCGCGAGGGCGGCGTCTAAGTACTCCAACGACGTCATCCCGGCGCACGACGCCGACGACGGACGCGGAGCCGCAGATGACGCCTAGCGACGCGCAAGGGGTATTGCTGACGAAAAATCTTCCGGATCCAGTCTGACGCCTGGGGATATTCTAAGGTGAGGAATCTAACTAACTAATGTTTCTTACAGATACATCGTTACCGAAGGTAAGTAACTTGTTCTTCGGTGCAACTACACCACTTCACCTCCAGGGGATGCACTTCTTCACACATCCCCCAACTCAGCCCTTCACTCCATGATGCACTTCTCCACACACCCTCCGCTGTGGAACAAAAGTTCCAGCCTAGAATGTGTTTAAATGCTAGCTGAGCCCTTGAGGGGTAGTTTCCTTTAGGTCCCCATGACACTGAGGGTGGGACTTTTCTTCATGCTGGGGGGAAAGACTGGGCTTCTCCAGCAGTTCCCCCAGCACCTTTTCACAAGTGAGGGTGACCCCCCTCCTCTGGGGGCCACAAAGCACCAAAATGGCATATTTCCAAATGCCTGGCGAGGCATTATGGGGCTCTTCTTGCTCCTCTTTACCAGCCCCAGCCACTTGGTACACTCTCCTCTGCCCTCGAGGTCTCAGAGGGTGGATTCAGCAGGGCGCTGTCTTCTATGGCTCCCTGCGCCAGCCTTTCGCTTGGCTCTCCTCCTTGGCCTCTTCTCCCTGTGCAGAGGCCTCTGCTCCTGCGCACCAGTCCTGGGCTCTTCTTCTGGTGCTGTTCGGGTCCTGGGGGCAGTCAGGGGGTCTCTCCTTCCAACTGCCCATTGCGCCAGGCTCCAGCACCTTCAGCCTCAGCAGACCACACCCCAGAGAGAGCTTCTCTTCCTGTGCAGGCACTTTTTAAAAGTTGAGTAGGGGGCTGGCAGGAAGTCCCTGTTGGTCCTATCAAACAGCGACACATCACTTTCCTGCCCCTACTCCCTCCTTGTCCAGCCTCTGGGTTTGGTCAAAATGGCGTCGTCCAGTGTCTCTGGCCACATGGCCTCTGAAACCCAACTCCTTCCCTCCTTGGTGCAGCCTGGTGCCTGGCACCTAGTGATGGATGAGCCTGTAGCCCCACCCATCTTCTCTTCGTGGAGAGGAGGCCCTCGCTTGTGGAAGAAAGGTTATCAATCCATCCAGCTGAGATCAGCCCTCAGCCTGGGTCTGGTCATGGCTGGCTCAGAGAAATATGACAGTTCTGGATGACCCAAAAGCAGTACAAATATGACTTTGGACTCTGCAGAATACTTATTTTTACATTCGCTACATTGGACTTAAGTGCGTGTCTGGAATCTGTAGGCCTAATGGAAGTTAATCAAGCCATCGGCCCCACATTCCCTTAGGGGAATAATGAAGTGAAAACACAGTAAAACACACTGACTTTCCCTGGCATGTTTCTTTCCAGTGTATAAAGCCTATTCCATGTCACCACCCAATACCGCATAAGTCCTGCCACACCATTCACTTTGTAGCTGCTCCTGGACTGCGCACGCTAGGAATCTCCCCTGCGCACCCCGTACATGTGTGCACATGCATGTACACATGTGTCTACATGTAAGCAGCCTGGTGTCCCTTACCCCAGCTGCTGCGCAATGGCCTGGTCAAGCCAGGGGAACACCAGTAAAATCCCCATGCAGTCTCTTACATCCTGAGTTCACTGTGGGTGAGTCCCAACTTATGAGGCTCCCCCACAGTAAAAGCTCAACAATTAGGTGCTCAAAAAGTGAAAAATCTGGGCATCCAATAGTGTCGGAACCACCTTCTAACCGAGCCCACATGGATATCCGGCCTCCAGCCCTTCTCTAGCCCCCCCCCCCCCCGCTCCTCCTCCCCCCCCCCCCCCCCCCCCCCCTCCCAATTGGGTGCTGAGTGCATATTACCACTGCTGGGTTTAGCTACAAACAGTGTAGACCTTCCCCAAGCAACAATGGGCCATGCACATACGTCATTGTATTTCATAAAGCTTTGGCAGCTGACATCCTGATGCAGTTATACATCCAGCAAGGCAAAGTATGCTGCATAAACATGATTGACGGGTTGTGTTCGAAATTAGTTTTAAAGATAAGTGCTCATAGGTACAATGTGTTCTGAGAAGGTGTGTGTAGTCAAACAATATTAACCCTGGTAGTACCCCACATTCCGCTCGAGACGCAAGCAGATCTTGTCAAAGGCTGAATTAGATTCATTGTTGGCTTTAACGATGTTACTACGTGTAGGTGGTTCGGATTTCTTCCACACGGAATGTTTTCAGGTTGTTAGAGGAATGTTTTTGTATAAACCTTTTTTGTGTTAGTGAGTTGGTTGTGTGTCATAGCCTTTCTTAGATGTTGTCATGTCTGAAGCATAAAACTTGTAGTGTATGCTTCCTTAAATGTTCAACCCTTTTTCTTTCGCTGCATTACTATATCTGATTCACTTATGTAGGAGAATACCAAATCCTGAGCTATTGAACTCCTCCCTTGCATGAAAACGCATGTCTCATCTTGTAAAATTTGGTCTTTTAATCTCACGCGAGTTGCGCATATTCTGTGGACTCCTGTTTTTAAGTGATGATGCTTCCTCACCAGGCTGATTGTCAAGAAATCCTGAGTTTACTAGATGTCACTAGGGTCTAAACTCCACTTTTCAGGATCCACTTTGGTGTGACTACTTAACCTCCTGAAAATAAATACCCTATAGTTAGAACTGGAGTTGAATAAGAACAAGAACGTTTTGGTTCTTGAGTCAATGTCTAGGTCAAGAGACTGAATCGTTCCATCGTGCAGCCGAGTTAGAAAGGTTTGAAGTTAGAGGCCATATCTGATAACTAAAAAGCTTTTTTTACCAGAGGATATTCTTATCCTGTTGGACTTATTGGTGACAATGAAAACAAAGGCACATAAGGGCTCTTAGTGCCTTCAGAAGAACACCATTCACTGTGGTGTAGGAATTCAGCATGACCCCTTGCTTTTTCAGATGGCGACCCCTGCTTCGTTCTAGAAGTTCACTTACTCTTTCCACATAGCATTTCTTTGTTCGTTATGAGCCTCTGTTGTGGCTACATACTTCTGGCACCACATATCTGCTTACTGCAAAACGCACACCTTCTTCATCTGAGCTGTCGGGATCTGGAACATTCCCTTCAATATCCGAACAGGCTCCGAAATAATGCAATTCAGAAAGCAGCTGAAATCCCGGCAGTTGAGAGAATACTGCATTGGCACGCCATTGGCTCCACCACCTCCAAACACCCTGCCTCATGGGAGATGATCCTCCCTCTTGACTCTTGGCCCACAGCCTTGTTCTCGCTTCGTTGCGCTCTAGCGAGGTGTACGCTTTACAAATACCTAGACATACGTGCTTGCCTATTCAAATGTCGGTCTTCTTTCCATGTTCTCGCTTTCTTCCAGTCCACGTCGCTCCCCCCCCCCCCCCCCCCCCCCTCTTACTATATTTACGTCATGTCACCGAGCTACTTGTTTCTCGGCACCCTGTGCGCTTCCTGCTTCTGCCAGTCTTTCTTTCTCGTGGCTTGCTAATCACGTCCCTCCTCCCTCTGCGGAATCCGAAGGCCTCGTTCACCTTCGCGTCTCGTTGCACGGTGTTCCTGTTTTTAGTCGGACGTTACTGCAGATTGCAGGGTGGATATTCTTAGAACAAGCCTGGAATTAGTGCACTATCGGGGCGTGCCCGCCCTGTGGAAAGGCTCGGGGAGTGGTGCCTTCCGACGCTTTCGCTGTGCAGTGCGCTTGCCTCGGTGAGCGTGGGAAGGGCGCACATAGAACTGGCTTGGTCTAGTGCTGCTAAATCTGGCCAGTATCTGACGTGAGTTTGTCATACAAAGGAACAGAAAATGCTCTAATTGCACAGCACTAATGCCCATGTCCAGTTGTCATGACTTCCTGGAAATATCCCTTCACAGCAGGACTCGGTAGGCTGTCTGCCGTTTCTGTGGCATTGCATTGCCCAGAGGTGACTTACCAGGCGATTCCCCGGTTTCCGACATAGACAACAGTCGGATTTGTTTTGTTTAGATATGTGATGAGTGGTGTTCGTGCTGCATCACTGGGTGAATTCTTAAGGGATTGAGAGGTTGATGGGTGTGGACAGAGCGCGGCGCAGTATTGTTTACAGCATAGCACAGATATTCCATAGCCACGCACACACATGCACTAAATTACTGAATACGTGCATGCAAAGGAAAAGTCCACACATAAATTATCACAGTAGTTTTGTTTGGAGAAAATTATATTGCAGGTTTATTTGGTATAGTAATACGTTCATTTCCAGGCGATCCAGGGTCAGCCAGTGATAATGTGACCTAAGCAGGTTGCTGCCTGATTAGCCAATGAGAACCAGGAATATACACGTCTGGTAGTAAACCTTTGGGGGTTCACCCCACATCTGGACCCCATAGTCCAGGAAAAAAACTGAAGCGCATAGGCAGAGTGTTACAAGGCAAGCTCCCAGTTGCTGAGGCTTACAACTGCCCTTTGGAATAACTGGGCACCGTTGCTTTTATCCCAGGGCCCTGCTTTAAGGACTTCCGTTGCATTGGCATGAAGTCCCCTATGGGCTTTTTCTTGTGGTTGCTTTTCACACCAAAGTCCTTTGGATCGCCCTGTAACTCCGCCAAGCCTCAGGGGTGGCAACTGCAAGCGTTGAGGCCCCCACCACAGCTTGTAACCCTATATGACCTGAATTGTTGCATTCACCGAGCACCCCTACTCGCCATTGGTTCACTAGTATTTTACTGCTGTGTACAGTAAGCATAACTCATGTTGTCTTGGCGCACACTGATTGAAGTTGTTGTGACTGGCATCTGTACCTCCAGAATCGATCCCCTACACGCCATGTTATTGACCTTCCTCGTTTAATGCGAACTGGTCAACCAGATCCTTTATCTTGATGGGGTCTCAAATGATCAAAACTCAGGATAGTTCATTCAGTGGCGGCATAATGATATGCCTATTCTGGCGGCACAGATCACCCCTGTGAGGTGCTGGTTTTATTGGAGCAGATTGACTCGCAGCCATTGCACAGAGTTGAAGTGCATGATCTGACAGACTATTTGTGTTAAACCACTTCATTTACTCTGCTGCCCCTTCATGCTCTGAATGTGATCTAGATTTGAGTGGCCACTTTTTTTGTGAGTTGCCCTTGTTAAGGTGCTGACCCTTGGGTGCCTTGCTTTAAAACTGAAAATTATCATGCAAAAGTAACTAAATGTTAGTCATCAGACAAAATGACCCCAGACTGGCCGCAGATCACACATGAACTTGCTTTGTACTGTGATCACCATTCATATTGAATTGTACATTGCTTGACGTTGTATAAATATGTGTCCACAATCAACCGATTGAGCTTCATTGTTCACTGTTACCTAATGGTGCAATACACCCAAAAAGAACAAATGTCTCAAAGTAGTGCAAGTATAGATATGTCAATAGGCTATTGCATGTGGTCATCCTAAGTCCGTTCTTTTTGCATGGCAGAAATTTATTAACTTTTTAAAAGGTCTCCTAGGGATAGTTTGGAAACTGTTGTTCCCACTGTTAATCTCACGAATGCTTGATATACTCTAATGTGCACTGTGTACAAATTTGTGATCCTCTGTATAGGATTTGACTGTGCCTTAGTTGTTTACCCTGGGTTGACAAAGCCCTTCTCCAGACATCCCCAACTCAGCCCTTCACTCCATGATGCACTTCATAGTACACCCTCAGCTGTAGAACATAAGTTCCAGCCTAGAAGGTGTTAAAGGCTGGCTGAGCCCTTGAGGGGTTATTCTTTCAGATGCCCCGTGAAACTTATGGGTGGACTGTTCTTCTTTATGCTGGGGGAGACTGTGGTGCTCCTGCAGCCCCCCTGCACCCCTTTTCACACATGAGGGTGACCCCCTCCTCTGGGGGCCACAAAGCACCAAAACGGCAGATTTCCAAATGCCTGACAAGGCATTATGGGGCGCTTCATGCTCCTCTTTACCAGCCCCAGCTACTGGGAACACTCTCCTCTGCCCTCTGGGTCTCTGAGAGGGTAGATTCAGCAGTGTGCTGTCTTCACTGGCTCCCTGCGCCAGCCTTTCGTTAGGCTCTACTTCTGGGCCTCTCTCCCTGCGCAGAGGCCCCTGCTTCTGTGCACCAGTCCTGGGCTCTTCTTCTGGTGCTGATAGGGTCCTGGGAGCAGTCAGGGGGTCTCTCCTTCCAACTGCCCATTGCGCCAGGCTCCAGCACCTTCACCCTCAGCAGACCACACCCCAGAGAGACCTTCTCTTCCTGTGCAAGCACTTTTTAAAAGTTGAGTAGGGGGCTGGCAGGAAGTCTCTGTTGGTCCTATCAAACAGCGACACATCACGTCCCTGCCCCTGCTCCCTCCTTCTTGTCCAGCCTCTGAGCTTGTTCAAAATGGCGTCGTCCAGGGTTTCTGCCACATGTTTTGGAAGCACCTTCCCCCCCCAAGCTGCCTTCCCTCCTTGGTGCAGCCTGGTGCCTGGCCCCCAGCGACAGCGGTTGATGGATTGGCCTTTAGTCCCACCCATCTTCTCTTCGTGGAGAGGAGGCCCTCGCTTGTGGAAGAAGG
The DNA here is from genome assembly GCF_964204655.1 of Triturus cristatus. Taxonomy (NCBI): domain Eukaryota; kingdom Metazoa; phylum Chordata; class Amphibia; order Caudata; family Salamandridae; genus Triturus; species Triturus cristatus. Next base: position 364,301,028 of record NC_140581.1, on the reverse strand, counting down.
GTTATCAATCCTTCCAGCTGAGGTCCGCCCTCAGCCTGGGTCTGGTAATGGCTGGCTCAGAGAAATATGACAGTTCTAGATGACCCCAAAGCAGTACAAATATGACTTTGGACTCTGCAGAATACTTATTTTTACATTCGCTACATTGGACTTAAGTGCGTGTCTGGAATCTGTAGGCCTAATGGAAGTTAATCAAGCCATCTGCCCCACATTCCCTTAGGGGAATAATGAAGTGAAAACACACTGACTTTCCTTGGCATGTTTCTTTCCAGCCTATAAAGCCTATTCCATGTACACACGTGTCTGCATGTAAGCAGCCCGGTGTCCCTTACTCCAGCTGCTGCGCAGTGGCCTGGTCAAGCCAGGGGAACACCAGTAAAATCCCCATGCAGTCTCTTTCATCCTGAGTTCACTGTGGGTGAGTCCCAACTTATGAGGCTCCCCCACAGTAAAAGCTCAACAATTAGGTGCTCAAAAAGCTAAAAATCCGGGCGGCCCATAGTGTCAGAACCACTTTCTAATAGCTAGGCAGAACCAAGGTGATATTCCAGGTGTTATGCCTAAATATGTAACTCTGTCCTAAGTTTAAAGCAAACATAACCACTCTACTGGGGGAGCCATTGACTGATCTGCAGTTTTTGCCTTTGCAGTCAAGGGCTAAACCTGTTTTTTGTGTGTGTGAACATTGGTCCCTACTATGATAGGTGCAGAGTAGCTTCGTCCGCTAGATAGCACCAGTTAATTGTTTGCATTGGTATAGCCCACCCACAAGACATAGGCCTTTTGAAGACCTGGCTCATATACAACTAGAGCTGTGGAATGTTCCCGCAGGCATAAAATTGTGACCCCCACCCAAAACCAGGTATATGTGGAGCTGAAATAGTTTGTCATAGTATTCTGCTTCATTTCATTCTGTATTGACTGGGAACCCATCACTATAAAACAACAATCTGTTGAGGCAGAGTCACAGTGCTGAGGTCCACCATCCAATCGTGCGCAGCCCAGTGCAAAATTCCGAAGAGGATATTTCCAAAATATCTACAAGTGGAGAAAGGCTTGTGAAGGTAGGAATGCGAAATAAAATGTGTGCTCAAATGTACCTGTGCTTTCCTAAAATATGGACATGCATAATATTTCCTTATAAATTGTGGTGCCATTTTAACTCTGTCTAGAATAGATAAGGAAACAAACAAGTGCTATCAAAACAGCACCTCCCTAACCCACTAGGTACAGTTACCCAATTGCTGGAAAATTAAGTTAATTTAGCAAGTATCCAGTATTTTTCTCCTGTTCTGACCTGACTGTCAACCCAACTTTTGTGGGTTTGGGGGCAGTGACTAAGTTAACATCTGTGTGTGGATTTGCCAAATACATGTGCGATGATTTGGCTGCCAGCCAATGTGGATAAAGAATGATACACTGAAGTAAATATCAGGTCCTTTTTCTCTTGAAGTGACATGAATCTGTACTCTCGCGATGATTACAGTTGTGTATGGGATTTTCATTCTGATTGTTACACTGCCATGTGTGAATTGCTGAATTATTTGTGATAGCTTAACGTGCAACGTAAAGTTCTAATTGCCTAATCTAGGTGCATGTTGCAGGGTATCTGGCCACATAACGCAAAACAGTAGAATGGCTGGAAGTTGCAATGCCTGTTTATAGCACCACCGCAACTACTTTATTTGTTTATGAAATGGTGGAATCTATGATGCACAAGTTATCTGGCTTTCAGCGTGCCCAACGAGGATGACCCTTGCAGCCTTAGGGTATTTAACCAGGGTCCTGCCCTGGTAGTGACTTGATTGAGCCCTTCTTCCTCAAGCTCAAGCACCCCACCCCCAACACACACTCCACCATCGCTGCTGTCACCACCACCACCCCCACCACCACTGTGCGACCTGGCAGGGGAATGCTGCACTGAGCTGGCTGTTCGACCGAAATAGGTGCAAGGTGAATTAATGGGGTTTGGTCTCTTCCATTGAGAATTAGTGATGCCATTGGGGTTGGAACCACCTACAGCTTCCTCTTCTGTTTTACGCAGTTTAATCTTCTAGAAGCCTCACCTGCTCTCTGAAACGCTCTTTGAACACAGGAACTTAACCCACAGCGGTAATACTGGAGCCATTCTGTAAAAGTGGATCCATTTAGGTGAAACCACGTTTTACCTAATTGCAGGTTTGGTATCATCCCTTTACTCTACCCCCCTACAATGCACAATTAAAGTGCTTTCTCCCACTATGAGCGAAAGGTACAGTTGTCAACTTTTGACCACATAGTTGCATTCCGAATGCCTCCAAATAGTCAGGCAGCTTTGGTGTCTAATGGAGGGCACTGGATTGCAAACTGTGCCTTTTAACATCACCAAGGAGGGTTACGTTAGACGACTAAGTGCCTGTCCTAACCAGAGTGGAAAGTTTCCTGTTCTTTGTATCGCTTACTTAAGGGGCACATATAAGGTAATGCAGGCTGAGGCTGATATCTGCTGTCAATCACAGTAGCTGCTGCGGGTGTAAACGAGTGGCCGTGTCCTTCCTGAGCATGTGCATGCCCTTGAAGATTGAAAGTTTACACTGTATCCTCTAGAGCAGTGGTTCTTAACCTGTGGTTACGCCTATTTTGGGGTGGGCGCAACTGCTTAGAAAATTAAATAATATTAACAGATTAATGTGGTGTATATAGAAAGGCGAACTCAATGTTAAATTGTAAATGTTAAAAACATTCTATAAATGTGAAGACATTTGAAATTGGATGCTAAAAATTAGGTTGGTATCCTCAAAAAGATTAGTTGGAATTAAGCAGAATATAGTATGGATATTGGGTGACCTTTAATTACATTCAGAAAAACCCCAACCTTCTCATTAAAAATTTTTGTTTTTTAAATATATGTGAATTAAAAAAAGATATTTCTGCCCTGTGTACTTGTTTGATGAACGCTTGTTTACATATTTGTGTGTATTCCTTGCAGTTTACATCACTGAAATTGCTTAGGCTGGAGTCACTGGATTCCAATAATGACTCAGTGGGAGGGGGGTCCCTGGACTTCAATAATAATTCAGAGAGGGTCCCCGGTTTCCAATAATGGTTCAGTGGGGGTCCACAGAAACCAAAAGGTTAAGAATCGCTGCTCTTGTGAACTCGCATCTCAACAGCCGTTAAAAAGCCGAGGGTGAAGCTAAAGCACAGTTTCTGAGGCTACTTACTCGACAAAGCAAACTATGGTGCAGCCAATAAGTATCAAAGTGACGATACTGCTTCAGTCGTGTACTGAATTGTTTTACTGAAATGTATGGAATATCAGATGTGGCATGCACTGACATAGTTTGGTTTTCAGGCTTGAATCGAGCTTTATCAGGGGACACACCATCCTGTTGGAATTCATTCCCTTCCCACAGATTTAGCCAGGGTATCCTGGCGTCCACGACATAACTGAAAGCCCACCACTTCCAGGGAAAGAATAATATGCCCAGGGACGCTGGAATAAGGGGTAAGGAAGGGCCAAATTACGCAGCAGGGTTGAGTAATTTATACAGCAAGAAAATGCAAATTATGTAGCTTAATGCGGCACTTTTTGTGATAGGTTTACTTAATTATTTTGTTATTTTTGCACTTGTTGACTTTGTCTGGGCATTGGTTGCACCTCATTAGTACCAGATTAACACCTAAATATAACGACGTGCAACAGAAAGGTGACCAGTCAAACTTTGCAAAGGGCCTTTCATCTGCAGGTCTAAATGCATTACTGATCTGTTTGTAACTTTTGAACCATTTGAGCTAGAACCTTCCTTTTTTTAAAATCTTCAAGTTATGCTGCAAATGATATATTAAGTGGCAAACGTGCCAAGTCTATAATTATGCAAAAATCACTAAGTCTGCAAAATCTCATAATTCCAATGGCTCTGCTAATGCCTCGGGGTGAAGGAGAGCTATGTAAATAACAAGGGCAAATACGGACACATGTTTTGCAATGTACACTTGTTAATTCTGGCAACGGGCGGTTAGCAACTGTAATAATTAGGAATATATTCTAGCAGGCCATTGCCATGATTACCTTTTTGGCTCGGTTTCAGTTCGAAAGTGAAAACTTGTCCGGTGTTCTGTCTTCGTTACAATGATGTCAAAGCTTTGGGGATTCTGATATTCTTGCATGTACGTTGTGGACCTTTTTAACGATCTTCTCCTGTGCTTCACTGCAAGGTACAGTACAGTGACGCTAGGTACGACTTTCGGATCCCCAGTCAGTATGTGTAAACGTTGCAAGCTTGTGTACACCGAGGGAGCTAAGGGCACTGTGGACATGTTCCCGCTCAGCAGTAGCATGTCATGCTTGGTCCTTGGCTGCTGCTAGTAAATCAGGTGTTCAGTCTGAGGGATGACCTGGCGAAGGTGGAGAGAGGTTAAGATTCCTAGTGGGTGGGGAGTGATGGTTACAAGGAGTTTTCAACTGTTTGTGGTAGAGTATAATTCAGTGTCCTTGAGCGAATTTTTCTACATGCTTGTTTGGGGATGGAGGTCTAAAGCATCCTTGTGAACCTGCCAGAGTTTTAACTTTGTCCTGAGTTATATCTCCGGTGTGCGAAGTGCAGGGGGGGGGGGGGCGCAGTTGAGGGTCTTCCATCTACATGTCTAATTCATGTCCGCTATGGCTCTTGTGCTCTTCCATCAACCTGTGTTGCGGCATATCTGTCTTCTCTGTACAGTGTTTGTGACTGTTCAGGTTCTGATCTCTGAAGGGGTGGTGGTGGTTCCCAGACATTTTGCTAGAAGTGGTTGTGTTCTATTTCTTCTTTGTCATGTATTTGGTGCAGATCTCTTCCAATCATGTTACTGCTGGTTTCTAGTCTGTATCCTCCCTTTGGAGAGGTTACGGGTGATTAACCTCTAGGGCTGGTGGCTGATCTCTTGGGGTTAGAAGCCAGTGAAGTATTCGATGGAGTGATGAGCTGTTTTTCCTCAGATATTTCGGAAGTAGGCTACAGCATTCTGGTCTCAAAGTGCTTACATTGGTAGTGTGGATGGTCTCCATAGAGGGATTGAGGTCTTCTACCTAAACCCTGAATGATGTGTCAACTATCCACACATGCATGTAATAGATTTAAGAGCTTCTGATTATGCTTCCATTGTATAGATAGTTGTGGAGACTCACCTGAGAAACTGCTCCCAGAGCTGGAGTTCAGGTTTTAAGGATAAAGTTCAACTTGCAAACCATCCAGAGGATAGCTAGCAAGAGGGCACATGCTCCGACAGAGCTATATACAAGTTCCTGTTTAGGAGAGGGAGCACGCATGTTCTACCAGTCAATGCTCAAGTACAAAGAGTCATGAGGTATGCGTGTTGACGCTAATTGGAGAAGTAAAAAAAAATTCTGTAGTGTTGTATCATCACACACATAAAGAGGGAAGATAGGTACTACTCCTTTTCCATCCTCCCTGTCATGTCCACACTATAAACAGAAAACGAGGAAGAGATGGGTGGCCACATTTCCACTCCTCTCTTGGAAAACATGAAGTTGTTCAAAATTGCCCTCCCCCACTATGTAGTGGCATGCTTCACCATAGGGCTGCTATAACATCCCTGCGCAGACCAACACCTGGGATGAATCAAAGGGAGGGGGAAGGCAAGACAAACATAACTGGTTTGGGATCCACACAGTAAATAACATATAAACGGACAGTGATTGTGTGAGTGTAAAACTACCTCTGAGATACCCTTCCAAATTTTGTATTAATCATGAGATTCCGGGGTAAGATTAAAAGTTAGAAAACGGAGATGGTCTAGGGGAGAGTAAGGACCCCTTTTCTCTCCTATACTGCTTCCATGTCAACATGTTTCGGCCTTTACTGTTGCCCATAAATGGTCGTTTGGCCTTCCTCAGGACAAGTGATCTGTTTTGTGCAAATCCCTTCCCTTGGACAATCTCCAACTATTCAGGGGATATGTAGATTTGGACAAAACAGTGTTTCTATATACAATGACCTTACTTTTGACTTTCTGTGTAGACCCACTCCTGTGTTTCTGAAATGACAAACACTTAACCTAAATCCAAATACAAGACCATACACAACCCATGTTTTCAAATGTTAAAAAAGCTTGATTAGGTATAGGGGGAAGCCCACCACTATATTATACCAAAATAGCATGCACTCTTAAGCGAAGTCACGGAAATCCCCTGACCGCCATCTATCACTTATTGTTACTCATCATACAGTCCCACCTCTCAGCAGTGAGCGGAACGACAACGGTGTAGGTGAATCTCCCAAATGAAAGAGAAATGAGAACCCGTATCTTACCAAGTTTCAGCAATCAAATTTCTCAAACTAGGGTGCACATCGCATCAATCACATTTATGAAATAACTTCTAGATCTTAAAGTTTACAGCCAATTAATATTCACCACTTCTCACTGGCTAGATACAGGTATTTGTACTTATTCCCTGTTTTGTTTTTTTTTTTTCCGCCCATACCATTTAGATAGCAGGCTCATCAATGCTCCTTTAACTGCATTTGCTTACTAATCCGATGGACCGAAAAGGTGATTAACCTGCATTTTATTAGTGAGGCTAGGTTCCTCCTAATGACTGCCCAATCATTCTGATCTATACATTAATCATGTCCACCTATAAGGCATTCCCCTTTACCGAATCTCACTGGTTTTGAGCTACTCTATTCTGTCACTCGAACCTCTGTCTAGCCACCCTTAACCCACTTCTTCAAGGGGTTGGATGCCACTTCTGAGTTCCTCTCACCACCCTGTGTAGTTACAACAGAATAGTAATTCGCGTCATAAATCCTGTTCGGCCCTTCGCTTGCTGGATACTTTCGGCTTCTGGTTTAGTCCCGTGTTACATGGGCTCAGATGGGAACTAGACCGCTAACCTTCTTCTCGTGTGTAGCAAACAAAGAACAAAAGGATCCTAATTTCCTCATGTTATGTGTTTGTCATTTCAGAAACAGAGAAGTGTCTACACAGAAAGTGACAAGCAAGGTCATTGTATATAGAATCACTTTTTTTCCAAATCTACATATCCCCCTGAATAATTGGAAATTGTCTGAGGGAAGGCATTTGCACAAAACGAGATCACTAGTCCTGAGGAAGGCCAAATGACCCTTTAGGGGGCGACAGTGAAGGCCAAAACATGTCGACATAGAAGTAGTATAGGAGAGAAAAGGGGTCCTAACTCTCCCCTAGACATCTCAGTTTTCTGACTTTTAATCCTACCCGGGATCTCCTGATTAATAAAAAAAAAATTGGAAGGGTATCTCAGAAGTAGTTTTACACTTACACAATCACTGTCCGTTTATAAGGTACTTACTGCATGGATCCCAAACGAGTTATGGTTGTTTTGTCTCCCCCCCCCCCCCCCCCCCCCTTTCCTTTGCTCCATCACTAGTGTTGGTCTGTGCAGTGATGTTGTAGCAGCCCTATGATGAAACATGCCACTACATAGTAGTGAGGGCAATTTTAAACCACTTCATGGTTTCCAAGAGAGGAGTGGAAATTTGATCACACATCACTTTTTTCTGTAGGGTTGTAAGCATAAATTAATGGAGCTGCCTTACGATGTGAATGATGGCAGGAAAACCGTGACACAAATGAAAATGGGCATGTGATGGACACAGGAGAGTAACCGGAGTCTACGAGCTATATCAGAGCAGCAGTCTTCATACAGCAAGTAGGGATTTTAAGCACTGGCTGGTTCTGCTCATTTTTAAGTTTTCATCCTCTCGTATGTGCCGAGTCAAGTAGTTTTCCTTGTTAAGCTTCTTGTCTCATTTCGTGTCCTCCGAAGCAGCAAGCTTGCCCTTCATGGTGCACAGTTAGAATATAATAAAGTATCCTTCAGTGGATTGATTTAAAAGTATTTGGTTACTCTGCAGAGGGTGTAGTTTAGCCTCGTTCATATATTAGCACAATATGGCAAACCATTTCACCTGTGGTTTTGCAGGATTAGTCTATTCTTGATCCCAAACACCTTATCCCTTTTTTTTTTTTTTTACTTACTGATCCAAAAGGTGTTACAATATTGTTAATGTTACGTCAAATGTTTGGGCTGGAAACAAATTATTGAAGAAATGCTGTGGCAATTCCTTGGTGTTGCGCAGCCGGTCAGGCGAGCTTCTTCGAGGATCGCATTCTTTGGTTGGGAGTCTTGTGGTTGGATGACGCAAGTAACTGTTCTCTTTGCTGTCCAAGATTGTAAAGAGGAGCTGGTTTGGAAAATACCGTTTTGTTTTAATCACCTGAAACACACTGGCACGATTAGAATGCTTAAGAGACAGCATGTGAAATTATGACTCCGGGTGTCAGCACGTGCGCACACGGAAGCCTTCATGAAATGCACGCCGGGTGGGGGTTTGGTTTAACTCTTTAAGAATGCTAGCCGTTTGGAAATGCCGCCTAATGTCGTGGCACCTACTGAAGCATTATTTAAAATCACTGTTTGCATCACTGGGAACATCTTGTTTCTTTCTTTATTTTTTTTTGATGAATCCTATTCTAACGAATTGTGCTTTCTCCCCTTTTGATAGCTGGGTTGCCTTTTGCAATTCTCAATGTGAAGCATATCCCCTTCAAACGAGGATTTTTCTGTAATGACGATTCCATCCGGTACCCTTCCAAAGAAGAAACCATATCTTATGGCCTATTAGCTGCCATAATGATACCTTTCAGTATTCTCGTTGTAAGTTTAATTTGTTTTTTTTTCTCCATGAAATCGCATTTAAACTGGGCCGTGAAAATGAACATTTTGCAGTTTAACATTTCTGATTATTGATTGTTTTAAGCACTGTGTAAGTATGCTTTGCGCGGAGTTCTTAACTTGAGTGGTACCTAGTATCTGAAGAGACACCTTCGGGTACAGCGTATGTAACAGCATCCGCAAAGGCGAGGTGGGTGCTCTTGAAAATGAATACAAATGCTAGGTTTTATCATGTAGCGTTCCACCTTCCCTAGTCTCACTTCATCGCCCTTACATTAATATAGTTGAAGGGCTAATCACACTGCTTGGGTAGGAGAGGCTGGATGTATTAACAAGGTGGGGGAGGAAGCAGGCACATCTTTCACTGCTCACCTTTCTGAGGCCACTACACGCCGCCCAAGGAAGTAACTAGAGGTCCAGAGTCTGAACGCTGAAGCAGGGTGATGTCAGGATTGTGAACTGGGGCGGGCATCCAGTGGTGAGAATAAGATTAGTTATGCAGGGACATATTGTGCTTGTGGAAGACATGGTAGGTAAATCTTGTGAGGGGGAGCAGGATAAATCTGTTATAATGGTGACCTACTGTGTAACCTGGCATGCAGGAATTTTGCCATCGGGCTGAAGAGAGGGGACGCCCACAGCGGGTGAAGACTGAGGGAGCACTTTGGATTAAAGAAGTGTGGTGCAGGCCACATAAACAGACACAAGTGAATAAGGCTAGTTCAGGAACTGGGCAAAGCTGTGGCCTATTCACCACTGGCAGTTAAGTAGTTTGGGAAGAGGAGAGAAGAAAAACATTACGGTTCCAGCACGCTTTCCCCTCTTACTTCCCATGCCCCCAATACTATTGATGCAACATCTGTCCACATAAACCGTAGTACGAGTTAAGGAGACTGCATGCCAATAAAACCGACCTGGCCAGTTTCACCTGAGGTGAGAGGACATTATTGGTCTTTGAGGAGGTCTATTTGAGGTCAGACCATATAGAGTTAGCATCTCTGGGGCGAGGTAGTCAATAAAGGGACCATATTGGAGGCGAAGAGTTTTTAAAGTCAAGTAAAAAGGCTGAACAAGCGACTAAGCAAATAAGGTCAATATATCAGAAATTTAGCAGTGTGCGCTGAAATGGGTTAGTCGCTGGGAGTGGCAAACCGAGGTAGGCCATGGGAAGCATGCTGCAAACGTTGCACAATCTGGTAGATCATTTGAGGTGGCAAGCAAAGACCTGGAATCAGGAGTTGAAACCTTCTTAACACTGCTGCAGTCCAGACCCTGTCGCGGTTCTTATGTACTGGACTGATGGAGAGGAACAGTTCTGGACACTGTGTGAAATTAGATGCAGGAGGAAGCTCTCTGGCAATGCAACTGCTAAGAAATATAGAACTCTTAAATGAAGCAGATCCTGAAGTTAATATATTTATCACTGGGAACACTGGAATAAAGGAGTTCTCCGGATACTAAGGAAGGGGGAAGTTGAAGGTGTGGCTCCCAAGAACACCTTAGCTTAAGAAGGTAAACAAGACATTGATGTTTATGCACATCGAGGCTACCATAGGCTCTGTAGAGGAACTCTGGATGGCAACGCACTGTGATTCGGAGGAAGAGTGTTCTAGTTCCCCATCCCACATTGTTAATAAACTCAGTCTCGCAAGTATGGGAAATAAGACTTCTGGCATCTGTGATTAATTCACTCTGTGTGGTCTTCCACATGGTAAGTTTTTTTTTTTTGTATGTGAGAAAGCAGCACTCCTTTTATGGAATACTTTTTTTTTTTTCTTTAATATAAGTGGCTTCAAGCAAGAGGAGTCAATAAATACATTTTTTATGTGGAGTTCTGTTTCCAAGTTTTTAACTATTAATTTGCAAAGAATGCACATACTTAAAACAATGCATGTTCAATCTCACTTCTGCTAATACAATCTTACATGCCTGTGCAGTTGCAATCAGTTTTTTTGGCCATCCCTGGTCTTGTTCTATTATAGTACATGCAGGCAAATAGTCTGTTTGGGAAAAGGCCTCGCCTAAAAGAGAATAATAATAATAAACCTAAAACCATCTGTAAATCCATGGATGCTCGCATGTATCTTGGTTCATGCCAGTGTTCGATGTTGCAAACATTGCTTCATCTAAGATCAAAACAACAATGTGGTTTACAAATTGATAAGTAGAGTTTTTGAGGCTTCATTTTGTTGTCGATAGCACCACTGGTATGGATCAAGATATGAAATCTTTCCAGATGTGTTTTGAACATGACACCTTTTTTTTGCCTGAAAATGTGTAATCTCTCTTTCTGGTGAAGTTGTTTCTATTTGTGAATGTAAAGGTCTTTCCCCATTCTCCTTTATTTCCACATGCAAAAGAGACACAGATGATTGACAGAATGCAGAGCAAATCAAACATTCACCCCCATTCAAGTGATCTAATAAATCCATAGTTCTTTTGCTCACCATGCCACCCCAGTTTAGACCCAGTCATATGCAAATCAGTCTTGACCCTGTGCCTCGTGGGAACAGTCCAGCCCGAACTGCCAAGCCAGGTCCTCCCTGGACCTGAAACCTGTAGGTCCTGGGCTGTGCATGCCACTGGAATCAAGCCAACCTGGCTGAGGGGTGAAACCTCAAAACCGGTCCTAGGATGCTTGTTTCCAGTGCAGGAAGGACCTGGCGTGGTAGTTCAAGTTGGACTGTTCCCTTGGGGAACAGGGTCAAGTCTGATTTGCTTATGGCTGGGGTTTAAACTTGAATGGCATGATGAGCAAAAACTATGGATTTGGGCCCAGATCTCTGTACTGGGGTGAATGTTTGACATTGTTCAACATTCTGTCCATTTGTTCTTTTTGCATTCTTTCCACATGGGTCCTTTTGATTTGGCAATTCATTGGTGCATACTTCAAAAAAGAAGCATGGACACATTTGTCACTTTTGAAATCAAATGATTGAATCCCTAGGTTTATTTCAATATTTTTCATGGATCCAGATCTATTAAGCTGAAACTTGAAAAATGACTTTATCCAACAAGAAAAATAGAAAATCTCTGCCCTTCGTTGTTTCTCGCCCTGTGGCACCCATTTCTTCGAGGAAAGCCGATGGAGGGGTTTTGCTTGAGGAATGAGGTTTGCTCTTAACACTGGTTTTGCACTCCTGTCACTTATCGCCTACCCCCAGTTTTTTCCAAGTAGTGCTCATGCCAGCCCACCACTTTCTTGGCATGGGCACTCCTGCTTACTCTGGGATGCCTGGGAAGGAATGGAAGCTAGCTGTTTAACTACATGTGCCCTTACGAAGGGCGATCCCTGTGGGTAGATTGGGATGTAATGTGGCAAGGGTTTCATTCCTCCTGATACACTTGTTTACAGTATGCTATTATCCATTCCACAAAGCCTCCAACATTTCCTCATTTCTGTGGAAAGAGAAGTTGGAGACACTGGTAGGAATTTGTGGTTTACCTTTAAGATGTTACTTGTTAGAGTTCGTGGGGAATATGGAGTGTTGTAGTAGTACTCCCTGCGCTAAGATTTAAATGATGGAGTTCATCACATCAGTAAACCTTCCACTGAATATTGAATGGAACAGACACAAAGGGGGATATCTGTGTGTTGCTGGTCGGCAGAATACGCCAACTAATATAATATATTGAAGAACCTAGTTCCACGTGTATATTGACTAATTTTACCATGTCGTTTTGATCCAAAAGAGTGATTTGTCTGATATAGATATATTTTACTGTTGGAGGCATCAAATTCATTCATTCATTGTACTGGGGCATTTTCATTAGTTACTATTTGTATAATCCAGCGTTGACTCCAACAAAACTACTGTCCATCTCTTCACTCAGCTATACATTTTCCCTCGGCTGTACCTAGAGTCATGCCCTTGTTCGGCAAACCTTGCCTGATGTAAGCTAAATAGACGATGTTTGCACATTGGAAAGTACTTTTTTTGAGGTTTCATTTTGTTGAGCGAAAGCTGCATTTTTTTAACCATCTCTTGCACCCTTCAGGATATAAAATACTTACAGATGATTGTTGAATTTTCTACGGTTCTTTTCATTGCTTGGAATGTTTTTTTTTCTTTTCAAAACAATCTAGGTTTTTTATAGTTGCACTAAACAATTGTTAAAGTTAAAAAAAAAAAATGTATGGAGATATTTACCCTTTGTTTTTATTTCTTTCAGATTATTTTAGGAGAAGCACTGTCTGTGTATTATAATCGTTTGCAATCAAATGCATTTGTCAGAAATCACTATGTAGCCACTATTTATAAAGCCATTGGAACGTTTATATTCGGGGCTGCTGCGAGTCAATCCCTGACGGACATTGCCAAGTACACGATAGGTCGGTTGCGGCCACACTTCTTGGACGTTTGCAAACCTGATTGGACGAAAATTAACTGCAGCGCGGGCTACATAGAGAACTTTGTGTGTCTGGGAGATAAAGTGAAAGTTAATGAAGCAAGGTAAGTTTTACTTGGCAAGAATATTTGTTCTTGTTTTTTGTTTGTTTTTTTCTTTCCCTTTCAGTTTCGTAGTTGGTTAATATAAGTTATGTACTGTGCTTAGTTATTTAATAAGTGCATGTAAAGTACTAAAACTGCTTTTGTTGTAATAGATACAGTAGAGGTATATTTTCTCAATGACCAATCTTTTCCCAGGATCCTAGACTATGCATGGATCCAGTCTTTTCTCCCTTTGAACGTTCTACAGTAGGAAAGCTCTGCAGCATACCATTATTGTCTGAGACATGGATTGCATCCTTTTATTTAGTACTTCCTATCCGCATGGCTGGCTTTCAACCTTCGCTCCTGTAAGGATCCAGCAAGGCGGAACCCCGGATATCTTGATCCAACAAAACCGATCTGTGGCACACATTAAAAGCATCAGTATTGGGAGAGGGGAGCAGGGATCATGGGCAGGGAAAGGCTAATTTTCCAGCTTGGGGCCTTTGCCTACATGTAAATTGAAGGACTGAATCATTTCAGAATAGGCACACAGTGGGTTCCGCAATCATTTGACAGAATTTAACTGTATAATATAAACTGATTTAAAAAAGAAATTAAAAAAATGACACTGTCCTTGCCGTTTCTGGTCACACGTGTTCACAAAGCTTAAAGTGGACTGTACACCTTTGATTAGTGTTTGAGTAAGAACATAATCATTCAAACAAACTTTGGGCCAAAGGAAGTATGCTGTGGCTGGCAGATCGCTCTCAGGTAGTATCCGGTTGATTAGGAGAAACCTGCCTAAAATTTGCTTATTTTTGATAACCCCAAATCACCTGCTACTTACAGGCCACCAAGCGCTCTACACTTATCCAATGGATTCAAAATGGCTCCAGATCCTCAAAAGAAATATTTGACGTAGTGAATATGGAATGTGGGTATAGCATGATTTCTGACCTGCTTAAGGGAAAAAAAGAAATTGATCAAATCCTTTGACCAATGTAAGAAGGGATTTAGGCTGATTGGAGGGGAGTTGTGGGCGGGGGGGGGGGGGTTGACTAGTAAAACCACATGCTGCCCCTGCCCTACAGGTAAGTTGGTATGAGAGAATTGACGGTGTTTTAAGCACCTTTTGAATTTTACTTGACCGTAAAGTCTTATTTCTGGGTTCTGCAAGATAATAAATACGGTGAGCTCAACTATTGTACTTTAGCCCTACATGGTAATGGAGAGAGCGCTCTAAATACTGAAATCACCCAGGACTACTGGGAGAACCTATGGTTTGATGTGCTTAGGATCTCCAGGCACAACACAGAGGCAATATAAAGGTATGCCCAATCAGAGTATGACCCTTAGAAAACTGGAACAAATATCTTTACTGATATAGTGATAAATATTGGAGAGGCTTTGGGATGGAGAGGGACACACTTGATTCTTTAAGCCTGGCCTTGTGGCTCAGACTAATAATTAATCCGCTGCATGGATCTGTGTTTGACCTCCGGGTCACAGGTGGGTCCACTCGGCCTTTCATCGTTACAAGGTCAATAAAATCCGTGTCATTGAGTAACATCTGATATTCAGCACCAAAATTCCCCAAGGGCTGAACGTGCATTTTACATATACTTATATTGTTATACTACCTTAAATCCCCCCAAATATGATGCCCTTAAAGGTGCAGGGACCAGGAGCATATTAGAAGGTGAGATTGTAGTTGGTTGTATATTTCTCAAAGACTTGCACAATGGGATAAAGAAGTATGCACTAGACTGGTCGGAACAAGACTTTCAGAAGTGGGCTGCACAATTAAACTAGGGGGAAAAAAAAACTCTGGTGGAGGTCATGCGATCTTATACATTTTGGATCCTAATATACGTTCTGTGGACGATACACAGTTAAAGTGAATCAAGTAGCGATTGAGGTACAAAAGTGAATTGATCAAGATTTGGACTATTCCCTGAATTGCCCTGGGAAGCCCTATATTGGGCGAAACGCGTTGGCTGTATTGCTGCTGCTGTATTTGTTCATCTTGCGACATTAAAGAACATTTTATGTATCAATGAAGAATTTGGACTGAAATGTCTATTGTACAGACTTTGTAATTTTGAGTGTTGCCTCTGTGTGTTCTTATGTGCCAGATGTTTATGGTCCTAAGGCAGTGGACCTGAGAGGTGGGCAACTTGAATCTAGAACTTTATTTACAAATTTGTGTATAGGAGGGTAGTGCAGCAGCTCTTCCCTAACTGCCTAGCTCGGCCAACTCCTTGTCTTTTTTTTAACCTAAAATCAAGGCAGCTGCATGCCTTTCTCCTGTCCATGATTTCACTCAAACCAGTGTCAGCGGCAGTGACGGCTCGCCGAGGGAGTGCTGCGGGGCGGGGGAGGGTCAGGCTGGGGGGGTAGTGGAGTCCGACATACGACAGACCGGAGTGAGATGAATAAATAAAACAATTTACCTTGCGCGTGCTGCAGTGCCGAGTTGGTGATGCAGTGCATGCAAGATAAATTGTTTGATTTATTTACTTACCTTGTCCACTACCCCCCACTGCCCAGCAGCACTCCCTCGGCGAGCTGCCACAGGTCAGCGGCATAGCTCCCAATAACATAGTAAAATGTTGTTGGGAGCGATGCTGCTGACTTTTTGCTTTGGGTGAAATCATGGAGGGCAACAGTGGGCCCAAGCAATGGCAGAGCAGGCTGGAAGAAGGAGCTGCAAGGCAAGTACGGCGCCCGGGTGCACGCTCAGCGGCAGAGCAGCGTCCGCCAGGCCAGCGCCGGGGTTTCAGTGCTTCGCCGGACTTCGGTCATGCATTTGCGAGAGTTGAAGCTATTAGCATTGCAAATGACAATGCCTTTTATTTATGTTTTAAAAACTAAAACATAAATAAAAGGCATTGTCATTTACAATACCGATAGCTCAAATTCACGTAAATGCGAGACCCATTGCAAAAGCTTGTTCTGTTTCTGCGAGCATACCTTTGTTGATAATATAGGAGAGGGAATACTGTGTATTTTCTGTATCCTTTCTGCTCTAATATTGTCAATCATATATTTTTTTTTTGTGCGCCTTACCTGTCGCATGGACGCCCAGCCTGTCTGCTACACAAATGCCACATTACCCTTCTGCATGTGGGGATGTAGGTTTTAAGAGTTAGCCGATTAATGATGCACGTAAGCCACCTGTGGGTTTTTGACGGCTTGTTGATAGCATGTCTCAACAAATGCATGTCTGTTGGCCCCAACTCCAAGTTTTGTGTCGGGCGGAAATCTTGCTTTAAGGTAGCACACATTCCTGCCCGGTTGTGTTACTGGGGAGACTCCAGAAGAGCTTATTTTCACCCAGCAGACATTGTGTTTTATTTACCTGCATCAAGTATGCATCCTCTGGCCACTTTGGAATCTCTGAAACTGTACTCTTAGCTTCACTAAGAATGAGTTAAAGTAAACGGCTAAGTGTATTGCTATTTTGTATGGGTGTGTGCTTCCGTTAGGTTGGCTCGGCCTGCTCCTTGCCACCTGGGAGGCGGCAGTTTCGCCACGTATTGAATTGCTCGGGAGGTTCCTCCCCGCTCCAATATCCGCGCCATAGGTTGGGAGAGTGCGACATTTGACATCTATAGCTTTGAACAGACCCTGCGTGGTTTGCAGCCGTGATCTGCCGCGTGCCCCTGCGCGGGCAGGCCACGAGCCTTTACACGTCTCCACTGCGAAAACGGACTGGCTGGATGCGTGCAGAAACTACAATTCCAGACATGAATCGTGTGCACACCGGTTCATTCTAGTAGATCAATGACCTTGCCATGGTTCTCCATAATGTGGCTGAATATTAAAATCCCCGTTGCTCGACTGTTGGATAGCCATTGCGAAAGACAGCGCGCACCGTGAGATGATCACAAACCTCAAAGGATTGTAAAATGCACACCTCATGTAATCCACTTTCAACGGCAGTTCAAATCTTTCAACTGTAAGAGCGTGCTCGCCTGTGTCGCACTCCGCCCAATTATGCTTCTATGGTATAACCAAACACTATGGTTCAAATGCAGGCTGCATAGCCACATGGCTGAATGAATCCAATCAATCAAATACTTGATAATCTTACTCCTAATTTCATCCATTTTAAACTCGATTTACTTTTCACAATTTTTCATGTTCTTCAATTCATTTTATTCATCCACAAATTATGCTGAGGTATTAACACAAATACAGGGGAAGTGGTTGCCTCATGTCACTTCTTTATTAAAATTGCCCAATGCATTTCGAGAGAATTCTCTTCCTCATGTATGAAATTAGGAGTAAGATTAGTATTTAATTGATTGGATTCATTCAGCCATGTGGCTGTGCAGTGCAGCCTGTATGGGAACCAGCATATGGTTCCCTTGTGTTTGATGATCACAAACCTGCAATGAATATTTAGGCTCTAGTGCTGTTCCCCTGTTCTGTTTTGAGTGTCTTTTCCTGCAGGTGACGTCAGAATCTTTCTGAGGATGGTACAGGAATCCTCCCACCCACCTAATTGGATGCTACATTTAAACAATACTTTTGGCAGAGGAAAGCATTAAACGCTAATTGCTTTTGGTTCCCGAAGATTTTGTCTCACGGGAGATCGTTCAAAATAGCAATTTACATATCCGGTCTGGCATGCGGCCTTGCAGGAAGGGCTTGCCAAACTGCGGACATCCTGCGACGTCTTTGTACGAACGGCCTCTCCGATTGCACGCACTTTTAATTGTTTTCCATGTTGTGTGGTAAACAAAGAACATTTTGTAGTTGTTTTTTTTCTTTCCAAGACCTGGTGGTGATGTAAGTTGCGGTTTTCCTGTTGGCTCTCACTCATTATTGCCTTAAGCCCTAATTGGACGTTACTTTTGGATGCGTGGTAACTCCTCTGACTGCACAGATTTGAATGACGAGTTTGGTTGTCTTTACCAAATTCCCCCTCACCTCTATTCCCTCACGGCCTCCACCCCTATTCCCCTCAAGTAAATGTAGTGAGGTCAGTTCTGTCGAAATTTACATGGCTACATTTCCTGGTAAATTCCAATAGATGGGTATTGCAGCGCGATAACCCCCAAATCTGTGTGTATTGCCCCCATTTTCTGAGGGAAGGCTTGGAATGAGAGGTATTTGCAGCTGCAGGTAAATAACGACGCTGTGGTGTCAGCGTTTACCCACTGTGTAAAATATCTCCCACCATTTGTCTCGCTCTGGGTCTGAGTTTTAAAGTGGCGCCCTTGGGTAGACCCTGTTTTAATTAAATGCTTAAATTTTTTTAAATTTTTTTTTTTAAACCCTTTCGCACCTCAGCAGTGGTCTTAACTTCTGTTCCTGGTACCAGCCAGTCCAGTTTGGTTACACGCTCTAAGTATACTATCACCAGAAGGGCTATTCCATCTTCCCCTCCCACCCCACGCTATTTTTGTGGGTTTTTTGGATTCTTGATATATTTCATTGGAGCTAATGGTGCACGCTTTGTGATTTCCTTGATTCGAGACACACAGCTGAGCTGCAGTCACCTCTGGATTGCTACAATAGTTCTCATTTCTAGCGGTCTGACTGTCGTTCCTCTTCTTCATGATTGGTTCATGTGCTGGTGCTTCATTCTCAAATACCTCACAATTACTCATTTCCTGACCTCCGCAACTGTTTTACCTGTGGTTACAAGTCTCGTTAGGTGGAAACTCCAGTCATATATCCTGCTTCAGCAAAGTTGTAGAGCCATCTAGCAGTGTGCATAATTTAGAACTTTTGCAGGTGACTATTACTTATTACCAGGCGGGCAACTAGAGCCAAATTTCGGGGGGGGGCTGAAAAAGATTTCGGGGGGGGGCTAAGTCTTCCAGCCATAGGCAGAATGGCTGTAAGAAGGGGCGAAAACGCAACAAAAGCCTCATTAACGAGTAAATGGTCTTTTAAAGACCCGTGAAGTACTCTGGTGCAGCTGCAATTAGACGGACGCCAGCCCGCGAGGCTGTCTCAGCCGGGCTGACACACACGACGGGGGGGGGGGGGGGGGCTGAAGCCCGGTGAGCCCAATGGGTGTTGCGCGCCTGCTTATTACACATTTCAGTTTTGGAAGGGAGTTTATTTGAGACCTCTTTCCAACCAAGAACCACCAATCCATCAACATTCTACAAACTGCAGAAGGGGCGACACACCTATCTATGGTTGCTCCGATTAGCACAGGGAATATAAGACTTGCCTAAACCCATTTATTTCTTAGAACACATGACCGGTTTCTTCCATCTCTGCTTAAGTACACCTAAGAGGGGGAGCTGAATATACCACTACTATAGTGGTCCTTTCAATGACCAGGACGAAACAGACATACATTTGTTTGTCACACAGGGAAAATCCGAGATGATGAAGCTACATATTTGAGTACAGAAAGCCCCAATCCAAAGGGAATTAGTACAGTTGGTAAATTGATAGAGAAGTTTGTGTATTCTTCTCCCTCTCCCATGGCTTCTGACGCATTTAGTGGAACAATGCATTAGACCTCAATGACCTTGTTCTTGGTGGTTCCAAACTTAGCACACAGGTTGTTGATATTCACAGCTCGTGACTATTGATTGGATTGTGTGTATCAGCTTGCCTTGCTCAAGATGATCAGAAAGCTGGACATTGATCAGTTTTTTTCCCCAGCATATTAGGGAAGGTCAGAAGAAGAGGAATAGGCCTATAGTTGCAAAATATATTGGGTCCAATGCAGGCTTCTTGAGCAGAGGGGCCAGTTTCTAAATGGCCGGCATAACCCCAGAGGAAAGGGAATGGTTGAAGATGTGATTAATCACAGGATTGATGATGTACTGCAGCAGCTAACAAAGTAGGGGACAGGCATCCAGTGGGGAGCCAGATTTAAATGTCAAAATGTATTTTCTAGATTGTTCCAATTAAATAGTCCTGAACTGGATAAGACTGTTGCTATGGCAGTCGGGATCACATGGCTGACAGGAGAGAGACTCTCCTGCAGAGCAGGCAGTGATCTCTGCATATTGGTGATTTTTGTTGCAAAGAACATTGCTTGTCCATTGCACAACTCTTGGAACGGGGTAATTGCCCTGTGGCAGGACTCCGTAGAGAGAAAAGATTTGCAATCCGAAAGATGGAGTGGGAGTTTTACTCAGTGGAATTAACTTTGTAGGCTAAATACAAATTTTGAGCCTGCTTAAGAGCAGTGGCGTAACATAGAACCCTATGGGGTGGGGGGGTGGGTGGGGGGGGTGGGGGGGTTGCGAGCTCCAGGCCCCACCCCCTTCAGCAAAGTACCCTGGTTTGTGAGCCCTGACTGACTTCGGCAGGGAGGGGCTCCAGGTACTTTGCTGCGGGGGGGAGGAGGGGGCAGCATGTCAAGTTTCGTTACATCACTGTTTAAGAGAGACGTGATAGGCTCTAAGAGCAAATTTGTAGTTAGATTTGCTGTTAGATGAGTAGTAGTTACGCCAAATTATTTTGAGCTTTTTGCATGATTTACGTTCCGCAGCCAAAGAAACAGAGATCCAAGAGGCCCGGAGTCTGCCTTTTCTCTTCTTCAGCTCTTGTAGATGAGCCAGCACATCCGCGGCCCCTGCTAGCCAATAGTGACCGCCCCCACATTTTGGTCAACATGATTGGTCAGACAAGGGCGAGTGTTAGCGAAGAGATCCACCCAATCGTACATTTTCACCTTATTCCACACCCTAAAAACAGTGTGGTCCGTCAACCTGCCCTTCTGGCAGGGTTTATCTATTTTCCAATTTAAAAAGATCAAATGGTGGTCGGCCCATAGGGCGGGCCTGAAAGGACAGGTCGCAAGTAACTGAAAAAAATCAGAACAATGGTGTTTCTTGCCGAGTGAGTGGATGTCCAGACCAGCTGAGGCAGATTTAAAGAGCATACAGAGGCTAGCTGGACATTAATAGAACTTGCAGTTATTTCAAGGATAGACTTTTTCTGTGCTAACACCTCAAATTCCTACCTACGGTGGCTTAGCTTTTTTATGTCTACAAAATAGGAGATTTTCCTACATTTTTATGAACAAGCTCTCTCCCCAAGACTAGATAGTGGAATTAACCACAGTGTGTGTTAGCCAATTGCCGAAACCATCTGCAAATCAATGTTTTGAGGGGAGTAATGTTTTAATTTTTCTGCCCATGCTTTGTGTAGCACTGCCATTAAGGGAGCACCAAGAGCATACATGCATGTCCCTTGCCCACCTCCGTATATCACACTCCAGTGTCGTAGTTACTACATTCAGCAGATCACCCACTGTGCTCCCTGTGCAATTGAAATGTAAAAAAATAGTCTGTTACGGCAGAAAAGAGCCTAGTGCTAATCTCTACTGAAACACATTAATGTTATAATTTTTCCATCCAGAGACAAGAAAATCTAAGGTGTCCAGCTTCGGACTGTGCGCAAACCTAGTGTTTTGCAATTGATATAAGAGCCAGTGACTCTCGATTGGGATTTAAATGGGACACACTGCAGTGGGAGTGCCGGGTGGTATCTGAGTTGCTGGTGGAGCTGATCATCGCTTCCATAGGCTGCCGGGAGAAAGTGACCGCCTGAATGGCTCCCAAGGCTGCTAACGCTGCAAAGGGGAAATCTGTTGTGCCCCCTGACGGTGGATCCAGCCGGTGCTAAGGGGAGACAAGGTGGCAAGTGGATGCCTCTAGCAGCGACGCCAGCACCGGAGAAGGAGCCGGCTACAGAAAAGGGAAGGGGCGGGATATCATCCAGATGACACCTACCGGGGGGCTCAGTGTTGGAAATGCTGTACGCTCCCAGTGGAAAGCAGACTGCAGCTGCAGTAGAGGCAGAGGTGACCGCTCTCTCCCAAGGATCCAGACGAGGGAATGGTCTAGTGGCTGCCGGAAAGGCAAATCTCCATACAAGGTCGGCAGAAGAACTACACTCCGGGAGCCAGAGTGCAAGTACTGTTCAAAAAACGGGAGATGTACTGAATCTTACTAATTTTAAAGCAATGTGTCTCCATCAACAGGGGGAATTGGGGCATAGCATGCCATCTTCAAATCAGGATGATGAGAATGAGGGAGCACAGAAGATAGGGGGAGGGTATGCAGGAGGGTATACAACAGGTAATGGGCCCCCAACAATAAAGGCAGCCCAGCAAGCGGACCTTACAGATCAGCCCCACTCACAACCTTGGGATCAAAACATATCGCATATAAATACTGAGACTGAGATAGATCCCAATGACGTTTTTTTTTTTCCCCCTATCTGACGCCCTGAATGGTTGGCTGATGGCTCAGGATCCTCAATTGTGTAGCGAAAATGACAGTGACCCAGATAAGGCTGGGGATTCCCTCTTCATAACAGATCGACGGATCGGGGGCAAGAAAACTGGGCATCATCTACAAAGGGCAGCTAGTCTGAAATGGGACTACTCATTAAATGATTCGATAAACACCGCCCATAATATACAGCATCGCAGGGCGTTCCTGG
Source organism: Triturus cristatus (assembly GCF_964204655.1). Lineage (NCBI taxonomy): Eukaryota > Metazoa > Chordata > Amphibia > Caudata > Salamandridae > Triturus > Triturus cristatus. The sequence goes on along the minus strand of NC_140581.1, from coordinate 364,278,456 downwards.
CTTGCATCCCCGACATTAGAAACTGTACTTCAAACGATCATGCTGCACCGGGAAGAGACCTGGGTGGACGCCCGAAAAGCCCGGAGTGCTGCAAGGAAAGTACAGGGCGCAGTAAGAAAACAGACCTGCAACACTATAGGGGAGCACCTCACAGAGCTCGAAACCAGAGTCAGCAATGTCGAGATGGAGGTGACTAAAAAACGTACACAATCTAAAGAACAAGAGAAACGGATCACGGATATCCAATGGAATTTGAAGGACAGTGAGAATCGCCAGTGACGTAATAATCTGAGGGTCCTGGGAATCCCTGAAAGTAAGGAGGGAATGGACATTCAGACCTGTGTGTTGGATCTCTTTCGGCAAGCATTCCCGGAACTCTCGGACTGGAACTGGCAGCAAGATGTCCAACAAGTGCACAGGACACCTTTCACCCTGAGACATCCTGTCAGGGAAGGGGCTAAGCCAAGGGCCTTTTTATTTATTTATTTATTTTTGGGAACTTTCTTTTGTGGCAGGCTGTGTTTGAAAAAGCCAGGCCCGAGGCTCGGAGAAATGTAGGCGATGTCTCTTTTTTTTCGTCCGAGAAGGTGGCGACTTCGCCAGCTAATAAAACCCTTTCAGGATAAGGGTGCCAATGTTTTTTTGAATAATCCAGCCTCCCTGAAAGAAGTCTGGCAAGGTTCAACAAGGTTTGTTACGTCCGAAATAAAAGCGAAAGAGTTCTTGGCAGGGCTGAAGTTTGAGCATCCTAATGGGCTGGGATAAATTCAGAATAACGGAGGTCAGGGAAGGCTTGGATGCATTTTGTGATATCCTGGTACCCTTATCCGTAGCTGACTGGGAGGAGGAATTCCTTTTCTCTCTCTTTTTCTCTCTTTTTTGTCTCTTCTATAGCTGTAATATAGTATGAATGATAATTCACGGTGTTGGCAATCTGCTTTCCATCTTCCAACAGACCGATGCGCGATCTGGATACTTCCCGGAGATGGGAGGGTGGGAGGACACGGGGGGGAGGGGTTAGGGGAGAGGGGAGGTATGGGGGTTAAAAGGGTAAGGGTTCTTTCCGGTTGGTGGGGGAAAAATGGGGTGAAAACTCAGAGGGGTAATTAGCAAGATTTTCAAGCAAGATTGGAAACCATTAAGAATAATGACAGAAACTGGAATAAATTGTTCCCTCCAGGGTCGGAGGGGGAAAAGGTTTGGTATGGAAACTAAGAAGGATCACTTATCTAGACCAAATGGGTAAGATTACTATCTGTTCTGTTAACATAGGGGGCTTAGGGGAATAGGCATAAGCGGACCAGGACTAAAGAGATGATAAAATCTATCAACACAGATATCATCTGTCTCCAAGAGACACACATACCATGGGATAAGAGGGGGCTAATTATGATCAAGGGGTACTCCCTAATGGCCTGTTCTTCTCAAACTTCAACATTAGAAGGGTGGCCATTTTAGCCAAGAATAAAATGGGATTAGCCAAATGGAGACTGGGTGACGCTGGAGGTAGATGTGCCCTGGTAGAACTAGAGTCGGGAATAACAATAGGAACTTAGAAGATTTGGAATTTGAGCTGGCATCCTGGCCTACCCCCTTGATTATGTGTGGGAATTTTAATATTCATTTAGGAGTTGGCAGTTCGGTGTCCAGTAGGTATCCAGGACAGAAACCTAAAGTATACAGAGCCATGGTATCATTAATCAAAAGTCATGGGTTAACGGAGGTATGGGACTCGAAGCTTCCTTCCGACCGTGGATACACTTATTTTTCTCACCCACATAGAAAATATGTTAGGTTGGATTACTACTTTATCTCCAAGCAGATTCTGGGTGGGGCTGGCATAGAAATATTACCAAAATGAATGTCTGATCATAATCCCTTGAACTTAGTGGTAGAAATGCAGCAAATACAAATGCAGCAATATCAATGGACGTTCGATCGGAATTTGTTGGTGGATCAGCAATTTGTTAGTTATTTTAAGAAGTGGATAATAGATTTCTTTAATATGAATAGATCTAGCGCATTGCGCAATATGGTATGGCATGCGTTCAAGGCAGGACTAAGGGGGAAGATGGTCAGCTTCGTCTCAAATAAAAAACAGCAGCAAGAGCTAAAGAGTAAGCAATTGCGAGCCAAGCTCCGGGATTTAGAAAGAGAACATCTGGGTAAGATAATGCGGGGGTGGGTGTGGCCGGAACCCAGTTAGATATTACCGTGACCAAAGCAGAGATAGGCTCGTACTACTCCCAAAAGGCAGCAGCAGGTTATCAGACCCATAGGGCGGAGAGGTAGGAGTATGGGGGAAACACTTGGGAGACTTCTCACTCTAAAGACGAGACAGAAATCGATGAGTCAGATATCTATATTAAGTGGAGGGGTCTCATATTCGGACCCGGTGGCTATAGTTACTGTATTCCATAAATTCTATCAAGACCTTTATATCGAGGAGGTACAGGGCCCTCAGGGAAGCAAATCAGTGAGTAAATGAGGAGTGCAGGAGGTTGGGGGGGACGAGAGGGACAGGTTGGAATCTGAACTGGCATTGGACAAGGTGCAAATCGCAATACAGCAGCTGGCCTCTGGTAAGGCAGCAGGTCCCGATAAGTTTTCATCTGAATTCTAGAACACTTTTCAAGCAGAGCTAGCCCCCCTGCTTCTGGATCTATTTTTGGGGGTACAACATTCTGGAAACCCGCCAGATTCTTGGAGGGGTACCAATATTATTATCTTCCCAAAGCAAGATAAGCCACCTGATAAGCCTACTCCATATAGGCCTTCTCTAATCCATGCGGATGCAAAAATCTATTAAGTTTTGGGCAAATCGCCTTCGGGGGGGGGGGGGGGGGTCATACCCAGTCTCGTATCGTCTTGGTAACACAGCTTTGTACCTGGCAGAGACACTACAGATCATGTAAGGCGAGCAGTGTATCACCAAGGAAACCAACGGGAATCTGGCTATGATCCTCCTGGATGCGGAAAAAGCATTCGATCAGGTGGCATGGGAGTACTCATGGGGAGTTTTGGCAGCCAAGGGATTTGGCCCTCGGGTCATCACTGCAATTAAAGCAATGTATAGGGCACCATATGGGAAGATCCAGCTGATGGGCAAAGAATCTGATTTTATAAGAGTGGCAAGTGGAACAAGGCAGGGGTGGCCCTGCTCCCCAATCTTATTTGCCCTATACATCTATCCGTTCAGCCAACAGATTATTGAAAATCAGGCCAGTATCCCAGCGTTAACTCAAGGGTTTGATACTAAAGCACTAGCCTACGCAGATGACATCGCGGTATTGACATCTAATCCAGACAAGGCAATTAAGGAAGTAGAAGCCATGGCGATTATTTTCGGAAAGGAGTGGGGGTATTTACTGAATAAGTTTAAGACTCAAATGATTTGCACTGAAAATATTATCTTTCGGGGTAGTCAGAGTACCTACGGCCACCAACCTAGGGGTCCGGATTAGTTTGGATATAGCGCGGATCACTCAAATTAATTTTGATCCAATGATCAATATAATAGCCACGGACCTCAGGCGGATGAACTCATTGCACCTGATCATCATAGGAAGAATTAATAATCTCAAAATGGTAATGTTCCCCAAGAAACTGTATCTATTTGGGGCACTACCAGTAGAAATCGAAGGGTCAATAATTAATTAAAACATTAGATTCCATATTTGGTCATTTTATTTGGCAATATGGTAAGGTTAGGAGATCCCTGACACTACTTACCCTGCCGCCAATACGGGGTGGCTGGGCTGCTCCTAATCTCACTTTTTATCTCTGGGCAGCACTACAATATATGAATATACTCTTCTTTGAAAACGATGGTAGGGACCGAGTTGCAGGGGCTGAGGGTCTCCCAACAATTTGAGGTGGCATTTGGGGAAGGGACAAGAGCGCTGTTGCTCCGCCAGCTGGAACCTAGCAATTACAAAAAGGTACGATTCAAAATCATCAGGAACGCCTGGAAAATATCGGGCAAAATTCAAAAACACATGAGCATAGAGAAATTTACAAGTTATACACCAATTTGGCGATCATCCTTATGTCGTAGTCAAAAAGAAAGATCTCCCTTGGATCTATGGATATCAACCGTCATTCAAACATACAGATTTCACACTAACAGGATGAGATATGGCATCAAGGAAGCAAACCAATTACTTAATAGCAAATTTATTTCAAATTAATCAAAGATTGTCACATCAAGTCAAATGTTGTACATATACATAAAAAGGTAAACAATTTACCAAATGTTAAAACAAGAGTTAAAACTTTCTTGAAAATCATACGCAAAAAAAAATGAATCACAATAGATATACATATAAAACAGAAAATTGGGAAAAAGAGAACAGGACAAATAATCCTACTCAGACAAAGGAAATCGTTAACTCACAGATAAATCCGTTCTAACCACAATAGATTTCAACCACAATATACATGGCACAGAACATTATCACTACGGTCTTGCTTGGCACCCCTCTCTCTTGGTTTGGGGTCCCTCTCTCTTTGTTTTTTAAATAGATCATCCTTATGTCCCCCAGTGTTCTACGATGCTATTGGGAAACAATAGTAACAACTCGGTCTAAGGATAGTGGGAGATATCCAATCAAAAGATCAACTATATCTCTTTCCCGAGGTGCAGAGAGAGTATGGAATCCCTGATGGGCACTATTTTAAATATTTACAAATGAAGGGATTCTTTGGTAAACGGAAGCAGGCGATTTCAAGTGCCAAAATTTCACTGTTCGAGACCATGGGGAGATCTGTTTGTAAAATAAAACACCTATATGGTATTATGATGGAGGAAGTCCCGGATGATCTTGAGAACGGAAACGAAATAAGCCAGCAGATTAGAGTATGAAGATTTAGATAGTCACTGCTGCTGGCAAAGAAAACGCTTTTATCAGCAAATCTAAAGGCACAACATTACAAAACTATCTATAATCTATAATTTACCCCTTCTAAACTATTCAATTGGGGAAAAAGGGAGGACAACAAATGCCCTAGGTGTGGGATAGGACCAGCAGAGGAGATACATATGTTTTACGGTTGTCCAAAGTTAGACCTGCTAAAAATAGAATTGGCAAAATTCTTGGAGAAGATCTTGGGCAAAATTGTGGTCCTAACCCCTTTGCTTATGATGGTGGGGTATGATAACAGTGTAGGGTTGGATCAAGGCCAGACCAGTATCGTATTTATCTCAGCCACTGCTATCGGGCTACTTATTGCAACTAGATGTAAGGATCCAGAGCCCCTGGCCCTTTTAATTGCCATATATAAACTGGAACAGGCCCTATATGAATGTAAGGGTCAAGAAGGAGAGACCACGGGGTAGCAAGAGGGGAGAGGCCGAGCAACAGCGAAGGCGCAAAGTGGGCGTACACCTAAAGATCAAGACACATTGAGATTGAGGGCTGCTGGGGGAGCACATTGGTGGGGAGGGTACAGTTGGGGGAGGGAAGGGATAGTAGTTTTGGGGTTGGGAAATTTAGGGGACGGAGATATTAGGGGGTGCTGAAGGGCTAGAGCTTGCGGAAGGTCGGTAACGAAAGAAAGGGAATAATGTAAACCTTATGATTGCACAATATGACACCTATGTGCGGGGGACGGGGAGAGCAAATTGTATCTGTGTATGGCAGGCAACTAATGTGATGAAGATGTAGAGATGTGAATGGTGAATAATAAAAAACTTTATTAAAAAAAAAAAAAAAAATGAATGTAAGGGTCATCAGGCCAAACAGTGGGGTATGAAACTCTGGTCCCCAATAACAAAGTGGTTGTCTAGGGTAATGTGTATAGATCATGGCTATAATGAATTTTGTATTAATGTTCTGTTCGTTTTTTCTTCTCTTTATTCCAAACGCATTCAGATTATGAGTTATCGGTGTATAATGAACTTTATATATGTAATAAGTATTAATTCTGATGGCAATGCTAGTAATTGATATTGTATAACGAATGAATAAGTCATGGATGTAAATATACGTATAATACCCCTCTGAACTAATAAAAAAAAAAGTAAATTTGCAGTGATGTGTTGCACAAGAGGGAAGACACAGCACAGACCTATATATACTAAGATTGACCTTCTGGCGCTGTCATCGCTCTGCTGGGGCACAAACAGGGCTGTCTTGAGTGATGCACAGTCTAGCACTTTGGTGCAGAGATCAGTGTCTGCTCTCTAGCATAAGAATTGCATTGGAAGTACATATTTCTAGTACACATTCTTATGTGTACACAAACTTGGAAAGATCCAACGCATTGGATGTGTGCTGAGCAGTGCAGCACACACTCAGTGTGCGTGTTTGTTTTTGTGTGAAATAATCATATTTCCTATTTTTGTCTGCTTCACGGAGGCTTTAGTTTAAGATGAAGAGCTCTGCCTGGCTATTTTAGATAAGGCTTTGCATCAAAACCTTTGGATAATTGCAGTGATGCTACCCAGTAATGTACACTTGGTGCAGCGCATCCTCACCAACACCTTTTGCCTCAGATAGTACATCTGGTTGTGAGGCTTTGCATCATGGGGGGGTCATATTTTCACACAAAGCTTTAGCAAATCTGGTCTTTAATCCAGTAATAAAAAATATAAAGCTTTGAGTTTTTTGCTTGAAGGCTGCATAAATGGGTCTCTCCTTTTGACTTCCCAAAATGTTTTTACTTTCCTCTCTCAGTTAACACATGAAAGTTGTAGTGTCATAAATGTAATTTTCTCTTCAAATATAATCCATATTGTCAACATCAGTCAGCCGAGTGTTAGTGTGACATCCAAGGGCTCCAGATTTCTCAACTTGTCTGGACATCTGTACATAATTGTGTGTGTATATATTATGTATTTATGAAAAAAAATATATATACATATATTCTTTTTGTTTTTAGGTAGATAGTTTAGTAGCACTCTTTACAGTATTAGGCTAAGGCCGGTCCTAGTGAAGTTCTCGGTGCGTCGCAAGCTGCGACAAGCGAACCAGCTTCTGTCTCTTTTGTGCCTCCACCTTGATCCTGGTGCTAACCGTGCCTGGGGTTTAGAGCCACTGATGTTTGCTCCCTTAAGGCACGCTACCCACATCCCCTTCTGGGCAGTGCTATGTATTGTGTAGTCGAGCCTAATTTAATACACTTAAACACCAAGAAAGACACCTATAACCAACCATCAGTACCACGGGAGAACCAATTATGTAGTAGGGTTGACTAAATCATGCAGAAAGAAAGGCAAATTAGGAGCTGTACTGTACCACATTTTGTGGCAGTAATCTTTATTTTGTTCTTGTTACACAAGGTAAGACTGTGCAACGTTTTCACCTCATTACTATTACTTTAACACCTAGATACATCAATCAGCAACTGAAAGGTGACCATTTAACCTTTGCAAGAGATATGCCACCGCTTGGCAACACGTTTGACAGCCTTTTTAGTAACTATTTGTAAAAAAGGCTCCTTTCCAGCACAAAATAACTTTTGTGCTGGATAGTAATTACCCTTGCAACACTTAGTTGATTTGCATCGCTTTGTGGCAGCACAACGCTTTAGTAAACCTGGTCTTCTGCTCATTTTCACAGAATCATAAACTGTGACAATTACCTTATTGTGAAGCCCTGCATAGAATGGATGCTTTCTACTGTTTATTCTGATAGAAATTGTGGAAATGCAGGCATACTAATTTTGCACTTGTGGAGACCCCAGTGCGCACATAAATCTAGCAGGAAGTGGTGCCCGCCCTCAGTCCCTTAAGGGGGTGCTTGTTTTTAGTCCACTAGCCCTGGTGACCTCTTTCTATCTGGAAAAAAAGGCTGTTGTATTATAGATTTAGTTTTCATTTTTTTTCCCTTTCCCACTGAGCCTGGACACGGACCCAGTCTGTTCTGGTGTCTAAGTTCAGACTTACTGTAATGCAGATAAGTGGTATAATGCTGATGTCCATGTCTGTCAGAAAAACAAGCATTCGCAATACCAGTAGGTCTCGCCTCTGGTAGAGCTATTGGCTTTGTTAGTTTCTATTAACTGCGTTGTACAGCAGCGTGGCAGCTGTGCAGCATGGCTGAAAGTTAGGAAAAAAAGTGTTATGATGTGGTTAGAACCTCGAGAGAAGGGTATTGTTCTGTTTTCGGAGTATGGGATTATTCTTCGCGTTAACAAAAAAATGTTAAACTATCTTACTTCTAAGTTGAAATTGACATTTTTGGCCTATATGAAGACAGCCTCAAAAAGACCACGCAGAGAAGGGAGCGCAGTGCCCTTTGCAACTTTGAAGCATCCTGACCATCGGTGGTGTGAATTTAGGTGCTCACCCCCCCCCCCCCCCCCCCGCACAGGAAGTGACATGGAACGTAGAGGGACTGGGGAGGGATGGATGGAGCAAGCAAGAGCTGGATAGGTATTTCCAAATGACAGACCACAGTGATGTTTCTGGACGACACCGGGCAAATATCCTGATCTTATAGTACACTTATGCATGCCCACTCCTGGAGTTCTGACTGTTCACAAAACTCAACCCTTGGTCAATGTTTTCACAATATTAGGAGGGCAACTTAACTTTCTTGTTCACATTGAACTTTCCAATTCGAATAGCATTTTTCTGTAATCACTCTTGTTTTCAACTACTTTCCATATTTCATTTCTATATTAATTTCCAGACGTTGGTGTCTTTTTCCATAAAGTTCTTTTTATTAAGTATCCAATTCCATTACACTTAAAACGGCCCCAGCCAACGCGTTTTATCCTTTCATAGGGACTTCATCGGGCCTAAACCAATCTTCATTTTTTTTTTATAAACATGTAATCAATACTTTTCACTTTTTAAAATCGACAACTCTGGTTCTTATTTTTACATAACATTTTCAAATTTTTCTTATTTTTGTGTGTAATTTGTAATTGAACATGAACCACTTCCATCTCAAGGACTGTATTGATCAAAATTTCTGTACCAACGTCTGTCAGGTATACAGACTAATATATACACACACCATCCCCAAAAATTAAATTAATATGTGAATTTGTTAAACTACAAGACCCCAGCTTTTTAAAGAGTGATTGCAGTTACCAAGTGCGTACTTCTGAACTAACACCTCTAGTACTCATCAAATGCGCATACAAGAAGATCACTAATTTACTTACAATTTGATTTGCCCTCCTTCTCCAAATTCTTCTTTTCCATTATTTCCTCTTTTAGATGTCTGGGCTCCTATTGTCAAGAAAGAAGTTTATTGTGTCAATATGCCTAAATCCTTTCCATCACTTCCGTCTTGTTTATTAAATTGTTTCTCCTCGTTTCTTTCTAACCTGCTTGACCCAGTGTTAGCGAGCCATCCACCTGATTAACTTCCAATCCCTAGAATAGAGTAAGCCTATATTCCGGGTAGAACTAAAATTCCCCTTCTCTCTCATCCTGAATCATTTCTCCAACATATCATCAAATTATACCCGCATCATCATATACTGTCCCTTCAGACCACATACTCCTCCTTCTGATCTTTGTCCCTCACCATGGGGCTATCTTGCATATCACCCAAGGTCTCTTACCTTTCGAGCAGCCTTTTGGCGTATGTCCTAGTCCTGTCTGATTGATCTGTCTTGGCTGCACTCATCACGCTTCTTAAATATCCCTCCAATTTTAGTACCCAGTTTCAGCTGTGCCCTGTCAGTCTCGACTGCCAATCCATTAGTCTATGGCAGCCACCATGAAAGTTCTTCCTGCTGTATTCATCCTCCATAATCGCATTCCTCAAGTATCCGGATGCTTCACTCAATCCTTCCTTTCCTTTTCATGTGGGGAAATGGTGAGATTCCGAAGAAATTGCAGTGAGGCAAGTAATTTCAAGAAGGAATTGGAAGGTTTGAAAACCAGATTATGACATAGAGGGTACAAAGAAAGGGTTTTGAATTTAGCAGAAAGTAGGATTCTACAGACTAGTTGGAACACCACACTGAGCAAAAAAGAGGAAAATAGAAAACTGGCTTTTGTGTCCACATATAGTGCAGAACACAATGAGGGGTACAGGATACTACAGAGACATTGGGGATTGCTCCATGGGGGTACCAGGTTTGGCTAATTGGATCACTGACAAACCAAGGGTGACCTATAGGAAGTGGGATACAGTGAAGAGTCTGGCCACATGCAGCTACACACCTCCCATTAGGGACAGAGGTAGAAATTGGATACATGACCAACCGAAAGGGAACGATGGATGGATGGATTGTAATGTGTGTAAAATGGGCATAAACAAATTGAAGGACTTCAGTTACAATTCGAAAAGAAAGTACTATGTGAATGAATTTATGGATTGCATACAATCAAATAAATCCCATGGATGCTATTACAACTGTCAGAAAATCTATGAAGGGAGTACCATTAGGATGCTGAAATTACGCATACAAGAACATCAGAGCCGTGAAGAACAGGGACAGCAAAAGCCCAATTTTTCAACATATGCGAGTTGAACACCCCAATGTGACTGGTTTCACCTTCCATGGTATTCAAAGACTGCGCCTGAGGCTGAGGGGAAGAGATCAGGAACTGTCATTAAGACAAACTGAGGCCAAATGGATTGCCAGATTGCAGTCTGTAGCGAAGGGGCTGAATACTGAACAGGAAATTCATTACTTCCTTTAAAAATGCACGGTATGGTACAGCATGCCGTTTTGTGTGTACAGAGCACTGTACAATAACAGTAAGGGACTAAATGGCTTACGTTGAATTGTGAAACTCTATAGGGAAGATACTACAGCGCATTATGTGCTAGCATAAAGATATGAGGTGGGGATAGGGCTTGATATATATAGGACAAAGATGATGCTAACGGGAAACCGACATTCGAAATATAACAGACAAGGTACAGATCAGAGGTATACCTCATATGGACAAGACAGGGGATAGTCTTAGGCTAACAACAAACGCATGTTATAAGATGACGGCCGCTCTCGGGTGTATGAAGACAGCTATTACAAGATGGCAGCTAGTTATAGGCATCATAAGAAACCCGTTATAAGATGTGGGCCACTCACTGGTGTATTGAGACCGCCTTTTTAAGATTGTGGTAAGGTATATGTATCCTTAGCAAGGGGTCTGGCAATTATAAAATCAACGGACTGAGGTAAACTCTCAGTTTATGAAAGGAAGGGAGCGATAGGGTAGAGCTTCAAGATACTTGATTGAAATTATGGAGGTGAAATTGAAATATGTTAGGAAGAACTTTTAGGATGGTAGCCACTAAATAATGAATTTGCAGCCAGAACCCGGGGTAGTCATAGGTTAATAACAAGAAACCCGTTTAAAGATGGCGGCCACTCTGGAGTTTATCAAAATAGCCATTACAAGATGGCGACCACGTATATGTATCGGAAGCATGGGTTCCGGCGTTTATAAAATACAGCAAATATATAAAGGGCCAGTATAGGCTTGCGATACACGCTTGGTTTATGAAAGGAAAGGAACGATTGAGTGTATACTTTGCATGGTTTGTACTGTTTTTAAATTTCTTTCAACACTTTTAATATTTTTTTTCAATACCTTTTTTCTATCTGTTTGACAGTTGTCTTTGAGTCCAGCTAAACAAACCTCAGATGTGTGTGATGTTTTAAAATTGTGCCCCATATGGCTTTCAGTTTAAATCCTGTAAGATGGGCACTGTCCAGCCATGTTATCACAAAAAACTACAAAACGTCTGTATCCAACACCTTGTAAGTTAACTGTAGAAGAGCAGACGATCTTTCTACTAATGTATCCAGTATGACCCAAAGAAGTGGTGTCCTGCATCGAACATGTCACTTAATCCGACATCTGCATGACAGAGCTAGGGAGCCAGACTACAGACCTTTTTCTGAAAAATATAACCTAGGATTTGAATATGTAACAGAATTACTATTTCTTAGATGGTGGTGGCTGATAAGTAATAGTTTGTGTACAGATACTTAGTTAAGCACAGGAAGCTTAAATTATTAAATGGATGAGAGAAAACAAAATTACGTATTTTTCAGTTTAGGATATAGATGGATTCAGATTTCTTTATGGGAGGGGCAACATAATATATAATACAGATGTTACATGTGTGCCATATGTCCCCTCTCGGGAATGTCTGCTGTGGTCTACGATATGTCAAGGGGAGAGGGAATTGGCCTTGCAAGTGTCTAGGTGGTGTACCCTACTTTGGCGCCAAGCAGAATCGGTGTGGTAGTGCTAATTGGGGGAAGGGTCCATTTTGATGTGCAAGACTGTAAATGTTTTCTTGTTTCTTCTTTGCCAATCTAGACCAATGCAGCAACAGTGTCTTATGCTCTAAACAATTTAAGAGAGACCCTATAACATTCACTGGTGCAGGAGGCAATAAAGAATCCATGCTCTGTATAGTGCTTTGGCGCCACTTAGCACTTTCCATAGCAAATTTGAAACTTGTGTGTGTGTATTTTGCTAATCTGTTTTTTAACCCCTGCTTTACTTAGCAGGTGATTAATAAATGATTTAAGTTACTGGGTTTTATCCTGGGCAAAGAATCTCCAAATAGTTGATAACCATTTACAAAGACAAGGACCCTGAAACTACTGACGGATTGGCGGTTTAGTGTGACTATCTATTTTTTAAATTATTTATTTATAGCACCTGTAACCAAAGTGGTATACTGGCGCTGAGAGCTTATGTATGTGCAGAGCACTGCTGTCATAGAAAGAATGCACATAAGCGGAAACCAGAGTTATTTGGGGAAGAGCCGGGTATTCAAAGCTTTCCTGGATTGCAGCAATTCCGTTAATGACTTAAGAATAGGTGGCAGTGTGTTCCACAAGTGGGCTTCAGCTTCAGCGGCAGCCAATGCAGGTCCTACAGTGCATTGGGCGCTGAGGATCTGTTTAAACCAAGTTTAGCTGCTGCTACTTGGACTCTGTTTAAATCTTTTGATCAGACAGTTAGGAGCTCCAAGTAATGGGGCACTGCAGTATTTTAACCTGCTAAATATTGCACTGCTCACAATAACAGACTTAGTTTGGTAGGTGGTAATGGTAGCAGCTTCCTAAGGCCACTAAGGAGTGAAAAAATGGTACCTGTGACTTTAGTGACCGGACTCTTGTGGAAATATGGATTTTTCGGGTCAGTTATGTCCCCTATCTTGGACCCCAACGGTTCTATGTGCATGTCGCAAGTACATGTATGCTCCCTCCAGTTCCAGTAATGATGACGCAAACACATGTGCGTCCACCGTCAACATGTCCTCTGTCAGATCCGCCATAAATGGGCTGGATATTCCATTCCTAAATATGAAAGGCCACCGGCTTTATATGGTTCACTTATGCCATTTTACAGTCCAGGCAAGTAGGCCCTGATTCTGTCATCGAACTCCTTTTGCCTTCTGCCTCTGAAAGCTCCAGTTCAAGCCTGCATCTGTGACCATGAACTTTGTCTCATTCTCTGCGCGGCTCACGAAGCCTGACATCAGCCTATTCTCTGCCAAGAACTGTATTTCACCTTCGAATTATCTGCTTCCCCCTCAGCCGATGCATTCCTGCCTAGCAGCTTAAGTAAACATTCTTCCAGTTACCAAGCAAAAAGGCCCATCTTCTCTGTCCTCATGCAAGTAATTCATAGCCCTGTTACCATGGAATATTCCTACCCCCTCGCATTCAGTGTAGACACCTAGACGCTTGTACACGCACGCACAGTCAGTATAGAATAGATTCTGTCCGAGAGTCCCTCTTTTGTGGATAACATAGTTCTTTAAACATAGGATGTTAGATATGATTTGGGATTAGGTTGACTTGACCCCCCAGACTTCCTGTCTCCACACGTAGAGCTAAATGTCAAGTCCCCGTCACCCCCTAGTTACACGTCAATTACACGTCAGACTGCTGCGCGCGCATCAATGCCAAGTATTATCTTATAGATCCACCTATGTATTACATCATAGCCAATCATGTTCCTTTTTACTCATTATTACACCCATTTTCGGTTACGTAAACCAGACGTCAATGTCCTTATCAATTGTTACGCCTACTGTATTCACTTCATTATGATGTATGTATTATAAAAGTTACTGCTTGTCAATAAAGTATGTACTTCACTTCCTGAACTCCCGTGGTGATGGAACTTGAAGCATCCGATTATAATCGCTTATTGGAATAAAGCCCATTCTGAAACTCTAATATCACGGATTCTGCCTCTCATTTCATTGAGCTATTTTACTATGTTCCTGTATCAAATTCAGTCCCGGTAAAGGAGAAATATTTACCACATGATGGCGCCCGAACAGGGACACTTTCTCATCTCACGCGCCGGCGGTGCGTTGCAGGCCCGGTCTCCTGCCACAGCTGGACGGACAATAACGCGTACCAGCAGGATTTCCTGTATCTCCCTCCGGTCAAGCGGGGGCGACTGAGACTGCAATCAACACCCAGACGAGGCGGTGAGAAGTGCGAAGTATCCCGACCAGAGCCTAGCTGAGAGAGCAAGATCCGAGGTATACAGAGACCCACCAGTCCGACGTCAAGCCCAGTGTCCGAGTCGAGTCGAGTCGAGTCCAGTCCAAATCCGAGTCAAGTTCAAGTTACTGAGGCCTTCCGTTTCCGAAGCTACCCGGTGAGTACCATTACTGGGGAGGCATTTCTGACGTGCACATAGGTTGTGCCGGTCAAGACGGGTTTGGGTACACAAATCCGGTCTGCACTGTTTTAGCAGTGTATCTGTACTGTTTAGCAGTATATCAAGTATTCCGAAGTATTCCGAAGTGTCTAGTTATTATCTAGTTATTGTCGAAAATTAAGCTTGGTGATTAGTTATGCAGACGATCATCATTGTTGTTTCAGTTAAAGGTTTCATGTTTAATGTTTGAAGTGTTTAAGTATATCGTGGTATGAATGACTGTTCATTATCGTGTTTATTGTATTAAGTCTGTTCAAATTCAAGTATCAGGTCAAAATCAAGTATAAGGTCAGTTCTCAATATGCCGTTCTTTTCGAAATTAAGACAGATCACTACCAGAAAAGGGGTTCTCGAAGAAGCCGTCCCTATTCCTCCTAGGGACACCCCAGGGCACTTTATGTATCACAAACATGGATTAGACGCTATATTATTTCTTGATTTATGGGTAGACTATACCAAGGGATTACCAGAAAGTCAGAGGTGGCCCACAGCAGGGACCTGGGATGCAGAGTGCATCATGAAAGTCGAGGAAGAGTTATGGAAAAGGAAAGTCAGACAGTCACAGAAAGACGCCGTTGAATTATGGCGTAAAGAATCACATAGACGAACAGAAAAAGCACGTAGACAGGAAGAGAAGAGTAAAGAGAATTCCACTAAAGTTCGAGAAAATCTATTAATTGAGGAAGGTATCCGAGTGAAATCAGAACAAGTAGACAGACAAAGAAATGCCCTTATGAATGGTATGTATCCCCTTCTGGCCGAAGGATTACCTAAGGCTACTCCGGAAACGCCAAAAGACTTGCCAACCCCATTGTTCCCCATAAAGGTACATCCTAAGGGGCATCCTAGAACCGCAGAAGATGTTTTTCTTTCCTCATATTTAGATGACGCAGCTCCCGAGTATGCCAATTCCGCCCCACATAGACCGCATACCAGGGAGGTTCAACGCCAAGATCCAGTACCCATATCCCTACGGCAACAAATCGAGTCACAAGTTCCGGCAAGCACATCGGTTTCTGTATCCGCTCCTACAGCTACTTCTATGGCTGTGTCCACACCTGTAGTTGCTGTGTCACGTTCAACGAATCCTTTTACACCCGACGCCCCAGATGGAGCCGCGGGAGGAGCTACCAATGTCTTTTCTACGCCATCCAGAATAAATAAACTTACTTTTCAAGAGTCAGCGCATTCACGTACACCCAAACTCCTTAGTGCCCGTGCGCTTAAGGAACTTCTTATAGATTGTAGATATGACCCGGTGCCTGGAAAAGAGGACGAAATGACCCTAGCATCATTGCGTATCAGACGAGCCGCAGTGTATTTAGCGAAGTTACCAGGAATGACTGCGCATCTAGATAATATATATCATTTTGTCCAAACAGGGCGAGATCCAGAATGTATTTACAGAGCTATGGAATACCAGAAAGTAGAGATACAGGGGGAACTGTTACGTTTCCTCATAAACTGTGTGATCAGAAATCAAGACCGACCGGGGGTAGACCCGGAAGCCATGAGAATTCTTACAAGATGGAGCCAGAATATATCAGAAGGGAGACATGATAAACAAAATTGTATAATAGCCATGTGCCGAAAGATCCGTAAAGAAATAGAACGCCTACACGAAGAGAGATTAGAGACAGACGAGTTCGAACAAAACGAGGAAGAAGGGCCAGGACTGCCCACAGGACAGTCAGACACCATAGCCTATGTAGGTAGAGGAAGATCTTGTAATAGGAATCAGACTAGATATCATACTGACTCAATACATCCGACGTGTCCAGATAATAACAGGAATTTTCAAATACCTATAATTAATATAAGGTTTAACGAGCATTCGTTCCAAACCGCCGACAAACTACTCCGAGAACGAAGGGGTTATCATTTCCTCGATTCTATGGATGAACAAGATTTAGCCAGGGCAGCTGTCCATTGGGTGGACAGTCCCGGAAAATATAGTGATGATACAGTAGTACGCACATTTTTGAATCTTACCCCAGATGAACAAAGGTTAGCTGGGATTTATATGATCCAACAACTCATTATACTATATCGGAGTCAGCATTCGGACCCTGGTCCCTTGCCTGACATACTGACTGAATTACTTATGAATAAATGGAGAGGTCCAGGTACTGAATTAATTAAAGAAATTCTAGAATCAAGAAAGCAGTATATTCTTTTCGTATGTTCAGAACATGTTCCATTGTCCGTCAAGGAAAGAACTACGTATCACATAGATAGACAGAATCCCTTACGAGAAGTGCACCCAATAAAGGGTGAGGACAATGAGTTTAAACGCGTATTTGTATATACGCCTATATCGAAAATAGAATTATTAGAAATGAAGAAAGTAGTACCCAGTCATGACAAGGACCCAGCGGGGTTTCACCGAGAAATTAAAGACATGTTACTCATGGGAGAGTATACCTACCCCGACATTATGACAATATTAAAGGTGTTGATGCCTGCTGGCATTTATGAGAAACTCAAAGAAAAAGAGTGGGAGGTAGGTGATCAAAAGATAGAATGGTCAGCATTAGAAGCAGAAGAAAGGGCCCGAGGTCCAGGTTCGGGGCTTGGGGACAAAACTAAGGCATTACCAGGACTACTAGTACAGGTACTGCCACGTTTATTAACTACGAAAAAGGAAGATTGGGGTACAATTTCAGCCTGTAAACAGAAGCAAGATGAAGACACTAGTGATTACTATGCCCGTTTTGAAAAATGTTTCGGTATAAATAGTGGCATAAAAGCAAGTAGCGAATCATACCCACATCTGTTTGTAACAAAATTAGTAGAAAATGCTCTGCCTCCAGTAAAGAATAGAGTATTAAAATTCGAAAGTACCTGGCAAGGTAACACTCCAACACAAATGTTACAAATGTTACAGTACCACCACAATAGAATTAAAGAGGAACAAGAACATGAACACAGACGCATGAAAGACACAAAAATGAAAATGCTAGTTTCCCAGACAGTTCCAGCTGAAGGACATAAAAAGGGTATGACACATTCCGATTCAGCAGGACCTGTAAAAGGGACATGCAATTATTGTAAAAAGCCAGGCCATTACGTACACGATTGTCCAGTTTTAAAACATAATATCGCCATAGGTAAAACACAAGAAAGATCACGGCCACTCAGACAAGACCAGAATGAACAAGGAGCTATACAGCATGTCCAGGCAATGCCAGCCGCACAACAGCCAATACAGTTTGTGCCAGCTGCACCCCCATTGCCTGTTGCTGCCACACAAACAACAACACGACAAATGTATCAGACCGCACAGTATGAATATCCCGAGTATCAGCGTTACGCATGAACTAGCCTAGAGAGGGAAGTTGACTTACCCCTTATCGAGATTCCTGTAGATCAAGAAGGACCTTATGTACATAGTAAATTATTAGGTCAAGATAGAAAATTTTTACTCGATACAGGGGCAAGTCGAACAACTATGAAACGTAGTGAAGTTCCAGGGGCACCCCTCTCAGGCTCACAAAATATTTCCCTTGGTTTTTCAGGCAAACCTATTGTTAATGAAGTGTCACAACCTCTGCCACTTACGATAGGACCTCTGACCCGAACTACAGATTTACTGCTTACTAAATCATGTCCAGAAAATCTATTAGGAATAAAAACGTTAAAAGCTCTAGGAGCTATAATATGTTGTTCTCCGGAAGGAGTAAGATTGTTTTTACGTGATTTTAAAGGTCACTATGTATCTAGAGACATGGATCCCCGACTACAGACTTTACCTACACATCTATGGGCACAAGGCCCTACTGATGTTGGTTGCATGAATATTACACCATATCGAGTCACACTAAAGGCAGGAGTGGTGCTACCACGAATGCGACAATACAAGTTACCACCAGATGCTGTAGTGGCTTTACTACAAATCATTGACGAGCTCATTGCCCAAGGAGTAGTTGTGGAAACAGACTCCAATATATGTAATTCACCGATAATACCGATTCTTAAACGAACAGATCCGAAGGCCCCGCCAGTATATCGATTGGTTATTGATCTGCGCGAGTTAAACAAATGCATTGTGCCACAATTCCCTGTGGTCCCAGATATCTCGTCATTACTGACAGCTATTGATTCCGAAGCGACATTCTTCACTGTAATCGATCTCAAGAATGCCTTTTTCAGCGTCCCAATAGATCCGGAAAGCCAATATTTGTTCGGATTTAGTTTAAATGGACGTAGCTTTAAATTCTCACGCGCACCTCAAGGATTTACAGAAAGCCCCAGCATCTATAGCCAAGCATTGAAACGAGAACTTGACAGTATCCACATGCCAGTTAACACGGCTCTGTTTCAATACGTCGATGATCTGCTGATCACCGCAAGAAGTGAACCTGAATGTGAGAAAGCATCACTGACAGTTTTACAATTTCTAGCCGAAAAAGGGCACAAGGTGTCCCCTTCTAAGCTGCAATTCTGTGTCCAGCGAGTTGTTTATCTTGGACACTCGCTGGACAAGGAGGGAAGGCAGCTTACACCCGACCGCATTCAGTTGATAGCTAACATGCCAATACCCAAGACACAAAAGGAGGTGCGGGCTTTCATAGGCCTCACTTCATATTGTAGACAGTGGATCCCGCAATATGCATTCCTAGCAAAACCACTCATTCAGTTGACAACCCAGGAGGCAGCCACATCGACTGTTCTCCCTTGGACTCAGGAACACACACAAGCTTTTGAAAACCTAAAGAAAGCTTTATGTCAAGCACCAGTTTTAGCAACACCATGTTACAGAAAACAGTTTACACTCTTTGTTACAGAACGCGAAGGTACTGCTTTGTCAGTACTCACACAGGAACAAGCAGGAGCACACAAACCATGTGCTTATTTTTCTAGTACATTAGATCCCGTAGCTCAGGCTTTGCCTGCATGTCTGAAATCAGTGGCAGCAACAGCCTTAGCAATCAGACAAAGCGATGCCATAGTGTTAGGACATCCATTGACAGTTCAAGTACCACACGCAGTAGAGGTTCTTGTAAATAGAACACAAACACAACACTTGACCGTAGCACGACTTACAGGGTATGAACTTACATTGTTTCAGCCACATATAGAAATAAGACGCTGTAACACATTGAATCCTGCCACACTTTTGCCAGTAATCGGAACAGACCCACTAGCCCATGACTGTATTGAAGTCATTACTGTAACGACAAAACCCAGACAAGACTTGACCGATGTTCCATTGTCAGATCCAGACCTGACATTTTATGTCGATGGTTCATGCATGAGAACAAGTACAGGAGAGTTAGTAGCCGCTTATGCAGTCACAACAGATACTGAAGTCATTGAAACTAATCGTATAAATACTTTGTCAGCTCAAGCCGCAGAGCTCATCGCTCTGACACAAGCCTGTATTCAAGCCACGAATAAAAAAGTCAACATATACACTGATTCACGTTATGCATTCGGAGTTGTACATGACTTCGGCGTGCTGTGGCGAGAGAGAGGTTATTTAACTTCCCACGGTGCCCACATTCAGCACGGACCCCTCATTCATGCATTATTAGATGCAATACATCTACCCACTGCAATATCGATTATGAAATGTAAAGCTCATACGAAGGTTACTGATATCATTTCCCAAGGCAATGATCTAGCCGACAGAACAGCTAAACTGACTGCTCAAACTCAAACCCCCGATATGACAAAGACAATAGTCCCGACACCGACACATTGTATGACAGTTAAAGATCCTACTCTTGACGTAATTGACATACAGACACATGCTACACCAGACGAAATAAAGAAATGGACTGAATTAGGAGGGATCCAAACGGACCAAGGATGGATGATGAAGGAAAGGTCTGTATGGTTCCTCCCTGATTCAATGGTCCAAGTCGTAATTAACACTATACATAGTCCAGCACATCTAGGAGAAAAAGCTATGCTAGACAGCATTCAACACATTTGGTTTAATAAGCATTTACGAGCAGCAGCCAAACAAAAGGTCCGTACCTGTATGATCTGTTGCCAGTTCAACCCAGGAAAAAGTGTTCCCGTAGAACAGGGTGGATTTCAGCCTCCTGATCACCCTTTTGAAGTCCTACAGATGGATTATATCCAGATGGAACGATGTCGAGGATTCAAATATGTTCTCGTAGTTGTCTGCGCTCTGTCCCGTTGGACAGAGGCGTACCCGGTTTCAGATTACACTGCCCCGACTACTGCCAAACAGTTGGTTCGAGAATTCTTCCCACGATACGGTTTACCACGTGTTGTCTACTCAGATAACGGCCAGCCGTTCTCATCCGAATTAATGAAACACGTTTCACTTCTGTTAGGATATCAGTGGAAATTCCACTGTGTTCGACATCCCGAGGCAGCAGGTCTCGTGGAAAGACATAACCAGATACTGAAAATCAGACTGTCCAAAATATGCAGAGAGAAAGGTGTCGACTGGATAGTAGCATTACCAGTTGCACTCTTTTACATGAGAATGGTAGCACACTCTAGAACAGGGCTATCCCCGTATGAGGTGATCTTCGGTAGACCACCGAATATGTGGGGGACGCCCATACCACGCAAAATAACTGATATTGACTGTAATATGCTGACAGATTACTTGGCTTCCTTGATGTCTGCACTACAATCTTCTCGTTCACAGGTAGCTGCAGCCTTTCCCGACAACACTGAGGTGAAACCCCATGACGTTGTTCCGGGTAATCTTGTCTTTGTGAGAAATTTCGACAGAAAGAATCAACTGGAGCCCAGGTGGAAAGCACCCAAGTTGGTCCTGTTGACCACAAGAACAGCCGTGAAGATCGAGGGCCGCAAGGGCTGGATTCATTCAAGCCACATAAAAAAATTTCATGGACTACCTTCGGATATAGACATTGTGCCCTGCACTCCCTCGCAGACTGATTCAAAACTTCCTTTGGTGGAAAAAACTGAAAGCGAACTTTACAAAGTTAAGTTAAGGCCTAGGACGTCGAGCAATTTGATTGTTTGTCCTCTCCAAGGTGAAGCGGTTGAATTGTCTCTGACATGTATCCCCTGGACCTAAGTAGAGGAAATACCGGAAAAATGTTGAAACGACAGGCGTATTGTAAATCACTGCGTAGCCACTGCATAGTGACATTATTAATTTTGTTTTTATTGAGTCTTTTAATAATTATTACAAGTATGTTGTTGCACATATATTACCCTATTTCTAGACATGTTTATAATGTTGCTGCTGAACATTCTTTTAGTGACTTACCTCCGCATGAATTGTCTTACAGACTTGCGCTGCGCAATAACACTTTCATTAGTATGTTACATTATTCCCATCAGACTAGTAACGCCACCAATTGTTGGGTGTGTGGCCGACTCCCTCCCTATCAGAATTATGAAGGAGTCCTGCCATTCTTTCCGCATCCATTTACACATAATGGCTCCTGTGGAGCATGGTTTAGTTTAATTAATTCCATAGACTCAGACACAGCAGTTTACCAAGATCATTGGGTATGGGGAAACGTGAACCTAGTTTTACTCAAAGTCTGCTACCCTGACAAGGAGGGTCGCCCCAAAAGAACAGGAACTGATCTAGAAAATGAAGTATATGGATTAGGTAATTTTACACCTAATCTCATGATTCTAAATGTCGTATCCGAAGTTGAGCTAGTCTTACCCACCATGTCAGTATTCCCAGCAAAAGGTGAATTGTGTGTAAGAAAGGTTGGTTCTATACATATGGGCCATAGTAAATGCACAAGTACAGTAGAATTCAGTGATCAAGGCAAATCTTCATTCAGAGCTTCTCGCCACTCCTACTTTATATGTGGTCAGACTGCATATATGCGTCTACCTCTAGATTGGGATGGTACCTGCTACATAGCATTCCTTTTGCCACCTGTTTTCCTAGCTCCTCCTGATTATTACAGAAATATTCATTTAGTACACAACAGAGAACGGAGAGATCTCCCCATTGTCGATTACACTGAGACGGCATGGGACAAGTATGTAGATTTTAATAAAGGCATCTTTCCCTATATAGGTACTGTTACTAATAGTAAGCTAATACGTAGATTAACTAGAACCCTTGAAGCAGTAGTGAATGAAACTATTTCCGCCTTAGGCAATTTAACAGAAGAACAGTCTGCTATGCGGATTGTTGTGCTTCAAAATCGTCTTGTCCTTGACGTCATCCTGGCTGATAGAGGCGGAGCTTGTAGGGTCATCGGATCAAGCTGCTGCGTATTCATACCAGAAAATTCGCCATCCGTATATAAAGCCATCACTCGCCTTCATAAGATAGTAAGCCAGATACACCAGAACCCAGGCACTTGGACTTGGTCCAGTTGGTTTTGGAATACGGTATCAGCCTGGGGATGGAGAGTTTTATCCTTCCTAGGTATTGGCCTTCTCATACTATTCAGTTGCTGTCTATGTCTGCAATGTGGACCAGCAATTTGTGGTCTGTGTGCCACATCGTGCATTCCACATCAAGATTTTCATTCAAGATCCCGGAAGAAGAAAGAAGAACAAATGATGCTATATGAACGGATCAATGGATTGATGAAGATTGATATCTCTTGAAGGGCAAGAAGGGGACAAGGAGGGAATGTGGAAATATGGATTTTTCGGGTCAGTTATGTCCCCTATCTTGGACCCCAACGGTTCTATGTGCATGTCGCAAGTACATGTATGCTCCCTCCAGTTCCAGTAATGATGACGCAAACACATGTGCGTCCACCGTCAACATGTCCTCTGTCAGATCCGCCATAAATGGGCTGGATATTCCATTCCTAAATATGAAAGGCCACCGGCTTTATATGGTTCACTTATGCCATTTTACAGTCCAGGCAAGTAGGCCCTGATTCTGTCATCGAACTCCTTTTGCCTTCTGCCTCTGAAAGCTCCAGTTCAAGCCTGCATCTGTGACCATGAACTTTGTCTCATTCTCTGCGCGGCTCACGAAGCCTGACATCAGCCTATTCTCTGCCAAGAACTGTATTTCACCTTCGAATTATCTGCTTCCCCCTCAGCCGATGCATTCCTGCCTAGCAGCTTAAGTAAACATTCTTCCAGTTACCAAGCAAAAAGGCCCATCTTCTCTGTCCTCATGCAAGTAATTCATAGCCCTGTTACCATGGAATATTCCTACCCCCTCGCATTCAGTGTAGACACCTAGACGCTTGTACACGCACGCACAGTCAGTATAGAATAGATTCTGTCCGAGAGTCCCTCTTTTGTGGATAACATAGTTCTTTAAACATAGGATGTTAGATATGATTTGGGATTAGGTTGACTTGACCCCCCAGACTTCCTGTCTCCACACGTAGAGCTAAATGTCAAGTCCCCGTCACCCCCTAGTTACACGTCAATTACACGTCAGACTGCTGCGCGCGCATCAATGCCAAGTATTATCTTATAGATCCACCTATGTATTACATC
Source organism: Triturus cristatus (assembly GCF_964204655.1). Lineage (NCBI taxonomy): Eukaryota > Metazoa > Chordata > Amphibia > Caudata > Salamandridae > Triturus > Triturus cristatus. The sequence goes on along the minus strand of NC_140581.1, from coordinate 364,254,428 downwards.
ATAGCCAATCATGTTCCTTTTTACTCATTATTACACCCATTTTCGGTTACGTAAACCAGACGTCAATGTCCTTATCAATTGTTACGCCTACTGTATTCACTTCATTATGATGTATGTATTATAAAAGTTACTGCTTGTCAATAAAGTATGTACTTCACTTCCTGAACTCCCGTGGTGATGGAACTTGAAGCATCCGATTATAATCGCTTATTGGAATAAAGCCCATTCTGAAACTCTAATATCACGGATTCTGCCTCTCATTTCATTGAGCTATTTTACTATGTTCCTGTATCAAATTCAGTCCCGGTAAAGGAGAAATATTTACCACACTCTCCAGAGATAACTTGTTATCAAATATGAATTGCTGAATGGGGCCAAAAGTTGTGGGAAGTATCACCGGGAATTCGGCTCACCGAGCAGCACAGGATTTCTGTTTTATTCCTGTTCAGCTTGAGGGAATTTAAGTTCATCCAACTGGCAGGCTGACGGAGCAATTCTGGAATGCAGCCTCTACATCCTGCTGCCTGTTAGAGAAGGACAGGATCGGCTGCGTATCATCCGCATAATTGACCAGCCTAATGTCATGCGCCTTTTTATAAGAGTTCTGAGTAACCTCATATAGATGTTGAACAGGACTGGGCTAAGTGCCAGGCACTGCAGGACTCTTTGTCATAGGCTTTTAAATTCGGAGCAGTGGAGGGGCAAGGCAACAGCCTTACACCGATCCGAAAAGTAGAACTCTATCCACTTCAACACGGTACCATCCACTCCGATCAAGGGTAATCCAGCCAGAAGGATCTTGTGGTTGACCGTGTTGAAAGCGGCCAACAAGTCCAGCATAATATGAACTGTCAACTGGCCACTATCTACCCCCATCCGTTTCATGTCCATAGCGATGAGTAGAGCTGACTCAGTTCCATGTCCAGGTCTGAAGCTAAATTGTTCATCCTCTGAAAGTGAGATTCCAGATATTGGCACAGCCTCCTACTCCCATATGGCTCCAATATTTTAACTGGAAATGGAAGGAGTGATATGGGCCTTCAATTACTCAGGACCAGAAGGTCCGTGGTGGATTTTTTTTCAAGATGTCAGTTACTACAGCCTTCTTCTACATTTGTGATACATCCCCGACTCAAAAGATTAGTTACATAGCTGCAGTGTTGGGGGATGAGTTCATCTCCCAACTCTTCCCGCAGCCTCGTAGGTAGGGGATGAAGAGAGTTCGATGAGGTTGACATAGCAGTAGTTCGGAAGCATTCCTCTGATCTGGCAGCAAGATCAAGGTATAGGGATACTCTTACTCCGTTAGTGCACAAGCATCGTTTCCCACAATCGGTCTCCCCTTCCACCCCTCTATAAATTGACAAGTTGAAATGGTGTACTAAAGCTGCCCTGGCTCGTGTTAATGGCCCCTTGACACATCTGGCAAAGTTTACAGTATTTTATTCTCTTCATTTCACACAAATGTCCACATATACTCCATCTTTTTAATGACTTGCTTTTGACACAAGGCATTTTAAAGAATAGCCAAAACATAGTTTTTTCGGTCATTTTCACCTTGGTAGCTGTTCCTGCGTGTTATGTGGTTAGTATTCTGCTACTAAAGCTACACAATCTCAGCCTTAATAATTGAAATAGTTTTATCCCCTTCTAGCACTGTCTTCTAAAGACAACTGAAGCATGCGTGGCTTTCCTCGGTGCACGTATGGCCCCTCGGCACAGCTTGCCACAAATGTACCAGTTGATATTTAGAAGTGTATCTTATTGATGTTTGGGGGTGGAGAGGAGCCAGGATTGAGTATAGATTTTCTTAGTAAGCAAAGTGATGATTTACCAAAATAAAATGGATGTGATGAGCGGAGGAAGAGGCTATAGGTAGTGGAGATAAGTTTTGAGGACTTTACTAGGGGTGCCTGTAGGAGGAAAGGCGTATATTCTGAAAATATTAGCATTGCCTGGAAAACCATCAATGCCACAGGTTTGTAACTCTTGCTCAACCACTGTAGTACTACTGAGACATCGGCAGAATGCTCAGAAAACAATTGTACAGAAATTATTCAAGCACATGCAAAGTAAGGATACCATCGCAGGTGTAACATGTAAATTCATTTGGCTCAATACATTTCGGTAGGAAGTTGTTGCAAGATCCTCTATAGATGTTCCATGTTGGTTAACCTGTTACTGCGGGGATCTGCTTAACCTGCAGGATCACAACTTCACTTCTCTGAGAAGCTTACTCAACTATTTTTCCTTTCGAGATAGATAAAATAAATAAATCTTCCTTCTCTTACACAGGAAGGTTTGTTGTGTTTTTTTTGTCTTCAACTACTGATCCATCCCCTAAATTACCAGGACTGCTGAATACACAGAAAAGATCACAGTAAGTCCCCTGCTCGCTTTACGCTCCTAATCACAGCAAAGCGATTTTGAGATTGTGTATCTTTTGAAACTCCAGCAGCTCCTTCTGTGGGTTAATCACTCCCTAGGTCAGTGGTTCCCAAACTTTTTCGACCGGTGGCTCCCTTGGCCCATTGGCCATTGCCTGTGGCTCCCCACTTTTACTTTTTTGGGAGGGTGTGGGGGATGTAAGCCCGGCTTCGGGAGCAGCCACAGCCCGTACAGGTAAGAGCAGTGAGGCGGTGGTGCCGGGTCAGGGGGATTTTGACGGACGATGACCAGGGAAAATTAAATAAATAATTTGCCCTGGTCATCGTCCGTCGAAATCCCCCCTCACCCGGTCACACCGCCCCACCACTCTTACCTGTACTGGCCGCGGCTGTTCGGGAGTACTTGCATCTTTCTCCCTGGAAATAATTGGGATGAAGCTGATGAAGGTATTATAATCACATACGCAGGGTGTTTCATATTACTAAGGCGGCTCCTCTAATAAAATATTCCTAGTTACACTTCTTTGCCCATGCCTTTTTTAGAGTACCCTCTCAAACTTTGTATCCCACTTACAGTGCTATATAGCACCCCTATGCATGTAGACCTCATTCCCAAAGTGTTCCTTTGCTTGAATATTTGCATACACTTCCATTTCTACCCATGTCATAAGTGCCAACACACCTGTCTCAGCAGGGTGACTCACAATTTTTTAAACAACATACAGCTTTGTTTTTGCTGTCTCCTCCCTAAAATTGGCACCAAATCAATGCAAGCCAAATACATTTCTCAGATATATATATTTTTTTAAATGTCCATCTTTCTTGCTTCCAAATGTTGGCATTATGCTGTTTATGGTGTGTTACTTCCCTGTGCTCGTGCAGAGAGCAGGCCTGTCTGGAAATGTGTGTGTACTGAAAGAAATATGTACCGAAAGTACCTATGGTTCAAGTACAGGTGTCAATACTTAATAATACTTAATGTGTTTAATTGACAAGACAACTGTACTTTCCAGATAACTTGCATTGGTGTCAAATGCATTTAGAAAAACAAACTATTAACGAGTATAACAAAATAAATCAGGCATCTTCCACTTATTTTGGGAGTGTTGGAACATGGGGAGCCAGTGAAATATGGAGGTCATCTCCTTCGACATGCCATCAATTAGGCACTACGTTTACAGCTTTGGGCATGTCACTTACAAATCATCGACATCATGTGTTTAAGTCTAAGTAGTTTAACTTAAGCCAACAGACCCTTCAACATTAAATGCATTAAAGTGCTTGGTGCACGGCTCCCCTGGCTAGGTTTGGCGGCTCCCCAGGGAGCCACGGCGCACAGTTTGGGAACCACTGCCCTAGGTTGTACCCTGTAGAGTGGTATAATAGGGAGGAAAAGGCCTGATCAAAACAAACATTTGAAAAGTTCATGGAACAAAAGCCTGCCAGTTATGGTCACACCCAATTCTGTGTTCCCAAATCAGACTACCAATCAGATTTCACATCTGGAGTGGTGGGAGTGACCCCTCATGTGTCCAGTAAGATCTAACCAGTTTTGTACCAGAATATTAGGATTTTAATATCAACTTCTTAAATTGTGAAATTAAGGACAAGTAAGTATCTATTTACTGTTCTTAACTCCTTATATATGTAACTTGATGAGCTATATTATAGAGTGGCGGTAGCTGCATCGTAGTTATGGTTAGGTCACAGTTTCCATAGAAAGAGCATTTTTTGCTTCACTAGTAACTTTGGCACGTTTTCACAAATCTTCACCAAACTTTTTTTTTAAAGTTCGTTCACCTCCCATCCTTCCTGGGAATGTTTGAGCTGATCTGTCAATTGGGGGAGAAGAGGAAGAGGGGTGAAGCCCCCAAAACTTTGATTCCCCATGCTCATTTCCATAGGAAAGTTTGGGAAGTGATACAGAAAAACAACTGAACTGAATTACACCATATTTGACAAAGTACGAACTTTTTGTAGAAAGTATGCTTTTCATTATTTAGTGTAAACCTGTTCAGCCATTCTCGAATTTTGCATTTAGACCCCTGCAACGGGTGCTCATGAAGGAGTTAAAAAGATACCAATATCCGGACTATTGATGTTAGGATATGCTCTGATTGACGACTTAATTGGGGACTAGTCAATTCTGATTGGCTGGCCACAACCTGAACACTGTTTTGGGAGCCATTACAGGACTGAGGGACATGGTCCCTGTGTCCTGAAACTGAATTTGAAAAAAATATGAGGGGGCAAGATGAGCACACCTTGACCACAAGAGGCGTGTGGGGAGAGAATCGCAGAGGGACCCCCAACCTGATTAGCTGACCACAACAATTTGTAGTGGCAGACATTACAGCTCTCTGGGACATGGTCCCCTTCGAAATGCTTTATAAAGACAGTTTTTGAGGGTCATAAAGAGGAGCACTTATGAAGGTGATAACATATTTTAGATACAATGTTATTTTGTAAGGTAGCATACTAACCTTTAGGACTTCTGGTGTGCTTAAAGGTCCTTTTAGCCGGTGAGAAATTCTGACTCTCGGCTAGGGTTTGAGGAACAACATTTGAAAGAAAACAGTTTTCTCGCATGATTTTCAGACGTTATGGAATGTGATCCAGAAGCTAAAATAGGAACATTTTTTTTTCTATAAATTCACTCTATCTTCCTCAGCCATGTAAGACATTCTGAGTAAAACATGTACTTCCAGGAGCAGCAGTCAGTTGATTCCCCAGTGTTCTACTGAAACCTCCCACAGTGTTCTAATGAACATTCTGAAAGCCATCTTGATGGAATAAAAACTGCAAGACCTAAAGCATTTACTTTAGAAAGAAACAAAATCAGGGGGTTCTTTTTGCCAAAGAATTGATGGTTAGCTCTCTAGAAAACTATAATGAAGATATATTTTCTATGAGTTCTTAAATATCTTCCTCGTCTGTTTGACATTCAGACATGCAGACTGAAACTTACTTTCAACACCAGCAGCAGCCTGCCAGTTAACTCCTTAGTGATCAACTGCAGCGTTACTACATAGTTCTAGTAAACCATCAAAGTGTTAACATTCTGAATTTGACAAGTGTGGAACACCTGAACGCCATATTGATGGAATCCAAGCTGTAAAATGGAAAGCATTACCTGCAGATGACACTGTAGTAAATGAAGAAATTAGGGGTTTCTTTTTTTCGTAGGAATTATGGTTGGTGCTCTAGATAGCTAAAATGAAGTACCTGTTGCAATTGGATTCCACCCGATCAGTACACCAAGATTTCTTTGCTTTTTAGATCACCCGGTTTTGGACTTTTTTACTGTTGGTGAGTCTCACTACGTGTCTCATCCACATTAATCACATGGTAAAGGGGCTGCTCTTGTTTACAACCAGTGTCCACCTTTTAAGATCAGGCCAATGCGATGTAGGAAGGATCACTTGACTGGTTACATGTGTTCACGCGCGTGTGGGCTGCACGTGGGAGACTATTTTAATGCACAGCCCAGTTACTATGCACAGGTAGCCTGATGCAATGGGGACTCTGCAGGATTAGATATTCACCTGGGTTTAGGCATTATAATTAAGGTTCCCTGTTTTCCGTTTTTACGGATTCTTGCAGGTAAATACAGACAAACCATTTATTTTCTTGTCTGTATTTATTTTTAAATGTGGATAAAAACGGAAATTGGGTGCTTTTTAAGTGATTCTAAATACACTTTGCATTGATCGCCAGGCCAATATCGGTTGATTGATAAATGTGTTTAAAAATAAAAGGCATTTTAGTAAAAGGCTTAAACAGCAGTAGCTATGCACAAGGCTGATACTGAAATGTGCATATTTTTATATAAATGTGTTGATTTATCTTCTGCGTGTGTTCATAGCACTGAAACCTGGCAGGCATTCAAGCATGACTGCATATTTATTGGTCAAATAAATGTGGAAATACACCAGTTTCAGCTTTACTTTTTTTCTCAAAACCCAGAATAAATATGGATAAATACAGATCAAGTTGAAAAAAATAGCAAGAAGATATAGCCGGAAATACCCTGAAAGCTAGAGAGAGATGGAATGTGCATCTGGATACACCGCTGGATGAGGCTGAGTGGAATGCTTGTTGTGCATTAACTGAAATGCTAACCCCTAACGGAAACCTAAGAATACATTATAAATACTTACACCAGATGTACCATACGCCCTTGAAACTGCAAAAATGTGGATTAAGAGACGTGCGATGTAAACGATGTGGGGCCTACAATGCTGATTTTATTCATCTGGCATGGGAATGTGCAAAAGTTAGGGAATATTGGGAAAAAGTTGTGTCTCTTTTAGGTAACGTTGGCGAATACAATGTACGATACGAACTGTCTCTTAGGTCTAGTGAAACACCTGCGGTCAATGAAGGAAAAAGTTATGCACTAGAGCATTATTGCTAGCGAAAAGACGGGTCTCCATCTGTTGGCATAGTAAGAACAGGCCTAGCAGTCCGCTTTGGCTAAAGGATATGATCTATTGTAAAGACACATTGAAAAGTTACGAAGAAGAGCGACTGTCTGGCTCCAAACCAAGAGTTTATTGGACACCCCTTACATTTTTTTTGCTATCCCATCCAGATGCTCTGCAGTCTGCTAATAAGTAATTGTCATTATATTCATGTACAGATCTATATGTATGAAAGGTACTGTACTTAACGGATCAGAAAATGGGAAGTCGCGCTGTAGTGACGTATGATGGTATTGCCTGTTTTTTTTCTTTTGTTGAATTATGCTATATATATACACAATATGGTATGTAATAAAAACCTTTAAGTAATAAATATATATTTTTTAAAGTTGCCAAAAAATAAATATGGATAAATACAAACTAAAATGACAAATATAAATACCATAAAACCGAGAGCCCTAATTATAATGTTAGTGTGATTTACTGTTTTATCTGCAGTGATACTTTATTCTTAACACAGGGAGAGAACTGAGAGTGAAGTTTACTCCCCTCTGGCCTACAGAGACCAATGGCGTCTTAAGTGTGACCTGTGCGGTAAACTAAATTCTATAACTTCCAAAATGATATCGGTACATTGTATGATTCATCCAGACTGGTCATATTTCTCTGGCTCCGCATCAAAGCCCAGGCATGTTGTCACCCTGCTCTGTCCAGTTAATTACATTTCTCTCCAACACTAGAATCAAAGGCTGCCTCACACAAAAGGATCAATTACCAGTACATCTCCCAGCTCCTGAGGAGGAAAGGGGTGGGGCGGAATGATCTGCATCAGTCACTCAGCTGTCACACTGCACCAGCGATGGGTCTGCCCAAGCCCACTTAACAAAGGAAAGTGCCCAGATAACTGGAGCTAACCCAGAGGGGGAGCTCGCTTTGAATTTCTAGTGTGCAGATCCTTGACAGTGATGTCAATGAGGGGCGGCGCTGAGACCCCAGTAGGTAGTGGCCAGTGACTCCTAGATGATGCCATTTTGGACTGTCCCAGCACGCTATGAGGGAGGGTTGGTACAGGGGTGGAGAGGTGATATGGCACCCTAGGATTGGCCAGGGGTGCCTGACTTTTGGAGCTTTCCTCTCCCGTTTAAAAACACTTGGACAAGGGAGACTCTCTCTTGCCTGTGAATTTTTCTACACTTCACTGCTGGATCCTGGGACCACCATGGAGAACTGGAAGAAGGAACCCCCTGACCACCCTCCCCCACACACTCCGGACTAAGGACTCTGCCTGTTGACCGCAGGTCCAGTGGCTCTCCCCGAGGGCTAGTGAGGCTGGCCCTCTTTCACACCCGAGGACTAGTTCGGAGGGGGGAGAGGGGGGGGGGGGGAAGAGGGGAGCCCTGGACTTTTCTGCATAAAGAAACCAAGATCAGGAGGAAAGCTGATGCAGGGAACCAGAAGGACTAGCTCGTTGGAGGACTGCACTGTTTTGGAGGAGAAAGGGTTGCTTCAACTGACCCTTGTGGCTAGAGCTCACCTCTAGAAGTAAAATGTGTCCAGGATCGTCCAAATCAGCCCAACGGACCCGAGCTATGACATTTAAAAGTTTGGCGACCTTTGGCCTTTTTTTTGCCAGTGAGTGCGCACATGGCTCTTCTATCTGGTCAGTTCACCTGGGGTGGCCTAGGGCCCTATGTCGGCGCAAAGAAGATATAATGTATTTTTATCTTAGGGGGCTGGGACCTTATCCCCGACCCCAATGCTTCCTGAGAAAGGAGAACAGACCAGGAAGGCGAGGGAGCGCTGTCACTTTCCCCCGTGAGAAACGGAGAGGGGTCTACGACCCATCTCTGGTCCCTGCCGTCAGGAAAGGCCAGCCACCAATGACACGCCTGTCAGCAGGGTGCTGCCGGCTCCTGTGGCAGCACATTGCAGTGCTGCCAGTGTGGGGAGCCGATGGAGGCAGCTGCAGGGCGAACTCTCACGAGTCACCTGCCCCCGTCAACGCGCACCCCTACTCCCCATTGGAGAGTCTGCAGGCGGGGTGCCCTGTGTTCCCCAAGATAAAATGCACTGCAGGAGGCCGTAAGGTAAAAGCAAAAATGAAAAGGCATCGGGGGCTCTCCCTGCTCAGCGAGAGAGCCAATACTATAGTATTCACTGCACTCTCGGAGGAGGGCACCATAATGCCTTGCAAGGCCGGGTAATTGTGCCCAGTTTTTCTCATTTCAAATGCTTTAGTGATTCACCATAATGATATTACACGCGTTATTGGTTCACATAATGTCCATTATTAGTGCTCACAGTATGTAAGTTTTGTCAGCAGTTTAAAATGTTGGATTATAATTTTTATATCATTTTTTAATAATGACATTTAAGTACAAATGGATGATATTTATGTGGCTTGTTGCTCTTAAACTTGGACAAAACCAGTAGGCTCACTTGATATGTTTGCGTGACCCCTTTAGGGTGTCACAAGTGATTAAACAATGTCATATATGGTATTTTCCATCTGCCAATGTACATGTTTAACTATTGTGTAGTATTTAGTTGTGGGTGTGTGTGTGTAATAAATATTTCTCCTTTTTCTAAACAAAAAGTACTGAATGGACAATCATTTATTGAGCGTTATTATTGCATGTCAGTGAATGGTGATTACTAGCCTACACCAACTCCCCTGAGTAGGCCTTACACTGCTGTGCCTCGCTGCCTTGAGTCAAGCGCTACAAGGTGGTGCTTGGTTCCCAGTAATGAGATTGTGGACCTATTACTTGTGCAGGCCCCATAACTAATTACCTAGTTTCCTTCGGTACTATTTTCTATGAGTACGCATCTATTTCAGTAAAACATTCTGACATGCAAACTGAAACACATACTTCAAATACCAGCAGCAGTTGGTCAGTTAAAACCCTAATAATCGAATGCAGTGTCCGCCACAGAATTGTAATGAACAACTAGAGCACAAACGTATTCGAGACAAACAGAAGAGACTCCTGAATACCATTTATGTTGGACTAGAAGCTGTTGAATTTGAAACCCTCCCCGAAGAGCAAGCTGAAGTAAATGAGCATTGAGATGTTAATTACAGGCACGAAAACAGAGGTAAAATTTGAGGGGAGTTGTCGGTTTTTAGTAATTTGAGGCATAATGTATTTTTAAAGAAGTTAAAAATAGTTAGTTGCCTGCAAAAGTATAGCAACCTCTTTCCAAATCTGATTACCCAGCCTACCCATCTTCTCAGTTGCATAACAGCTCCTTCATTTTAAAATAATATTTTGGTGGACGGGTGTGTTTGTTTTCACTGAAAGAAAAAAAACCAAAGGTTAAAAGGACATTAAAGTTAGGTCACAATATCCGTTAAAACATATTATTTTAAACTAACAAAACCACTGAATTTCACCATGGAAAATGTATCTCAAATAACTAACTTTAGCCCGAAAGGAACTATAGCTTGTACCCCCTGCCATGCAGTGTTCTCAATGATGTAATTACAGATGTTGCAGTGATGTTATCAATGATGTCCTAGACCATGTTGTGAGTGCTATAATATGAGAAGTAATTAGCAGTTTATGGCAAGGCTGTGAGTAATAGCAAACCTTTAGATATTTTCACTGAATATCGAAGGCTTTTTAAAAATGTAAAGCTAGAGAATATTACAATTCCTAAATAGAACTTCACTTTAACCATTTATTTTTCAGTGAATTACAATTTTTCTTTTAAACGTAAAGGTAGATTTCCATCTTTCCATCGCCATGTGCAGCGTGGTTTAGGTCAGCCAGAATCGGGCCCCCCCCCCCCCCCATTGGCCATTGGGCACTGCCTTAAGCCATTCTCTGCATGGGGTTGGGTGCTGTGAAAGGCCATGCGCCCAACCCCCTGCTGTTGCATATGCCTATGTCATGTAACAATATAAATGGTGTTATTGTAAGTAAGGCAGACCTACTGGCTCAGTCAAAGGGTCAGAACACGATAATATAGAAAGCGGCTGTCCTGTTGGCTTTAAAAAAGGGGTCAGCAAATCAACATATATGAAGCAGATCTTTTTGCTCTGTCAAAAATTCACCATTAACTAAAATCAATGTATATTTTATTAATTCACATATTGGAATGCTTATTAGTGGTTGTCACAAACTATATTTAATAATGCTTATAAAAAAAACTAACATGTCTTTGTGTCTTTTTTTAAAAAACCTTTTCAAGCCATGAATTGTAGCCATAGGTGTTTTTTTGGTTATTATTTTAAAAATATTAACGTTTTGTAGGACCAGGAACTGAGGGGGCTTATTTATGAGGGCCCTGCCTCACTTTTGCACCACGTAAAGTGGTACATGCGTGACCCAGGGCTCTCAAAGATTTTTTTAAGCTATGCAAAGTCACCCTGCGTGGCTTTGAGTGGCCTCATAAATCATGAGTAAGGCGATGCAGCGCAAATCGCTGTGTCCTCTTACTCTGTACTCGAGAGGCGTTCCACGTGCGGTGCGGTGGGTTTTCCCACGCAACGCCCATGGAATTGGATGTTGCCCCAGATTTGCAAAGTTATGTAAACATGGGGAAGCACCAAATCCATACTCTTTCCGAGGTGAGGTGTAGCAAAGAGAAATGTTTATTTCTCCTTGTTTCTTCCTCTTTTCATGTGCAGTGCATTCTGCAGTGCATGTGGAAAGAGGAACACCTCTTTGGAGATTTTTTGTGCAGAAAAGTGCCCCTTCCTGCACAAAAATATTCCTGCCTGCAATGGAGGCAACCTTACGCCATGATGCAAGGGTGCCTACTTTGACGATAGGCAGCCGAAACGGCACCAGTGCAGGCAGAAAGGAGCGGAATGCACTGTATTCCTTCAATGAGGTGCATTCCGGCCATTTCACTTTGGCATAGGGCAGCGCAGCAAAAGTGCCTTGCTGTGCTGTCTTACGCCACATTTCTATCAATGAGGCCGTAAATCCCCAAGTCCTAAAATGGCTTCTGACACATCTCTGTTGATGTGGTGGTAGCCAATCAAATCTCATCTTTTGATCCGTTGGATCCGTGGATCCTCCCCATCTTACATAACATTTCGAACGTTAATTTCTCAAACTACTGAAAGGATTTACATCAAATGACAAGAAAATTTTCTGCACCAAGATCTAGCTTTCTGCTAAATTTGGTATAGTTCAGTGTAGCCATTTTTTATGGTATTGTAAAACACGCTTTTTAGGACCCCCTTTTTACTTTGCCCCTGCTTGACGGATCACCCCAAAACTTTACAGGAAAAGCTGAGGAAGAGGACATTTTTTTTCTATAGGAAAGTTTCATGAAAATTCATCCAACGGCACCAATGTTCAAAGCAAACCTAAAAATTAATTTCCTATGGAAACGTGGTCCTAACTAACTATCCAGTGGCGACCACAACTAGCTAATATATATATAATAATTGAACTGTAAAAATATTATCTGGTCATCTTTCATTTGCTTCTATATTTAGTTGTTCAACTGACATTAACCGGATGAAATCTTTGTCATTTTTACACATGATAATACCATCTGGGCAAAATAATGAATTAATACTATCAGAAATGTGCTGCATTATGCTACAAAAGTTGACTTTTCTTGCTGCATAATTTAGTCAACCGTGCTTCATAATTTGGTGCTCAACATCTTCATATGCAGGTGCCAGGCCCAGCTTTCACCTTGCTTCTGTCTGGCCTCCCAGCCAGTCCAGGTCCCACTTGCTGCTGCTCTCCCCATTTAGTTCTGCTCTTGTCTGTCCCCTAGTTTTTCACTCTGCTCTCACATTGTGGTCTTGTTTTTTGCTGCTACTCCTACTCCTGTTCATTTTTGCTTTCTGACTTTGTTTTGTTTGTTCTCACTCTTTTCTCTTCTTATGCACCTTTTTATGCTGCTCCCACCCTTTTTTGGCCTCTATCGCACTCTTCGCTTGCTTTTCCCCTTCTCTCGCTCTTCTCTCCCTTTTTCTGCTGTGACCCAGCGTCCTCTTTCACACCTCTCACACCCTACCCACCTTCCAGAACCTACTTAATTTAATGGCAGACACGCAAAAGGCAAGCCCGTCTGTGCCTGTCCACACCTGGACGACTACCAGTGCCACAAACCCTGGTTTCTGCACCCTCTGCAGCAACACCTCCGCCACCATCCACGTCCTCAAACCTGGGCACCATCAAAAACGCTGCTGCCTCACACTCCCTAGTAGGACACTTTACCAGAACCCACTGCAGCTTCACCTGCACCAACCCACATGCCAATACACCACCCTACTCCCATACCACTCCTCACACCACACCAGTACTACAGCCTCAACCTGAATTCACAATCCTCAACACACTCAGTTTGCAAACACTCCTTCTGGGACCTCATAGACACCCTTGCGCCAGACATCACTGAGAACTGGCTCAACCCAGCTTCTGCCCAGTGAGTTATAGTTATCTTAACTATAACACGTTGTTAGACGGCGACCTCAGAGGAGCCCGGAAAGGGGGTCCTGACTACCCTGAGACCCACCCTCAAAGTATCGTAGCCGGGCACTGGCGGGAGACTCCTCAGGAGGAGAAATCTCGTATCGAGGATCGTACTTCTGGCACCCCGCGACACAAACACCACACCGTGTGTCTTTAGGAATCAATCTTTATCAAACAGGTTAGCACTGCAAATATGTACAAGGAGAGCACGGGCTCAATGAGTCTCGGAAGGGATAGGGGGTAGCGGGACAGTCTCTGGTAAAAAGGTTCAAGGCAAGGACGTACCCGGCGCACAGCTCACAATCCTCGAGCTGGGGGGTAGGCTGGTTGTCGTGGGGTCCGGCGGGACCGGTGGAGTCTGTGGAAGCCGCGAGTCACTCAGCGGGCTCAGGTACTAGTTCGGAGGTCTTACGATCTTCAGGGAGCCGTGAGTCACTCAGCAGGCTCAAGCACAAGTTCGGAGGTCTTACGATCTTCGGGGAGCCGCGAGTCACTCAGCAGGGCTCAGGTACAAGTTCGGAGGTCTTACGATCTTCAGGGAGCCGCGAGTCACTCAGCAGGGCTCAGGTACGAGTTCGGAGGTCTTACCATCTTCAGGGAGCCGCGAGTCACTCAGCAGGGCTCAGGTACAGTTCGGAGGTCTTACGATCTTCAGGGAGCCGCGAGTCACTCAGCAGGGCTCAGGTGGTTGTAAGTTCCAGGAGCCGCGACCGTGTCAGCAGGCTCTCGTTGTTCCAGCGTCGAATCTGCCGGACAGTCCCAGAGCACCCCTTGTTATAGGTCGACCCCTCTTTGATGTCCGGAGTCTGTGCAGGCAGGGGTCTTGTCACCTGGGGGTCGCTTGTCGGGGTTTCCTGCCTTTGTCTTGTGATCTTTTCAGGGCCGGGTCGGGAGGAGTCCCAGACACCCAGCAGGCGTGGAGCCAGCTCTCAGAGAGGCCGGAGGGCCGATCGAAACCCATCGTCCCAGGGGAGTTCAGAGGTGCGACAGAAACTGCTCCTCCCTCTCTCATCCTCTGGAAGCGTGATGTCCTCCAGCCGGAGTGGCGCCTCTAGGCCCGGGTCGCGCTGGGGCCGGGCAGCCATCTTGGTGCGTGAAGTGGGCACGCGGGCCCGGGGTGGCCGAAGGGGGAGAGGCCATGGACGAGGATGTCCGGGTCGGGTGCGTGTGTTCTGGTGGAAAGGATCGGTTAGGCCGTGAGCTCGGGGCTGCAGGTACCAGGTGAGGTGGTGCGGGGCCCAGTAGAGCCATGCTACGATGCCGGGTCCAACACACGTGACCTAAGGTAAACTATAACTGGTGAATTTCTGTGTCCCCCCCCCCCCCACCCCCCAATAATATCTACATTATTTGCATGACTGGAACTCAAAAATGAAATGTAACCCATAAAATCATCAGGTTACACCAATTAGTTGTACTGAGTGTACTTCTGAAGAAAAATATTATTAAAGAGACACTTCAGGTACATAACAATATATGCACCGGTTTCCTATATGCTCAACGTAGGGCACTTGTGGGGGTCCTTCTATTATAGAATCATGGAAAAGAGCGAGAAAAAAATACAAAATGGGAGAGGGTTTCCGGAGTTCAATATTACAGATAAGCTGGAAGTCCTTCCATGCTGAAGACTAAAATGGTTAGGGGTGTTCATTGGCTGCTGCATCCTCTCTTGCCAACAGCCACAAGAGCTGCATTCCTTCATTTGTGTCCTTTAAAATCAACTGAGAAACACTGGGGGGAAAAAATGCTAATGATCAGCGTCCTAATCTGAGAGAGATCTGAAAAATGTCTTCACTGCATAGTTTATTTCGCTAGATTCTTAACTGTTCTGTATTCAGTCCTTTAGGTGGTCTTTGTTTCGACGTCAAGAATATACCTGGATAATACTCTTTCTCAAGGTCAAAGCCATATTTCCTCCCCGGGATCCTCTTCTGACTTGTTCGATGGCATAAAACCTTAGCGGATCTATGTTGCTGAAATTGAATTTAGCATAATTGCTTGCTACCGGATAGTGTTGGTCTTCAATTTCAGTTGCTCTCCTATGTTCCAAACTACATTTTTTTTTTCACTGAGTGGATTGTACTCCTGATATGTTTGTCACAAGGGTTTGAGTGAATAGAGAACAAAATTGAAGATAAGTTGGAAATTGATTCATCTCTTTGGCGCTGGTTCCATATGCAACCGGAAATTCTTGATCACTATGCTTCCATGCTTTGCATATTTTTGCAGGGGTAGAAACCCTTCAAATCAGTTCCCATTATGGATGTTTTGTCACTAAACTTGCTATGTACTAATTAGTCTCAAGGACCTGCTTTTTCTATATGGGATTTGTAACCTATAACCCAACTTGTCTCACATAATGTTGTTGGATTGTAATAGGTCCCAATTTCTCTGCAGAATTTCCCAGACCCTTATGGAAGTACCATGTATGTAGTAATAAATCTGATCTCCTCCAAGAAATCTCCTCCAGCTATCGCAGTCATAGATTCATGCACCCACTCACAGAGCCACTCACTCATGCACCCACTGATTGACCCACACAGACATTCACACACCCACAGACCCACTCCTAGGCTCATCCATCCACTCACAGACCCATCAATCCACTTAGGCACTCCTACACCCACTTACACAGCCATGTCCACACCCATATAGTCACTCACACACACTCGCCTAACTACACAGATACTCACACACCCACTCAGACCCATATAGCCACTCTCACACACCCACTCGCCTGACTATACAGTGGGTCTGTGTCTCTTCCCCCCTCTTCCCCCCTCTTCCCCCCCCTTCCCCCCCCCTCTTCCCCCCCCCTCCCCCCTCTTCCCCCCCCCTCCCCCCTCTTCCCCCCCCTCCCCCCTCTTCCCCCCCCTCCCCCCTCTTCCCCCCCCTCCCCCCTCTTCCCCCCCCTCCCCCTCTTCCACCCTCTTCCACCCTCTTCCACCCTCTTCCACCCTCTTCCTCTTCCTTCCCCTCTTCTCCCCCCCCCCCCCCCCACCCAGTAAGGTAATCAAACATTTTTTTGACATTCACTGGGAAAAAACAAAGGTTGCAGTGATGTGATATAGTTGGGCTCAGATGATCCTCATTCAAAACCAGTTCTTACCTGAACTAACACTGCTGCAATGTACTGCTTATGACCTCACATATAACATTATTCGTGAAATGGACAGTGACATTATTGATTTTTGTTTGTTTTTGCAGAGTTTTATATAGCGCGAACTTGACCCGAATCCAATCCGGTATCGGAGCGCTTTACATAGCACCAGTTACGTTACATGAGGACACACATTCATTCTTTGTTAGGCACGGGGAGATTAAGTGATTATCACAGGATGTTCGGCGTCATTACCGAGACTCTAACCCAGTTCCCCAGGTCCGAGGTAGAGCGCCCTAGCCGTTAGGCCAACTCCTCTCCCCATTCACACACCCAATCACACTCCCATACAACCTCACACTCCCATGCATCTTCTGAGACACCCTCACACAACCACTTACACTGCCACTCACAGACCCAAGCAGCCACTCACAGACCCACTCACCCACCCATACGGCCTCACCCACCCATACGGCCTCACCCACCCATACGGCCTCACCCACCCATACGGCCTCACCCACCCATACGGCCTCACCCACCCATACGGCCTCACCCACCCATACGGCCTCACCCACCCACTCATTCACCCACCCACTCATTCACCCACCCACTCATTCACCCACCCACTCATTCACCCACCCACTCATTCACCCACCCACTCATTCACCCACCCACTCATTCACCCACCCACTCATTCACCCACCCACTCATTCACCCACCCACTCATTCACCCACCCACTCATTCACCCACCCACTCATTCACCCACCCACTCATTCACCCACCCACTCATTCACCCACCCACTCATTCACCCACCCACTCATTCACCCACCCACTCATTCACCCACCCACTCATTCACCCACCCACTCATTCACCCACCCACTCATTCACCCACCCACTCATTCACCCACCCACTCATTCACCCACCCACTCATTCACCCACCCACTCATTCACCCACCCACTCATTCACCCACCCACTCATTCACCCACCCACCCACTCATTCACCCACCCACCCACTCATTCACCCACCCACCCACTCATTCACCCACCCACCCACTCATTCACCCACCCACCCACTCATTCACCCACCCACCCACTCATTCACCCACCCACCCACTCATTCACCCACCCACCCACTCATTCACCCACCCACCCACTCATTCACCCACCCACCCACTCATTCACCCACCCACCCACTCATTCACCCACCCACCCACTCACCCACCCACCCACTCATTCACCCACCCACTCACCCACCCACTCACCCCCCACTCACCCACCCACTCATTCACCCACCCACTCATTCACCCACCCACTCATTCACCCACCCACTCATTCACCCACCCACTCATTCACCCACCCACTCATTCACCCACCCACTCATTCACCCACCCACTCATTCACCCACCCACTCATTCACCCACCCACTCATTCACCCACCCACTCATTCACCCACCCACTCATTCACCCACCCACTCATTCACCCACCCACTCATTCACCCACCCACTCATTCACCCACCCACTCATTCACTCATTCATTCATTCACCCACCCATTCACCCACCCACCCATTCATTCACCCACCCACCCATTCTCATTCACCCACCCACCCATTCATTCACCCACCCACCCACCCATTCATTCATCCCACCCACTCATCCACCCATTCACCCACCCACCCATTCATTCACCCACCCACTCATCCACCCATTCATTCACCCACCCACTCATCCACCCATTCATTCACTCACCCACTCATCCATTCACCCACCCACCCACTCATCCATTCACCCACCCACCCACTCATTCATTCACCCACCCACCCACTCATTCATTCATTCACCCACCCACTCATTCATTCATTCACCCACCCACTCATTCATTCATTCACCACTCATTCATTCACCCACCCACTCATTCAGTCACCCACCCACTCATTCATTCACCCACCCCACTCATTCATTCACCCACCCACTCATTCATTCACCCACCCACTCATTCATTCACCCACCCACTCATTCATTCACACCCACCCACTCATTCATTCACCCACCCACTCATTCATTCACACCACCCACTCATTCATTCACCCACCCACTCATTCATTCACCCACCCACTCATTCATTCACCCACCCACTCATTCATTCACCCACCCACTCATTCATTCACCCACCCACTCATTCATTCACCCACCCACTCATTCATTCACCCACCCACTCATTCATTCACCCACCCACTCATTCATTCACCCACCCCTCATTCATTCATTCACCCACCCACTCATTCATTCATCACCCACCCACCCATTCATTCACCCACCCATTCATTCACCCCACCCATTCATTCACCCACCCATTCATTCACACCCATTCATTCACCCACCCCATTCATTCACCCACCCATTCATTCACCCACCCATTCATTCACCCACCCATTCATTCACCCACCCATTCATGTCACCCACCCATTCATTCACCCACCCACTCATTTCACCCACCCACTCATTCACCCACCCACTCATTCATTCACCCACCCACCCACTCATTCACCCACCCATTCATTCACCCACCCATTCATTCACCCACCCATTCATTCACCCATTCACCCACCCACCCACCCACCCATTCATTCACCCACCCACCCATTCATTCACCCACCCACCCATTCATTCACCCACCCACCCATTCATTCACCCACCCATTCATTCACCCACCCACCCACCCACCCATTCATTCACCCACCCACCCCATTCATTCACCCACCCACCCATTCATTCACCCACCCACCCACCCATTCATTCATTCACCCACCCACCCACCCATTCATTCACCCACCCACCCATTCATTCACCCACCCACCCATTCATTCACCCACCCACCCATTCATTCACCCACCCACCCATTCATTCACCCACCCACTCATTCACCCATTCACCCACCCACCCACTCATTCACCCACCCACTCATTCATTCACCCACCCACCCACTCATTCATTCACCCACCCACTCACTCATTCATTCATAAACCCACCCACTCATTCATTCACCCACCCACCCACCCATTCATTCACCCACCCACTCATCCACCCATTCACCCACCCACCCATTCATTCACCCACCCACTCATCCACCCATTCATTCACCCACCCACTCATCCACCCATTCATTCACCCACCCACTCATCCATTCACCCACCCACCCACTCATCCATTCACCCACCCACCCACTCATTCATTCACCCACCCACCCACTCATTCATTCATTCACCCACCCACTCATTCATTCATCACCCACCCACCCACTCATTCATTCATTCACCCACTCATTCATTCACCCACCCACTCATTCATTCACCCACCCACTCATTCATTCACCCACCCACTCATTCATTCACCCACCCACTCATTCATTCACCCACCCACTCATTCATTCACCCACCCACTCATTCATTCACCCACCCACTCATTCATTCACCCACCCACTCATTCATTCACCCACCCACTCATTCATTCACCCACCCACTCATTCATTCACCCACCCACTCATTCATTCACCCACCCACTCATTCATTCACCCACCCACTCATTCATTCACCCACCCACTCATTCATTCACCCACCCACTCATTCATTCACCCACCCACTCATTCATTCACCCACCCACTCATTCATTCACCCACCCACTCATTCATTCATTCACCCACCCACTCATTCATTCATTCACCCACCCACCCATTCATTCACCCACCCATTCATTCACCCACCCATTCATTCACCCACCCATTCATTCACCCACCCATTCATTCACCCACCCATTCATTCACCCACCCATTCATTCACCCACCCATTCATTCACCCACCCATTCATTCACCCACCCATTCATTCACCCACCCATTCATTCACCCACCCACTCATTCACCCACCCACTCATTCATTCACCCACCCACCCACTCATTCACCCACCCATTCATTCACCCACCCATTCATTCACCCACCCATTCATTCACCCATTCACCCACCCACCCACCCACCCACCCATTCATTCACCCACCCACCCATTCATTCACCCACCCACCCATTCATTCACCCACCCACCCATTCATTCACCCACCCATTCATTCACCCACCCACCCACCCACCCATTCATTCACCCACCCACCCATTCATTCACCCACCCACCCATTCATTCACCCACCCACCCACCCATTCATTCATTCACCCACCCACCCACCCATTCATTCACCCACCCACCCATTCATTCACCCACCCACCCATTCATTCACCCACCCACCCATTCATTCACCCACCCACCCATTCATTCACCCACCCACTCATTCACCCATTCACCCACCCACCCACTCATTCACCCACCCACTCATTCATTCACCCACCCACCCACTCATTCATTCACCCACCCACTCACTCATTCATCACCCACCCACCCACTCATTCATTCACCCACCCACTCATTCATTCACCCACCCACTCATTCATTCACCCACCCACTCATTCATTCACCCACCCACTCATTCATTCACCCACCCACTCATTCATTCACCCACCCACTCATTCATTCACCCACTCATTCATTCACCCACCCACTCATTCATTCACCCACCCACCCACTCATTCATTCACCCACCCACTCATTCATTCACCCACCCACTCATTCATTCACCCACCCACTCATTCATTCACCCACCCACTCATTCATTCACCCACCCACTCATTCATTCACCCACCCACCCACTCATTCATTCACCCACCCACTCATTCATTCACCCACCCACTCATTCATTCACCCACCCACTCATGTCATTCACCCCCCACTCATTCATTCACCCACCCACTCATTCATTCATTCACCCACCCACTCATTCACCCACCCACTCATTCACCCACTCATTCATTCACCCACTCATTCATTCACCCACTCATTCACCCACCCACCCATTCATTCACCCACCCACTCATTCATTCACCCACCCACTCATTCATTCACCCACCCACTCATTCACCCACCCACTCATTCATTCACCCACCCACCCATTCATTCATTCACCCACCCACCCACCCATTCATTCACCCACCCACTCATTCACCCACCCATTCACCCACCCACCCACTCATTCACCCACCCACTCATCCACCCATTCACCCACCCACCCACTCATTCACCCACCCATTCACCCACCCACCCATTCACCCACCCACTCATTCACCCACCCACTCATTCACCCACCCACTCATCCACCCATTCACCCACCCATTCACCCACCCATTCACCCACCCACTCACTCATTCACCCACCCATTCACCCACCCACTCACTCATTCACCCACCCACTCACTCACTCATTCACCCACCCACTCACTCACTCATTCACCCACCCACTCACTCACTCATTCACCCACCCACTCACTCATTCACCCACCCACTCACTCATTCACCCACCCACTCATTCACCCACCCACCCATTCACCCACCCACCCATTCACCCACCCACCCATTCACACCCACCCATTCATTCACCCACCCATTTCATTCACCCACCCACTCATCCACCCATTCACCCACCCACCCACTCATTCATTCACCCACCCACCCACCCACTCATTCATTCACCCACCCACTCATTCATTCACCCACTCATTCATTCACCCACCCACTCATTC
The DNA here is from genome assembly GCF_964204655.1 of Triturus cristatus. NCBI lineage: Eukaryota > Metazoa > Chordata > Amphibia > Caudata > Salamandridae > Triturus > Triturus cristatus. Next base: position 364,232,392 of record NC_140581.1, on the reverse strand, counting down.
ACCCACCCACTCATTCATTCACCCACCCACTCATTCATTCACCCACCCACTCATTCATTCACCCACCCCACTCACTCATTCATTCACCCACCCACTCACTCACCCACTCATTCATTCACCCACTCATTCATTCACCCACTCATTCATTCACCCACTCATTCATTCACCCACTCATTCATTCACCCACTCATTCATTCACCCACCATTCATTCACCCACTCATTCATTCACCCACCCACTCATGTCATTCACCCACCCACTCATTCATTCACCCACCCACCCACCCATTCATTCATTCACCCACCCACCCACCCATTCATTCACCCACCCACTCATTCATTCACCCACCCACTCATTCATGCACCCACCCACTCATTCATTCACCCACCCACTCATTCATTCACTCCACCCACTCATTCATTCACCCACCCACTCATTCATTCACCCACCCACTCATTCATTCACCCACCCACTCATTCATTCATTCACCCACCCACTCATTCATTCATTCACCCACCCACCCATTCATTCACCCACCCATTCATTCACCCACCCATTCATTCACCCACCCATTCAGTCACCCACCCATTCATTCACCCACCCATTCATTCACCCACCCATTCATTCACCCACCCACTCATTCACCCACCCACTCATTCATTCACCCACCCACCCACTCATTCACCCACCCATTCATTCACCCACCCATTCATTCACCCACCCATTCATTCACCCATTCACCCACCCACCCACCCACCCACCCATTCATTCACCCACCCACCCATTCATTCACCCACCCACCCATTCATTCACCCACCCACCCATTCATTCACCCACCCATTCATTCACCCACCCACCCACCCACCCATTCATTCACCCACCCACCCATTCATTCACCCACCCACCCATTCATTCACCCACCCACCCACCCATTCATTCATTCACCCACCCACCCACCCATTCATTCACCCACCCACCCATTCATTCACCCACCACCCATTCATTCACCCACCCACCCATTCATTCACCCACCCACCCATTCATTCACCCACCCACTCATTCACCCATTCACCCACCCACCCACTCATTCACCCACCCACTCATTCATTCACCCACCCACCCACTCATTCATTCACCCACCCACTCACTCATTCATTCACCCACCCACCCACTCATTCATTCACCCACCCACTCATTCATTCACCCACCCACTCATTCATTCACCCACCCACTCATTCATTCACCCACTCATTCATTCACCCACCCACTCATTCATTCACCCACTCATTCATTCACCCACCCACTCATTCATTCACCCACCCACTCATTCATTCACCCACCCACTCATTCATTCACCCACCCACTCATTCATTCACCCACCCACTCATTCATTCACCCACCCACCCATTCACCCACCCACCCATTCACCCACCCACCCATTCATTCACCCACCCATTCATTCACCCACCCATTCATTCACCCACCCATTCATTCACCCACCCATTCATTCACCCACCCATTCATTCACCCACCCATTCATTCACCCACCCATTCATTCACCCACCCATTCATTCACCCACCCATTCATTCACCCACCCATTCATTCACCCACCCATTCATTCACCCACCCATTCATTCACCCACCCATTCATTCACCCACCCATTCATTCACCCACCCATTCATTCACCCACCCATTCATTCACCCACCCATTCATTCACCCACCCATTCATTCATTCACCTACCCACCCATCCATTCACCCACCCATCCATTCACCCACCCATTCATTCACCCACCCATTCATTCACCCACCCATTCACCCACCCACCCATTCATTCACCCACCCACCCATTCATTCACCCACCCACCCATTCATTCACCCACCCACCCATTCATTCACCCACCCACCCATTCATTCACCCACCCACCCATTCATTCACCCACCCACCCATTCATTCACCCACCCACCCATTCATTCACCCACCCACCCATTCATTCACCCACTCATCCACCCATTCACCCACCCACCCATTCATTCACCCACCCACCCATTCATTCACCCACCCACCCATTCATTCACCCACCCACCCATTCATTCACCCACCCACCCATTCATTCACCCACCCATTCACCCACCCATTCACCCACCCACCCATTCACCCACCCACCCATTCACCCACCCACCCATTCACCCACCCACCCATTCACCCACCCATTCACCCACCCATTCACCCACCCATTCACCCACCCATTCACCCACCCATTCACCCACCCATTCACCCACCCATTCACCCACCCATTCACCCACCCATTCACCCACCCATTCACCCACCCATTCACCCACCCACTCATTCATTCATTCACCCACCCACTCATTCATTCATTCACCCACCCACTCATTCATTCATTCACCCACCCACTCACTCATTCATTCATTCACCCACTCATTCATTCATTCACCCACCCACTCACTCACTCATTCATTCATTCACCCACCCACTCACTCACTCATTCATTCATTCACCCACCCACTCACTCACTCATTCATTCATTCACCCACCCACTCACTCATTCATTCATTCACCCACTCATTCATTCACCCACCCACCCATTCATTCATTCACCCACCCACTCATTCATTCACCCACCCACTCATTCATTCACCCACCCACTCATTCACCCACCCACCCATTCACCCACCCACCCACTCATTCACCCACCCACCCACTCATTCACCCACCCACCCACTCATTCATTCACCCACCCACCCATTCACCCACCCACCCATTCACCCACCCATTCACCCACCCACCCATTCACCCACCCACCCACCCACTCACTCACTCATTCACCCACCCACCCACCCATTCATTCACCCACCCACTCACTCATTCACCCACCCACTCATTCATTCACCCACCCACCCACCCATTCATTCACCCACCCATTCATTCACCCACTCATTCATTCACCCACCCACTCATTCATTCACCCACCCACCCACCCACTCATTCATTCACCCACCCACTCATTCATTCACCCACCCACCCATTCATTCACCCACCCACTCATTCATTCATTCACCCACCCACCCATTCATTCACCCACCCACTCACTCACTCATTCACCCACCCACCCATTCATTCACCCACCCACTCACTCATTCATTCATTCACCCACCCATTCATTCACCCACTCATTCATTCACCCACCCACCCACCCACTCATTCATTCACCCACCCACCCACTCATTCACCCACTCATTCATTCACCCACCCACCCACCCACTCATTCATTCACCCACCCACCCACTCATTCATTCACCCACCCACCCATTCATTCACCCACCCACTCATTCATTCACCCACCCACTCATTCACCCACCCACCCACTCATTCACCCTCCCACCCACTCATTCACCCTCCCACCCACTCATTCACCCACCCACCCACCCATTCACCCACCCACCCATTCACCCACCCACCCATTCACCCACCCACCCATTCACCCACCCACCCATTCACCCACCCATTCACCCACCCATTCACCCACCCATTCACCCACCCACCCACTCACTCACTCATTCACCCACCCACCCATTCATTCACCCACCCACTCACTCATTCACCCACCCACTCATTCATTCACCCACCCACCCACTCACTCATTCATTCACCCACCCATTCATTCACCCACTCATTCATTCACCCACCCACCCACTCACTCATTCATTCACCCACCCATTCATTCACCCACCCACCCATTCATTCACCCACCCACCCACCCATTCATTCACCCACCCACTCATCCACCCATTCACCCACCCACCCATTCATTCACCCACCCACTCATCCACCCATTCATTCACCCACCCACTCATCCACCCATTCATTCACCCACCCACTCATCCATTCACCCACCCACCCACTCATTCATTCACCCACCCACCCACTCATTCATTCATTCACCCACCCACTCATTCATTCATTCACCCACCCACTCATTCATTCACCCACCCACTCATTCATTCACCCACCCACTCATTCATTCACCCACCCACTCATTCATTCACCCACCCACTCATTCATTCACCCACCCACTCATTCATTCACCCACCCACTCATTCATTCACCCACCCACTCATTCATTCACCCACCCACTCACCCATTCACCCACCCACTCACTCATTCACCCACCCACTCATTCATTCACCCACCCACTCATTCATTCTCCCACCCACTCATTCATTCTCCCACCCACTCATTCATTCTCCCACCCACTCATTCATTCACCCACCCACTCATTCATTCACCCACCCACTCATTCATTCACCCACCCACTCATTCATTCACCCACCCACTCATTCATTCACCCACCCACTCATTCATTCACCCACCCACTCATCCACCCATTCACCCACCCACCCATTCATTCACC